>NC_138808.1:3752055-5211028 GCF_965178545.1 Coloeus monedula | reverse complement strand
TTCTCAACCTTAACCCTAGGCGTAACCCTAACCCTAACCCAAGGCGTAACCCTATCCCTAACCCTACCTTGAGCCAGAAATCCGGCAGAGGGTTGTGGCAATTCTGAGCAGAATGACAAAGAGGGAGCAAGGTTTGGGCTGTGTCCTCCTCACCTTGGTATGCCTTTTGCATGCTGAGTATCCCTGGAGCTCCTGGCTTTGTGGTTTCCTCAACCCTAACCCTAGGAGAACGCCTAACCCTAACCCTAACCGTAGATTGAGCCACTAATCGGTCATCGGGCTATGGTGAGTTCCGCGCAGAAAGAGGAAGAGGGAGGAAGGTTTTGATATGCCATGCTTAAGCTGGCCTGCCTTTTACATGGTTAGTGTCCCTGGGTTTCCTGGCTTTGTGGTTTTCTCAATCCTAACCCCAGGCATAACCCGAACCCTAACCCCTAAGCCTAACCCAAACCCGAGCCCCTAACTCTAACCCTAACCCTTGCAGAAAGAAGAAGAGGGAGCAAGGTTTTGGATGTGCCGTGCGTAACTTGTCCTGCCTTTCGCATGATCAGTGTCCCTGGAGCTCCTGGCTTTGTGGTTTTCTCAACCCAAACCCTAGGCATAACCCTAACCCTACCTTGAGCCAGAAATCCGGCAGAGGGTTGTGGCGAGTTCTGAGCAGAAAGAGGAAGAGGGAGGAAGGTTTCGGATGTGCTGTGGTCACCATGGTATGTCTTTTGCATGGTGAGTACGCCGGGAGCTCCTGGCTTTGTGGTTTCCTCAACCCTAACCCTAGGCGTAAGCCTAACCCTAACCCTAACCCTAACCCTAGCTCAAGCCAGAAACTGGGCCTTAGGCTGTGGCGAGTTCTGAGCAGAATGACGAAGAGGGAGCAAGGTTTTGGATATGCTGCTGTCACCTTGGTAGGTCTTTTATACGGTTAGTGTGCCTGGGTCTCCTGGCTTTGTGGTTTTCTCAATCCTAACCCTAGGCATAACACGAACCCTAACCCCTAACACTAACCCTACTAAACCGAGCCCCTAACTCTAACCCTAACCCTTGCAGAAAGAAGAAGAGGGAGCAAGGTTTTGGATGTGCCGTGCGTAACTTGTCCTGCCTTTCGCATGATCAGTGTCCCTGGAGCTCCTGGCTTTGTGGTTTTCTCAACCCAAACCCTAGGCATAACCCTAACACTAACCCTACCTTGAGCCAGAAATCCGGCAGAGGGTTGTGGCGAGTTCTGAGCAGAAAGAGGAAGAGGGAGCAAGGTTTCGGATGTGCTGCGGTCACCATGGTATGTCTTTTGCATGGTGAGTACGCCGGGAGCTCCTGGCTTTGTGGTTTCCTCAACCCTAACCCTAGGCGTAAGCCTAACCCTAACCCTAACCCTAAACCAAACCCTAACCCAAGCTCAAGCCAGAAACTGGGCCTTAGGCTGTGGTGAGTTCCGAGCAGAAAGAGAAAGAGGGAGCAAGGTTTTGATGTGCTGTGCTTAACTTGACCGGCCTTTTGCATGGTTAGTGTCCCTGGGTCCCCTGGCTTCGTGGTTTTCTCAACCTTAACCCTAGGCGTAACCCTTACCCTAACCCAAGGCCTAACCCTATCCCTAACCGTACCTTGAGCCAGAAATCCGGCAGAGTGTTGTGGCAAGTTCTGAGCAGAATGACGAAGAGGGAGCAAGGTTTGGGCGGTGTCCTCCTCACCTTGGTATGCCTTTTGCATGCTGAGTATCCCTGGAGCTCCTGGCTTTGTGGTTTTCTCAAGCCGAACCCTAGGAGAACGCCTAAACCTAACTCTAACCATAGATTGAGCCAGTAATCAGGCATCGGTCTGTGGTGAGTTCCGAGCAGAAAGAGGAAGAGGGAGGAAGGTTTTGATATGCCATGCTTAAGTTGGCCTGCCTTTTGTATGGTTAGTGTCCCTGGGTCTCCTGGCTTTGTGGTTTTCTTAATCCTAAGCCTAGGCATAACCCGAACCCCTAAGCCTAACCCAAACCCGAGCCCCTAACCCTAACCCTTGCAGAAAGAAGAAGAGGG
This sequence comes from Coloeus monedula, assembly GCF_965178545.1. Classification (NCBI taxonomy): domain Eukaryota; kingdom Metazoa; phylum Chordata; class Aves; order Passeriformes; family Corvidae; genus Coloeus; species Coloeus monedula. Next base: position 5,209,013 of record NC_138808.1, on the reverse strand, counting down.
AGCAAGGTTTTGGATGTGCTGCGGTCACCTTGGTATGCCTTTTGCTTTGTGAGTACGCCTGGAGCTCCTGGCTTTGTGGTTTCCTCAACCCTAACCCTAGGCGTAAGCTAACCCTAACCCTAACCCTAGGCCGAGCCAGAAACTGGGCATTGGGCTGTGGTGAGTTCCAAGCAGAAAGAGGAAGAGGGAGCAGGGTTTTGATGTGCTGTGCTTAACTTGACCGGCCTTTTGCATGGTTAGTGTCCCTGGGTCCCCTGGCTTTGTGGTTTTCTCAATCCTAACCCTAGGCATAACCCTAACCCTAACCCCTAACCCTAACCCCTAACACTCACCCGAGCCCCTAACCCTAACCCTAACCCTTGCAGAAACAAGAAGAGGGAGCAAGGTTTTGGATGTGCCAGGCTTAACTTGGCCTGCCTTTCGCATGATCAGTGTCCCTGGAGCTCTTGGCTTTGTGGTTTTCTCAACCTTAACCCTAGGCGTAACCCTAACCCTAACCCAAGGCGTAACCCTATCCCTAACCCTACCTTGAGCCAGAAATCCGGCAGAGGGTTGTGGCAAGTTCTGAGCAGTATGACAAAGAGGGAGCAAGGTTTGGGCGGTGTCCTCCTCACCTTGGTATGCCTTTTGCATGCTGACTATCCCTGGAGCTCCTGGCTTTGTGGTTTTCTCAACCCTAACCCTAACCCTAGGCGTAACCCTGACCCAACCCCTACCTTGAGCCAGAAATCCAGCAGAGGGTTGTGGCGAGTTCTGAGCAGAATGACGAAGAGGGAGGAAGGTTTCGGATGTGCTGCGGTCACCATGGTATGTCTTTCACATGGTGAGTACGCCGGGAGCTCCTGGCTTTGTGGTTTCCTCAACCCTAACCCTAGGCGTAAGCCTAACCCTAACCCTAACCCTAACCCTAGCTCAAGCCAGAAACCGGGCCTTAGGCTGTGGCGAGTTCTGAGCAGAATGACGAAGAGGGAGCAAGGTTTTGGATATGCTGCTGTCACCTTGGTAGGTCTTTTACACGGTTAGTGTGCCTGGGTCTCCTGGATTTGTGGTTTTCTCAATCCTAACCCTAGGCATAACCCTAACCCCTAACACTAACCCTAAACCGAGTCCCTAACTCTAACCCTAACCAGAGTCCAGGCAAGGGAACGGAGCTGGCAAGGCGCTGGAGAGTTCCTGAGAGAGCTGGGAAAGGGGCACAGCCTGCAGCAAAGGAGGCTCAGGCGGGACCTTGTGGCTCTGCACAAGCCCCTGACAGGAGGGGGCAGCCGGGGGGGTCGGGCTCTGCTCGCAGGGAACAGGGACAGGAGGAGAGGGAACGGCCTCAGGCTGGGCCAGGGGAGGCTCAGGGTGGATATTGGGGAAATTCCTCCATGGAAAGGGCGCTCAGGCCTTGGCACAGCTGCCCAGGGAGGTTTGGAGTGCCCACCCCTGGGAGTGCTCCAACACCTGTGGCTGTGGCATGGCATGGACGTGGTCAGCGGTGGCCGTGCTGGTGCTGGTTGCACTCAGTGATCTCCGAGGTCTTTTCCAACCTTGATTCCGCTCTCAAGGCAGCCCCACGGAGGACCAGAACAAAAGGCACCCCCAAGCTGGGCCCCCCCCCCCACTGCGCATGCGCCGTTACGCTGGGCCCCCCCCACCCCCACTGCGCATGCGCCGGCAGGCTGTTGCCCCCCCCCCCCCCCCCCCCCCACCCCCCACTGCGCATGCGCCGGCCGGCTGGGCCCCCCCCCCCCCCACCCCCCACTGCGCATGCGCGGGCGCGCTGGCCCCCCCCAGCCCACTGCGCATGCGCGGGCGCTCTGGGCCCCCCCCACCCCACTGCACATGCGCGGGAGAGCTGCCCCCCCCCCCCCCCACCCCCCACTGCGCATTCGCGGGCGCGCCTGCCGTCCCCCCCCACCCACTGCGCATGCGCGGTGCGCCGGCCGGGGCCCCCCCCGCCCCCCCCCACCCACTGCGCATGCGCGGGCGCTCTGGGCCCCCCCCACCCCCCACTGCGCATGCGCGGGCGCGCTGGGCCCGTCCCTGTGCTGGCACTGCTGGGGCACCTGCAGTGCTGGCAGCACCTCTGGGACAAGAGGGACACGGAGGGGCTGGAGCCAGTCCAGGCAAGGGAACGGAGCTGGCAAGGGGCTGGAGAGTTCCTGAGAGAGCTGGGAAAGGGGCACAGCCTGCAGCAAAGGAGGCTCAGGCGGGACCTTGTGGCTCTGCACAAGCCCCTGACAGGAGGGGGCAGCCGGGGGGGTCGGGCTCTGCTCCCAGGGAACAGGGACAGGAGGAGAGGGAACGGCCTCAGGCTGGGCCAGGGGAGGCTCAGGGTGGATATTGGGGAAATTCCTCCATGGAAAGGGCGCTCAGGCCTTGGCACAGCTGCCCAGGGAGGTTTGGAGTGCCCACCCCTGGGAGTGCTCCAACACCTGTGGCTGTGGCATGGCATGGACGTGGTCAGCGGTGGCCGTGAGGGTGCTGGTTGCACTCAGTGATCTCCGAGGTCTTTTCCAACCTTGATTCCGCTCTCAAGGCAGCCCCACGGAGGACTGGCACAAAAGGCACCCCCAGGCTGGGCCCCCCCCCCCACTGCGCATGCGCGGGCGCGCTGGCCCTACACCCCCCTCCCCACTGCGCATGCGCCGGCGCCCTGGCCGGGCCCCCACCCCACTGCGCATGCGCGGGAGAGCTGGACGACCCCCCCAACCCCCACTGCGCATGCGCGGTGCGCCTGCAGGCCCCCACCCCCACTGCGCATGCGCGGGCGCTCTGGGCCCATCCCTGTGCTGGCACTGCTGGGGCACCTGCAGTGCTGGCAGCACCTCTGGGACAAGAGGGACACGGAGGGGCTGGAGCGAGTCCAGGCAAGGGAACGGAGCTGGCAAGGGGCTGGAGAGTTCCTGAGAGAGCTGGGAAAGGGGCACAGCCTGCAGCAAAGGAGGCTCAGGCGGGACCTTGTGGCTCTGCACAAGCCCCTGACAGGAGGGGGCAGCCGGGGGGGTCGGGCTCTGCTCCCAGGGAACAGGGACAGGAGGAGAGGGAACGGCCTCAGGCTGGGCCAGGGGAGGCTCAGGGTGGATATTGGGGAAATTCCTCCATGGAAAGGGCGCTCAGGCCTTGGCACAGCTGCCCAGGGAGGTTTGGAGTGCCCACCCCTGGGAGTGCTCCAAAACCTGTGGCTGTGGCATGGACGGACGTGGTCAGCGGTGGCCGTGCTGGTGCTGGTTGCACTCAGTGATCTCCGAGGTCTTTTCCAACCTTGATTCCGCTCTCAAGGCAGCCCCACGGAGGAGCAGCACAAAAGGCACCCCCAGGCCGAGCCCACCCCCCCTACCCACTGCGCATGCGCGGGCACGCTGGGCCTCCCCACCCCCCACTGCGCATGCGCGGGCGCGCCGGCCCCCCCCTCCCCACTTTGTGGTTTTGGATGTGCCGTGCTTAACTTGGCCTGCCTTTCGCATGATCAGTGTCCCTGGAGCTCTTGGCTTTGTGGTTTTCTCAACCTTAACCCTAGGCGTAACCCTTACCCTAACCCAAGGCCTAACCCTATCCCTAACCGTACCTTGAGCCAGAAATCCGGCAGAGGGTTGTGGCAATTCTGAGCAGAATGACAAAGAGGGAGCAAGGTTTGGGCTGTGTCCTCCTCACCTTGGTATGCCTTTTGCATGCTGAGTATCCCTGGAGCTCCTGGCTTTGTGGTTTTCTCAAGCCTAACCCTAGGAGAACGCCTAACCCTAACCCTAACCATAGATTGAGCCAGTAATCGGGCATCGGTCTGTGGGGAGTTCCGAGCAGAAAGAGGAAGAGGGAGCAGGGTTTTGATGTGCTGTGCTTAACTTGACCCGCCTTTTGCATGGTTAGTGTGCCTGGGTCCCCTGGCTTTGTGGTTTTCTCAATCCTAACCCTAGGCAAAACCCTAACCCTAACCCCTAACCCTAACCCCTAACCCTCACCCGAGCCCCTAACCCTAACCCTTGCAGAAAGAAGAAGAGGGAGCAAGGTTTTGGATGTGCCACGCTTAACTTGGCCTGCCTTTTGCATGATCAGTGTCCCTGGAGCTCCTGGCTTTGTGGTTTTCTCAACCTTAACCCTAGGCGTAACCCTAACCCTAACCCAAGGCCTAACCCTATCCCTAACCCTACCTTGAGCCAGAAATCCGGCAGAGGGTTGTGGCAAGTTCTGAGCAGTATGACAAAGAGGGAGCAAGGTTTGGGCGGTGTCCTCCTCACCTTGGTATGCCTTTTGCATGCTGACTATCCCTGGAGCTCCTGGCTTTGTGGTTTTCTCAACCCTAACCCTAACCCTAGGCGTAACACTGACCCAACCCCTACCTTGAGCCAGAAATCCAGCAGAGGGTTGTGGCGATTTCTGAGCAGAATGACGAAGAGGGAGGAAGGTTTTGGATGTGCTGCGGTCACCATGGTATGTCTTTTGCATGGTGAGTACGCCGGGAGCTCCTGGCTTTGTGGTTTCCTCAACTCTAACCCTAGGCGTAAGCCTAACCCTAACCCTAACCCTAAACCAAACCCTAACCCTAGCACAAACCAGAAACTGGGCCTTAGGCTGTGGCGAGTTCTGAGCAGAATGACGAAGAGGGAGCAAGGTTTTGGATATGCTGCTGTCACCTTGGTAGGTCTTTTGCATGGTTAGTGTCCGTGGGTCTCCTGGCTTTGTGGTTTTCTCAATCCTAACCCTAGGCATAACCCTAACCCTAACCCCTAACCCTAACCCTATACCGAGCCCCTAACCCTAACCCTTACCCTTGCAGAAAGAAGAAGAGGGAGCAAGGTTTTGGGTGTGCCGTGCTTAACTTGGCCTGCCTTTCACATGATCAGTGTCCCTGGAGCTCCTGGCTTTGTGGTTTTCTCAACCTTAACCCTAGGCGTAACCCTAACCCTAACCCAAGGCCTAACTCTATCCCTAACCCTACCTTGAGCCAGAAATCCGGCAGAGGGTTGTGGCAATTCTGAGCAGAATGACAAAGAGGGAGCAAGGTTTGGGCTGTGTCCTCCTCACCTTGGTATGCCTTTTGCATGCTGAGTATCCCTGGAGCTCCTGGCTTTGTGGTTTCCTCAACCCTAACCCTAGGAGAACGCCTAACCCTAACCCTAACCGTAGATTGAGCCACTAATCGGTCATCGGGCTATGGTGAGTTCCGCGCAGAAAGAGGAAGAGGGAGCAGGGTTTTGATGTGCTGTGCTTAACTTGACCCGCCTTTTGCATGGTTAGTGTGCCTGGGTCCCCTGGCTTTGTGGTTTTCTCAATCCTAACCCTAGGCAAAACCCTAACCCTAACCCCTAACCCTAACCCCTAACCCTCACCCGAGCCCCTAACCCTAACCCTTGCAGAAAGAAGAAGAGGGAGCAAGGTTTTGGATGTGCCGTGCGTAACTTGTCCTGCCTTTCGCATGATCAGTGTCCCTGGAGCTCCTGGCTTTGTGGTTTTCTCAACCCAAACCCTAGGCATAACCCTAACCCTACCTTGAGCTAGAAATCCGGCAGAGGGTTGTGGCGAGTTCTGAGCAGAAAGAGGAAGAGGGAGGAAGGTTTCGGATGTGCTGTGGTCACCATGGTATGTCTTTTGCATGGTGAGTACGCCGGGAGCTCCTGGCTTTGTGGTTTCCTCAACCCTAACCCTAGGCGTAAGCCTAACCCTAACCCTAACCCTAACCCTAGCTCAAGCCAGAAACTGGGCCTTAGGCTGTGGCGAGTTCTGAGCAGAATGACGAAGAGGGAGCAAGGTTTTGGATATGCTGCTGTCACCTTGGTAGGTCTTTTATACGGTTAGTGTGCCTGGGTCTCCTGGCTTTGTGGTTTTCTCAATCCTAACCCTAGGCATAACACGAACCCTAACCCCTAACACTAACCCTACTAAACCGAGCCCCTAACTCTAACCCTAACCCTTGCAGAAAGAAGAAGAGGGAGCAAGGTTTTGGATGTGCCGTGCGTAACTTGTCCTGCCTTTCGCATGATCAGTGTCCCTGGAGCTCCTGGCTTTGTGGTTTTCTCAACCCAAACCCTAGGCATAACCCTAACACTAACCCTACCTTGAGCCAGAAATCCGGCAGAGGGTTGTGGCGAGTTCTGAGCAGAAAGAGGAAGAGGGAGCAAGGTTTCGGATGTGCTGCGGTCACCATGGTATGTCTTTTGCATGGTGAGTACGCCGGGAGCTCCTGGCTTTGTGGTTTCCTCAACCCTAACCCTAGGCGTAAGCCTAACCCTAACCCTAACCCTAAACCAAACCCTAACCCAAGCTCAAGCCAGAAACTGGGCCTTAGGCTGTGGTGAGTTCCGAGCAGAAAGAGAAAGAGGGAGCAAGGTTTTGATGTGCTGTGCTTAACTTGACCGGCCTTTTGCATGGTTAGTGTCCCTGGGTCCCCTGGCTTCGTGGTTTTCTCAACCTTAACCCTAGGCGTAACCCTTACCCTAACCCAAGGCCTAACCCTATCCCTAACCGTACCTTGAGCCAGAAATCCGGCAGAGTGTTGTGGCAAGTTCTGAGCAGAATGACGAAGAGGGAGCAAGGTTTGGGCGGTGTCCTCCTCACCTTGGTATGCCTTTTGCATGCTGAGTATCCCTGGAGCTCCTGGCTTTGTGGTTTTCTCAAGCCGAACCCTAGGAGAACGCCTAAACCTAACTCTAACCATAGATTGAGCCAGTAATCAGGCATCGGTCTGTGGTGAGTTCCGAGCAGAAAGAGGAAGAGGGAGGAAGGTTTTGATATGCCATGCTTAAGTTGGCCTGCCTTTTGTATGGTTAGTGTCCCTGGGTCTCCTGGCTTTGTGGTTTTCTTAATCCTAAGCCTAGGCATAACCCGAACCCCTAAGCCTAACCCAAACCCGAGCCCCTAACCCTAACCCTTGCAGAAAGAAGAAGAGGGAGCAAGGTTTTGGATGTGCTGCGGTCACCTTGGTATGCCTTTTGCTTTGTGAGTACGCCTGGAGCTCCTGGCTTTGTGGTTTCCTCAACCCTAACCCTAGGCGTAAGCTAACCCTAACCCTAACCCTAAACCAAACCCTAACCCTAACCCTAGGCCGAGCCAGAAACTGGGCATTGGGCTGTGGTGAGTTCCAAGCAGAAAGAGGAAGAGGGAGCAGGGTTTTGATGTGCTGTGCTTAACTTGACCGGCCTTTTGCATGGTTAGTGTCCCTGGGTCCCCTGGCTTTGTGGTTTTCTCAATCCTAACCCTAGGCATAACCCTAACCCTAACCCCTAACCCTAACCCTATACCGAGCCCCTAACCCTAACCCTTACCCTTGCAGAAAGAAGAAGAGGGAGCAAGGTTTTGGGTGTGCCGTGCTTAACTTGGCCTGCCTTTCACATGATCAGTGTCCCTGGAGCTCCTGGCTTTGTGGTTTTCTCAACCTTAACCCTAGGCGTAACCCTAACCCTAACCCAAGGCGTAACCCTATCCCTAACCCTACCTTGAGCCAGAAATCCGGCAGAGGGTTGTGGCAATTCTGAGCAGAATGACAAAGAGGGAGCAAGGTTTGGGCTGTGTCCTCCTCACCTTGGTATGCCTTTTGCATGCTGAGTATCCCTGGAGCTCCTGGCTTTGTGGTTTCCTCAACCCTAACCCTAGGAGAACGCCTAACCCTAACCCTAACCGTAGATTGAGCCACTAATCGGTCATCGGGCTATGGTGAGTTCCGCGCAGAAAGAGGAAGAGGGAGGAAGGTTTTGATATGCCATGCTTAAGCTGGCCTGCCTTTTACATGGTTAGTGTCCCTGGGTTTCCTGGCTTTGTGGTTTTCTCAATCCTAACCCCAGGCATAACCCGAACCCTAACCCCTAAGCCTAACCCAAACCCGAGCCCCTAACTCTAACCCTAACCCTTGCAGAAAGAAGAAGAGGGAGCAAGGTTTTGGATGTGCCGTGCGTAACTTGTCCTGCCTTTCGCATGATCAGTGTCCCTGGAGCTCCTGGCTTTGTGGTTTTCTCAACCCAAACCCTAGGCATAACCCTAACCCTACCTTGAGCCAGAAATCCGGCAGAGGGTTGTGGCGAGTTCTGAGCAGAAAGAGGAAGAGGGAGGAAGGTTTCGGATGTGCTGTGGTCACCATGGTATGTCTTTTGCATGGTGAGTACGCCGGGAGCTCCTGGCTTTGTGGTTTCCTCAACCCTAACCCTAGGCGTAAGCCTAACCCTAACCCTAACCCTAACCCTAGCTCAAGCCAGAAACTGGGCCTTAGGCTGTGGCGAGTTCTGAGCAGAATGACGAAGAGGGAGCAAGGTTTTGGATATGCTGCTGTCACCTTGGTAGGTCTTTTATACGGTTAGTGTGCCTGGGTCTCCTGGCTTTGTGGTTTTCTCAATCCTAACCCTAGGCATAACACGAACCCTAACCCCTAACACTAACCCTACTAAACCGAGCCCCTAACTCTAACCCTAACCCTTGCAGAAAGAAGAAGAGGGAGCAAGGTTTTGGATGTGCCGTGCGTAACTTGTCCTGCCTTTCGCATGATCAGTGTCCCTGGAGCTCCTGGCTTTGTGGTTTTCTCAACCCAAACCCTAGGCATAACCCTAACACTAACCCTACCTTGAGCCAGAAATCCGGCAGAGGGTTGTGGCGAGTTCTGAGCAGAAAGAGGAAGAGGGAGCAAGGTTTCGGATGTGCTGCGGTCACCATGGTATGTCTTTTGCATGGTGAGTACGCCGGGAGCTCCTGGCTTTGTGGTTTCCTCAACCCTAACCCTAGGCGTAAGCCTAACCCTAACCCTAACCCTAAACCAAACCCTAACCCAAGCTCAAGCCAGAAACTGGGCCTTAGGCTGTGGTGAGTTCCGAGCAGAAAGAGAAAGAGGGAGCAAGGTTTTGATGTGCTGTGCTTAACTTGACCGGCCTTTTGCATGGTTAGTGTCCCTGGGTCCCCTGGCTTCGTGGTTTTCTCAACCTTAACCCTAGGCGTAACCCTTACCCTAACCCAAGGCCTAACCCTATCCCTAACCGTACCTTGAGCCAGAAATCCGGCAGAGTGTTGTGGCAAGTTCTGAGCAGAATGACGAAGAGGGAGCAAGGTTTGGGCGGTGTCCTCCTCACCTTGGTATGCCTTTTGCATGCTGAGTATCCCTGGAGCTCCTGGCTTTGTGGTTTTCTCAAGCCGAACCCTAGGAGAACGCCTAAACCTAACTCTAACCATAGATTGAGCCAGTAATCAGGCATCGGTCTGTGGTGAGTTCCGAGCAGAAAGAGGAAGAGGGAGGAAGGTTTTGATATGCCATGCTTAAGTTGGCCTGCCTTTTGTATGGTTAGTGTCCCTGGGTCTCCTGGCTTTGTGGTTTTCTTAATCCTAAGCCTAGGCATAACCCGAACCCCTAAGCCTAACCCAAACCCGAGCCCCTAACCCTAACCCTTGCAGAAAGAAGAAGAGGGAGCAAGGTTTTGGATGTGCTGCGGTCACCTTGGTATGCCTTTTGCTTTGTGAGTACGCCTGGAGCTCCTGGCTTTGTGGTTTCCTCAACCCTAACCCTAGGCGTAAGCTAACCCTAACCCTAACCCTAAACCAAACCCTAACCCTAACCCTAGGCCGAGCCAGAAACTGGGCATTGGGCTGTGGTGAGTTCCAAGCAGAAAGAGGAAGAGGGAGCAGGGTTTTGATGTGCTGTGCTTAACTTGACCGGCCTTTTGCATGGTTAGTGTCCCTGGGTCCCCTGGCTTTGTGGTTTTCTCAATCCTAACCCTAGGCATAACCCTAACCCTAACCCCTAACCCTAACCCTATACCGAGCCCCTAACCCTAACCCTTACCCTTGCAGAAAGAAGAAGAGGGAGCAAGGTTTTGGGTGTGCCGTGCTTAACTTGGCCTGCCTTTCACATGATCAGTGTCCCTGGAGCTCCTGGCTTTGTGGTTTTCTCAACCTTAACCCTAGGCGTAACCCTAACCCTAACCCAAGGCGTAACCCTATCCCTAACCCTACCTTGAGCCAGAAATCCGGCAGAGGGTTGTGGCAATTCTGAGCAGAATGACAAAGAGGGAGCAAGGTTTGGGCTGTGTCCTCCTCACCTTGGTATGCCTTTTGCATGCTGAGTATCCCTGGAGCTCCTGGCTTTGTGGTTTCCTCAACCCTAACCCTAGGAGAACGCCTAACCCTAACCCTAACCGTAGATTGAGCCACTAATCGGTCATCGGGCTATGGTGAGTTCCGCGCAGAAAGAGGAAGAGGGAGGAAGGTTTTGATATGCCATGCTTAAGCTGGCCTGCCTTTTACATGGTTAGTGTCCCTGGGTTTCCTGGCTTTGTGGTTTTCTCAATCCTAACCCCAGGCATAACCCGAACCCTAACCCCTAAGCCTAACCCAAACCCGAGCCCCTAACCCTAACCCTAACCCTTGCAGAAAGAAGAAGAGGGAGCAAGGTTTTGGATGTGCCGTGCGTAACTTGTCCTGCCTTTCGCATGATCAGTGTCCCTGGAGCTCCTGGCTTTGTGGTTTTCTCAACCCAAACCCTAGGCATAACCCTAACCCTACCTTGAGCCAGAAATCCGGCAGAGGGTTGTGGCGAGTTCTGAGCAGAAAGAGGAAGAGGGAGGAAGGTTTCGGATGTGCTGTGGTCACCATGGTATGTCTTTTGCATGGTGAGTACGCCGGGAGCTCCTGGCTTTGTGGTTTCCTCAACCCTAACCCTAGGCGTAAGCCTAACCCTAACCCTAACCCTAACCCTAGCTCAAGCCAGAAACTGGGCCTTAGGCTGTGGCGAGTTCTGAGCAGAATGACGAAGAGGGAGCAAGGTTTTGGATATGCTGCTGTCACCTTGGTAGGTCTTTTATACGGTTAGTGTGCCTGGGTCTCCTGGCTTTGTGGTTTTCTCAATCCTAACCCTAGGCATAACACGAACCCTAACCCCTAACACTAACCCTACTAAACCGAGCCCCTAACTCTAACCCTAACCCTTGCAGAAAGAAGAAGAGGGAGCAAGGTTTTGGATGTGCCGTGCGTAACTTGTCCTGCCTTTCGCATGATCAGTGTCCCTGGAGCTCCTGGCTTTGTGGTTTTCTCAACCCAAACCCTAGGCATAACCCTAACACTAACCCTACCTTGAGCCAGAAATCCGGCAGAGGGTTGTGGCGAGTTCTGAGCAGAAAGAGGAAGAGGGAGCAAGGTTTCGGATGTGCTGCGGTCACCATGGTATGTCTTTTGCATGGTGAGTACGCCGGGAGCTCCTGGCTTTGTGGTTTCCTCAACCCTAACCCTAGGCGTAAGCCTAACCCTAACCCTAACCCTAAACCAAACCCTAACCCAAGCTCAAGCCAGAAACTGGGCCTTAGGCTGTGGTGAGTTCCGAGCAGAAAGAGAAAGAGGGAGCAAGGTTTTGATGTGCTGTGCTTAACTTGACCGGCCTTTTGCATGGTTAGTGTCCCTGGGTCCCCTGGCTTCGTGGTTTTCTCAACCTTAACCCTAGGCGTAACCCTTACCCTAACCCAAGGCCTAACCCTATCCCTAACCGTACCTTGAGCCAGAAATCCGGCAGAGTGTTGTGGCAAGTTCTGAGCAGAATGACGAAGAGGGAGCAAGGTTTGGGCGGTGTCCTCCTCACCTTGGTATGCCTTTTGCATGCTGAGTATCCCTGGAGCTCCTGGCTTTGTGGTTTTCTCAAGCCGAACCCTAGGAGAACGCCTAAACCTAACTCTAACCATAGATTGAGCCAGTAATCAGGCATCGGTCTGTGGTGAGTTCCGAGCAGAAAGAGGAAGAGGGAGGAAGGTTTTGATATGCCATGCTTAAGTTGGCCTGCCTTTTGTATGGTTAGTGTCCCTGGGTCTCCTGGCTTTGTGGTTTTCTTAATCCTAAGCCTAGGCATAACCCGAACCCCTAAGCCTAACCCAAACCCGAGCCCCTAACCCTAACCCTTGCAGAAAGAAGAAGAGGGAGCAAGGTTTTGGATGTGCTGCGGTCACCTTGGTATGCCTTTTGCTTTGTGAGTACGCCTGGAGCTCCTGGCTTTGTGGTTTCCTCAACCCTAACCCTAGGCGTAAGCTAACCCTAACCCTAACCCTAAACCAAACCCTAACCCTAACCCTAGGCCGAGCCAGAAACTGGGCATTGGGCTGTGGTGAGTTCCAAGCAGAAAGAGGAAGAGGGAGCAGGGTTTTGATGTGCTGTGCTTAACTTGACCGGCCTTTTGCATGGTTAGTGTCCCTGGGTCCCCTGGCTTTGTGGTTTTCTCAATCCTAACCCTAGGCATAACCCTAACCCTAACCCCTAACCCTAACCCTATACCGAGCCCCTAACCCTAACCCTTACCCTTGCAGAAAGAAGAAGAGGGAGCAAGGTTTTGGGTGTGCCGTGCTTAACTTGGCCTGCCTTTCACATGATCAGTGTCCCTGGAGCTCCTGGCTTTGTGGTTTTCTCAACCTTAACCCTAGGCGTAACCCTTACCCTAACCCAAGGCCTAACCCTATCCCTAACCCTACCTTGAGCCAGAAATCCGGCAGAGGGTTGTGGCAATTCTGAGCAGAATGACAAAGAGGGAGCAAGGTTTGGGCTGTGTCCTCCTCACCTTGGTATGCCTTTTGCATGCTGAGTATCCCTGGAGCTCCTGGCTTTGTGGTTTCCTCAACCCTAACCCTAGGAGAACGCCTAACCCTAACCCTAACCGTAGATTGAGCCACTAATCGGTCATCGGGCTATGGTGAGTTCCGCGCAGAAAGAGGAAGAGGGAGGAAGGTTTTGATATGCCATGCTTAAGCTGGCCTGCCTTTTACATGGTTAGTGTCCCTGGGTTTCCTGGCTTTGTGGTTTTCTCAATCCTAACCCCAGGCATAACCCGAACCCTAACCCCTAAGCCTAACCCAAACCCGAGCCCCTAACTCTAACCCTAACCCTTGCAGAAAGAAGAAGAGGGAGCAAGGTTTTGGATGTGCCGTGCGTAACTTGTCCTGCCTTTCGCATGATCAGTGTCCCTGGAGCTCCTGGCTTTGTGGTTTTCTCAACCCAAACCCTAGGCATAACCCTAACCCTACCTTGAGCCAGAAATCCGGCAGAGGGTTGTGGCGAGTTCTGAGCAGAAAGAGGAAGAGGGAGGAAGGTTTCGGATGTGCTGTGGTCACCATGGTATGTCTTTTGCATGGTGAGTACGCCGGGAGCTCCTGGCTTTGTGGTTTCCTCAACCCTAACCCTAGGCGTAAGCCTAACCCTAACCCTAACCCTAACCCTAGCTCAAGCCAGAAACTGGGCCTTAGGCTGTGGCGAGTTCTGAGCAGAATGACGAAGAGGGAGCAAGGTTTTGGATATGCTGCTGTCACCTTGGTAGGTCTTTTATACGGTTAGTGTGCCTGGGTCTCCTGGCTTTGTGGTTTTCTCAATCCTAACCCTAGGCATAACACGAACCCTAACCCCTAACACTAACCCTACTAAACCGAGCCCCTAACTCTAACCCTAACCCTTGCAGAAAGAAGAAGAGGGAGCAAGGTTTTGGATGTGCCGTGCGTAACTTGTCCTGCCTTTCGCATGATCAGTGTCCCTGGAGCTCCTGGCTTTGTGGTTTTCTCAACCCAAACCCTAGGCATAACCCTAACACTAACCCTACCTTGAGCCAGAAATCCGGCAGAGGGTTGTGGCGAGTTCTGAGCAGAAAGAGGAAGAGGGAGCAAGGTTTCGGATGTGCTGCGGTCACCATGGTATGTCTTTTGCATGGTGAGTACGCCGGGAGCTCCTGGCTTTGTGGTTTCCTCAACCCTAACCCTAGGCGTAAGCCTAACCCTAACCCTAACCCTAAACCAAACCCTAACCCAAGCTCAAGCCAGAAACTGGGCCTTAGGCTGTGGTGAGTTCCGAGCAGAAAGAGAAAGAGGGAGCAAGGTTTTGATGTGCTGTGCTTAACTTGACCGGCCTTTTGCATGGTTAGTGTCCCTGGGTCCCCTGGCTTCGTGGTTTTCTCAACCTTAACCCTAGGCGTAACCCTTACCCTAACCCAAGGCCTAACCCTATCCCTAACCGTACCTTGAGCCAGAAATCCGGCAGAGTGTTGTGGCAAGTTCTGAGCAGAATGACGAAGAGGGAGCAAGGTTTGGGCGGTGTCCTCCTCACCTTGGTATGCCTTTTGCATGCTGAGTATCCCTGGAGCTCCTGGCTTTGTGGTTTTCTCAAGCCGAACCCTAGGAGAACGCCTAAACCTAACTCTAACCATAGATTGAGCCAGTAATCAGGCATCGGTCTGTGGTGAGTTCCGAGCAGAAAGAGGAAGAGGGAGGAAGGTTTTGATATGCCATGCTTAAGTTGGCCTGCCTTTTGTATGGTTAGTGTCCCTGGGTCTCCTGGCTTTGTGGTTTTCTTAATCCTAAGCCTAGGCATAACCCGAACCCCTAAGCCTAACCCAAACCCGAGCCCCTAACCCTAACCCTTGCAGAAAGAAGAAGAGGGAGCAAGGTTTTGGATGTGCTGCGGTCACCTTGGTATGCCTTTTGCTTTGTGAGTACGCCTGGAGCTCCTGGCTTTGTGGTTTCCTCAACCCTAACCCTAGGCGTAAGCTAACCCTAACCCTAACCCTAAACCAAACCCTAACCCTAACCCTAGGCCGAGCCAGAAACTGGGCATTGGGCTGTGGTGAGTTCCAAGCAGAAAGAGGAAGAGGGAGCAGGGTTTTGATGTGCTGTGCTTAACTTGACCGGCCTTTTGCATGGTTAGTGTCCCTGGGTCCCCTGGCTTTGTGGTTTTCTCAATCCTAACCCTAGGCATAACCCTAACCCTAACCCCTAACCCTAACCCTATACCGAGCCCCTAACCCTAACCCTTACCCTTGCAGAAAGAAGAAGAGGGAGCAAGGTTTTGGGTGTGCCGTGCTTAACTTGGCCTGCCTTTCACATGATCAGTGTCCCTGGAGCTCCTGGCTTTGTGGTTTTCTCAACCTTAACCCTAGGCGTAACCCTAACCCTAACCCAAGGCGTAACCCTATCCCTAACCCTACCTTGAGCCAGAAATCCGGCAGAGGGTTGTGGCAATTCTGAGCAGAATGACAAAGAGGGAGCAAGGTTTGGGCTGTGTCCTCCTCACCTTGGTATGCCTTTTGCATGCTGAGTATCCCTGGAGCTCCTGGCTTTGTGGTTTCCTCAACCCTAACCCTAGGAGAACGCCTAACCCTAACCCTAACCGTAGATTGAGCCACTAATCGGTCATCGGGCTATGGTGAGTTCCGCGCAGAAAGAGGAAGAGGGAGGAAGGTTTTGATATGCCATGCTTAAGCTGGCCTGCCTTTTACATGGTTAGTGTCCCTGGGTTTCCTGGCTTTGTGGTTTTCTCAATCCTAACCCCAGGCATAACCCGAACCCTAACCCCTAAGCCTAACCCAAACCCGAGCCCCTAACTCTAACCCTAACCCTTGCAGAAAGAAGAAGAGGGAGCAAGGTTTTGGATGTGCCGTGCGTAACTTGTCCTGCCTTTCGCATGATCAGTGTCCCTGGAGCTCCTGGCTTTGTGGTTTTCTCAACCCAAACCCTAGGCATAACCCTAACCCTACCTTGAGCCAGAAATCCGGCAGAGGGTTGTGGCGAGTTCTGAGCAGAAAGAGGAAGAGGGAGGAAGGTTTCGGATGTGCTGTGGTCACCATGGTATGTCTTTTGCATGGTGAGTACGCCGGGAGCTCCTGGCTTTGTGGTTTCCTCAACCCTAACCCTAGGCGTAAGCCTAACCCTAACCCTAACCCTAACCCTAGCTCAAGCCAGAAACTGGGCCTTAGGCTGTGGCGAGTTCTGAGCAGAATGACGAAGAGGGAGCAAGGTTTTGGATATGCTGCTGTCACCTTGGTAGGTCTTTTATACGGTTAGTGTGCCTGGGTCTCCTGGCTTTGTGGTTTTCTCAATCCTAACCCTAGGCATAACACGAACCCTAACCCCTAACACTAACCCTACTAAACCGAGCCCCTAACTCTAACCCTAACCCTTGCAGAAAGAAGAAGAGGGAGCAAGGTTTTGGATGTGCCGTGCGTAACTTGTCCTGCCTTTCGCATGATCAGTGTCCCTGGAGCTCCTGGCTTTGTGGTTTTCTCAACCCAAACCCTAGGCATAACCCTAACACTAACCCTACCTTGAGCCAGAAATCCGGCAGAGGGTTGTGGCGAGTTCTGAGCAGAAAGAGGAAGAGGGAGCAAGGTTTCGGATGTGCTGCGGTCACCATGGTATGTCTTTTGCATGGTGAGTACGCCGGGAGCTCCTGGCTTTGTGGTTTCCTCAACCCTAACCCTAGGCGTAAGCCTAACCCTAACCCTAACCCTAAACCAAACCCTAACCCAAGCTCAAGCCAGAAACTGGGCCTTAGGCTGTGGTGAGTTCCGAGCAGAAAGAGAAAGAGGGAGCAAGGTTTTGATGTGCTGTGCTTAACTTGACCGGCCTTTTGCATGGTTAGTGTCCCTGGGTCCCCTGGCTTCGTGGTTTTCTCAACCTTAACCCTAGGCGTAACCCTTACCCTAACCCAAGGCCTAACCCTATCCCTAACCGTACCTTGAGCCAGAAATCCGGCAGAGTGTTGTGGCAAGTTCTGAGCAGAATGACGAAGAGGGAGCAAGGTTTGGGCGGTGTCCTCCTCACCTTGGTATGCCTTTTGCATGCTGAGTATCCCTGGAGCTCCTGGCTTTGTGGTTTTCTCAAGCCGAACCCTAGGAGAACGCCTAAACCTAACTCTAACCATAGATTGAGCCAGTAATCAGGCATCGGTCTGTGGTGAGTTCCGAGCAGAAAGAGGAAGAGGGAGGAAGGTTTTGATATGCCATGCTTAAGTTGGCCTGCCTTTTGTATGGTTAGTGTCCCTGGGTCTCCTGGCTTTGTGGTTTTCTTAATCCTAAGCCTAGGCATAACCCGAACCCCTAAGCCTAACCCAAACCCGAGCCCCTAACCCTAACCCTTGCAGAAAGAAGAAGAGGGAGCAAGGTTTTGGATGTGCTGCGGTCACCTTGGTATGCCTTTTGCTTTGTGAGTACGCCTGGAGCTCCTGGCTTTGTGGTTTCCTCAACCCTAACCCTAGGCGTAAGCTAACCCTAACCCTAACCCTAAACCAAACCCTAACCCTAACCCTAGGCCGAGCCAGAAACTGGGCATTGGGCTGTGGTGAGTTCCAAGCAGAAAGAGGAAGAGGGAGCAGGGTTTTGATGTGCTGTGCTTAACTTGACCGGCCTTTTGCATGGTTAGTGTCCCTGGGTCCCCTGGCTTTGTGGTTTTCTCAATCCTAACCCTAGGCATAACCCTAACCCTAACCCCTAACCCTAACCCTATACCGAGCCCCTAACCCTAACCCTTACCCTTGCAGAAAGAAGAAGAGGGAGCAAGGTTTTGGGTGTGCCGTGCTTAACTTGGCCTGCCTTTCACATGATCAGTGTCCCTGGAGCTCCTGGCTTTGTGGTTTTCTCAACCTTAACCCTAGGCGTAACCCTAACCCTAACCCAAGGCGTAACCCTATCCCTAACCCTACCTTGAGCCAGAAATCCGGCAGAGGGTTGTGGCAATTCTGAGCAGAATGACAAAGAGGGAGCAAGGTTTGGGCTGTGTCCTCCTCACCTTGGTATGCCTTTTGCATGCTGAGTATCCCTGGAGCTCCTGGCTTTGTGGTTTCCTCAACCCTAACCCTAGGAGAACGCCTAACCCTAACCCTAACCGTAGATTGAGCCACTAATCGGTCATCGGGCTATGGTGAGTTCCGCGCAGAAAGAGGAAGAGGGAGGAAGGTTTTGATATGCCATGCTTAAGCTGGCCTGCCTTTTACATGGTTAGTGTCCCTGGGTTTCCTGGCTTTGTGGTTTTCTCAATCCTAACCCCAGGCATAACCCGAACCCTAACCCCTAAGCCTAACCCAAACCCGAGCCCCTAACCCTAACCCTAACCCTTGCAGAAAGAAGAAGAGGGAGCAAGGTTTTGGATGTGCCGTGCGTAACTTGTCCTGCCTTTCGCATGATCAGTGTCCCTGGAGCTCCTGGCTTTGTGGTTTTCTCAACCCAAACCCTAGGCATAACCCTAACCCTACCTTGAGCCAGAAATCCGGCAGAGGGTTGTGGCGAGTTCTGAGCAGAAAGAGGAAGAGGGAGGAAGGTTTCGGATGTGCTGTGGTCACCATGGTATGTCTTTTGCATGGTGAGTACGCCGGGAGCTCCTGGCTTTGTGGTTTCCTCAACCCTAACCCTAGGCGTAAGCCTAACCCTAACCCTAACCCTAACCCTAGCTCAAGCCAGAAACTGGGCCTTAGGCTGTGGCGAGTTCTGAGCAGAATGACGAAGAGGGAGCAAGGTTTTGGATATGCTGCTGTCACCTTGGTAGGTCTTTTATACGGTTAGTGTGCCTGGGTCTCCTGGCTTTGTGGTTTTCTCAATCCTAACCCTAGGCATAACACGAACCCTAACCCCTAACACTAACCCTACTAAACCGAGCCCCTAACTCTAACCCTAACCCTTGCAGAAAGAAGAAGAGGGAGCAAGGTTTTGGATGTGCCGTGCGTAACTTGTCCTGCCTTTCGCATGATCAGTGTCCCTGGAGCTCCTGGCTTTGTGGTTTTCTCAACCCAAACCCTAGGCATAACCCTAACACTAACCCTACCTTGAGCCAGAAATCCGGCAGAGGGTTGTGGCGAGTTCTGAGCAGAAAGAGGAAGAGGGAGCAAGGTTTCGGATGTGCTGCGGTCACCATGGTATGTCTTTTGCATGGTGAGTACGCCGGGAGCTCCTGGCTTTGTGGTTTCCTCAACCCTAACCCTAGGCGTAAGCCTAACCCTAACCCTAACCCTAAACCAAACCCTAACCCAAGCTCAAGCCAGAAACTGGGCCTTAGGCTGTGGTGAGTTCCGAGCAGAAAGAGAAAGAGGGAGCAAGGTTTTGATGTGCTGTGCTTAACTTGACCGGCCTTTTGCATGGTTAGTGTCCCTGGGTCCCCTGGCTTCGTGGTTTTCTCAACCTTAACCCTAGGCGTAACCCTTACCCTAACCCAAGGCCTAACCCTATCCCTAACCGTACCTTGAGCCAGAAATCCGGCAGAGTGTTGTGGCAAGTTCTGAGCAGAATGACGAAGAGGGAGCAAGGTTTGGGCGGTGTCCTCCTCACCTTGGTATGCCTTTTGCATGCTGAGTATCCCTGGAGCTCCTGGCTTTGTGGTTTTCTCAAGCCGAACCCTAGGAGAACGCCTAAACCTAACTCTAACCATAGATTGAGCCAGTAATCAGGCATCGGTCTGTGGTGAGTTCCGAGCAGAAAGAGGAAGAGGGAGGAAGGTTTTGATATGCCATGCTTAAGTTGGCCTGCCTTTTGTATGGTTAGTGTCCCTGGGTCTCCTGGCTTTGTGGTTTTCTTAATCCTAAGCCTAGGCATAACCCGAACCCCTAAGCCTAACCCAAACCCGAGCCCCTAACCCTAACCCTTGCAGAAAGAAGAAGAGGGAGCAAGGTTTTGGATGTGCTGCGGTCACCTTGGTATGCCTTTTGCTTTGTGAGTACGCCTGGAGCTCCTGGCTTTGTGGTTTCCTCAACCCTAACCCTAGGCGTAAGCTAACCCTAACCCTAACCCTAAACCAAACCCTAACCCTAACCCTAGGCCGAGCCAGAAACTGGGCATTGGGCTGTGGTGAGTTCCAAGCAGAAAGAGGAAGAGGGAGCAGGGTTTTGATGTGCTGTGCTTAACTTGACCGGCCTTTTGCATGGTTAGTGTCCCTGGGTCCCCTGGCTTTGTGGTTTTCTCAATCCTAACCCTAGGCATAACCCTAACCCTAACCCCTAACCCTAACCCTATACCGAGCCCCTAACCCTAACCCTTACCCTTGCAGAAAGAAGAAGAGGGAGCAAGGTTTTGGGTGTGCCGTGCTTAACTTGGCCTGCCTTTCACATGATCAGTGTCCCTGGAGCTCCTGGCTTTGTGGTTTTCTCAACCTTAACCCTAGGCGTAACCCTTACCCTAACCCAAGGCCTAACCCTATCCCTAACCCTACCTTGAGCCAGAAATCCGGCAGAGGGTTGTGGCAATTCTGAGCAGAATGACAAAGAGGGAGCAAGGTTTGGGCTGTGTCCTCCTCACCTTGGTATGCCTTTTGCATGCTGAGTATCCCTGGAGCTCCTGGCTTTGTGGTTTCCTCAACCCTAACCCTAGGAGAACGCCTAACCCTAACCCTAACCGTAGATTGAGCCACTAATCGGTCATCGGGCTATGGTGAGTTCCGCGCAGAAAGAGGAAGAGGGAGGAAGGTTTTGATATGCCATGCTTAAGCTGGCCTGCCTTTTACATGGTTAGTGTCCCTGGGTTTCCTGGCTTTGTGGTTTTCTCAATCCTAACCCCAGGCATAACCCGAACCCTAACCCCTAAGCCTAACCCAAACCCGAGCCCCTAACTCTAACCCTAACCCTTGCAGAAAGAAGAAGAGGGAGCAAGGTTTTGGATGTGCCGTGCGTAACTTGTCCTGCCTTTCGCATGATCAGTGTCCCTGGAGCTCCTGGCTTTGTGGTTTTCTCAACCCAAACCCTAGGCATAACCCTAACCCTACCTTGAGCCAGAAATCCGGCAGAGGGTTGTGGCGAGTTCTGAGCAGAAAGAGGAAGAGGGAGGAAGGTTTCGGATGTGCTGTGGTCACCATGGTATGTCTTTTGCATGGTGAGTACGCCGGGAGCTCCTGGCTTTGTGGTTTCCTCAACCCTAACCCTAGGCGTAAGCCTAACCCTAACCCTAACCCTAACCCTAGCTCAAGCCAGAAACTGGGCCTTAGGCTGTGGCGAGTTCTGAGCAGAATGACGAAGAGGGAGCAAGGTTTTGGATATGCTGCTGTCACCTTGGTAGGTCTTTTATACGGTTAGTGTGCCTGGGTCTCCTGGCTTTGTGGTTTTCTCAATCCTAACCCTAGGCATAACACGAACCCTAACCCCTAACACTAACCCTACTAAACCGAGCCCCTAACTCTAACCCTAACCCTTGCAGAAAGAAGAAGAGGGAGCAAGGTTTTGGATGTGCCGTGCGTAACTTGTCCTGCCTTTCGCATGATCAGTGTCCCTGGAGCTCCTGGCTTTGTGGTTTTCTCAACCCAAACCCTAGGCATAACCCTAACACTAACCCTACCTTGAGCCAGAAATCCGGCAGAGGGTTGTGGCGAGTTCTGAGCAGAAAGAGGAAGAGGGAGCAAGGTTTCGGATGTGCTGCGGTCACCATGGTATGTCTTTTGCATGGTGAGTACGCCGGGAGCTCCTGGCTTTGTGGTTTCCTCAACCCTAACCCTAGGCGTAAGCCTAACCCTAACCCTAACCCTAAACCAAACCCTAACCCAAGCTCAAGCCAGAAACTGGGCCTTAGGCTGTGGTGAGTTCCGAGCAGAAAGAGAAAGAGGGAGCAAGGTTTTGATGTGCTGTGCTTAACTTGACCGGCCTTTTGCATGGTTAGTGTCCCTGGGTCCCCTGGCTTCGTGGTTTTCTCAACCTTAACCCTAGGCGTAACCCTTACCCTAACCCAAGGCCTAACCCTATCCCTAACCGTACCTTGAGCCAGAAATCCGGCAGAGTGTTGTGGCAAGTTCTGAGCAGAATGACGAAGAGGGAGCAAGGTTTGGGCGGTGTCCTCCTCACCTTGGTATGCCTTTTGCATGCTGAGTATCCCTGGAGCTCCTGGCTTTGTGGTTTTCTCAAGCCGAACCCTAGGAGAACGCCTAAACCTAACTCTAACCATAGATTGAGCCAGTAATCAGGCATCGGTCTGTGGTGAGTTCCGAGCAGAAAGAGGAAGAGGGAGGAAGGTTTTGATATGCCATGCTTAAGTTGGCCTGCCTTTTGTATGGTTAGTGTCCCTGGGTCTCCTGGCTTTGTGGTTTTCTTAATCCTAAGCCTAGGCATAACCCGAACCCCTAAGCCTAACCCAAACCCGAGCCCCTAACCCTAACCCTTGCAGAAAGAAGAAGAGGGAGCAAGGTTTTGGATGTGCTGCGGTCACCTTGGTATGCCTTTTGCTTTGTGAGTACGCCTGGAGCTCCTGGCTTTGTGGTTTCCTCAACCCTAACCCTAGGCGTAAGCTAACCCTAACCCTAACCCTAAACCAAACCCTAACCCTAACCCTAGGCCGAGCCAGAAACTGGGCATTGGGCTGTGGTGAGTTCCAAGCAGAAAGAGGAAGAGGGAGCAGGGTTTTGATGTGCTGTGCTTAACTTGACCGGCCTTTTGCATGGTTAGTGTCCCTGGGTCCCCTGGCTTTGTGGTTTTCTCAATCCTAACCCTAGGCATAACCCTAACCCTAACCCCTAACCCTAACCCTATACCGAGCCCCTAACCCTAACCCTTACCCTTGCAGAAAGAAGAAGAGGGAGCAAGGTTTTGGGTGTGCCGTGCTTAACTTGGCCTGCCTTTCACATGATCAGTGTCCCTGGAGCTCCTGGCTTTGTGGTTTTCTCAACCTTAACCCTAGGCGTAACCCTAACCCTAACCCAAGGCGTAACCCTATCCCTAACCCTACCTTGAGCCAGAAATCCGGCAGAGGGTTGTGGCAATTCTGAGCAGAATGACAAAGAGGGAGCAAGGTTTGGGCTGTGTCCTCCTCACCTTGGTATGCCTTTTGCATGCTGAGTATCCCTGGAGCTCCTGGCTTTGTGGTTTCCTCAACCCTAACCCTAGGAGAACGCCTAACCCTAACCCTAACCGTAGATTGAGCCACTAATCGGTCATCGGGCTATGGTGAGTTCCGCGCAGAAAGAGGAAGAGGGAGGAAGGTTTTGATATGCCATGCTTAAGCTGGCCTGCCTTTTACATGGTTAGTGTCCCTGGGTTTCCTGGCTTTGTGGTTTTCTCAATCCTAACCCCAGGCATAACCCGAACCCTAACCCCTAAGCCTAACCCAAACCCGAGCCCCTAACTCTAACCCTAACCCTTGCAGAAAGAAGAAGAGGGAGCAAGGTTTTGGATGTGCCGTGCGTAACTTGTCCTGCCTTTCGCATGATCAGTGTCCCTGGAGCTCCTGGCTTTGTGGTTTTCTCAACCCAAACCCTAGGCATAACCCTAACCCTACCTTGAGCCAGAAATCCGGCAGAGGGTTGTGGCGAGTTCTGAGCAGAAAGAGGAAGAGGGAGGAAGGTTTCGGATGTGCTGTGGTCACCATGGTATGTCTTTTGCATGGTGAGTACGCCGGGAGCTCCTGGCTTTGTGGTTTCCTCAACCCTAACCCTAGGCGTAAGCCTAACCCTAACCCTAACCCTAACCCTAGCTCAAGCCAGAAACTGGGCCTTAGGCTGTGGCGAGTTCTGAGCAGAATGACGAAGAGGGAGCAAGGTTTTGGATATGCTGCTGTCACCTTGGTAGGTCTTTTATACGGTTAGTGTGCCTGGGTCTCCTGGCTTTGTGGTTTTCTCAATCCTAACCCTAGGCATAACACGAACCCTAACCCCTAACACTAACCCTACTAAACCGAGCCCCTAACTCTAACCCTAACCCTTGCAGAAAGAAGAAGAGGGAGCAAGGTTTTGGATGTGCCGTGCGTAACTTGTCCTGCCTTTCGCATGATCAGTGTCCCTGGAGCTCCTGGCTTTGTGGTTTTCTCAACCCAAACCCTAGGCATAACCCTAACACTAACCCTACCTTGAGCCAGAAATCCGGCAGAGGGTTGTGGCGAGTTCTGAGCAGAAAGAGGAAGAGGGAGCAAGGTTTCGGATGTGCTGCGGTCACCATGGTATGTCTTTTGCATGGTGAGTACGCCGGGAGCTCCTGGCTTTGTGGTTTCCTCAACCCTAACCCTAGGCGTAAGCCTAACCCTAACCCTAACCCTAAACCAAACCCTAACCCAAGCTCAAGCCAGAAACTGGGCCTTAGGCTGTGGTGAGTTCCGAGCAGAAAGAGAAAGAGGGAGCAAGGTTTTGATGTGCTGTGCTTAACTTGACCGGCCTTTTGCATGGTTAGTGTCCCTGGGTCCCCTGGCTTCGTGGTTTTCTCAACCTTAACCCTAGGCGTAACCCTTACCCTAACCCAAGGCCTAACCCTATCCCTAACCGTACCTTGAGCCAGAAATCCGGCAGAGTGTTGTGGCAAGTTCTGAGCAGAATGACGAAGAGGGAGCAAGGTTTGGGCGGTGTCCTCCTCACCTTGGTATGCCTTTTGCATGCTGAGTATCCCTGGAGCTCCTGGCTTTGTGGTTTTCTCAAGCCGAACCCTAGGAGAACGCCTAAACCTAACTCTAACCATAGATTGAGCCAGTAATCAGGCATCGGTCTGTGGTGAGTTCCGAGCAGAAAGAGGAAGAGGGAGGAAGGTTTTGATATGCCATGCTTAAGTTGGCCTGCCTTTTGTATGGTTAGTGTCCCTGGGTCTCCTGGCTTTGTGGTTTTCTTAATCCTAAGCCTAGGCATAACCCGAACCCCTAAGCCTAACCCAAACCCGAGCCCCTAACCCTAACCCTTGCAGAAAGAAGAAGAGGGAGCAAGGTTTTGGATGTGCTGCGGTCACCTTGGTATGCCTTTTGCTTTGTGAGTACGCCTGGAGCTCCTGGCTTTGTGGTTTCCTCAACCCTAACCCTAGGCGTAAGCTAACCCTAACCCTAACCCTAAACCAAACCCTAACCCTAACCCTAGGCCGAGCCAGAAACTGGGCATTGGGCTGTGGTGAGTTCCAAGCAGAAAGAGGAAGAGGGAGCAGGGTTTTGATGTGCTGTGCTTAACTTGACCGGCCTTTTGCATGGTTAGTGTCCCTGGGTCCCCTGGCTTTGTGGTTTTCTCAATCCTAACCCTAGGCATAACCCTAACCCTAACCCCTAACCCTAACCCTATACCGAGCCCCTAACCCTAACCCTTACCCTTGCAGAAAGAAGAAGAGGGAGCAAGGTTTTGGGTGTGCCGTGCTTAACTTGGCCTGCCTTTCACATGATCAGTGTCCCTGGAGCTCCTGGCTTTGTGGTTTTCTCAACCTTAACCCTAGGCGTAACCCTAACCCTAACCCAAGGCGTAACCCTATCCCTAACCCTACCTTGAGCCAGAAATCCGGCAGAGGGTTGTGGCAATTCTGAGCAGAATGACAAAGAGGGAGCAAGGTTTGGGCTGTGTCCTCCTCACCTTGGTATGCCTTTTGCATGCTGAGTATCCCTGGAGCTCCTGGCTTTGTGGTTTCCTCAACCCTAACCCTAGGAGAACGCCTAACCCTAACCCTAACCGTAGATTGAGCCACTAATCGGTCATCGGGCTATGGTGAGTTCCGCGCAGAAAGAGGAAGAGGGAGGAAGGTTTTGATATGCCATGCTTAAGCTGGCCTGCCTTTTACATGGTTAGTGTCCCTGGGTTTCCTGGCTTTGTGGTTTTCTCAATCCTAACCCCAGGCATAACCCGAACCCTAACCCCTAAGCCTAACCCAAACCCGAGCCCCTAACTCTAACCCTAACCCTTGCAGAAAGAAGAAGAGGGAGCAAGGTTTTGGATGTGCCGTGCGTAACTTGTCCTGCCTTTCGCATGATCAGTGTCCCTGGAGCTCCTGGCTTTGTGGTTTTCTCAACCCAAACCCTAGGCATAACCCTAACCCTACCTTGAGCCAGAAATCCGGCAGAGGGTTGTGGCGAGTTCTGAGCAGAAAGAGGAAGAGGGAGGAAGGTTTCGGATGTGCTGTGGTCACCATGGTATGTCTTTTGCATGGTGAGTACGCCGGGAGCTCCTGGCTTTGTGGTTTCCTCAACCCTAACCCTAGGCGTAAGCCTAACCCTAACCCTAACCCTAACCCTAGCTCAAGCCAGAAACTGGGCCTTAGGCTGTGGCGAGTTCTGAGCAGAATGACGAAGAGGGAGCAAGGTTTTGGATATGCTGCTGTCACCTTGGTAGGTCTTTTATACGGTTAGTGTGCCTGGGTCTCCTGGCTTTGTGGTTTTCTCAATCCTAACCCTAGGCATAACACGAACCCTAACCCCTAACACTAACCCTACTAAACCGAGCCCCTAACTCTAACCCTAACCCTTGCAGAAAGAAGAAGAGGGAGCAAGGTTTTGGATGTGCCGTGCGTAACTTGTCCTGCCTTTCGCATGATCAGTGTCCCTGGAGCTCCTGGCTTTGTGGTTTTCTCAACCCAAACCCTAGGCATAACCCTAACACTAACCCTACCTTGAGCCAGAAATCCGGCAGAGGGTTGTGGCGAGTTCTGAGCAGAAAGAGGAAGAGGGAGCAAGGTTTCGGATGTGCTGCGGTCACCATGGTATGTCTTTTGCATGGTGAGTACGCCGGGAGCTCCTGGCTTTGTGGTTTCCTCAACCCTAACCCTAGGCGTAAGCCTAACCCTAACCCTAACCCTAAACCAAACCCTAACCCAAGCTCAAGCCAGAAACTGGGCCTTAGGCTGTGGTGAGTTCCGAGCAGAAAGAGAAAGAGGGAGCAAGGTTTTGATGTGCTGTGCTTAACTTGACCGGCCTTTTGCATGGTTAGTGTCCCTGGGTCCCCTGGCTTCGTGGTTTTCTCAACCTTAACCCTAGGCGTAACCCTTACCCTAACCCAAGGCCTAACCCTATCCCTAACCGTACCTTGAGCCAGAAATCCGGCAGAGTGTTGTGGCAAGTTCTGAGCAGAATGACGAAGAGGGAGCAAGGTTTGGGCGGTGTCCTCCTCACCTTGGTATGCCTTTTGCATGCTGAGTATCCCTGGAGCTCCTGGCTTTGTGGTTTTCTCAAGCCGAACCCTAGGAGAACGCCTAAACCTAACTCTAACCATAGATTGAGCCAGTAATCAGGCATCGGTCTGTGGTGAGTTCCGAGCAGAAAGAGGAAGAGGGAGGAAGGTTTTGATATGCCATGCTTAAGTTGGCCTGCCTTTTGTATGGTTAGTGTCCCTGGGTCTCCTGGCTTTGTGGTTTTCTTAATCCTAAGCCTAGGCATAACCCGAACCCCTAAGCCTAACCCAAACCCGAGCCCCTAACCCTAACCCTTGCAGAAAGAAGAAGAGGGAGCAAGGTTTTGGATGTGCTGCGGTCACCTTGGTATGCCTTTTGCTTTGTGAGTACGCCTGGAGCTCCTGGCTTTGTGGTTTCCTCAACCCTAACCCTAGGCGTAAGCTAACCCTAACCCTAACCCTAGGCCGAGCCAGAAACTGGGCATTGGGCTGTGGTGAGTTCCAAGCAGAAAGAGGAAGAGGGAGCAGGGTTTTGATGTGCTGTGCTTAACTTGACCGGCCTTTTGCATGGTTAGTGTCCCTGGGTCCCCTGGCTTTGTGGTTTTCTCAATCCTAACCCTAGGCATAACCCTAACCCTAACCCCTAACCCTAACCCCTAACACTCACCCGAGCCCCTAACCCTAACCCTAACCCTTGCAGAAACAAGAAGAGGGAGCAAGGTTTTGGATGTGCCAGGCTTAACTTGGCCTGCCTTTCGCATGATCAGTGTCCCTGGAGCTCTTGGCTTTGTGGTTTTCTCAACCTTAACCCTAGGCGTAACCCTAACCCTAACCCAAGGCGTAACCCTATCCCTAACCCTACCTTGAGCCAGAAATCCGGCAGAGGGTTGTGGCAAGTTCTGAGCAGTATGACAAAGAGGGAGCAAGGTTTGGGCGGTGTCCTCCTCACCTTGGTATGCCTTTTGCATGCTGACTATCCCTGGAGCTCCTGGCTTTGTGGTTTTCTCAACCCTAACCCTAACCCTAGGCGTAACCCTGACCCAACCCCTACCTTGAGCCAGAAATCCAGCAGAGGGTTGTGGCGAGTTCTGAGCAGAATGACGAAGAGGGAGGAAGGTTTCGGATGTGCTGCCGTCACCATGGTATGTCTTTCACATGGTGAGTACGCCGGGAGCTCCTGGCTTTGTGGTTTCCTCAACCCTAACCCTAGGCGTAAGCCTAACCCTAACCCTAACCCTAACCCTAGCTCAAGCCAGAAACCGGGCCTTAGGCTGTGGCGAGTTCTGAGCAGAATGACGAAGAGGGAGCAAGGTTTTGGATATGCTGCTGTCACCTTGGTAGGTCTTTTACACGGTTAGTGTGCCTGGGTCTCCTGGCTTTGTGGTTTTCTCAATCCTAACCCTAGGCATAACCCTAACCCCTAACACTAACCCTAAACCGAGTCCCTAACTCTAACCCTAACCAGAGTCCAGGCAAGGGAACGGAGCTGGCAAGGCGCTGGAGAGTTCCTGAGAGAGCTGGGAAAGGGGCACAGCCTGCAGCAAAGGAGGCTCAGGCGGGACCTTGTGGCTCTGCACAAGCCCCTGACAGGAGGGGGCAGCCGGGGGGGTCGGGCTCTGCTCCCAGGGAACAGGGACAGGAGGAGAGGGAACGGCCTCAGGCTGGGCCAGGGGAGGCTCAGGGTGGATATTGGGGAAATTCCTCCATGGAAAGGGCGCTCAGGCCTTGGCACAGCTGCCCAGGGAGGTTTGGAGTGCCCACCCCTGGGAGTGCTCCAACACCTGTGGCTGTGGCATGGCATGGACGTGGTCAGCGGTGGCCGTGCTGGTGCTGGTTGCACTCAGTGATCTCCGAGGTCTTTTCCAACCTTGATTCCGCTCTCAAGGCAGCCCCACGGAGGACCAGAACAAAAGGCACACCCAGGCTGGGCCCCCCATCCCACTGCGCATGCACGGGCGCCCTGGCCGGGCCCCCACCCCACTGCGCATGCGCGGGAGAGCTGGACGGCCCCCCCCACCCCTACTGCGCATGCGCGGGCGCCTGCCGGCCCCCCCACCCCCACTGCGCATGCGCGGGCGCCCTGGCCGGGCCCCCACCCCACTGCGCATGCGCGGGAGAGCTGGACGGCCCCCCCACCCCCACTGCGCATGCGCGGGCGCGCTGGCCCCCCCCAGCCCACTGCGCATGCGCGGGCGCTCTGGGCCCCCCCCCCACCCCACTGCACATGCGCGGGAGAGCTGCCCCCCCCCCCCCACCCCCCACTGCGCATGCGCGGGCGCGCCTGCCGTCCCCCCCCACCCACTGCGCATGCGCGGTGCGCCGGCCGGGGGCCCCCCCCCTCCCACCCACTGCGCATGCGCGGCCGCTCTGGGCCCCCCCCCCCCCCACTGCGCATGCGCGGGTGCTCTGGGCCCCCCCCCCCCCACCCCACTGCACATGCGCGGGAGAGCTGCCCCCCCCCCCCCCACCCCCCACTGCGCATGCGCGGTGCGCCGGCCGGGGCCCCCCCCGCCCCCCCCACCCACTGCGCATGCGCGGGCGCTCTGGGCCCCCCCCGCCCCCCACTGCGCATGCGCGGGCGCGCTGGGCCCGTCCCTGTGCTGGCACTGCTGGGGCACCTGCAGTGCTGGCAGCACCTCTGGGACAAGAGGGACACGGAGGGGCTGGAGCCAGTCCAGGCAAGGGAACGGAGCTGGCAAGGGGCTGGAGAGTTCCTGAGAGAGCTGGGAAAGGGGCACATCCTGCAGCAAAGGAGGCTCAGGCGGGACCTTGTGGCTCTGCACAAGCCCCTGACAGGAGGGGGCAGCCGGGGGGGTCGGGCTCTGCTCCCAGGGAACAGGGACAGGAGGAGAGGGAACGGCCTCAGGCTGGGCCAGGGGAGGCTCAGGGTGGATATTGGGGAAATTCCTCCATGGAAAGGGCGCTCAGGCCTTGGCACAGCTGCCCAGGGAGGTTTGGAGTGCCCACCCCTGGGAGTGCTCCAACACCTGTGGCTGTGGCATGGCATGGACGTGGTCAGCGGTGGCCGTGCTGGTGCTGGTTGCACTCAGTGATCTCCGAGGTCTTTTCCAACCTTGATTCCGCTCTCAAGGCAGCCCCACGGAGGACCAGAACAAAAGGCACACCCAGGCTGGGCCCCCCATCCCACTGCGCATGCACGGGCGCCCTGGCCGGGCCCCCACCCCACTGCGCATGCGCGGGAGAGCTGGACGGCCCCCCCCACCCCTACTGCGCATGCGCGGGCGCCTGCCGGCCCCCCCACCCCCACTGCGCATGCGCGGGCGCTCTGGGCCCCGCCCACCCCCACTGCGCATGCGCGGGCGAGCTGGCCGGGCCCCCTCCCCACTGCGCATGCGCGGGAGAGCTGGGCCCCCCCCCCCCCCCCCACCTCCCACTGCGCATGCGCGGGCGCGCCTGCCGTCCCCCCCCACCCACTGCGCATGCGCGGGCGCTCTGGGCCCCGCCCACCCCCCACTGCGCATGCGCGGGCGCGCTGGCCCCCCCCCCCCCCTCCCCACTGCGCATGCGCGGGCGCCCAGGCCGGGCCCCCACCCCACTGCGCATGCGCAGGAGAGCTGGACGGCCCCCACCACCCCCACTGCGCATGCGCGGTGCGCCTGCCGGCCCCCCCCACCCCCACTGCGCATGCGCCGTTACGCTGGGCCCCCCCCACCCCCACTGCGCATGCGCCGGCAGGCTGTTGCCCCCCCCGCCCCCCCACACCCCCCACTGCGCATGCGCCGGCCGGCCGGGGCCCCCCCCCCCCCACCCCCCACTGCGCATGCGCGGGCGCGCTGGCCCCCCCCCCCCCCACTGCGCATGCGCGGGCGCTCTGGGCCCCCCCCACCCCACTGCACATGCGCGGGAGAGCTGGGCCCCCCCCCCCCCCCCCTCCCCACTGCGCATGCGCGGGTGCTCTGGGCCCCCCCCCCCACCCCACTGCACATGCCCGGGCGCGCTGGGCCCGTCCCTGTGCTGGCACTGCTGGGGCACCTGCAGTGCTGGCAGCACCTCGGGGACAAGAGGGACACGGAGGGGCTGGAGCCAGTCCAGGCAAGGGAACGGAGCTGGCAAGGGGCTGGAGAGTTCCTGAGAGAGCTGGGAAAGGGGCACAGCCTGCAGCAAAGGAGGCTCAGGCGGGACCTTGTGGCTCTGCACAAGCCCCTGACAGGAGGGGGCAGCCGGGGGGGTCGGGCTCTGCTCCCAGGGAACAGGGACAGGAGGAGAGGGAACGGCCTCAGGCTGGGCCAGGGGAGGCTCAGGGTGGATATTGGGGAAATTCCTCCATGGAAAGGGCGCTCAGGCCTTGGCACAGCTGCCCAGGGAGGTTTGGAGTGCCCACCCCTGGGAGTGCTCCAACACCTGTGGCTGTGGCATGGCATGGACGTGGTCAGCGGTGGCCGTGCTGGTGCTGGTTGCACTCAGTGATCTCCGAGGTCTTTTCCAACCTTGATTCCGCTCTCAAGGCAGCCCCACGGAGGACCAGAACAAAAGGCACACCCAGGCTGGGCCCCCCATCCCACTGCGCATGCACGGGCGCCCTGGCCGGGCCCCCACCCCACTGCGCATGCGCGGGAGAGCTGGACGGCCCCCCCCACCCCTACTGCGCATGCGCGGGCGCCTGCCGGCCCCCCCACCCCCACTGCGCATGCGCGGGCGCGCGGGCCGGGCCCCCACCCCACTGCGCATGCGCGGGAGAGCTGGACGGCCCCCCCACCCCCACTGCGCATGCGCGGTGCGCCTGCCGGCCCCCCCCACCCCCACTGCGCATGCGCCGTTACGCTGGGCCCCCCCCACCCCCACTGCGCATGCGCCGGCAGGCTGTTGCCCCCCCCCCCCCCACACACACCCCCCACTGCGCATGCGCCGGCCGGCTGGGGCCCCCCCCCCCCCACCCCCCACTGCGCATGCGCGGGCGCGCTGGGCCCCCCCCCCACCCCACTGCACATGCGCGGGAGAGCTGCCCCCCCCCCCCCCCCCCCCCCCCCCCCCCACTGCGCATGCGCGGGCGCGCCTGCCGTCCCCCCCCACCCACTGCGCAGGCGCGGGCGCTCTGGGCCCCCCCCACCCCCCACTGCGCATGCGCGGGCGCGCTGGCCCCCCCCCCCTCCCCACTGCGCATGCGCGGGTGCTCTGGGCCCGTCCCTGTGCTGGCACTGCTGGGGCACCTGCAGTGCTGGCAGCACCTCTGGGACAAGAGGGACACGGAGGGGCTGGAGCCAGTCCAGGCAAGGGAACGGAGCTGGCAAGGGGCTGGAGAGTTCCTGAGAGAGCTGGGAAAGGGGCACAGCCTGCAGCAAAGGAGGCTCAGGCGGGACCTTGTGGCTCTGCACAAGCCCCTGACAGGAGGGGGCAGCCGGGGGGGTCGGGCTCTGCTCCCAGGGAACAGGGACAGGAGGAGAGGGAACGGCCTCAGGCTGGGCCAGGGGAGGCTCAGGGTGGATATTGGGGAAATTCCTCCATGGAAAGGGCGCTCAGGCCTTGGCACAGCTGCCCAGGGAGGTTTGGAGTGCCCACCCCTGGGAGTGCTCCAACACCTGTGGCTGTGGCATGGCATGGACGTGGTCAGCGGTGGCCGTGCTGGTGCTGGTTGCACTCAGTGATCTCCGAGGTCTTTTCCAACCTTGATTCCGCTCTCAAGGCAGCCCCACGGAGGACCAGAACAAAAGGCACACCCAGGCTGGGCCCCCCATCCCACTGCGCATGCACGGGCGCCCTGGCCGGGCCCCACCCCACTGCGCATGCGCGGGAGAGCTGGACGGCCCCCCCCACCCCTACTGCGCATGCGCGGGCGCCTGCCGGCCCCCCCACCCCCACTGCGCATGCGCGGGCGCGCGGGCCGGGCCCCCACCCCACTGCGCATGCGCGGGAGAGCTGGACGGCCCCCCCCACCCCCACTGCGCATGCGCGGTGCGCCTGCCGGCCCCCCCCACCCCCACTGCGCATGCGCCGGCAGGCTGTTGCCCCCCCCACCCCCTAATGCGCATGCGCGGGCGCGCTGGGCCTGTCCCCCCCACCCACTGCGCATGCGCGGGCGCCCTGGCCGGGCCCCCACCCCACTGCACATGCGCGGGAGAGCTGGACGGCCCCCCCCCACCCCTACTGCGCATGCGCGGGCGCCTGCCGGCCCCCCACACCCCCACTGCGCATGCGCCGGCACGCTGGGCCCCCCCCCCTCCCCACTGCGCATGCGCGGGCGCGCTGGCCAGCCCCCTCCCCACTGCGCATGCGCGGGCGCCCTGGCCGGGCCCCCACCCCACTGCGCATGCGCGGGCGCCCTGGCCGGGCCCCCACCCCACTGCGCATGCGCGGGAGAGCTGGACGGCCCCCCCACCCCCACTGCGCATGCGCCGTTACGCTGGGACCCCCCCACCCCCACTGCGCATGCGCCGGCAGGCTGTTGCCCCCCCCCCCCCCACCCCCTACTGCGCATGCGCGGGCGCGCTGGGCCCGTCCCCCCTACCCACTGCGCATGCGCGGGCGCTCTGGGCCGCCCCCCCCCCCCCCCCCCCCACCCCCCACTGCGCATGCGCTGGCGCGCCTGCCGTCCCCCCCACCCACTGCGCATGCGCGGTGCGCCGGCCGGGGACCCCCCGCCCCCCCCACACACACTGCGCATGCGCGGGCGCTCTGGGCCCCCCCCCCCCCCCCACCCCCCACTGCGCATGCGCGGGCGCGCTGGCCCCCCCCAGCCCACTGCGCATGCGCGGGCGCTCTGGGCCCCCCCCCCACCCCACTGCACATGCGCGGGAGAGCTGCCCCCCCCCCCCCCACCCCCCACTGCGCATGCGCGGGCGCTCCTGCCGTCCCCCCCCACCCACTGCGCATGCGCGGTGCGCCGGCCGGGGGCCCCCCCCCCCCCCCCCCACCCACTGCGCATGCGCGGGCGCTCTGGGCCCCCCCCACCCCCCACTGCGCATGCGCGGGCGCGCTGGCCCCCCCCCCTCTCCACTGCGCATGCGCGGGTGCTCTGGGCCCCCCCCCCCCCCACCCCACTGCACATGCCCGGGCGCGCTGGGCCCGTCCCTGTGCTGGCACTGCTGGGGCACCTGCAGTGCTGGCAGCACCTCTGGGACAAGAGGGACACGGAGGGGCTGGAGCGAGTCCAGGCAAGGGAACGGAGCTGGCAAGGGGCTGGAGAGTTCCTGAGAGAGCTGGGAAAGGGGCACAGCCTGCAGCAAAGGAGGCTCAGGCGGGACCTTGTGGCTCTGCACAAGCCCCTGACAGGAGGGGGCAGCCGGGGGGGTCGGGCTCTGCTCCCAGGGAACAGGGACAGGAGGAGAGGGAACGGCCTCAGGCTGGGCCAGGGGAGGCTCAGGGTGGATATTGGGGAAATTCCTCCATGGAAAGGGCGCTCAGGCCTTGGCACAGCTGCCCAGGGAGGTTTGGAGTGCCCACCCCTGGGAGTGCTCCAACACCTGTGGCTGTGGCATGGCATGGACGTGGTCAGCGGTGGCCGTGCTGGTGCTGGTTGCACTCAGTGATCTCCGAGGTCTTTTCCAACCTTGATTCCGCTCTCAAGGCAGCCCCACGGAGGACCAGAACAAAAGGCACCCCCAAGCTGGGCCCCCCCCCCCACTGCGCATGCGCGGGCGCGCTGGCCGGGCCCCCACCCCACTGCGCATGCGCGGGAGAGCTGGAAGACCCCCCCCAACACCCACTGCGCATGCGCGGGCGCCCTGGGCGGGCCCCCACCCCACTGCGCATGCGCTGGAGAGCTGGACGGCCCCCCCCAGCCCCACTGCGCATGCGCGGTGCGCCTGCCGGCCCCCCCCCCACCCCCACTGCGCATGCGCCGTTACGCTGGGCCCCCCCCACCCCCACTGCGCATGCGCCGGCAGGCTGTTGCCGCCCCCCCCCCCCCCACCCCCCACTGCGCATGCGCGGGCGCGCTGGCCCCCCCCCCCCCACTGCGCATGCGCGGGCGCTCTGGGCCCCCCCCCACCCCACTGCACATGCCCGGGCGCTCTGGCCCCCCCCCCCCCCCCCCACCTCCCACTGCGCATGCGCGGGCGCGCCTGGCGTCCCCCCCACCCACTGCGCATGCGCGGTGCGCCGGCCGGGGCCCCCCGCCGCCCCCCCCACCCACTGCGCATGCGCCGGCAGGCTAGGCCCCCCCTACCCCTACTGCGCATGCGCGGGCGCCTGCCGGCCCCCCCACCCCCACTGCGCATGCGCGGGCGAGCTGGCCGGGCCCCCTCCCCACTGCGCATGTGCGGGAGAGCTGGACGACCCCCCCCACCCCCACTGCGCATGCGCCGACAGGCTGTTGCCCCCCCCCCCCCCACCCCCCACTGCGCATGCGCGGGCGCGCTGGCCCCCCCCCCCCCCCACTGCGCATGCGCGGGCGCTCTGGGCCCCCCCCCACCCCACTGCACATGCGCGGGAGAGCTGGGCCCCCGCCCCCCCCCCCCCCCTCCCCACTGCGCATGCGCGGGTGCTCTGGGCCCCCCCCCCCCACCCCACTGCACATGCCCGGGCGCGCTGGGCCCGTCCCTGTGCTGGCACTGCTGGGGCACCTGCAGTGCTGGCAGCACCTCTGGGACAAGAGGGACACGGAGGGGCTGGAGCCAGTCCAGGCAAGGGAACGGAGCTGGCAAGGGGCTGGAGAGTTCCTGAGAGAGCTGGGAAAGGGGCACAGCCTGCAGCAAAGGAGGCTCAGGCGGGACCTTGTGGCTCTGCACAAGCCCCTGACAGGAGGGGGCAGCCGGGGGGGTCGGGCTCTGCTCCCAGGGAACAGGGACAGGAGGAGAGGGAACGGCCTCAGGCTGGGCCAGGGGAGGCTCAGGGTGGATATTGGGGAAATTCCTCCATGGAAAGGGCGCTCAGGCCTTGGCACAGCTGCCCAGGGAGGTTTGGAGTGCCCACCCCTGGGAGTGCTCCAACACCTGTGGCTGTGGCATGGCATGGACGTGGTCAGCGGTGGCCGTGCTGGTGCTGGTTGCACTCAGTGATCTCCGAGGTCTTTTCCAACCTTGATTCCGCTCTCAAGGCAGCCCCACGGAGGACCAGAACAAAAGGCACCCCCAGGCCGGGCCCCCACCCCACTGCGCATGCGCGGGCGCCCTGGCCGGGCCCCCACCCCACTGCGCATGCGCGGGAGAGCTGGACGGCCCCCCCACACACACTGCGCATGCGCCGTTACGCTGGGACCCCCCCACCCCCACTGCGCATGCGCCGGCAGGCTGTTGCCCCCCCCCCCCCCACCCCCTACTGCGCATGCGCGGGCGCGCTGGGCCCGTCCCCCCTACCCACTGCGCATGCGCGGGCGCTCTGGGCCCCCCCCCCCCCACCCCCCCACCCCCCACTGCGCATGCGCTGGCGCGCCTGCCGTCCCCCCCACCCACTGCGCATGCGCGGTGCGCCGGCCGGGGACCCCCCGCCCCCCCCCCACACACTGCGCATGCGCGGGCGCTCTGGGCCCCCCCCCCCCCCCCCACCCCCCACTGCGCATGCGCGGGCGCGCCTGCCGTCCCCCCCACCCACTGCGCATGCGCGGTGCGCCGGCCGGGGCCCCCCCCGTCCCCCCCACCCACTGCGCATGCGCGGGCGCTCTGGGCCCCCCCCACCCCCCACTGCGCATGCGCGGGCGCGCTGGGCCCGTCCCTGTGCTGGCACTGCTGGGGCACCTGCAGTGCTGGCAGCACCTCGGGGACAAGAGGGACACGGAGGGGCTGGAGCCAGTCCAGGCAAGGGAACGGAGCTGGCAAGGGGCTGGAGAGTTCCTGAGAGAGCTGGGAAAGGGGCACAGCCTGCAGCAAAGGAGGCTCAGGCGGGACCTTGTGGCTCTGCACAAGCCCCTGACAGGAGGGGGCAGCCGGGGGGGTCGGGCTCTGCTCCCAGGGAACAGGGACAGGAGGAGAGGGAACGGCCTCAGGCTGGGCCAGGGGAGGCTCAGGGTGGATATTGGGGAAATTCCTCCATGGAAAGGGCGCTCAGGCCTTGGCACAGCTGCCCAGGGAGGTTTGGAGTGCCCACCCCTGGGAGTGCTCCAACACCTGTGGCTGTGGCATGGCATGGACGTGGTCAGCGGTGGCCGTGCTGGTGCTGGTTGCACTCAGTGATCTCCGAGGTCTTTTCCAACCTTGATTCCGCTCTCAAGGCAGCCCCACGGAGGACCAGAACAAAAGGCACACCCAGGCTGGGCCCCCCATCCCACTGCGCATGCACGGGCGCCCTGGCCGGGCCCCCACCCCACTGCGCATGCGCGGGAGAGCTGGACGGCCCCCCCCACCCCTACTGCGCATGCGCGGGCGCCTGCCGGCCCCCCCACCCCCACTGCGCATGCGCGGGCGCGCGGGCCGGGCCCACACCCCACTGCGCATGCGCGGGAGAGCTGGACGGCCCCCCCACCCCCACTGCGCATGCGCGGTGCGCCTGCCGGCCCCCCCCACCCCCACTGCGCATGCGCCGTTACGCTGGGCCCCCCCCACCCCCACTGCGCATGCGCCGGCAGGCTGTTGCCCCCCCCCCCCCCCCCCCCCCACACCCCCCACTGCGCATGCGCCGGCCGGCTGGGGCCCCCCCCCCCCCCCCCACCCCCCACTGCGCATGCGCGGGCGCGCTGGCCCCCCCCCCCAGCCCCCCCACTGCGCATGCGCGGGCGCTCTGGGCCCCCCCCCCCACCCCACTGCACATGCGCGGGAGAGCTGCCCCCCCCCCCCCCCCCCCCTCCCCACTGCGCATGCGCGGGCGCTCTGGGCCCCCCCCACCCCCCACTGCGCATGCGCGGGCGCGCTGGCCCCCCCCCCCTCCCCACTGCGCATGCGCGGGTGCTCTGGGCCCCCCCCCCCCACCCCACTGCACATGCCCGGGCGCGCTGGGCCCGTCCCTGTGCTGGCACTGCTGGGGCACCTGCAGTGCTGGCAGCACCTCTGGGACAAGAGGGACACGGAGGGGCTGGAGCCAGTCCAGGCAAGGGAACGGAGCTGGCAAGGGGCTGGAGAGTTCCTGAGAGAGCTGGGAAAGGGGCACAGCCTGCAGCAAAGGAGGCTCAGGCGGGACCTTGTGGCTCTGCACAAGCCCCTGACAGGAGGGGGCAGCCGGGGGGGTCGGGCTCTGCTCCCAGGGAACAGGGACAGGAGGAGAGGGAACGGCCTCAGGCTGGGCCAGGGGAGGCTCAGGGTGGATATTGGGGAAATTCCTCCATGGAAAGGGCGCTCAGGCCTTGGCACAGCTGCCCAGGGAGGTTTGGAGTGCCCACCCCTGGGAGTGCTCCAACACCTGTGGCTGTGGCATGGCATGGACGTGGTCAGCGGTGGCCGTGCTGGTGCTGGTTGCACTCAGTGATCTCCGAGGTCTTTTCCAACCTTGATTCCGCTCTCAAGGCAGCCCCACGGAGGACCAGAACAAAAGGCACCCCCAGGCCGGGCCCCCACCCCACTGCGCATGCGCGGGCGCGCTGGCCGGGCCCCCACCCCACTGCGCATGCGCGGGAGAGCTGGACGACCCCCCCCAACACCCACTGCGCATGCGCGGGCGCTCTGGGCCCCCCCCACCCCCACTGCACATGCGCGGGAGAGCTGCCCCCCCCCCCCCCCACCCCCCACTGCGCATGCGCGGGCGCGCCTGCCGTCCCCCCCCACCCACTGCGCATGCGCGGTGCGCCGGCCGGGGCCCCCCCCCCACCCACTGCGCATGCGCGGGCGCTCTGGGCCCCCCCCACCCCCCACTGCGCATGCGCGGGCGCGCCTGCCGTCCCCCCCACCCACTGCGCATGCGCCGGCAGGCTGGGCCCCCCCCCCCCCCACCCCTCCCCACTGCGCATGCGCCGGTACGCTGGGCCCCCCCCACCCCCCACTGCGCATGCGCCGTGCTCCTGCCGGCCCCCCCCTCCCCACTGCGCAGGCGCCGACGCGGTGGCCCTCCCCCCCCCCCCACTGCGCATGCGCGGTGCGCCTGCCGGCCCCCCCAACCCCCACTGCGCATGCGCGGGAGAGCTGGACGGCCCCCTCACCCCACTGCGCATGCGCGGGCGCGCTGGCCGCCGCCCCCCCCCCCACTGCGCATGCGCGGTGCGCCTGCCGGCCCCCCCACCCCCCACTGCGCATGCGCGGGCGCCCTGGCCGGGATGCCACCCCACTGCGCATGCGCGGGAGAGCTGGACGGCCCCCTCACCCCACTGCGCATGCGCGGGCGCCCTGGGCCCCCCCCCCCCCCACCCCTCCCCACTGCGCATGCGCGGGCGCTCTGGGGGCCCCCCCACCCCACACTGCGCATGCGCGGGCGCGCCTGCCGTCCCCCCCCACCCACTGCGCATGCGCGGTGCGCCTGCCGTCCCCCCCCTCCCACTGCGCATGCGCGGGCGCTCTGGGCCCCCCCCCAACCCCCACTGCGCATGCGCGGGCGCCCTGGCCGGGCCCCCACCCCACTGCGCATGCGCGGGAGAGCTGGACGGCCCACCCACCCCCATTGCGCATGCGCGGTGCGCCTGCCGGCCCCCCCACCCCCACTGCGCATGCGCCGGCACGCTGGGCCCCTCCCACCCCCCACTGCGCATGCGCGGGCGCGCCTGCCGTCCCCCCCCACCCACTGCGCATGCGCGGGCGCTCTGGGCCCCCCCCACCCCCCACTGCGCATGCGCGGGCGCGCTGGCCCCCCCCCCTCCCCACTGCGCATGCGCGGGTGCTCTGGGCCCCCCCCCCCCACCCCACTGCACATGCCCGGGCGCGCTGGGCCCGTCCCTGTGCTGGCACTGCTGGGGCACCTGCAGTGCTGGCAGCACCTCTGGGACAAGAGGGACACGGAGGGGCTGGAGCCAGTCCAGGCAAGGGAACGGAGCTGGCAAGGGGCTGGAGAGTTCCTGAGAGAGCTGGGAAAGGGGCACAGCCTGCAGCAAAGGAGGCTCAGGCGGGACCTTGTGGCTCTGCACAAGCCCCTGACAGGAGGGGGCAGCCGGGGGGGTCGGGCTCTGCTCCCAGGGAACAGGGACAGGAGGAGAGGGAACGGCCTCAGGCTGGGCCAGGGGAGGCTCAGGGTGGATATTGGGGAAATTCCTCCATGGAAAGGGCGCTCAGGCCTTGGCACAGCTGCCCAGGGAGGTTTGGAGTGCCCACCCCTGGGAGTGCTCCAACACCTGTGGCTGTGGCATGGACGGACGTGGGCAGCGGTGGCCGTGAGGGTGCTGGTTGCACTCAGTGATCTCCGAGGTCTTTTCCAACCTTGATTCCGCTCTCAAGGCAGCCCCACGGAGGACTAGCACAAAAGGCACCCCCAGGCTGGGCCCCCCACCCCACTGCGCATGCGCGGTGCGCCTGCCGGCCCCCCCACCCCCCACTGCGCATGCGCGGGCGCCCTGGCCGGGACCCCACCCCACTGCGCATGCGCGGGAGAGCTGGACGGCCCCCTCACCCCACTGCGCATGCGCGGGCGCGCTGGCCCCCCCCCCAGCCACTGCGCATGCGCGGGCGCTCTGGGCCCCCCCCCACCCCCCACTGCGCATGCGCGGGCGCGCCTGCCGTCCCCCCCCCACCCACTGCGCATGCGCGGGCGCTCTGGGCCCCCCCCACCCCCCACTGCGCATGCGCGGGCGCGCCTGCCGTCCCCCCCCACCCCACTGCGCATGCGCGGTGCGCCTGCCGGCCCCCCCCCCCCCCGCCCCTTCCACCCACTGCGCATGCGCCGGTACGCTGGGCGACCCCCACCCCCCACTGCGCATGCGCGGGCGCGCCTGCCGTCCCCCCCACCCACTGCGCATGCGCGGTGGTCCTGCCGGCCCCCCCCCTCCCCACTGCGCAGGCGCCGACGCGGTGGCCCCTCCCCCCCCCCCCCCCCCCCCCCCCCCCCCCACTGCGCATGCGCGGTGCGCCTGCCGGCCCCCCCACCCCCCACTGCGCATGCGCGGGCGCCCTGGCCGGGACCCCACCCCACTGCGCATGCGCGGTGCGCCTGCCGGCCCCCCACCCCCACTGCGCATGCGCCGGCACGCTGGGCCCCCCCCACCCCCCACTGCGCATGCGCGGGCGCGCCGGCCCCCCCCCTCCCCACTTTGTGGTTTTGGATGTGCCGTGCTTAACTTGGCCTGCCTTTCGCATGATCAGTGTCCCTGGAGCTCCTGGCTTTGTGGTTTTCTCAACCTTAACCCTAGGCGTAACCCTAACCCTAACCCAAGGCCTAACCCTATCCCTAACCGTACCTTGAGCCAGAAATCCGGCAGAGGGTTGTGGCAATTCTGAGCAGAATGACAAAGAGGGAGCAAGGGTTGGGCTGTGTCCTCCTCACCTTGGTATGCCTTTTGCATGCTGAGTATCCCTGGAGCTCCTGGCTTTGTGGTTTTCTCAAGCCTAACCCTAGGAGAACGCCTAACCCTAACCCTAACCATAGATTGAGCCAGTAATCGGGCATCGGTCTGTGGTGAGTTCCGAGCAGAAAGAGGAAGAGGGAGCAGGGTTTTGATGTGCTGTGCTTAACTTGACCCGCCTTTTGCATGGTTAGTGTGCCTGGGTCCCCTGGCTTTGTGGTTTTCTGAATCCTAACCCTAGGCAAAACCCTAACCCTAACCCCTAACCCTAACCCCTAACCCTCACCCGAGCCCCTAACCCTAACCCTTGCAGAAAGAAGAAGAGGGAGCAAGGTTTTGGATGTGCCACGCTTAACTTGGCCTGCCTTTTGCATGATCAGTGTCCCTGGAGCTCCTGGCTTTGTGGTTTTCTCAACCTTAACCCTAGGCGTAACCCTAACCCTAACCCAAGGCCTAACCCTATCCCTAACCCTACCTTGAGCCAGAAATCCGGCAGAGGGTTGTGGCAAGTTCTGAGCAGTATGACAAAGAGGGAGCAAGGTTTGGGCGGTGTCCTCCTCACCTTGGGATGCCTTTTGCATGCTGACTATCCCTGGAGCTCCTGGCTTTGTGGTTTTCTCAACCCTAACCCTAACCCTAGGCGTAACCCTGACCCAACCCCTACCTTGAGCCAGAAATCCAGCAGAGGGTTGTGGCGATTTCTGAGCAGAATGACGAAGAGGGAGGAAGGTTTTGGATGTGCTGCGGTCACCATGGTATGTCTTTTGCATGGTGAGTACGCCAGGAGCTCCTGGCTTTGTGGTTTCCTCAACTCTAACCCTAGGCGTAAGCCTAACCCTAACCCTAACCCTAAACCAAACCCTAACCCTAGCTCAAACCAGAAACTGGGCCTTAGGCTGTGGCGAGTTCTGAGCAGAATGACGAAGAGGGAGCAAGGTTTCGGATATGCTGCTGTCACCTTGGTAGGTCTTTTGCATGGTTAGTGTCCGTGGGTCTCCTGTCTTTGTGGTTTTCTCAATCCTAACCCTAGGCATAACCCTAACCCTAACCCCTAACCCTAACCCTATACCGAGCCCCTAACCCTAACCCTTACCCTTGCAGAAAGAAGAAGAGGGAGCAAGGTTTTGGGTGTGCCGTGCTTAACTTGGCCTGCCTTTCGCATGATCAGTGTCCCTGGAGCTCCTGGCTTTGTGGTTTTCTCAACCTTAACCCTAGGCGTAACCCTAACCCTAACCCAAGGCCTAACCCTATCCCTAACCCTACCTTGAGCCAGAAATCCGGCAGAGGGTTGTGGCAATTCTGAGCAGAATGACAAAGAGGGAGCAAGGTTTGGGCTGTGTCCTCCTCACCTTGGTATGCCTTTTGCATGCTGAGTATCCCTGGAGCTCCTGGCTTTGTGGTTTCCTCAACCCTAACCCTAGGAGAACGCCTAACCCTAACCCTAACCGTAGATTGAGCCACTAATCGGTCATCGGGCTATGGTGAGTTCCGCGCAGAAAGAGGAAGAGGGAGGAAGGTTTTGATATGCCATGCTTAAGCTGGCCTGCCTTTTACATGGTTAGTGTCCCTGGGTTTCCTGGCTTTGTGGTTTTCTCAATCCTAACCCTAGGCATAACCCTAACCCCTAAGCCCAACCCAAACCCGAGCCCCTAACACTAACCCTAAACCTTGCAGAAAGAAGAAGAGGGAGCAAGGTTTTGGATGTGCTGCGGTCACCTTGGTATGCCTTTTGCATGGTGAGTACGCCGGGAGCTCCTGGCTTTGTGGTTTCCTCAACACTCACCCTAGGCGTAAGCTAACCCTAACCCTAACCCTAAACCAAACCCTAACCCTAACCCTAGGCCGAGCCAGAAACTAGGCATTCGGCTGTGGTGAGTTGTGAGCAGAAAGAGGAAGAGGGAGCAAAGTTTTGATGTGCTGTGCTTAACTTGGCCGGCCTTTTGCATGGTTAGTGTGCCTGGGTCTCCTGGCTTTGTGGTTTTCTCAATCCTAACCCTAGGCAAAACCCTAACCCTAACCCTAACCC
Organism: Coloeus monedula; assembly: GCF_965178545.1. Classification (NCBI taxonomy): domain Eukaryota; kingdom Metazoa; phylum Chordata; class Aves; order Passeriformes; family Corvidae; genus Coloeus; species Coloeus monedula. Next base: position 5,166,277 of record NC_138808.1, on the reverse strand, counting down.
CTAACCATAACCCAAGCCCCTAACCCTAACCCTAACCTTGCAGAAAGAAGAAGAGGGAGCAAGGTTTTGGATGTGCCACGCTTAACTTGGCCTGCCTTTTGCATGATCAGTGTCCCTGGAGCTCCTGGCTTTGTGGTTTTCTCAACCTTAACCCTAGGCGTAACCCTAACCCTAACCCTAACCCTAGGCGTAACCCTATTCCTAACCCTACCTTGAGCCAGAAATCCAGCAGACGGTTGTGGCAAGTTCTGAGCAGAAAGAAGAAGAGGGAGCAAGGTTTGGGCTGTGTCCTCCTCACCTTGGTATGCCTTTTGCATGCTGACTATCCCTGGAGCTCCTGGCTTTGTGGTCTTCTCAACCCTAACCCTAACCCTAGGCGTAACCCTGACCCAACCCTACCTTGAGCCAGAAATCCAGCAGAGGGTTGTGGCGAGTTCTGAGCAGAATGACGAAGAGGGAGGAAGGTTTTGGATGTGCTGCGGTCACCATGGTATGTCTTTCGCATGGTGAGCACACCTGGAGCTCCTGGCTTTGTGGTTTCCACAACCCTAACCCTAGGCGTAAGACTAACCCTAACCGTAACCCTAACCCGAGGTCAAGCCAGAAACTGGGCCTTAGGCTGTTGCGAGTTCTGAGCAGAATGACGAAGAGGGAGGAAGGTTTTGGATATGCTGCTGTCACCTTGGTAGGTCTTTTGCATGATTAGTGTCCCTGGGTCTCCTGGCTTTGTGGTTTTCTCAATCCTAACCCTAGGCGTAACCCTAACCCTATACCTAACCCCTAACCCTGACCCTAACCCAAGCCCCTAATCCTAACCATAACCCTTGCAGAAAGAAGATGAGGGAGCAAGGTTTTGGATGTGCCGTACTTAACTTGGCCTGCCTTTCGCATGATCAGTGTCCTTGGAGCTCCTGGCTTTGTGGTTTTCTCAACCCTAACCCTAGGCATAACCCTAACCCTATACCCTAACCCCTAACCCTGACCCTAACCCAAGCCCCTAACCCTAACCATAACCCTCGCAGAAAGAAGATGAGGGAGCAAGGTTTTGGATGTGCCACGCTTAACTTGGCCTGCCTTTCGCATGATCAGTGTCCCTGGAGCTCCTGGCTTTGTGGTTTTCTCAACCCTAACCCGAGGCGTAACCATAACCCTAACCCTACCTTGAGCCAGAAATCTGGCAGAGGGTTGTGGTGAGTTCTGATCAGAATGAGGAAGAGGGAGCAAGGTTTTGGATGTGCTGCGGTCACCTTGGTATGTCTTTTGCACGGTGAGTACACCTGGAGCTCCTGGTTTTGTGGTTTGCTCAACCCTAATCCGAGGCGTAACCCTAGCCCTAACCGTAAACCAAACCCTAACCCTAACCCTAACCCTAACCCTAGCTCGAGCCAGAAACTGGGCATTCGGCTGTGGTGAGTTCCGAGCAGAATGACGAAGAGGGAGCAAGGTTTTGGATGTGCTGCAGTCACCTTGGTATGTCTTTTGCATGATCAGTGTCCCTGGGACTCCTGGCTTTGTGGTTTTCTCAACCTTAACCCGAGGCGTAACCCTAACCCTAACCCTACCTTGAGCCAGAAATCCGGCAGACGGTTGTGGCAAGTTCTGAGCAGAAAGAAAACGAGGGAGCAAGGTTTGGGCAGTGTCCTCCTCACCTTGGTATGCCTTTTGCATGCTGAGTATCCCTGGAGCTCCTGGCTTTGTGGTTTTCTCAACCCTAACCCTAGGAGAACGCCTAACCCTAACCAAAGATTGAGCCAATAATCGGCCATCGGGCTGCGGTGAGTTCCGAGCAGAAAGAGGAAGAGGGAGTAGGATTTCGATGTGGCATGCTTAAGTTCGCCTGCCTTTTGCATGGTGAGTGTCCCTGGGTCTCCTGGCTTTGTGGTTTCCTCAACACTAACCCTAGGCGTAACCCTAACCCTAACCATAACCTGAGCCCCTAACCCTAACCCTAGCTCGAGCCAGAAACTGGGCATTGGGCTGTGGCGAGTTCTGAGCAGAAAGTGGAAGAGGGAGCAAGGTTTTGGATGTGCGGCGGTCACCTTGGTATGTCTTTTGCATGGTTAGTGTCCCTGGGTCTCCTGGCTTTGTGGTTTTCTCAATCCTAACCCTAGGCATAACCCTAACCCTAACCCCTAACCCTGACCCTAACCCAAGCCCCTAACCCTAACCATAACCCTCGCAGAAAGAAGATGAGGGAGCAAGGTTTTGGATGTGCCGTACTTAACTTGTCCTGCCTTTCGCATGATCAGTGTCCCTGGAGCTCCTGGCTTTGTGGTTTTCTCAACCCTAACACGAGGCGTAACCCTAACCCTAACCCGACCTTGAGCCAGAAATCCAGCAGAGGGTTGTGGCGAGTTCTGAGCAGAAAGAAGAGGGAGCAAGGTTTGGGCTGTGTCCTCCTCTCCTTGGTATGCCTTTTGCATGCTGAGTATCCCTGGAGCTCTTGGCTTTGTGATTTTCTCAACCCTAACCCTAGGAGAACGCCTAACCCTAACCATAGATTGAGCCACTAAACGGGCATCGGGCTGTAGTGAGTTCCATGCAGAAAGAGGAAGAGGGAGCAAGGTTTTGATGTGCCATGCTTAAGTTCGCCTGCCTTTTGCATGGTTAGTGTCCCTGGGTCTCCTGGCTTTGTGGCTTTCTCAATCCTAAGCCTAGGCATAACCCTGACCCTAACCCCTAACCCCTAACCCTAACCTGAGCCCCTAACCCTTACCATAACCCTTGCAGAAAGAAGAAGAGGGGGCAAGGTTTTGGATGTGCCGTACTTAACTTGGCCTGCCTTTTGCATGATCAGTGTCCCTGGGGCTCCTGGCTTTGTGGTTTTCGCAACCCTAACCCGAGGCATAACCATAACCCTAACCCTACCTTGAGCCAGAAATCCGGCAGAGGGTTGTGGTGAGTTCTGATCAGAATGAGGAAGAGGGAGCAAGGTTTTGGATGTGCTGCGGTCACCTTGGTATGTCTTTTGCATGGTGAGTACACCTGGAGCTCCTGGTTTTGTGGCTTCCTCAACCCTAATCCAAGGCGTAACCCTAACCCTAACCGTAAACCAAACCCTAACCCTAACCCTAACTTTAGCTCGAGCCAGAAACTGGGCATTCGGCTGTGGTGAGTTCCGAGCAGAAAGAGGAAGAGGGAGCAAGGTTTTGGATGTGCTGCTGTCACCTTGGTAGGTCTTTTGCATGGTTAGTGTCCCTGGAGCTCCTGGCTTTGTGGCTTTCTCAACCTTAACCCGAGGCGTAACCCTATCCCTAACCCCTAACCCTAACCCAAGGCGTAACCCTAACCCTAACCCTACCTTGAGCAAGAAATCCGGCAGAGGGTTGTGGCAAGTTCTGAGCAGAAAGAAAACGAGGGAGGAAGGTTTGGGCTGTGTCCTCCTCACCTTGGTATGCCTTTTGCATGGTTAGTGTCCCTGGGTCTCCTGGCTTTGTGGTTTTCTCAATCCTAACCCTAGGCGTAATCCTAACCCTAACCCTAAACCAAACCCTAACCCGAGCCCCTAACCCTAACCCTAACCCTTGCAGAAAGAAGAAGAGGGAGCAAGGTTTTGGATGTTCCTTACTTAACTTGGCCTGCCTTTCGCATGATCAGTGTCCCTGGAGTTCCTGGCTTTGTGGTTTTCTCAACCCTAACCCTAAACCTAGGTGTAACCCTAACCCTAACCCTAAACCAAACCCTCACCCTAACCCTTGCTTTCCCTTGCCTGCCCCTCCTTTTCCTTGCGTTGCCTTTACCAACCCTCCCTTCCCTTGCCTTGCCTACCCTTCCGTTGCCTTGCCTTCCCCTCTTTTGATTTGCCTTGTCTAACCCTGCCTTGCCTAGTGTTTCGTAGCCTTCCCTTTCCTTGCCTTACCTACCCCACCCGTGCCTTGACTTGTGTTGCTGGCCCCTTGTATTGGCTACCCATCCCTTGCCTTTCCTCATCGACCTTGCCTTGCTTTGCCTACCCCTCCCTTGCCGTTGTTCCTATTTGGACATATGACTCGGGGTGGGGCGGGCGGTCTTCTCCCCTCCCTGCCCCTCCTCGCTACTTTGTGCCTCGTGTTTTTGCGTCGGGGGGAGCGCTCCTCGCCTCCCGCTCCCTGGATATTGTGGTTCAGGGCGGGCTCTCTCCCGTCCAGCCGTCACCAACGCCCCGCTCCTCGCGTCCCTCTCCCTCGGGGTGTTGCTCTGGGGAGGGCGCTCTGCTCCCTTCCCGCCCTCAACAGCTCTAAGCCAATCAGAACTATCGGTTGCCAGGCACACCAGTCCTTGGCCAATCAGAGTTCCCCGTGCTGTAAGTCACCTGTTGCCAGGCAGACCAGCAGAACCCGCGCAGCCCACGGATGGGCACGCGCCGTGCCTCGCAGAGCTGCGAGCCCAGGCCGGAGCCCAGGCCGGAGCCCAGCCTGTCCTGGGAGGTGGAGATCGCCCACACCGGGATCCCCTAATGCTGTCCCGAGGTTTGCGGCTGTGGCGGGTGCCAAGCGTGGCCAGTCAGGGTGGGGGCGGGGCTGGGCTTCGGGGATTCCGGAGGTTTCGGGGGGGGTCCCAGGAAGAGCCGGAACTTGCGGGATGGGGTCAAAAGTAACAATTTTATTGGGAGGAGGTAAATGGGGCCCTCTCACACTGCACTGACCCTGGCATCGGGGGGAGACCCAGGCATCTGGGTTGTTGAATGGGGGCACCCAGAGGTGAGACAATGACGGGTAGGATCAGGTGTGGTTAGTAAGGGTCAAGTGGGTTGGGATGGAGTCATGCAGGGTTCAAGCAGGGTCAGATGGGGTTAGGTGGGGGTCATAGCCAAGGTGAGGCATAAGGCTGGCAGGGGGTCAGGCCGAGGTCAGGTGGGGTCAGTCAGGGGGTCAAGGTCAGCCATGTTTAGGCAGTATCACACAGGGTCAGATGAAGTCAGGTGTATTTCAGGGAGGGTCAGAAAGAGTCAGGTGAGTCACAGAGTGTTCAGGAAAAGTAATAAAGTGGTCAGGTGGAGTCAGGCCAGGGTGAGGGTGAGCCCGGGGGCTGGCAGGGCACCATGCGCAGGCGATAGGGGGGGCAGCGCAGCACCGTGCCCGGCGACCCTGTCAGCCCCGGCAGTCCCCCCGGACCCGGCTCCAGACGGAATTCCCGCAGGATCAGCCCCAGGAACACGAAGAGCTCGGCCCGCGCCAGCCCCTCCCCGGGGCACGATCGCGCCCCGCAGCCGAACGGCAGCAGCGACCGCGAGGGGGCGCCCGGGGCCAGGAACCGCTCTGGGGGCGACGGGTCAGGTTTGAGGGGGCTCCGCGGGGATGGGCCGGGGCCATGGGGGGGACACAGGATTTTGGGGTGGAGGTTTCAGGTTGGAGCCCGGGGTTCAGAAGGGAGACACGGGGGCTTGGGGTGACCCGGGGGCTTGGGGTGACCCAGGGGCTTGGAGGGACCCTGAGGTTCGGGGGTGACCCCAGGGTGCCAGAGGGGATTCGCATGTCTGGGGAAGGTTCAGACACCCGAGGAGGCTCTCAGGGGTTGGGGGTGGGGTGGAGGGGGGGGAAATAGGAGGGGAGGAACAGAGGGACCCACCGGTTTTGAGGGGTACCCAGATGTATGGGGGGCCAATGGGGATGGAGGGGAGAACCACAGGTTCGGGGGAGGGGGTGTGGGTTTGAGGGGACTCAGGCATCTGGGGGGGGGGGGGCACTCATGACACCAAGGTGTTCCCAGGATACCCAGGAGTCAGGCGAAACCCTGTGGTTGGGGGAACCCACAGTCTGATGCTTGAGGAGACCCCAGGAGTTCGAGGGGGACGCTCAGGGTGCAGGAGGACCCACATACCGGGCAGGAAGGCCTCGGGGTGCTGCCAGATGTCAGGGTCCTGTTGGGCTGCCAGCAGGTTGGGGACCAGGACAGTGCCGGCCACCACGGGGAGCCCCCCAAGACTGGAAGGGACAGGGGGCACTGAGATGGACTGGGGTCTGCTACGGACTGCTGAAAGCTACAGGGGCTGTACTGGGGCTCTCTGGGGGCTACTGAGTACTGCTGGATGTCTGTCTGGGTCTACAGGGTCCATACTAGGATCTGGTAGGTGCTACTGGGAGTTACTGGGTGTCTGTCGGAGTCTACTGGGGCCGCACTGGGGCTCTCTGGGGTCTTTCTGGGATCTACTGGGTGCCTGTTGGAGTTTACTGATGCCACGCTGGGATCTACTAGAATTTATTGGGGGTCTACTGCTATACTGGGTGGGATCTGCTGTGAGCTACTGGGTGTTGATTGGTGTCTATTGGGGCCATACTGGTATCTACTGGGTGTCTACTGGGGCCATACTGGGTGTCTACTGGGGCTCACTGGGAACTGCTGGAGCCATAGTGAGCTTTTCTGGGGGCTCCTGGATGTCTATTGGGGTTTAGTGGGGCCACACTGGGACTTACTGGGGTATACTGAGAACTCCTGCTGGGATCCTCTGGGCTCTGCTGGGGCCTACTGGGGCTATCATGGGGTCTCCCAGGATCTACTGGGTGTCTATTAGGGTCTACCGGGGTCATTCCAGGACCTGTTGGGCCCTAGTGGGATGTACTAGGGTTATACTGGGGCCTACTGGGGGTCTAAAGGGGTCTACCTGAGCCATACTGGGACCTGATGAGTCTTATTGGGATTTACCAAGGTCTGTTGAGTCCTACTGCGTCCTACAGGGACTTAGTGGGCCATACTGGTCTGTTGGAGTCTACTGGGGCCCTACTTCTTCTACTGGGCCCTGCCGGGAGTTACAGGCACCTACTGGTGTACTGGGGTCTTATTGGAGCCATACTGGGACCTGATGGATCTTAGTGGGACTCACTGGGGTCTAATGGGCTCTGCTGTGTTCTCCTGGACCCTATTGATGATACCAAGCAGTCCCTACTGGTCTGTAGCGGTTCCTCTCAGTTCCCCCTCACCCCAGACTGGTCCAAAGCGGCTCCTCCCAGCATCCCTCCCCCACACTGGCCTGTAGTGGTCAGTCCTGGTACCTGGTATGGCGCAGGGCACAGTGGGGCAGCGCCAGGGGCGCAGGGGGCCGCAGCCTCAGGGTCTCGCTGACAGTGGCCTGGAGGAGGGGCAGGCGCCCCATGTCCCCAGGCCCAGGGGGGCCCTGTGCCCCCGCCAGCTCCGCCCGCAGCCGTGCCTGCAGCTGCACAGGTGGAGCACAGGTGTGCTATGGCTGTCATGGGGTGTCAGGGGAGGGGGCATGTCCCAGGGGGCATACAGTGGCAACGGGATGACAGAGGGACTTCCCAGAACCCCAGACCCTCCCGAACTTACAAACCTGCCCCTGGGAGCCCAAACCATCCCCAAACCCGACCCTCTCCCTTGGGGACCCCCTTGAACCTCCGGATCCTTCCAAACCCCCAAACTTGCCCTGGGACCCAAACTCCCCCCACCCCGCTCCCCCCCCCCCCAAAACCTGCTCCTCCCTCCTCCTTGGGGACATCCCTGAGCCCCCAGACCTGTCTCTTGGGACCCTCTACCCTCAGACCCCCTGAGCCACCTCTCCATGGAAACCCGAAACCAAGGAGCCATGTGAGGACACAGACAGAGCTCTGATATGTCTGTGACACCCATGTGGCACCTCAGGACAGGGTGGTGGGACACTAGTGGCCACAGGGGATGCATAGGACATGGGTGGGGGATATGGGACCCCCTGGGGAACATAAGCAGGGACACAAGTCCCTTCCAGGAACGTGCATGGGGACTTGGACATGGCTGTGACATGCATGTGACATCTCAGGGTGGTGCAGGAGGATAGTGTCAGCCATGGGCAGGAGGACATGGGGAACATGGAACCCCCAGGGACACACATGGAGCCTTGGGACCGTACAGGGGACACAGGGGGACACATGGTGCCAGACACGTCATCTGGGGGCAGAGCATGGAAGCCCATGGAGAAGGGAACATGGGGGACATAGAGAACACATATAGGACATGGCTGGGGACATGGGACCCCTGGTGACACACAGGACCCTCCAGTGCTGCACAGAAGACATGGAGGGACATGCGTTTCACCTCAGGGCGGTGCAGCAAGAAGGCCACGGCCCAGCCCAGAGCAGCCGCTGTCGTCTCGGTGCCCCCAATGAACAGGTCGACCAGTGCCATGTGCAGCCGGGGAGGACTCAGGGGGCCCCCCCGTGCCCTGGGATCACACCCCAGCAATGCTGCCAAAACTGTGTCTGGGGGAGGGGAGGGGCACTCCTGGCAAAGGGATGACACGTGTTGGAGGGTTCCCCTGATCCCCGGTTGCCCCCCAAACAACCCTTTTGTGTGGGAGTCCCTTCCAAACCCCTGAGTCCACCCAAAGCCCCGGTTCCTCCCCCAACCCTTACATCTCCCCAACCCCGCATCACCCCCAGACCCACGGGTCCTCCCATCTCCTTGGGTCCCCCCAAACCTCTGTTTCCTCCAAAATATGTGGGTGCCCCCAAGCCCCTGGGTACCCCCCAAACTCCTGGGTCATTCCAGACCCCGAGGTATCTTCCAAACCCCTTGGTCTCCCCTGCCCCTCTCTTCCCACCAGACCCCTCCTGACCCCTGGCTTCCCCCCACCTCCCCGAGACTCTCCACCTGGTGCCGCCGGATCTGGGCCTCCACGAAGGTGTCACGATGCTGGACGAGCCGCAGCAGCTTCCGCAATCCCGGGTTGGGCAGGGCCTGGGCATAGGGACTCCTTAGGGACCCCCAACCCCTAAGGAACCCTTGACCTCAGAGAGACACCTCCTTCCCCAGAGATGCCACATAAGTCTCCTGAGCCCCAGAGAAACCCTATGGCTGCTCCCCTGGGCCACATAGACCCTACAGGTGCTCTCCTTGCCCGTGTAGACCACTCCAACATCCTATAGGCACCCTCAGCTCCATAGAGACACTTCACCCCATATAACCACCCCAGCCCTATAGAGCCCCCACAACTGCCCCTCCCACGCCCACAGACTTCCCCAACACCATACAGACCCTGTAACACTCCCCTTAGCCCCATATAGACACTATAACCCCTGTCCAGCCCCATAGAGACCCCATAATTCCCTTCCTAGGTTTATACAGCTCCTTCCCAGCCCCATAGAGACCACCCAAGCTCCATATGGACCCTGTAAGACCCCTGTCAGCCACCCATACCCTTCCCCAGCCCCATACAGATCCTATAACCTCTCTCCCAACCCCATATAACCCCCCCAGCCCCATATCCTTCCCTGGGCCCCACAGCCCCCCCCCCCCAAGACTCATAGCACTTCCCAGGGCCCTACTGCCTCCACCAAGGGCCCATAGCCCCCCGTAGCCCCCCACAGTTCCCTCATGGGCTCCATAGACTCTCATGCAGCAAAAAGGCCGCGGCCCCATATGCCACCCCTAGGCCCTGCAGGCTTACCCGCAGCGGGGGCAGCAGGTCAAGCGCCCGCACACTGCTGTGCCCCCAAACCTGCAGCAGCTCCCCCAGGCAGCGGGAGAAGGCCCGGAGCTCTCCCGGAGGGGGCACCTGGGGGAGGACACATCTATGTACTGTCCAGTACTCGAGTTCCCTCTAGGTCCCCCCAGAACACCCCCAACACCATTTCAGACACTTGGGTCCCCTCAAACTCCTGTGTGCCCCCAAACCCCTGCCACCCACCTGCAAATTGCTCAGTCCTCCCAAACAGCTGCATGTCCCTTCCACAAACTCCTGGGTCCCCCCCAAACCCCCGGGGTCCCCATAAAAACTGGGGTCCTCCCCCAAGCCCCTGTCTCCATCCTGGGCCCCCCCCAAGTCCCCACCAGGTCCCCGAAGAGGACGCGTGCAATGGTGCTGCAGGTATGGAAGGTGAACACCTCAAAGGGGTCCAGGGGGGCCTCCCCATGGGAACGCAGCTCCTGGGGGAAAGAGGAGGTTAAGGGGAGCCCTGGGGGAAATAAGGTGGGGCTCTAAGGTGGCTTAGGGGGTGGCAGGGGAGAAGTGGGGAGCTCTAAGGGAATTTTGGGGACTCACTGGGACAATGCCCTTTTGGGGCGCAGAGGGGGGGGGCTTGGGTGAGTCAGTTTTGGGGGACGGGGAGTGTGGTGTGGGTGCAGGGTTTGGGGGGAGCAGTTTGCAGCTGCAGGGGGCATGGTTAAGGTGCATGAGTGGGGTTTTGGTGAAGGGAGTGGGGTTTAAGGTATCAGTTTTGGGGTGCATGGGGCAGGGTTTTGCAGGTCACTGTTGTGTGGGGATGTGTTTTGGAATGCAAGGAAGATCTGTTTTGGAGATGTCAGGGTCAGGGGACCGGTTTGGGGAGAAGTTGGTTTCAGGGTCTCACCTCACACAACTCCCGGCCCTGCAGCCAAAGGAGGGGCCCAAGACGCCCCCCAGCCCGTGCCAGTGCCCCCCGCACTGCTCCCCGCTGCCGCCGCCAGCCGGGGCAGGGGCCTCCCAGTGCCAGGTCCCGACCCCTCTGTGACACCAGCGACCCTGGCATTGGGCAGACGGGGGTCAGGGACCCCCAGAAACTCCCCCAGCCCCTATAGGGACCCACCTCCATCGCAGCAGGGGTGTTCTGCGGGGCTCCTCTATCTCATAAAGCCTCCTTCAACCCCACTACTACCTCTTCCACAGGACCCCCCCTATTCCCACCAGGGACCCTGGGGGTTGAAGGGGGTGTCTGGTGGGGCAGAGACCCTCAGAGACTGCCCTAGCCCCTATAGGCAACCCACCCTTCCAGAACTGTCCCCACCCCTTCCCAGCACCCATGTCCCCAACCCTATAGGGACCCCCCCCCCTCCAAATCCCGTAACAACCCCTCCAATCTCATAGGGACCCCCTCAAACCCTATAGGGACTCGCCATCCCACAGCCCCTCCCCCCCCCAACCCCCATAGTGACACCCTTCAAATCCCCCATAGGGCTTCCCTACACACACTCCATAGTGACGCCCAAACCCCACAGAGACACTCTCAGCTCCCGTAGCGACTCCCCGAACCCCTCCAATCCCCCCATCTCCCCATAGCCCACCCGGTCTCCCCTGCCCCTGTACCCAGATAACTGGTGGGACGCCCCAGCCAGTCCCCCCAGTGCCGGACCAGCGCCTCACGGATGGTCCCCACCGAGCTCGGCACCAGCACGTCTGGAGGGAAGAGGAGGGGCAGGGAGAACCCCGTAACTCGCGGGGGGGGGGGGGGTCCCAAACCAAGCGGGGAGTCCTAGAGTGGAATTTTGGGGGGAGCATCGGGGGATTGGGGTCGCAGGGAAGGTTTGGGGGGCTGAGGTCTGGAGTTGGGGGGGGGGGGTCCCCACGGCAGGGGGAAAGGGCAGGCAGGGTTGGGGATTCGGAGAGTTCGTAAGGACCGGGGAGAGGGAGATTTGGGGGGGGGGGGAGCCGGGGGTCCCAGGGCAGGTTCGGGGAGGTCCGTTTTGGGGTGCCCCCCGGACTCACCGCGCCCCCCCAGGCGCAGGCGCAGCAGGGGCCCGTGCCGCCGCGCCAGGCGCCGCAGGTGCAGCGCCCCCTGCGGGTGCAGCAGGTGCAGCGCCCCCCAGCGCGGAGCGCGGCCCTCGCCCCGCCGCAGCAGCGCCGCCAGCGGCAGCAGCAGGAACAGCAGCAGGAGCAGCGCCGCAGCCGCCATGGCCCGCGAGGGGCTGTCCGGAGAGCCCCTATATTGGGGAACGCCGAAACCGCGCCCCATGCAGCCCCACCCCTTCAGTCCAGCCCCTCGCAGGTGGTGCACACGCACACCACCCCCCCTCCGCCACTATGGATGTGGACTCTAAGCCCCGCCCCATAAAGGGGGCCCCTGAAAAGCCTGCCCCTTGAGGCCTGGCTCTTATACAGGGGGCTCAAAGTCCCGTCTGTCACTAAGCCCTGCCTCTCACCGGCCCCTCTGCCTTTACAAAGAGGAGCCCTGCCCTCCGCCCCTGCAGGCAGCCCCATCCTCTATAAAATGGATCCGTAGGCCCTTCCCCTACAATCCCTGCCTCCTGATGCATTGATTCCTCCCATAAAGCAAACTCCTAATCCCTAACCTCCCAAAATGACCCCACCACTATAAAAGCGGCCCCTTAGGCCCCGCCCCTCAAGCACCACCTTAAAAAGGGGACATTTTAAGCCCCCCCCCCCCTCCCCACCTCGAGGCCTGGTCTGCAATTACGGGGTTCACCCCCGAACTCTTCCCATCAACTTCCCAGGTGCGCCCACTCATTCCTCCCCCTTGGGGACCCCCTGAGCCCCCTGTGGGTGCCCCCCAACTGAAATTTCCCCAGAACCACCCACCCTGGGGGTGCCTCACCCCTCAAATCCTCCCCCCCAGGTGTTCCCCCATCCTAATTCCCCCAGCCCTCGTGGGGGTGCTCCCACCCCCCATTAAGTCCCCCCACCCAGAGCCTCCTCCATGGGTGCGTGCCTCCAATCTCCCCCACTCCGGCAGCAGCATTTGAGGATCAGAGACATTTATTGGGGTGCAGCAGCTCTGGGGGAGGTCCCCAATAGAGTGTGAGTCCTAGAGGGGTCCCCGTGGGAGGTGCCATTCCAGTGAGTGGGTCCTGGGATGATTATAGGTGAGGACCCACAATAATCTGGGGGGTGCTGAAGTCAGGAAGGGGATGGGACCCCCCGCCCTGGGATGTGTCACTGGGGGAGCTGTTGGGGACTCCAGGGGTGGGCTCCCATGGTGGGGGTCCTCGGGAGGGGTATTGTGGAAGGGGGTCCCAGGTGGGGGGTCCGTGGGGGGGGGTGTCTTAACGTATTGGGGATCCCTCAGAGTCCCCAATAAGATTAGGGGTGTGAAGGCGTCAGGAGGTGGAGCCCAGGGTGGTGGCCCCTGTGGGAAGGTGCCAGGGGTTGGGTCATGGTGTGAGGATCCCGGGGGTGTTGATCCAGAGCCCCTGCAGGTGTTGGGGAACAAGATGACGCAGTGGGCAGTGAGCACAGGTATGTGTCCTCCATCACCTGCACTCTGACGCCCCTCAGCACCCCCTGACCCCTTCACAGCATCTCCCAGGGGCAGCAACCCCCAAAACACACTCTCGAGGCACAGGGTCCGTTCAAATCCAACCACAGGCAACTCAAACACCCTGTGCCCCTAAAAGTGGGGAGTGGGCCCCAATATCCACTGACCCTTCCCCCATACCCTGACAGACCTCCCCCTGGGGGAAGGGACCAACCCACCCCGCCCCCCCCCCGCACTCCCTCTAAGCCCCCCATCCATGAAGGCCATAGACTCCCCCCTCAGGTCCCATAAGATCCCCTCCACAAACCTCTCAGCCCTCATGGCCCCCCTCCCTTATCCCCAACAACGTCCCCTTAGCACCCACAGAGATCCTTCTAGACCTCCCTAATCCCCCAGAGACACCCCCAGAACCCGCAGGATCTGCCAGAGCCCCTCTGGGACATTCCGACTGCTCCCCAGTACTCACAGCTCCCCTTCAAGTGCCCACAGAACCCTCCCAGGCCCCCTCCCTCAACTCCCATAGGAGGATCCTTGGACCACCCTTGGGCCCCCAGCCCTCACCTCCTGCAGCACCAGCAGGGCCGTGCCAGTGGTAAGGGGCCCTCCGGGTGAAGAGCAGGCAGAGTTCCTGCACCTGGGACAGGGGAAGGGATAGGGGAACAGGGGGAAGTGGGGATGTTGGGGGATATAGGAGGACATGGGGGATGTGGTGACATAGTGGACATGGTAAGCCATGGGAGGCCATGGGGACGTGGGGGGGATATGGGGGACATGGAGACATCAGGGGTCATGGAGGGCACAGGAGTGGGGATGACATGGAGCGGGGCTGTGGAAGACATCAGGATATGGGGAGACATGGGGACATCCTGGTCTGGGGCCATCACCCTGGGGATACCTTGCGGACATGCTAGAGACATGGGAACACCCTGGTTGTCACCCTGAGGACACTTTGGGGATACCCCAGGGACAGGGACACACTGGACGGGGACACCCTCAAGGATGGATATGTGGGGACACTGTGATGGGGACATCTTGCACCTTGGGGACACTCCAGGTAGGGGGACAAGGGGGTAGTGACACTCTGGGGACATCTTAGGGATATCCTGGGCATGGAGATATGGAGGGCATCCCCCTGGGGACACCCTCTGTGGGGACAGGGGACACAATGACACAGTGGGGGCATGGAGAGAACCCTCTAGGGACACCCTAATGGGACAGGGAGACAGTGCCGCCACAGCAGAAGGGGCACAGGGGACATCCAGTCCGGGAGGCCCCCGGAGGATGGGTGGACACAAGGACATCAGGAGGCACACAAGGACACTGAGGGAGGACAAGGCCACCACGTGGTGGGGGGAGGGCAAGGACATGGTGGTGCTGGAACAGAGTAGAGGGGGGGCCCTTTATGTAGGGGTGGTGCCAGGGGGTCCCAGGGAGTGTTTAGGAGGTCCCAGGGTGGATTTGTGTGGTCCCAAGGGCTTCTCAGCAGGTGTTTGTGTGTCTCAGGGTGGATTTGGGGGATCCAGGGGGGGTGAGGGACCCCAGGGGGTCCGGGGGGGGGGGCATTTGGGGAGGATCCTGGAGTGGATTTGGGGGCATCTAATGGGGGTTGGAGGGTCCCAGGGACGTTCCCGGGCACTCTGGGGTGTACTAGGATGGATGTAGGGAGTCTGGAGGGGGCTGGAGAGTTCCAGAGGCTGTTTGTGGGGATTCTGAGGGTAGAGTTTGATTTTCCAGGATGGTCTGGGGAGGAGGGAGGGGAAGGCAGTCTGGAGGGATCTGGAGGGTCTCAGGAGGTGTTTGGGGGAGGGAGGGGGGGGGAGGGGGGGGGATGGTCCAGGTTAGATTTGGGGGCTGCCAAAGGGGTCTCAGGGAGTAGAGGGTGTCGGGGCGGGGAGGGGGGCGCAGGTCTTGTGGTGAATTTGAGGGGTCAGGATGTCTTTGAGTGGATTTGGAGTGTCCATGGGGTTGTTTGTGAGGATCCTGGGGCTGATTTGGAGGGTGCAGGGTAGATTTGGGGGGTCTAGGGGGGTGCAGTGTCCTGGGGATGTTAGGGGATGAGGGGGATTTTGGGTTCCCAGGATTGATTTGGGGGGCCCTGGGTAGATTTGGGGAACCTGGGAGGGTGACAGGGGTTGGAGGGGGGTCCTGATGGATGTTGGGGGTCCTGAGATGGATTTGAGGGGCTGTTGAAGGGTAGCAAGGTGTTGCTGGGGGACTGGGGAGATTCAAGGGCATCCTGGGAAACATTGGGAGTCCTGGGATGGATTTGGAAGGGTCCCAGGGCCTGTTTGGGAGGGTTCCCAGAATGGATTTGGGGAGGCGCTTAGAAAATCTGTGGAGTCCCGGGGGACTTTGGGAGTCCCTGGGGGATATTGAGGAGTTCCAGGCTGGGGGAAGTGGGGAAGGCAGGTGGCACAACCCACCAGTCAGGGGTGCAATGCTCGTTGTAAATTCTCATCAGGCTGAACAAAGACGCCAGACACGTGTCGAGGGGGCAGCCTCATGATGCACAGTTACCCCACAGGTCCAGACAAAGCTCAATGCACATGACCCACGTGGAGGAACTTTATACAGAGCAATCGGTTATCTTTCCCAGTTCAGTGGCAGCGATGGTCGGGAGAGACAGAGGGGCATTGATGGTGGATGAAGTGGCTCACCTGTTCCAGGAGTACAAAGACAATCTGTCTTCCTCCCTTGTACTGGCTGTGGAGAAACTGTCCTGGGAGTTCCAGCAATTCAGCATCCCATCCTTCCAGAGGAATGTCCTGCCCCCACCCATATGGAGCAGGCTCTCAGCTATCAACAGGCATCCTTTCTTCCTCAAGGGGGGATGGAGAAGGTGCAAATCATGGGGTACCGTTCTGACACCAGCAGCCATCCCTTGCGCCTGAACAGCTGGGCTGCTTTTCCCAGCACCTCTAAGAGCTGGACCACGTCATTACCTGGGCCTGGAAAGCCAGTCCATCCCACAGAGTACCAGGGAACTGGCCCCTCCCAGCCTCGTTAGGCACCTAACACATCTGCCTCCACCCGATCCCCACAGCTGCCCAGCGCAACCAGATGTGCACCACAGGACCAGCTCAGAGCCCTTCAGCCCCCAGAGGAACAGAACCCACTCCTGGACAGCTTCAGGGAGAAATTAGTGGTTTCAGAATAAAGGCAGAATGATAAACACAGAGCAGGAGCACAGTCGTCAGGGTTGTAAGGCAGCAAACCCAGGAACTCACCAGTTCTTGAGTGAGGTGGGGGATGCATATACTGGGAGTGATGGTAGCAGTGTGTGTGGGCATGAAATACTGCTCCTGGGCACGCTGATATGAGGATGAGACTGGGGGCCAGGCAGGCTGAGGAGGGTCCCAAGCCTGAGGAGGAGGCAGTGCTCTGTGTTTACCTCTGCTCAAGCTGAAGCCCATACTATGACCTTGGCCAAACAACTTCAGTTTCTGGGCATTTTGCATCACTTTGTCCCAGTCTCAGGTTTTCGTGTATTTAATGCTGCTGCTCAATATTCTTTCCCTTCAGAGCTGCAGCTACAGTCTCCATTCAAAGGAGAGCTGTTCCTCTCATGACGAAAATGCAAGAGTAGAAGAACTGGGCCTGGATGTGGATCCAATGGCCGTGACTTGCTGCTATGGGCCAGAGGTCCAAGAGTCTTGCTGCTGGGGAGGCAAAGCTCCATGACATTCATATGTCCCTTCCCAGGGAGCACTGGCATGACTGCGCCAGAGGTCTGTGCCAGGTGTGGAGAAGTGTAGTGGCTCAACAGGTGGGTGTCCTCCCCTGTGGGGGCTGCCAGTGTGAGGGAGATGCCAGTGGGGAGCAGGAGCTGTGGGGAGCTTTCCCTGCGCTCCAGGCCAGCCTGGGTGGAAAGTTCTCAAGGGGTGCCCAGGCCCCAAGGGCGGCCAAGGGCCCAGAGCACCGCGAGGCTGAGGCATGAGCTGGAGGGGCACTGGGCACGGGGCCGTGGAGGGATGGCCCCCCAGACCCCACGGGGAGCAGGGCAGGTTTGCCTGGTGCATCACAGAAAAGCTTCCCCCGTGCTGCCTCGGTGCCTCGAAGAAAAATTTCCACCACCTTGTCTTGCTGCGTCACCGAAAGGCCCCCCCCTTGCACCTCCTCTACTCTGCAGTCCGGGGCCAGGATGCCCCTCCGCTGCCACCCGGCCCTGGCGGCTCCCAGACAGCGGGGGACGGGGCAGAAGCTGCTGCTGGCTTCATCTTCCCCTCAGACCCTGCGTGACGCACCGCCAGCACTGGGGTCACCTCACTGACACCAGGGGCTCGGCCAAGGCAGAGCCCATGGCTGGGCTGCGGTGATGCAGCTCCAGGTGCAGCAGATGGGAGTTTAGAGCCCTCCAGGTACTGCGAGTGCACCGCAAAAGGGGGCAGGGGGTCAGACCTTGCCTTGCTGGATCCACAGGGTCCTGAAGTTTACTCCCACCCAGGCACCCTCAAACTGGAAGCACTGGAATCACCCTGGAGATGGGCACCCAGCCTTGAACTGGGCACACCAATCACCCCATTGACAACTGGAACTGTAGCAAACCTGGAATTTGAGCAGAGCTGGGCACCCCCAAGCCGGGACCACCACCCCCCAACAGGGACCACTGGGATCCCCATCACAGAGAACCACCTCCAAACTGGGTTGCCTTAACAGGAAGGTCACAGACTGGAACTCTCCCTTACTGCAACATAACTGGGATCCTCTTCGCAGGACAGCCCACAACCAGCTCTGCCAAATGCCACCTGTTGAAACACACCCACCAAGGCACCCCAAGGTGGGTGTCACTGCACCTCCCATACTTGCTGCAGCCCCACAAGCGCAGGGCAGCAGGTAGAGGAACAGAACCCTTCCCCAGCTGAAGCACTGAGGACCCCCATGCTCAGTGCCAAGACCAGCTGAATTTGTGCACTCTGGGTCCTACTGGGGACCCAGTGTAACCACCCCACTGGCAGGGATCCCTCCTGTCCCCTCAACACCTCCTTTTTCCTCCCCCACCAGCCCCAGACCCTGCCCTCCCCAGCTGAGGTACAGAAGGGAACTGCTATGGTGTATGTAGTTTAACTCGTTTTATTTAGACTCGAAGATAACTGCGGCCCAGTGGGACCGTGACCCAGTAGAAACGCAGCAGTACATCAGGAGTGGGGCGGGAGCGGGTGAGCTGCAGCGGGGTGTGATGCCCAGGCTGCCCAAGGAATGGTCAGTGGTGAGAGAAGGGTTTACGAGAGCTGCCCGCAGTCAGTGATGGTGATCTTCTTGCTCGTTTTGCCATCTTTGGAGCCACAGCGCTCCATGGCCTCCACCACATTCATCCCCTCCTTGACGCGGCCGAAGACGACGTGCTTGCCATCCAACCTGCCGGAGAAGCACCAGTCACAGCTGGTCCCCAATGTCCCCCAACAGAGGACATCTCCCAGCTGGAGATCCCCAAGGTTCTCCTCCCATAGCCCATGACTCACCACTCGGTCTTAGCAGTGCAGATGAAGAACTGGGAGCCATTCGTGTTGGGGCCAGCATTGGCCATTGACAGGATACCAGGGCCCGTGTGCTTCAGGATGAAGTTCTCATCAGGGAACTTCTCCCCATAGATGGATTTGCCTCCAGTGCCATTGTGACGCGTGAAGTCACCACCCTGTGAAAAGGAAGCATTTCAGGTCATAGGTGCAAGAAAACGCTCTGGAACTGGATGCAGGCAAGAGGCAGAACCAACCTCCCACCCTTAATCTGCCAGCATTCAATTCCAAAACCCACGAGTGCCAGATCGCCTCACCCACCCACCTACCCACTGCAGCAGGAGCACCACGCACCTGGCACATGAACCCAGGAATGATTCTGTGAAAGCAGGACCCCTTGTAGCCAAATCCCTTCTCACCAGTGCTCAGAGCACGGAAGTTTTCTGCAAAGGAAATAAAACCACACCATTAAAAGCTTTTATTTGTCGAGCATTCAGGACAGTACTAGGGCTTGGTGCAGCTGCAGTGGAGCCAAAGTTGCTTTACCAACCTGCTGTCTTCGGGACCTTGTCTGCAAACAGCTGTGAAGACAGGAAAGACATTTGTCAGTCTGGGCTGGTGACTGGCCACTGCCCCCCACACCACGAGGCCGCCCCCAGACTGCGGGAATCCCCCCAGGCGCTGCTCGGAGCCCAAGGACCACCCTCCAGGTGGCAGCTTCTCGGCCGTGCCAGCAGCTCTAGACCCCTCCCTGCCTTACACCGCTATTTGGAAGCTCCGAACTAACAGCTGCGGCTCACCAGCGGGGCAAAGAAGCGTTCGTTCCGCTGGCCTAGATTAAATTAAACATTAATATGCCTGAAGCCTTCTTGGGCGGGGCGCGCGCGCCGCCTCCCAACGCTTCAGGAGGATTTTGGGCTGGATGCGCCACCCGAGCGGGAGCGCGGCCCCGAATCTGCAGCAGCCGCGGCGCCCGGAGCCGGCCCAGCCGTGCCAGGGATGCCCCGCGCCCCGGGCGGGGTGACAAATGCTTTGCCCTCCAGCGACAATCCCGCGGCGATCGGGTTGCCGGCACTCTCCGCCGGCATCCCCAGATGCGGGCAGCATGGCCCGGGAGTTCGACACGGCTCATCCCGATGCTCCGGGGGCCCTGCGATAAAATGGCGGCGAGGCAGCCACGGCCGCGACCCGCAGTGGGGGGAACTGCCGCGCCCCCACCGGCCCCGGGGCGGAGCGGAGCGGAGGCGCGGCGGGAACACCGTGGCGGCGAGGCCAGCGGAGGCCAGCGCTAACGGGGCGCCAGCGGTACCAGGTGTGGACTGACTCCCGTGGGCGATGGCGCGCCCCGGGCCAGCATCGCGCCGCCGCCGCTCCTCAAGCTACCCGAGCGCGACGCTGAGGGGCCGGTGGGGCCCTTTGTTCGCCCCGCCGGCCCAGGGGCGCCGCAGCCCCGCAGCCACACCGACGCGCCCCCGCCGCGCACGCGCGGCGCCTGCTGGCCCCCCACCGGCCCCGCGCGCCCGGCAAGGAAATGGCAACGGCGCCCCCCACCCCTCCCCAGTCGCCTCCCGCGCCCACCTCGAAGGTGACGCGACCCAGGGGCTCGCCATTGGCGGCGATGTCGAAGAAGACGACGGGGTTTGCCATAGCGAGACACGAGCAGGGCAGCAGACGCTCCTCCGTGCGGCGGGCGCGGCGCAGCAGAAGGAGCGCAGCGCCCCGCCGCCCCTTATATAGGGTAGAGGAGGGCCCGCCTCCTCCGCAGCGCTGGCCAACGGCCGCTGGCGAAGTGGCGGAGTGGCAGGGCAGCCAACCAATCGACGGCGCCGCGTTTGAAAGAGGGGGAAGGGGGGAAAAAAAGCGCGGGCGGGGCGGGGGCCGCGGTCCGGCGCTGGGCAGGGCGCGGCGCGCATGCGCTGTGCGGAGAGTGAGGAGAGGCAGGATGGGGCGGGCGCAGGACCGGCAGCTGAGGGGAGGGGGGTGCGGCGCCGGGCCGCCGTGCGGGGTGGTTCCCGGGGAGGGGGGGCGGCGGGGATGCGGCGGCACCAGGGCTTGTGGGGCTTGGAACTGCCGGAGCTCCGGCCCAGCTCTGGCAGCTTACCGCCAGACGTGGGGAAACACCCGATTCCCCTCCTCCGCCGTCGGACTGCAGCACCGCCCGGCCGGCCCCGGTTAATGATTGACGCCACAGGCCCGGTTCACCGCCCGGCCGGGCCGTCGCTGCTCGGGAATGGGGCAGGATTTCCTCGCTACTCGGGACACACCCTCCCCCCTCTGCCCGGAGAGAGGGCTGGATCCCCCCGCCAACCCAGGATCTCCCCTGCTTGCCCGGAGAGGGGTCGCGGGGCCAGCCCCACAGCGGGATGACAAAAGATCGGGGGACACACATGACCCTGCAGAAGGATCCTTTAATAGCCATCGGGGACGTACAGGGCAACTCGGCGGGGGGGCAGAGGGAGCTGAGCTCTGCACCCCACACCAGACCCGTGCGGTACAAGGGGCAGCAGCATTTGCACATTGATGGGGGGCACGGGCAGCCCTGCAGTGATGCACTTGCCTTTAAATACGGGGAGTCTCAGGGGAGCAGTAGTGTTTCTACACTATGTACAGCCTTGTGCTTCTGGGAGGGCTCAGCCCCTCTGTCCCATCGCAGCCCTTTGAGAAAGCCCCCGCAGTGGGGGGGTCCCAGCTCTGCAGCGGGCAGGGGCACACAGTGCTGCCCCCCAGCCCCCGGGGTGGGGGTGGGGGGGCAAGGATGGCTCAGTTATTCTCGAAGAGGGAGAGGAGGTCATCGTTGCTGCTGCTGGGGAGGTCAGGGGGCCCCAGGTAGGAGAGCAGCTCGTCAGGATTCGTCAGCTCGGGCAGGAGCTGGGGGCAGCAGTGTGTGATGATTGGCTCCCCGCAGCTTATGCCCACCCCCCAGCAGCAGCTGGCATCCCAAGCCAGCAGCAGGACCCTTGTCCACCCCCCTGAGTACTCACGTCGAGGGTAGGCTCCGAACCATCACCCGCCGTGGCCATGCTGGGTGCAGGGGGGAAGACGAGGTCAGCAGTGTGGGCCGGGGGTCCCAGGGGTTGCCGTGCCACTGCGCTCCGGGAGTGCAGCGTGGGGGCCGGCTGGCTGCCCGAGGGAGTGTTGTGCAGCCCCGTCTGCACTGCGGGGTGGGACGGCTCCATTCGTCCTGGCGGGGGAAGCTGGGGAGCGGGGGGAAAGAGCT
The DNA here is from genome assembly GCF_965178545.1 of Coloeus monedula. Classification (NCBI taxonomy): domain Eukaryota; kingdom Metazoa; phylum Chordata; class Aves; order Passeriformes; family Corvidae; genus Coloeus; species Coloeus monedula. Next base: position 5,144,735 of record NC_138808.1, on the reverse strand, counting down.
GTGAGACCCTCCCTCCCCTGGGACCCCCCAGTGAAACACGGGGGCTTTGGGGAAGCCCCTCCACCCATAGCCCAGCTGACCTGTGTGGGCAGAGGGGGCACAGGAGGCTTCTCAGGGGCCAGAAGGCTGCCTGGGATGTTGGGCTGGTAGGAGATGGAGGGGGGGCCTGGTGTGAAGTCACTCAGCGTTGAGGTGCCAGGGACGCCAGGGGCGGTGAAAGGCTCCGGGAAGCCCCCAGGTCCCAGAAAGCTGGAACCTGTGAGAGGAAATGGGGCAATTGGGGGACACACACAGAGGAATGGGATTCAGTCCTGTCCCCCATGGGTCCCCCCGTACCCGGGGTGCTGTAGTCGGAGGCAGCCCCTGCTGGAGGTTGTGACAATGCCGGGAAGGGCACAGAGCCAGGCCCCAGGGCCGCGATCATCTCCATGATGTTGGGCAGCACCATGTGTGCAGGACTGAGTGTCCGGCACCGCTTCAGCGCTGGCCCCTCCGGCTCCTCCTTGATGTGGACATCAGGTTTGATTGGGACAGGTTTCCAGCTGCAGGTCGGGTCGATGGTGATCTCCTCATGCTCCGAACTGGGGGCAGCAGGAGGGCAGGGGAGGTGAGGTTGGGGGCACTGGCTGCACAGCTCCCCAGGGGTGGCACAGGACCAAGCATGGATGGACAGACAGCTGAAGTGAAGGCACTTACTTCTGGATGTAGATCAGGATGCCCAGCATGTACTGGTCCACCTCCAGCCCCTCCAGCAGGGCCGTCTTACTGCAGGCAGGGTGAGGGCAGGGTGAGATAAAGGAACCCCCACCAGACAGGAACCTACCCCCAAGGCGAGAACTACCTCTCTCTCAGGGCAGGAAACATATCCCCCACAGGCAGTGAAACACACACCCCTGCCCTGCAGGCAGGGACACCAGGGCGTGGCCCCATTGCGGGCCCCCACTCACTTGCAGACAGGACACCGCCATGTCCCCCTCTCGCAGTTGAGCTGCAGGTATGACTCCAGGTCGAAGCACTGTGGGGGAGAGCAGCAGCTGAGATGGAGGGGGGCAGGATATTGGGTGGGGGATACCCCCAGCACCCTGTCGTCACCATCCCTACCTGTATGTGCCGGCAGTCATGACCCCTGGCTGGAAGCTGGATCCTCCGGAAGGTGATAGGGCACTTGAGGGACACCTTGATGGCCGTCTGCTCCACACCGTCCTCACCATTGGGCCCTGGTGTCCCCGGGATGGTCCCACTGCTGAAGTTGCGCTTGACTGGAAAGGTGGGGGCAAGAGGCACCAAGGGTCAGAGCCAGGACACTGGGATGGGAGTGGCACCATGGTGGCACCTGGGCAACAGTGCACCATCACCCCCATCCTGCTGTGGCCCCCCTGCTATGGTGCATCCTCCCAACCCCCAGGACCCAGGCGCTCACTTTTGGTGATGCAGTGCTCAGCGGGGAGCAGGCGCTTCTTGATGAGCCCCTGCAGCACCGAGCGCACCGAGGGCCGATGCACCAGCTGCAGGACGAACAGGTGGGACTGCGGAGAGATGGGGGGGCTGAGCTGTGGCCCCAGCCACCACCCTCCCTCTGCTGGTACTCCCCCGGTGACTCACACAGCAGCAGGCGGTGACAGTGATCTGGATAGTGTTTCTGCCGGGCTGGCAGACGTGCTTCAGGTAGAGCGGCTTGTGGGAGGTCTTGTTGTCACCACGTTCAATGGTGAGCGGCGTGGCATTGACGCTCACCTGCACGGAGGCCGGCCAGTTGGTGTTCATCTGCCGGTCCTCGTGGTGGTAGCACTTGAACTGCAGCTCCAGGTCAGGCCTGGGGGCAGGCAGGGTGTGGGCAGGGGGTGTGCCCGCACTCGAGCCACCGCACCACGTGTTACCACACCATGCTGCTCCAAGCCATGCAGAACCATGCAGCGCTAAACCACTCCATATTACACTGTCATACAGCACTGTGACAAACGCCAAAAGTACCACCGCATAGTCCTGTGCCAGGCCACACAACGTCCCACCATGCTCTGCCATGCCCCAAACCACCACGCTGCATCACAACATGCCGAACACCATGACACCACGCTGAACCATGGCAAGTACAGCTGTGCCAGGCCACACCTCGCACCGTGATGCAGGACAGCACCATGCCAAGCTATACCAGGCCACGTAACCCCGTGGCACACAGCACCATGCAGTGCCCAGCTGTGCTGCCCAGCACAGCCCCCCACCGCACCACATGGTGCCGTACAGCACCCCCGAGCAGCACTGTGTGACACTACACAAGGTGCCCCAGAGCCCCCACCTCATCATGAGGGTCTTGTAGACAGAGTCACGGAGCTGGAAGACGTGGTTGCTAACAGCCAGGTTGTGCTGCAGGCGGAAGGGCTCCAACACCACGCCGTCCCGCACCGGGAAGGTCAGTCGCAACTCCTCGCCGGGGGCCGGCCCTGCGGGATGCCGCCATCAAGGGAAACCGACACCTTCCCCCCGGGCCCCAGCCGCACCCACGCCATGCCCCAGCCGCGCCCCGCCCACTGCACAAGGATCCACCTCGCAGGAAGCCCAACCTCCACTAAGCGGCCCTGCCCACCCCGGAAACCGCAGCCCCATGGAGGAAGCTCCTCCCGCCCAAAGTGGCCCCACCCCTGGGGGCCACCCCCCTCCCACCCCTATGGAAGAAGCCCATCCCACCGAAGATTCCTCCCGCTCGCTCTAGGAAACCACACCCTGTCCCAGCCCCTCCCAATCCAGATGGTCCCACCCTAAAAGAAGAAGCCCCCCACCAAAACCACCACTCCTGATAAAGCCCCTCTCCCTGAGGCCACACCCTTTCAACAAGCCCCTCCCAGTACTCTGTCCCCCCTCACAGGAAGCCCCACCCCCTGCCTCCATCAGCCCCCAAACCCTGGCAGTGGCCCCGCTCTCTTCTCTGAAGCACACTCCCCCCCCACCCCCCAACATCCTCCATTTAAAGGGGCAAAGGCCACAGGCCTGCCAGATGCAAGGCCCACCCCAGGCTGCTGGGGCATGGGGGTGATCTCTGTGAAGTGCCCCCCTCACCCGCACCACGGACACCTACCCGAAGGGGATGGGTGCAGGGGGGCAACGCTGGGCTTCATGTCTGCCAGGAAGGGTGACTTGACATCCTGACCAGGGGACGCATAGGCGGGGATGCCGCTGCCTGGCGTCATGGGTGGTGTGGGGTTCCCGGCCAGCGGCGAGCTGGGATACCCCGGCAGCGACCGGCCTGGCTGTAGAGGCACCATGCACCCTCAGTGTCCAGCCAGGCCAGCACAGCCCCCACCCCACCCGCTGCCAGACTCACCCCATTGATGGCTGCTTGGCTGTAGGTGCTGAAGCTGGCACTCTGCCCATTGAACTGGTCAGCTGGCTATGGGAGGAGGAGGGTCTCCAGGGGCTGGCACCGTGGGATGGCAGACACCCGGACCTCCACCCCTTGCCCACCATTCCCCCTGTGATACCTTGTAATAGGGTCCAGCACTGCCTGAAGCCGAGAGGTACTGGCCCATGCTCTGCTGCAGCCTGTGGCCAGGGTATGAGGGGGACGGACCGGAGGACTGGGGGGCGCTGGGGGCATACTGGGCACCAGCTGCAGCGTACTGCCCGCCCTGGAGGTACTGCTGTGCTGGGTACCCCTGTGGGGCCAGGGAGTCAGCACCAGTGGGAAAGGGGGTCCCCATATATCATAGCCTTCACCAACAGAGCACTCACCTCATTGGAGTACGCCCGCTTGAGGCTCTGGCGGGGCAGCTGCTGGCTCGGGGGGGGGGGGCCAGGGTAGGTGTGCTGAGGCACTCGCTGCCCGCCATAGAGGGGGCCAGTCCCGGGCGCCCGCACTGGGCTCATGCTCACGGGGGAGACGCCAGAGGGGGCCACAACACCTGCCATGCCAGCCGGGCTCATGCTGTTGGGGCCACGGGGCCCGGCATGGGGCAGGAACTGGCTGCTGAAAGACTGCCCTGTGCCCATCTGCAGCAACAAAGAGAGAGAAGTCACGGCAGGGTGGGGGCAGCTGTCAGCTCCCCAGTTCTGCCACAGCCAGGTTCTTACCGCGCTGTACTGGCTCAGCTCCTGGCTCTGTTTCTCCTGCAGTGCTGCCACCGTTGCCGTGGCTGTGGCCGTGGCTGTGGCAGCAGCCGCGGCCACAGCAGCAGCAGCTGCTGCCTGGGTGAAGTCAGCAGTGGCCCGGCTGGCGTGCGAGGGGAGCCCCATCCCTCCAGGGCCACTTGGGCCACCATTGTAGCTGGAGAACAGAGAACCAGGAAGGGACATGCAGTGGCCCTGCAGCAGGGCACATGCCAGGCCATGAGGGACAGGGCTGGCCTTACCTGGCAGCGAAGCCCGGCCCACTGGGGTAGGCGTTGCGGCCATAGACACTTGGCTGCACATACCCCTTCCCTGGCGCCCCCTCGGCGAAAGGCTGCTGTGGCAGGAATGGTGGTGAGCTCATGCCCGAGCTGGTGCCTGCCATGCCAGGCAGCAGTGGGGTGCTGGAGCTGCTCCCCCCAGGGCCCATGGGGCTGCCAAAAACCTGGGGGGTGCAGTGGGAGGCAGCGGGTCAGGCAGGGGCAGTGGCATCCAGGTGCGGGGGGTCCCTGGGGCGGGGGTGCTGCTGGTACCTGGCTCTGGGAGGGGTTGCTGACACCCCAGACAGTGGTTACCACGGAGAGGGATCCCGGCGGCTGATTGGTGCTTGGTTGCCAAGGAACAGCCTCGTATGCAAATGAACCATCACTAGAAAGAAAAACAAATTAATGAAGATGAAGGACAGAGGGATGGAGAGAGAAAGGGGACTGGGGGATGGAGGGATTGAGGAAATGGAGAGATGAAGAATGGAAGGGATGGAGAGATGGACGGGGATGGATGGACAGATGGATGGACGGATGGATGGATGGGGCAATGAATGCATGGGTGGATGGAGGGACGCTGCCCCGGCGCCCACCCGTGGGGCGCAGGCGGCAGCGAGGGTTTCATGGGGTTCATGGAGCTCATCAGCGGGTGTGGGCTGGGTCTTCCAAGGCCGCGGCGGGCACTGCGGGACGGCGGCACCGTCTGTCACTGGGGCTGCGGGAAGCAGTGGAGCGGCCGGTGAGGGGCGGCCGCCCCCGGAGAGGCCGGGGCGGGGGGGGGGGGGGGGGGACAGCCCGTAGGCTTCGCGACCCCCCCCAGCCTCCGCGGCCGGGACTTGGCGTCCGGCCCGCGGCTGGCACCGGGCGCCGGACGGCACGCGCCGCCCCCGCTCCGGGCCGCCCCCCCGCGCCGGCCACCGCGGCCTCAGACCCCCCCCGGGGCGGCGGGCGCCGGGGGCTTCCCCCGCGCCTGCGGGCGGGAGCAACCACGGGGACTTCCCGGGGAAGGGACGCGGCCCCCCGCCCGGCATTGCACCCCGCTGCCCGGGGTATTTCCAGCCGGGCCCGGCAGCGGGGGCCCGCGGGGTCACCGGCGCTTTCGGTTCCTCCCGGCGTCGCGGGAGGGCGGCGGAGACGGGGTCGCCGCGAGGAAAGACACGAAGCGGGGGGAACACCCGCGGCTCCCGGCTCCCCGGAGCCGCCACCACGGAGCCACCGGCCCCCGGCGCCCCTCGCCGGCGGTGACAGCCCCCTCCGCTCCTTCCCCGGCGGCACCGCAGGGACAGGCCCCGGGGCCGGGCCTCCCCCTCCCCCCCATTGCCATAGCAACCGCCCCCACCGCCCCCGGCGCGGCGGGGGGTGGCCCGCGGGGGCACCGCCAGCCCCGCCCGTCCTCCCCCCCGTCCCCCCGCCCGGCGCTCCCGCTCTCACCGCGGCGGCGGCCCAAGATGGCCCTGGCGGCGCGGGGCGCGCGCGGCTGCGCGGAGGCTGCGCGGGATCTTCAGCCGCGCGCGGCCGCAGCTCCGCGGGGGGCGGGGCCGGGGGCGAGGCCGGGCCGCCGCCGCGCACAATGGGGCCGCGCGCTCATCAGTATGCAGGCCCCGCCCCCGCCCCGCCAGGCGCGGGTAGCCGAGCGCCGAAGAAGGGTCTGGGCGGCGGCGGGGAGCGCGGGTGGCGGCAGCAGAGGAGTGCGGGCCCCCGTGTGCGGGGCGCCGGGGGCAACACGCGTGGGGCAGCACGACGGGCGCTGCTCTCGCGGCGGCGGGACCGCGAGACGCGCGGGCACGTGGCACCGTGCACGTGTGTGCGCGTGTGAACGGGTTGCGCGCAGGGACGCGGACCCACGCGCGCCGCACGGAGAGGGCGGTGACACGATGTGCGAGCCGGTGTGTGACAGCACAGCCACGGGTACGCGCGGGGTTGGGGCACGCGTACCGTACCCCCGACCTTCCTCCTGCAGCTGAAGGACCTGCGGCGCACCGAAAGGCCGTGGTGGGTTCTGGGGATACCGACAGCGAGTCCCAGCTGGCGCTGCCCCCGTCGCCCCCACCCCCCAAGGACCTCCCACGGGAGGACGCGGTGGGCTCTGCAGACGCCAACATTGAGCCCCATCCGGGGGACCACCTCCCCCGACTCCCACCCAGGGTCTCCCACGAGAGGACATGCCACCCAGCACCAGCACTGACCCTGCGGGGGCTCAGAGCTGGGGGATAGTGCAGACTCAGAGGGGAAAAAGGTGCTCCCCAAGGACAGGTAAAACTGAGACGGGCACAGCACTCTCACACCTGTCTGGGCCCTCAGGGCATGCAGACGCCCTATCTCCCTCCTCCAAGAGAGGCAGGCAGTGGCTGCGCAGGAGCAAGTCCAAGACTGGGAGGAGCTGGGAGGAACCTGACTCATTGCCCTGGACACCCCCATAGAAGAGTCTTGGGGACCAGTCCATCCAGGGGTCTGGGCAGCTATGGGTCTCACCCACCAAGGCAGCAGGCAGGCCCCAGACCCACCAGCGCCGCCCTGATACGAGGCAGACAAGGACTCCAGGCACCAGTGTGGGGTTGACAAGGTCTGTAGTTGAGGGGGGAAGGCGGGCGAAGGACAGAGACGGACAGACAGACGGAGGAGCATGCTGCGCCGCGCCAGCGCTCAGGCCAGGTCCTTGAAGGCATCGAGGTTGAAGGCCATGTCGAGGAGCCGCTGCAGCTCTGTCAGGTGAGTTTTCTTATTGCCGGTGGCAGGGGCAGCTGCTGGCTCCCGCCCTGCATACCTGCCGGGGAGAAGGTGGGCCGTGAGAAGGGTCTGTACCGACAAACTCCCTCCCAGCCTCACAGCCACCCCCTGCATCCTTACCAGACAGGCTTGGCACGGTTGATGGTGGTGCGGAGCCGGGGTTTGACATAGTCATAGTAGCCCTGGTTCTTGTGCTCCTCCTGGCACCACACCAGCTCAGCAGCTGGGTATTTCTGGGCTTCCCGCTGGAGGAGGTCGAAGGGGAATGGGGAGAGCTGCGGGGGACACAGAGTGCTGTCACAGGGTATATGGGGCAGCACCACAGGGGACACAGGGCAGCATCTCAGGGGCTGCAGAACCCCCAGCCCACAGGCATGGCAGTGGCAGGACCCTGCTCACCTGCTCCACCCTGGTGATGGCCACATCAGCCTCCATCTGCCGGGCCTTGCGTTCACGGGTCAGGTCGTAGTACACCTTGCCGGTGCAGAACAGCACCCGCTTCACCTGCTCAGGGTTCTGGGCTGCAGGGCCACTGTCAGGGATGACACGGAGGAAGTGGGTGCCTGCCAAGGAAGAGAACGGCACCCTGAGCCACAGCAGTTCACAGCACTGTGCCAGCAGCCACTGCACCCACATCCCCGGCCAGCCCCTTCCGGGACCCCGAGCGGCAGAGTCAGGCCTCTGAGGCTGAGTCAGCTGACCTGGGTACAGGTGCAACTCCCACTACAAACCATCACATGCCACTTGGGGCTGCCAAATCCCAGCAGCAAGTGGCTGCCAATGGAGGAAGCTCCACTGAGCCAAGTTTCCCGAGGGTGCCAGGCTCGGCCCTGATGATGGGGGGCTCCCATGTGCCAAGGAGATGGCCCTGGCCTCACTCAGCCACTCTCCAGCATGGGGAGGCTTCTGCCAGGCAGACTTTACCCAAGGCCACAGGCTCCTGCCCTTCACCCTGCAAAGTGGCGTGGGGGGAACGCAGGCTGCTCTGTGCTACTTGTACCTGGCAGCATGTCGTCGAAGCTGGAGCGGGCTTCAGGGTGGCGCAGCAGTGACTTTGGAGTGAAGATTATCAGCTGGAGTGGGGGTAAGAGGCAGAGCAAGGTGGTCAGCCCTGCCAGAAACACCACCCCTGCAAACCACTGCTGGAGCAGCCACCTGCCTGCCCCCGCCCCCTTCCCCCCAGTCCTGCCTGGGCAAGGGAGCAGCTGCCAGAGATTTGCTTCTCACTCAGCTGCAGTACTCTGCCAGATTGGGCACCCATTCTTGACAGCACCAACCCTCCCAGTCAGGGTGTCCCCTGGGGAAGAGGCAGAGGGGCTACCAGGGACCTGCCTGTCCCATGGCTGTAGCTGACTGAAAGTGGCTGAATTAGGTTATGTATCAGTGTCTGTTGGCTCCAACAGCCCTGACCTCCCCACCGAGTTTGGGAAGGGATCACAGCCCCTGCAGCCCACATGAGCCAGCAGCTGCACATCGAGTGCCAAGCCAGTCCTGAGCACCATGAAGTCCTTAGCCAGGCAGAGGCCTACTGCCTGTGTTTGAGGTGCACGAACGAGCAGCCCCCAGCCCCATCCCAGTCTGCCAGGACACAGCGCCCTGCCTGGGCACCAAGCTGAGCACGGAGCTGCTGGTACTGACCGGTTTGCGGAAAGGCAGGAGGATCTGGCGCCGGAGGACATGGAAGAAGTTGGCTGGAGTGGAGCAGTTCACGACGATCCAGTTGCACTCATAGAGCTGACGCACATCGAAGTCATCCAGCTTCTGTCTCGGCCAGCAAGGGTGAGGGGATTTCACGAAACACATGGTACCTCTTGGCCTCGTGGCTCCAGCAGCAGGGAAAGGAGTGGTCCCCAGCCCTCCCTCCCTCCCTCCCTCCCTTTCCTTCCTTCCTTCTTCCTTCCTTCCCTTCCCTCCCTCTCCAGAGCACACAGAGACTCAGAGAGACCTGGGAGAGGCTCCAGGGCTGTGCCCTCCACCTTGGTCTGGCCATCGGGGTGGCCAGCAATACCCTCTCATGCCACTTTCAGGGCCACCTCTACCTCAGACTATTCCGCAGCCCCAGGTTTGGTGGAAGTGCAGCCGGGGCACCAGAGGTAGGCCCTTTCCCCGAACCCTCCTGGCACGTGAGCCCAAGGCATCCCATGCCTCCTGCTATCCCACTGTGCTAAGCCCACACGGGTGTTGCTGCCCTCCACCCAGCCCAATCCAGGGCACAGGAGGGCCAGGCTGAGCACCACAAACAGGGGCCACCACTCACAGGGAAGACATCCGGATCATCATTGCACATCTGCAGGAATCGCTCTGGACGGGCAGAGGAGTGCTCGGGACCCTACAAGGACCAAGCAGGGGGATGGTCATTGCGGGCCAAGTCAGGCATGAGAACCTGACATCAGGCACTGCCATGTCATGAGCAGTGCTCTGTCCATGCCACTGCTGTCCAGGGCTCTGCCTCCAGAGTGAGCAGGGGAGTCCTTACCATGCCCTCCATGCCATGGGGAAGCAGCAGCACAATGCCATTCTGCCTGACCCACTTGGCCTGCCCAGGACAGATGAACTGGTCGATGATGCACTGAGCAGTGTTGTGGAAATCCCCGAACTGGGCTTCCCAAAGCACCAGGGCGTTGGGACTGGCCATGGCGAAGCCCAGCTCAAATCCTGAGAAATGGAAGAGCAGTGAGAGGGTTGGGTTACCCTTCCAGAGCAGCCTGACCCTGGGCAGTGAGCACAGACCCACTCACTCACCCAAGACACCGTACTCTGACAGGGAGCTGTTGCAGACAGTGTACGGAGCCTGGTTGGGCCAGAGGTGGTTCATGGGGATACAGGTCCTCTTGTCCACATTCTGATCATGCAGGACATGGTGGCGATGGCTGGAGAAGGGAGAAGAGTTACTTCATCATTAGCCTGTGGATCCCTTCCAGAAGGGCTGGAATTGCCTTTAAAGCCTCCAAAAGCAGGGCTTTACCTAAATGTCCCCCTCTCAACGTCCTGGCCACTCAGGCGGATGTGGATGCCCTCTTTGAGCAGGGAGCCAAATGCCATGTACTCTGCCAGGGCCCAGTCGACCGTCCGGTTCTTCACCATCTCCCCACGGGTTTTCAGAATACGGCTCAAACCTGCTGGGACAGGAGCCGTTTCATAGCCAGCATGGGACAGAGCTCCAGTGACACCAGGTTTGTTCCACAACCAGCCCACGGACTGACAGACTGCAAGTGGCATGGGCAGAAGAATGGATTCACCTCTGCTGGAGGGATGAACCACGGATGAGGAATAAGGACTGCAGGGAAAGATCAGCTCCAAAGAAGAGCTATTCCTTGGTTCACTTCCCTTACCCACACCTCTCTCGTGAACAAGTTCTCATAGACTCAGGAGTCTGGGTGAGAAGGAACCCTAAAGATCATCCAGCCCAACCCCTGCCACAGAGGTTTCTTCCACTAGAAGGGACATCTTCCACTAGACCAGGTTGCTCCAAGCCCTGTCCAACCTGGCCTTGAACACTTCCAGCCACAACTTCTCTGGGAAACCTGTGCCAGGGCCTCACCACTCTCACAGGGAAGTATTCCTTCCCAATATCCCATCTAACGCTGCCCTCTGGCAGTGGGAAGCCATTCTCCCTTGTCCTGTCACTCCATGCCCTGGTGCAAAGTGCCTCTCCACCTCTCTGGAAGCTCCTTTCAGCACTGGAAGGGTCTCTCAGGTCTCCCTGGAGCCTTCTTTCCTCCCAGCTAGACACTCTCAGCTCTCTTGGAGTTCCCGCAGAGGGGCTCCAGCACTGGTATCATTCTCAAGGCATCCTCTGGACCTGCTCTAACAGGTCGAGGTTTTGCTTGTTCTGGGGCCCCCAGAGCTGGACATGTGGTCCAGGCAGGGTCTCAGGAGTGCAGCGTAGAGGGGAAGGATCCCCACCCTTGACCTGCTGCCCACACATATTGAAGCAATCCAATACATTCCTTCCTTCCAAGCCACATCCCAGCCCTATCTCACATCTCTCCGGAACAAATGCCCTGTCTGGTACAGCTTCCACAAGCTCCTACCTCCATGGATAGTGAAATCCTCCACCGGCACTGAGCTGGCCACTTGACCAATGTGTGTCAGGTCCTCTTCATTGAGGCCAGTGGAAGGGCAGGTCATGCTCCGGGGCTGCCCATCCAAAGTGAAGAAACCTGTCGGAGGAGAGACATCATGGTGCAGGAGATGTGTCAGATCCATGGGAAGACCTCACGTCACAGACACCCTTCAAGCAAAGGTGGGGACACCAGGAACGGGGAGAGCACCACCAACCTCCCCTCTGGGGTGGTTTACTAGAAAATCTCTGCCATGGCTCTAGAGAGGTCAGGTGCTTTGCTATGGCCTCCAAATCACTGCTAGTGCCTTACCCGGCCAAGGTGAGTCCAGCCAATGCTTGATGTGCAAGATTTTCTCATCCTTGGATCTGGCATGAGCCTCCTCACAAATCTTATCGTACTTGGCAATTTCCTCCTGAAAGGCAGAACCAGGAGGCAGAAAAACATTAACGGGGGATTTCCAAACAAGGGCGTTAAGCCTGAGGACCTCGGTGTAAGCTTGCAAGGGTGCTGGAGGGCAGAGGTGGTCCCCACAGCAGGGGAGTCCAGAGCTGTGCAGTTCAGCTTCAGAGAGCACAGCCACAGCTGGGACCCCTGTACCCCAAGGGACAGCTCTGCTACGCTCAGAGCTGACATCTTGTTTTCAACCCTACTGATGCTGAAAGGTGGTGCCAGGGCAAGCAGGGCTGGTGGAGCGTCTGCGTCGCAAGCTGCACAAGCAGCAGAACCGGGACAGGACCTGCCCCAGATATCTGTGGCCACAGCAATCCTGAACGCTGGGACGTGCCTGTGCTGCAGTGGCCCAGAGCCGCATGGCCTGTTCCACACTGATCACAGGCAATCCTTGAACTAGATGTTCCTGCACTTTTCAGAGCTGGCACAGTTGAAGGATGAGCCTTGGCTCCGAACTCCATCACTGCCAGGTCTGCAGCGCACGCCCAGCCCCAGCACAGCTCTGCCACCTTTAGGTTACAAAGCACAAGCCATGTTTCCTGTGGGCCCAGGTGGGCCCTGCACATGGTTCACACCCAGGTCTGAACCACCTAAGTAGTTTCCCGTGGAGATGCCACCTACAGCTTTCCTTTCAGGCCCCACAGATGGTACCTCGTACTCCGGCTGATTTACCACCCCCTGGGAAATCAGCAGCTCTGCGTATTTCTGCAACACTGGCTTCTGTTTCCGGATCTGTTTGTACATCAGGGGTTGCGTGAACATGGGCTCATCCATCTCATTGTGCCCATTGCGCCTGTAACAAACCTGCCAGGAAAGGAAAGAGCCCTTGAATACAGCTGCCTGTGGCCAAATGCACTCGGGAGCTACCTGGATCATATATGAGGGAGGGTCCCAAACAGCCCAGGAGGGACTCGCGCACACCCCAGCTTCAGGGACTTGTGCCACATTCCTTACCAAATCCACCACCACGTCCTTGTGGAAGGTGCTTCGCCATTCTGCTGCCACATTGCACACATAGACAACGGCTTCAGGGTCGTCTGCATTGACATGGAAGATGGGCGCGTTGACCACACGGGCTACGTCGGTCGGGTACGGGGAGGAGCGGGCCATCCGCGGGTCTGTTGTGAAGCCAATCTGTAGCAGGTGAGGGGAAACAGGATGAGCACAGTGTTACCAACGGGATTTGGGACACGGCTTTGTTCAGCAGCTCCTTCTTTGGACACTGATGTCACGGCTGGCTTGGCGTGAGGCAGCTGCGCTTTGCTGGCCCAGGAAACTGTCCACACAGCTCCAAGGGCAGCTCAGCTGCTGCAGCTGGGCTGTGGATGCACAACCTGCCTGTCTCCTGTGTCTGGACACAGTGGCACATCCTGGTACCTGTTACACCTGTGGGGACAGGCTGGTACCAGCAAAATGCCTTCAGTTTCCGTGGTGGCAGACAGGATCAGCCCTGTCAGACCTCGCACACTGAGCATTAGTTTCTATCACCTCTGCACCAGACTGGGCTCAAAAGCTGCTGCCGTTGAGCAGCTGGGTGAGAAGTACCCTCTGCTGACCGCAGGTTAGGGCTCCTGCCAGGACCACTGGCAGGAAAACAGCTGCTGCCGGTTCCAGCTACTCCCTGGCCCAGAGCCTGCAGAGACAGCTCTGCCAGAGGCCCACAGGCACAGGGGATTTGCTCCTCACCTGGTTGTTGACCACAACATGGACAGTGCCGTGGGTGGTGTAGGAGGGAAGGTCGCTCAGGTGAAACGTCTCGTACACAATGCCCTGCCCTGCAAATGCAGCATCTCCATGCAGGAGGATGGACATCACCTGGGAGAGGGGAAGCCACAGCAGTCATCAGGGACAGCAAGCAGGACACCAACCAGAAAGGGGCCCAGCTCTCCTCCCCATGAGCTTTCAGCATCCTGGAAAGGACATGGAGCAGCTCATCAACACATCCAATTCTTTCCCCGGGGATGGGAATGGAGTCACCCATGGCTGACACACCACTGGGCAGAGGCTGTGGACACCAGCCCCACCCCAGCAAGGGCAGCACCCTTGGGGCACCCTGAGAAGACAGCAAAACACCACCTGGTATGTCCCAGCTGGGCAGCAAGTCCCATTCCCAGATACACACATTGCAAAGCAAAGCTTTTTTCTCACTGGGGGAAGAAGAGAAGAAAGCCCTGTTCCCTCACACTTTCAGCCCAGAAGCCCCATGGGCAGGAGCAGGCCCAGGAGCTTCAGAGCCACTGACGTTATTTTGTCACCATCCCAGGGCTGGCTGAGGACACCGCCTGCCAGGCGAGGACAAGATCTGTCTATTTACATCCAGCCCTTGGGGTGTAGGAGGGAGGGAAGCACTTTGGATCTCACTCTTCCACTTCTTGGGGTTGGAGACAGGTCTGCAATGAATCACACAGCAAACAGCTCCCCACAGTCCCTTCCCACTGGGGTGTGGAGAGCTGCCTCCTGTTGCCAGCTCCAGCTTTCCCAGTCCCAGGAATGGTTATCTCTAGTCACATTGAGATCCTGCTGCCAAGCCCTCCAAGGTGTGGTGCTTGGACTGCCTTGGAGTGCTCCTCGTGTCCCTGTCTTCCAATAAGGGGTTGTGCATTTGCTGTGCACACAGCCCGGCTTAAGTCAGTTCAGAGATGAAGAAAGCAGCAATGGGAGCCTAGGAGTGGGCAAGCCCCTCCCAAAGTTATCTCCAAAGACAGAGGAGAAGGATGGGGAAGCAAAGTCAGGGTGACAGGAGAGGAAGGGGCACATCAAACAAAGAGCAGACAAGTTACTTCACTTTTCCACCAGCCTGTCTCCATCAAAATCCATTCCCTACATGCATCTGAGCAGCACTCACCTTCTTCCCCTCCGTGTCCCCACAGTAAAATTGCTCTGCCTTAGTCTTGCCTTGAACAACAGGATCAGCTGCTTCCAAATGAGAAGGATTTGCCACCAAGGAAAGGGTGATGTTCCTGTCAGTGACACGGTTAATCCGCCGGTGGTACATTCCCAGGTGGTACTTCACGTCACCGGAGCCCTGGCGGAGGGGAGAAGAGAGTCACCCCCCAGGAGCATGAGTGGCTTTTGGGATGTGCAAGGAGACAGAGGAGTGCTGACCCCAAGGCTGGAAGAGGGGGGCATTTTTTGGAGGTATTGTCACAACACAGCAGGCACTCACTGCAGGAGCTGAACTGGCACCCAGGAAAGCCCTGTTCCAGGTGCCAAACCACCACCAACTTACATGCATCCAGCCCATCTAAATACAGCTGAAGGTGCGGGGAATGAAGCAAGTGTGGTGGGTTTGGCAAAGACCCTGAATAACAGGTGACACTTGTCTGAGCTCTACCCACACTGTGGCAGCACGACCATCCATGGCACCATTCCCAATACGCTGCCAGGTACCCCGTCAGGGCACCTCGAGGCCACAGGCTGCTGCTTTCTCACCCTGAAATCCCACTGAAGGTCATGACAGGATCAAGCCAGCCCAGCCCAGCTTCCCAAAATCCAAATCATCCCAGCTTATGATGCTGAAGCTTTGGAGCATGAGTTTATTGCAGCGACAGAGCTTTTGGAGATGCTTTAGAACCCCGGATGGGGACCAGGGGCACAAATTAACTTCTGCTCCTGGCCACCTTCCGCTCCTCTCTGCATCCACCCCAAGGCTGCTCCATGCCCTGGAGAGCTGCCAACAGCCTAGCCTGTGCTGGAGACACCAGCAGCAGCCAGGGCACACGTCATCCCCAGGACAGGCAAGGACAGACCAGCACTGGCACCTCTACAAAGACTCCCATCACCCAGGTGTGCTTGCAACGTGGAAATCCTTGGAACACCAGTGCCGCTGAGTGACACCAGAAGCAGTGGCACAATCCAGTCACAGCCCTTGGGCACTGCTCAGGGAAGGCAGCAGGAACCCGCTGCAGGCAGGGGAGAAGCTCACCTCATCAGCAGCCTCCAGCTTGGAGTCGAACTGGCAGAAGATCTGCTCCAGCTCTTTCCTGATCACGTTGGCAAGAACATTCAGGCGTCCCCTGCAAAAGCAAGACTGCTGCTGATGGCCATTGAGTGCTGCCAGTGATCTACAACCCCCACTGCCATGGCCCACAACTCCTGCAATGACTGTGGGGTCACCCAGAGATGGAGGCTTCCCAGAAGGAGCCTGAAGATCCCTCAACACAGGGATGGTTTGGCCAACACCACATCCTACACACTTGCTGAGATGCCCCAGAGTGGGCAGGTGCTGGGATTCCACGATGATTCCAGCTCTGCCCTCAAGCCACCACCCCTCTCCAGATGAATTTACAAACAAGCTCGAAAGACTCTGATGAGCAGAGAGCAGCCAAGGTCTGAGCTCTCCAGCTGAGGTTCATCACCAACCAAGACCAGTTAGGTGATGGCAGAAACCAGTGTGCCCACCAGTACCAAACTCTGGCAGTATCTCCCCACCTCCTCCCTACACCAAGCAGCACCATGGCTTGAGGCAAGGTTACCTGTGGGGCATCCCCATGATCACATAATCCACTCCCTTCTCACTTGACTTATCAATAATGGTCTTTAAGGCTGGGATCAGCACTTCACATCCCTCCAGACCAAAACGCTTCTCCGAAGACCATTTCCGATGGAGGAACTCCTCAAACCTAGCAGGCAAAGGGAGGGAGGGATCAGTGCCAGCGCTGCAGTTGAGGGCAGAAACCAGAGAAGGGATGGGAACTGCACGAAGGGAGCCACAGCACTGACTGATGCTCAAGCTGGTACCATGCAGCACACAGCAGTCATTTCAGTGTCTTCCCACAGAGCTCAGCTGGCCATTTCCCCCCACTCTAACACCGTGCTGCACTTGATCCTTATTTTTAGACCTTTTCTTTCAGGATCATCCACATTTGCAGGCTGTTTGCCAGCACCTGAGCCTGCCAGGCTGGCAGCTCACTGGCGTCAATCTGCTCATTAAGCTGATGGCAACAGATGATGTCAAGATGTGACTCAGCTGGTGACTGCATCAGTCCGGATGGGAGCAAACCTCCTGGGGAAGACATGGAGAAGGTGAAGCCCCCCACAGGGTACCTGGTAGAGCGGACCAGCCTGGCCAGCAGCGTGCGCTTCTCTTCATTGGTGAACTGCATGATGCCTGGGGTCTCAAACTTCTGCCGGATCCACTGGCACTGCTCCAGGTCATTGATGAACATGAACTCCACACCAATGTGCTGGCAGTATGCCATCTGCCCCAACGGGAAATGGGGGGCCATCAGACAACAGCCAGGGCTTCAGCACCTCAAACCCCCAAAGGACAGGCACTTGCAGCACCCCATTGGGTCACAGGGCCAGGGGCTCTTCATTCCCCCCTTTACCCTTTAATCCAAAAAGCTCTTCTGTGCCAGCAGAGACACCAACCCTCATGCCTGGCAGCTGGAGGGGGACCCCAGCTGCCAGCCCTGCAACAGCCCTGCTTTAGGAGCCTTATTTGAGTTGCATTCCCAGGAAAAGGGATGCGGCAGGGCAGCTCAGACTGTGCACAAGACCCAGCATCAAGCTGTTTAATTCCCCTTCCCTGAGGGGCCCACAATCAGCCCTTCAGGTCCTTTACATCCACCTCAGAGGAGAGATTTTCCCTCTTGGTGGCATCACCTGTGAGCAGTCCAAAATCCCACATCACAGGGCAGGGGAGAATCAGAAGAAGCTCCTCCCGCAACACATGGGGAGCCCATTCCTGCAGCTGAACTAAGATGTTGGCACAGTTTTGTTTCTTCCAAGGTCAACTAGTCTCAGCAGAGACCATCTGAGCAGCCTGCAGCGTGCCTGAGAGCTGCCTGCAATCAGTCCAAGCACAGGAGGGGATGAAATTCGGCAGAAGAGGGGAACTGCCTGCACGAGCTGGAAGCCCCAGCCCCAGGGGTCTCAACTGCACCAAGACCCTCTGATGGACCCCCATGCTGGACAGTAACACTGCTGCAGTGCCTGGAGAGGGGACCACTGGCCTCCAGCCCACTCCTGTGCTCTGCCAGCACCAGCTGCTGCTTCAAACTGGAAAGCATAGCTGGAGAGGTTTCAAAAAAGGCAATATCCAGTTGCCTGGGGTTTGCTCCACCCTGGGCAAACCAAGTGCGTTGCTGCAATGCAGCAGAAAGCTGGAGGCGATCAGAACTGAGCAGGTTACTCAAGGTGGCTCTTGTGAGTGGAGCGAGTGCTGTGAAGCAGTTCCCAAACTGAAAATCTTACAATGTGCAGGTTGACCCAGGACTTTCCAAAGACAACCGCTCTGCCCCTGTCCCTGGCTGCACAGAGGTCTATGCCAGACCCCTCCCCTCCTCACCTCCAGCCGACGGATGATTTCTCGGAGTGGAAGAGCCGATTCATTTCCACCGATGAAAGTAGTTGTGGGCAAGTGGAAAACTTTGTCGAGGTCAGATTCATCCAGACCGTAAAAGCCTGCAGGATTTGTCATGGGTGGGACAAGCACGAGAAAGAAGGAAGGAAGAGGGCCGGGGATGCCGTCAGGTGCATTTGGGAGAGGTGGGGAAGGGACAAAAAAAAGCAGCATAAAAAAAATAATAAGCATGAAGGAGGTTTATAGGGATAAAAACCAAGCCATAATTAAACAAAAAGACATTAAGCACAGAACAAGGAGTTATTACGGAAGGCACCGCAGGAAATTAACCACAAAGCAATGTATATGCATGGAAACAGGCAATTAAAATCCATGGTGAGTCAGGGAGTTTGGAGCCCCAAGAACACAAAAAATACACCACAAATTGTAACAGAGGGGAGAGAAAAGAAACAGGAATTGAGGAGTCACCGAGCACTCTGGAGGTATTGGCACATGGTGGGAATTAAAAATGGAGTCAACACGGAGAAGGAAACAGTTAAAACACACACAACCAAACAGACAAAACCCCAAGGAGGGAGAGACAAAGAAGAGAAAAGGCAACAGGGCTCTGACAGACTCTCCTGAATAGCTCAGCCTGGGAGCAGGGCGGTCAGCAGCCACTCAGGGGTTTGGCTGCCCAGGTACCCCTTCACCCCAATCAACAGCTTTTTAATTAGAGTTTTTGCCTAGGTCTGCTCAGCAAACCTCCTCCCTTTGGCGCTGCAGCTGAAGGTTTGGAGGCAGCTTATACTCATGGTATGGGGGCTATGGGGAGCTGGGCTGGGCCTGGAGAGGGGCCAAGCAGGCCTCGAGCCTTGGGATTTAGGGCTGCAGGTGAGTCCCACTGTACCCCAAAGCCATCAGAGGTGCCTCACTACCCACTGAAATTCATGGTTGTCTTTGGGGAAACTGAGGCACAGAGGAGGAGGGACAGTGCTGACCTTGCTGAACTGATGCCGAAAGGCAGAAGCAGGGCCAGGAACTGGGGAGTCCGAGGACCCTTCTGAAGCAGGAGCTTGGATGAAGGAGTGGGTCTACAGCCCTGGCACCTCTCTCGGTCTCCTGCTCATCCCTCCCACGCTCCCAAACAAAGCCTGGTCCCAAGGTGTTTCCTAAACCCAGGGCAGGAGCTGCAGAGGAGACACATACCACTACTCCTCCCAGCTTCCTCCAAACCAGCCCAGGATCCCATCTGGGGGTTCTTTTAGAGAGGGGATGGGGAACATCATCTAAACACTGCAGGGCAGTGTAACCCACCTTCCTCATGGAATGGGAGGCAAAAAACTGGCCCTTCCTGCGCTGGCCCCTTCCCTGAACTCCATCTTAAAAGTCTGTCCCTTGCTGTCTGGTCAGGAACAGACAGTGAGCAGTAGACAGCCCAGTCCCTGGAAGTGTTCAATGCCAGGCTTGGAGCAACCTGGTCTAGTGGACTGGATGGTGTGAAAGGCCCCTTCCAGCCTGAGCCAGTCTGTGATTCCATGACGATGGGGCTGGTCATGGCTCATCCCTGTGCAGCCTTGAGGGGCAATTCCAGAGACTGGGAACACTCCAGTCAGCCTGTAGTGGACACATTCCTGGCTGCCACTGCTGTCCATCCCCTCTGCTGCTCACGCCACCCTCCTGGACACCAGAGTCCCAGGAGAGGGAACAAAGCCCGGCCCCAGAAGCTCTGCTCTGGAGCTATGCCTAGGAACATTGAACCAGGCAGGAGTTGAGTTTGGCCCCATGCCTCTGGGGCTTCTCTTTGGTTCCCATGCAAAGAGAAATCCGGGAGAGAGGCAGCAGGGAGCATCCCACACAAACTTCCTGTTGAAGGGTTTCAGGGAATCCTCAGTAATTTGCTGAAGCTTGCAGACCTGCAGCACAAGGTTTTGGCTTGTTCTGCTGTGATGCTTTGAAGACACCCTGGCACACTTTAGGGAGTATCAGATTTTACAGGGAGTTTTAGGACATCTAAGCATCTTTGCTTCTGCTTTGCTGCAGCCTGCCAGCTCTAACAACACTCAGTATTTATAGGCAGCAACACCATTGGACGGAGGAAGACAAGGGACAAGCTGCCAAATTTTCCCTGCGAGAAAACCAGGAGAAGACAGATTGGATTTTTAGGAGCCTTGAACCAATGAGGGAGATTGAGGCCTTGTAAAATTAATATTCACAACAAAACATGTACTCTAGCAAGCCAGGCATGCAAACATGGTATAGAAAAGGCCAGCAAGGCTCAAAACGAGGACTTCTACAAGGCAAAGCGCCACTAACCACACACCTACATCAAGACTTTGAGTAGAAATTAAAAATAAAACATGTTGCAAAACTCAGGAGTGGTGGGAGATGGGAGGGGTCCACTTTACCAGCTCAGTTCATGCCCAGAATAACCTATTCAAAGAGAGTCCTGCACTCCAGAGGGTTAAGGGCTCATTAATTGCATACCTCCTACTGTTAACACTCTCAGCCGCTCCTTGAACACTGCGAGGTCTGGGGGGGCAGGGAGGGAGGGGGTGCAGAAAGGGAGAAGATAGAGAGACGCAGTCAAAGTTAGTAAAAAAACCCTGGAACCGTGAAAACTAGTCATGGAAAGCACAAGTCAAAAAAATACAGTATTTAAAATACAGTCAAAATCCATCAGAAGCAAAAGGGCAAGGATGGAGGATGACTACACACTAGGCAGAAGAGAAATCTTAGTGGGAAGTCTGATGAGAGGAGGGAGGAGCAGGAGGGGAAGGGCGGCATCTGACACTGGGGAGCAGTTGAGCTGCATGGTTTGAGATCTCCTCTCACACCTTGATGGGAGAGGGGGTGGCCTAGCATCCTCATCTGCCACGACCAAAAGCATCCTGCCAAGCTGCATCACAGGGAGTGGGACCCTCTGCAGAGCAGGGAGCTGCCTCCCACCAACACCTGCTCCACAGGGTTTGCTCTGCTCGTGCTACTGGGAGGATTTCAAGGTCAGCCCAAGAAGGTAAGGGTGCTGCCTTTGCACAGAGGAGGAGGACTGGGGTGTTAATAAGCAGGCAGCTCACGAGGCAGGCAGGCACAGCCGTCTCTTCTGGAGCATGCTCGGTGTGGGCAAGCAGACAGCACCAGCGCTGCCTGCCTGGCTAGCTTAGGTGACCCAATGCCTCAATCTCACCTGGGTTACAAAAAAGGCCTTGGAAACACTTGTCCTTTGGGTCAGCAGGGAAAATCAGACAAAGTGGGGAAAAGGAAGATGGGAGCACTTCAAGCCCAGCTCCCTGCAGGGGCTTGCCTGGCTCTTCCTGAGCTGGAGGAGGATTTCCATCAATTCCCCTTGGCATGAGGCAGAGGCAGCTGCCTTCCATGGGGAGAAAGACAGACAGACAGCCTTCCACAGGGAGAAAGACAGGCGGACAGACACACACAGCCTTCCACACACCACCCAGATTTCAGCGTGCTAAGGTACTATTTCTTTCTTTCTATTTTCAGGTCATACTGAGTTCCTGTAGTCATCCTGTCCTTGTTTTACACACTTACCATGCCAGACCAGCTGCAGTGAAAGATCAGGATGAGATTACTTTGTTTTTTAAATAGAAAGGACAAGAGAAAGGGGAATTTGGTGGCTCGAGCCCTACCACTCCTCTGACTGAGTAGCCCTGGGCAGGTTTTCTCCCTCTGACAATTTTCCCAAAGATCACACTGCTTAATCCAAAGAGGGCTTCCAAACCAGAACCAAACCAGTTGCTAAACAAAAGGCAATTGAGAAGAAGGATCAATTTCTGAGACTAACCATCCAACTCCTTTGAATCACAGCACTGTCACTTAAACTGTTGGCAACAGTGATCACACCACAAAAGCTGACCTTTAAAGGACTTCACTGTTCAGAAAGAGGAAACAAGATTGTTTCCAAGTTTCAAAACCACTCCTGTTATTAAGTGCCCTGTCAAGTGTCACATACTCTTTCAAAGCAAAAAAAAGCCAGCAGGATCTGCTTAGAAATTGGCTTTTTCTGCCACAAGCAGGCGACACCCAACCTCAGGCCCAGCTGGAGTTCTGTGTTCTGCACCACCGCAGCTCCTTCCCCACTTCCTGAACACTATTGGCAAGCTAAGTTCACCCAGTTATAGTTAGGATTGACCAGATGAGGTTTTCCAAGATAAGAATACCAGGGGGAAATCTACTCAGTATAAATAATACTTACAGCAAGATAAAAAAAAAAGTCCTTTGCTAAGCTCTAGCCACCTGAGTCTGGGGTTCTACACCAAGACACAGCCTCAGCATGAGCTGGCAGCTGCCACCATTGTTATCTTGCCCCCAGATATTTATAATCATTATTTCCTATGAATTCATGGATTCCTGGGAAGCAAATCAACACCAGCAGCCACAATGACAGGTATTTTAATATGAAAGCCCCAAAGGAACAGAGATTAAGCTTAAGGGCTTGCTCAGACCCATGCTGAGGTTCCTTCCAGCCAAGGCCTATGGACTAGCCATGCCTGAATGCTTCCCACCACGGTGAGCCACACTAGGACACACTGCTTGGCTCGTGGCAACTCACCCCGGGGAAGCAGGAAAAATGGAGCCTTGACTGCTTCCCCTGGATGATGGCTGGCGCTGCCAGGAAAGACTTGCTCTTGGATCACACTGGGCTCTGCGTCCTCTGAAGCCAGGATATGGCTGGAACATACCTAGCTCCTGAGGAACCAGCAGACTCAGCAGCTCTCTGAGCTGACTTTCCCTCTGAACTGACCTTCCCCTCAAGCAGACCTGTGAGTTTAATGTACAAGTGGAGAACAGTAAGGAGCAGTGTCTCTCAAGGCTCTCTACTGGGATCAGTAGGGTTTAATTCCTCCATCGATGACATGGACAGTGGAATGATGGGCACCCTCAGCCAGGTGACACCACTGAGTGTTGCAGTGACATGCTGGAGGGACAGGATGCCATACAGGACATACATACTTGGACAGGCGGGAAGAGAGGGACTATGTGAACTTTGTGAAGTTCAACAACGCCAAATGCAAGAGCCGGGGCAATCCCCAGTCCCAGGATGGATGGATGGATGGATGGATGGAAAGCAGCTTTGTAGAGAAGGATTTTGAGGTCCTGGTGGATGTGAAGCTGGACATGAGCCAGCCACGTGCACTGACAATCCAGAAATCCATACATGTCCTGGGCTGCATCGGAAGTGTGACCAGCAGGCTGAGGGGAGGCGTTCTACCCCTCTGCTTCACTCAGGTGAGACCCCACCAGTGCTGCCTCCAGCACTGGGGTCCCCAGGGCAAGACAGACATGGATCTGCTGGAGCAAGTCCAGAGGAGGCCACAGAGATGCTTGAAGGCCTGGAACCCCTCTGCTATGGAGACAGACTGGGAAAGCTGGGGGTGTCAAACCTGGAGGAGAGAAAACTCCAGGAAATCCTGTTGTGACCTTTCAGTGTATAAAGGGACTTACAGGAAAGGAGCAGAGAGACTTTTTACCAGGGTTTGCAGTGCCAGGACAAGGGACAAGGGTTGCACACTGACAAAGGACATGGCTAGATTGGACATAAGGAAGAAATTCTTCCCCGTGAGGGTGGTGAGGCCCTGGCACAGGGTGCCCAGAGCAGCTGTGGATGCCCCATCCCTGGAAATGTCCAAGGACAGGTTGGACAGGGCTTGGAGCAACCTGGTCTAGTGGAAGGTGTCACTGCCTGTGGCAGTGGGATTAGACTAGGTGACCTCTTAAGGTCCCTTCCAGCCCAGACCATTCTGTCAGTCTATGACTTCCTGAGCAGCACGGTAACTCTGCTCCCCACACCCAGCTCCCTTTCCTGCTGAGGGACAGCTGTCACTGCCACCACTCACAGCTGACTCTCTCTGGGTTTCATCCAGGCCCTGCTCTACTCTCAAAAGGGATATGCATCCACCAGGCGTAAGGCTTCAGGGCTCTCCTCCCCTGCTCTGCTTCAGAACTGTAGTGCCCACAGCAGAGGCTAAAAACCCTGAGCTGGAAAAGCCTTTCCTCATCCTCTCCACTACCCAACCATGGTAAGTGACTCCAAGTTCACCTAAAAAGTCTCCCTGCTTTCCTCGCAGTGCTGACTATGAGCACGTCTTCTCCCACAGCTGGGTTCACAGCCATCATCTCCCCACCTCTTGCCATCAAAATATCTCAGGCACAGGACATGCTCCAAGCTGGAGCTGGACTGCCCCTGAGGTTCAGCCAAGGTTTGGTCCTCCAGAGAAGCATGTCAGAGTCCAGACTGTGGGATGAAGCAGCTTCCTCACCATGCAGTGAACTGGTCCAACCAAAACCTACGCCCTTCCCTACCGCTCCTGGTACACTGTAATCCTGTTGGAAGGTCCAGCAGGTCCAGGGCTGGTGTCCCTGTGCTGGCAGACGAATAAGGAATCAAGGTGATTTACATGCACCGTGCATTCTGATTGGCTGGTTCAATTGGCGAGGTTAGTAATCATCACTGCTGTTCTACTCTACGTTAGGAGCAGGAGCATGCCTCTGGAGCACTCGGAGTGCCAGGGAACCACCCTGGGAAGCACCAGTGAGGTGGCAGAGTTCAGCAACCTCATCTTGGCTGGGAGAATGGTAGCAAACTACAGAAATCAGCTCTAAGGCACATGGAGAGGTGCTGGGTTTAAGCACTTTCAGGTCAGGATTTCAAGTCCTGCGGACCACACACACACTTCTGTACAACACCCATGCAGCTCTCACTCAAACACATTTGGATTTCCGCCTCTCTGCTTGGACAGGAATGCATCCCAAAGCTTCCTTGTTATGATCACCAGTAGGGACTCATAGCTCAGTCTTGGAAAAAAGGCAGCTAAAGGATTTAGAGATGCTGGGGCAAGCTGGAAGTTCAGGAGGGCAGCCTCAGCCCTGCAGAGATGAACCCAGTACATTCACCCCCAGCTCTGAGGGTCCCCAAGTGCAGCAAGAGGAGCTGAGAGAACAGACCTCCAGCTCTCACCAACACAAAACCTCTCTGCTTTGCAATTCCAGAAGATGCAATTGCTTCCAGCCCTTCTGGGCTTTTTGCTTCTGGGTCAGCACGATCAGTGATGGCACTGGCTGAAGAAACATGAGCTGAGTACTGGGGTGACAGCCGGAGGGTGGCAGGACTGCACTGCTGCTGCTGCTGCCGGCAACTACAATT
Source organism: Coloeus monedula (assembly GCF_965178545.1). Lineage (NCBI taxonomy): Eukaryota > Metazoa > Chordata > Aves > Passeriformes > Corvidae > Coloeus > Coloeus monedula. Next base: position 5,119,682 of record NC_138808.1, on the reverse strand, counting down.
TTAGAGTGATCATTACTAAGGAAACTTCAGACCCCCGACTTGTGAAGCAATCTACCTAAGAAGCTGTGAAAGAGAGGGGAGCTCAAGCAATGCAGCACCAACTGCTCTCAAAGCCCTCACCCAGTTTGTCTGTGGATGTGATAATATCGGCTGGAAGGGAGGAGTCCAGATCTGCATCCAAGATGCCCAGTGGATCGAGTTGTGCTACATGATGCCCTCGAATCTATGAAATGCACCAGGAATGGAAAGGAGAACAGGAACCAAAAGGGAGAGAAAAACAAAAGAGGGGAGGGGTAAAAAAGTTAAATTACATTAGAATTAATTTGCAGAGTAATTCTCACCGACGTTTGGAGAAACAGTTACTGGTGCATCATCAAAATTTACACAACTAATGCCGAGAGGATCAAGCTTTGCAATGTGGTGACCCCTGACCTGGAAGCAACAACACAGATTAGTCATCAAAACAAGTGAATTGAAGAAACATTCCTAAAAAAAAAAGAAGTTAGAAAATTTCATTCAGACTTTCCCTCTTCACATTTTGTGCAGAGCTACCCCAATTCTAGCTGCAGCTGAAGCCTGGAGAAGTTGGGTTTAGTGTCACCTACAGCACACAGGAGAGTGCCAGCAGCCAGCAGGACTGCTCTACCTCACACCAGGTTTGGCAGGGGTACGGGGCGATGGCAAGCTCCTGCACAGCAGAGACAGGGTGTAAGGGTCTCCTGATGCTTTCCCAGTGTCCAACTCGAGCAGCTCCTCTCTACAGATGCAGTAACTTCACACTGATGATCTCCTCCTAAGCATCACAGGCACATGAAGAGGCAATTTGCCCAGAGAAGCTGTGGTTGCCCCCTCCCTGGCAGTGCTCAAGGCCAGGTTGCAGCATGTGCCTTGTGGAACAACTTGGAAGGTTGCAGTAGGTGTCCCTGCCTATGGCAGGGGGGCAGCAGGGTGGAACAAGAGAAGCATTAAGGACCCTTCCAATACAATGTATTCTGGGATTATATGAATTCTTCCCTGTGAGTGTGGTGAAGCCCTGGCACAGGTTGCTCAGAGAAGCTGTGGCTGCCCCTGGATCCCTGGAAGTGTTCAAGGCCAGGCTGGTCCAGGCTTGGAGTAACCTGGCATAGTGGAAGGTGTCCCTGCCCGTGCCAGGGAGGTGGGAACCAGATGGTCTGTAAGACCTCTGCCAAGCCAAACCACTCTACAACTCAAAAGTAATAATGACTTGGACATGCAAACACAGTTGCAATTAAGGAGTCCTCACTGATGCCGCAGCAGAGTAGTAATTGCTCACCTATAATTACAGGGAAAACCAAGCTCGATCCAAGCAAGAAATTCTTGTGTGATGTTTTAAGTAGGTTACCAATCACATGCAGGGCTTCCTTCACCTTCCTACTCTTTCATACCTCCATATACCGTCCTGAACCTCCCCACCTGCACATCCCGCTGCAGCTACAGCTCTACTGTGACACCAGGGCACGGAGGGAGGTGGATTTCTCACTACAAATAGCTTAGAAAAATACATCCAAGAGCCATCATCTTCCTGCGCTGCCATTCAGAGCCCAAAGAAGAGACGAGCCTGCTGAAGAGGTTACTGATTTTGTGTTCAAATCACTGACTTTGAGCTTCTGCCTCCAACTACATCAGTCACTGCATGTTCAAACTCGGCGTCTGCCCGCTTGTTCCACTGGCAGGGGCTGCCTGAGAGCTGGCAGGGTGCTCATCTCTCATGGAATCAGCCATGCAGACCCTTGCAAACAGGTCCCGATGCTGACATCAGCACTGCAGTTGCAGAGGCAGGCAGGGCAGGGGCACTATCTTGGAGCCAGAGAGCAAGGCCAAGGCTGGGCAGACCTTTGGACTCGCCCAGTGCTATAGTTCCTGCCCTAACTCACAGCCTTTTACACTGGATTTTCCCCATACCTCAGCAGGAACACAACTGCACAGCACTGCAAGTGCTTCATCACAGGAACCCGTGAGAAGCTCACGGTCACAACTGCACAGCATCTGGGTTCATTAACTTCTCACCACAGCCATAATTACAGCCCCCATACTTGATAAACCAGAGCACAACAAAAAGTAAAACTGTAACACAGATGTAGAAACACATTTAAATGTCCTCCCAAGTTAAAATACTTGCTGGCCTTCCCCCAGCCAGAGGATGTTTCTTTCCTGCTCCAAATTCATTTCTCCCAGAAGGCTGACTTGACAGCATTGGTCTGAGCTGCAGCCCATCAGCACCAGAGGCCTCTATCAGGTTGCGAATCACATGGCAACGTTTCCTGAGCCTTCCTTTTAGGACCTTGGAAGTTCTGTCAGCAACAGGGGGGAAGCAGGATGGGTGCTCCATGCCACTGCTAAGCATGGCAGGAGCCCACGGCACAGGAGCAGCATTCCAGAAGGCAGCAAACTACCCTGTGTGGACAAGACCTCCCCTTCCCTGCCACCCTGTTTGGATGACAAAGCTTTAATCTTCCTATTGTCTGGCAAAGCATCAGCTGAGCTTCTGCCCCAACAGATCAGCTGCTCCTATTCCAAACCAGGCAGCCCAGCTCCTATCCTGCGTGTTCTCCATGCAAACACGCGGATCACTCACACTAAATCCAGCCCCCCTCAGCCACCGCAAGCCCCTCTACAAAGGACGCGACCCTCCTCGGCACAAAGTCCACCTACCTGATATGCCCTGATGAGAGACTGCACTGCAAGATGGTCCTCCACCAGTTTATCCACATTAGGCTGTGCCTGAACCAGGGACTGGGCTTGGGACAGGGTGGAGAGGCTGGTAGTCAGTGGAGGGGGGCTTTGGTAAGCAGTGCCTGGAGCAGCTCCAGCATTGGCGTTGCGAAAAAAGATGTCCCATGACTAGAAAAAGGAAAGAAGAGAGGTGAGCAGGGTCATCACTTGCAGCCCAAACACCTCCTCGGCTGAGGTTACAGAGGTCTCAGCTCTACTGCCAAAGCAGGGGACAGAGCTGCCTCCTCCCCTGTACCTCAGCTCCATGCAGCCACTGCTGAAGGCACCCACCTGCCTTGAACAAAAAAGCACTAAAGCTCTCCCACTATTCCAGCTACATCACTGTCCCACTTCCCATCCATACAGATTGCTTCTCTTGGCATGAGGCCAACACCAGAGCCACCCCTCTCTTGGCAGTGGCACCCAGGACAGGACACAGTGATACCCCGTCCCTTGGCTCTGCTCTCAGAACCGCTGCTCTGAGCAATGAGCCCCAGCCTGGACTTCCAGCCCATTTCCCTCTCCCCAGGGGAAGCCACTGCCCTCTAAATACCCCAAATATTTTCTGAAAAATATTTTGGCCTTGTAATCAAATACACCTCTTCATCTTTCCATGGTCTGAATGGTCTGAGACCTAAATCAACACATCAGCTGTGTTGTTCAGCCCTCAACCAGCAATGGTTTTCTTTTTCTACCTCTTCTTCAATTTTTCCCCATCCTTTTGGTGACACCAATGCCAGCACTATGGAGGTACTCCCATACCAGCTCTCCCATGCCCAGAATGAGGCAGCTGCCAACAGGCTCTGCTCCTGTTCCCTCTGCAGATGGGCATTTTTAGGTGTTAAGAAAACAAACCAAAACACTTGGAAAGGAAAAAAGCCCTTGACAGACTTGGTGTACTGTCATACTTTTCCAGCACCATCTGAAAAACCTGGAAGTGTCCCAGGCCAAACCCAAGTTAACCTGTCTCCTTGCAGAAGCACCAACAGATCTGGGGAAGGAGAGAGCCTGGCCAAACAAAGTCCAAGCCATATCCTCCTGTCACGCTTGTGCCTTGTCTCATGTGCCGCCAGATGATGGCAAAGGATGAGGGCACAGCAGAACAGCAGCTGTGTGCCAGCACAGACCCAGGAAGCTAGCTAGAGCAAACAAATCCCGTGGGATTTGCACGCTGGTTTCAGCCCAAGGCTCTCTCCACCGACTGGGAGCTTGGCATCCTGCACCTTGGAGGGCACCAAATACAGCCTTGGCGATCACAGATGGGCAAAGCCCAGCCAGCCACCCCCAAAGTGTTTAAATGAGGTAGAAAAGTGCCCTCAAAGCAGGGTTTGTTTGAGGCAGAAAACAGTTTTTGTCCCCTGGAAGCAGCGTGGGGAGGACTGAAAACCTGCCCTTTGCTGGAGTTGCCTCAGCTCAGCTGCTCCCCCCAAGAGCTCCTCCAGTTGCAGCACCCATCACATGTCCCAGGAAGGTATTTCCAGCCCCAATTTACCCAAGCACCCCATCGCCCCACCACATGACTGCACAAGGTGAATAAATTTAGAAACAGGTCATGCTAAAGGAACATAAATAAAATCTGGAACATTTTGACACTGTAACTGATAAACAATCACTCCCCCAAGGGGAAAAAAAAAGGGAAGACAGAAAACACCCAACCCTCTTCTGACTGCTAAAGGAAATTTCAGTGGGAAACGAGGAAGATCTGCTTTATGTTCCATCCCTGCTCTTCCCTTCCCCATGCTCACAGAGCTCCTGGATGCCCCCAAAGCCATCAGCTCCTGCAAACGGAGGGACAAGGACCCAGGGATGGGCTCTGTGCCCTTGGGATGGAGAGGAACCTGGCTGGCTGCTTTGCTCCGTGGTTTAAGGTTGTTTCGTGTACTGGCAAATAAAGACAGGCAAGAGCAAAGGAGTACCTGTCAACCTGGGAGGGGGCTGGGGACAGGGACGGAGCCAGGGGTGTCGCCTTTATAACCTTCTCCCTTCTGCCATTCATACCTCTTGGAGTTGCAATTTGCTTCTGTTTTGGAAGAGAAAGTTCACTTTAAACTCTGCAAACAAGGTGTGTCACTGGCTGGGTCAGCTTGGGCACTTTCACTGAGTGCTTTATTGCCTCACAGAATGATGTCCGGATGGCACAGGGCAGGCTAGGGCCCTGGTAAGTGCCAGAAAAACATCACCTTTCAACCTGCTGATGTGGTCTCGAATTCAAGAGAATCCAAGGGCCGTCCCAAGAGTTTCTGGGGAGCACAGAGGTGCCTCTGGAGCTCACATCTCCCACGGGAGAGGCCGAACAGCCCCATCAGAGTTATCCTGTTTTATCACAGGAAGGAGAACTTTGCCTTAATCCAGCATTTGACAAAGGTAATGGCAGTAATAAACTCATGGGATTACTCCCCTCTGACTTCTCTGTGCCCGTGGCAACTCTGTGAGTGCTCCACTCACTTTTATACATTGTATAGACACACACAGGATGTAAGATACATAGACACACATTTTGGGTACAAGAGAGCTCAGATTCAGGGCATTTTTAGACAGTCCCACAGACACAACACAAAGCATTAGTCTGCACTGGCTTTCCCAGCGCTCTTCCATGCACTGGCAAAGCGGGATTGGTGAGCCAGCTGTCTGCCACACACCAGGAGAGTTCAGGCTTTAGAGGGATCCTGAGCTCGGTTCTGTGAGTGGAGCTCAGGGCTGGCTCCTCTATTGGGAACAGCCCCAAACCAGCTCACCAAGCCAAACAAGCACCTTCTACGAGACTCAGCTCCCAAAGAAGGGTGTGGGCTCATACTGTCATGTCCCAGCTTCCCAGCTTGGAGGTCAGGCATGCACAGCAAGAGGAGAGGGGTGACATTTCCTATCCACTGCAGGCAGTGAGGGTGCTGCAGGCTGGGAGGTGCATAAGGGACACACAGCTTCCACCTCCAGCTCAGGCTGCTTCCTGCTCCTTCCCCTGCCATGGGCTCCAGAAGCACCAACCCTGCTTGGCATGGTCCGCAGGGAGAAGAAGAGGAATATCAGAACTTAAGGCTGAAGGAGGAGAAGTAGCCTGAACCAAATTTAGGGCAGGTAATCTTTGCTGAGAGCAGGCAGTCAAGCAGCAACCAATGGGCTCATGCTATGCACACTGCCGTGTCCCTTATCAGCCTAGACAAGGACCTTCAGTTTTCTGAGCTGTGATGGGCTCACCCCTTTTCATTTAAAATCCCAAACACTGGCATGTTAAGGAGTCTGTGTTAAGGGCTGCTTCACGTACAGATCCATGAGGAGAGCTGGGTCCCTGTCCCCTGGTTCAACCCAAACTCCAGGGGTGCTGCTTAAGGAAGCTGAACCTACCCCAGGTGTATGCAGGTACCACCCACCTGCAGCCACAGCTCTTTGGCCACCTTCCCCGAAGCACCCATGAGCTTGCTTAGGATATGGGAAGACAGTGTGGTCTGTGCCAAGCACCCAAGATGGTCAAACAGGGGGCAGGAGGATGGTGTCCCCACATCCACAGGATGAGGTCCAGGAGCAAGCAGCACCGACCCTGTGGTAGCCCTCTGGCACCCATCCCCCATGCCCTCATCTCCCCTTTCTCCCACTCTGCTCTGATTTTTATTATTCTATTGTTACTATTATCCAACTCTGCTCATCGGACTTTGAAACTGGAGTTCAGCTAAAGGATTCCATGCAGAAAATTCCCTAAAATAACCTATTTTTTACCTTCCCTATTTTAAGCAAGCACTAAAGCTTGTTCTGCAGTTTAAACCCCTGGTGTCTACAAGGAGGAAATGCATTCAGTGTGCTCAGCTGGGATCACCACATCAGCTGGAAGCCTCAGAGGTTTTTGGTGACAACAGCAAAGACACCCCAGCTCTTCCCACTTGAATGTGTCCCTCCCTAGCGGGACACAGCACAGCGAGGAGCAGCTGGTCTCTGTGCTACACAGGGACAGAAGAACCTCAGCCAGGTCCGCGTGACAGCGTGACTCCTTCCAAGAGCTCCACCCTATGATCTGACCCTTCATCTGGCAGGATGGAGGCCAACGCTTATCAAGGACAGGAGTGGCACTTTCCTCCCCCGGGAGGGCACACAGGCTGATGAAGACTGCGAGCCAGCATGACCAGAGATGGCTGCAAGCCCAGCCCGAGCACAGCAGCTCAGCATCCCACGAGGAACAGGGGACCCATGGAAAAGTGAAGACAGGACAAACGAGTGCAGACAGGACAAAGGAGTGCAGAGAGGAGCTGCAAAGGAATCTTGGTAAACAGGTCAGTGGAACGAGGTGGAGTCCACGCAAGAGACAAGGCCAGAATGAGGCCAAGTGCACCAGGAAGCACCGGCAAAGTCCACATCAACACATGCATCAAGCCCACCAAAAGTTCTGGGACCTGGAGCTGGATTTTGTAGGATCACAGAACGGTTTAGGTTAGAAAGGACACTCAAAGGTCATACAGTCCCATCTCCCTACTCCAACCCCTTTCTGTCAAGCAGGACTCCAGCTTGGTTTTGTTGGAAAAGCAGTCTTTGAGACTTGCTTTTTTCATCATGAGTCTCAGGTTTGCTTCCTGGAAATGGCAAGACTTCATTTCATTTCATTTCATTCACTGATCTTCCTGCTGTCACAAACGAGTCCCAGCCACGCAGGAGGAAAAATCCTCTGTCAGTTACTCTACTGCTCTCTGAGCACTGGAAGTACTTCCAGAGCTGTTGATTTCCAGGGGATCAGTCACCCAGAAATCACACACTTGGAATCCTTCACCATAAACACTGGACTTGGGGCCTGGAGAGGTGGTGAAAGCTCCACCCTTACAGAGGCTCAAAACCTGACTGCACAAGGCCCCAGGTGACCTGGTCTAGCCATGAAGATGGATGTCACCAACAAGCCAGAGGCCACCTCCAAGCTGGATGCTTGGACAGAAGCTCCAAAGTCTCCTTCCAACCTAAATTCTCCTCCAACTTCTTCAGCCAAGTGTGCACATGCCCTGCCTGCCTACAGACAGGCTGACAAGCCCCATTAACAAGGAGACAAGCCCAGAAGCAAACCAGAAGTCTGGCCACAGGACCCAAATTCACTTCCCAGCCAGCTTCCATGGTCAGTGCTGATGTTTACTCTCATATCCACTCGGAGTGACTTTCAAGACTGTCCAGAGTCTGGAATCAAAGAGCTGGTACCATAGCACGACTCTCTGCCAAAGACATGATTGTTGCTGGGACAAGGTGGTGTAACGCTCACTTGTTTTTAAATCAAGCTACAGTATTTAAGCTCATGGCTTTTAATTCAATATCGCACCTCTGAAGGAGGGGCTGTACCATGTGCTTGGGCAGCTCCCGAGTCACTATTTGCAAAGGGCACAACCCAAACTAAGATGTTTTGTGACTTCCGATTCTGTCGTTTGGCTCAGCCGTCTGTTTCCCTCCAAAGAAGCATGAAGTCAACATTTTTTGTGAAAATCCTACGTTAAGAACGTTTTAGCACCTACATTTTGGATGGGTGGGATCAGTGCCATTGAAAACACATCCACACTGCCATGAGTGCTGGGGCATAGGATTCCTTATACCCCTGGTTGCTCATTCACTCATTCTATCCTGGTTTGCACATGACTCATGAATAAAGAAAATCCCTGCTCCACATCAGGACATGTTCAAAACTGTCCTAAAAATCCCCTGGGTAATGCTGAGACTTAGTCACTAGAGGAACATTTTCCTTGTGAAACACTGGGAATGGGGAAAAATGCTGTCAGGTTTCAGAACTCCTCCTCCCAGCTGAGCCCTCACCTGCTGGGCTCACTCTTGCTGGAAGAGCTTCAGGGATCCAGATCAGGACAGACCTCTGCACATACTGCCCACAGCTGGATTGTTTTCCCAGTTTGAAGTTCAGGAGCAGCTGGTGGGAATTCCTCTGGCCACCAGACCTTGTCCCCCTCTTGGTCTGCAGATCAGCAGTCTGGCTTTACACACACAAGCTCAAAGCCAAGCTTAGCTACATCTGCCCCAACACAGAACACCACCCGTGCCTGAGACAAAAAGGAAACAAGTCACAATGTGGAGAATACCCTCCTTGGCCCTCTTCCCCATCCTCCACTCCAGAATAAACCCTCTTGATAAGCCACCAGAGATGGAAAAAATACAGTATTGGGAGCTTGCTACAGGTGGATTCCCAGAAGCCATTCCTTGTATCCGCTTGTGATCCAGGATGCTGCCCGTGTCCCAAGCCCACGGCGTTCCCTCTTGAACAGAAAAAGCTCCTCTTGGCTCTTGCTCAAGGAATCACTGCTGTTTCTTTTGGGCAAAGTGAGGCAGAAGGACCGTCCACAAACGTCTGGCCCCTACAGATGAATTCACTCCTCCTCAAGAGCTGGCACTTACCTGCACCCACTGCTCAGACACACAGAGAAGTGAAGGTGACGTCCTGGCAAGGTTGATCCTTACCTTATGTACACTTTTGGGATTTTCCAGCCAAGCATAATACATTTCCTCCACATAGTTAGAACTAGTCCCACTCAGAAACGGTTCAGCAGCCACCGGTGCACTGTAGCACCTGAGCTGTTGGAACGTCCTAGGTGCTGCCGGTCTGTGCTGGGAAATTGTCTTTACAGTCTGTGAGGCCGTCAACGGCCTCAGCTTTGCCGCACAAGTCCTTAAGTTAAGCATTTTTGTCCTGTTGCCTCACACAAGTTCCTGTTGAGAGAGAACAGAAAAGTGGGTTACGAATAACTGCAGGAGAGCACTGAACAGAGACCACCCCCTCCCCTGAGCACGGAGAACTGAGCTTAGGATCAGTTTCTAATTTGGATTCATCCATCCACCCTGTCTCACAGCCAGGTGCCTCACGGCTTGGAAATGCAGTTTACGCTCAGTACACTTGGCATGGCCAGGTCTGCCTCTCCCATCCCTGGCAGCGTGGCATCATCATCTCCCCTGTCATGACAGTGCGAAGCAAATTTGCTTGCTGGGTACCCAACACTGGCTTCGAAGGAGCCGCTGCACACCAAAGCCACCCACATCTCTTAATTTCAGCTTCTTCCATCGCTCTGCCTCCCAGGTAGGTCTGGGCTTCAATTTCTGTGACCACTCTGCTTGGCCGAGGTTTTCTTCTTCTTGGTTTGTTGTGACGTGCACCAGGATAAGGCTGGGAACAAACCATTTACAGGGGAAAGTGCTTGCAAAGTAGGGGTATAGTACTGCAAAGCACTTGAGAAGTGGACTCCAGGACAGACTGCTTCTCCTCAAAAGCCCACACCCAAGAATGTCAATGCAGATGAAAGACCCAGAGAGGGACTCTCCCCTGCTCAGAGAACCCAGAAAAGTAACCCAGAGCCGGCGTGGGACCTTTGAGAGCTCCCAACTTGCAGCTTTCAGTAGGGCATGTACCGGGAGGCCTGGGGTTAGCCAGGGGGTTGGCCACAGGGTCAGCCATGGGGTTTACACACATCCAACCAACCAGCGCAGCCCAAGGAAAGCACTGGAGCAGGATCATCCCGAAGGAAGTGCAGGCACTTGGAGCTGCTCTTCTTGGAGCTGCTCTTCTTGGAGCTGCCCTTTCCACCCAGCTTCTCCCGCAAGAGGCAGGACCCAAGGCTAGAGGTGACCCAGCTGGCTGGTTTCCATATCCCAGAAGAGTTTAACGAGCAGCAGCCCAATGTCAAAGCACTTATCATGCGTTCGCCAGATTAAAAAGAAATTTCACAAGGGACTAGAGAAAACAACACACCTCCATGGCCAGCGTTTTGCCAGCCAGCCTTCCAGGTTTGTCTTGCTGAATCTAGTTCAGACACTGATCTCTTCTCAGTAACAGGACCCGAGGGTTGTGTCAGGGGAGCTTTAGGTTAGGTATTAGAAAAAGGTTCTTCACCCAGAGGGTGTTTGGGCACTGGAACAGACTCCCCAGGGAAGTGCTCAAAGCACCGAGCCTGGCAAGACTTCAAGCAGCATTTAGACAACGCTCTCAGGCACAGGGTGTGACTCTTGGGGATGGTCCTGTGCAGGGCCAGGAGTTGGACTTGATGATCCTTGTGGGTTCCTTCCAGCTGAGCATATTCTGCGATTCTGTAGTTCTGTCTGCCTGGCATGACAGCGCCTACACTTCCCATCACAAACCATAAGGTTTTGGTTCAAACAGCCTGAGGAAGACCCAGAGTCACCTGAATTCAGCCAAAGTGTTTGACAGATTTACCCATAGGAAAAAGGGAACCACTTGTCCTTTCCACCCTGCCCACAATCACACCTGGCAAGAAAGGTGCAGGACCACAAGTGCCACAGCACTGGGGATTCACCCTCTTCAGATCTGCACAGCATAACACACACAGGTATTTATCTGAAAGGCTGAGAAAGTCAGGGATGTTCAGTCTAGAGAAGAGAAGGCTCCAGGGAGACCTTAGAGACTCTCCCAATCCCTAAAGGGGCTCCAAGAGAGCTGAGGAGGGACTTTAGACAAGGGCCTGGAACGACAGAACAAGGGGGGTTGGCTTCCCACTGCCAGAGGGCAGGGTTAGATGGGATACTGGGAGGAAATTCTTCCCTGCAAGGGTGCTAAGGCACTAGCACAGGTTGCCCAGAGAAGCTGTGGCTGTCCCATCCCTGGAAGTTCAAGACCACGTTGGATGGGGCTTGGAGCAACCTGGGATAGTGGAAGGTGTCCCTGCCCACGGTGGGTGGGGGGGGGAGAGGTGCAACTGGACGATCTTTCAGGTCCCTTCCTACTCAAAGCATTCCACAATTCTGTGGCATTTCAGAGAGTCAACTGAATCAGGTGCCAGAGCACAGGCATGCATATGGCAGGGAAAAAGCTTTAGGACAGAAGCAGCATCAACATCTCCAGTTTCATGTCCAGTTTCGGTGTTGTCACTCAGCAGCATCCAGCGACCTCTCAGGAAAACAGTGAGGTTAATGCCGGAGGTTGACCCAAAGCAAGCAGAACTAGCTTTGAGGATCCTCTTTGAGGATCTCTTGCAGGAACGGTTGGCTAGGAGCCTGGACAGAGACAAGACAAGCTTGGAGCTGGGATAATTGCAAGTAGGATCAAAATACAGAACCAGAAGCAAAGACGTAGTAAACCGAGCCTGAGATAAGGGATATCAGGGTCAAATAGGAATGCAAAGGTCACACTGGGAGTGATGACTGAGGAAAGTGCAGAGGGGCAGCCAGCCACAGCCCAAACCTCACCAAAAGGTCAAACCTCAGGAATACCCACAACAGATGACGGCCCAGAGCTCACCAATAAGCAGATTAAAGTGCTAAATGTGACCCACCCGCAATCGGGATGGGGACGTCAGCCTAGATGGCGGGTACTTGGGAACGACTTGGAATTTAGGAACGCGTCCTAGGTTAAAAACAGCATAAACTCCACTTTCCAGGAAGCAGCGGGGCCACAGCCACCGGCTGCAGCCACAGCCGATCCAGCACCGGGCACCTCCGGGCCCGCGGCGGGCGAGGGCCTCACGGCGGGCGGGGTCCGGGGCAGACCCTCTGTGGCCGCTACACCGCCGACCCCGGCCCACCAGAGCCCACCAGACATCGCCAGGGAGCGCCGCGGGCTCGGACGGCATCCTCCGACCGGGCAAACGGAACGAAGCGGCCCTGCCGAGAGGGCGCGGGGGGGACCCGTGAGGCGCGAGGCGGCCCCGCGTGCCGGCGGGCGCGGGAAGGGGCAGCGGGACCCCCGCCCCGCCCCCGAGAGCGCGCCAGGACCGCCCCCGCCCCGCGCCCCCCAATCACCGCCCGCCGCCGCCGCCCGCACTCGGCGCTCCGCGCCGTCTATAGGAGCGGAGCCAACGGCTGGGCTCTGCCATTGGCCGCACGGCTGTCCGTCTCGCCACAGCCCCGCCCCCCGGCTCCCCTCCTCCCAGGCGCCCGGGCGGCGCCAAGGACACCGGGGCGCGACCGCGGGCCCCCGGCCCAGCGCGGCCCCCGGCGCGACCCCCGCCCCGCCCCGGCCCCGGCCCCCGCTCCCGGCCCTCCGGCCCGGCTGGGTCCGGCCCCACCGTCCGGCCCTGCCGTGGAACCCACCGGCACGTCCGCACAGCCCGCTCGTGGCCCCGGCTCTGACAGCGGCCCCGCTCTCTGGCCCCGCCCCGCCCCGCCCTTGCGTCACTACGCCGCGGCGCCCCGCCCCTTTTGCCCCGCCCTTCCATCCCGGCCCAGGGCGGCTGCGCCGTCGGGCGGGGAGCGCCGGGCCGGGCCGGGCCGGGCCGGGGCAAGGCCCTGGCGGGGCCTGGGATCCCGTGTGGGGTCTGGGGACCCCCGGAATGGCCAGAGAGTTCTCACCGTGGCCTGGAGACCCTTGGTATGGCCTGGCAACACGCACCGTGGTCCATGGCCCACAACCCTCGTCATGGCTTGGTGACCCTCACCGTGGCTTCAGGACCCCAACCGTGGCCTGGGGACCTCTACCACGGCCTGGGGACTTCCACTGTGTCGTGGAGGACCCCTTGCCCTGGGGGACCTCAGGCCTTTGGGGACATCCCAGGAAGTGTGACAGCCAGCGGATGCTCAGCAGGGCACAGGAAGTGCTCCGGGAGCTCTGGGTTTCTGGCAATTTCCTGACACTGAGTCATGGTGGTGCCAGTCTCGGCCCCAGGAGTTGTGCAGGGCTGGACGGCACTTTCAGGAAGTGAAACAGGTGCCAGGAAAGCACCCCAACAGCCCAAGTCCACGCAAGCCCGGCCACGCACATCCCCGGCCCTCCCCAGCATGGTGCAATCTCCGGCACACTGGATGGACACGAGGATGAGGGGTGTCCCTGAAGGCCATGGCCCTGGAGGCCATGTCCCCAGGGTGGCATGCGTGGGCACAAGAAACCGAGGGGACAGGAGGGTCCTGCACCCACTGGTGCTGGAGCAGTGGGGACAAGAGGGGTGACAGAGGGCACACAGCTGGCCATGGCACCAGGGGTCTGGGCAGTGCAGAAGGAAGCTGTGGGGAAGCTTTGGCTCTGCCCCACACCCCAGCTCCGGATCATTCACTGCTCTGCCCCACACTCTGGTCCTGGAGCATCCCCTGCTCTGCTCCATGCTCTGCCTCCCCACTGCACTGCTTGGGGGCAACCAACCCCTCCAGCCCTCCAGTCTCAACAGAGTAATTGGGCAAAACTGGGCATTGCGAAACCTGGAAATCCCACTCTGACAACGCTTCCTTCTAGAGACTCTTGAAAACCAGCCCCACTGACGCCGGGCTCAGAGAGCAGCCAAGCAGCCCTGCAGGCGGGACAGGCAGGAGCAGGCAGCCAAGCGCCTCAGCAGTTTGCAGGTGCTGTGAAGTCTCTGCCCAGGACTCTGCAGCCAGTGACGGCAATGGCATTCGTCCCTGATTTGGACACACTGGAGAGCAGCAGGTAAGAACAGATGTGCCAGAGAAGACTTTGGGGATGTGATTGCTGCGTTCCTGACCCTGGCTTCACCATCTCCCTTTGCCTTTCAGCCTGAATGAGGAGACGTTGTATGGCCCCAACTGCTTCTGCCCACAGAAGGTAACGCTGGGGTGGTGGGAGCAGTGGGGTCCGTGTGGTATGGAAGCCAGGCTCTCACTCTGCATCCCCTTTCCTCCCCAAAAGCCCCAACTGGACTTGGAGGTGACATCGCCTGGGGTGGGCATCCAGGTGGCAGTGACAAAAGGACACCTTTCCAGGACCTTTCGCCAGGCTGCCGTCCTGGTGGCTGCTGTGACCAAGCTCCTAAAGCAGCCGTCGCACAAGGACTTTGCCGATAGTGACCTTGGCAGCTTCTTGGACGATATCTTCGGTAGGAGGGTGATGTCAGGGGTGTCACTCCAGCCAGAGGATACTCTTGGGGGATACTCTTGGACCTGGGAGCATCAGCGTCCCCCTGACTGTCTCACTCCCTACAGAGCCCGTCTCCTTCCAGTGCATCAAGGGCAGTTATACTGGGGCACCCGTTTTCCGCTACACTCGCTCCCAGTCCTTTGACATCCTGGACATTGACCATAAATGCTTCGTACTGGAGTCACCCACCCAGCTGGTGGCACTGCACCTGCAGGGACCTTCTGCTGGACGGAAAGGTGAGAGCATATGGTCCCGTCCCACCGTCCCTCTCCCCAAACCCAGGACCATCCAGGAGCTGACCCACAATCCCAGGACCGCCTATTTACCTGTCCCTTCTCTCTGCAGTGAAGCTTAACATCGCTCTGTACCGTCCCCGGTCATCACAGGGCAGCCCAGGGTCTGGAAGGGTGCCGGTGGCATTGGGTATCAAGGGCTACCGGCTCTACATGTCATGTGTGATGAGTGGCACCAAGCCCGTGCTGCAGCTGGAGGTGAGCAGGGGGTCCCACCAGTGTGTCCTCTGTGGGGCTGGGGGCTCTATTCCACCTTAACTCCCATTTCACCTCCGTGGTTATAGGAAGCAGATGTCAGGAGGGATATTGAGAGTGTGGAGCTGACCCGCTTCATCTTCTATCGCCTGGACAGCCCAGCTGAGGGGACCACCCGCTTCGAGTCGGCTGCCTTCCCCGGCTGGTTCGTTTGCACATCCCTGCAGCCCCGCCAGCCTGTCAGCATCACGAACACCCCAGACCAGGTGAACATTGCTACCTATGAGCTGAGCGGGCGCTGAGGACCCTGCATCAACCCAACCAGCAGTCACTGGTTTTCAGGCTGTATGTACTAAGTACAACCCCCTGGGACGCAACCCCCCTCCCCATCTATTTCACGTGAAATAGCAGCTCTGGGCCCCATGGGCTCGAGCCACCCCAATCTGTATGTATGTATGTATTTATTTATTTATTGTATCTGCCCATTGCTTTTGTACTTACTTATTGTGCCCTCTTATTTATGATTGCTTTTAACTTATATGTGGATGGAGGTGGAAATAAAAAGTTTTCTAGGACAGCATTGCTCAGCTCATTGTTCATGTGGGATAGGGTTATGGATGGGAAAATCCTTCTGTTTTGGCTGCTTTTTGGGTGAAAACCCAGGGAGTGGGTGGCCACCCCACGGCCCAGGAACCATCCTGACTTGGTCAGACCCACGCAGGACCCTCCACCACCCTGTCTCCATGCCCACACCACAGCTGGGAGGTGACTGGGGTGGGCATCCCATGGTGGATCCCCAGCAGCCCTGGCAGCCACCTGGAGCTGTCACCTCTGAGCCAGCTGCTGCCAGCACATGGCATGGTGGACCACAGCACGGCAGGACAATGAGTGGTGTGGCGTGGCATTACAGGGTGTGGCATGATATCACATAGTATGATGTGGTGCACCATGTCATGCAATTTCACACCACACCATGCCTTATGTGGCACAGCATGGTGCAGCACAGCATGGTGTGGTGTGGCACTGCGTGGTGTAGCAGGTTGGGTTTGTAACCAGGCAGAAACACCAATTTAGTGTAGTGGTTTGGTCTAAAATACTCATTACTGTTTATCTTCTGTGAGATAAGAATTAGGAGAAATGCAAAGCAGGCCCCAAACTTGAAAGAATATAAAGAAATTTATTAACAGACCTAAAAGAAGGGAAAAAAAGTTATACCACCTTCAGAACTCTCCTCCTCCCCCCACCTTCCTCCCTTCTCCCACTGACAATGTAAAAAGACAACCCTTAAGATGTTCAGTCTGTTTACCATTTCCATAAAAACCTTGTTCAGTCCATTAGAAACAGAAGTCTCTTCTTTCTCGTGCTATGAAAACAGTATCACAACGAGAGAGCCGCCCACTTCCAAATATTGTTCAGTCCATTTAGGAAGAGGAGTCTCTCTGCCTGCGTGTGAGTCCTTTCCCCCGACTTGCAGCTTTTCCCACAACTGCTTTCGAGGGTCCACTCTTGAAGTTTTTTGGGGTACAATTTTAAGGTTGAGCCGTTCAGAAACAAAAAACAGAGGCCCTTCTCCTTCCCTGGGAGCAAAGGGTCTTCCTCATCTTCATCATTAGGACTATCTCTGGGAGCATCTCTAGGAACTGAGGTTTTCTCCTTTCCCGTTTGGAGCCAAAGTCCTCATCTGGTCCATCTCTCCCTGTCCAAACTTCTCATGAAATTACAGCTGCGTCAGCATCTGCCTATCTCAGCACAGGTGCTTTTGCTTACGAGTTGAACACTCCACCCCCCATATCTTCATGAAATTACAACAGGATACTCTGATATATCATAGCTTCACAACAGACTTTCAGCTTTAAGCATCTCCTCTCTCTCTTCCCTCAGGTTTTCAGCTCTTCACAGCAGTAAAAGGGTTAATCTCACCTCGGCCTTGCAGCTTTGCAGCTGGAATGTTGAATTTTTCTTATCGCAGTGGAGAGGGGGGAGAGCCGAGCCACTCCGGCTGCCCACGGCAAGGCAGTGGGGGGGGTTCCATGGCTGGAACAGGTCCATCGGCTCCAGGATGGCCGTGGCCCGGCCCAGCCTGGCCCAAGCAGGGCCTGGCCGGGCCCGCTGGCCCCCACACAAGGCCTGCAGCCACCTGTGCCAGCGCCGGAAACGAGAGAGAGCTTGGAGGGGGGAGTTTGCCTATTCTTAAATGTGGATCACAGAGGTGGTCACAACTTTAAGTGGCTCAGAGAATTGTCCATATTCAAACTGGCCAGCTGATAGGTTCTGTCAGGTCCCAGAGGAAGCTGTAAGCACCCCTTAGCAAGGACATCCCTTTCGGGACTATGCTTGCTAACCTATGACAGGTGCCCTGGTGCCGCAGCCAAACTGGGAGTGTCGGAAGTATCCTTTCTCCTCCTTTTGAGACGCTCCTTGCTTTTCCCTCTTACTTGTGTTAGAAGAGGGCTTGGCTGCTAGTGGGCGCAGGCCTGCGGCATATACAGCTGAAACGGAATCGTGGGCAGCATCTCCCCGCTCCTTCTGCAAACTGAGCCCTGCACAGCTGGGGTGTTGAGTGGCATCACTCTGTGAGGGTCGGGAAGCTCAAGTGCCAGTGAGCCTCTGGGCAGTATCATGTGCATGGGAATTTCTGGGAACAGCATTGCCAGGTTCCCCAGGCAGGGAGCTTGAGAGATGTGCAATGTAGTGTTTGAGACTAAGAGAAATCCATTGTCACAGATATTTGTTCTTTCAGAACTGAGACCGTGCTGTGTGCACTGCATTTCCTGTCATCTCTCTGCAGAGCAACGGAGGAGCCGGCCGCAGAACTGCCAAGCAGCCAAGGAAAGGCTGAAATGCCCAAGCGCAAAGTAAGTTAGGAGGATGCTGGGCTTGGATGAGACAATATGTAAAGGTCTGAGGTATAGCTGGCTCTCCCCACTGGCCAGTGTCTGCCTTCTCTGGCCTGCGTACAAAGAACCAGCTCCTGCCAGGGCCTCGCTGTCTGGGCTCTGCCCCCACAGCACCCTGGCACTGGTCTATGGTTACTGGCAGCAGGAGCAGAGGGATGGTTTGAGTGCTGGCATTTCCCAGTGGCTGATGGTGTCTCTTCTGCTATTTTATGAGTCTCTGTGAAACTTTCTCATCTCAGCTCCTGGCTCTGGCAGAACAAGCCTTGCTGCTAAAAACTCAGATTCAGAACCAGGTCTCAAGGAAAGGGTGATTGGAGTCTCACCACTGGTTTTTAATGGCAGCTTCCAGTGGCCTTTGGAATATGTTCGTATCAGGAAGGGGTGTTTTCAGTGCATCTGGCAGGAAAATAGGAAGAGAAGAAGCAGGATCAAAGAGCAAACCAGTTCCTGTCACCAGGCTCTGGGAAACGCCACTAATGTAATAGAAATGAGAGAAGATTCACGACCTTTCTTTTTGGCATAGGGCAGCACTTGGGCAGAACAGAAGATGATCCCCTCACTCTCTAGGCTCTTTCTTATGGAAAAGTACTTGTGCAGGCATTCATCTTCCCAGAGGGCTGAGCTGCTACCCTGGAGCACAGGGATGGGAGAACTCCCCAGCTGGCTGCTGTCAGAGGGCTCCAGTTCTGTGAGGAGGAGAGGACAGGACTGTGGGAGCTGACAGTGGCCTGCTGTCCCACCTTCCTGCTTAGCTGCCAGTGCCTGGACAGCTGCAAGGCTTGTGGATCAGCTACACTGCAGTGAACCCCGCTCAGGACTCTCTGAGGCACCACTATGACCTGCAGCGTGGCAGCGGCGTGACCCCATCTGTCTGTGACACACAGGGCAATTTGGGAGCCTCCAAACCCCCTACCTGGCAGGCAGACAGTTGCCTGCAGGAATCATTTTGGTTAGCTTTGTTGTCCATGGAAGTTTGGTGACAACCTTGGATGTTAATGGTTTGTGTTGCTTTTCTGTTGCCACACAAAAGAAAAAGAATTCGTAGTATGGGCTAGTATTCCTTGACAGGTTTTTGATTTCTGAAAACTACTCCTAAGCTCCTGTGTCTGAGACAACCAGCAGTGGGTTAGATATTTAACTCTTTCTGCTTTTCTTATGGCTGATAAATAACCTGATAATTTGTTTGACTTTTACAGACACTTTTTAAAGAACTGGACTCATCACCTGAATCCACCCTTCGAGCCAGTTTCTAAACTCAAGCATGTAAGTAGGAAGCTTTTGGGTCTCTCATGCTTTAAGTGAGTCTGGGCAGAACAGGGTCCCCTCTCACGAATGAGTGTTTCATGGTTGCTTAAAGAATCACTGGCAAAGGTATCAGCAAAAGCAGGTGTAATATAAAAGTGAAAGCACGACAACGTTCATTGTCAAGGTTCACTCTACTAACTGGATGGTTAAAGCACATAGAGAAAAAGCAAGCTAAAATCTAAAATCAATCAATCTAAAACCAAAACCCACTCAAAAATTACCTACGTGGAGACTGGGGGAGTGAGGCAGGGTAAGGATAGAAAGGAATAAGGAAGGTCCATTGAGTCACAAGATTCAGAGCGGACAGTCTTGCTAATCTGAGCACTGGACTTGACCAACAGTTTAGGCCTGAAGGTTTTAACAGCACTTAACAGTATTTATTGAATAGGTTAAATTAAACAATTTAACAAAGGATTCATATAGAATTTACTGTAGCACAACAGTAACTTGCTTACAGGCCTGACTTAAACATCTAAAGTACTTAAGAACCAAGGAAAGCCACATTCATGGAACATTTGCTGTAGCATACTTACACACGTATAGACCTAAAGAGTTTCTACAAGGTAAATACCTGTGAAAAAACTTCCCCTCAAATTCAGTGAAGGACTCATGTTGATGCCTTTGTATCTTCTCAACAGGCAAAGGGTTGAGCCTTGGGGAGAGGGGGCATCAGCCCAGGCTCTGTTGACATCATTTGCTGTTCCTCCAAGTACAGCAAACGTGAGAGTTTGCTGGCTCTGAGATGTCCCGCTCAGAGGGAGATGCTGGTCACAGCCCACAGCAGTCCAAGAGAGCTCAAAGGGTCTCACTCAGGATTGCTACTTACAGGGTTGTTGCAGAATTATTGAGGGATCAGGGGCATGGATCATTGATAGAATTATTGGGATCAATAAAAGGACTGTACAAGCAAAAACTCTGCATGAGAAAAAGGCCTGTGTGAGAAAAAGGCCTGGGAAACAGAGGGAGTTTTGAAGATGTACAGCTGTGTGGATAAGACCTGGAGAGGGGGAGGTGAACTCTGAATTCTTTTAATCATAACATAACTGTAGAAGCTTGCCAATGTAAGTCCAATTATGTAGAAGTAGAAATGTGCTTTGATAAGTTTTAAGCCACTTAAGAGTTACCAAGCTGGTATACTATAGAAGTGCCTCTGGATTGCTAATGAACAGAGCTTGCTCTTATCAACCACATTGGTTTGGGACTGCAATTTCTCCCCCCGCTGGAGCCGCTGGGCCATTTTTTTCTTTTCCAACATTTGGCGCCCGAACTCAGAACTCGAACTCGGACTGGCACTTCGTTCTTCTCGACCCGGCGGGAGCCAACTGCGGTGCTGGAGCAGCGCCAGCGGGCGTAAGGATCAGCGGCTCGCCTGATCCCAGTCTGGACTGACCTGACATCGGGGTCCGCCGTTTGGCTGACAAGGGCTAAACCTGAAGGCTGCACGACCCTGACAGCAGGGACAGTGCGGTGAGACGCGGTTTTGCGGGTAGACGCAGTTTGCGGTGAGACGCAGTTATGGAAAAAGAGGTGGCCCTTGGTTTATGCTTTTTAGAAAAGCGGGGACTTAAAGAAGTGCACTTTATAAGGAACTAGCTGATCCAAGATCGTTTAAAAAGAAAGCTAAAGAAACAAAAGCTCTCAAATTCACCTGGAGAGCAGTAACTGGCACTCTCGCAGAAATAAAAACAGAACAGACAGTGGCTGCAGCTGCCATAGAGACTTTAGAGAGTGGCAGTGCCGGCTGTAGCAGCTCCAGGAAAGAAACAGACGCAGGTCTTACGGAGCGGCGGGCAGAGACCGGAGCCGAGTCCGGGGTAGCACGGTCCTTCGGGCTGGCCGTGAGAAAACCGATTAAAAACACAGCAGCACCCGTCCGCTCACTGCAGGAGCTGCTAAACTCGGCAGAGCCGGATGTTATCTCTCCTACGGCCGAGGGAGAAATGGCTGCGAACGCGGAAGCTGAGACACCCGACCCAGGGAGCGGGGCACAGGCGGGCCAAGCAGACACAGGCAGCCCTGCTGTCCGACCGAAAGCGGCAGAGCAACCCCGAGGTCCTAAAGCCCCTCCAAAAGCGGCAGAGAGTAGCCCCCCCCCGCCAAACAATGGGACGTCCAGCAGCAGTGCGGTTTCTGCGGTTTCATCTCCTGCAAAGCCAAAGCCGGCCAGGGTGGCCCGGAAGCAGCCCCAAAAGAAGGAGAAGTACCAACAAATAATGCAAAAAGTAATCAAAAAGCTTGCTGACTTATCTACACAAGGCATTTTGCAGTCTATCTTTACAGCAGATGTCCTGTGTTCAAAGGACTGCACCAGCATCGCACAGTTGTTATTAACCCCTTCACAGTTCCTGCTCTGGGAACAAACATGGACTGACTGCAATGCTGCAGAATGTCCTGCGACAACAGGGACAAGTCATCGCTGCATCACTGACCAGAGCTGTGCCCAGCAAAGTGGTGCCATGCTACAGACCCCGAAACGAGAAGGCACAGTCAGCATCAGCTCCTGAGAAAAGTGATGCCACTACTTCAACAGCTGGGACTCTGAGACCTGTCCTGAGGAGCCTTGAGAGAGGCTGCAGACGTGGCTGAGTGAAGGAACTGAGGACTTGCCAGATCCACCACTCTCTGTAGCAAGAGAAATAGTGAGACTCTGGGGCAAATGTAACAGCTGCCCTGGGTGGTTGCTAGTGACCTGTGGTGGGTGTTGGGGAACCCTTTCCAAAGACAAAACTAAGAAGAAGAATTGCATAAATTTTTGGGTATATTACATAAATTTTTGGGTATAGCACCAGACACAGAAGTAAAGTGAAAAATTGTTTTTTGACTGTCTTGAGACAAGAGCATTAGCAGGCATTTTCAATCAGCTGTCTGCCCATTTAGATCAAGTAAAAGCAGTTAATTTAGTTAGCATTTATGTTTTTACCTGGAACTTTAGCAGCCAGGGCTCACGCTATTTTGCATAAACTTGCTTGCTGGGAGAGGGATAAGTTTAATATAGCCTTGCAAATGCTTAATGAGTTAAGTGTGAATGTTATTAGTGTTAGACATATAATATTATAAAATTAAGTAGCCATTGATTTTCTATTAGCTCACAGCCACGGCTGTGAAAAGTTCCAAGGTATGTGCTGTATAAATCATTCTAACCACTTTTTCCTACTTCACAAGCAGATAAGTGAGTTACATCAATTAACTACACAATTACAGAAAAAAGAAGATGGTCTCAGCTTAGAGGGATGGTTAAAGTTATTAGGATTAAAAATCATGGCTAGTTTTATTTGTGTAGCATTTGATTACTGTAGGACTAGTAATATTATTAATAATGGTGTGTTCACCTTGCCTTCCAATGCTTGCAAAAGATAATATACAAAGTCACTACATCTTTAGCCAATCAAGTATAGCTTGTCCAAAAGAAAAAGAGGGAATTTGTTGCAGAATTATTGAGGGATCAGGGGCATGGATCATTGATAGAATTATTGGGATCAATAAAAGGACTGTACAAGCAAAAACTCTGCATGAGAAAAAGGCCTGTGTGAGAAAAAGGCCTGGGAAACAAAGAGGGAGTTTTGAAGATGTACAGCTGTGTGGATAAGATCTGGAGAGGGGGAGGTGAACTCTGAATTCTTTTAATTATAACATAACTGTAGAAGCTTGCCAATGTAAGTCCAATTATGTAGAAGTAGAAATGTGCTTTGATAAGTTTTAAGCCACTTAAGAGTTACCAAGCTGGTATACTATAGAAGTGCCTCTGGATTGCTAATGAACAGAGCTTGCTCTTATCAACCACATTGGTTAGGGACTGCAATTTCTCCCCCCGCCGGAGCCACCAGGCCATTTTTCCCTTTCCAACACAGTGTCACAAGAGAATGTACTCTAGTCATAATAATTTTTCATCCTGGCTGCAATTCAGATCTGTAACTTGCTTTGAAAACCACATCCCCAAGTCAGGGTTGTGAGTTCCTGACTCCAAATGGGGGCATACAACAGACAGCTAAGTAGCTGGCAGTGAGTCAACTAATTATTTTTCAAAGGAGTTTAGCTTAGTTAGGAGTTTCAGTTTGGAAGACTGGTCCTTTGCCCATGTCCTGGTGGGTGTTGTGTTACTGGTCTGTTGACAGCTGCTTTGTCATGACTGTCCCCTGGGCTGCTTTGTCATGACTGTCCCCTGGGCCAGCTGTCAGGGTCTGACCAAGCTGCGGTCTCCTTGGAGCTGAGGGCTGCTTTGTCTTTCCAGATTGAGAGGAACCAGGAGGATGTTCTTGGGAACGTGATGGAGGGTGCTCAAGGGCATGGCAAGCTTGGAGCAAAATCCACACAGCACTCTGGCCACACTGCTCAGCAGAAGCCTTCAAATACATCCCAGAGAGCAGCAGGGGTGTGTCCAGTGCAGCCGGGGAACAATGGGAAGCTTCCTGCTTCTGCACAGACCAGAGACAGGCTCCCACCTTCAAGCTCAGGTCACCTAAATCCAGAAAGGAACCCGAAGTCTGCACAGGATACTGTCACTGCAGCAGCACCTCAGGTGGGAAGTGACCACCCCTCTCCTGGAGCACCTCACTCCCTGAATGAGGGGCTGCAGGACAGGCTAGTCTGCCACAAGGAAAACCTCGGCCCACGAGCCTCCACACCCCCGGTGCTGATCAGAGCTTTACAATCTGATGGAAACGGTCTCGGGAAGAAGAGAGTCTTGGCCCACAGGCAAAGCTCAGCCGTAACGTCAAGGCCTGTTCTGGGTCCAAAAGACAGAATTAGTAACCGCCAGCCTAAGGAAGAGCCAGTTCTGGATAAATTCAGGAAAACCCTGCCAGAGTCAAAGAGTGTGTCTCAAAATACAAGTACCAGAACTCGGCCGTTGCAGCCCTCTCGGTTCCTTCCTGCTTCTGATAATTTGCTACATAAAAACCCAGGGAAAAACCAGGGAACAACTACTACAGTGAGGCAACCTGTAGGAAAGCCACCTGGCACAGCTCCAGGGGGAAGTCTCAAGCACCACAGCCAACCTTCCCCAGTGAGAAGATTTCCCACCAAGCCTCCCACCATGGGCAAGCCCGAGGGGACCACAATCCTGAAATCCAGCCTGAACCCAGGTGTCACTTTGCCAAGGCCCATGGTTAAAGAGGGGATGGACAGGAAGGACATGAAGGTGGTGCCTCCTGGACACACAGCAGCATCCCAAG
This sequence comes from Coloeus monedula, assembly GCF_965178545.1. NCBI lineage: Eukaryota > Metazoa > Chordata > Aves > Passeriformes > Corvidae > Coloeus > Coloeus monedula. The sequence goes on along the minus strand of NC_138808.1, from coordinate 5,095,324 downwards.
GGACAGGCCACCCAAACCAGTCTCACAGCATACACAACTCCAAAACTCCTGTACTTGAGGATGACTTGAGAAGTAGGAGAGATGAGCTTCAACCAGAGCTACCGAAGGCAGGTGGTATGCAGGCTAGGCGCATTCCAAGGATCCCATCAGCTGCAGATCGTAAGTAAGTGGCAGCTCTGGCCACCTGGGTCCTTGCCTCCAGGAAACAGCAGAGTTTAAAAGGTTTGACTGGGTGAGCCTGCTGAAAACGGAGTCCAAAGTCTTTTATCAGCAAAAGCATTTTGGGAGGTTGATGCCCTGAAAAAGAAAGCGTTGGGGATAATGTTGGGTGTCACCCTGGGTTCCTCTCCCACCGATTCAGTAAGTGGAAGGAGAGTGTGTGGCCACTCTCCTGTTTTAGCCTCAAGGCTTACACTTGAGAGTGTTTTCCTTTCCCAGTCTAGAGCTCAGATGTGTTTCTGACATAGATATACTGATTGTTTTTGAGCAGCTGAAGTTGGCTAAAGGGAGATTCCAAGGAAAAAACAGCCACAATGTGGAGAATACCCTCCTTGGCCCTCTTCCCCATCCTCCACTCCAGAATAAACCCTCTTGATAAGCCACCAGAGATGGAAAAAATACAGTATTGGGAGCTTGCTACAGGTGGATTCCCAGAAGCCATTCCTTGTATCCGCTTGTGATCCAGGATGCTGCCCGTGTCCCAAGCCCACGGCGTTCCCTCTTGAACAGAAAAAGCTCCTCTTGGCTCTTGCTCAAGGAATCACTGCTGTTTCTTTTGGGCAAAGTGAGGCAGAAGGACCGTCCACAAACGTCTGGCCCCTACAGATGAATTCACTCCTCCTCAAGAGCTGGCACTTACCTGCACCCACTGCTCAGACACACAGAGAAGTGAAGGTGACGTCCTGGCAAGGTTGATCCTTACCTTATGTACACTTTTGGGATTTTCCAGCCAAGCATAATACATTTCCTCCACATAGTTAGAACTAGTCCCACTCAGAAACGGTTCAGCAGCCACCGGTGCACTGTAGCACCTGAGCTGTTGGAACGTCCTAGGTGCTGCTGGTCTGTGCTGGGAAATTGTCTTTACAGTCTGTGAGGCCGTCAACGGCCTCAGCTTTGCCGCACAAGTCCTTAAGTTAAGCATTTTTGTCCTGTTGCCTCACACAAGTTCCTGTTGAGAGAGAACAGAAAAGTGGGTTACGAATAACTGCAGGAGAGCACTGAACAGAGACCACCCCCTCCCCTGAGCACGGAGAACTGAGCTTAGGATCAGTTTCTAATTTGGATTCATCCATCCACCCTGTCTCACAGCCAGGTCCCTCACGGCTTGGAAATGCAGTTTACGCTCAGTACACTTGGCATGGCCAGGTCTGCCTCTCCCATCCCTGGCAGCGTGGCATCATCATCTCCCCTGTCATGACAGTGCGAAGCAAATTTGCTTGCTGGGTACCCAACACTGGCTTCGAAGGAGCCGCTGCACACCAAAGCCACCCACATCTCTTAATTTCAGCTTCTTCCATCGCTCTGCCTCCCAGGTAGGTCTGGGCTTCAATTTCTGTGACCACTCTGCTTGGCCGAGGTTTTCTTCTTCTTGGTTTGTTGTGACGTGCACCAGGATAAGGCTGGGAACAAACCATTTACAGGGGAAAGTGCTTGCAAAGTAGGGGTATAGTACTGCAAAGCACTTGAGAAGTGGACTCCAGGACAGACTGCTTCTCCTCAAAAGCCCACACCCAAGAATGTCAATGCAGATGAAAGACCCAGAGAGGGACTCTCCCCTGCTCAGAGAACCCAGAAAAGTAACCCAGAGCCGGCGTGGGACCTTTGAGAGCTCCCAACTTGCAGCTTTCAGTAGGGCATGTACCGGGAGGCCTGGGGTTAGCCAGGGGGTTGGCCACAGGGTCAGCCATGGGGTTTACACACATCCAACCAACCAGCGCAGCCCAAGGAAAGCACTGGAGCAGGATCATCCCGAAGGAAGTGCAGGCACTTGGAGCTGCTCTTCTTGGAGCTGCTCTTCTTGGAGCTGCCCTTTCCACCCAGCTTCTCCCGCAAGAGGCAGGGCCCAAGGCTAGAGGTGACCCAGCTGGCTGGTTTCCATATTCCAGAAGAGTTTAACGAGCAGCAGCCCAATGTCAAAGCACTTATCATGCGTTCGCCAGATTAAAAAGAAATTTCACAAGGGACTAGAGAAAACAACACACCTCCATGGCCAGCGTTTTGCCAGCCAGCCTTCCAGGTTTGTCTTGCTGAATCTAGTTCAGACACTGATCTCTTCTCAGTAACAGGACCCGAGGGTTGTGTCAGGGGAGCTTTAGGTTAGGTATTAGAAAAAGGTTCTTCACCCAGAGGGTGTTTGGGCACTGGAACAGACTCCCCAGGGAAGTGCTCAAAGCACCGAGCCTGGCAAGACTTCAAGCAGCATTTAGACAACGCTCTCAGGCACAGGGTGTGACTCTTGGGGATGGTCCTGTGCAGGGCCAGGAGTTGGACTTGATGATCCTTGTGGGTTCCTTCCAGCTGAGCATATTCTGCAATTCTGTAGTTCTGTCTGCCTGGCATGACAGCGCCTACACTTCCCATCACAAACCATAAGGTTTTGGTTCAAACAGCCTGAGGAAGACCCAGAGTCACCTGAATTCAGCCAAAGTGTTTGACAGATTTACCCATAGGAAAAAGGGAACCACTTGTCCTTTCCACCCTGCCCACAATCACACCTGGCAAGAAAGGTGCAGGACCACAAGTGCCACAGCACTGGGGATTCACCCTCTTCAGATCTGCACAGCATAACACACACAGGTATTTATCTGAAAGGCTGAGAAAGTCAGGGATGTTCAGTCTAGAGAAGAGAAGGCTCCAGGGAGACCTTAGAGACTCTCCCAATCCCTAAAGGGGCTCCAAGAGAGCTGAGGAGGGACTTTAGACAAGGGCCTGGAACGACAGAACAAGGGGGGTTGGCTTCCCACTGCCAGAGGGCAGGGTTAGATGGGATACTGGGAGGAAATTCTTCCCTGCAAGGGTGCTAAGGCACTAGCACAGGTTGCCCAGAGAAGCTGTGGCTGTCCCATCCCTGGAAGTTCAAGACCACGTTGGATGGGGCTTGGAGCAACCTGGGATAGTGGAAGGTGTCCCTGCCCACGGTGGGTGGGGGGGGGAGAGGTGCAACTGGACGATCTTTCAGGTCCCTTCCTACTCAAAGCATTCCACAATTCTGTGGCATTTCAGAGAGTCAACTGAATCAGGTGCCAGAGCACAGGCATGCATATGGCAGGGAAAAAGCTTTAGGACAGAAGCAGCATCAACATCTCCAGTTTCATGTCCAGTTTCGGTGTTGTCACTCAGCAGCATCCAGCGACCTCTCAGGAAAACAGTGAGGTTAATGCCGGAGGTTGACCCAAAGCAAGCAGAACTAGCTTTGAGGATCCTCTTTGAGGATCTCTTGCAGGAACGGTTGGCTAGGAGCCTGGACAGAGACAAGACAAGCTTGGAGCTGGGATAATTGCAAGTAGGATCAAAATACAGAACCAGAAGCAAAGACGTAGTAAACCGAGCCTGAGATAAGGGATATCAGGGTCAAATAGGAATGCAAAGGTCACACTGGGAGTGATGACTGAGGAAAGTGCAGAGGGGCAGCCAGCCACAGCCCAAACCTCACCAAAAGGTCAAACCTCAGGAATACCCACAACAGATGACGGCCCAGAGCTCACCAATAAGCAGATTAAAGTGCTAAATGTGACCCACCCGCAATCGGGATGGGGACGTCAGCCTAGATGGCGGGTACTTGGGAACGACTTGGAATTTAGGAACGCGTCCTAGGTTAAAAACAGCATAAACTCCACTTTCCAGGAAGCAGCGGGGCCACAGCCACCGGCTGCAGCCACAGCCGATCCAGCACCGGGCACCTCCGGGCCCGCGGCGGGCGAGGGCCTCACGGCGGGCGGGGTCCGGGGCAGACCCTCTGTGGCCGCTACACCGCCGACCCCGGCCCACCAGAGCCCACCAGACATCGCCAGGGAGCGCCGCGGGCTCGGACGGCATCCTCCGACCGGGCAAACGGAACGAAGCGGCCCTGCCGAGAGGGCGCGGGGGGGACCCGTGAGGCGCGAGGCGGCCCCGCGTGCCGGCGGGCGCGGGAAGGGGCAGCGGGACCCCCGCCCCGCCCCCGAGAGCGCGCCAGGACCGCCCCCGCCCCGCGCCCCCCAATCACCGCCCGCCGCCGCCGCCCGCACTCGGCGCTCCGCGCCGTCTATAGGAGCGGAGCCAACGGCTGGGCTCTGCCATTGGCCGCACGGCTGTCCGTCTCGCCACAGCCCCGCCCCCCGGCTCCCCTCCTCCCAGGCGCCCGGGCGGCGCCAAGGACACCGGGGCGCGACCGCGGGCCCCCGGCCCAGCGCGGCCCCCGGCGCGACCCCCGCCCCGCCCCGGCCCCGGCCCCCGCTCCCGGCCCTCCGGCCCGGCTGGGTCCGGCCCCACCGTCCGGCCCTGCCGTGGAACCCACCGGCACGTCCGCACAGCCCGCTCGTGGCCCCGGCTCTGACAGCGGCCCCGCTCTCTGGCCCCGCCCCGCCCCGCCCTTGCGTCACTACGCCGCGGCGCCCCGCCCCTTTTGCCCCGCCCTTCCATCCCGGCCCAGGGCGGCTGCGCCGTCGGGCGGGGAGCGCCGGGCCGGGCCGGGCCGGGGCGGGCCGGGGCAAGGTCCTGGCGGGGCCTGGGATCCCGTGTGGGGTCTGGGGACCCCCGGAATGGCCAGAGAGTTCTCACCGTGGCCTGGAGACCCTTGGTATGGCCTGGCAACACGCACCGTGGTCCATGGCCCACAACCCTCGTCATGGCTTGGTGACCCTCACCGTGGCTTCAGGACCCCAACCGTGGCCTGGGGACCTCTGCCACGGCCTGGGGACTTCCACTGTGTCGTGGAGGACCCCTTGCCCTGGGGGACCTCAGGCCTTTGGGGACATCCCAGGAAGTGTGACAGCCAGCGGATGCTCAGCAGGGCACAGGAAGTGCTCCGGGAGCTCTGGGTTTCTGGCAATTTCCTGACACTGAGTCATGGTGGTGCCAGTCTCGGCCCCAGGAGTTGTGCAGGGCTGGACGGCACTTTCAGGAAGTGAAACAGGTGCCAGGAAAGCACCCCAACAGCCCAAGTCCACGCAAGCCCGGCCACGCACATCCCCGGCCCTCCCCAGCATGGTGCAATCTCCGGCACACTGGATGGACACGAGGATGAGGGGTGTCCCTGAAGGCCATGGCCCTGGAGGCCATGTCCCCAGGGTGGCATGCGTGGGCACAAGAAACCGAGGGGACAGGAGGGTCCTGCACCCACTGGTGCTGGAGCAGTGGGGACAAGAGGGGTGACAGAGGGCACACAGCTGGCCATGGCACCAGGGGTCTGGGCAGTGCAGAAGGAAGCTGTGGGGAAGCTTTGGCTCTGCCCCACACCCCAGCTCCGGATCATTCACTGCTCTGCCCCACACTCTGGTCCTGGAGCATCCCCTGCTCTGCTCCATGCTCTGCCTCCCCACTGCACTGCTTGGGGGCAACCAGCCCCTCCAGCCCTCCAGTCTCAACAGAGTAATTGGGCAAAACTGGGCATTGCGAAACCTGGAAATCCCACTCTGACAATGCTTCCTTCTAGAGACTCTTGAAAACCAGCCCCACTGACGCCGGGCTCAGAGAGCAGCCAAGCAGCCCTGCAGGCGGTACAGGCAGGAGCAGGCAGCCAAGCGCCTCAGCAGTTTGCAGGTGCTGTGAAGGCTCTGCCCAGGACTCTGCAGCCAGTGACGGCAATGGCATTCGTCCCTGATTTGGACACACTGGAGAGCAGCAGGTAAGAACAGATGTGCCAGAGAAGACTTTGGGGATGTGATTGCTGCGTTCGTGACCCTGGCTTCACCATCTCCCTTTGCCTTTCAGCCTGAATGAGGAGACGTTGTATGGCCCCAACTGCTTCTGCCCACAGAAGGTAACGCTGGGGTGGTGGGAGCAGTGGGGTCCGTGTGGTATGGAAGCCAGGCTCTCACTCTGCATCCCCTTTCCTCCCCAAAAGCCCCAACTGGACTTGGAGGTGACATCGCCTGGGGTGGGCATCCAGGTGGCAGTGACAAAAGGACACCTTTCCAGGACCTTTCGCCAGGCTGCCGTCCTGGTGGCTGCTGTGACCAAGCTCCTAAAGCAGCCGTCGCACAAGGACTTTGCCGATAGTGACCTTGGCAGCTTCTTGGACGATATCTTCGGTAGGAGGGTGATGTCAGGGGTGTCACTCCAGCCAGAGGATACTCTTGGGGGATACTCTTGGACCTGGGAGCATCAGCGTCCCCCTGACTGTCTCACTCCCTACAGAGCCCGTCTCCTTCCAGTGCATCAAGGGCAGTTATACTGGGGCACCCGTTTTCCGCTACACTCGCTCCCAGTCCTTTGACATCCTGGACATTGACCATAAATGCTTCGTACTGGAGTCACCCACCCAGCTGGTGGCACTGCACCTGCAGGGACCTTCTGCTGGACGGAAAGGTGAGAGCATATGGTCCCGTCCCACCGTCCCTCTCCCCAAACCCAGGACCATCCAGGAGCTGACCCACAATCCCAGGACCGCCTATTTACCTGTCCCTTCTCTCTGCAGTGAAGCTTAACATCGCTCTGTACCGTCCCCGGTCATCACAGGGCAGCCCAGGGTCTGGAAGGGTGCCGGTGGCATTGGGTATCAAGGGCTACCGGCTCTACATGTCATGTGTGATGAGTGGCACCAAGCCCGTGCTGCAGCTGGAGGTGAGCAGGGGGTCCCACCAGTGTGTCCTCTGTGGGGCTGGGGGCTCTATTCCACCTTAACTCCCATTTCACCTCCGTGGTTATAGGAAGCAGACGTCAGGAGGGATATTGAGAGTGTGGAGCTGACCCGCTTCATCTTCTATCGCCTGGACAGCCCAGCTGAGGGGACCACCCGCTTCGAGTCGGCTGCCTTCCCCGGCTGGTTCGTTTGCACATCCCTGCAGCCCCGCCAGCCTGTCAGCATCACGAACACCCCAGACCAGGTGAACATTGCTACCTATGAGCTGAGCGGGCGCTGAGGACCCTGCATCAACCCAACCGGCAGTCACTGGTTTTCAGGCTGTATGTACTAAGTACAACCCCCTGGGACGCAACCCCCCTCCCCATCTATTTCATGTGAAATAGCAGCTCTGGGCCCCATGGGCTCGAGCCACCCCAATCTGTATGTATGTATGTATTTATTTATTTATTGTATCTGCCCATTGCTTTTGTACTTACTTATTGCGCCCTCTTATTTATGATTGCTTTTAACTTATATGTGGATGGAGGTGGAAATAAAAAGTTTTCTAGGACAGCATTGCTCAGCTCATTGTTCATGTGGGATAGGGTTATGGATGGGAAAATCCTTCTGTTTTGGCTGCTTTTTGGGTGAAAACCCAGGGAGTGGGTGGCCACCCCACGGCCCAGGAACCATCCTGACTTGGTCAGACCCACGCAGGACCTTCCACCACCCTGTCTCCATGCCCACACCATAGCTGGGAGGTGACTGGGGTGGGCATCCCATGGTGGATCCCCAGCAGCCCTGGCAGCCACCTGGAGCTGTCACCTCTGAGCCAGCTGCTGCCAGCACATGGCATGGTGGACCACAGCACGGCAGGACAATGAGTGGTGTGGCGTGGCATTACAGGGTGTGGCATGATATCACGTAGTATGATGTGGTGCACCATGTCATGCAATTTCACACCACACCATGCCTTATGTGGCACAGCATGGTGCAGCACAGCATGGTGTGGTGTGGCACTGTGTGGTGTAGCAGGTTGGGTTTGTAACCAGGCAGAAACACCAATTTAGTGTAGTGGTTTGGTCTAAAATACTCATTACTGTTTATCTTCTGTGAGATAAGAATTAGGAGAAATGCAAAGCAGGCCCCAAACTTGAAAGAATATAAAGAAATTTATTAACAGACCTAAAAGAAGGGAAAAAAAGTTATACCACCTTCAGAACTCTCCTCCTCCCCCCACCTTCCTCCCTTCTCCCACTGACAATGTAAAAAGACAACCCTTAAGATGTTCAGTCTGTTTACCATTTCCATAAAAACCTTGTTCAGTCCATTAGAAACAGAAGTCTCTTCTTGCTCGTGCTATGAAAACATTATCACAACGAGAGAGCCGCCCACTTCCAAATATCGTTCAGTCCATTTAGGAAGAGGAGTCTCTCTGCCTGCGTGTGAGTCCTTTCCCCCGACTTGCAGCTTTTCCCGCAACTGCTTTCGAGGGTCCACTCTTGAAGTTTTTTGGGGTACAATTTTAAGGTTGAGCCGTTCAGAAACAAAAACAGAGGCCCTTCTCCTTCCCTGGGAGCAAAGGGTCTTCCTCATCTTCATCGTTAGGACTATCTCTGAGAGCATCTCTAGGGACTGAGGTTTTCTCCTTTCCCGTTTGGAGCCAAAGTCCTCATCTGGTCCATCTCTCCCTGTCCAAACTTCTCATGAAATTACAGCTGCGTCAGCATCTGCCTATCTCGGCGCAGGTGCTTTTGCTTACGAGTTGAACACTCCACCCCCCATATCTTCATGAAATTACAACAGGATACTCTGATATATCATAGCTTCACAACAGAATTTCAGCTTTAAGCATCTCCTCTCTCTCTTCCCTCAGGTTTTCAGCTCTTCACAGCAATAAAAGGGTTAATCTCACCTCGGCCTTGCAGCTTTGCAGCTGGAATGTTGAATTTTTCTTATCGCAGTGGAGAGGGGGGAGAGCCGAGCCGCTCCGGCTGCCCACGGCAAGGCAGTGGGGGGGGTTCCACGGCTGGAACAGGTCCATGGCTCCAGGATGGCCGTGGCCCGGCCCGGCCTGGCCCAAGCAGGGCCTGGCCGGGCCCGCTGGCCCCCACACGGGGCCCGCAGCCACCTGTCCCAGCGCCGGAAACGAGAGAGAGCCTGGAGGGGGAGTTTGTCTATTCTTAAATGTGGATCACAGAGGTGTTCACAACTTTAAGTGGCTCAGAGAATTGTCCATATTCAAACTGGCCGCTGATAGGTTCTGTCAGGTCCCAGAGGAAGCTGTAAGCACCCCTTAGCAAGGACATCCCTTTCGGGACTATGCTTGCTAACCTATGACAGGTGCCCTGGTGCCGCAGCCAAACTGGGAGTGTCGGAAGTATCCTTTCTCCTCCTTTTGAGACGCTCCTTGCTTTTCCCTCTTACTTGTGTTAGAAGAGGGCTTGGCTGCTAGTGGGCGCAGGCCTGCGGCATATACAGCTGAAACGGAATCGTGGGCAGCATCTCCCCGCTCCTTCTGCAAACTGAGCCCTGCACAGCTGGGGTGTTGAGTGGCATCACTCTGTGAGGGTCGGGAAGCTCAAGTGCCAGTGAGCCTCTGGGCAGTATCATGTGCATGGGAATTTCTGGGAACAGCATTGCCAGGTTCCCCAGGCAGGGAGCTTGAGAGATGTGCAATGTAGTGTTTGAGACTAAGAGAAATCCATTGTCACAGATATTTGTTCTTTCAGAACTGAGACCGTGCTGTGTGCACTGCATTTCCTGTCATCTCTCTGCAGAGCAACGGAGGAGCCGGCCGCAGAACTGCCAAGCAGCCAAGGAAAGGCTGAAATGCCCAAGCGCAAAGTAAGTTAGGAGGATGCTGGGCTTGGATGAGACAATATGTAAAGGTCTGAGGTATAGCTGGCTCTCCCCACTGGCCAGTGTCTGCCTTCTCTGGCCTGCGTACAAAGAACCAGCTCCTGCCAGGGCCTCGCTGTCTGGGCTCTGCCCCCACAGCACCCTGGCACTGGTCTATGGTTACTGGCAGCAGGAGCAGAGGGATGGTTTGAGTGCTGGCATTTCCCAGTGGCTGATGGTGTCTCTTCTGCTATTTTATGAGTCTCTGTGAAACTTTCTCATCTCAGCTCCTGGCTCTGGCAGAACAAGCCTTGCTGCTAAAAACTCAGATTCAGAACCAGGTCTCAAGGAAAGGGTGATTGGAGTCTCACCACTGGTTTTTAATGGCAGCTTCCAGTGGCCTTTGGAATATGTTCGTATCAGGAAGGGGTGTTTTCAGTGCATCTGGCAGGAAAATAGGAAGAGAAGAAGCAGGATCAAAGAGCAAACCAGTTCCTGTCACCAGGCTCTGGGAAATGCCACTAATGTAATAGAAATGAGAGAAGATTCACGACCTTTCTTTTTGGCATAGGGCAGCACTTGGGCAGAACAGAAGATGATCCCCTCACTCTCTAGGCTCTTTCTTATGGAAAAGTACTTGTGCAGGCATTCATCTTCCCAGAGGGCTGAGCTGCTACCCTGGAGCACAGGGATGGGAGAACTCCCCAGCTGGCTGCTGTCAGAGGGCTCCAGTTCTGTGAGGAGGAGAGGACAGGACTGTGGGAGCTGACAGTGGCCTGCTGTCCCACCTTCCTGCTTAGCTGCCAGTGCCTGGACAGCTGCAAGGCTTGTGGATCAGCTACACTGCAGTGAACCCCGCTCAGGACTCTCTGAGGCACCACTATGACCTGCAGCGTGGCAGCGGCGTGACCCCATCTGTCTGTGACACACAGGGCAATTTGGGAGCCTCCAAACCCCCTACCTGGCAGGCAGACAGTTGCCTGCAGGAATCATTTTGGTTAGCTTTGTTGTCCATGGAAGTTTGGTGACAACCTTGGATGTTAATGGTTTGTGTTGCTTTTCTGTTGCCACACAAAAGAAAAAGAATTCGTAGTATGGGCTAGTATTCCTTGACAGGTTTTTGATTTCTGAAAACTACTCCTAAGCTCCTGTGTCTGAGACAACCAGCAGTGGGTTAGATATTTAACTCTTTCTGCTTTTCTTATGGCTGATAAATAACCTGATAATTTGTTTGACTTTTACAGACACTTTTTAAAGAACTGGACTCATCACCTGAATCCACCCTTCGAGCCAGTTTCTAAACTCAAGCATGTAAGTAGGAAGCTTTTGGGTCTCTCATGCTTTAAGTGAGTCTGGGCAGAACAGGGTCCCCTCTCACGAATGAGTGTTTCATGGTTGCTTAAAGAATCACTGGCAAAGGTATCAGCAAAAGCAGGTGTAATATAAAAGTGAAAGCATGACAACGTTCATTGTCAAGGTTCACTCTACTAACTGGATGGTTAAAGCACATAGAGAAAAAGCAAGCTAAAATCTAAAATCAATCAATCTAAAACCAAAACCCACTCAAAAATTACCTACGTGGAGACTGGGGGAGTGAGGCAGGGTAAGGATAGAAAGGAATAAGGAAGGTCCATTGAGTCACAAGATTCAGAGCGGACAGTCTTGCTAATCTGAGCACTGGACTTGACCAACAGTTTAGGCCTGAAGGTTTTAACAGCACTTAACAGTATTTATTGAATAGGTTAAATTAAACAATTTAACAAAGGATTCATATAGAATTTACTGTAGCACAACAGTAACTTGCTTACAGGCCTGACTTAAACATCTAAAGTACTTAAGAACCAAGGAAAGCCACATTCATGGAACATTTGCTGTAGCATACTTACACACGTATAGACCTAAAGAGTTTCTACAAGGTAGATACCTGTGAAAAAACTTCCCCCTCAAATTCAGTGAAGGACTCATGTTGATGCCTTTGTATCTTCTCAACAGGCAAAGGGTTGAGCCTTGGGGAGAGGGGGCATCAGCCCAGGCTCTGTTGACATCATTTGCTGTTCCTCCAAGTACAGCAAACGTGAGAGTTTGCTGGCTCTGAGATGTCCCGCTCAGAGGGAGATGCTGGTCACAGCCCACAGCAGTCCAAGAGAGCTCAAAGGGTCTCACTCAGGATTGCTACTTACAGGGTTGTTGCAGAATTATTGAGGGATCAGGGGCATGGATCATTGATAGAATTATTGGGATCAATAAAAGGACTGTACAAGCAAAAACTCTGCATGAGAAAAAGGCCTGTGTGAGAAAAAGGCCTGGGAAACAGAGGGAGTTTTGAAGATGTACAGCTGTGTGGATAAGACCTGGAGAGGGGGAGGTGAACTCTGAATTCTTTTAATCATAACATAACTGTAGAAGCTTGCCAATGTAAGTCCAATTCTGTAGAAGTAGAAATGTGCTTTGATAAGTTTTAAGCCACTTAAGAGTTACCAAGCTGGTATACTATAGAAGTGCCTCTGGATTGCTAATGAACAGAGCTTGCTCTTATCAACCACATTGGTTTGGGACTGCAATTTCTCCCCCCGCCGGAGCCGCTGGGCCATTTTTTTCTTTTCCAACATTTGGCGCCCGAACTCAGAACTCGAACTCGGACTGGCACTTCGTTGTTCTCGACCCGGCGGGAGCCAACTGCGGTGCTGGAGCAGCGCCAGCGGGCGTAAGGATCAGCGGCTCGCCTGATCCCAGTCTGGACTGACCTGACATCGGGGTCCGCCGTTTGGCTGACAAGGGCTAAACCTGAAGGCTGCACGACCCTGACAGCAGGGACAGTGCGGTGAGACGCGGTTTTGCGGGTAGATGCAGTTTGCGGTGAGACGCAGTTATGGAAACAGAGGTGGCCCTTGGTTTATGCTTTTTAGAAAAGCGGGGACTTAAAGAAGTGCACTTTATAAGGAACTAGCTGATCCAAGATCGTTTAAAAAGAAAGCTAAAGAAACAAAAGCTCTCAAATTCACCTGGAGAGCAGTAACTGGCACTCTCGCAGAAATAAAAACAGAACAGACAGTGGCTGCAGCTGCCATAGAGACTTTAGAGAGTGGCAGTGCCGGCTGTAGCAGCTCCAGGAAAGAAACAGACGCAGGTCTTACGGAGCGGCGGGCAGAGACCGGAGCCGAGTCCGGGGTAGCACGGTCCTTCGGGCTGGCCGTGAGAAAACCGATTAAAAACACAGCAGCACCCGTCCGCTCAGTGCAGGAGCTGCTAAACTCGGCAGAGCCGGATGTTATCTCTCCGACGACCGAGGGAGAAATGGCTGCGAACGCGGAAGCTGAGACACCCGACCCAGGGAGCGGGGCACAGGCGGGCCAAGCAGACACAGGCAGCCCTGCTGTCCGACCGAAAGCGGCAGAGCAACCCCGAGGTCCTAAAGCCCCTCCAAAAGCGGCAGAGAGTAACCCCCCCCCGCCGAACAATGGGACGTCCAGCAGCAGTGCGGTTTCTGCGGTTTCATCTCCTGCAAAGCCAAAGCCGGCCAGGGTGGCCCGGAAGCAGCCCCAAAAGAAGGAGAAGTACCAACAAATAATGCAAAAAGTAATCAAAAAGCTTGCTGACTTATCTACACAAGGCATTTTGCAGTCTATCTTTACAGCAGATGTCCTGTGTTCAAAGGACTGCACCAGCATCGCACAGTTGTTATTAACCCCTTCACAGTTCCTGCTCTGGGAACAAACATGGACTGACTGCAATGCTGCAGAATGTCCTGCAACAACAGGGACAAGTCATCGCTGCATCACTGACCAGAGCTGTGCCCAGCAAAGTGGTGCCATGCTACAGACCCCGAAACGAGAAGGCACAGTCAGCATCAGCTCCTGAGAAAAGTGATGCCACTACTTCAACAGCTGGGACTCTGAGACCTGTCCTGAGGAGCCTTGAGAGAGGCTGCAGACGTGGCTGAGTGAAGGAACTGAGGACTTGCCAGATCCACCACTCTCTGTAGCAAGAGAAATAGTGAGACTCTGGGGCAAATGTAACAGCTGCCCTGGGTGGTTGCTAGTGACCTGTGGTGGGTGTTGGGGAACCCTTTCCAAAGACAAAACTAAGAAGAAGAATTGCATAAATTTTTGGGTATATTACATAAATTTTTGGGTATAGCACCAGACACAGAAGTAAAGTGAAAAATTGTTTTTTGACTGTCTTGAGACAAGAGCATTAGCAGGCATTTTCAATCAGCTGTCTGCCCATTTAGATCAAGTAAAAGCAGTTAATTTAGTTAGCATTTATGTTTTTACCTGGTACTTTAGCAGCCAGGGCTCACGCTATTTTGCATAAACTTGCTTGCTGGGAGAGGGATAAGTTTAATATAGCCTTGAAAATGCTTAATGAGTTAAGTGTGAATGTTATTAGTGTTAGACATATAATATTATAAAATTAAGTAGCCATTGATTTTCTATTAGCTCACAGCCACGGCTGTGAAAAGTTCCAAGGTATGTGCTGTATAAATCATTCTAACCACTTTTTCCTACTTCACAAGCAGATAAGTGAGTTACATCAATTAACTACACAATTACAGAAAAAAGAAGATGGTCTCAGCTTAGAGGGATGGTTAAAGTTATTAGGATTAAAAATCATGGCTAGTTTTATTTGTGTAGCATTTGATTACTGTAGGACTAGTAATATTATTAATAATAGTGTGTTCACCTTGCCTTCCAATGCTTGCAAAAGATAACATACAAAGTCACTACATCTTTAGCCAATCAAGTATAGCTTGTCCAAAAGAAAAAGAGGGAATTTGTTGCAGAATTATTGAGGGATCAGGGGCATGGATCATTGATAGAATTATTGGGATCAATAAAAGGACTGTACAAGCAAAAACTCTGCATGAGAAAAAGGCCTGTGTGAGAAAAAGGCCTGGGAAACAAAGAGGGAGTTTTGAAGATGTACAGCTGTGTGGATAAGATCTGGAGAGGGGGAGGTGAACTCTGAATTCTTTTAATTATAACATAACTGTAGAAGCTTGCCAATATAAGTCCAATTATGTAGAAGTAGAAATGTGCTTTGATAAGTTTTAAGCCACTTAAGAGTTACCAAGCTGGTATACTATAGAAGTGCCTCTGGATTGCTAATGAACAGAGCTTGCTCTTATCAACCACATTGGTTTGGGACTGCAATTTCTCCCCCCACCGGAGCCACCAGGCCATTTTTCCCTTTCCAACACAGGGTCACAAGAGAATGTACTCTAGTCATAATAATTTTTCATCCTGGCTGCAATTCAGATCTGTAACTTGCTTTGAAAACCACATCCCCAAGTCAGGGTTGTGAGTTCCTGACTCCAAATGGGGGCATACAACAGACAGCTAAGTAGCTGGCAGTGAGTCAACTAATTATTTTTCAAAGGAGTTTAGCTTAGTTAGGAGTTTCAGTTTGGAAGACTGGTCCTTTGCCCATGTCCTGGTGGGTGTTGTGTTACTGGTCTGTTGACAGCTGCTTTGTCATGACTGTCCCCTGGGCTGCTTTGTCATGACTGTCCCCTGGGCCAGCTGTCAGGGTCTGACCAAGCTGCGGTCTCCTTGGAGCTGAGGGCTGCTTTGTCTTTCCAGATTGAGAGGAACCAGGAGGATGTTCTTGGGAACGTGATGGAGGGTGCTCAAGGGCATGGCAAGCTTGGAGCAAAATCCACACAGCACTCTGGCCACACTGCTCAGCAGAAGCCTTCAAATACATCCCAGAGAGCAGCAGGGGTGTGTCCAGTGCAGCCGGGGAACAATGGGAAGCTTCCTGCTTCTGCACAGACCAGAGACAGGCTCCCACCTTCAAGCTCAGGTCACCTAAATCCAGAAAGGAACCCGAAGTCTGCACAGGATACTGTCACTGCAGCAGCACCTCAGGTGGGAAGTGACCACCCCTCTCCTGGAGCACCTCACTCCCTGAATGAGGGGCTGCAGGACAGGCTAGTCTGCCACAAGGAAAACCTCGGCCCACGAGCCTCCACACCCCCGGTGCTGATCAGAGCTTTACAATCTGATGGAAACGGTCTCGGGAAGAAGAGAGTCTTGGCCCACAGGCAAAGCTCAGCCGTAACGTCAAGGCCTGTTCTGGGTCCAAAAGACAGAATTAGTAACCGCCAGCCTAAGGAAGAGCCAGTTCTGGATAAATTCAGGAAAACCCTGCCAGAGTCAAAGAGTGTGTCTCAAAATACAAGTACCAGAACTCGGCCGTTGCAGCCCTCTCGGTTCCTTCCTGCTTCTGATAATTTGCTACATAAAAACCCAGGGAAAAACCAGGGAACAACTACTACAGTGAGGCAACCTGTAGGAAAGCCACCTGGCACAGCTCCAGGGGGAAGTCTCAAGCACCACAGCCAACCTTCCCCAGTGAGAAGATTTCCCACCAAGCCTCCCACCATGGGCAAGCCCGAGGGGACCACAATCCTGAAATCCAGCCTGAACCCAGGTGTCACTTTGCCAAGGCCCATGGTTAAAGAGGGGATGGACAGGAAGGACATGAAGGTGGTGCCTCCTGGACACACAGCAGCATCCCAAGGGACAGGCCACCCAAACCAGTCTCACAGCATACACAACTCCAAAACTCCTGTACTTGAGGATGACTTGAGAAGTAGGAGAGATGAGCTTCAACCAGAGCTACCGAAGGCAGGTGGTATGCAGGCTAGGCGCATTCCAAGGATCCCATCAGCTGCAGATCGTAAGTAAGTGGCAGCTCTGGCCAC
Source organism: Coloeus monedula (assembly GCF_965178545.1). Lineage (NCBI taxonomy): Eukaryota > Metazoa > Chordata > Aves > Passeriformes > Corvidae > Coloeus > Coloeus monedula. The sequence continues at coordinate 5,079,008 of NC_138808.1, read as the reverse complement.
CTGGGTCCTTGCCTCCAGGAAACAGCAGAGTTTAAAAGGTTTGACTGGGTGAGCCTGCTGAAAACGGAGTCCAAAGTCTTTTATCAGCAAAAGCATTTTGGGAGGTTGATGCCCTGAAAAAGAAAGCGTTGGGGATAATGTTGGGTGTCACCCTGGGTTCCTCTCCCACCGATTCAGTAAGTGGAAGGAGAGTGTGTGGCCACTCTCCTGTTTTAGCCTCAAGGCTTACACTTGAGAGTGTTTTCCTTTCCCAGTCTAGAGCTCAGATGTGTTTCTGACATAGATATACTGATTGTTTTTGAGCAGCTGAAGTTGGCTAAAGGGAGATTCCAAGGAAAAAACAGCCACAATGTGGAGAATACCCTCCTTGGCCCTCTTCCCCATCCTCCACTCCAGAATAAACCCTCTTGATAAGCCACCAGAGATGGAAAAAATACAGTATTGGGAGCTTGCTACAGGTGGATTCCCAGAAGCCATTCCTTGTATCCGCTTGTGATCCAGGATGCTGCCCGTGTCCCAAGCCCACGGCGTTCCCTCTTGAACAGAAAAAGCTCCTCTTGGCTCTTGCTCAAGGAATCACTGCTGTTTCTTTTGGGCAAAGTGAGGCAGAAGGACCGTCCACAAACGTCTGGCCCCTACAGATGAATTCACTCCTCCTCAAGAGCTGGCACTTACCTGCACCCACTGCTCAGACACACAGAGAAGTGAAGGTGACGTCCTGGCAAGGTTGATCCTTACCTTATGTACACTTTTGGGATTTTCCAGCCAAGCATAATACATTTCCTCCACATAGTTAGAACTAGTCCCACTCAGAAACGGTTCAGCAGCCACCGGTGCACTGTAGCACCTGAGCTGTTGGAACGTCCTAGGTGCTGCCGGTCTGTGCTGGGAAATTGTCTTTACAGTCTGTGAGGCCGTCAACGGCCTCAGCTTTGCCGCACAAGTCCTTAAGTTAAGCATTTTTGTCCTGTTGCCTCACACAAGTTCCTGTTGAGAGAGAACAGAAAAGTGGGTTACGAATAACTGCAGGAGAGCACTGAACAGAGACCACCCCCTCCCCTGAGCACGGAGAACTGAGCTTAGGATCAGTTTCTAATTTGGATTCATCCATCCACCCTGTCTCACAGCCAGGTCCCTCACGGCTTGGAAATGCAGTTTACGCTCAGTACACTTGGCATGGCCAGGTCTGCCTCTCCCATCCCTGGCAGCGTGGCATCATCATCTCCCCTGTCATGACAGTGCGAAGCAAATTTGCTTGCTGGGTACCCAACACTGGCTTCGAAGGAGCCGCTGCACACCAAAGCCACCCACATCTCTTAATTTCAGCTTCTTCCATCGCTCTGCCTCCCAGGTAGGTCTGGGCTTCAATTTCTGTGACCACTCTGCTTGGCCGAGGTTTTCTTCTTCTTGGTTTGTTGTGACGTGCACCAGGATAAGGCTGGGAACAAACCATTTACAGGGGAAAGTGCTTGCAAAGTAGGGGTATAGTACTGCAAAGCACTTGAGAAGTGGACTCCAGGACAGACTGCTTCTCCTCAAAAGCCCACACCCAAGAATGTCAATGCAGATGAAAGACCCAGAGAGGGACTCTCCCCTGCTCAGAGAACCCAGAAAAGTAACCCAGAGCCGGCGTGGGACCTTTGAGAGCTCCCAACTTGCAGCTTTCAGTAGGGCATGTACCGGGAGGCCTGGGGTTAGCCAGGGGGTTGGCCACAGGGTCAGCCATGGGGTTTACACACATCCAACCAACCAGCGCAGCCCAAGGAAAGCACTGGAGCAGGATCATCCCGAAGGAAGTGCAGGCACTTGGAGCTGCTCTTCTTGGAGCTGCTCTTCTTGGAGCTGCCCTTTCCACCCAGCTTCTCCCGCAAGAGGCAGGGCCCAAGGCTAGAGGTGACCCAGCTGGCTGGTTTCCATATCCCAGAAGAGTTTAACGAGCAGCAGCCCAATGTCAAAGCACTTATCATGCGTTCGCCAGATTAAAAAGAAATTTCACAAGGGACTAGAGAAAACAACACACCTCCATGGCCAGCGTTTTGCCAGCCAGCCTTCCAGGTTTGTCTTGCTGAATCTAGTTCAGACACTGATCTCTTCTCAGTAACAGGACCCGAGGGTTGTGTCAGGGGAGCTTTAGGTTAGGTATTAGAAAAAGGTTCTTCACCCAGAGGGTGTTTGGGCACTGGAACAGACTCCCCAGGGAAGTGCTCAAAGCACCGAGCCTGGCAAGACTTCAAGCAGCATTTAGACAACGCTCTCAGGCACAGGGTGTGACTCTTGGGGATGGTCCTGTGCAGGGCCAGGAGTTGGACTTGATGATCCTTGTGGGTTCCTTCCAGCTGAGCATATTCTGCGATTCTGTAGTTCTGTCTGCCTGGCATGACAGCGCCTACACTTCCCATCACAAACCATAAGGTTTTGGTTCAAACAGCCTGAGGAAGACCCAGAGTCACCTGAATTCAGCCAAAGTGTTTGACAGATTTACCCATAGGAAAAAGGGAACCACTTGTCCTTTCCACCCTGCCCACAATCACACCTGGCAAGAAAGGTGCAGGACCACAAGTGCCACAGCACTGGGGATTCACCCTCTTCAGATCTGCACAGCATAACACACACAGGTATTTATCTGAAAGGCTGAGAAAGTCAGGGATGTTCAGTCTAGAGAAGAGAAGGCTCCAGGGAGACCTTAGAGACTCTCCCAATCCCTAAAGGGGCTCCAAGAGAGCTGAGGAGGGACTTTAGACAAGGGCCTGGAACGACAGAACAAGGGGGGTTGGCTTCCCACTGCCAGAGGGCAGGGTTAGATGGGATACTGGGAGGAAATTCTTCCCTGCAAGGGTGCTAAGGCACTAGCACAGGTTGCCCAGAGAAGCTGTGGCTGTCCCATCCCTGGAAGTTCAAGACCACGTTGGATGGGGCTTGGAGCAACCTGGGATAGTGGAAGGTGTCCCTGCCCACGGTGGGTGGGGGGGGGAGAGGTGCTACTGGACGATCTTTCAGGTCCCTTCCTACTCAAAGCATTCCACAATTCTGTGGCATTTCAGAGAGTCAACTGAATCAGGTGCCAGAGCACAGGCATGCATATGGCAGGGAAAAAGCTTTAGGACAGAAGCAGCATCAACATCTCCAGTTTCATGTCCAGTTTCGGTGTTGTCACTCAGCAGCATCCAGCGACCTCTCAGGAAAACAGTGAGGTTAATGCCGGAGGTTGACCCAAAGCAAGCAGAACTAGCTTTGAGGATCCTCTTTGAGGATCTCTTGCAGGAACGGTTGGCTAGGAGCCTGGACAGAGACAAGACAAGCTTGGAGCTGGGATAATTGCAAGTAGGATCAAAATACAGAACCAGAAGCAAAGACGTAGTAAACCGAGCCTGAGATAAGGGATATCAGGGTCAAATAGGAATGCAAAGGTCACACTGGGAGTGATGACTGAGGAAAGTGCAGAGGGGCAGCCAGCCACAGCCCAAACCTCACCAAAAGGTCAAACCTCAGGAATACCCACAACAGATGACGGCCCAGAGCTCACCAATAAGCAGATTAAAGTGCTAAATGTGACCCACCCGCAATCGGGATGGGGACGTCAGCCTAGATGGCGGGTACTTGGGAACGACTTGGAATTTAGGAACGCGTCCTAGGTTAAAAACAGCATAAACTCCACTTTCCAGGAAGCAGCGGGGCCACAGCCACCGGCTGCAGCCACAGCCGATCCAGCACCGGGCACCTCCGGGCCCGCGGCGGGCGAGGGCCTCACGGCGGGCGGGGTCCGGGGCAGACCCTCTGTGGCCGCTACACCGCCGACCCCGGCCCACCAGAGCCCACCAGACATCGCCAGGGAGCGCCGCGGGCTCGGACGGCATCCTCCGACCGGGCAAACGGAACGAAGCGGCCCTGCCGAGAGGGCGCGGGGGGGACCCGTGAGGCGCGAGGCGGCCCCGCGTGCCGGCGGGCGCGGGAAGGGGCAGCGGGACCCCCGCCCCGCCCCCGAGAGCGCGCCAGGACCGCCCCCGCCCCGCGCCCCCCAATCACCGCCCGCCGCCGCCGCCCGCACTCGGCGCTCCGCGCCGTCTATAGGAGCGGAGCCAACGGCTGGGCTCTGCCATTGGCCGCACGGCTGTCCGTCTCGCCACAGCCCCGCCCCCCGGCTCCCCTCCTCCCAGGCGCCCGGGCGGCGCCAAGGACACCGGGGCGCGACCGCGGGCCCCCGGCCCAGCGCGGCCCCCGGCGCGACCCCCGCCCCGCCCCGGCCCCGGCCCTCGCTCCCGGCCCTCCGGCCCGGCTGGGTCCGGCCCCACCGTCCGGCCCTGCCGTGGAACCCACCGGCACGTCCGCACAGCCCGCTCGTGGCCCCGGCTCTGACAGCGGCCCCGCTCTCTGGCCCCGCCCCGCCCCGCCCTTGCGTCACTACGCCGCGGCGCCCCGCCCCTTTTGCCCCGCCCTTCCATCCCGGCCCAGGGCGGCTGCGCCGTGGGGCGGGGAGCGCCGGGCCGGGCCGGGCCGGGGCAAGGCCCTGGCGGGGCCTGGGATCCCGTGTGGGGTCTGGGGACCCCCGGAATGGCCAGAGAGTTCTCACCGTGGCCTGGAGACCCTTGGTATGGCCTGGCAACACGCACCGTGGTCCATGGCCCACAACCCTCGTCATGGCTTGGTGACCCTCACCGTGGCTTCAGGACCCCAACCGTGGCCTGGGGACCTCTACCACGGCCTGGGGACTTCCACTGTGTCGTGGAGGACCCCTTGCCCTGGGGGACCTCAGGCCTTTGGGGACATCCCAGGAAGTGTGACAGCCAGCGGATGCTCAGCAGGGCACAGGAAGTGCTCCGGGAGCTCTGGGTTTCTGGCAATTTCCTGACACTGAGTCATGGTGGTGCCAGTCTCGGCCCCAGGAGTTGTGCAGGGCTGGACGGCACTTTCAGGAAGTGAAACAGGTGCCAGGAAAGCACCCCAACAGCCCAAGTCCATGCAAGCCCGGCCACGCACATCCCCGGCCCTCCCCAGCATGGTGCAATCTCCGGCACACTGGATGGACATGAGGATGAGGGGTGTCCCTGAAGGCCATGGCCCTGGAGGCCATGTCCCCAGGGTGGCATGCGTGGGCACAAGAAACCGAGGGGACAGGAGGGTCCTGCACTCACTGGTGCTGGAGCAGTGGGGACAAGAGGGGTGACAGAGGGCACACAGCTGGCCATGGCACCAGGGGTCTGGGCAGTGCAGAAGGAAGCTGTGGGGAAGCTTTGGCTCTGCCCCACACCCCAGCTCCGGATCATTCACTGCTCTGCCCCACACTCTGGTCCTGGAGCATCCCCTGCTCTGCTCCATGCTCTGCCTCCCCACTGCACTGCTTGGGGGCAACCAACCCCTCCAGCCCTCCAGTCTCAACAGAGTAATTGGGCAAAACTGGGCATTGCGAAACCTGGAAATCCCACTCTGACAACGCTTCCTTCTAGAGACTCTTGAAAACCAGCCCCACTGACGCCGGGCTCAGAGAGCAGCCAAGCAGCCCTGCAGGCGGGACAGGCAGGAGCAGGCAGCCAAGCGCCTCAGCAGTTTGCAGGTGCTGTGAAGTCTCTGCCCAGGACTCTGCAGCCAGTGACGGCAATGGCATTCGTCCCTGATTTGGACACACTGGAGAGCAGCAGGTAAGAACAGATGTGCCAGAGAAGACTTTGGGGATGTGATTGCTGCGTTCCTGACCCTGGCTTCACCATCTCCCTTTGCCTTTCAGCCTGAATGAGGAGACGTTGTATGGCCCCAACTGCTTCTGCCCACAGAAGGTAACGCTGGGGTGGTGGGAGCAGTGGGGTCCGTGTGGTATGGAAGCCAGGCTCTCACTCTGCATCCCCTTTCCTCCCCAAAAGCCCCAACTGGACTTGGAGGTGACATCGCCTGGGGTGGGCATCCAGGTGGCAGTGACAAAAGGACACCTTTCCAGGACCTTTCGCCAGGCTGCCGTCCTGGTGGCTGCTGTGACCAAGCTCCTAAAGCAGCCGTCGCACAAGGACTTTGCCGATAGTGACCTTGGCAGCTTCTTGGACGATATCTTCGGTAGGAGGGTGATGTCAGGGGTGTCACTCCAGCCAGAGGATACTCTTGGGGGATACTCTTGGACCTGGGAGCATCAGCGTCCCCCTGACTGTCTCACTCCCTACAGAGCCCGTCTCCTTCCAGTGCATCAAGGGCAGTTATACTGGGGCACCCGTTTTCCGCTACACTCGCTCCCAGTCCTTTGACATCCTGGACATTGACCATAAATGCTTCGTACTGGAGTCACCCACCCAGCTGGTGGCACTGCACCTGCAGGGACCTTCTGCTGGACGGAAAGGTGAGAGCATATGGTCCCGTCCCACCGTCCCTCTCCCCAAACCCAGGACCATCCAGGAGCTGACCCACAATCCCAGGACCGCCTATTTACCTGTCCCTTCTCTCTGCAGTGAAGCTTAACATCGCTCTGTACCGTCCCCGGTCATCACAGGGCAGCCCAGGGTCTGGAAGGGTGCCGGTGGCATTGGGTATCAAGGGCTACCGGCTCTACATGTCATGTGTGATGAGTGGCACCAAGCCCGTGCTGCAGCTGGAGGTGAGCAGGGGGTCCCACCAGTGTGTCCTCTGTGGGGCTGGGGGCTCTATTCCACCTTAACTCCCATTTCACCTCCGTGGTTATAGGAAGCAGACGTCAGGAGGGATATTGAGAGTGTGGAGCTGACCCGCTTCATCTTCTATCGCCTGGACAGCCCAGCTGAGGGGACCACCCGCTTCGAGTCGGCTGCCTTCCCCGGCTGGTTCGTTTGCACATCCCTGCAGCCCCGCCAGCCTGTCAGCATCACGAACACCCCAGACCAGGTGAACATTGCTACCTATGAGCTGAGCGGGCGCTGAGGACCCTGCATCAACCCAACCAGCAGTCACTGGTTTTCAGGCTGTATGTACTAAGTACAACCCCCTGGGACGCAACCCCCCTCCCCATCTATTTCGTGTGAAATAGCAGCTCTGGGCCCCATGGGCTCGAGCCACCCCAATCTGTATGTATGTATGTATTTATTTATTTATTGTATCTGCCCATTGCTTTTGTACTTACTTATTGCGCCCTCTTATTTATGATTGCTTTTAACTTATATGTGGATGGAGGTGGAAATAAAAAGTTTTCTAGGACAGCATTGCTCAGCTCATTGTTCATGTGGGATAGGGTTATGGATGGGAAAATCCTTCTGTTTTGGCTGCTTTTTGGGTGAAAACCCAGGGAGTGGGTGGCCACCCCACGGCCCAGGAACCATCCTGACTTGGTCAGACCCACGCAGGACCTTCCACCACCCTGTCTCCATGCCCACACCACAGCTGGGAGGTGACTGGGGTGGGCATCCCATGGTGGATCCCCAGCAGCCCTGGCAGCCACCTGGAGCTGTCACCTCTGAGCCAGCTGCTGCCAGCACATGGCATGGTGGACCACAGCACGGCAGGACAATGAGTGGTGTGGCGTGGCATTACAGGGTGTGGCATGATATCACATACTATGATGTGGCGCACCATGTCATGCAATTTCACACCACACCATGCCTTATGTGGCACAGCATGGTGCAGCACAGCATGGTGTGGTGTGGCACTGCGTGGTATTGCATGGCGTGGTGTGGCGTTATGTGGCATTGCACAGCATGGCACGGCATGAAATTGCGAGGCCAGACGTGGCACGGCATCGCACACCGTGCCGTGGAACGTTGCGGCCTGGCACAGTATGTCACGGCACGGCACGGCACGGCACGGCACGGCACGGCACGGCACGGCTCGGCTCGGCTCGGCTCGGCTCGGCTCGGCTCGGCTCGGCTCGGCTCGGCTCGGCTCGGCTCGGCTCGGCTCGGCTCGGACCTGGCCCTCCCCGGCCCTCCCCTGTGGCTGAGGCCGCCGCTGGGGGCGCGTTGTCCCCGCCCTCGCCCCCTCCGACCAATGACAGAGCCGCAGCCGCCGCTTGGCTCTCTCCATTGGTCGGTTTGAAGAAGGCGGTGGCCAATGAATGCGGCGCGGCGGTTGCTGGAGCTGCGGGCGGTTGTTCTGCGGCGGTGCCGTGATGGAGCGGGCGGGAGCCCCGGAGCTGGCTCTGAGGGGTGCCGGTACTGAGGGGTGCGGGCGGTCTGGGGGCCCTGTGGACGCGGGGGAGAATGGAGCTATGAGGCTCTGCGATGTGGGGGTGGTGCGACCTGCGGACCCTCTGGGGCGGGTACCCTGCGGGGAGGCCGCGAGTTCTGTGGGAGTGCTGGACTGGAGGCGCGCGAAGACGGGGCTGTGGGGAGGGTGTCAGGGGTGGCCTGCAGGCTGCTGGGTGGGAGGCTGAGTGGGGGCCGCGGGATCGGTGTGGTTAGGGGTGTGGGAACCCGCGGGAGGTGCCCCAAAACGGGCCCAGGGACGCGGTTTGGGAGAAGGCAGTGTGGAAGGATTGGGGGCGTTTTGGGGGGGGGGGGGGTCGTGCTGCTCTTGGGGCTCAGTGGAAGCCTTGGAGAGCAGAGGGGGCTTGACATGTCCCTAAAGCCCAGGGCGAGATGTGGGTGATCGGGTGAGACTGGGAGAGTGTTAGGGACGGGGGCCCTCGGGATGGGGTGATGCTGGACTCTTGGCTGTGAGGTGCTGTCGCGGGTTGGGTTTGTAACCGGGCGGAAACACCAATTTAGTGTAGTGGTTTGGTCTAAAATACTCATTACTGTTTATCTTCTGTGAGATAAGAATTAGGAGAAACGCAAAGCAGGCACCAAACTTGAAAGAATATAAAGAAATTTATTAACAGACCTAAAAGAAGGGAAAAAAAGTTATACCACCTTCAGAACTCTCCTCCTCCCCCCACCTTCCTCCCTTCTCCCACTGACAATGTAAAAAGACAACCCTTAAGATGTTCAGTCTGTTTACCATTTCCATAAAAACCTTGTTCAGTCCATTAGAAACAGAAGTCTCTTCTTGCTCGTGCTGTGAAAACAGTATCACAACGAGAGAGCCGCCCACTTCCAAATATTGTTCAGTCCATTTAGGAAGAGGAGTCTCTCTCTGCCTGCGTGTGAGTCCCTTCCCCCGACTTGCAGCTTTTCCCGCAACTGCTTTCGAGGGTCCACTCTTGAAGTTTTTTGGGGTACAATTTTAAGGTTGAGCCGTTCAGAAACAAAAAACAGAGGCCCTTCTCCTTCCCTGGGAGCAAAGGGTCTTCCTCATCTTCATCGTTAGGACTATCTCTGAGAGCATCTCTAGGGACTGAGGTTTTCTCCTTTCCCGTTTGGAGCCAAAGTCCTCATCTGGTCCATCTCTCCCTGTCCAAACTTCTCATGACATTACAGCTGCGTCAGCATCTGCCTATCTCGGCGCAGGTGCTTTTGCTTACGAGTTGAACACTCCACCCCCCATATCTTCATGAAATTACAACAGGATACTCTGATATATCATAGCTTCACAACAGACTTTCAGCTTTAAGCATCTCCTCTCTCTCTTCCCTCAGGTTTTCAGCTCTTCACAGCAATAAAAGGGTTAATCTCACCTCGGCCTTGCAGCTTTGCAGCTGGAATGTTGAATTTTTCTTATCGAAGTGGAGAGGGGGGAGAGCCGAGCCGCTCCGGCTGCCCACGGCAAGGCAGTGGGGGGGGTTCCACGGCTGGAACAGGTCCATCGAATCCAGGATGGCCGTGGCCCGGCCCGGCCTGGCCCAAGCAGGGACTGGCCAGGCCCGCCGGCCCCCGCACGGGGCCCGCAGCCACCTGTCCCAGCGCCGGAAACGAGAGAGAGCTTGGAGGGGGAGTTTGCCTATTCTTAAATGTGGATCACAGAGGTGTTCACAACTTTAAGTGGCTCAGAGAATTGTCCATATTCAAACTGGCCGCTGATAGGTTCTGTCAGGTCCCAGAGGAAGCTGTAAGCACCCCTTAGCAAGGACATCCCTTTCGGGACTATGCTTGCTAACCTATGACAGGTGCCCTGGTGCCGCAGCCAAACTGGGAGTGTCGGAAGTATCCTTTCTCCTCCTTTTGAGACGCTCCTTGCTTTTCCCTCTTACTTGTGTTAGAAGAGGGCTTGGCTGCTAGTGGGCGCAGGCCTGCGGCATATACAGCTGAAACGGAATCGTGGGCAGCATCTCCCCGCTCCTTCTGCAAACTGAACCCTGCACAGCTGGGGTGTTGAGTGGCATCACTCTGTGAGGGTCGGGAAGCTCAAGTGCCAGTGAGCCTCTGGGCAGTATCATGTGCATGGGAATTTCTGGGAACAGCATTGCCAGGTTCCCCAGGCAGGGAGCTTGAGAGATGTGCAATGTAGTGTTTGAGACTAAGAGAAATCCATTGTCACAGATATTTGTTCTTTCAGAACTGAGACCGTGCTGTGTGCACTGCATTTCCTGTCATCTCTCTGCAGAGCAACGGAGGAGCCGGCCGCAGAACTGCCAAGCAGCCAAGGAAAGGCTGAAATGCCCAAGCGCAAAGTAAGTTAGGAGGATGCTGGGCTTGGATGAGACAATATGTAAAGGTCTGAGGTATAGCTGGCTCTCCCCACTGGCCAGTGTCTGCCTTCTCTGGCCTGCGTACAAAGAACCAGCTCCTGCCAGGGCCTCGCTGTCTGGGCTCTGCCCCCACAGCACTCTGGCACTGGTCTATGGTTACTGGCAGCAGGAGCAGAGGGATGGTTTGAGTGCTGGCATTTCCCAGTGGCTGATGGTGTCTCTTCTGCATATTTTATGAGTCTCTGTGAAACTTTCTCATCTCAGCTCCTGGCTCTGGCAGAACAAGCCTTGCTGCTAAAAACTCAGATTCAGAACCAGGTCTCAAGGAAAGGGTGATTGGAGTCTCACCACTGGTTTTTAATGGCAGCTTCCAGTGGCCTTTGGAATATGTTCGTATCAGGAAGGGGTGTTTTCAGTGCATCTGGCAGGAAAATAGGAAGAGAAGAAGCAGGATCAAAGAGCAAACCAGTTCCTGTCACCAGGCTCTGGGAAACGCCACTAATGTAATAGAAATGAGAGAAGATTCACGACCTTTCTTTTTGGCATAGGGCAGCACTTGGGCAGAACAGAAGATGATCCCCTCACTCTCTAGGCTCTTTCTTATGGAAAAGTACTTGTGCAGGCATTCATCTTCCCAGAGGGCTGAGCTGCTACCCTGGAGCACAGGGATGGGAGAACTCCCCAGCTGGCTGCTGTCAGAGGGCTCCAGTTCTGTGAGGAGGAGAGGACAGGACTGTGGGAGCTGACAGTGGCCTGCTGTCCCACCTTCCTGCTTAGCTGCCAGTGCCTGGACAGCTGCAAGGCTTGTGGATCAGCTACACTGCAGTGAACCCCGCTCAGGACTCTCTGAGGCACCGCTATGACCTGCAGCGTGGCAGCGGCGTGACCCCATCTGTCTGTGACACACAGGGCAATTTGGGAGCCTCCAAACCCCCTACCTGGCAGGCAGACAGTTGCCTGCAGGAATCATTTTGGTTAGCTTTGTTGTCCATGGAAGTTTGGTGACAACCTTGGATGTTAATGGTTTGTGTTGCTTTTCTGTTGCCACACAAAAGAAAAAGAATTCGTAGTATGGGCTAGTATTCCTTGACAGGTTTTTGATTTCTGAAAACTACTCCTAAGCTCCTGTGTCTGAGACAACCAGCAGTGGGTTAGATATTTAACTCTCTGCTTTTCTTATGGCTGATAAATAACCTGATAATTTGTTTGACTTTTACAGACACTTTTTAAAGAACTGGACTCATCACCTGAATCCACCCTTCGAGCCAGTTTCTAAACTCAAGCATGTAAGTAGGAAGCTTTTGGGTCTCTCATGCTTTAAGTGAGTCTGGGCAGAACAGGGTCCCCTCTCACGAATGAGTGTTTCATGGTTGCTTAAAGAATCACTGGCAAAGGTATCAGCAAAAGCAGGTGTAATATAAAAGTGAAAGCACGACAACGTTCATTGTCAAGGTTCACTCTACTAACTGGATGGTTAAAGCACATAGAGAAAAAGCAAGCTAAAATCTAAAATCAATCAATCTAAAACCAAAACCCACTCAAAAATTACCTACGTGGAGACTGGGGGAGTGAGGCAGGGTAAGGATAGAAAGGAATAAGGAAGGTCCATTGAGTCACAAGATTCAGAGCGGACAGTCTTGCTAATCTGAGCACTGGACTTGACCAACAGTTTAGGCCTGAAGGTTTTAACAGCACTTAACAGTATTTATTGAATAGGTTAAATTAAACAATTTAACAAAGGATTCATATAGAATTTACTGTAGCACAACAGTAACTTGCTTACAGGCCTGACTTAAACATCTAAAGTACTTAAGAACCAAGGAAAGCCACATTCATGGAACATTTGCTGTAGCATACTTACACACGTATAGACCTAAAGAGTTTCTACAAGGTAGATACCTGTGAAAAAACTTCCCCTCAAATTCAGTGAAGGACTCATGTTGATGCCTTTGTATCTTCTCAACAGGCAAAGGGTTGAGCCTTGGGGAGAGGGGGCATCAGCCCAGGCTCTGTTGACATCATTTGCTGTTCCTCCAAGTACAGCAAACGTGAGAGTTTGCTGGCTCTGAGATGTCCCGCTCAGAGGGAGATGCTGGTCACAGCCCACAGCAGTCCAAGAGAGCTCAAAGGGTCTCACTCAGGATTGCTACTTACAGGGTCACAAGAGAATGTACTCTAGTCATAATAATTTTTCATCCTGGCTGCAATTCAGATCTGTAACTTGCTTTGAAAACCACATCCCCAAGTCAGGGTTGTGAGTTTCTGACTCCAAATGGGGGCATACAACAGACAGCTAAGTAGCTGGCAGTGAGTCAACTAATTATTTTTCAAAGGAGTTTAGCTTAGTTAGGAGTTTCAGTTTGGAAGACTGGTCCTTTGCCCATGTCCTGGTGGGTGTTGTGTTACTGGTCTGTTGACAGCTGCTTTGTCATGACTGTCCCCTGGGCTGCTTTGTCATGACTGTCCCCTGGGCCAGCTGTCAGGGTCTGACCAAGCTGCGGTCTCCTTGGAGCTGAGGGCTGCTTTGTCTTTCCAGATTGAGAGGAACCAGGAGGATGTTCTTGGGAACGTGATGGAGGGTGCTCAAGGGCATGGCAAGCTTGGAGCAAAATCCACACAGCACTCTGGCCACACTGCTCAGCAGAAGCCTTCAGATATATCCCAGAGAGCAGCAGGGGTGTGTCCAGTGCAGCCGGGGAACAATGGGAAGCTTCCTGCTTCTGCACAGACCAGAGACAGGCTCCCACCTTCAAGCTCAGGTCACCTAAATCCAGAAAGGAACCCGAAGTCTGCACAGGATACTGTCACTGCAGCAGCACCTCAGGTGGGAAGTGACCACCCCCCTCCTGGAGCACCTCACTCCCTGAATGAGGGGCTGCAGGACAGGCTAGTCTGCCACAAGGAAAACCTCGGCCCACGAGCCTCCACACCCCCGGTGCTGATCAGAGCTTTACAATCTGATGGAAACGGTCTCGGGAAGAAGAAAGTCTTGGCCCACAGGCAAAGCTCAGCCGTAACGTCAAGGCCTGTTCTGGGTCCAAAAGACAGAATTAGTAACCACCAGCCTAAGGAAGAGCCAGTTCTGGATAAATTCAGGAAAACCCTGCCAGAGTCAAAGAGTGTGTCTCAAAATACAAGTACCAGAACTCGGCCGTTGCAGCCCTCTCGGTTCCTTCCTGCTTCTGATAATTTGCTACATAAAAACCCAGGGAAAAACCAGGGAACAACTACTACAGTGAGGCAACCTGTAGGAAAGCCACCTGGCACAGCTCCAGGGGAAAGTCTCAAGCACCACAGCCAACCTCCCCCAGTGAGAAGATTTCCCACCAAGCCTCCCACCATGGGCAAGCCCGAGGGGACCACAATCCTGAAATCCAGCCTGAACCCAGGTGTCACTTTGCCAAGGCCCATGGTTAAAGAGGGGATGGACAGGAAGGACATGAAGGTGGTGCCTCCTGGACACACAGCAGCATCCCAAGGGACAGGCCACCCAAACCAGTCTCACAGCATACACAACTCCAAAACTCCTGTACTTGAGGATGACTTGAGAAGTAGGAGAGATGAGCTTCAACCAGAGCTACCGAAGGCAGGTGGTATGCAGGCTAGGCGCATTCCAAGGATCCCATCAGCTGCAGATCGTAAGTAAGTGGCAGCTCTGGCCACCTGGGTCCTTGCCTCCAGGAAACAGCAGAGTTTAAAAGGTTTGACTGGGTGAGCCTGCTGAAAACGGAGTCCAAAGTCTTTTATCAGCAAAAGCGTTTTGGGAGGTTGATGCCCTGAAAAAGAAAGGGTTGGGGACAATGTTGGGTGTCACCCTGGGTTCCTCTCCCACCGATTCAGTAAGTGGAAGGAGAGTGTGTGGCCACTCTCCTGTTTTAGCCTCAAGGCTTACACTTGAGAGTGTTTTCCTTTCCCAGTCTAGAGCTCAGATGTGTTTCTGACATAGATATACTGATTGTTTTTGAGCAGCTGAAGTTGGCTAAAGGGAGATTCCAAGGAAAAAACAGCCAGCTCTTGCCAAGCTACTGTCTGCTGGGGTGGTAACTGATCTCTCGGTCCTTGGACAGGAAACAGCTGGAGGAGTGGTTGGCATCTAAAGGCAAGAAGTACAAGCGGCCACCGATGGCACTGCTTCAGAAGCAGGCAGTGAAGCCATCCTGCAGAAGCGTCAAAGCAAAAGAGAAGCAAGAGAATCCAGAGCAGCGCTGCCAAGCGGAGATCAACAACGTATTAACTCAGTGCCTGAAGTTCGCTGAGGAGGTGAGAATGGGAGAGGAGCTGCTTGAACAAGCTTCTCCTCTCCTGGAGCATGCCAGGGGATGAGGGGCCATGTCCCTCCAGTAGCTAAGAGGGGTTGGGAGCAAGTGTTCAGTTGCCAGAGGGGAAACACAGGAAAATAAAAGTCCTCATGAAGTTATGGGTAGGCCAAAGGCATGCGGTGAGCTGTGCTGGCCGGGAGAATGGAGAGGTACCCTGTCCAAACGGACTGCTGTGGTTTAACCCCAGCCAGCAGCCAAGCCCCATGCAGCTGCTCACGCAGTCCTCCACCAGCAGGACTGGGGAGAGAATCATAAGGGTAAAAGCCAAAGAATTAATGGGTTGAGATAAAGACAGTTTAATTGGGAAAGCAAAAGCTATGCACACAAGCAAAGCAAAACATCGACTCCCTGCTTCCCATGGTCAGGCAGGTGTTCTGCCACTTCCAGGAGAGCAGGGCCCCATCACATGCAGTGGTGACTTGGGAAGACAAACAGCATCAACTGTTTGTCAACTCCAAATGTTCCCCCCACTTTATACACTGAGTACAGGGTCCAGAATATATCTTGGGGTCACCTCTCCTGGCTGTGTTTCCTTTCAACTTCCCACAGATCCCCAGCATCCTTGACAGTGTGGCAGTACAAAAAGTAGAAAATGCCTTGGTGCTGTGTAAATCTTGCTCAGCAATTATGAAAATACCTCTTGTCATCACTGTGTTTAGCACAAATTCCAAGCACACAGCCCCATACCAACCACTGGGAAGGAAATTAATTCTAGCCCAGCCAAAGCCAGCATGGGCCTTCTGCGTGACACTGATGGTGTCCTGGAACCTGGCAGTGCAGTCTGCAGCAGCAGCCCAGGCTGATTGAGCCAACTCGAGGTAGATCCCTGGTGGGTGTCACAGCTTGAGGTATGGCCCTGGTGAGCTACAGTTGCTAGGACCACTGACTGCTAGCCCTGCTCCAGGATTTACTGGCCCCAATTAATGCCAGCACTGGAGTCTATCCCTTGACACCCCTCTGGAATACTAGACTCACTTACTCAAGGGGAAGATAGAGTCAGGACAGCTTTTAGCTGCCATGGTTATGTGTTGGAAATGAAAAAGAGTCCGACGACTCCAGCGGGGGGAGAAATTGCAGTCCCAAACCAATGTGGTTGATAAGAGCAAGCTCTGTTCATTAGCAATCCAGAGGCACTTCTATAGTATACCAGCTTGGTAACTCTTAAGTGGCTTAAAACTTATCAAAGCACATTTTTACTTCTACATAATTGGACTTACATTGGCAAGCTTCTACAGTTATGTTATGATTAAAAGAATTCAGAGTTCAGCCTCCCTTCTCTCCCGGTTAGCACATCTTATCAGCACAGCTGCATCGCTTCCAACTCCCTTCTTTGTTTCTCAGGCTTGGTTCTCACACAAGAATTTTCTCATGGAGAGTCTTTCTCACACAGGCCTTTTGCTTGCAGGCTCTTGCTACAGTTCTTTTATTGATCCCATAATTCTATCAGTGATCCATGTCCCTGATCCCTCAATAATGTTGCAACAGTTATGTAGGAGACTTGCAAACCCAGACTTTTGAGGCCCTCCTCCTGGAGAGTGTTGGAGTGTTGGGAGCTGTGGTTAGGCACAGACTACTTCCTGGTGCACACACTCATCCATGCCATGGACACCTTTCCCTTCTCCTTGCAGGGTGTCCCTGCAGAGGAGCTCTTGTCAGTCCTGTCCCATGTGCCCCAGGCAGAGAAATTTGCCAAATTCTGGATCTGCCAAGCAAAGCTGCTGGCCCGGAATGGCCCCTTTGACGTGTTGCAGCTGTACAGAGAAGCAGTCAGCGCTGGGGCTGAGGTGAGTGGGGCATACCAGCTCCCTGTGTTCCCTGCCTCCACACTGGAGGGCTTCCTTGAGATCCAAGGGCCAGGTTTTGGAATGAGTTTAGCAGCATTAGTCACTGGTGAAAAAGTCCCTTAGAGCTGCCTGTCCCATTCCATGCTGCAGGATGTGCCCATGCAGGGTGGGCACCTGGCCAGCTGTGCTGGGTGCTGATGGATCCCACTGGGCAAAGGGGAATCCTGCAGCCTCTTCCTGCTGTCCTCAGCACAGGGTGTTGCGATGCAGCAAAAACCTTTCCTCCTATTCACCTGTAACTCTGGTCTCCATTCCCATGCCAGATCTGCCCTGACCCATGTTCTGCTTTTCCTGCAGCCAGTTGAGGAGCTCAGGGAAACTGCTCTCAGTATTTTGAAGGATGCAGGCCAAAACTTGGAAGGTAACCTGAACATTGTGGGGCCGGCTGGAGCATGGGTAGGTGGGGTGTCCCTGGTGTTCCCAGCCGAGGAGCAACGCGCTTTACAGTCCGTTCCAGCACCTTGTGTCCCTCTTGACGAGTGTTGTGAAAGTCTGGAATCCTGATCTCAAAAATGGGACAATGTTACTCTGCCTGGGCTAGGGAGGGTCCTGGACTGGCAAGTCTCTACAGCCATGCGCCCTGGCCCCTGTCCAGAGTGCCAGCTGCTGCTCTCTGCAACTGCATTGCCCTTTTCCTCTCCTGCCAGGAGAAAAGGCCGAGGAACCCATTCCTTGGGGGCCTACGACACCTTGTCCAGGTGAGAGGCAGCCCACAGCATCGACTCCAGGCCTGATGGGGAGGCCCCTGACCTCACTTCCCCCCTCAATCAAGTTACAGGTTACGTCTGCATCCAGGTAAGGCTGAATCTCCTGCTCCTGGTAGCACACACCCTCCATGTCAGTGCTCCTCCACAGGGTTTAACCAAGGCTCTTGTCCTCTCCATAGAGGAAGGGAGTTCCCAGAAGGCCCAGAATTGAAATTTTTGACGCCCGTGCGGCGCTCGCTACGGATTGAGCGAGCTGTGAGTCTCTACCCAGAGATGCTGAAGGACCATGACCCTGTGGTGTCATCCCTCAGGGAAATCCTGGATGCTGAGGAGGAGACTTGCTTCTTCTTCCGGAAAAACCTGGCTTTGCCAGAAGTGACAGAGCTGGAGGATTTGAGTTCATATCCCCCCAAGAGCTCCTGAGGGGTTCCCAGGAGGGGCAGGCCACCTGGCCACTGTGCTGCTCCACTGACTGCTCTTGCTGCCCCTCAGATGTAGAGGCGAGGGGGATGGCATTGTATCAAATATCTAAATGCTGGTTTAAAATTTGCAGTAGAGATGTGTGTCAGCTAGTGAGTGGTGTGGAGACACCAGCTGCGTCTCCTGGGATTGTCTCCCCAGGACTGCCCTCAGCTCCTCTGCCACAACACACACTGTGGTTTTCCTGCTGTAGAATGGTGTCAGTTGGACTGCAATATTCCAGGTACCTCCCAGTGTTCAGAAGCAATGTCCTGAGGAACGTTCTCTGGAGCTGCCTTGTGCCCTGCCTGGACAGCATCTGTATGTCCCCTACTGAGAGGCATGTGCAGACCTGGTGTCCAGAAGCACAGGTGCTTGTGCCTGAGGGGCTGGGGGACCTGCAGTGCTCCAGCAGCTTCTGTGCAGGTCCCAAGACTGATAGCAGCACCAAGGGTTGCAGAGGACCTTGGGGTGCAGCAGGCCAGGCCCCCAACACCTGGACATGGGGTGGGGGTCTGGGGACAGATGAGCCCTGTAAGGGCACTTGGGCCCCCTCCACTGCTGTCCCTGCACTTGGAGCAGGCAGCGGCACAAGGTACCAGGCAAGAGGTTGGTGAGGGGATTGGCAGGTGCTCTCTGCTGTGAACAGTGACCATATGGCAGCTGCAGAAGGGGAGCCCTACTGTCATCCACCCAGCCCCAGCAAGCAGTGGTCCTGGCCCCATCACGGTCTTTTGCCTCCTCTCTCCCTCACAATGCACCCAACCCCAGCCTTGCCTCAGCATCTCTGTTGAGTCATGGATGCTGGAAGAAGTCTGGGAGCAGCGTGCTGGAGTTCTGGCACGGGGCTGGCTCCACTCTGTGGAGTGCTGCTGGCCTGGCCCTCCTCTGCAGATGTGGGGATAGCTCGGGGCTACCACCTTCTGCCCAGGGGCTTGCACTTGTCCCAGCTGCTGGACAAGGATTTGGGGACTGCCCTTTTGCCCCCACCTCTCAGGTGCAGGGACAAAGCAGTTTTCCTTTAAAACAGTCAATGTTATGTCTCTTTGGTGCCAGGAGGTTTGAGTATCTTTATAAATAGAAAAGGGTAGAAAAAAGAAGAGGGGAACAGCTGGTGAAGAGGGTTCCCCTGGAGCAGCTGTCACCTCCAGAGCCCCACCCCCTCCACCCAGCACTGCAGTGCTCAGGGCCAGGCCCAGAGACTGAAGGGGCAGGAGCTGCTGGGACCCCGACTGCTGCGGTGGGGCTTCCAGTGATACTGGAGCAGTGGCACTGCCCATTCACCCTGGTGTGGGGTGGCCCCAGGCTGGCACTGAGCTGGTGGGAGAAATATGAGTTAAAGGGGCAGGAGCTGGCAGGCTTGGGGGGGCCCTCTCCTGGCTCTGGGCACAGTCAGGAGAAGGTCCCAACTGCCCAGGGACAGGTGTGACAGGGGCCATGGGTCAGGGCCAGCAGCCATCCTGTGGCCACCAGAGGTGGTAGATGACCGTGGATAGCTTCCATCTGGCAGTGCAAGTGGTCCAGGGCCCCCAAATGCCCTCCCGTGAGGCTGGCACCTGCCATGGCAGCAGCTGGGGTGTGCTCAGGCTTCTCCATCATCTTCCTCCTCCCCACTCGAGTCCTGGGGGACCTGAGACAGAACAGACAGGGCTCAGTGGGCACAGGACCCTGAGGGCATCAGGGTGGCAGGATGCCCATGTCCTTCTGCCCCTCTGTTCCCTGCCACCCACCTGCTGGCCAGGGTCACTGTGCTGGGCCAGCCAGGGAGGAAAGGCAGTGACCGCATCCCCTGAGTCCAGGCGAGAGTGCTCCACTGTTGACTCATGGGCCATCTGCAGGGGGGTGGACAAGGCTCCCAGAGAGAGGCTGGCACCAGCCAGCCAAGGGGTTGGGTGCCCACCCAACACCTCTATCAGCCCCATGCCCCCCTCAGGGAGGGAAACTGAGGCACAGCAGGTGAGCAGCAGGGGCTGGGGGCTGCGTACCAGGACAGGGGGTGCCCGGAAGAGGTAGCTGAAGGGGTAATAGAGGAAGTTGATGAAGGAGGCAGCATAGAGATCTGCATAGCGCATCAGCTGGTTGGCAAAGAGCGTCTGACGTGAGCCACAGCGGAAGAGGCTGCCCATCTTTCCATAGCACATGTCCATCTCATGTGTGACTTTCTGTGGGCACAGCAGGACAGTCAGGGCCCCCAACGCCCCCTGGGGGCCCCCCCACGGAGGAAGCTGTGGCAGGGTGGGGAGCTGAGCTGTGTGTCAGCTGCGTGTCACCTGGATTCGACGCTTGATGGAGCTGATGTCCGGGCGCTCGCTGCTGCCACTGTCCAAGTGCCTGGAATGGAACAGACCCAGCTGAGGGCTCACCTGGAGGGTTCCCCACAGGTGTTCCCACCCCTGCCTCTATCCCATCTCAACCAACTCACTGGTACAGCTCAGCCAGGAAGAGATCCAGGCTCCTCAGCTCCTCAAACAGCTCTGCAAGTGCAATGGGGCCAGCTCAGTGCAGGAGCGTCACCCACTGCCCAGCGTGATTGACAAAGAGGGTCAGGGCACGGCCTACTGACGCAGTTTTGCCATCGAGGGGTGTAGGAGGCTCCAGGCCACCTCCCCTTGCATGGCAAAGTCTGTGTCCCCAGCCTGACACTGCTCACCGCTCTTCTCTGTCCAGACCTGCAGCTCGCGGGCCAGCTCAGGCACCACCAGAAAGGTGCGCCAGCCCTGCCGCTTCTTGGATTTGAGGATGTCCCCAAAGATGTGGTCACCCATGTAGAGGATGTCTTTGCCCTTCACACCCAGGAGGTCACACACCACATCTGAGGAGCCTGCAACAGCCGGGGGTCAAGGTGGGGGGCGAGTGGGCGTGTTCCCCCGTGCCACCCACAGAGCCCAGACAGAGCCCAGCTGGGCGCTTACCACCGGAGTAGACAGCGCAGTGCTGGAGGGGGCCGGTATATGTCCCAATGCGCAGCTTCCCCGTGTCCTGCAAGACAAGAGGACTCCAGGATGGGGACACTGGTATCTGTGCCTGCTTGGTGCCCAATCAGCCATGAAATCTACCCTGCTGTACTCACAGGAGCCCCCTCAGTGCCTAAACAGTGCCCACCACCCCAACTAGCCCCGTAGCAGGGGAGAGGTCCCCACCGTGTCGACTTGGCGCAGGACGGTGCCCTCAGCAAAGAAGAGGGGCTTGCGAGTGTCCACCACAATCAGGTCGAAATAGGACCTCCAGGGGCGTTGTGGGACGTCAGCCTGTGGATGCCGGGGAGGGGGTCAACAGGAGAATGCTGATGGCACTCTGCGTCCTCCACCCAGCCCACAGTGAGGACAGACTCACCTTGTCCCCCTGGCTGAAGTCAAACAGGTAGGACATGATGGCCTGCAAGGACATCTGGCATCATCACTGCTGCCCCCAGGGCAGGCAGACCCTGCCTGTGCTTCAGCACATCCCCTCTGCCTCCCCCATCCAGGGCAAGCTGGACCTGGTGGTGGGGGACACAGACACCCCTAACTCACGTCAGTGTAGGTGTAGTCACTGTTGGTGGCCAGGAAGACCTTCCCCACCTCCTTCATGCGGCTCAGCAGCAGTGGCACACGGGGCTGGTGTGGGGCAAGTCAGTGGGAGCGAGCCCGGGGGGGCCACGAGGAACTGACTGAGGGGAGCAGAGGAGGGAGGAGTCTATGGGGGTCTGCACAACTCACATCCTTCACCACATATTTCTCCAGGTTCTCTAGCGTCTTTTCCTTGAGGCAGCCCTGCAGAAGGGACGGGGTGGGGCTGACCAAAATCTTGCAGGGTGTGCGTGTGGGAAAACCCCAGCACTCTCAGCTCCCACCACCAGCAGCCCCCTGCCCATTGCACCCACAGAGAGGTGGACATGGTCCATGGCCTCGCGCACATCCTGGAACATGCTGCGGAAGGACATGAAGAGGTTCCCATGCTTGTAGCCGGTGTCACAGCTGCAACAGTCAGGAATAGAAGAGGTGAAGGGGCTGCCCTGCCAAGGGAAACTCCCTCCAGGGTTTACCCCCTGTCCGATCCAAGCCCCTACCCATCACCTCCCTCTTACTTGACATATCTGGAGCAGTTGGTGAAGAAGTCCACCAGACAGGCATAGAGGTGGGCCTCTGTGGGGGAGGGGGCTATGAGAGGGGGTGCGGGACAGGACAGCGCCCCAAGGTGGTGGGAGGGCCAGGACGATAGGGGTTCTCACTCACCTGTGAGGTTGAAGAGGGTGTTGAGGATGTGGAAGCGCTTCATGTCATCCCGCTGGATGAACTTGTTGGGATAATAGTGCAGGATTTCGGCTCTGGGGAGGGAGCATGGAGCTGCACTCCACCCTGAGGGGCCCCCAACCCCCCCCTGCCCCAGGGGTGGGGGATTCCCAGACTCACCCTTTGAGGAAGCGGAAGCCATGAGCACAGACCAGCAGGTTCCCGTGGGAATCCACCTTCAGCAGGTTCCCGTACAGGGCATCGAACACCAGCCCCCTGCACCACACAGCTGTCAGTGCGTGGGGGGCTCACTTCCCTCCCCCTCCCGGCTCCGGGACCCCCTCCACAAACTCACCGGGTGGGGAAGGTGGGGTCATATTTGTAGGCAAGGATCTCAGGAGGGTACCCAATGGCAACGAGGTGCTCCAGCAACAGGTTGAAGGCCAACTCCTCGTAGTCAGGGGACTTGTACACTGTATGGGGGGAAGGGGCGATGTGGGCAGGGGCTCCCACTACCACCCCACCCTGCCTTAGGGCTCCTCCAAAACGCACCGGCCAAGGTGTAGTCCATGTCAAAGCCAAAGCACTTGATCTTCTCCAGTGCCAAGCTCCGGTTGACAAAGATCCTGGGGGTGATCACGGCAGGAGTTACGGGGTGAGGAGAGGTTTAGGGCTGGGGTGGCACAGAGGGAGACAGGGTCGTGTTTCCCTATCCCAGTCCCTGGTCAGTGCTCTGGGAGGGTCGTGTGCTCATCCCAGCCCAGGGCCCCCACAGCAAATTACTGGAGCAGAAAAATGGGCTGTAGAGCTGGAAATGGAGCTGGGGTGGGGGGGATGGGGGGGGAGGCAGAGGGTGTGCAGCGCAGGGGGGGGGGGGGGATAGTGAGCCCCTGTTTCGACCTGCCCCCACCCCGGCATGTCTACATGACGCCCAGGGCCTCTGCCCCCTCCCGGTCCGCCAAGGGTCCTCTCCCGTACCTGAACCGCCGGGCCCTTCCTTCGGGTTCTGCTCCCCTCCCCATGTGCTCTCCCCACCTGTCCTTCCCCAAGCCCTCGCCCCGCATCCCCAGTCCTGCTGCCCCCATTGCCCGCCAGTCCCCAGCCCACCGGTGCTGGCAGTCCCTCCGCAGGGCCCGCGGGTCGCCCTGCCCCGGACCCCGGGCCGCCGCCGGGCCCCGCTGCCCCTCGCTGCCCATCGCCACCGCCTCCGGCCACCGCCTCCGGCCGCCGCCGCTTTAACGGGGGCCTGCGGAACCGCCCCGCCCTGGCCATCGGCCGGGCCCGGCCCCCCTCGGGCAGCACAGCCGGGACGGACCCGGGGCACCCCGAAGGCAGTGACCCCCAAATGGGGCAGACATCCCCCCGTGCTCCGCCCATGGGGTACTGACACCTCCCCAAGCGTGGCCCCCGCACACGGGGAGTGCTCCCCGTGGCCCCCTGAACGGGGCTCCCCGCCCGTGCCACCCCCGCCCCCTTTCCCCGAGCCCGGAGCCCCGGGCCGCTGTTTGCCCAGCGGCGCCGCTGGCAGCGGGAAGCGCCCGGCGGCGAATCATTAACCGGGGTCAGGGACCGGCCTCGCCACCGCCCCGAGGCCGGGAGCAGGGCCGGGGCGGATACCGCGGGGCGATCGGGACAGGATGGAGCACCCACGGCCCGTGGGACACAGCGCCCTCCGACCCCTGGGGTGCTGAGTTTGCGCCCCACGCAGCACCCAAAGCACCTCTCGAACGCTGCGTGTGGCTCCCGCCCCCAGCACTCGCGGCCGCCCCCACCGTGCCTCTTGCGACACCCCGGGGCCGCTGACATAGGGCCCCGGGCCTGGCCTTGACCCAGGCAGGAAGGAGCAGCCCAGGGCACAGGGAGGGGGGCAGCGGAGCAGTTGTTGGCCCAGGGCTGGGGAGGGACGGACCCACGGCCAGACACACACACACATCCACCCCTCAACACCGGGAGTGGGGCTGGTGAGATGAGCAGGAGCCGCCCCCAGGTGTGGGGCCCTGATAACCCCTGCGCAGGGCTGTTTACAGCCCCTCCCCCGACACAGGGGGCACGTGGGGCTCTTATCTTTGTCCCCAGCTCCCTCCTGGGGCACAGGGCCAAGGCAGGGAGGGCTATGGGGCAGCACCTGGGGCCCCCACTGTATCCCAAACCCCCAGAACCACAGGCAGCACTGGCATACGAAGGAAATCTTTATTGAGTCCGAGGTAGCAGCAGTGACAGAGGGCCAGAGGGCAGCCCCCAGGGCCCCCGAGCAGGATGGTGTCCACAGCACTGCGGCAATGGAGGCAAAGCTGAACACTGCACAGTCTGCAAGGGGGGTACCCTACAACTCCCCAGCCCTTTGTTCCAGGACAGGCAAGGACAATCCTCTGTCCTTCCCCCAAGAGAGCACTGCCAGGGGAGTATTATAAGTGAGAAAGTCGCCCCCAGTAACTGCTTATCTACAGCTACAGCAGATCAGGGGGGGTGGGGGGGGCACCTGGGGGCAGATACAGCCATGGCAGTACACCCCCCCCCCAAAGTTAGCGCCAAGACAGTTATATTAAAAAAAAAAAAAAAAAAGATACTTCAGTGACAGCACTATGCGCAGATGGGCGCAGCCCCCACCCCACAGCAGGCAGCCTCAGTGGCTCCTCGAGGGAGGACAGCAGTGGGAAGCAGGAGTGGTGGGAGCCCTGATGCCCTCACACCTTCAGGACAGCGAACTTGAAGACAGCCATGATGGCAGCACTAATGAGGCCAGAGATGGGCACGGTGACGAACCACGCCATGAAGATGTTTCGGAAGAGGCGCCAGTCTACTGCCTTCCTGGAGCGCAGCCAGCCCACCGAGACCACTGAGCCCACCTGCCCAAAGAGTCAGGGCACACAGCTCAGCACCAGAGCAGGCATTTGCACCCCCCAAACATGCACTCCTTCACCCCCACCCAGAGCCCTGGGTCCTGCTCCAGTCTGTAGGGACCTCTCCGAGCAGGGCAGAGTGCAAGGCAAGGAGCTGCCACCCAGAGGGGTGACAGGACCAGGACCCTGTGGCACTTGGGTTCCCATGGCCTCTTGGCAGAGCCTAGGGGACCATGAAAGGGGTTTTGTTCTCCCATCATCTCCCAAGTGGCCCAGGGACCCACCCTGAGCCTAGGCAGCCACTGCCACCTCACATTGAGATGCAAGAGGCAGAGCTGGGAGCTGACAGTGGCCAGCAGCCCAGAGAGGGGCCTCCCACACAGCTCAGCCCTATGAACACTAAGATTCAGGAATGCTGAGCTCACACTGAGCCAAAGCCATCCCCCTGCCACCCCCTCCTACCTTGCAGTGGGTTGTGCTGATTGGGAGGCCAACATTGGAGGCAATGACCACCGTCAGTGCTGATGCCAGCTCAATGCTGAAGCCGCTGCAGACAAAAAGCAGATCAGAACAGGGGCACTGGATACTCCAAAACATCCCATGGGCTCAGCTCAAGGCAGCACAGCTTGGCTCTCCAGAGCCCCAGCTGAACCCCCCAGGATGCAGTGAGGTGTTGGAGCTACACACACCCCAGCTTGACCACTGAAACTCCCAAGAGAGAAGGAAGAGGGGCTCCTGGAGCAGAATGCAGCTCTCAGGCTGCCTGGAGCCTCCCCTCTGCTCCATGGCAGCCCTTACCTGGATGGTGTGATGGGAGTCAGGTCCTTCCCCATCGTCTGAATGACTCTCCTTCCCCAGACCCACAAGCCGATGCAAATTCCTGCACCCCCATAGAGAAGCAGCCAGATGGGAGTTGCCACCTTGGTAGCCACATCGCCCGTCTGATAGACCAGGAAGAGTGCGACCAGGGGCCCAATGGCATTGCTGGAAGAGAAAGGGGATCTGGTCTAGAGGACCAGAGGCTCTTGGCAAGATAGACTATCCCTGGAAGTGTTCAAGGCCTGGTTGGATGGGGCATGGAGCAACCAGGTCAAGAGGAACATGTCCATGGCAGGGGGTTGAAACAAGACAATATTAAAGGTCCTTTCCAACCCAAACTATTTTGTGATTCCATGATTCTCTGTAAGCACTAGCTCCAGCTAGCAGCCTCCCTGGCTCCCACTGACTCCCACTGACCTGACATCATTGCCACCATGAGCGAAGGAGCCAAAGCAGGCCGTGAGGATCTGCAGGAACTGGAAGAGTAGGGACACCTCAGGCTTGTCCTGCTCATGCCACTCTTCCAGGGAGCTGCTGCTGCCCTTGTGGGCACTGGCACCCAGCTCTGCCTGGGCTGTGTTCAGGTCCACATCTGCAGCCGGGTGGGCATCTGCCACTGCGTTGCAGTAGCTTGTGTAGCTGTCCATGCGGACCCTCTTCTTAGTGTCCGCCACAGACCAGCTCAGCTTCTCCCCCTCCTCGGTATCCCTGGCACGCAGCGAGTCCAGGGGCATGCCACAGATGGCCATGGTGTAGGAGGTATAGCTGTTATTGCGCCGCAGGGGCTTGTCCCCCGAGTCCCCCATGCAGTCCCCCATCTTGGCTAGGTGCAGCTTGTGCAGCAGCTCCTTGTAGAGGCCGGAGTCCTTGTGCACAGTGTGGTACTGGTATTGCCCGCCTGAGCCCAGTTGGTGGCCCACAGCCTGGCTCAGGTGGACCAGGTTGCCATTGGGCAGCCGCACAGCTCCTGCCAATGGGGACAGTGGGTGAAGGGGTTAGCACCAAGGGGTGCCTGGGGCTGGGGAAGTCTTACCAACTGTATCACCCCCTGCTACTTACCGCTGTCAATACTTGTTTCCTTCAGGTCGAGGCTGGGAAGCCTCTCCTGCTCTGGGGCCTCCTCCAGCTCACCCAGGTTGAAGGAGACCACCCTCTCTTCCACTGCTGCCCGGGGCGGCATGGCCGACTCTGCATCGGCAGCAGGGCTCTTGGCATCACCCAGGGGCATCTTGGCCTCCTCTTGCTCCTCCTTTGAGCCAACATTCTTCTCCATCAAGGGGCTTTCAGAAGGACTCGATTTTATCTCTCCTGTGAAGGGGGGGGGGGGGGGGCAGCTGCAATCAAACCCCTTTCCACCACTGTACCCAATGCCAGCAACAAGCCCACACACCCCTTGCCACTCAGATTTATGGCAGCCAAATAAAATTTCCAGCTCACTCCCATCCTGAACTTTGGAAACTGCTGGGCAGTCACACCTTGTCCCAGTCACAACAGCCAAACCATCTAAGCCAGCTCATCCCCTATTTTTAGACACCCCCACCCACACGGGGTGTGGTGAACACCATTATGGGGCTTTTATGTCAGTAATGTCTAGTGCAGAGGTTCCTCTTTGGGCCATGTTTGTCCCATCCCTGCGGGCAGTGGGATGCTCTGGACTCACTTCTGGAGCAGCTATGACCCCTGAAGCTGACAAAAAGGCACCCAGAAGAGCCCAGCTCCTCTTCCAGCCCAGCAGCTCCAGCCTGGGCTCCTCTCCAGCTTCCACTGGTGAATGGCAAACCCAAAGAGGAGCTGGCCTCCACCTCCCAAAGGCAGCCTGGTTTCCTGTCCACCCTGAGGAACCAAGCCAGCAGCACCCAGCCCGGGAAGCTGAGGCTGTTCCTCCACCTCTACCAGGAAAAGCATGTTTTCTCCAGGTGAAAACATGAGGTCAGCTCCTTCACACAACAGCCAAAACCACCTTCTTGTCATAAACATGACCACTTCCCTGTCACTTTGTTTGCCTCAAGGGCTGGGTTGTGGCATCAACCCTTGACCCTGGCATCGAGTCCCAGCAGAACTGTCTCTCCCTGCATGCCCACCTCCTCCCAGGGATGCTGTGGGCAGGCCGGGAGCACGTCTGGCTGGCAGAAGAGCCCACCTCACCTCACAGGCAGGAGTTAAGTTGAACAGCTGGAGGATTGTCAAGAGCAGCCATAAAGCTGTTAGTCACACCCCAATTACGCCAGCACAACGAGGACATCCCCTCATCACCAACTCCCGAGGCCCCAGCTTGCACACATCATTGATATTCAGGACCACATGCAGTTCCAGGCATGGCTCTGGAGGCAGACCTCAGGGCTGCTCCTTTGGATGCCTTTCAATACAGTGTTTTGGGTTTTTTTGCTACAGGGAAAAGATTTTGTCAGCTTTAAACTTGTGATCTGCACCAGCCAGGCCAAGGATTGCTCAGCAGGTATGAGAAGATTAAAGGTTACAACAGGCACATTGTCTCTTGCCCTTCTCTCTCCTCTCTTAGAGTGGGACAAGCTGTCTGATACTGCCCACAGCTCCTGGAGAGATCACCCCGCAGATCAATCAGCCCCCAGACACTGCTCAGCAGCACAACAGCTGCTCCTGGGGGGTTTTGGGTGCCTTGGTTGGGAGCAGGCAGAGCCCAGTGTGGTGAGTGCCCCAGTGACTCAGAGCAGGTTAATCCCAGAGCGAAGATAAGGATTCTGCTAATAACAGCCCCAGAGCTAATGGGATCTCCCACTGGGAAGAGAAGTCTGTTAGCCAGAGTTTGCCCTTCCCCGAGGATTGCAGAGGGACGCGGTACTTACGGTCAATTTTCTTCTTCATTCTCGGACATACAAAGAACCAGACGACGAGAGCACAGACAACAGCACTCCCCGCCGATATTAGGAGGATACCCCACAGAGGAAGTTTGTCAAAGCCCAGCACTAGGAAATAAAACAATGGATCTTTGAAAACCTCTGGGCAAAACCCTCCTCAATATATGACTTTGGTTTTCCCAGGCACAGGGATTCCCATCCCCTGCAACAGCCCTGAGCTAATCCACCTGCCAGGGAGAAACACTGCTGGGAAGGCATCACTGACCACGCCGAGACCCCAGGTATACTCTCTGAGCAGCCCCATGGGTCATATTCCCATCAGCAGCTGACCCTTCACAGCCCCTTCCCCCAGCCAAACCCTGTCGGGAGTGGTGCATGCCCCTGGCTCCACACAGCTCCTGTCTCCTCATTTGCTGCAATGTCAAAGGAAAAAACACCTCCCAGCTTGGCTGCTGCAGCGCCACTGCTGCTTCCCTGCTCTGGAGAGGACAGGGAAGCTTGGGCTGCTGCCACAGGAGGTCACCAGCCCCTCCGGCTGCTGGGGAGGGCAGCTCTTCTGCTCCAGGAGTCAATGGGAATTTAGGCTTCACGGCATCTGAGGTGATACATGACCCGCTTAGGAGCGTTCTCACAGGCAGCCTGACTTTGAGCAGAAGACTGGCATCACGCAACCCCAGGTAGGGCATCAGCATCTGCATTTGCTGCTGCAGGCAGACACTGCATTTACTGCTCCTAAAGCAGACCAGACACCTCACCCAGGCACAGGTCTGCCTGCAAACCCTGTGCTCAAGCAACCTAGAGCTCACTCAGCAATTCAGGGCTCAGGATAAACACAGATCCATTTTGGGCATGCCAAGTGATCTAGTGATTTTGGAGCAGCCCCAGTGCCCCCAGCAGCACCACTGCAGGCCTGTCCTCCTCTCTCCCATGTTGGAGAGCCCAGGGAAGGGGAAGCTGACATCCCTCCAAAAATTTTTCCAGCCACTGTTTACAGTGCAAACCCTGCCAGAGCCAGCACTGCCTGCCCGCATCCCACCTCCAGAGGCTCTTCCACAACAGGAAACCCACGCTCACACCAAAAAACAGCTCAGGCCGAGTCATCCCAGCAAACAACGGATGTAACTGAGCCTCTGGCTCTGCGGGCAAAATCCCTCCTGTCCCTGCTGAGCCCTTTCCTAGTCCTGCTCGTGACCTGTCCCCTGCCACACAGCACCTTAGTTTGGCTTTTCCAACTGAAACTCAGACTCTGCAGCAGACAGGCCAGCTCTTCTCAAAGGGAGTAATTAGCTTGTTTTTAGGGACAAGAGGAATCAGGAGGCACAGCCCCCAACCTTGCTCCTAGTGCCACTACTGGCGGCCTGAAGAGTCTCTTCAGCAGCCAGCAGATACCTGAGTTTTAGCACAGGTAAGAGAAGGGAAGGGGAAGTCATGTTATTGGCCAGTCCTGGCAAGTCTAAGGAGAAAGGTCTGGAGGAGTTTAGTTTGAGCAGGTCTCTTTGGTTGGGCAACTACCTAGCCCAGACAGTGCAGGCCAGCCTGCCGCCTTCCGTAACTGGCACAGGCCAGCCGCCTTCTAGGAGATCTCAGCCCTGTAAAGCAAAAAAGGGGTAAATCGTGCATTTAATGGAGGCTTTAGAAAGAATTTCAAAATTCACGTTCAAGCATTCTTCGGTGCACTTACAGGGCGCCCCAGTGTACATGATGGAGAAGAGGTTGATTCCCACAGTGCAAGCATAGAAGACGGGCAAAGCTCGCAGGCCGTTGGGAACAGGATCTGCCTGGAAAACACAAATCAGTGCTGTAGAGAGGTAGACTGGGGGGCTGTGCAGCAGCCAAGGAGCAGCTCAGCAACAGATCCTTTCCAGAAGGGGTTTGTGCCCTCAGTCACCTACAGATGGCAGCTCCCAGCAGCCTTTAGGGAACAACCCACAGTCAAATGCCCCCCGGGCTGGGAGGGCAGGAGGTAGCACAATACCCTGGGTCCCACAAGGCTCCCCAGAGAGCCAAGGCAGGCCCAAGGTTCCAGCACTCCCAAGCCTGGAGTAACTCATCTCTACCTAGCTTCTGAACCCTTTCCTCGGCTCCCCAAACTGCCACATCCACATACATTTTTCTTTCAACTCCCCAGGAACTTTCAAAGCTTTTACCTCTTTCCAGCTGACTTGGACAAAACAAAAAGTCCATTACTCACAAAGGAGCTTATTTGACCACATACCTGACAGCAAGGCCCTCACCCCAGCAGCAGGAGCATTTAATCCCCACTGCTGCCCAGCAATTGGGGTTTGGCACCAGGACAAGCACACCAAGCCTTCCTGAATGCCAAGCAGCACGGAGCAACTGGACTGTTCAGCACCAGAATGGAGCTGACAGGGCCAGCCCCACTTTGGGAGGCTGGTTACACAAGGTTACTGTGACAGTGGTGATGCTGAGCTGTTTTAAAGGGCTGGCCAGTGATAAGATCTTAATGTCTCTTGAATCATTAGAGGTAAGACCTAAAGGAATTTAACCTCAGGTATGCAGGAGTTTCTCTGCATAGCTGGGGTTCCAGGTGGAAAGAATGTGGTTTCCCCAGCCCCAGGAACAATTCTGTCCCTCCCAGCTAAGGAAAGCCATGGCTGTGGATCACCACCTTCACCTGCAGCCTATCCCAAGGAAAAAAATCCTTACACCAGGCTTTTGGAAATGCCCAGCTGACAGCTCAGGTCTTATCAATTCTGGGCTACTTCACTACTGGGAAACAGGGCTGTTCCTGCTGAAGCCAGGCAAGACAACTCCCATTTTTCAGAGGGGAGATGATGCCCCAAAACCCTCCAGGTCCACTCTGTGGAGTGGCCACAGGCCTCATTTTCTCACCTCTTCAGCTCCCAAAGGGCTCCCCTGGTGCCAACACACACATTCCAGGATGTGCCAGGAGAATCCCTGGTGACCATAAGCCGACTAACGAGTCCATTGAGAACAGCCAAGAGCCCCAAAGTGACAGAAAGCAGGGCAGATAGCCCTTACCTTACAGAGGATGAATCTCTGGACGAGGAAGAACAGGATAGCAGACATGATGCCCGAAAGAAGGGGTGAGATGAACCAGGACAACACTAGAAAGTGGGAGGCACAATCAGCATCCTGCTGCTGGAAAAGGAAGCCCAGGGACACATGAGGGACATGGCTGGGGTGGTCTCACCAGCTGGACTTACCAATCTTCAGCAACTCAGACCACTTGACACCTTCTTGTCCTTGAGCAACCAGTGAGAAGCCAATGGTTGCTCCAACGATGCAGTGGGTACCAGAAATGGGGAGCTTCAAGAATGAAGCCATCAGCTGCCACACAGCTGATCCTGGAGAAGAAGCAGCCTAAGAAAGCCATCACCAGGGCACCATGGGACACACTGCCCCTACATTGTGACCTCCCTGCTCCTTACCAGACATGGCGCAGATCGAACCAGCCATCAGCAGCTCCTGTGTGGAGTTGTACATCTCTACATCAATCAGCCCCTTCCGGATAGTCTCGCTGACCTTGGCTCCCAGCAGGACAGAGCCCACGGTCTCAAAGATGCTGGCCAGGATGCAGGCCTGCCGCAGGGTCACCACCCCCGAGCCCACAGCAGTGCCAAAGGAGTTAGCCACATCGTTTGCACCAACAGAGAAGGCCAGGACGAAAGCAATGATGAAGCCCAGGACCAGCATCCAGAGGAAGTCAGCCATGGGGGCGGTGGGCACCGCGGGGGTCGGCTCCATGGCGGGGGCGGGGCGATGGGTTAATAAATTAGGTATAAAATTAAATAGAGGGATCGCTATAGGGCTCGGGGGAGCTGCGACGTCCTACAGGCCCGTCGGTCGCAGGGGCTGGGGACTGGGTGCCGCGCCATGGCCTGCGCCGCTCTTCATCCTGCGGGAAAGACAAGAGCTCAGCGGGGCGAGCACCGGACACCGGCCCTTCCCGCCGCCGGTAACGGCCGCTCCCGCGCGCGCCACCGCCCCCTCCCGCCGCCATGTGTACGTGCGTCCGCCCCTGCCCGTCATCTCAGCTCACCGGCTGGGCCGGGCCGCGCCGCGCTAACCGGGAAGCCCCAACTGCGGTCCCGCTTCGCTGCCGCTCCGGCCCCGCTCCGCCGCTCCACTCGCGGCCGCTCCCGCCGGCGCCGCCCGCCCCCGCCGCCCGCACTGACGCGGCCACGGGCGCCCGGCGCGCTTTAACGCCGCCCTCCGCCCCCACGTGACCGCGGCCCCGCCCCTCCCGCCGGCCCGGGCCCGCCCTCGCTCGCCATTGGTCCGCTCGCCGGTGGAGGGGGCGGGGCCGCGCCGCCATTGGACAGCGCCGAGCTCAGAGCCCGGGCCCGCCCCGCCCCCCGCGCCTGAGAACCACGTGCGCGCTCGGCGGCCCCGGGGGGAGGGACGGTGGCACCGGCACCGGGAACAGCATGGCCGGCACCGGCA
This sequence comes from Coloeus monedula, assembly GCF_965178545.1. NCBI lineage: Eukaryota > Metazoa > Chordata > Aves > Passeriformes > Corvidae > Coloeus > Coloeus monedula. Next base: position 5,046,100 of record NC_138808.1, on the reverse strand, counting down.
CCGGCACCGGGAACAGCATGGCCGGCACGGGAACAGCATGGCCGGCACCGGCACCGGCACCGGGAACAGCATGGCCGGGCCCGACACGGGAACAGCATGGCCGGGCCCGGCACCGGCACCGGCACGGGAACAGTTTGGCCGGGCCCGGCACCGGCACGGGAAAAGCATGGCCGAGCCCGGCACCGGCGCCGGGAACAGCATGGCCGGCACGGGAACAGCATGGCCGGCACCGGCACCGGCACCGGGAACAGCATGGCCGGCACGGGAACAGCATGGCCGGCACCGGCACCGGGAACAGCATGGCCGGGCCCGGCACCGGCACCGGCACGGGAACAGCTTGGCCGGGCCCGGCACCGGCACCGGCACGAACCCGGCCCGGCACCGGCACGAACCCGGCCCGGCACAGCCCAGCCCAAGCCGATAGTGGGCTGACTCGACTCTGGCACGGCCCAGCACTTGTGTGGCACATCCTGCCGCGAATGTGTGCTCTGCCCTGGCATCGTCTGGCTCAGTCCCGCACGGGTGTGGCCTTGACTGGGCTCGGGCACGTCTGGCACAGCTTGGCACCGATGTGGGCTCTGCTCCAGTATGGCACGGGCACAGCCCAGCACCTGTGAGGGCCCAGACTGGGCTCCAGCACAGCCCGACACAGTTTGGCACGGGTGTGGGTCCGTGTGGGTCTGGCCCACATGTGGCACGGCTCTGCTCAGCTCCAGCATGACCAGCCTGTGCCAGGCACAGCAACAATGCTGCACCAGCCCAGGCGGGCACTGAGCTGCTGACCACCGGGCTGGCACTCCAGCGTGGCTCAGTCCCACTCCAGCACTGAACTGGCATCACACGTGGGCCTTGTGCCTGCACTGGTTGAGACCAGCACCAGCCCAGGGTATGCACTGGCCTCAGCAAAGGCCACACGTGGACGCTGAAACCAGTACCCACCAGGACCAACCATGGCACCAGCATCCACAGCTGAGTGCTGGCAGCTTAGGGGATCCTGCAAGGTCCCAGGAGGTTCCCAGGAGGTCCTGCTGGGTCCCCCCCAGCACTTCCAGCCTGGGTAACAGCAGGTGGGGGTGAACCCCTGCACTCAGCTAGCGCGCAGCCCTCTATGAACGTGTGTGCACACACAGCCCCCATATGCACATGCACATGCTGGGGGCACATGTGTGCCCCGAGCAGGGTGAGCATCAGTGCCCATTCGCATCTTGGGGTGATCATTGCCCAGCAGGAACCACGGCTCAGAGGCCACAGGCAGCCCCAGGGCAGCGGGTCAGCCAGCACAGGAAGCTGGGGTATCTGGCCAGGGATTGTGCTGCTGCACGGGTCAGTGGCTGGGGGCTGGCCACGGCTGGGCCATCACAGGCCATCACGTCATGGAGACACTAGCGACAAGGGGTTGCAGATGGCACCTGGTGGGGGGGGGAAGTGGCCAGGATGCCCCAGCCCTGCTGCATCACTGCCCCTGCGTCACCCGGCCAGAGTCCATCCTGCGTCCCCATGAGCCCTGTGTCCCAGGCCACGTGCAGCACTGGGTGTGCAGAGCCACAGCACAGCCCAGGCTGAGCTTGGGGGGTAAGGAGGTACGTGTACCTGGAGCCTGGGGACCCCTTGCTACTCTCAGCTCGCCAAAGCAGTAGCAGGGAATGACCACACACCCTTACCCTCCCCCCACTCCACATTCCTGTCACCAGTGGGTGTCCCCATCTGCCCTAGATGTGTGAACTGGGGAGGAAACTGAGGCAGGAGTCCCTGGATGAAGCTGGGAGGATCCGTGCCCTGGGCCCCCAGGTCCCATAGCCCTGTATCCCCAAAGCTGAGAAGGGATCCAGATGAATCTACACCCCTGCAGGGGTAGAGGCAGGTCTGGGGAGCAGTACTGGGCATACGGGGTGCGGCACCAGGGCACTGAGTATGGGGGATGCAGCACCAAACGTGGGGCACAGCACAAAGTGTGCAGGGGTGTGGCCAAGTGCGGAAGGGTGTAGCACTGAGCAAAAGGGAGCACAGACCCTTGCACATGGGGAGCAGCATCGATCACACGGGTGCAGCACTGAAGAGATGGGGTGCAGGGCCAAGGATGTGCTGGGAAGGAGCAGGAGGGGTGCCCTTCAAGATGCCCCCAGGCCAATACGTTGCAGGTTCCTAGCACTGGGAGGGGATCCTCAGACCTTTGTCAGCTTCACTCCTACGCTGAGTCCCACTCCTGAGCAGTGGGACTGTGACACTGGAGGCACTTAAAGCAGTGAGGCAGCACTCTGGCAGCTGCTGGGAGCGCCCTGGGAAACACTCCAGCCCGTGGCCATCTCACATGCAAACCCAGAGGCTACATCCCCCCGCCCCAGTAACACCAGTAAGTCTGTAACTCCTGCACTGGGAGCCTTTGATGGATGCTGAGCCTGCCCTGCAATCCACCTGCTTGGCATTGGCCCTTCCGGTCCTGGTGCTGGCTTTGACCTGCAGGTCCCTGCACGTGCCCTGCACGTGTTCAGCAGCATCACTGGGCATCCCAACACTCGCTGGCACACTGTGGACCTCGTAAGTGTCACCAGCAGTCTCCGGAAACCCCCAGCACCTGGCTACCCTGGCTCCATGCCTGACCGATCCTCTTATTTTATGTTGTCCTACTCTGTTGTTAATTGGTAATAAATTAAAACTAATTTTCCCGAGTCAAGTGTTTTCCCCGTGACTTAACTGTTGAATGATCTCCCTCTCCTTACCTCACCCCAAAAGTTGTTCCGCTGCTCACAACCCTGCCACATGTGCCTACATCACCCCTCCCTGCACACCCAGAGCACACCACTTCCCCTCCAACGCTGCTCTGGCCCCCCAGCCAGCTCACATCTCCCCTCTTTCCCCAGTGCCGAGTCACACCTCTTTCTTCTGCCCACTGTGTCCACTCTGACCCTCCATTTCTCCTTTGCTCATGCTCAGATCTCTTTTATTCACCAGTCTGGATCACTCATGTCTCTTCCTTTTCCTCTTGGGATGCTCAGAGTCCCTTCCGTGTCTCTGTGCATGCTGACATCTCCTCCACAGACCCCCACCTAAACCAAGGGATCTCTGCTTGCTCCTGTGCCAATCCTTTCCCCTCCCAGGATGATGGCTCTGGTCACCTTCCCAAAATCCTCTTCTGCTGCCCTGCAGTGCAAGAGAGATGTGAGATGAATAGAATCACAGGAGTGTTTGGGTTGGAAAAGCCCTCTGAGACCATCGAGTCCAGCCATTCCCCAGCACTGCCAAGACCACCACTAACCCGTGTCCCCAGGTGCCACATCCACACAGCTGTTAAATCCTGTTAAATCCCCCCAGGGATGGGGACTCCAGCAAACTATGTCCTCAGATCAGAGCCTTCCCCACAAGCCCAATGGACCCCCTAAGGTGTCTGTGTGCACACAGGGGAGGGTAAGATGTCCTGCCACCTTCTGCAAGTCCCATTACTGGCAGAGGAACCATGTCTTGAAAGGATGGGCTCTCCAGGGTGGAAGGGCAGGGCCAGATGCCACATTCCTCCTCCTTCACCTTCCCTGGCAGCTCTGTGTGTGTCTCCAGCCTTGCCAGAACTTCTCATGCTTGTGGTGGCAAGCAGCTACGATGGTGGTGAAGTATCACAGTATCCCGCAGTGGTAGAGAGGAGAAATCCCGCAGGCAGGAATTGTGCAGCAAGATTCATTTATTTAATTATTTTACAAACTCTTTTATAGACTTTTTTCTTCATAGTCTAATTGGTCAAAGGATCAGCCACCTCTTGGGGTGATTGGCTAAAATCCTAAAACACCCATCGTCAAAATATTTTCCTACTGTACTATAAACAAAGCTTTGCAAGGTTGCAGGTGTTCTATAGGTGTGCTTTTAGAACTCTGTAGATACAAAAATGCTGCTAGCGAGGATTTTCTTGCTATTTTCTAAGTCTGTGAGAGACTTTTCTCTCTCACAGAAGAGGTAGCAGGGAATGTAAACAACCAAGCCACCTGCAACCTTGAAAAGTCTTGTTTATGGTATAGTAGAAAAATATTTTGACAATGGATGTTTTAGGATTTTAGCCAGTCACCCCAAGGGGGGGCTGATCCTTTGTCCAATTAGGCTGTGAAGAAAAAAGTCTATAAAAGAGTTTGTAAAATAATTAAATGAATAAACCTCGCTGCACAATTCCTGCCTGCTGGATCTTCTCTCCTCCTCCTCCCTATGGCTGCGGGACATGGTGATATACCCTAGGGCCCAGGCCTGCGGTAATAGAACTCTACCAATATCTTCTGTGAGAGACAAAAGCATCCCACGGAACTGGAAAGAAGCAAGAGAAATTCTTGCTAGCAGCATATTGTATCCACAGTGAAGGATTACCTCTGGGCCCTGGCTGAGCCCCAGCCTCTGCCCAGGGACCTCCACAGCCCTGCATGGCATCACCCAGGTGCCTCTTTGGCACTGCCAAAGCAGGGATGGCTGGGTGCACAGGGATAAGGAGGGCAGGTCAGGGATGTCACAACAAGCAATGCCAATCGAAGGGCTCTGGAGCCCTCTAGTACCACTGCCACAGTCCACTGGCAAGAGTTTAGAAATTTGGCAGGAAACAAACCCCCTTGTGTTCCAGCTGGTCCTGAGAAATCAGAAGGCTAAATTTCAGAATATCACCAACTGGGCACTGTAAGTGCAGTCATGGTCTGTGAGAACTTAATTGATCCAGATTCATGAATAGTTTGCTTAATTGGAGCAACAGGAAAGCAGGTTCAGAATAAATGCATGAACTACAGAGTGTTAACATGTCATGGCAGAAGGTATAGAAGAGAATATATATATAATATTCCTGGGTCTAAGTGTTGCTGGAGGCTGGGAAGCACTCAGTGCCTGTTCTGGACAGCAGCCAGACACAGGGGATGCCTGCACAAGCAGCCCACCTTTTCCTGGTGTCCCAGGAAGCCGGGATGGAAAAAGCCCTGTCAAGGTCTGCCCCAGCTCACTCACCCGGCTCCTTTCCTTGCCATGCATCTCTCCAGGAGATGGTGCCCAAGCATATGAAAATATCTCACTGGGTGCCTCCCCTGCATGGGAGACCCCTTCCACTCACTGCATGCTGGTGAATCACTGGCAAAGGTATGAGTGAAAACAAACTTGAATCACATTGTGGATAAGGTTGAACGGAACAACAGTGGGGTCATCTGGTCCCACCTCCCTCCTCAAGCAGGGTCATCCAGAGCACATTGTACAGAACTGTGTCCAGATAGTTGTGGAATATCACAGATGGGGGAGACTCCACAACCTGGGCAATCTGTTCCAGTGTATGGTCACCTGCACAGAAAAGTTCTTTCTCATGTTCAGGTGGAATTAATATGAATTTGCAAAAACACAACAAATTGTGATGTCCGGGGTCACTGTATTGCTTACAGCATGGATCATGCAGTGAAAATCAAATTAGAAAAAATTAGAATCAGTGGCAAGTTAGATTCAGTGGTGTCGTGGGGACCCCCACACCCCCTCAGAACCCAGGGGACCCCCAGGGTTCTGAAGGGTGTAGTGGCACTCATGGGAGTTTGCTGCCAGTACAACACAGTTGATTGTGCTGCTGATCTTTATTTATACTCCTGCAAATATTCTGCTGGCTTCTGTCCGGCTGTCCGGGCGCTCCGAACTGGCTTTGGAAGCTGCGAGGCGCCTGTGGAGAGGAAGCTGCTGAGGCCCGGCCGGGGCACGGGGCGGGTGTGAGGGTGAGGAGCAGCACTGGGTGCCCCACGGGCTCTGGGCACCCAGCTGCACCGGTGAGCTGTGGGCACAGAGAGCTCTGGGGAGAGCACAGGGCACCAGCTCACAGCTCCAATCTCCACAGTGACTTGCTGGGCACCCAGAGCACCAGAGCTTGAAATGCCTCGTGCCACTCAATACCGGTTTGGCAGCTCCACTCCGCCCCACCAACTCACTTTCTCCTCTTCCTCCACACGTGGAGTACACAACACAGCACCATTCCCAGCAGCATCGAGCCAAGGACCGCCACGATGCCTTCGATGCAATACTTCTGGAAATTATCAGCATCCACGGCATTTGGGTCTGCCCTGCCCACTACAAGGTATGGCTTTGCCCCACCATCCACATCATCGTCCTCATCATCATCCTCATCGGCTGGGTCTGCTCTGCCATTCCCAGTGCTGGTGGATCTCCTGCTGACAGCGCTGTTGAGGCTCAGGCTCTTCACACCTGGAGGAACGATTCTGCATGTTAGTGTGCCCTGCACACCTCTGGCAATCTCACCGGAGAGCTGACATTGCCAACAAAAGTTCTTTCCCACTTCATTAGCATCTCTGAATGAGGGGATATCCTTTTGGCAGCAACATTTCTATGGCTTCGGTAGAAACCAAGGGAACTCCCGAATGTCTTGCTGGTCCGTGCTCTCTGGACCCTCTCTCTCCTCTCAGCTTTGCTTACACTTTGGAGTGGCCACAATCCTGTTCTTCCAGTGTCTGCCTTTCCTCCCTGTTCCTGGGGATCCTTCACATGTGCCCACAATTTCTCTTGTGTTCCAGCCAGGGATGATCTGACTGGGGCAAATGCAGTCCCTGGGACTCAGCTGGAGACACAACTGGCAGTAGAGACTCTGGACCACCCTTGCAGCTCACCAATACCCGCAGGGCATGACATGGAGGGTACCTGCAGTGAGGGACTGAGGTGTGGGCAGGGGTGCTACGGTGTGCCCCTACATGCACCTGAAACCTCCGCTGCCCCATTGTGCTGGTTAGGAGTGACCTGTACCCACCTGCTAGTACCACCCTCATCTCCCTCAGGATTTCATGTAGCACTTTGGATGTCTCCAGGGAAGATTGCCTCCTTCCATCTTGATACTCTGGACCTTATTGGAAAGAGTAAAGTTGCATTTTCCCCCCAGCAAGCCCGGGAAGCAGCGCTCAGGCTGTGCAGTCGGTCAGGACCGACCAGTGACTCCTGCAGTGCCAGGGGTCTTCCAGTGCAGGGTCCAACCGAGAAGCTGGCAAAGCCCTCCCTGTGCCCACAGCTGCAACCAGACCTCCCCCTGGCAAGGAGCTCCCTGCATACCCTGGAGCACCATCTGTCCTGATGGAACAACAGAACAGGGAAGGGGATCAAGGAAGAACACAGCACACCCAGGCTTTGCTCCCTGTTCCCGGGGATCCTTCACATTTGCCCACAATTTCTCTTGTGCTCGCCCATCTTCCCTTTTGAGGCTTGGCAGGTGCTGCCCTGGATGGAGACTCTGTCTGATGCTGAAGGATATTGCTGTCTCCCTGGGAAGGACTCAGGGGGTTGGACAGAGAGCATGGGGGAAGCACAGCTGTCTGACCAATCACCCCTTGGAGTGAGATGGACAAAACCCATCCCTGTGTCAAGGAGAGCTACCCCCAGCTCTCCCTCTCCAGCCCAGCACCCATACCCCAAGGGGATGCAGTCAGGCCCTCTAGGGAGATACCTGAAGTTCCCTCTCCCTTGTTGCCTTCTCTGCAGTATGGGCAGCATTTGCCTGCCCCCAGCTTTCAGGACTTGTCTCCCATTTACAACCTCTGGCAGGGCTGCCCAGTGCCTGAGTAATTTTGAAAGCATTCCTATATCCTGGCATGGGGGCCTTCCCCAGGGTTGGCCAGCACTGTCAAGGATCAGGGAAAAGTAAAGTGTCAGCATGGCTCAGGCACAGAGTTTGCAGGAGGACAATGTAGGGTCCCCTTAAGCCATGCCAGCTCTGAGAGTGCACCCCTTTGGACCCCAGTTCCAAGGAGGGATGCCCCTCTGTTGTGGTAGGGCCTCCAGGGTCTCACAGCAAGGTCTGGGACGCAGGTGCTGGGGGAGGGACATTAGACCCAGAGTCACATTTCCCATCATTCGCTGAGGGGTGTCCAGGTGGCCTCATTCCCAAAAGAGCACAGTTCTGAAATCCCTGAGAACGGAGTGTGAGAGGTGGTGAGCATCTCGCTGCACCCACAGAGCGTCCGAGCGCGTGTCCCTGGCACAGCAACAGCAACAACCTGCACCCCAGAGGTGACAGTCACCCCAGAGCCACTCCTGGTTGCTGGCAGAGCCCTGGCTCTGCACTGACAGTTTGGCTGCTGCTGCTGCTGCACACACCCGGGGATCTGAATGGCCAAAGGACAGCGATTACCTGACACACTCGTTGTGTGAAAGGCCCTGGTGTTTTCCTCAGGGACTGGCACTGCCTGACGGCCTTCCTGAGGTGCTTCCTCCTGAGGCACAGCCTCACGCTCGGCTGTTTTTAGAGAGAAAGTGTGTCAGCTGAATTCCAAGTTGCTGTTGCTCGTCAGGATCTGTCAGAGCTGGGTGCTGGCCCTGGCCTGCCCACCTACCCACTGCCTGTGCCTGCCGTGGAGCAGCCCCAGCATCCTGGGCTGGGAGGGCCACCAGGAGGAGGACGAGAGTTAGGGCCCACCGTGCCTGTACCATGATGCAGCTGCTGCTGCTCCTGCCACTGCTGCTGAAGCCCCTGACACGCAACCTACACTGCACACCAGGGCCTGGCTTTGTGACCTCACAGGGAGCTTCTAACAGCAACATTCTGCCATCTCCACGGTGCACCCAAATATTCCCCGGCTGCTGGTGACAGGTCAAGCAGAGCCACCAGGTTCAGCCCTTCCCCAGCGTACACAGGGTTCTCTGGAGAGCTGTCCTGGGTTGCAGAGTGTTCTATTACCATCCTCAGGAGCTGTTGAAACCAGGTGGGGCAGTGTTCCCTTGCCTCCTCTCCCCAGACTATCTTTCTGTTAATTGCCCATCATTGTCCTGCCGCCTGACTCAGAGATAACTCCCTCCGGACTATCATCTGTTAATGAGCCTAATCAACACTTGGCCTCATGACTCATTACCCCATTGTGAGATGCTCCACCCAGAGGGAGGAACCAAGCATCCCATCGTGGATGTAATCTGGGACTCTGACCACCAGAGACAATCCCTTTCCACTGGATTTCCAGAGGACAGGAGCTACACAGCCACCATTGGACTTTCTGAGGAAGAGCAGACCCCTTTACTACAGGATTGCCACTTCGGGAGGACTGCAGCCACCATTCTACCAGACTGCTACCACCACCTTGCCTAACAGGGTGCCAGGTTGTATCCTAACTCTGTCAGTTTAACCCAGTGATTTCTGCTTTTATTGTTTTTTCTTTCCCCCTCCTTTTATTTCCCTATTAAATTGTTATTCTGACTTGGTGTCTCCCACTAGTTTGTTTTCAAACTAGTACAAGAGCTGCTCTAGAAAACACTGCAGAGACTACCTGGGACTTAACCTGTCTCCAGAGCAAATCCCAGTGCTCCTGGAAGTGCCTGAGGGTGTCAGGCAGCTGCTGGTATGGACCTGTCCTGAACGTGGACCAATCACTTCCTGGAGTTCCCTTGGAGGAGTCAGGAGCTGGCACCTGGGAATTATCTCAAACCCTTCATGCTCCACATCGGTCGTCAAAGAGCACTGTCAGCTAGCAATTAAGCACCATGAAGTTGCTCATTTACTTTGCCCCGACAGGATAATGAGCATAGTCAGGAAAGCAAAGAAAATAGAACTTGTGGGCTGAGACAAAAACAGTTTAATAACTGAAATGCAGGAAAATAATAATAATAATAACAATAATAGTAATAAAAAGGAGATGGTGAGAGGGAAAGAACACACAAGAAAACAAGTGATGCACATTACAACTACTTGCCACCTGCTAACCAATGCCAAGCCAGTCCCCAAACCCCTATCAGCCCTTTGTTCTGAGTAACTCCCCCACACTGGGCATGACATTCTATGGCACACAGTATCCCCTTGGCCAGTTCAGGACAGCTGTCCCAGCCATTCTCCCTCCCAGATTTTAGTGCACCTCCTCCCTGGCAGAGCATGAGATACAGAAAAGTCCTTGGCTCAGGGCAAGCAGCTCCTTGGGGCCACCTCTCCTCTCTCCTACCTGATTTGCTGCCCATCCCACTGGCCCAGCGGCACCCACTGCCCTGGCCAGCAGCTCCCAACGTGCCTGGCACAGAGCTTGGGGACGTCCACAATGGGGGCCAGCTCAGCGGGTGCCCCTGAGGTTCCCCCCAGCCCAGCACGGCTCCCACTTGCCCAGGTCTGGAGGGGCACCATGCAGCTGTTTCTTTGCCCCTCAGAGCTTCTGTCTCCAGTGGACCGGCACCAACCCACCTTCACTGGTCATCTCCATGCTGGGCCACAGTGCCACTGCCCTGGGGCAGTCACTAGAGGCATTAAAATGTTCATAAACAGGATCTATGTCTGACTGTTTGAAAAGAAATACCTAGACTCTGGGAACTAGCAACTGCTCAGCTTCAGCTCTATGCGTGGGAAGATTTTGGAACAGATCCTCCTGGGAGCTCTGCTGAGGCCCATGGAGGGCAGGAGGTGATTCAGGACAGCTAGCACAGGTTCACCAAGCACAAGTCCTGCCTGACCAGCTTTCTGCGATGGAGCAACTCCACCCGGGGACAAAGGGCGGACTCCGGGTGGCACCTCCCTGGGTTGTGGACATGGCACCCCCAACACCCTTCTCTCCCCTGGAGAGGTGGATTTTCAGGGGGTGTTGGATGCACGTCTGGTGGGTGAGTTGATTGGATGGTCGCAGCCTTGATCAAGTCGATCAAGGGGAGCAGCTGATGGAATAATTTTTGGTATCGGTAGTTTTGATACGGTCTGTCCCGGGACCTTTCTGGACCAAACGTCCCGCACACGGCTGGATAAACCCATCCTCCGTCAGGTGAGGAACGGGCCGAGGAGTCACAGTGAGCGGGGTGACACCAGACCAGAGCCCGGGGGACAGGAGCGAGGGGACGGCTCGGGGAGTTCCCCCGGCTCCGAACGCAGGCACCGCCGGTACCGCAGCGCCCCCGCCATGACGGACCCGGGTACGTCACTTCCGCCCCCACCGCCCGGCCCTGGCCCCGCCCCCGCCCCCGAGCGGCGGCGGCGGCGCCCGGGCGCCCCCTGGAGGTTCGGAGCGGGTACTGCAGCCCCGGCCCCGCCCGCCCCGTGGGGGCAGAGCTGGGAATGGCGAGGGGAGGGGGAGGCCGGGGACATGGGGGACACGGAAGATATGGGGAGGGGGACACCGGGGACATGGGGGCGGGGGTCTGGGAGTCCTCTGGTGCTGGGAGGCGACAGGAGGTCCCAGCGGTGCCACTGGGGGACCGGGAATGCCTTGGAACCCCCAGCGGGGCGGGAGGGGCCTCCGGGGAGGCCGGAATACATGTGCGCGGGGCGGGTTCCGGGCGGACCGGAAGCGGGGCCGAACTCGTTGCCGTGACAGCGGGCCCGGGGCCGCCATGGAGGCCGCGCTCACCGACATGTACGACCAGGCGCTGCTGGGCATCCTGCAGCATGTCGGCAACGTGGAGGAGTTCCTACGCATCCTCTTCGGCTTCCTGTACCGCAAGACCGACTTCTATCGGCTCCTCCTGCGGCCCGGGGACCGCTTGGGCTTCCCGCCCGGCGCGGCGCAGGCCATGGCCCTGCAGGTACCGGCGGGGCCCGGGGGGATGACGCAGCCTGGCCGTGCTGGCGGCCGGCGCTGTCCCTGCTCGGGGCCGAGCCGAACGGGCCGTGTCTCCCCGGCCGGGCGGTGTTCGTGTCGGGCCGGCGGCGGGGTCAGGTCCGGGCAGGGCGGGGGATCTGGGGCGGGGGTCGGGCAGCACAGCGCTGCCTGGAGAAGTGCAGAGGAAGGCAGGAGAGGTCCCTTGAAGCGGGGGGAAGCGTCACCCTCGTAGGAAGATGAGCAGCCCCGGAGGCAGGCGAGGACCCCGAGACCCCGGTGGGAAGAGCCCGGGTGCGACATCTGCTCGGAGGTTGGCCCCGGGAGCACCGGCCAGGGTGGACTCAGGGAGCTGCCGCCAGGAGCCGTGGGAGTAGACAGGCCAGAGAGAGGCAGGAGGCAGATGAGAACCCGGGAGACGTGGGGGGAAGTACGTCTGAGCTCCGCTTAGCGAGAGCTTGTGGCCGGCATTGCGCTGGTCCCGCTCCTGGACGGGAGGGGGCAAAACGCCTGAGCTACCTGGTTCGGTGTTGGAGGAGCTTTGACTTGGGGTCCTCTGGCGTGTTATTAATTTTCGTTGGCAAGGAGGAAACGAGCTCGTAAAACTTAGAGTGAGGCTGGGTTTGGGGTGTTTGTCTGCTCGGCCTGGATGAGTTTTCTTTCCCAGGTGCATCAGGCCCGACGTGACATGGGTGGGGGGACAGGAGTCCTGCCCCTCCCTGTAGTGCCCCGTGGCACATGGGGGTCCTCATCACCCCCCAGGGTAGCCCCTGATGGCCTCTCTGGATTAGGGGGACCCCAGAGGGTGCTCAAGCTGCAGAGGGATGGCATGGAGCTCAAACTGTTGGGCAGAGGGGCAGTGCTGATGGGGTTCCTGTCTGGTGGCCCCCTGGGACTGTTTGGGGCTGGGCACAAGGAAGGAGGTGCAGCATTGCACCATTGGGAAGGTCTTAGGCAGGGTGGCCTCATGGCTGCAACCAGAGGTACCCAGAGTGTGGGGGCAGTGTGGAAGGGGCTCATTCCTCCTCATCCTGGCTCGACGGCAGCCCAGGGAACACAGTTCTGCGGTGTTGCTTTGCATGATCCATGCAGGGCTGGCACTCGCCTTTCCCACATGCTCCCCTCTGCTCATTGCTTGGGGGGGAAGGCCGGGGTAAGTGGCACAAGTTTCTGTCCTGTTGTGGTTGCGCTGGCAGGAGCCCTCTCTGGGCCATGTCCTTTGTCCTGCACCTCCTGGACCCAGAGGAAGACTCAAATCAAGCAGGTGTGCCAGTACACTGCTGGAAGAACTAAATCTGCTTCCAGAATATTCCTGGGAAGCAAAGGAGGGTTGTGTTTGATGCTTGCACACTTTTCATGTTTACAGTGCCAAAGCCCTGGCACTCAGGTGGGAGAAGTTGCAGCCCTTTCAAGGAGCAGGTGCAGGGTCTGAGTCGCCATCAGCCCTTGCTGCAGACACGGCTGTGGGCTTCACTTCTGACCTCCAGCCTGCACTGGACAGGCATGGCCAGAAGCCACCTGTGGGGTAGGATTACATCTCCTGGGATCACATCTTCTCCTGCACCTGTCCGTTTGGGCACAGTCAGTGCCAGCTCAGTTGTCCTGCAGCTTCTCCTGGGGCAGCTCATCCTGTTTGCCTGTTGGAGACTTTGTCTGAGTCCAGGCTTGCAAATGGTCCCTGGGTGAGTCCCGGAATTTGGGGTATGGGGAGGCTCCCTTGGAACCCCCTCCCAGTCAAGAGCTGAATCTCACCGCTCTGCTTTTCCCTGGAGTAACCAGCCCTCTTCCCAGGCTGGTGTGAGGTTGGCTGCAAGAACACAATCCTAGAAACAATTCCAAAATGCTCCCAGGAGTTTTTGAAGTGTGCTTGACATGGCCATGGAACTTTTCAAAGAGTCACCAGCTGTTTTTGTTGGTGACTCAAGCAGCTCGAGGTAGGTGTGTGGTGCGGAGAGAGGAAAGGCAGGAAGGAGTAGGTGCCCCAAGTGTGTGATGCTGCTCCTTTCCTTTGCTCGGCATCCCAGGCAGAGCTGGCAGTGCTGCTCACTCAGTTTGCTCTTTCTCTCCCAGGCATTCCGAGTGTTTGAGCGGATGGCCAGGCAGGATGATGAGAAGAGGCGCCGGGAGGTGGAGGCAAAGCTGAGGAAGAAGGAGGAGGAGGAGGAGGCAGCTGCAGCTGCTGAGAGGGTGAAGCTGTGCCCTGCGGCTCAGGAGATTGAGGTGGAGACAACGGAGCACATCCCAGCACCAGATGCCGGGGGAGCTGCAGGCACACAGGAATCAGCCGCAGCCCAGGGTGCTGCAGCCCCCAGCCCTGTGTCAATGGAGCCTTCAGGGGCTGCTGCCCCAGCAGAGCTGCCCACGTAAGGGTCTCTTACTTTCTTCATGCTCCTGGCGGGGGGAGGCAAAACCATGGACAGGGTGTCCACTGTTCCCTGCACAGCCCTTTTTGGGTTTTGGCCTTCTTCTGCAGGCACTCAGCCCTTTGGGAAGCTGTGAGGATTTCCCTTGCAGGCTTCCAGGGCCAGAGGCATCATGTAACTTCCCACAGGAGGGCAGGAGTTGTTGTCCTGTGGGTGGTTTGGGGTTTCCCACTCTGCTCTGAGCAGGGAAGGTGGCACATCCCGTACATGGCCCCACAAAGCTGGGCTGGGCCATGTGGCTCCTCCACAAACTGCCTGTGGTGAGCACTGTCCCTCTTCTGGCACTTGCTAAGGCTCACATGGAAGTCCTGGCACCAGCCTGCACTCTTTTTGTTAGTGCTGGACTCCCTGGTGTGCTGGGAGACATCCCAGCAGCTGTCTGGGAGTGTGCACGGATACCTGCAATGCCTACAAGTTGGTACTGGCAGGCCTGGCCGTGTGACAGGCAGCTGCAGCAGCAAATGGGTTTGGAGCCCTGTAGAGGTCTCTGGCCCGGCCCTTGGCTCAGAGCAGGGCCAGCTTCAAAGATCAAGCAAGTGCTGCAGAGTTTTCTCTTTAGCCAGGCTTGGTGGCTTTCCAGCAGTGCCAAGCAGCCTCCATTTGTGCAGAAATGTCCTTGTGTCAAAGTCCTTCCATGGCTTCTGGGACACTTCCAGCCTGACTCTGTCTGCTGAACAGCAAGACGTGAGCTCCAGCGGGCCAGGGTGGCCTGTCTGAACCGTGTACCTGAATGCAGGTTCTGTGCAGGGTTCACTCGTCCTTCCTTGGGCATCACCTTGACCCTGGGCCAAGGAAGAGCTGCCCAACCCTTGCTCAGGGCCTCATGGCCCATTGAGGTTCAAGCTCCTGTGTTTCTTTGCTGACCAAGTTGGGGGAGTGATGCTGTGAGCTGGCTGTGCAGACTCCATCTCCTCCTCCCCTTTCTGGTGTGTTCTGTGGTCAGACCCCATGTGATGGCTGCGCTGCCCCTCTCCGATCACCACGACTGTCCTGGCCGTATGCGGGGCTCTGCTGTGGCCCGTCCCTGCTGTCCCACTGGTGCTTGGTGAGGAGGGAAGCTTAGGCTGGTGAACCCTGTCCTCCCAGCCAGTTTTGGACATGTTATGGGGAAGAGCAAGCTGCCAGAAGGAAGTGGACCACTGGAAGAACCCCAAATCGTGGAAGGACTGGGGTGGCCTATGCCCCTGAGGGGCATAGAGAATTCAGAGCTCAGATTTAGGGGCTGTTGACCTTTGGCATATGGAAGGAACAGTCTGAGGACCAAAATCTTGGGAACAGTGGAATGATACATGGCAGGAGTGGAGAGGTTTGGTTCCTGCCCCTGGGGATGGTTGGGCACTTGAACAGGCTGCTTGGTCACGGCTTCAAGGCTGCCAGAGCTCAAGGAGCATTTGGACAATGCTCTCAGGCAAATGGTGGGATTGTTGAGGTTGTCCTGTGCAAGGCCAGGAGTTGGACTCAATAATCCTTGTGAGTGCCTTCCAGCTCAGGATATTCCATGATTCCATTATTCTAGGACAATGTTGGAGTCAGGTTCTGCAGCCTCGGCTGGAGGCCATGATGGGGAAGGGCCTGAGCGTGGCCACCACTGGGGGAGGAGGAAAGGGGACTGGCAAGGTGCCTGGTGAGTCACGTGGTCTGTGGTCCGATGGGAGGAGGAGAAAGGACTTAGGTGTAACTGATGTGCATCCCAGAGCATAAAGATAAGCCAGAAGCCAAAAATGAGATCAGCTGCAATGCCTGTGCTGGAGCTCTCCTGGTAAAGGAGGATTGTCCCTGGGGCTGCCAGTCTGACACCGATCCTGGGCAAAATTAGCAAGTCAAAAAAAGCCCTGCCAAAGTGCACAGCAGTGGCCTGGGTGTGTCCAGCTCAGCTTTCTCCCAGTGGAGAAGACAGGGAGAGACTAGAGGCCCAGTGAAGCCATGAGCAGAGGGAGCTGGGCTGGGCTGAGTGCCAGCTGCTTGGCCCTGTGCAGGCCACATCTACTTCGCTGCCCTGTGAAGTTTCACCTCAAGGACTTTTGCTGTGGGGCAGCAGCTGGTGTGAGAGAGTTCAGCTGCCCGAAAACAAATGTCAGAGGGAGGGATCAGGAAGGAAGGTGAGGGCTCATGTGGAGCAGGATGAGTCTGACAGCGAGTGTGTTGGAGACAACAGGGATGGTTTCTGCTGTGTGTGGTGAGAGCCTGGTTGAAACTCGGCCATCGCATGTGCCACCCTCTGAGTGTGTCCTGGCACCGCTGGAGAGTGGCCCCTGTCCGACCTCAGACACTCAGGTGTTGTTTTGCAGCCTGCAGCTGTGGCATTGAACACCAAGCCATGCGTGGCAGTTTTCCCGTGGGTGTTGCCATGAGAAGAAGATGCCTTCAGCTGAATACAGCTGCCGCTGCAACTTCTGCCTTCCCTGATGGGCTCTTCTCCCTCTTACTGCTCCTGCCACCCCAAACTCGCTGGTGGGGTGGAACACCTGCAGCTCCCTTGGCGCCTGCCCAGTTTAAACACGTGGTGGGCGAGGTGGGGTGCAGGTCCCAGTCCCAGTCCCAGGAGTCTCTAGTGGTTTTCAGGCCAGGAGGATGGGGTGGCTGCAGGCCTGAAGTAGGGCAGAGCAGCCCACGGGTTTGTCACGGGGCTGTAGTTGGTTTCGATGCCTCTGGGGGGCACTGGAGCCCCCTGAAAGGCAGTGGGGGCCGGGCGGGCACCCCCCGACAGACTATTAATAATTTAACCGACTGCTTAATTCTCCACAGCCCCTTCCTTCTGAGCAAAACCCAGAGCACCCAGCCTGGGTACGAGGGGCGCATGAGTAATGCACAACTCTGGCAGCAGGAATGCAGAAAAGAGCTTAAACAAAAATATTTTCCATCTCCCTTCCTTCCCCCCGCCCCTCCAGCCACTGGTGAAGAAAACCGCTGCCACCAAAATCTATATAAAAACTTGCTCATTCTGTCAACCTGACGGCTCTGGAAATGTAGGGCAGGTACCATCCCAGATCTGCCAGCTCCCATCAGAGCCTTGCGCTGCGCCTGGATGCTGGGGTGCTGGTTGGGAACATCTTGTGAAGCACAGTGAGATGGTAGCTTTTTCAGGGTCGATCCAGATGAATTGAGCCAGTTTTGCAGGTGTGGAGGCTTTCAGGGCTCAGTTTGGGGCTCGGCCTGGTCTCCCCAAGTCCCTCACCTTCCCCACTTGTGAAAGGCAAGCAAATCAATTCCTCTTTGCTGTCCTGTAAGTACACCGAGGACTGAGGTGTCTTTGGGGTGATGCTCGTGCCAGGACCTGTGCCAAGGGGGACAGAGGTCTCTGTGCCACAGAAGAAGCCAGGCTCCTCTTGCAGTTGCCCCAGGTGTTGCAGCCATCCTTCTCTGGCTGTCAAAGCTCTCTTGCTGTCCTTCCTTGTCAGGAGGGTAGCAGGGCACAGCCCTCCTCACACCTCACCATAGGGCTGTTCTTCCTGGCACTGCAGCTGCACAGTCCCAGCTCTGGCTCTTCCCCCATCTGCTCCCAGAAGCCATCCTTGCCTGAGCTCAGCTCCTAATTTTGAACACCTCTGCTGCCCAGCACCCTCGCCATCCCCCAGCTTGGATTCCATCCTGCATATATTTGCCACACAGCATTTAAAATAGAGCCTGGCAGCCCACGTGTGGCACTGCGCAGCCTGGCCTGTGCTTGTGCTTTATGACTTTGGTTCCTGGCTTCCCTCTGCTCTTTGCTTTCTCCCAGTATGAACTGGGGGGGAAGCTCTCATCCCCCTGTCCTGTGAGTCCCTTCCCTTACTCCATGTGTGGGCAAGAGGTAGTGGCAGGAGGCTGGGAAGGGCAGTCCTGGAAGCCTGTGCATGATGGTGAGGTTTCTGAGGGGAGGATGTTTGGGTGTAGACAGCACAGCCAGGGCTGGAAACAGGGCCAGTGGGACATGGAACACGGTGCCAGGTGGGCCCAGGAGGATATGCAGTGCCTCATTCCTGAGGAAGGCTTTGACTGCTGCCAGGCGATCTGGCACAGTAACATGCAGAGCAGAACGAAACGCTGGGGTCTCTGTGGCCTTCTGCGGGTGGAGAGGGAAGAGATGGCTAGAGGAGTGGGCTGAGGTGAGGAGGGAGCTCTTCATGGCTCCACCACTGCTTTGTGGGGCCTTGAAGGAGATCCTTCAGGTGTTCTGGAGTCCGTGACTGGAGAAGGGACTCCACTCACCCTATGTGCACAGTGCCGTTGTGCCAAGGAAGGGGGCAAACAGGCTGCTGCTGAGCAGCAGAGCCCTGGCCACCCTGACCACCCCAGTCACCTGGTCCAGGTGAGCCCTGCCACCGGGGCTGGTCTCCCTGACATGGCTCTGTTATCCCTGGGAGTGGGTGTTTGGGCTCAGCAGTGACCTGCAAAAATCCTTGGTGTACTCCCTGGCTTGCTGGCCGGTGAGAAGCAGAGTAGAATTGAACTGAAATGCATTAATCTGGTGAGCTGACTCCTAATATTTCAGCTCTCTCCTGAGACCCACCACTCCCATTCCCAGAGCTCCAGGAGACCTGGGGTTAACCCTTTGTGAGACTGGGAGCGTCCCTAGGATGACACAGCAGAGCTCTGGGAAATTTCCATGAGGCGCCTGTGTGAATCTAACTCGACTTAGCAACGGCTTGGCTTTGCTGGAAGCCCAGATGGCGTTTTGTTGTGAGGTGCCTGCAGGATGGGCTTCCTGGCATGGCTGCATCCTTCTTGGGGTGTTGGGAGTTTCACTGCTGGTCACCCTCTGTGGGGGAGCAGGGCTGTGAAGAGGAGCTGTTGCTGCACGCTGCTGACTTCGAGGCCGGTTTTGTTTGACTCAGAGACTGTGTTGTCCCAGGCTTTCTCCTCTCAAGCCTTTTCCATTCAAAGGGAGGGGAACCCTTAGGTGCTCAGCAGTTTTGTCTGGGACTGTCCAGACCAGAAGCCAGTTAAACTGGTTTCCTTCCCCACTGCCCCTGGGGACTTTCCTGATGAGCTCACCTCAGAGTCTGTGCTGTTCTTTCAGCCTGACCCAGAAAGGAGCTGATCTTGATCCACATTTAAGGAGAGTCTGTCCTGGTTCTGATTCCTCTTACGCACGTGGGGCTGTGCACAGGGAATTCCTCCAGCATGGCCAAGGCCTGTCATGAGCAGGAGTCAGACAGTGCTCAGAGAATGGCCTGACCTGATACAGCTGAGCTCCATCTGGCCCCGTATCCTGTCTCCATCAGCAGCAGATGCTGGGGGAAGAGGAGAAGAACAGAATGAGCGTGCAGTGATACTTTCTCTGTGCTTTCACCCTGCTCTGGTACATAGTGGCTCAGCAGCTTTCTGAGCACTTGGTCCTTCGGCTCTTTGGGGGGATTATTTTCCCTTTTCTTTCTGAATTTCAGCCCTCTCATGCCTGAGGGCTCTGCAATAGCATCCTGCAGCAGGTCCCTGCCACACAGCACTGCCATGTGTGGCTATTTTCTCCATGTGGGTGAAGAGGCATTGAGTGGATCCTCAGTCCCCTTCTCTGCCCTCTATGGGGTTCTTCTACTGTGTCCATTTTCCCCTTTCAGCCTGTTTTTGGGCTGAAGAGTCATCATTTCCATGCTTGTTTCTCACTTGAGCATCCTTATGCTCCTGGTCCTGTACGATTCTCCAGTGTTCTGAGGGCCATCCCCATGCTCATGTATGGACACATTGGTGGTCTCTGCCTCCTACCCCATTTCTTTTCTCCTTGGCTGTCCTGCTTTTGCAGTGAGGCCATGAAATCGTCTTCCAGCAACATGGTACTTCCTGCAGTAAAGTGATATCACTCCAACCCCTTTTCTTCACTTCCCAGCTCTCCCCAATGATGACAGCTTTTTCAGGTGGGAGCAAGAGCTTCATGGAAGCTCTGTGTTGGTGAGACCTCCTTCTGCTGACATGCCCCAGTGTGTCCTTGGCTCCTTATGTGTCACCAAGGCTTTTTTGGCCCTCAGGGTCTGCAGCGCTGCACTCGCAGTGCTGTTGTGTTTGGTTTCTGGGAGGAATGTGTCTAGGTGATACAGAGGGAAGCAGGGAAATGTAACTTAAGTCGTTTTTGCTAAGTGTAGTCTTTCTTGCAATGGAGAGAGGCTGTGGTTCCTGCTGGAATTGTGTGCCTTCTCCCATTGTGGTGGGAACTCAACTGCTCAGGAAGCATTCTTTTCTAAGGCCTGAAACACTTGAGCTGAGGGTAAAATCCCTTAGTCATTTCTGGTGCAGCCCTTGTCACTCCCAAGCCTTTTGCAGATGATGAGGAACTAGTCAGGGTTCAATTTCTCAGTGTTTTCATGGAGAACCAGGCCCCTCCAGCTGGGTTGCTGAGATCAGCAGCAGAGTGCCAGTTTCCCTGTCCTGCACTGAACTGCTAAGGCTTTTGGTTGCCCTACCAAGCTACTGAGCTCCAAAATTAGGTCCTGGGACCAAAAATAACTAAATTAAAACCTATAAATTTTTCTCTCAACATGCAGAAGATCCCAGGGCTGGAAACCAAGGGACAGCATGTGCCCAATTCTTAAGTAAAAAAAAATTGCTGTTTGCTTGGTTTAATATTGCAGCGTTCACCGAAAGGAGCCTAATGTGGAAAACTACCTGGACTGGGCCAGGTTGTGTTGGTGGTGCAGGGGTCTGAGAGGCCACCTCGTACTCTCTTCCCACAGCTCAATCCCATTGGCTTCCTTCGGCCTTATCCCCCTTTCCCAGGGGAGCCTGGTTGGCTGTGTGTAGGTCTCTCTCTTGGGAGACCTCTGAAGCCCAAGGCTGTATAAGCTCTGTGCAAACAATAAGATCCCAGGGGTCTTTTCTGGATGGTAGCATGTCCTGCTGTCCTTGACCTAAATATCCCAGCAGTAGTGAAATTTAGCCCCCTGGTGCTAGCACTCCAACACTCTTCTGCAAGCTGGTGGTGGCATTTCAACTTGCCTAATGTCAGTAAGTTGGCGCTGCCGAACAGCTCTGTAAATAACTCGGGACGCAAAAGGGAAGGCTAAAAGCTCTCCTGAAGAGAGTGAGCTTGGAAAAGAGCAAGGCTCTTTCCCAGCAGGGAGAGGAGCAGAGTGTCTTGGTGGGGCTGGTGGGGCTCCAGCTGCAGAGGAGGGGGTGGATTTGTTGGCTGGCTGTTGGGTTGAGCAGCATCATGTGGGTGGTGCCTTGGGCACCTGGTACCAGGAGCCTTGATCCCTTCCCACTGCATCATCCGGGCTTGGTGACACAATGGCATATAGAGGAATGTGTCTTGATGGGCTTGACTTTTGGTTGTTGGTCCCATCGTGGTGGTAAGTTGAAGCTTTGAGGCGTCCTGAAGGTGAGGTGACCTTTGAAAATACAAGTCATATGAGAAGCAGCTGAGGGAGCTGGAGGAGCTTAACCTGGAGAAAAGGAGGCTCAGGGGGGACCTTCTCACTCTTGACAACTCTCTGACAGGAGGGTGGAGCCAGTTGGGGATCTGGCTCTGCTCCCAGGGAACAAGGGACAGGACAAAAGGAAATAGCCTCAAGTTGTGCCAGGGAAGGTTTAGGTTGGATATTGGGAAGATCCCTTCATGGAAGGGGCTGCCCAGCCCTGGCACAGGCTTCCCAGGGTAATGTTGGAGTACTCATCCCTGGGGGGATTTGACAAACGTGCAGATTTGGCTCTTGGTTACATGAGTTAGTGGTGGCCTTGACAGTGCTGGGGAAACAGTTGGACTTGATAGTCTCAGAGGGTTTTTCCAACTGAAATAATTCCATGATTCCATGATCCTTGTAATGCTGATGGTGGGCACTGCAGGCTTGAGCCTGGGCTGCACTTCCTGGCTGGGCTGTGCCTCAGGTTTCAGAGTGAGGGGAAGTCACTGGCTTGCATTTTTCACTTTATTTTTTTGAGAGCAGGACCACCAAGCTGCACAGTGCAGTCCTGGAGGTGTGTGCTCAGGAGCTCAGGGATAATGGGCCATGGGGAACTGTTGACGAACTTCTGCCCACTTTGGGGGTGAAGAACACTTTCCAAAATTGGATTTGGGTTGTTCTCCAGCAAACCAAACACACCTGGGCTAGAAGAAATCCCGAGGATTGGGAGGGCCCTGGACCACTGCTGTGCTCAGGGCTGGAGCTTGCTGCCAGCCAAGGAGCATCACAGAGGATTGGGGTGGATCAGAGTGGATCCTGAGGCTTACTGACTGCACTGTGACTCAAACTGTAAAGGAAGGGATTTGGCATTCAGTTTGCTTAGTGCTGTGCCAGAGCCTTCATTAGTTGAAGTGCTGGTACAAAGAAGCCTTTGGGGAGCCCTGGGTGCCTACCGGACCCCAGCGAAGGTCTGGGAGCTGCAGTCTACGTTCTCCTAGCACAGCACTTCCCAGGCAGAACCCAGAGACAGAAAGTGCAACTGTCCTGATGTTTTGATGCCAAAAGATGTTAAATCTGGAAGTGGGGGGGAGGCTCCTTTGCAGCTTGCTTGCAGAAGGAGCACAGAGCTGGGATTTTCCATGCGCACAATCCCTGCAGCTTTGGGAATGCAGCTTTCTGAAGAGGTTAAACCTCTGGCTTCCCTACCTGTTGCTACAGCACCCACACTGGATCCCTGAGGACCAGAGGGCACACTTTACCCTCTTCAAAATCATCTTAGAAGCTGAGGTTTTTTAGCTTTGGGTGTTGTCCATCTCAAGCTGAAGCTTGATAGCAGCTTTTTGGGGTGCACAGACCTTCCTGTGGCTTGAGGCACTTTGGGTTCTCATCTGGAGGGCTAGCAGAAGTTCTGGAAATCGGAATTCCAGTAAATCTGTATTCTGTTGCACGTGCTGGTGTCTTTGGGTGAGCGTGGCCTTTCTGCAGCACTGCAGAACAGGCTCTGCCAACCCCCTGCCCACTGCCCGCCTGCCTAGCTGGCACTGCTGGATGGTTTCTGCCCTGCTGGGCTTCATGCAGCCCCTTTAGTGCTGGAGGTGTGGGATGCAGGTGTGGTGCAAGGTGCTTCCCCAGGAGGGAGTGGGGATTTGTGATGGTGTGAAGGCCTGGAGGCTGCCAAGGGTCTGATGGGCCTCCCTAGGTGGGTGACCCAAGTGTTGCCATGGCAGGAGGATGGTGGCTGCTGACGTGGTGCTGTTCCCAGCAGCCCTGTGCTACCTTCAGCAGCAGTTTCAGGGGGACAGAGCCTTCATTAGTTGAAGTGCCGGTACAAAGAAGCCTTTGGGGAGCCCTGGGTGCCTACCCGGACCCCAGCGAAGGTCTGGGAGCTGCAGTCTACGTTCTCCTAGCACAGCACTTCCCAGGCAGAACCCAGAGACAGAAAGTGCAACTGTCCTGATGTTTTGATGCCAAAAGATGTTAAATCTGGAAGTGGGGGACAGACTGTGGGCTGCTTCTCTCATTCTTCCTCAATACCACTCTCCAGGGAGCCCAGTGAGGTGCTTTGAGCCAAGCAAAGCTGGCTGTGAGCTACAGGCAGATCTAAATGAAACCATGGTGGGGCCACAGCTTGCCAGGGATATGGACCATCTCCCACCAGGCCTCAGGCGCTGGCAAGTGCTGGCACTGGGAGCTGCAGGAAGGCATCTACTTTGGAGCCCCCAACCCCAGGGTAGCATTCCCAGATGAGCATGGGGAACCAGCCCTTGCTGCAGTGGGGCCAGGTGCCCCTGGCAAATACGTGCCAGCAGCAGCTTCTCTTCCTGAGTGTGCTGGTGTCTCTCTGAGTCCTCACAGTGCTGGGGCCATAGGATTTATGATTCTGATGGATGCCATTTGATCTCAGCTGCTGTTAGGGAGCAGCAGCCTGGATCCCAATGTCTGCTTGTTGCAGTAAATGTCAGCTGGATTGACGACGTGCAGAGTGTCTCCTGGCAGGCCCTGCTCTCTGCATGTGGATTTGGGTAAGGCATGCGGAGTGCTTTTTTCTTTTCCTTATTGCTCTGAACTTCATTGTTACTCAATGAGTTCTTTCCACTCTTGGTAACTTCTCAAGCTTGACGATGGTTTCATGTATCACACAGGGCTTCTGACAGTGGTTAAAGCTGGGGTGTTTGTCCTCTTCTGTCTGCTGCCAGGGTGACTCCGTACACCATGCCCTCTGCTTGCCCACTCAAATGGCAGAAGGTCTCATGGAAGGGAGAGGCTGTCTCTGGCGGTTAGGATGTGCTTGTGGGATCTGCAGGATGTGTTGTGGTGGCAAAGTGCAGATAGAATGGGACTGTTGGAAATACCTCTCTCAGGAGCAGCTTTGCATAAAGGAATGGGTCTGTGTCTCAGTTTCTGCTGATGCTGGGTTGGTTGCTTCAAAAGGTTGGTTGCCAGCCCAGCTTTTTCTCCACATCATTCCCTTTGGCATCGGCCAGTCCTGCTGTCCAGCTTTGGCTGTGGCAGTTGTTTCTCTTCTCATCCACCTCCACATCTGGCTTGACACGTTTTCCTTAAAGCTGCCTAAATAATTCACCTTGACTAATAGCAAACAGCAGTGCCAGCTCTGGAGGAAGCTTTCTGGGAATGCCAGTGACTGGAGGGTGTCTGCAGTACTGGCCTCCGAGCCGTGGCATCCTTGACTGCTAGATCCAGGTATCCTGGACTTCCCTTCCTGAGACAGCAGGGATCCTGTCTTGGAAAGTTGAACTGCTCCAGGCCGAGAGGATCACTTCCATTAAGTTCTTCTGAAATTCCTTGGAATTTTCTCCTTCTTATGGGGAAAAAAAGAAGTCCATTGGGATTATGCCGTATCAGTTCCCTCCCGTGACACTTTCCCACCTCTGCTCCTCCTCAGGCTGAAGAATGGCTGCTCCCATGCTGCTGTGTCTTTTCCACAACTTTTGCATGCTTGCGCCAAAACTCCTCAGTGAAGAGAAACTTGGTGAGCTGCCCTGCTTCTTCTCAGCTCAAACATTAACCAGATCCTTTGGTGTGTTTGGTTCCTGCTCTTGGTTTGTGTCCAGCACTGCTTTCACAGAGCTGATGCTGCAGCTGTTGAGCTCCAAGGACAGAAATGTGTTCAGCTGAGTGTCCACAAGAGCGAGGATTGCTGTTGCCATTTCCACATTGCTCAGCTCATCGTGCGTCACCAACCCACGGAGCCGGGAATCCCAGAGTAAGAAATGGCCAGAAATCTGTGTATGGGGCTTGACACGCGGCTCAATCCTCAGACATCCAGCGCGCCCACCAGGGACAACACTGCTACCTTTCAGGGGGTCTTGTCCCCTTGTGCTGCTGCCGAGGGTCTCACCCCGCGTGTAGGGAGTGGCTTCAGTCCCAGGGACAGCGCAGCCGTGCTGCACCATGTGGCTCTGAGGAGTGGGAAACAGATCGGCTGCTTCTCGACGGTGCATTGTTAAAGGTTTCACCTCCCCCAAAATGACACATTGCGAGCAAAAATAGAACAAGACAGAACACATAGACCCACCCCCATCATCCCCACCACCCGGCAGCCAAGTGCACGCGGTGCCAAACCCATGGGTTTAAAAGCTGGTGCTTTGTCACCCTCCCTCCCCTCAGCCCTGCCACCACCTGCCCCAGCCCAGCAGGCATTCGGGCAGTCCAGTGAGTGACCATTGCCACCCGGCCCACGCTGTGTGCTGGATCTGGCCTCCCTCTTCACCTGGTGGGTCTGGGGATGGGAGCAGGAGCCGTGGTGTTGATGCAGGAGATTCTCTTGCCCGCTGCACAGTGGTGCTCTTGAGAAAACGTGAGGGATGCCTTTGGCCAGGAGAGCCACCTGCGGCGTGGCTTGGCCCAGCATGCTGTGAGCCAGAGCTGTCTCCTGCGAACAGTGAGGGAAGCTGCCTCCCAGCCAAGGAGCAGGGTCCAATTCTGGAGTGCCACTGGCGTGTGCTAAGCACAGTTGGACCAGGCAGAGATCTGGTTGGAAAACCTCCAGGAAAGGAAGAGTTGCTCCAGGAGGTGGTAGAGCTGTCAGCCGTTTGTCAGCAGTGCCTAACAAGGCTGCGGCCTGCCTTCACCACCCTGGATCTTCCACAGCTCCAGAGCTGGCAGTTACACTGGCAGTGAAATTACCCAGGCTTCATGAGTCCCCCGGTGATCCTGTTCTGGGGTAACAAAGCCCACTAGTTTCACATGCATGGATTTTTAACACTGGAAACAGAGCTGAAGCAGAGGTTCATGGTGTCTTGGGAAAACAGCTGGAGGGATTTGGACTGGATGTTGGGGAGGAGAGGAGTGGAGAAGTGATGGCACTGGAGCTCACATCCCCAGGATCAGCAGCCATGGCTGGAGAGAGGTTTAGGCACGAGGGGGAACTTCTCCCCTTGAAGCTGGGTGAGCAAGGCTGGGGCTGCAAGGCCAAGGCAGTGGGGCTGAGCTTGTCCAGTGAGCTGCACGTGAAGGCAGAGGTGGTGGTGACACATTCCTCCATCACCCAGCCGTGCTCCAGTTACAGCACAGGAATAGCTCTGGAGAATGACAGAGGGACAGTCGGGCTGGGAGTAAGGCTGCTATCACCTGCACAGTACCTGTGCTGTGCAGAGAGACATTGGACAAAGTCCCT
Organism: Coloeus monedula; assembly: GCF_965178545.1. Lineage (NCBI taxonomy): Eukaryota > Metazoa > Chordata > Aves > Passeriformes > Corvidae > Coloeus > Coloeus monedula. The sequence continues at coordinate 5,019,759 of NC_138808.1, read as the reverse complement.
ACAGAGCAAGTCCTGCCTCAGTTTCCCTGTCACACAGTTAACACTGGCTGTGGGGCTGATGAATCAACTCGTGCCCTCATAGTCAGTGAGACTGCGCTTGGTAAGCTCCAAGTGGGACTACAACATCCAAAACTGTCCAGCTGGGATCTGCTCAGTCCTGGTGCTCTTCTCCTGAGGGAGAGGAGGCACATCCAGGACAGACCTGGTGGCTTTGTGACAGCAACTGACGGCTGTATTTGTCCATGCTGAGGCTGTGTGGCATTTGCAGCTGGCGTTCTCACCATGTGTGCCTTTGTACCAGTGGATTTCTCCCATCTTTGATATTTGCCTCTGTTCTCATGAGCCTTGGCTGGGCATAGGCCCATTGCTGCCTCCTGCTCCCTTTTGAGTTTTTCCCAGGAAAGGCCTGGAGGGGCACATCTGGTTCTTTTGTGATTGCAGGGAGCCCCAGACACTTGGAATGGCAACACTTGGTTTGGGAGGAGCCAGGTTAGGGTCTGCCTTGGCCAGCATGGCCGCTGAGCCAGAAAGCTGGGCTTCTCATGGAGGGGGGCTGCAGGTAGAACTGTGGGGTGTTGAAACCCCCTCCATGCTGCTGCCCCTGAAGGTCACAGAAGAACAGAAAGGGGCCCACACTGCTTAGAAGAAAACACTCTCTTAGGAGGGGTTTAAACCAGCTGGGTTTAAAATCGAGTCAGATTTGTTCTTTGGTTCGCTGTGTGGCCTGGGGTGGAGGGCGGGAGTCCCGTGAAGCTGTGCTGTGCCTGGGCAGACCCCACAGCATGGGTACACGTCCTGCGAGGGCATTTAACCAGCCGAGCTGCCCCAGGCTGCACACAGACCCTCCTCCCTGCTGGGGGCTGATGCAGGGTGGTCTCTGAGACAGTTGTGCCTTGAGAGCCAAGCTGGGTGCCACCACTGGGGTGTCCCTAGGTGAGGACCAGGGGACACATGAGACAATGCCTGGGGACATGCCACTGCATTTCAGCATATTTGCTTCCCACGGGGACGAGCGTGGGGCCCTGAAGACCCTGTCACCACAGCCCCTGGTCGCCTGCACCATTCGGCTTCTCGCCCTCCAGCCTGTTTGACTCCTACAGTCCGGGGGCGGTTGGGAAGCGACAGCTGGAGCCAACGCACCAGCCCGGTGTGCGCTGCCATGCCAACCCTGTTTCCATGGCAATGGGCACCCAATGGGCGACTGCCAGGCAAGGCCAAGATGCCCGAAAAATGATGCGGTGCCCCCTGAAACGGCCAGCTGAGGCTGGGAGCCTGTGAACACTGCCAGTCCCAGTACTGCCTTCAGTGCCTGGGAGCAGCTCAGAACCACCCCGGGCCACAGGTGTAACAGGGCAGGTGAAACCCTTGGTGCACCTGGTGAAACCACAGAGAAAAAAAATCCGGGAGGTGTGCACAGCCACGTTGACAGCCCCCTCCGACGGTCTAATTTAATTTAAATAGATGGCTTTTATATAACCCTCAGGGCACCGTGCTGCTGGAGCCAGCCCCACCCTGTACTAGTGAGGGCCCCCCAGACTGGGGGTGCCAGGAAGGCAGTGGGGCACAGGAAGATAGGCTCCCCAGGGCTGTCTGTGCCCTAGGGCTGCTCTTCACCAGCCCCCCCTTTACATAAGTCCCTGAGCCCCATGTTTATCCAGCTCTACATTGAAGCCTAGGTGGGTATCAAAACATTTTAAAATAACTCTGCCTTTTGTTAGCACCACAGCTATCTTTAGAAGAGATTTGATTTTATTTGAAAGCCCTCTCTGTGAGGGTTCGGTGGAATAGATCCCCAGCCCAGCAGTTTAAAGGGATATGGGTGTGGTGGTCTCCTTTCTTGGCTGGAAACACTGTATTGATTATTGCTTATTGATCTGATAAACCCCATCTTACCCCTGCAGCTGTCTCCTCAGCTTTTCTCACATTTCCACAGCTGGAAGGGGCAGTGTTGTGCTCTTGAGTGTTGCTCATGATTCACTTGCCCAGGCACCCTGGGATGGCTCTTGAGGCATCCCGCTCCGCAGCTCCTTCACCTCCATGTTGCCAACTGCCCTGGTCATAACAGCTGGTGCTTTTCCCAAACGTTAAAATCAGGGTGAGGAGAAAGAATGCTGTGTTTTCATGGTGAACTCAGGTCACAACCATAGGCCACCAACTCTGCAGCCATGACAGTGGCTTGGGGGTCAGGTCAGACCCAGCATGTGCCAGTGTCCCTGCTCCAGCCATGATGGGAAGCAGAAGGAACGAGGAGCTTGTGCTGGAGCAGAGGTGGCCAGGAAGGCGCCCTGGGCCCACTGGGGGCCAGTTCTGCACCTTTTGAGCAGCCAAACCATCGTGCGTCTCACCAGCTGTCTTTTCAGCAGCCTGACTGCTGCTGCAGCACACTGGGGAGAGGGGACTGTGAGTGTCACCCACAATGGGTCTGTGGTCCCTCTGTCCTGTGGCTGCTGACTTGGACCTGCTCCCTTCCATAGAGTCAGCAGTGAGGGAGAGACTGGGCAGGAGCCCAGTGCTGGAGATGCTGTAGGAGGCCTGAGCAGAGGCTATGCCCTCCCTTTTGGTTTCTTGGACCCTGCTCTCAGAGCTTCCTGCTCTCTCTAGGCTCTGATCTCTGACATTTAACATGTCACCCCTTTCTCCCTCCACCAGGAGACAGGAGCAGTTCCAGACAAACCCTGACAGCTACAATGGAGCTGTGCGAGAGAATTACACCTGGTCCCAAGACTACAGCGACCTGGAAATTAAAGTGCCTGTGCCCAAGCACATCGTCAAAGGCAAACAGGTAAAGTGGTGTTAGTGGCGTCTCTTTAGCATTTCCCTTTCCATCAGGGTGCCCAGCTTTCCTGGGAAACTGTTTGGAGCGGAAAGGCTCCTTGTCCCTTGTACTGAAGGACCAGGATGTGGTTGTGCCATTTTCTCCCGTGTGAGTCTGGTGGGGACTGAGATCCCAGCCTGTCCGTGTTCCTATTGTGCTGCAGTGTTCTCTGCTCCATCCCAGCTAGGTTCCCTGGCACTGCCTCACCCTTTCTGTGCTGCTTCTCTCTGCTGTCGCTACCTGCGTACTCACGTGGGTTTTGGAGCCTGGTTGGGGATGGATGCCCTTCCTCAGTTGTTCCTCTGGCTCTCCGTGTCTTCTGCCTCCTGTTTGGAAGCAGGAGTTGCTGGAACGGCTCCTCTGGCACTGGGGAGCTGGATCAGGCACAGCCCCTGTGTGGCTTGACCTGCTCTAGATGGAAGGGAGCCGGCCTGGGTGGAGGCTGAGGGCCAGCCCCTCCCCCTGGCTGGCTTTGTGCACAGAGAGGTCTCGCCTCTCTCTCTCTGGCTCAGGCAGGAACTTCTCTGTTCTGCTTGTGGTCACGTTGTTTTTCCTGCACCACTTCTGTTCCCTCCTGGTCAGGGACCCAGAAGGAGTGTGCCCATGGCTGGCCTTGGTCAGACCTAGAAGTTTGAACTCTTTCCCAAGTGCTGCCCTTCCCTCTGTATTTTTCCATTTGGGAAGCCTGTGCTCCCCCACCTCCTGCTCTCCTCTGCTTCCAGGGCGGCTGAAAGGAGCACGCTGGAGTTTGTCACTGGCTTCAGCCTACACAGCTCCTCAGCATGCCAAGGAATGTCACTGGCAGCAGCAGCAGCAGCAGCCCGGGCCGGAGGGGTGAGGGGGCACACGGCTGCCACAGGCACAGCAGGGCACCAGGAAGATGCATCTCTCCCAGCAGGTCTCTGAAACAAACCCAGGCTGTTTCTTGAAAGGATTCTGGGGTGTCCAGATGGATATTCCATCCCTCCACATCGTGCTTCGATCACGATTCCTCTCCCTGCCTGGGGAAGTTTCCTCCATGCCAGGGGAGTTGTGTCCTTGTCCTTGCCAAAAACCCCACACAGGGCTCTGTCTGCTCCATCCTTGGCCCTGGAGAGGTTCAGGAGCCTGCAGGAGCTCACAAGAGTGGAGACAGGATATGGTTTCCTGACCTTCCCTTGGGTTAAGACTGTGCCATCGCTGTGGAAGAGTCCCTGCACCGCAGAGTGGGCAAAAGGGGTTTCAAGATACCCCATGCCAGTGCCCGTGGCATGGCTCTGCCTACCCTTGCCCCAGTATCTGCCCACGTCCTCTTGAAGCAATCTGTTGTTCGGATGCTGAACTTCCCTTCTCCTTGCACTGTTGCCTGGTGTTTTGTTCATCCATCCTTCTCAGGGCTCCTCTTGGCAGCTGAGTTTCCATTTCCAAATGATTCTATATATTCCCAGCCTTGGGGGAATGGGAACAGGCAGGCTGGGTCTTGGGCCAGAGCAGGAGGACTTAGAGCAATTTAAAAGTTCCATGGACTTCGGACATGTTGTTCCTGAGTACCTGCACAAGAGTTGGCACACCCCTGCATTCACACAGCTTCATATTTTTTAAAAAATTACCAGGTTTTTGGCTCCTGCTTGCCAAGGCGAGATTAAAAATCTCCCAGTTTGGTCCCTAGGCTCAGAGTGCACCCAACTCTAATGCTGCTCACAGTCTTCCTTATGACACTTTTTGGGATTCAGGCTGTTGCTATGGCATAGTTTTGCTCTGGTGAGCTTAAGGTTTCCTTGTATGGAGCTCGGGTGTCCTTGAAGCAGGAATGGGTGGTTGGGACCATCTTCCTACATGGTCCCCACCTCTCTGATCTACTTACGGGTGCAACAGAGGCCCACAGATCTGAGCGCTTAAATAGAAATAATGACTCCAGGCCTTTCTCTTTGCTGGACTCAGAGGAGACAAGCTCGTTTCCTCTCTCAGTTTGTATTTGCTTGTTTGAGGTGCGTGGGCAGGCGTGGGCGTTCAGTGTGCACAGAAATCACTGTGGTGAAAAGGCCACAGCACACAGACGAGAGCTGGCTTTCCTTGGGAGCAGCCAAATGTTTTGGGGAGCAGGGAGCGCATGGGGAGGGACAAGCAGCTTCAGAGCTGCCGGACTGCTGCGGGTTGCTCTTGGCCTTCCCCCAGCTGTGGGCTGTGCATACGAGTCCTCTCAGACATGTCTCTCCATGCATGAAGGGGCAGGGCTCTCCCACAGGGCATGTGCTGCCCCTGTCCCTACTCCTGGGGGGCTGGTGTGCTGGGTGGGACCTTCTTGCTAGGCGCAGGTAGAAGCAGGGGTTGCAATTGGTTCTCATGCTGGCTGCTTGCACAGCCAAGTGGCCAGGTGGTGGCTTCCCAGTTTGGATCTCTTCTTCCATTTGGGTCTCTTTGCTCCCTCTCCCAGTGCATGTCTGGTCCCAGAGCCCCCTGAAAGGTGTCCCTCAGCCCCTCCAGATATCTTGTGCAGCCACCTGGGAATAAAACCCCTCTCACATTTGGTTGTTCTTGTCCATGTGGATCCCACAGACACAATGCTGCACCTGTACCTTCCATGTCTCCAGCTTCCCTGGCCCTCCACACCCCAAAGAATTTCCCCCCAGAAGGTGACTTGGGAGTCACCTTGCTTTTTTCCCCTTGGTCCTTTCTGGGCAGGCCCTGGAGTGTGCTGAGAGACCAGCATAAGTAGCTGTGTCCCTGTGCCCAGGGACCTGAGCAGATGGTGGTAAGGGAGGGCAGAGCCTCATCCCCATGCCTCATCTCTGCAGTAGGGCTTCAGCACTGGTCTGGAGGGAGCTGCTCCATGGAAGGAGCACCTCCTCTGGAGGTGTTTCCATCCCAGGGCAGCTGCTCTTGTAGAGGCTGTCTACAGTCACATGCCAGGTGACAGCCTCTTGTCCTCTCCCATCCTCATGTCCCTTCCCCAATCCCCTGTGAGCGTGGTCCTGCTCCCAGCCATCGCACTGGAGCTCAGTCCCATGTCACCCTGTGCTGTGTGTGCTGGGCCTCCTCTGCTCCTGCCGGAGCACACAGCAGCTTTGGGGGTTGTACCCGGGTGACATCAGTCAGACACAGCCATGGTGCCCTCCCTGGCTGGAGCAGCTCTGCCTGTCTTCTGCCTGTGTGGAGCTAGTGAGCTGCTGGAAGTCTCCTAGGTAATGGATAATGTAATAACATTTCAAATGAGATCTGCAGAGCAGGAGGAAGATCTGGGGGAACTCTGGGAGAGAATGCAGGCAAATCTCACTGCAGTCTCCTCCTCTCGGGCCAGCACTGGGGGCCACAATCCTGCCCCTTCCCAGCCAGGTCCTCCCTACATCCTCTGGCTTGACGTGGGCTCTGCTGGCGGCACCTCAGGGCCAGAGGGGACAAGAGAGAACATATGGTCTCTACAGAGACCAAGGGTACTGCGTGCCTGTCACAGCCTGCCTCTGTCTCCCCAGGGGACAGCCATGTCACCTGCATGGCAGGTCAGAGCAGGGTTCCCCATATGGCTGCTGTGGGCGGGAACTGGCCCCGTTCCTGGGGACAGAGCTGCCGCTGTAGCAGGGAGCCGGGAAACCGTGCTGCAGCATTCCTCCTGCACGCGGCCCCTCCTCACACACCCGATGGGAGGCCTGGGCTGAGCCCAGGGCTGGCTCCAGCAGCGGAAGCAGAGCCAAGGAGCATGCTTTCAGCATGGTGCAGCAAAGAGGGGATGACCTACTGCAGCCCTAGTGTAGGAACCCCCAAATTGCCCCTGCTCAGCTATCAGGATGACATACACTCATGCCCAGCTTGTCACAGTGACGGACAGACATACCCCTAAAGAGCTCTCTCACAGCAAGTAGGTGCTTAACCTTTGAGTGCTGTGTGGAGGCCTGTGGCATTACTGCTCTTCCTTGTGGGGAAACTGAGGCATGGGGCAGAACCAGCTGCCTTGAATCCTTCAAGGGCCCCTCCAGTACTGCTTTTCCCTCACTGAAGAGATTCCCTCTCTCCTCCAAACTGTCGCTGTTTGCTATGAGAGAACAGTGGGATTCCCACCCTGCTGCTACAGGCAGGCCTGGAAGCTCTTCTCTCTCTCATCCCCTGCAAGTGCACTTGACCCCAAACCCCAGCTCGCACAGTGGGATGGCAAGCAGGAGCCTTCCAGATTATTGTCTCTCCCTTTGTTTCCAGGTGTCTGTGGATATCAGCAGTGGTGCGATTCGTGTAGCAGTGCTGGAAGGAAGCAGCCAGCACGTCCTCATGGAAGGGAAACTCACCCACAAGATCAACACAGAGAGTTCCCTGTGGAGCCTGGAGCCAGGGAAGTGCGTTTCGGTAAGGATGGTCTACACCAGCTGTGTCTCCTTGGCTCGCAGCTCTGCCGCGCTCGACCTAGGAAACTGAAGCAGCTGGAAATTTGAGCCAGCTCTGGATGTGTCTGGCTTTGCCTGTCCAACATCTGGCTCTGCCTGTCCAACGTCTGGCTCATGCTGCCCTTGCCTGTGTGCTGTGCCTTGCCTCCTACTCCTGAGTTGCCTGTCAGGGTGCTGGCTGGACAGCACATCTGTCAGGCTGGGCAGGGTGGTCCCCAGCTCCAGCACAGCCATTACTTGGGGCTGGTCCTGCACACCTGGCCTTGCTGACTCTGCTTTCCAACTCTCCTGGGCCCCGCTCCAACCCCAGCATCTTGGCAGGTGCCTGTTCCCCACCATTCCTTTCTGTCCTGCCATGGGATTCCTACTTGCCCTGTGTGATGCGGACACTGTGCCTCCTCCTCTGCCTCCAGCAGGCCTGTGGTTTGCTGTGTGCCTGCTGTCCGAAATCATCCCTGTCAAGGTGGTCTGAGTGCTGCCAGTGCCCAGCTGTGTATTACTGGTGGGTTCCCAGCCCCAAGCCTCATTTCTGATGTGCTCCAGATGTGCAGGCTGAGGGTGTGAGTTCAGCCGTGTTCACAGCTGGAGTTGTTGTGGGAATTCTGCCCATCACCCTGGGATCTTGAGTGTCAAACAATTTCCAAATTTCTGTGCCAGTTTGGGGGCCAGGATTGTGCTAGGAGCGGGATTTTGCTGCCTGTGACCATTTTTGCCCTATCCTTTTTCAGCCAGAGGCTTTTCCAGGAGAGTTTCAGGAGTCCCAAGGCTGTTGTGAGACCCAGGAGAGGACACATGCCATCCCTGGGAGGGAGGGAGCTGGCACCAAGCCTTTCTCCCTGTGGCACAAGGGTGGCAGCAGATGAGCACCCAAATCCAAGCCCCCACAGTGGAAAATGGAGTGGGAATGTGCTGCCAGAGTCAGGAATCCTGTGGATGGTGTGTGGGGAGGCTGCGCAGTGCCACTCGACCACTGCTGATCCGCAGGGATGTACCTTGAGTGACAAGCTGGTGCCAAAAGGGTGAGTGAGGTCCCTGCGAGGGAGAGGAGCTTCTCCAATGCTGCTAGGCCTTTGAAGGGATGTGGTAGCAGCATCCTTAACCTGCATTTTGTTAATATTCATAAGCATCTTGAAAATTAGCTTATCTGGAACAAAGAAACAATCCTGGAAAGGTATAAACCCATTGAAGAGGAGGTGGCCCAATGAGTGGCTGCTCCACAGTGTGGATAGAAGTCTGGAAGTCCCCAGTGGGTGTTCCCAGGATCAGCAAGGGAGGCAGTGTCTCTTAAATACCCATCAGAGGCTGGGAGTGGCGCGGGTGGAGCGAGACTCAGTGCCTCCTGGAGCAGCCGTGGACAGCGTGGGGAGCAGAGTGGGCCCATCACCCCCAACCCCAGAGCTGGGTCTTGCCTCGAATAACACGAGCCCAGGCTTGTGAGGATCTCCAGCTGGCTGCCAACATATTGATGGTGGGATGAGATCTCGCTTGAAGAATTGTAAGGTAACTGGAGCAGAGTGAGTAATTCTCGCCCAAGAGCATCTCCTTTTTCCATGTGCTGAGTAGCCAGGAGTGGTTTGCGCCTCCTCCCAGTTCATTCATCAGAGGACACCCACCCTTGTGGGAATGCATTGCTTCATTCAGTGCCTGGATGGGGTCATTGGGGTTTGTTTGGAGCTTATGGGGCATATGGACCATTTCTGTGCCCCAGTTTGTGCATCACTGTGTGTGAGCTCCAAATGCAGCAGTTGGGCTGTGTCCCTCTTGCAAGGTGCTGCAAGGTGCTGCCTGGCTTCCCTCTGTGGGACCCAGGGATGGCGTTCCCTGACAGGGTGTGGATGTAGCCAAAACTGAACTCACCCAGTGCCAGCGCTGGGGTTGTCCGAGGAGATCCTGCCTGCCTTGGGGACTGCTTGGGGCACATTGATGGCCCTGTCCATGCTGTGTGTTCGTGATCTGTGAATTGAGGTGATCCGTGCAGCAGAACTCGATCTTTGTGCCCAGGAGGTGTAATCTCTCTTGCTTGGTCCTGTCTGTCTGAAAAGGTCTCAGTTCTGTGCAGAGAGGCCTTTGAGTCCCATGTCCTCTTGCAGGATGTGTCAGGAATAATCAAGATCCCCAGATTCTTCAGGAGGCTGCTGTAACAGCTTTTTCACTGTCCTCGGCCTCCCTGGCCTCCTCCTGGCTCCCTTCTGGGATGCCATTCATGGCTGCACCATGAGCAGACTTCCTTCTCCTCCGGCTCTTACCCCGGGAAGTTTATTTTGCCTTACAACCCTTCCTGGCTCTGCTTCCCCCATCCTTCCTGGTGTTCTTATTCATGTATCCTCTTCATTGTGTCACTTGCACTCCAGCAGCCCGAGGACTCCCCTCACCATCATTCAGAGACCACTCTGCCTTCCCGCTCCTGCTCCATGGAGTTCTCACAGCTGGAGCCCAGCCTGACACCAGCATGTTTCTCATCTCATCCTTTGGCACACCCGTGTGCATGGCAGCAGAATCCAGCTGGCATTGTTCTGCAGTGGAGTGCTCTGCCGACGTGGGGCGGGGACCTGTCCCTACCTCCTGCTCAGGATTATGTCCCAGGATCGTGCCCCTGCCTGTGGCGTGCCACACTGTACCCTGGTCCTGGGTGTCATCCCTGTGCTCTCCCTTCTCCGTCACACCCGCTCGCTTGTTGAAAGCGAGATTAAAATAACCTTGCTGTTTTTAGCAATCCCCACTGGGTGTTGTGCACAACTCCTTTTGGTATTATTTTTGTTGTGGAGGATTTTTCTCCCATTCCCTCTCTTTTTCTCTTCCTCTCAGCCTTTGTTTTCCACGCTTGGGCTTTTGTCAGCAAGTCCTGCCTTGAACGTTTATTACAGTCTTGGCTTGTCATCCTGTGAGCCACAAGGCTGAGGGGATACAACTCGATGGTGTTCAGCCCTGCCCTCCACGTACTGCTGAGAATGGCACTGCTGCCTCCTCTGTCCCCCTAAACACCTCCCAGTGACTTTTGAGGTGACTTTGGCTGATGTGGTTCCAACAGGAAAGCTGGCCGGGAGAGGCTGTCCTCCCAAGACCTACTTATACCCCTTGGCAGCATCTCTCCAGCTTTGACCAGGTGTTTGGGATCAGAGAGGAAACCTTGTGCTACCACAAAGCCCAGCACCAACAATGGGGAGTTGTGACCTTCCCAGTAGGGTGTGAAGATGGGACATGACGCTGTGTCCATGCTGGTGACGCCTGTCACCTGCTAGAGGGTCTCTCCTGCTGAGTGTCCCATTGTTCCTGCAGCAATCCTCCTTGCAATCTGTCATTACCCTGGTGCTTTTCCAGGGAAAGGCCCCTCCTGACGTGGCTGAGAGCTCGTATCTTGGACACCGGTTGTGGGAACTGAGCACTTCAGCATGAGGACACTGCCAGCTTCAGATACAACATTGCCTTCTGCAAGCCTCCTTCTCCTCAGGCCACCGTTGCAGAGGCTGTTCCTGCCTCCCTGTGCATCCCAAAAGACTCAGCTGGGCTTTTACCCCAGTGGGACCCACTAGGCAGAGCCGAAATCTGGCTGAGGGCACAGGCACACTGCAGGGACCTCATCCTTCCTCTGGCAAGTGGCTCTCAGCATCTCTGGGGCCCTGAGGGGTCAGCCAGAGCTGTTGGCTGGAAAACTGGGCAGCGGTGTCAAGTGTGGGCAAAGCTTTGCCTTGTTTCAAAGTGAGAAACATAATGGGCTCAGGGTTTGTCCTTGTGGAAGAAGCCGTGCTGCCTCCTGGAGCCCCCCGGTTTCTGGAGCTCTCCCCAGCGGTGCCCACAGCTTCGCGGGGCCCTGTCAGCTGAGTACCAGAGCCTCCTCCATGGGTGGGTGGGTGGGTGGGTGGGTGAGGACTGGCGTGTGTGGGGAGTCACCCAGAGACCTGCCATGGCCTTTCAGCTCTCCCTTACCTCCACCTTCGGGCACCCAAAGCGCTTGTGGGGGGAACCAGCTGCATCTCCATCACCACCGGCTCTCATAACCCAGACACTCAGCCAAGCAGGGACTGGATCCACAGAGGACATCGGCAGAAACTGTCCAGGAAAATTACTTATGTCTGTGTCCCCCATCCTGGAGGTGGGACCTGTCTGCAGCAAGTCCTCCAGCACCACCTTGAACCACGAAACTGCAGACTCAACGGGGGTAGAGCGACCTTTGCCCTGACCTGTGGGCGTTTTAGAAACTGGAGCTCAATTGGAGTGAGTCTCACTTTGACAGCTTTCCCTCTGGAATAAAGAGGGATGAGCGGATCGCCCCAGGCAGGCTGCAGAGGTGTGCAGGTGGTGGCAGGGTGCCAGCGAAGGAAAGGGGTTTGGTAGGGAAGGGAGGGGGGATGGGTTTCCATCCCAGATGCTCCAGGTTGGGTTTTCCATCCCCCAGTTCTCTGGGATGGAGTTGAGGTGACGCCTGAACTCCTCCAACACTTGTCCATCCCTCTGCCAGCAGGCTGGCTCTGGTAGGGATATACCAAGCCATGTGTGCTTCACAGCAATGCCATGGGAGCATGGCTTGTGCTGGAGCCTCACTAGGGAAACCCACACTTTGCCAGCAGCACCACGGGAACATCCCTCGTTTTCCAAACGCTGAGGAGCTGAAGTGTGCTCCTGCTGCAGGTGTGGGACAGTCAAAGCTGCCCCTCCACTTTGCTTCCTGTCTGAGGGGTGACGTTCTGGGGGCTCCTCTGTTCCCCCACCTGCCCACCCAGGGTTGGGAAGCCCAGGAGCAAACCCTCGCTGGCTCTCCCTCCCCTCCAAAGTGGAACTGTGCAATTAAAAGGAGAGCAAGCATGCCTGTCTAGCTGGAAAAACTAACGCCTTCCCCAGGCTGGAATATTTTACCGGCTCTGCTCTCCCAGAAGGATTAAACCCCAGCCACCCCCTCCTGTATTAATTGGTTCCTTTTCTTCACACCGCAGAGAAACCTAGCTCCATAACAGGAATGGCTGTCCGTGTTCTCCCCTCTGGAGCCATTGAGCTTCCAGGGAGGTTTGAGCAAATTGTATTGTCTGCCTTTATTGATGATTTTGCAGAGGCCGACGAATGCCATAAATCTGCCCTGCTGCTGGGACTAGTGCTAAAATAACATGGGAGGAAGCAGCCCACTCTTCCTGGAAAAACAAAAAGCAAGTTGGAGTTCCCGTTGCAGGATGCCCCGTGCTGGCCCCAGCACAGCCCCGCTGGCCAAGGCTCTGTTGAAGGCACTGCCATCAGGGATGCCTGTGACTACAGCCAGCGGCTTTTCCCAGTGAGGTTGTTGGCTGGAGCAAGGAGATGCCCTGTCTCCTTGTGCACCCCTCCGGGGCTGCTGCTGAGCTGCGGTGCCACAGGAAGCAGGTGCTGGCAGTCAGCACGGGTGGCACAGAGCAGCAGGTGATACCGTTGCCTCCTTTGCCACCCATGCTGCTGCCCACCGAGCCAGTGCCAGAGGAGCTGAGGCCAAGGTTCCTTCTAGGTTAGGGAAAGGCAAGATGGCTGCACTACCACACTGGGAGCCCTGGCCCCACACTCCACCAGACACAGCCTCCTCATCCGACAGTCCTGGGTTCTGTCACGGCTGCTGTGTCAGCCATGTGGCCCCAAGCCAGTGTCAGCCCTAGGCAGGCACCACTGGGGGACACTGGTCCTGACTTTGAGCCATAGCGTGGGCTGAGATTTCATCCCTGAGGCCTGTGCTGGGGCTGTGGGGGCCCACAGCAAGGTTGTGCAAAGCCTTTGGCTGCTGAGGGAGGGAGGCACAAGCATCCCTCCCCCTCTGCCAACTGTGAGGCTGGATCAGTATGAGCTTGACTTCCACTTGCGGCCAAGCCCCATGCTGCTGTCGGCACAGCTGAGCTCTGCATCACTGCTGTGGAGCTGTGGACAGGGGTACCACACTCTGGGCAGGATGGGGGCTCCTCCCCCCATTCACTGACCCACACCTTGTCCCCAGATCAACCTGAACAAGGGGGACGAGTACTGGTGGAACGCCATCCTAGAGGGCGAGGAGCAGATCGACATCGACAAGATCAACAAGGAGCGCTCCATGGCCACGGTGGACGAGGAGGAGCATGCTGTGCTTGACCGCCTCACCTTTGACTACCACCAGAAGCTTCAGGGCAAGCCCCAGAGCCATGAGCTGGTAGGTGCTGGCTACCCTGTGCTGCCAGCTCAGCCTGGCCCTCCCACCTGCCCTTCAAGGGTCCCATCCCCAGGAAAAGGGGGCCCCATGGCTCTGCTCCATCTCAGAGCTCCTTTTCACAGTGTTCCCCCACATTAACATTTCGGGGGTGAGGTTCTGCTGATCAGTCTTTTGCCATGCACTCCTGTCTTCCCTATCCTGGCACCATGGCAAGTTACCTGTAAGCCCAGATCCCCCATAGCAGGGATGGGCCCCACCTCCCTGTGCCTCCTTGGCACCTCTCTGCCAAGCTGGCCCTGCTCAGGGATGGACCCACATGGGTCTGGGCTCAGCCCGACCCAGGAGCTGCCTGGTGCTGCCCTGGGTGCTGTCTGTCCTTTGCCGGGTAGCAAGGGGAGCACAGAGGTGGTGTGTGCCCTTGCCAGTAACTGCTGCCAGCCAGGGAGGAGGGGGACTGCTGCCCACACCCCCTCCTGTGGGTCCAAACGCCTGTGGGATGAACGGCAGGGGAGAGCAAGGGGTGTGGGGAACAGCATGGGGTCACCCCGGGCTGACGGAAGCCTGTGCCCTCTTTACAGAAGGTGCACGAGATGTTAAAGAAGGGCTGGGACACCGAGGGCTCGCCGTTCCGTGGCCAGAAATTCGACCCTTCCATGTTCAACATCTCCCCCGGTGCCGTCCAGTTTTGACAGTGGCAAAAAACAACTGAAAAATAAAGCAGGGAGAGGAAACGTCCCCGCCCCCGGATGCCCACCAGGACCCTCACACCCAGCGCCGGTGCCCGGGACTCACTGATGCACGCTGCCAGCACCCATCCATGCTGTGTGGGGAAGCCTGAGGAAGCGGGCAGATTTACATCCTGTCACCACGGCAACCTGGGCACCAGGACCCCTCCCTTCCCCTCGCCTCACGCTGCCGACGCTCCGTGTTTTTCTGGAATAGAGGGAGCGCGTTGGGTCGCATTGGGTGACATAATTATTATTTTTGGTGGGTGAGGATACTGCTTTTGGGGTTTCTGGGGATGCGGAGCCCTCCCTGCCCTGGCACTGGGCAGCTTTGCCCCTCGCAGGTGGAGATGGGTGCTGGGTACGGGCAGTGGGGATGGGGAAGCCTGCCCCTGCCTGCCTCTGTCAGCACCCTGCCCACCTGGCACCCCCAAATCCCCTCGCCAACCCCACTCCAGAGTATCCCAATGGGGCTGTGCTGCCCTCTACCCAGCCCCGGGGGAGGCTTCCTCCTGCCTTCTCCCCCCTTCACGTCCTCACTGGAGGGTTGTCAGGACACGCGGGGGTGGGCAGAGACCACAGCCGTGCCCCAGGGTTTGCCTCCCCTTTGTCAGGGGGCCGCGGGGGTGCTCCCTACAGCACTGGTGTTTGGGGGTGGGCTGCAGGCCCACACCTCATAGCCAGCAGTTGGGCAGGAGCCTCAGAAGCATACAGGTTTCCCTGGCATGGTACTTAGGGGTCTGAGAGTGGGGACTATCTAGGAGAGTAGGCCCCACCCAGGCCCAGCCTGGCCCTTGCAGCTTCCCACCAGCCCTCCACCCTGGGGTGTGTGGGCTGGGGGTCCCCAGCCATCACCTTCTCTGGTTTCCCACCCCCCAGCCCCAGTTCGCAATAAACACTCTCACCGTGGGGCCTGTGAGTGATTCGGTGCCACCCCTGGGGAGATGAGTGTGCCCAAATCTCCACCGTCACCTTGCTTATGGGACAAGGGCAGGGACACCCAAGCGGGGTGCCTGGGGTGTCTGTCTGCCGGCATGGGCTCTAGACATTAGGGTGGATGTTGTGGTGGATATGGGATTCGTGGGGGAGAGTGGAATTTGGGGGCCCTTCGGGGTGCAGATACAGGATTCCTGGGGGTGGAGGGAGTGGATATTGAGATCCCTGGGAGGGGCTAGATACAGGACACCCTGAGGAGGGCTGGATTTATGGGTTTCTTGGGCGTGGGGATGGTGGAATGTGGGATTCCAGGGAGGCTGGATTTTGGGGTCCTTGGGGTGTGGTATGAGATCCCTGGGGAGAGGTGCTGGATTTTTGTGTCCTGGGGGGTGGTGGATATGGGATCCCCAAAGGCTGGCTAGGTTTCACATGGTAGGTGCTTTGGGGGTACCACCCCTGAGGTGTCACCCACCACTCTCCCCCTCTACCGGTGCCGGCATCTCCCGGTGCTGATGCGCACACCGGGCCCGCGGCCCCCCGGCCGCCCACGGTCCCCATGGCAACAGCAGCGCCAGTCGCCTGCCGCCCACCCGCGCCGGGGGGGCCCACACCCCCCCGCGCCCACCCACCCCTCCGGGTGGGGGGGACACTCCACTGTCCCCCGGCCCTGGGGCTACTGGTGGCCTTCGGGGTGGCCTTTTGTGTGTCCCCCGCACCAAAATCCACCCCCCCCCCCATTATGCTGCTGACACTGGGGGGCTTCAAGGTGCCCTTAGGGGAAGCAGGGGGGTGATTTTGCCCCCCCCCCCCGGCCTCTCCCGGGCGTTTTGCTTAGGGAGGGGTTGGAGCCTGGAAGGGTTGTTTGGGGTGACATCGGTGCTGGAGGAGAGAGTTCAGTATTGGGGGGAGTAGGGGGGAAGTCCCCGAGGCGGGGGAATGCGGGGCATGGATGTGGGATCTTTGAACGGGTTATCTGGATATTGGGGCTTTGTCGGGGGAGAACGTGGGATCCGGAGGGGGTGCAGGTTTGGGGTCCTTTGGGGGAGGTTGTGAGATTCTTGGGAGGGGTCTGGATGTGGGGTCCTTTTGCAAGGGGTGTAGATGTGAGTCTGGATTTGGGGTCCTCGGGGGAATCCCTCAGAGGGAGTCTGGACACAGAGCTATTTAGGGGGGGAATCCCGGGAAGGGGCGTCTGGATATAGGGCCTTTAGGGGTGGGGGCTTGGTCCCCCACTCCCGGGGGTAATTTGGGATAAAGGGGTCCCGGGGTTGGGGGGATCTGGTTATGGGGCCCTTGTGGAGACAACGGGGATCCCCCCGGCGTGCGGGGGCAGGTCCGAGGTGGGGGGTGTCCCGGGGAGGGGGTTGGGGGGGATCCCGGGCGGGGGGGGCGGCGGGGGCTGTCCCGGGCTGGAGCCTCCCCCGGCCCGGCGCCTCCCCCCGCCCCCCCGCGCCGGGCGGAGCCGGAGCCGAGCGGAGCCGGTGCCGGGGCGGCTCATTGCGGCGCGGCGCGGCGGCAGCATGGCCACCACCGTGCCCTGCACCCGTTTCACCGACGAGTACCAGCTCTACGAGGAGATCGGCAAGTAAGGGCGGCGGCACCGGCCCCGGCCCCGGCCCCGGGGCGCGGCGGGGGCGGGGGGCGCTGCCCGGGGCTCGGGGAAGCCGCTCGGTGCAGACGTGACGCATCCCCCCCCCCCCTCCCCCCCTGGGATGGGACACCCGGGACTCGCCCCCCCCGCCCCCCCCGGGACCGGCCCCCCCCCAGCCCACCCCCCCCGGGACCAGCCCTGCCCAGCCCCCCCCTCCCCCCCCCCCCGGACTGCCCTCCCCCCGGTATTGGCCCTGCCCCCCCACTGGCCCCCACCCCTTATACCGCCCCCCTCCTGGGGCCTTCCAGCCCTCCGGGCCCCCCCTCCCCATAGCTCCCCCTAGTCCCTGCAGCCCCCCTGTTCCCCAAGGTTCCCCCATCCTTACGGACCCTCATCTTCACAGACTCCCCTGATGTGTCCTCATCCCCGCAGCCCTGGTCACCCCAGACCCCTCCTCCATCCCTCCAGATCCCCTGCAGTCCCCAGTCACCTGTCCCTAGAGACCCCCCATTCAGTCCTTAATAGCTGCCCTTGACCCTATGGACACTCCATCCTTACAGACCCCCCCAATTCTTCCTTAACTCCCCCAATCTTCACAGATGCCCCAGCACTCCTAATCCTGCCCCTGGCTCCTGCAGACCCTCTCAGTCCTTAAAGCCCCCTTGCTCCAATAGAACCCCCATTCTTACAGACCCCCTCATCCTCACAGACTCCTCCATCCTTATAGCCCCCCCTCCACATTCCCCGGTCTGTATAGATCCCCATCCCTCCAGACCCTCCCCCAAAGCTCCTACAAACCCCTACCCCGTCTAGCCCTTATAGCCCCCCTGGTCCCTGCAGCCCTCCCAAACCCTCCACCCCCATCCCAGTCCTGATAGACCCTCCCCTCCCTTGTCCTTACAGCCCCCCTAATAGACACCCCCCATTCCTCAGACCATCCCTGAGTATTTATAGGCACCTGCTCCTTTTAGACCTCCTCCCCTTTCAGGACCCCCTTGCCCCTCACCCTGATGGCTTTTCCCATCCCTCTGCCCCCCCCCCCCCCATCCCTATCCCCTCTGGTCCTTTTAAACCACCCTCCCCCCCTCCCCTATTAGACCCTTTTAGGCCTTACATAACTCCCCAAATCCACTTCCCCTTCGGGTCCTTATAGATTCCAGCCCTGCTGGACCCCCCGGGCCTTAAAGACTCCCAGGTCCCCTCTGCCCCCCTGGATCCTTCCAAGCCCCCCGGCTGCACCCCCCACATCATGACCCCCCCCGGGGGGGGTGGGTGTTGTGGGGAGCTGAAGAGGAGCTGTTTCTGGGGGGGGTTCATTTGCCCTCAAGGCCATGGGAGTTGCAGTTCCCTCCCCCCATCCACGGGCAGCGATTGGGGGGGAGTAAAATGAGGGGAGGGGGGAGGGGGTCCGCTTTTGTGAGGGGGGTTGCACCACCACCTCCCTAGATCGGGGGAACGTTTTGCAGGGGTGGCTGTGGTCCCTTTGGGGGTACCAGTAGGGGGAACATGGTGCCAGTCGGGGGCTGTTCCTTCGGTCTGCCCAAAATCCAGCCCATCCTGGTTGCCATGGCAACGTGGTCCTGTTTCCCCCCTCCCACCTCTCAGTGTAGCCCGCCAGCCATCGCACATGTGTCCCCCCCCTCACCAGAATGGGGGGGACATTGCTCTGGCCAGGGGGAAACTGAGGCATGGCTAGGGGCTGGCACCCACCATGTCCCCTGTCCTGGGGGCCAAATGGGGAAGGGAGGGGTCAGGGGTGCCAGGCCTTGGGAACCCCCACTTTTCCCCTGGTGGTGAGAGGGTCCCCACTATTCTGGCCAACATGGGGCCCTTGGTGCCTGAGGACATGGGGACATGGGTGGTGGCACGGGACAGGCAGGCCCTGAGCCCGTCCCAGGGGCACCCTCTCCATGGCAGGACTGGGGTGCTGGTCTCAGCCATGTTCCCAGCCTGTTATGGGGATCCCCTCTGTGTGCCCTGACGCTGCCTTGACCCCCCCACGAGGGAGGGGCCTGTCGAGCAAGGGACAGGCAGGGGATGTGCAGGGATGTGGGTCCTGGAAGGGGGACAGGTGCTGATGGCACTTGAAGGGGCTGCAGGTGCTTCTGCCTGGCATGGGTACAACCATGCTTTTCTCATCTCTGTCCCTGTCCCTGGGGTGTTGGTGGCTGCCAGCTCCCTATACTCACAGCTGGGTCCTGTGCCCATTGTCAGCACTGTCACCACTGTCACCGCCACTACCACCATCACCATCACCGCCACCACCATGGCCACTGCTGCCATCCGGGCCACCCACTGTTCCCATGGCAACGAGCTGCCGGTGCTGGATCCTTCCTGCGACCCCCCCCTCTGATGATGCGTGGCACTGAGCCCCCCCTCCAGCCTCTTCCCCCCAACCACCCCCTGGTGCCTCCCCAGCGCACCCATGGCAGGGGCCCAGTGTGTCAGGGCCCTCCCTCCCCATCCCCGTGTCGGGGTTCACCCCCCTGGTGCTGAGTCACTGTGGGTGCAGCCCCCTGGCCTCGGGTGCTGAGTCACGGGTGGGAGCCACCCCCCACTTGCCCCCCAAGGTGCTTTGGGGCGTGCTGAGCCTGTCCCTCCCCAGGGGGGCTTTCTCGGTGGTCCGGCGCTGTGTCAAGCTCTGCACTGGCCATGAGTACGCTGCCAAGATCATCAACACCAAAAAGCTCTCAGCCAGAGGTAGGACCCCTGGGAACCCTGGGACTCCCCAAGACCCCTCTGGCACCCGAGGGGGCCACTCCCCAGACACCCCTGGTACCTGTGATAACCCCTGGTGCCTGTGGCACCTGTGACACCTGTGATACCCCTGGTGCCCATGACAGCCATGATACCTGTGGTGCCCATGACACCTGTGACAGCTGTGACCCCAGTGGTGCTGGTGACACCGGGTGCTGGTGGAGGGGGGGGGTGAATGCTCCAGGGGGTGGGGTCTGGCCTGGCCCATCCCCATTATCCCCCCTGCTGCCTCCCCCGGGGCCCATCAGAACTTCATCTGTCCCTGAGGGGTGTCCTGCAGGTATGCAGGTGTGAGCAGATGGCAGGGGAGAAGGGTGTGCACACACAGGTGTGAGCTCTGTGTGTGCACAGGTGTGTGCAATGTGAACATGGGGGTGTGTGTGATGGTGGGTGTGTGCACACATGAACAGTGGGGGTACCTCAGTGTGCTTGCCCATATGTGTGTTCATGGTGTGTGTGTGCACACACTTGTGAGCAGGGGGGTGCCTAAGTGTGCATGCAGAGGTGTGTGTGTGTGTGTGTGCTTGGTGTTCACCCAGGTGTGAGCAGAGTGTGTGTCAGCAGGGCTGCGGGTGTGCACGTGTCAACAGTGTGTGCGTGTGTGTGTGCTTGCACATAAGGGTGGGCACTGCTGTGTGTGCACACCTGCGAGCAGTGGGTGCCTGTGGGGTGGGGTGTGCTCCCAGCTCAGCAGTGGGGGTGTGCAGGTGTTTGCAGGTGTTTGCAGGTGTGGGACGTGTGACAGTGTGTGTGTGGGGGGGGTAGATGTTTAGGATGTGCACCTGGATGAGTGGCATGGGGAGGGGGTGTGTGTTCTGTGTGCACACACGTGTGTGTCTGTAGCCATAGCTGTGTGCACAGGTGTGAGCAGTGAGTGGAGCAGTGCACACACTTGTATGTGTGCAAGCTGTGTGTGAATTGTGTGTGTACACACACACGTGTGTAGAGAGGTGTGTGAGCAGGTGCACACACCTGTGCACGCGTCTGTGTGCTCTTGTTTGCAGACACATGCAGGGGTGCAGCTGCACACGCAGGTGCACATGTGCACTCATACAGTGGGTGCTGCAGGCACACACGTGTACAGTCGCACACAGGCACAGCGGTACAGATGTGCACACCTGCACACACCTGCACACGCAGGAACCACCACGCACAGGGGTACAACTGCACACTCCACACACAAACACAGGTACAGTGAGACACATGGGTACAGGCAGGCACACGTGTACACCTGTGCACACAAGTACAACCACAGAGCTGTTGGCTGCACACACAGGTGCACACAGGTACAGCCACAGACAAGCACACCCACGTGTGTGCACAGCTGCAGGACACGGATACTCCCGCACACCCATCACAGCTGCACACCCACATACCTGTATATCCACACAGGTACAGCCACAGGTGCTGGCACACCCCTCCCTCTGTGTGTACATGCATGCACAGCCTCACACATGAGCACACATGTGAACATGCACACCTGTGCACACCTGCGCAGTGTGTGTACACCTGCGTGCATGTGCATGCCCAACCCGTGTGCGCATACATGCAAACCTTTGCACACATGTACACCCACAGGTACAACCCCCACCCCTGCCCCCTGTGCATACCTGCACACCCCACAGAGCCACATGCACTCCCACATTGGCATCTACAGCTCCTCTTGCTGGGGTTGGGCTGGGGGCAGGTGACGGGGCGGGGGTGGAGGGGGCAGGTCAGGTGCCCCCCTGACCACTGCCCCCCCAGACCACCAGAAGCTGGAGCGTGAGGCGCGTATCTGCCGGCTGCTCAAGCACTCCAACATCGGTGAGTGACTGGGGACACCTGGGGGGGTCTCACCCCTACTTGGGGCCACCCAGGGACACCTTGAATGACACCCTGGCGATATGCTGGGTGTCCCTCTGGGGATGTGTGGGGTCCTGCTGAAGGCTACCTTAGGGACACACTGGGTGCCCCCATAGGGGACATGGTGGGTGTCACCCTGGTGACATATGGGGTCCCACCCTGGGGTCCCTCTGGGTGCCACCTTTGGGACACTGGGTGTGGGTGTGTGGGCTGCATGTGACACAGACACCCATGGGTGCCACATGTAGTGGCTGGGGGAGCCAGGCAGGGAGTACTTGGGGGCTGAGACTGAGCCTGTCCCTGTCCCCATCTGGTCCCCACAGTGCGGCTCCACGACAGCATCTCCGAGGAGGGATTCCATTACCTCGTCTTTGACCTGTGAGTGTGGCAGGAGGCTCCCAAAGCTTCAGGAGGGGCTCAGGGGATCCTGGGGGCTCCCAGGGGTCTCAAGGTGATGTGGTGCCTGGCTGTGTTTCAGGGTGACGGGTGGTGAGCTCTTTGAGGACATCGTGGCGCGGGAGTACTACAGTGAGGCTGATGCCAGGTGAGCCTTCACCCCCCACACACCCCCCAAAGCCCTGGACACCCCCAGCCACCCGTGCCCTGTGCCTTGGGAGGCCTGCAAGGATGGGGCAGCTCCAGCGAGGCAGGCAGGGGGGCACGCAGGGGGAGGGGGGGTACACCCCCTCGGCCCCCACGTTATTGTAACCCCTCCACTGGCTCCATCCCGCTGCTGGGTGGGGTGGGGCCCCCGGGTGGGGCCCCCCCATGTTCCACTTCTGACCCCATGCTCCCCCCTCTGCCGCTGAGTCCTGACACTGTCATGACCTGTGCTGGGGGGCTGGTGGCAAGTGGGGGGCCCTCAGGGCCCCCCCCATGCCGTCCCCAGCCCCCAGTGCCCTGTGTGCCGCTGTGTGCCCCTCCCCGTGGTCTCTGGGCTTTCACAACATTGTTTCTCCCCCTCTCTCGTTCCCCCCATCTCCACCCCTGCCCCCGTCCCTGTCCCACTCGTGCCCCTCACCTCCTCCATCCATTCCCCCCATCCCTCTGTCCCTCTCGTCTCCCATCACACGTTGCTCGGGCTCTGTGCGTGTCCGTGTGTCCATCTGTGTGTCTGTCCGTCCCACTGCTGCCCTCTGCTCGCTGCCCCCCCCAGCACCCTTCGCCCTCTGTTTTGCCTCCTACACCCATCCTTGCCCCTGAACTGCTCCCATATCCTCCCATCCCCCTTTCCTGTCACTTTCTCCCACCCCTTTACCCCCATCCTGTCCCCACACCCTGACCCCCACTTCTTGCCTGCCACCCCTTTACCTCATCCTACCCTGCCAACCTGCCCCCCCCACTCCCACCCCCTTTACCTCATCCTGCCCCCATCTCCCACCCCCTACCCTTCCATCCTGCACCCCTTCACCCCTTCACCCCATCCCGCCCCCTCCCACACCCTTTGCCCTATCCTGCCCCCCTATCCTGACCCCTCTCCCACCCCTAACCCTCCATCCTGGCCCCCCGCCCCCGCCCCCCGTTCTGTTTTGCAGTCACTGTGTCCATGAGCTCTTTGCCCGCGTTCCTCCCACCCATCACTTTGCCCCTGAGCAGAGGGAGCCGCAGGTCAGTATCTGGGGGGGGCCGGGGGGGCTGCTTCCCCCTCGCTGCCCCCACCCGCCGCAGCCCCCACTCCCGGCCCCCCGCTCCGCTCGTCAGGACCCTGCTGCGGGGCTTTCTCCTCAATCTTTTTTCTCCCTGATGCCCCTTTTTTTGCCCCCCCCACCCCCACAGGGAGGTTGTCCCCCCAGCGCCCCTGCTCCCCCAGCTAGGCGGGGCCCCCCTTCACCCCCATTTCAGGCTCTCATCCCCTCGCTCCTTCCCTCTTTCTTTCTTGTCTCGTCTCCATCCGCCCCACCCCCCCATCCCCTGTTCCCCCCCTTCCCCCATGAGTCCTGTCTGGGGGATCCCAGCATCCGGGCGGCAGCAGGGATGGGGGGCCCCCACGGGGGACAGGGGGTGGGTACAAAAGCACCACTGGGATGACCCCCACAGCTCTATGCCAAGGTTGGAGCTCACCTGGTGGCCACTGAGGGGTGACCCCCAGCCAGTGATCTCCCCAGGGATGAACCCCCACCCAGTGACCATCTCCTCCAGGATAAACCCCCGGCAGTGACCCCCCAAGGGATGATCCCACAGGGGTGACCCCTCGTCAGTAACTCCTTTGGAGTGACAACCCTGGGATGATGCCCCAGGGGTGACGCCCGAGGGATGACCCCCAGACAGTGATACCCCCCCAGGGGTGATGCCCCCCAGGAAGGAGTGACAACCTCAGGGCTGACCCCGCCTCAGGCACTGACATCCCCATAGGTGTCCCCCCGGCAGTGACCCACCCCAGGTGGGACTCTCCCCAGGGGTAACCCCTCTGGGTGACCCCCCCAGGTGGTGATCCCCCAGGAGTCCCCCCAGGGGTGACACCTCCGGGATGACCCCCCTGGCAGGGGTACATAGGGGTTGCCATGCACAGCACCCACAAATCCAAGGTCACCACTTGTTTTTGTCAGTTCCCCCCAGGGTGCAGTGGGGCCCCAGCAGAGGGGCAGGGGGGCTGGTTTGGAGGTACAGGTTGTGGGGTACAGGGGGTGTGGGAGGTGGGGGAGCAGCGTACCTCTGACCCCCCTCCCATTTGCACGCAGCCACTGCATCCAGCAGATCTTGGAGGCTGTCCTGCACTGTCACCAGATGGGGGTGGTCCACAGGGACCTCAAGGTAAGTGTGTCCCCCCAGCCCCCGTCTGTCCCTCTGCCCCTCTCCCCCTGCCCAGCCCTTGGGGTCCCTACAGCCTGGGTATGGCCCTTGCCCAGTGCGTTCTGGGGGGGTCACTGAGGTCTTGCTGGGCTTAGGGGATCCCCTCAGCTCTGAGCACTCCCAGCTTTCACCTCCCTTTTCTGGGGATGCACACAGGTCCCCCAGTTGTGTCACGGTTCTGCACTGGTGGGGGGTCTCACTGCAACCCCCCCAGTTGCCATTGCCCCAGGGAGAGTGTGAACTGGCTGGGATGGGGGGATGGGGGTGGGAGCAGCTGGAGCTTGGCTGGGGGTGGGTCACGGCAGGACACAAGGGGGTGATGGGTGGGACACGGAGGGATGGTGGGATACAGGGGGATGGGGGGGGATGCTGGGATGAGGCTAGTGAGACATGGGATGACCCTGAGCTGGCCATGGGGCTGCGCCATCCGGCACCCTGGGCCATTGGCAGAGGGCGGCCATGGCCACAGCCCCACGGTGCAGAGCCGGCTGACGGGCAGCACCCAGTCGATGGCAGCAGTAAAGTCCCTCCCCTACTTGCCCCGTCCCTTCTCTCTCCCCACCCATGTCTGTGCCTGGTGCTGTCCGTGCCTGGTGCTCCCTGTGCCTGGGGACCACACAGCCGGAGAACCTGCTCCTGGCCAGCAAGTGCAAAGGGGCGGCGGTGAAGCTGGCGGACTTCGGCCTCGCCATCGAGGTGCAGGGGGATCAGCAGGCCTGGTTCGGTGAGTGCTCTGTTCCTACTGCATCTGCCCTGTGCCCAGCACAGCCCTGTCCCATACCCACCATGTCCATGCCTCTGTGCCCACCATGTCCATCCCTGCCCAGCACATCCCTCCCCCATGCCCATGTCCCAGTCCTGTGTCCTGTCCTTGTCCCCTCCCGTTGTGGCTCACCTGCCTCTCCTCACCCATCTCTCTGTCCCTGTCCCAGGATTTGCGGGCACACCCGGCTACCTGTCCCCTGAGGTCCTGCGCAAAGAGGCCTATGGCAAACCCGTGGACATCTGGGCGTGTGGTAAGAGCCAGTCCCTGCCCAGTCCTTGCCTGGTCCCTGCCCCTTCTCTGCCCCCATTCCGAACCCAGACCTGGTCCCAGTCCTGAACCCTGCCTCATCCCTGCCCCATCCCTACCCCAATCCCTGCCCTGATCCCTGCCCAGTCCCTGCCCGATGCCTGCCCAATCCCATCCTAATCCCTGTTCCATCCCTGCCTGGTCCCATTCTGATCCTATCCCACTCTCATTCTGGCACTTTCCTGGCTCCATTTTAGTCTTATCCCATTCCCATCCTAGTCTCACCCTCTTTCCCATCCCATTTCTATGCTGGTCCCACCCCAGTTCCTGTTCCAGCCCTGACTTCATCCTGGGGCCATCCTGTGCCATGTGCCCCGGCAGTGCCATGCTGTCCCCTGTCCCTGCCATCCTGGCAGCACAGGGACAGGCCATATTGGGAATAACTGCTTTGTCATGGGGACACAGCAGGGCCAGAGGGAGCCTGGGGTGGTCTGGGGTCCCTGCACTCCCCTAACCCCGCTCTCCCTGGCTCAGGGGTCATCCTGTACATCCTGCTGGTGGGCTACCCGCCGTTCTGGGACGAGGACCAGCACAAACTCTACCAACAAATCAAGGCCGGGGCCTACGATGTAAGTCCCCGGTGCCATGAGCCCATGCCCTGCAGCAGCTGGCCCGTTAATTGTGGAACCTACTGAGGGACCCTACAGCTGATCTTCAGCAGGCAGAGCCCGGGGGTGGCTTTGGGCCATGTCTTTGGTGGCTGGCTGGGGATGTGTCAGGATGTGGAGTGACACAGGTGCCATGGGGCTGCCCCTCCACAGCTGTCACCCCCGTGTCCCTGTACCCCCCCCAGTTCCCTTCACCTGAGTGGGACACGGTCACCCCCGAAGCGAAAAACCTCATCAATCAGATGCTGACCATCAACCCTGCCAAGCGCATCACAGCCCACGAGGCCCTCAAGCACCCGTGGGTCTGCGTAAGTGCTGTGTGTCCCCCCAGTGCGTGTCACCCCAGTTCAGTGACCACTAGCACCTGGTGCTGACCCCACTGTCCCCCACAGCAACGTTCTACCGTGGCCTCCATGATGCACAGGCAGGAGACAGTGGAGTGCTTGAAAAAGTTCAATGCCCGGAGGAAGCTCAAGGTGAGGGGTGGGGGAGGCGTGGGCTGGGGACGGTGCTTATCCTTCCAGCAGCACCCTGCCTGTCCATGGGGCTCTCCTGTGGGACCCTCCCCTACCCGCTGTGGGACCCTTGTCCTGCCTGCTGTGGGACGTTCCTCTGTCCACTGTGGGACCCCTGCCCTGCCCACTGTGGGACATTCCCCTGCCTGCTGTGGGACCCCTGCCCTGCCCACTCTGGCAGCAGCCGGTGGCACATTCCCACCCTGGCACCCACCAGGGCCTTCCTGTGCCCTTCCCAGTGGGTGTTGCGGTCCCACTCTGGTGTGCCCGGTGCTCTGCTGTGGGCTTTGGTCCCATCCTGGTGACACACAGTGCAGTATGGTCCCGTCCTGTCCCTGCCCAGTATCCTGCCCCGTGCCATGGCTCCAGCCTGTCCCCGTCCAGCTGCATCCCACAACCTGCACCCTCTATCCCACTGCCTGGTCCCATGGCTGCATCCTGCCCCCTCATCCTGCATCCCCTCTCCCAGTTCCCAGTCCCATGGGCCCCATCCTGTACCCCCTCCCATCCCATCATCCCAGTTCTCCCCCTCCTTCTCACCCACCCCCATTACTTCCCGCGCTCCCAGGGCCCCATCCCGCCCGTCCCACCCCGCACCCTCTCCCCAGCTCACCCTGCCCCTCCCCGCAGGGTGCCATCCTCACCACCATGTTGGCCACCAGGAACTTCTCAGGTAAGGGGGGGCTCCCACTGGCCGGGGGGCTGGGGGCCGCAGCCCCCCTCCATAGCTCCCCCCCCGGGCCGGTGCCCCCCTCTCTCTATCGCTGTCTTTCTCTCTTTTTCCCCTCCCTTCCTTAACCCCCCACCATTTTTTCCCCATCGGTGAGGACGGGGCATGTGGTAGCCAAGGTGGGGGCAGGACCCGGCCCCCCCGTCCCACGCACACAGCAGCAGGTAGTGCCCGGTCCCCGTGTGTCCCCCCCCACTCCGGTGGCTGGTGGGGGGGCGACACGGGGAGGGGGATGGAACAGCACCAGCCACCCCAGGCCTGAGGCCAGGGTGATGGGCACCCCAAGAGTTCGTGCTGGGGGGGGGGGGGAAGGTGGGGTCCCGGCTGCAGCCCCTCCCCGCCCCCCCTAACAGGAGCTCTGCTCCCTCTCTCTCTCTCTCGCGGCCCGCAGTGGGCAGACAGACCACCGCTCCTCCCACCATGTCGGCGGCCGCTGCCGGGGCCCCCCTGGGGCTGGTGGAACAAGGTAGACGCGTCCGCAAAGGGCCCCCCCGGCCCCCCCGGCCCCGCTTGGTCTCTGTGTGTCCCCAGATCCTTCATCCCCATGTCACCCTCTTCTCCCAACCATCCTCTTTCCTGCCTCCCACCTCCCCAACGGGTTTCGGGTGCCCTCCTCGGAAATCGGAGCGCATGCATGGCCCCCGGCACTGCCCCCCCCAGCCTCTGCCCCTCCCCACTGGCACCGAGAGACGCCGCCGTCCCCCTGCTGCCATCCCAGCACTGGCCCGGGGGAGGGGTCTCTGCACCAGCCCCCACCCCCAAGGCGGGGCTGCTGAGTGCTTGACCCTGGGCCGGTGGTTCCTGGAGGGGGTCACCCTGGTGGCACCCCCAGGGTCCACATCTGGGTCAACAATGGGGAGCTGGGGGTGGGGGGATGATTTTAGGGTGTGGCCCCCCACTGCTCCCCCCGCACGGCGTTGCCCCCCTCCTGCACACAGGGGGGGCACAGCGGTGCATGGATTGGGGGCAAACGGGCTGCATGTCCTGTGTCCCCCCGTGCCCCCCCTGCGTCCCTACCCCGCATGTGCCCCCCGTCGCATGTGTCTCCCCCCGGCATGTGCCCCGCCCCCCCAGCATGTGCCTCCCCCCAGCTTCTGAGAGCTGCAGCCGGTGTTTGTGACGCCGCGAAACACTCGGCGGGTCTTAAACCATCCCCACACCAAGGGCTACCGCTGGCCCCCCTGCCAGGGGTCCCCCTCTCCCGACCCCCAATTTGGCTCTGGTTTAAACCCCCACCTCTCAACACCCGCCTGCTTTCAGAGGAGGGACCGGGACCCTTGGGGACACCCTGCTAGGGACCCCTGAGGAGACATAGGTCCACGGGGGAGGGATGTGTGGGTCATCCCCCCCTCCCTGCATCTGCCTGCCCCCTTCTTTGGTGCTGATGAGTGCCACCCTGCTGTCACTGGACTTGTCGCCGCACATCCCCCCTCAACATGTGACACCAGCCGGGGGAGGGGTCCCTGAGTGTGGAGGAATGATGAGGATGCTCGAGGTGACACCCCCCCCTCCCGCCCTCCACACCCCCTCAACCATGTCCCCATCACTCCCTGTTCCCCCACTGGCCAGAGATCGTGGTAGCAGTGACAGATGCTCAACCCGTGCCCGTCCTTGTCCCCCTTCAAGGAGACGGGGGGGGCACAGGCGGCTGTCCCCACCCCCCGTACTCAACTCATCTTTTTTATGTTCTTTTTTATGTTTTCCCCCTTTTCCTCCTTCCCCCCCCCCCCCGTTTCTCTCTTGCCCCCCTCCCCACTCCTCTCTCTCGCTTTCCTCTCTGCATTTCTCCAAGGTAAGCCAGCCCTGCCCCCCACCATGGGGGCCATCAGGATGGGGACCCCCCCCTCAGGTTGGGGGCACCTCCTTCCCCCAGTATGAGAACCCACTGAGTTTGGGGACCCCCCCCCCTCCAGAATGGGGACACCCTGCTTGGATGGGGATCTCCACAGGTTGAGGACATCCCTCCCAGGATGGGGACAGCCCCCCCAGGTTGGGGACCCCCCCTGAGTTTGGGAATCTCCCACTAGGATGGGGACACCCACCAGGATGGGGATGGCCCCACAAGGTTGGGGAAACCCCTCCCTGGGTGGGGACACTCTCTTCCCCCAGGATGGGGACCTTCCTGAGGGTGGGGACCCCTCCAGGTTGGGGACAGCCCTCCCAGCATGGAGAACCCCCCCCAAAATGGGGATTCCCTAGGATGGGGACACCCCACCCTCCATGGGGGCTCCCCCTAGTAAGGGAACACCCCCAGGATGGGGACACTCCTCCCAGCATGGGGACACCCCTCAAAATGGAGACCCCCCCTTAGAATGGGGACACCCCTCCCCGCATGGGGACCACCCCTCCAAAATGGGGACCTCCCCCAGGATGGGGACACTACCTTCTTCGTGTGTTCCCAACACTGGGGAGGCAGGTGCTGCCAGCACCCAGGGTGGGGTCAGGTTGGGTGGCCGGGAAGGGTCCGGGTTTGGAGGGACACACAGTGTCCCTTGTGCTGGGGAGGAGCACTGACACTGTCTCCCCCCGCAGCAGCTAAGAGCTTACTGAACAAGAAGGCGGACGGTGTGAAGGTGAGGGGCCAGCGGGGCCGGGGGGGGCCGGGGTGGGCTGCTGCCCCCACCATGCCACTGAGCCCCTTCCATCTCTCCCCTCCAGCCCCAGACCAACAGCACCAAAGGCAGTGCCGGCGTCACCAGCCCCAAGGGGACCCTCCCGCCCACCGCTCTGGTAGGTGCTCCGTACCCTGCACCCCCCAGATCCCCCATCCCACTGGATCCATCCCACCAGCCCATCCTATCCATCACCATGCGCGCCCCCTGACCGGCTCTTCCTGGGGTTGCTGGGGAGGGGGGTGTCCCAAGGATGGAAAGGGGTGTGCAGGACATGGGCGCAGGGTGACTCTGCTGGACAGACAAGGTGGGTGAAGGGTGCAAGCACGTGGACAGCCCCACGTCTCCCTCAGCCATGGGGACAGTGACATGGGTGCAGGACACGGTCATGCAGGTGTCCCGCTATGGGGATAAGGTAGGTGCAGGACACAGACACAGAGATGTTCCTGCCATGGGGACAGCAAGGTGGGTGCAAGATACGGGCATGAGGATGTCCTGTGACATGGGGACCGAGGTGGGTACAGGAACATGGATATGGGGGTGCCCCACCATGGGAACAAGGTGGGTGCACAGAGTATGGGCATAGATGCCCCGTAATGGGGACAAGCAACAGACAGGAGGATCCTGGTGACACAGATGGCGAGGTGGGTGCGGGGTTGGGAGACAGGGACACCCTGCAATGCCAATGGCAAGGCAGGTGCAGGGTCACAAGGATGGGGGTGCTGACTGTGACCCTGCAGGTGAAGTAAGTGCAAGATCCAGACACAGGACTGCCCAGCTGGCACAGGGAGTGCAGGACACAGGTAAAGGCGTGGTCATCTGAAACAGCAGGTGCAGGATTTGGGGGTGTTCTGGCAATGCCAACAGCACGGTAGGTGCAGATGTGGGTACAGGGGTGACCGTTGTGACCTTTATGGCACAGGGGGTGCAGCAGAAGGGCAGGGACGAGGTACCATGAGGGCAGGATACAGGCAGGGTGATGCCCAGAGTGCTGTGCACTGATGAAGGTGTGCCTGGCTGGTCACTGAGTGCAGGATATGGAGAAAAAAGGGGTGCTCACCCTGTACAGTGAGGGTGGGATGCCGGCAGCGGGAAGCTGTGGATGAGGGGTGCTCGGGATGTGGGCACCAGGATGGTCAGGATCTGGGCACAGGGACGGTCAGGATGCAAGACAAGGGATGCTTGGGATGCAGGCAGTGGGACAGTTGGGATGCAGGCACATGGATGGGCTGGGGGATGTGCAAGGATATGGGCAGTGCTCGGGATGGAGGCAGGAGGATGGTTGGGATTCAGGCACAAGGATGCTCAGATGCATGGTGAGTGGAGCCCCTGGGCACCGGGATGCAAGACACGGGCACGGAGCTGCCCCCCGCCCAGCCCATCCTTTTGGCCTCACTGCGTCTCTCCCCCGGCTCTGCCCACCCCTTTCCCTCCTTTCTTCCCCCTCCATGTCTGTGAATTAAACCATTTGGCTTCGCTGGACTAATGACTCTCTGCTTCTCTCCCCCTTCTGCCCTTCCCAAATCCGGTCTGGGTCTCTCCTTGCCCCTGTCCATGTGCTGCTCACTTCGTCGTCCCCCCTCGTTGTCCCCTCCGGGCTCTCGCTTCCCCCCACCCCCGCCTCTGTCTCTCTCCCTTCTCCCGTAGGAGCCTCAAACTACTGTCATTCATAACCCCGCGGACGGCGCCAAGGTACCGCTGCCCCTGCTTTCCGCCTCCATCCTCCCCCAGCATCAGCCATGTCGCGGGGGGGGTGACGTGGATGAGGAGTGCGCATGGGGCGCGGTGACAGTGGGGTACCCCTGCGGCGTCCAGCATCGGTGGGGTCCTGCCAAGCCCCGGCTGGGCTTGTTCCCCCTCCCCGTCCCCCCGGGGCCAGGTCTGACCCCCTGTTTGTGTCTCCCCCCCACCGCCGCCGTCCTGCGAGCAGGAGTCCTCCGACAGCACCAACACCACCATTGAGGACGAGGACACCAAAGGTGACGGGCGCAGGGGGCGGCAGGGTTGCACTGGGATGCACTGGGAGGGAGCTGGGATGCACTGGGGTGGTGCTAGGATGCATTGGGTTGCACTGGAATGGCACTGGGATGCACTGGGAGGGTCTTGGAATGCACTGGGGTGGTGCTAGGATGGCACCGGTATGCATTGGGGTGCACTGGAATGGTACTGGGATGAACTGGGATGGCTGCAGGATGCACTGGGATGGCACTGTGATGGACAGTTGTGGAATGCACTAGGATGGCGCTAGGATGCATTGTGATGCACTGGGAGTGTGCTAGAATGCACTGGGGTGCAGCTGGGATGTGCTGGGATGACACTAAGATGCATTGGGGTGCACTGGAATGGCGCTAGGATGGCACTGGCGTAGCACCAGAGTGCGTTTGGTTCACTGGGATGCACTGGAGCAGCACTGAAGTTCATTGGGATGAAGCTGGGATGGCACAAGGATGCATTGGGGTGCACTGGAATGACACTAGGATACACTGGGACTGTGGTGGGGTGCACTGGGGTGGCACTGGGGTGCACTGGGAGTGTGCTGAATGGAATGCATTGGAATAGAGCTGGGATGCATTGTGTTGGCACTAGGATGCCTCAGATTCCACTGGAATTGCTCTGGGATGAACTGGGATGGAACTGGCATGGCACCAAGATGCAGTTGGTGCACTGTGATGTGCTGGGGCTGCACTGGAATGCACTGGATGGGATTTGGGATGGCATTGGGATAGCA
Organism: Coloeus monedula; assembly: GCF_965178545.1. Taxonomy (NCBI): domain Eukaryota; kingdom Metazoa; phylum Chordata; class Aves; order Passeriformes; family Corvidae; genus Coloeus; species Coloeus monedula. The sequence goes on along the minus strand of NC_138808.1, from coordinate 4,987,556 downwards.
CTAGGATTCACTGGGTTGCCCTGGAATAGCACAGGGATGGCACCAGAACGCATCGGGGTTGTACTGGGACATTTCTGGGATGCACTGGGAGAGTGTTCACATGCACTGGGATGCATCTGGGATGTGCTAGGCTGAAGCTGGGATGACACTAAGATTCATTGAGATGGCACCAGGATGCACTGGGAGCATGCTGGGATGCACTGGAATGGTACTGGGATGCACTGGGATGGTGCTAGGATGCACTGGGGTGCACTTGGGTGGAAATGGTGTAGATTGGGACATGCTGGAATGGCACTGGAATGGCACTGGGATTCATTGAAAAGGCATTGGGGTGACATTGGGATGCACTGTGATGATACTGGGACATGGTGGGATGGTACCAAGAGGTGTTCTGGGTAGAACTGGGCTGTACTGGGATGTGTTGGGATGCACTGGAATAGCAGTGAGACAGTACATTGGCACTGAGATGTTAGGGTGACAAAAGAATGGACTGGGGAGCACTGGGATACAGTGGAATGGTACTAAGATTAATTGAGATGCACTGGATAGAACTGGGGTATACTGGAATGCACTAGAATGGTACTGGGATGCACTGGGAAGCAGCAGAATGGTACTGCAATGCACTGGAATGGAACTGGGATGTATTGGGATGCACTGGTATGACACTGGTATGACACAGGCGATTGGCACAGAGATGCAGTGAGATACTACTGGGAGGCACCAGGGCAAACTGGAGTGTACTGGTATGCTCTGGAATAGCACTGGGAGATACTGGGATGGAACTGGGCTGTGTTAGAATGCACTGAAGTGTCACTGGGCTGCACTGGGATGAAACTGAGCTGACTGGGCAGCATCAGGATGAAATGAGTCATTGGGACATAGTGGGATGGGCTACATTGGAATGATACTGGAACACACTGAAATTCAACAGCACGATGCTGGGATGCACTGGGATGGAACTGGGGCGAACTGGAATATACTAGAAGGGCACGGGGTTGCACTGAAGTGCAGTGGCATGGCCCTGAGATGTACTGGTGTAAACTGGGGTGTATTGGGATGCCCTGGAATGGCATTGGGACACTCTGGGATGTGACTGAAATGTAGTGGAATGGCACTGGAATGGCACTAGAGTGTACTGGGCTGTCACTGGAATGCAGCAGGATTGCACTAGGATGGAACTGGGGTGTATTGGAATGCGCTGGACTGGCACTGGGATGCAGTGGGAAGCAATAGGATGGCACTGGGATGCATCAGATGGCACTGAAGCTGCTCTGGGATGCACTAGGATTGCACTGGGATGTATTGGGATGTGCTTGCATGGAACCGAGAGGGTACTGGGATGCACTGGAATGGCACTGAGACAGTGCAATGGCGCTGGGAAACACTGGTATGGAACTGGCTGTATTGGGATGTGCTAGAATGGCACTGGGATATACTGGAACTTGCAGGAGTAGCACTGGGATGCACTTGAAACTACTGGGACATGCTGAGTGGGCACTGGGATGCTTGAGCATGCTGGGAGGGCACTGGGATGGCACTGGGACATTTAGGGGTGGCACTAGGACATGGCTGGGGTGACACTGGGCTAGCAATGAGACGTGCTGAGAGGATGATGCGAATACTGGTGTGGCAGAGCTGTGGGGGCCCTGGGAGCACAACGGTCCCTATCTGTCCCCAAGGGCCTTCTGTCCCCAAGGGGTGTCTGTCTGTCCCCATGGTTTCTGTGTCTGTCCTCAAGGTCCCTGTGTCTGTCCCTGTGGTCTGTCTGTCTGCCCTCATGGTCGGTCTGTCTGTCCCCAAGGTCCCTGTGTTTGTCCCCATGGTCCATCCCCATGGTCTGTCTGTCTGTCCCCAAGGTTTTTCTGCCCCCAAGGTCTGTCTGTCAGTCCCCGTGTCCATCCCCATGCCTCCCCTCCATGTCCCATGTCCATCCCAACATCCCGTCCACCCACCCCCACGGTGTCACCGGGGGGCTGGGGCGGTGGCGGTGGCGGTGACAGTGACGTGCCCCCAGCCCGCAAGCAGGAGATCATCAAGATCACGGAGCAGCTCATCGAGGCCGTCAACAACGGGGACTTCGAAGCCTACGCGTGAGTGGGGCAGGGCCAGGTGGGGCCGGGTGGGGCCAGGTGGGCTGGGGCCAGTCAGGGCCACTCTCACCCACTGCCTGCAGGAAGATCTGCGACCCGGGGCTCACCTCCTTTGAGCCCGAGGCACTGGGCAACCTGGTGGAGGGGATGGACTTCCACCGCTTCTACTTCGAGAACTGTGAGTACCCGACCTGCCTGTGCCGCCTGCCCTGCCTGCGCCCTGCCCATCCTCTCCCTGTCCAGCCCAGCCCTATCCATCCTGTCTCCCTGCCTGTCTCCCTCACTGTCCCCTGTGTCTTGCCCACTGCCTGCCCATCCTGCTCACCTCGCCTGCCTGCCCCCAGTCCTCCCCTGCTGAGCCATCCATCTGCTTGCACTGTCCCCATCCCTGCCCCTATCCCTGCCCATTCCTCACGCGTTCCCTGTCCCCATCCCTTCCCCCATCCCCCTGCTCGTGCCAGCCCCGCTGACCTCGGCCGCCCCGCAGTGCTCTCCAAGAACAACAAGCCGATCCACACGACCATCCTGAACCCGCACGTTCACGTCATCGGGGAGGACGCGGCCTGCATCGCCTACATCCGCCTCACCCAGTACATCGACGCGCAGGGCCGGCCCCGCACCAGCCAGTCCGAGGAGACCCGCGTCTGGCACCGCCGCGACGGCAAGTGGCAGAACGTCCACTTCCACGGCTCGGGGGCCCCCGTCGCCCCGCTGCAGTGAAGGTGAGGGTGGGCTTGGGGCTCGAGGGGACGGGGTCCCCCGGTTGTGGCTCACCAGGATGTCCCCACAGAGCTTGCGGTGGCTGTCCTGGTTCCAGCCCGACGGAGACGGCGATGGGAGCCGAGGCGGCAGCCGGAGCTGCGGCCCCCCGAAGCACGCGTCCGCATGCCTGTCCCCCCCTACCCTGGCCCCTGCTCCCCCCCTCCAGTGCCTGTGTTTGCAGAAAACAAAAAGACAAAAAAAAAAGCCAAAATGATGAAGACGACAAAAAAAAGGAAAAAAAAAAAAAAAAAAAATGGGGAAAACCCACCCCAATCCCAAACCCACCCACACCCCCAAACCCAACCCAGCCGCTCGGCCACAGGCGAGGGCGCTGGGGGGCTCAGCCCCCTCCCTCGGCCCGTCTCTGCTGGGGGGGGAAGGGGGGTCCCAGCCCCCCTCCCGGCTGTGCTCGTGGCGTGTTGCTGTCGCTGGTGGTGGATGTTGTTCTTTGGGCTCCGCTTTGCTCTGTCCTGCCCCGGCCCCTGTACATAGAGAGAGCTCTTTATTTTTGAATTCCCACGGGGGTCCCAGCCACAGGGGGCTGCCAGGGGGTGAGTGAGGTGGGGGGGACACACACAGACTCTCTCTCCTCCACCCCAGTCCAGTGCCTCCCCTGGGGGGCCCGAGACTGATCCTGGGCACTGCTGCGCAGGGAACACGGTGGGTGCCTTTGGGAGGGTCCACCAGTCGCACCCCCGTGTCCCCATCCCGCTGATCCCTACCCCAGCACCGCATGTCGCAGGTGCCAGTCCCAGGTGCTGGCAGGTTTTGGCAGGGGGCAGGTGGGTGCCACGTCAGGGGGCAGAGGGCAGCTGGGGGGTGTTGGGGTTCAGGGTGGGGGGCTCAGGACGATCCAGCCAGCACTGACGCAGCATTGAAAGCACTTTAGACTAAGAGAATGGGTCTCTTAGGGGGCACAGGCTGCTCCGCCGGCGCCCCTCCCAGCACAGGGGCACTGGCAGCACATCCTGCACCCCCCCCTCCCACGGCCAGCGCTCGGGGGGACCCCGTCACCCCCAAGGCCCCCCTCCCTGGGGAGGCATCACTCCACTCCAGGCACTCCCCACGTGATTCCCCAGGGCATCCCCACCATGCTGAGGGCTGGTTTTGGCTGGGGGGGAGGGGGCGGGATGGGCGAGGGATATTAATTATTTTTTAATTATTCTGATGATTTCTCTGCATGCCCTTTGCGCGGGAGCAACCCTCGGGCGCTAATGCTGTATGTCGAGGAGCTGAGCTGTTCCTGTCCCATGAATGCTGGTGGATCGTTGCCAACTTTTTCTCTTTCCTCCCCTTTTCTCTCATTCTTTTTCTGTCTCCCCCTCCCCAGCATATCCCCCCCCATGCCCCTCCCCCCAAAAAACCCTTTGTCTTTTCTTTCTGAGCCTTGTAAGTGTAAAAGATGACTCTGATTTCGTTTTTGTCTCGGGAAAACTGCAAATAAATTATGAGGAAAAACCAATGATCATTAAAGTAGGTGGAGAGAGAAGGGCAAGTGCATCCGTCCCTGCTGGGGTGCCCAGGGCATGTCCCTCTCAAATCCCACCCTGGGACGCCACAGAGAGGGAACAGAGGTACAACTGCCAAATACAACTTTATCCCCCTGGCCAGCGCAGCCAGGACATGGAAACAACTGGAGCACTGCAAGGTACAGCCCAAGCCCAACTTTTCCCTTCCCGAGGAGGAGGAAGAGGAGGCAGTGAGGGCTGCTGGGCCCTGGCAGGTGCTGAGCCCCCCCCACCCCGGCTGGTGGGAGCAGGGGAGGGGCTCCGAGGTGCAGGGCAGGCTGGTGAGCTCCCCCCTCCTCCAGCACTGGGACACAGCTCCAGGCGCAGGGAGAAGCTACCCAGGGAGGCAGTGAGCACCCCCCACCCAAGAAACCTCTTCTTTTTCCCTTCCCCCCTTCTCCCACCCCCCAGCTCACCTTTAGGACACAAATACATAAAAGACCCCCCAGCCCCTGGGATGGCAGGAGGAGACTCCACCTGCCCCCTCAGCCCCCTGGAGAGCAGTGGACGACCCCTCCAGGCTTCTGGGGGGTGTGAAGGCAGAGGAGTGCGTGGCCGGGTGCCCCCTGGTCCAAGCTGTCCCAGGAACAGCAAGGGTGGGGGGTCTTCAGTGTGGACCTCCCCCCATGTGTGCTGGCCCGGTGCCAGCCTTGGTGTCCCCTCAAGGTGGACAACAGTCACATCAGCCCAGGGGGCTGAGGACCCTCGACCCAGCCCCAGGAACACCCCTGGGGTGGCTGCGGAGGGGGGTGGAGGGCTGGTGGTCCGGAGGTGGAGACCCCGGGCTCCATGTCACATGATTTCACAGCAGGAATTCTGCTTTCGGGCCTAAGAAGAGAAGGAAAACCATCTGTAAAACTCCCCAAGGGTTTGGGGGTCCCAGGGCCACCCACCCGAGGCCCCTCTCCTGCTGAAGAGGCCAGCACAGCACAAAGGCTGATGACACGGAGGCTCCTTTCCTTTTGGCCAGAGCTGGTGCCAGGAACTGGGATGGGCATCACCCCCCACTCACTGCAGGGTGCAGGACACCCCCAGTGAGGGGCTGTGGGGCTCTGCAGCTGGAACTGGGGCTCTCTCCAGGCCCAAAGCCTGCAGCAACAGGGGTGATCCCTGCCTGGCACCCAGAGCTGTGCCCCAGGGTTTATCCATTGGGGGTGACCCCCCCAAGGATGACGCTCCACCCATCTCCAGCTCCCTCAGGGAGGGGGTGACCCTCCACACCCACCGTTTTGTAGAAGGCTTTGGATTGTGCTCCAAGCACCTCTGATTTGGAGACCAGGTCGTCCAGCTTCTCCCCACGCTCCAGCAGTGATTCCATGGTGTTGTGCTGCCAGAGAAACATGTGCTGAGCCCCAGCACCAGGCCCCCACACCCTGCGGCAGGAGATGGAGGTGCCACCATCCCCCATCCCACCCTCCTACAGTCCCCCCAGCTCTGCAGCCCCAAGGGAGACAGGAACTTGGCCGGGGGCAGGAGCAGCAGAGCTCCCACTGGGTCACCAGGCAGAGAAGAGACCAGCATTTGGAGGAGGGGTCAGAGCCTTGGTGCTTGTGTCCAGCCAGCTGGGAAATGCCCAAGGAGAAAAAAGGAGGGAAGGGAAGAAGGGGAAGGGAAAAGGAAGCTCCCACACCAGGGAGGTCTCCAGGGTCGACTCTACCCCTGCCCCATACCGTGCCCCCAGGGACCACCGGCTTGTGCAGGCAGGAGCATCCTGCAGCCTCACCAGGATGATTTTGGTCTCGTCCAGCTCTGCCTGCACTCGGGTCATCGGGTCGGCGTCACGGGGGTTCTGGGGAGAAACAACATGCTGCTGGCACCACCACAGGGACACCAGGGTCCCCTGGACACAGTCCCAGAGCACCGGGGTCCCACCATGCGCCGGAGTGTTGCCCACCTCCCCTGCCACTTTCAGGGCTGTAGGGAGCACAGGGATCCTCTGTCCTGGTGCCCTGCAGCGTCCCAGGGGTCTCTACCTGGTATTTGCTGAGGTATCCATCCAAGGCAGAGTAGCTGATGGTGGCCGGTGACCCTGAGGGCCAGTCCATCTTGCTGACCTGCCTGGAGAACTCATCGAGCACCTGCCAGGTAAGGAAGCAGCAGTTACCACCCAGGAGCCGCAGCTGTGGGGCCACAGTGGCTGGAGGGGTTCTGCTTGTCAAAATAGGAGATCTGGAGATTTTTGGGAAGGGACCTTACAGCTCATCCACACCCCTGCCATGGGCAAGGACACTTTCCATTAGACCAGGCTGCTCCAAGCCCTGTCCAGCCTGGCCTTTGACACTTCCAGGGATGGGGCAGCCACAACTTCTCTGGGAAACCTCTGTTAGTCCCTACCACCCTACAGGGAAGGACTTCTTCCCAATATCCCATCTCACCCTGCCCTCTGGCAGTGGGAAGCCACTGCCCTTTGTCCTGTCCCTCCAGGCCCTTGTCCAAATTCCCTCTCCAGCTCTCTTGGAGCCCCTTTAGGTACTGGAAGAGGGTCTGGGGTCTCCCTGGAGCCTTCTCTTCTCCAGGCTGGAGAGGCACGAGAAGGGCTGTCCAGCCTTGACACAGGCTGCCCAGGGCAGTGGTGGAGTCCCCATCCCTGGAAGCATCCAAAGAAACACACAGACATGGCACCTGGGGACATGGTTTAGTGGTGGCCTTGGCCATGTTGGAGAAATGGTTGGACTTGATGGCCTTGCAGGGCTTGTCCAACCAAAACAATTCCACCGTTCCATGAGAGGTGCTCCTGCCCTCTGACTACCTTGGTGACCCTGCCCCCCCCACCCCTCCTCCTCTTCTGAACGAGCTGAGGGCAGAGACATGAATGAACAGGCCTGGCACACGAGGACCAGAGCGATGCCCAGGCCAAGGTGGCCGGCCCCGACTCTCCACAAAGCCCTGCATGTGCCAGGGTGGGGAGACTGGAGGAGTCCCCTGGAGCAGCTCCCAGCATGTGCCCTCACCTTGTCCAGCAAGGTGAAACAAACCCGCTGTGGATACTCATTGTCTGCGATCACCACTCCGGCCAGCCCGTCGGTCCGCACATACACGTGGCACAGGTACTCTGGGAAGGAAATTCCTGTTAGAGATGCAGCAAAGGTCCTGAGCCTTCCCCAGCACCCACCACCTTCCCCCCAGCCCCCACAGTTTTCCCCTCTCCCCAAAACCACCCCGGAAGGTGTCACCAGCACCTGCATTTTTCATTAATTCATTAGGAAAGCAGGAAGGGCTTAAAATTAAAAGCCCCAAGTTGTGCTGTGGCAGGGGACCACAGCCATGCCACACAGTGTGGGACATGAAACCGACAACACATGGTAGCCAGAGGTAGATAAAAACCAGTGGGGGAAGAGCTCAGCCTATTTTTAACTAATTTTATTAATAACAAGGCTGGGGTGTCATTAAAGAGGCTCCAGCAGCCAATCCAGGCTGTGCCCCACATGTCCTGGGGCTCGGGAGGCATGTGAAGCAGGACAGGGAGGCTGGAATGAGGTGAGAATTTGGGATACGGAGCCTGGACTTGCATGGCAAAGCCAGCACAGCCACTCTGTGGTGGGGGGGTCGGGGAAGTTGGGGGGACTGCAACCCAACAGCTCCAGGGGTGCCAAGGGGGACATGGAGAGTGCAGACACTGGAGCAGTTCCCTGCTCCCTCCAAAGCCTCTGCTGCACCGAGCTGGGCTCGCACCCGGCCCAGCCCCTCACGCCATCAGTGCTGCTCACCCGGGCACTGGGCTTGGTGGGACCTTCCCCAGGAATGGGCCGCAGGGAAGCGGGCACGCTGCTCTCACCTTGCTCCTTGACCGAGGCCCTGCTGCCCAGCGCCGAGCGCTCCACGATCAGCTGGCTCGTGAACGTCATGAACTCCTGCACACTGCGGGGACACAGCGCAGGGCCTGGGGCAGTGCTGGGGAAGCAGCTGGCCCACAGCACCCCGGTGTGCAGGGGTAATGAGCCCTTCCTCCCCCAGTCCCCGAGTTTGGGCTGCGGGGCTGCAGCTGAGCACTGGGTTTTACTTGGGAGAGAGGCTGGACCCTGCACCTCTGCAGAGTGGCAACCCCCAAACACATACCTCCAGCCACCACCCAGACCCAGGGGAGCACCCAGAGCCCTCCAGTTGCAGTGACAGACTTGTGTCCTTGGGCTGAACTTGCTTTTTGGGGATTTAGCAGAAAGCAAAAATGCCACTGAACCTGGCTCTGCCCGGCCAACACCTGGTGACCAGCTGGATCATGGAATCACGGAATGATTTGGGTTGGAAGGGACTTTAAAGACCATCCAGTTCCATCCCCTGCTGACACCTTCCACTAGAATCACAGAATCATAAAATATGCTGAGTTCAAGGGACCCATCAGGATCATTGAGTCCAACCCCTGGCTCTGCACAGAACACCCCAACCATCCCACCCTGTCCCTGAGAGCATTGTCCAAACGCTTCTTGAACTTAGGCTTCGTGCTGTGACCACTGCCCTGGGGAGCCTGCTCAGTGCCCAAACACCCTTTGGGGGAAAAACCTTTTCCTGATATCCAACCTAACCCTCCCCTGACACGGCTCCAGCCATTCCCTCAGGTCCTGTCAGTGGTCACAGATCGGAGCTGCTTCTCTGCTGCCCCTCGGGAGGATGTTGAAGAACACAGGGAGGTCTCCCCTCAGTCTCCTCCAGCTGAACACATCAAAGGCCCTCAGATGCTCCTCATATGGCCCCTCCAGACCCTTCCTCATCCTTGTGGCCTACTTTGGACGCTCTCCAATGGCTTAACATCTTTTTTTTATTTGTTGTGCCCAAAACTGCCCCAGGATTTGAGGTGAGGCCACCCCAGTGCAGAGCAGAGCAGGACAATCCCTCCCTGTCCTTCTTGCCATAAAGGGCCCAGAACTGGACACAGCCCTCAAGGGGCCTCAACAGGGCCAGCACAGGGGATGGTCACTCTCCTGGGCCTGTGGCCACACCATGGCTGGCACAGGCCAGGTGCCATTGGCCTCCTTGCACACCTGGGCTCATGCCCAGTCGCAGCCGACCAGGAGACCCAGGTTCTTTTCCAATTCTCCAGCCACTCTGCTCCAGCCTGGAGTGCTGCCTGGGGTTGTTGTGGCCCAAGACCAGGAACCATCACTTGGGCTTGTTGACTCCTCACAGCGTTGGCCTTTGCCCATCAATCCAGCCTGTCACTCCGTGCCTGTGTCCCAAGTCCCTCTCCAGCTCTTGAAGCCCCACTAGGCACTGGAAGGGACGCTAAGGGTCCCCAGGTCCTTCTCTTCTCCAGGCAAACAGCCCCAGCTCTCCCAACCTGGCCCCAGAGCAGAAGGGCTCCAGCCCTTACAGCATCTCTGTGGCCTCCTCTGGACTTGTTCCAGCAGCTCCACATCCCTCTGATGTCAGGTCCCAGAGTTCGAGGCAGCTCTGTAGGTGGGGTCTCACCTGAGCGGGTCACAGGGGCAGAACTCGCCCTGCCCACGCTGAGCCCAGGACAGGGATGCCCTCCCCATCCCAGGGGGATGTTTGACCCCCCAGGCATCCAGCCACCCCTGTGAGTCAAAGTTAAAGAATATCCTTAAGCCAGACTTGCTCTAAGTTTGGAAAACATTCCTGAGCCCAGGCTCAGGCCTGTCCAACAGGCTCCTCAGTGATCCCTTCTCATCCCACAGCAAAGGAAAAGAGGCCAAAAATAATGAGCAAGAGTAAAATAAACCTGTTTCCAAAACACCACATCGTGGGCATGCTGAAATTAGCCAATGTGGGGCAACGCATTCCCCAATTTAGCTGGAAAATCCCAGGAAGGGATATTTGTCAGGGATCAAGTTACAAAGTTTGCAAACACCAAGGAGTGGGACAGCTCCTGCTTGGGAGGTGATGTGGTGCCAAGGAAATGTCACTGGACAGAGACACTGGCATGGCAAAGACCACGGTCTTCTGACTGCCTCCCACTGCTGGAAGCAATTCCAGAGGGGAAGTTGCCTCTCCCAGTTTACACATCCCTTAGAGTGGTCTGCAATCCTCCCAGCCCGGACACCAGTTCCACAGAGACTCTGGACTGTCGGGGTTTCAGGTACTACAGAAGAAAGTCCAGCCCAAGGATTCCTGAACATCCTGAACATCTCAGCTTCGTCAGAGAGGGAACATGGACACCTTCCTCCTAGTCTAGGGATCTGCTGCCAGCCATGGCCCCCACCATGACCCCAGGTTTTCATATCTAGGTTGGAAAAGACGTTTAAGATCACTGAGTCCGAACGATGCCTTAGGTTTGAATGATGCATCACAACCCTATGTCAGTTAGATCCCAGCATGTATCTTCTTCAAGGACACCTCTTCCACTGTGAATACTGCTTTTATTTCCCAGTATTCCTGAAGGAACTGCCCACTCAAGACTTCACTCTGCCTTCCTGACCCTGCCAAATTCCCTGGCAGATGTTCAGCAGACATGAGGCACTGGCACAGCCCAGCCCTGTGCTCCCGCCCAGCAGGTTCCACAGCTCCCAGGAGCCACAGCCCTGTTTATCCCAGACCCAACCCTTTGACCCAACTCTCTGGGAACTCCACAGCCTCAAAAAAATGAATGTGCAGCATTTTAACCCAAACTTCAGCTAAACACACCTTAAACATCACACCTGGGCCAAGCTCTTGCAGATCTTCCGAGCACCACCCATGAATCAGCCTGGGAAAAGCATCAAATCCCACGAACAGCTGCGTGACTGACACGCACCCTCTGCAAACCTCACTGCTCTTCCCAAAATCCCAGGCTCTTCTTCAGGCAGAGACGCAGCCTGCTGTGGGGGAAGCCCACAGCATAAACACACAGGGAATTTTCCCAGGATTTGGGAAAACAAGAGCTGCAGCTACAGAGTGTTTTGGGACTGGAGCTGATGTCACACGCTGGCACCGCTCCGCGTCCCACTCGCACATTTGGCTAAGAAAGAGCTTTTTAAGACAGTCTTACTTCAGTCTTTCCCCTTTACCCCTGGAATTACAGAACCAAATGTGCCTGAGGCTCCATAAAACCTTGGCATTGAAAATTTGGGTCCCAGAGGAATTTCCTAACTCCTTTACCATCTGAGGCAGGCACTGGGAACAACCTGTTCCACAGCATGCTCCTGCTTTGTTTGACAGCTTCAGGAGGTTCTCGGGAGCTGCTGAGAGCTCCCTGATCCCTGTGAGCCCAGTGGAACACCGGGAGTCTGGACTGGCATCTGGGGCTCAACCAGCTCACCTGAAGCCATTGGAATAACTTGAGTAGGGTTTTGTGGGCTGGGAAAAGCTTCAAGTGAGTCCAAACAACCCATGGGCACCAGGATCCAGGCGAGTCCTGTGAGCCTAGCACAGACAGGCCTCTTCTCACCCCACCCAAGGGGAAAGAGCTGAGCCCACTCCCAGGGCATTCCCCGCACCCTGATTTCATGGCTTGGCTACACTGGAGGATTTGTGGAGTCAGACCTGACCTACTGCTGGCTGGGGCTCCAGGAATTTCACTCCATTCCTGAGGCTGACCCATCATTCCAAGTGCTGCAGCAGGTCACAGCACCCAGGCTGTGGCTCTAGGGGTACTACCTCTTAAGAAAAGCCTTTCACTGCTGCCACTGCAGCCCCAGTGGGGCAGAAAACCTCCCAAAAGCTTCTGCTTCCCCTCCCCAAGGTCCTGCCTGAGCCACACGCCAGCCTACAGCACACGGAGGCAATTCCCCCGCCCCAGCCCCCCCAAAAGTTCCAGCGGCCCAGCACCCACCTGGATCTCTGAAAGAAGTTGAAGGTGGACACATCGTAGGCAGCTTTGAGCAAATGCACTTTGGCGTCACCCTTGTAAAGGACACTTAGGCTGTAGAGCCTCATCGCGGTGGCTTCGTGTGCCTGGGGGGAAAAGAAGGGTTGGGGCTGAGGCCACGCAGGGGCCAGGACACCCCCGGACCTCCCTCTGCCACAACCGTGCCTGGGGTTGCCCCCAAACCCTCCTTCCGTCCTTTAAATGCTATCCCAGACAGCCAGAACCCTCCCGACCCCCGCAGCCCAGCCTGACAGCGCATCCCGACCCCCGCCCAGCCAGGTCTCCCTAGTCCAGCCTAACCAACCCCTACCCTCACCTGACCCAGCTGGCCCAGTGCAACCCAGCCCCTCCCCCCAGTGTAGCCCGGCCACTCCTCGGTATAACCCACTACAACCCAGCCGCCGGTCCCTGGGCAGCCCCGCCCAGCCCGGCCTTGCCCCACCGGCCCAGTTCGCCCCGCAGTGCCTCGGGACAGCGGCGGGCGCGGCTCAGCGCGGGCGCTGCCGACAGGGCGGGGGCGCGACCCGGAACGGGAACCGCGGCGCCGGAAGCGCCCCGAGCCCGGACACTGCCACGGGACTGCTCCCGGCCTGCGCATGCGCCGAGACCGCTCCGCCCCCAAGCCTTCTGACCAATCATCGCCCGCCTCCCCGCCCTCCGGCCTCAGCCGGACGGCCAATCAGCGCCGCGCTGGCGGCGCGGGCAGTGCTCGTTCCCCAGCGCGGCCAGCAGGGGGCGCTGAGCCCAGCAACGGGGGCGGGGCCTGTTCGCTCCTCCCGCTGTGGGGCGGGACCGCGCTGGGGGGAGGGGGGGTCCCTGTGTGGGGTGGGGGAACCTCTGTGTGGGGTGGGGGTCCCTGTGTGGGGTGAGGGTCCCTCTGTGGGGTGGGGTGGGGGTCCCTGTGTGGGGTGGGGGAACCTCTGTGTGGGGTGGGGGTCCCTGTGTGGGGTGGGGGAACCTCTGTGTGGGGTGGGGGAACCTCTGTGAGGTGGGGTGGGGTGGGGGTCCCTGTGTGGGGTGGGGGTCCCCTGTGTGGGGTGGGGGAACCTCTGTGGGGTGGGGTGGGGTGGGGGTCCCCTGTGTGGGGTGAGGGTCCCTCTGTGGGGTGGGGTTCCCCTGTGTGGGGTGGGGGTCTCTCTGTGGGGTGGGGCTCCCCTCTGTGGGGTGGGGGTCCCTCTGTGGGGTGGGGGTCCCTCTGTGGGATGGGGTTCCCCTGTGTGGGGGGCCTTCCCCTATGGTGTAGTGACCCTCTGAGGAGGGGCCCCACGGGGGCAACAGCCTCCCCCGGGTGCTGGGGGACGCCCTGGGGACTGGGGACCTTTCCATGGGGCTGTTCTGCCCCTGGGTGGGGACCCCTCCATGGTGGTACTGACGAGGGGTGGGTGAACTTCCCGAGGGTTTTGGACCCCTCGAAGGGGTGAGGACCCCTCTATGGGTGGACACCAGCACAGGGGCAGGGCTGCCAGAGCCCTCCTGTGCCCCCAGGTTCTCCCTGCACAGGGGGCAGGTGAGGTATTGTGGGGTGACCCTGTGTCCCCTAGGCCCTGCTCTGCCACCCACAAAACCTCTGTCCTCCCCAGAGCCCCCTCAGTCCCCCATGGGGCTGTCACCCCAACACCCATCCAGGCTTCCCAGGGACCCTCCCCAGCTCTGTGTCTGAGGAGATGCTGCCACACACCAAGACCAGAAGGTTTTGGGGTCCACCCCTGCTCCTTATCCCATTTGGACCCCCATAGTCCCCTGTTTCCGCAACACTGGGTGGATGACGCGGCTCTGGGGGCGATGGGAGTTGCCACATCCTCGTCCTCAAATCCAGCATCCATCCCCGATCTGTTGCGACGCCTGGTGTCAATCCCAGCACCGCTGGATCCTTTCCCATCCTGGGGGCTCGGAGCACTTCCCAGTCGCCCTCGGCCCTCCACGGGTGTCTGTAGGCCGTGCTGTGTCCGCGGTCTCCATGGGAGCATGCCGGTTGCCAAGCCGGCCGGTGGAGTGCTTGCCACCACCATCGAGCCGTTGGTATGACAACGGGGACACGGGTGACCCGGGGCGTGGTGCTTCGCGTGACGGGGCCAGCGGCCCCTGCGGGGAGGGTCCTGGCCGAGCCTCGCCAACACACAGGGGGTCCCCAGGGGCTGCCAGAACCTGCTGCGTCGGGCTGGGACCCCCGCACCAACACCAGCCCGGGAATTTATTGACACATTGAGGAAGCGAGCGGGAGAGCGAGAGTGGAATCCCTCTGGAGCGAAGGATGTGGGGCGACAGCGCTGATCCCACCAGGGCCCCGGGCCCTGCTCCCTGCCCTTCTGCTTGAGGCCGGGGGTATCGGGACCCCCTCAGTGGGTGCCGGACTGGGGCGTCAGATGAGATAACGCAGCGAAAGTGGAGCATCCGCGTGTGGAGCGAGGGACGGAGCAGCCCAGCGCCTGCCAGACACCCTCCAGGACAGTGCAGGGGGCTCCCCCAGGCCAGGCACCACGGTGGGGGCACAGGGGCTGAGGGGGGCACGGCTTGGCCCGCAGCCCACCCCACCTCGCCAGCTGCCCCCATGCTGGATCACCGAGCCAGAATGGAGAGCAGCAGGAAGGAGAAGGTGAGGCCACTGCCAGGGCAATGCTGGGGGGCCGGGGGGGGGCCAGGGGATGCCCAGTGGGTGTGGGGAAAGGTGCAGATACTCACTGGGGTTCCAGCCTTCCCTGGAGTGAGCGTCCGGGTGCTCCCAGCATCTCCCAAGGTTCCAACAGAGGTAGCCAGGAGGATGGCTGGTGGGGAGGACACCAGCTCCCAGGCAGCCTGCAGGCAGCCCAGCATGCCCCAGGGGGGTCCCCATCCCTGAGGTCACCCCCCAGCACAGCATGGGCCCTACAGCACTGAGGGCTCACAATGGAGCTGGGAGCATTTGTGGGATTTTCTGCTGGGCTGGGATGCTCCCACCATCCAGACATCACCCTGGGCATCTTGCAGCCATGCAGCTGCATCCCTGGGATGAGATTGGGCCTGTCACCTCCTTCAGTTGGCTGTCATCGTTGTCACCGAGGCACCCAGCAGGATGGCACACGGCTCATCCCCAGTCAAAAACCAGTTGTTTGTGGGAAGCATCCTCTCCCAGATGGATTGAGCTCATGGGGTCATGGGTGAGGACAGTGGAGACATTCCCTGCTGCCGACTGGGACACCAAGGGGACACCAAGGAGACTCGGCACATGCTGAACCAGCAGAGATGGATGTCACTGGCCCCTGCAGCCAGTGGCCACATAGTTCCCAGCTCCATCCCTTTTGTGGGACGCATTGGAACACACCATTTCCATGGGACGCTGAGAGCCAGATAATGTCATGTGGGAAGAGCCAAATCCTGCCAGGGGAGAGCCAAGCCCATTGTTTTGAAGGCGAGTGAAGAGATGAGTAGGTACATGTGGTGCTGAGATGGAAAAAACATTGGAGGAATAAAATTTGGACTCCTGGGTGCCAGCCTTGGGAGGGGGACCCTCCAGCCGCGGCAGATCAGGTGTTCCCATGCCAAGCAGCCCCATGGGATGGATTAGCACTGAATACCTTCAGCCAACAACCCAGGAGAGATCAAATCCAGCTCCTTGCTTTTCCTGGCAGGATTTTTCCAGACATCCAGGGCCAAACACCCTCTGGATCAGGGCAAACCTCACCACAGTGCTGTTGTGGGTGCCCGGCTCCGTTCCAAGGGGTCCATGCTGCAGCCATGTCTCTTGGGGTTTTGTCTCCCAGCACCTGGGGGTCCAGGGCTAACGGACCCCCAGCACTCAGGACCAGGATGGAGTGGGGGGGTGCCAGGATCCCACCCAGCTGTGGGTGGCGGCTGAGGTCACAGGAGCTCTGCAGGGCCTCAGAGATATTTGGGCTGAGCCCCACTTGAGGGTTTGGAGGCCAAGGGATGGCACTGGGGGCCAGGCGATGTGCCAGGATGGAGGGCAGCTGGACTGAGCCGAGGCAAGGGGTGCCCCCAATGTTGGGATGCTCCACACCCCAAACGCTTTCTTGAGCCCCCTACCCCCAAAACCTGTCAGGAAACAGCAGCAGCCTCGAGGCAAACATCTGTGTGCGGCGAGAGCACTGGAGCCTCCCCAGAGCCGGTGACTAATGAGCCCTAATGCTGCCGACTGCAGCTGGTGAAGGAGTGCCGGCTCCAGCTCCATCTGACAGCCGGGGCACCTGGCCCCAGCTCTGCTGGCTAATGAAGGCTGCGCCGAGCCCGGGGTTGCTACGGAAAGGATAAACACGGATCCTGCTTGCCAGGTGCTTCCCTGGAGTGGGCCCTGCGGCTCTCCCTGGCAGCGAGGCAAGGCAGCAACCCCTGAGAATGTTCCTGCCTGCCTGCCCTCTGCCCCATATTAGCCCCACATTCAATGGGTGAAAAACGGTACCCATGATTCCCAGTGGGATACAGGGAGAAGGATGCTCCCAGGGGAACAAGGAAGACACACCAGCATCTTCATCATAGAAGAATCCCATGTCCTTGGTGAGAGATGCTGTACTCCTCAATGGCATGGCCAGAAGTGCTCCTTGCTGGGAATGAACCTGGGATTCATCAGGATGGGATGTCCCAGGTCACTGCTGGAATGGGGCCAGCTTCTACACAACCATCCCAAAAATTCAGCTGGGTGATAGAGATGGCAGAACCCCAGTGCCAACCCTGGTCCCCAGGGACCCCAGAGCTGACTGTGGCATCCTGCAGGCAGTACCAGAAGGGGACTTGGTGCCTTGTGACAGTCCTATGGATTCCCTGGTGCCTCAGTTCAGCTGGAGGAGAACAGCAGAGCAATAGGATAAGGCATTTCAGGGTGTCTGTGTGCCAGTGGGGAAAACCAGGGCTGGGGGAAGGAAAGCTTGACTATTTCTTGCAGTTCAGGCCCCTTGCATCCCATATCCCTCGTCCCTGGCTGATGCTGTGTTGTGTGCAGGTGGAGCAGATCCTGTCAGAGTTCCGGCTGAAGGAGGAGGACCTGAAGAAGGTGATGTACCGGATGCAGAAGGAGATGGACCGAGGGCTCAAGCTGGAGACACATGAGGAAGCTTCTGTCAAAATGCTGCCCACCTATGTCCGCTCCACCCCCGAGGGCTCTGGTACGGTGTCACTCCCAGTCCCTTGTGTCTCACCCCTTCCTCAGACCCCATCAAGCTCCGTGTGGAAGGCTGAGCCTACCTGGAGCCCATCACCTTCTTCCCTTCTCCCTGGCTTTGCAGAGGTGGGAGATTTCCTGTCACTGGACCTGGGTGGCACCAATTTCCGTGTGATGCTGGTGAAGGTGGGCGAGGGAGAGGAGGGGCAGTGGAAGGTGAAGACGAAGCACCAAATGTATTCCATCCCAGAGGATGCCATGACTGGGACAGCTGAGATGGTCAGTGGAGCACACGGGGCATCCCATCCCATCCCATCCCATCCCATCCCATCCCATCCCATCCCATCCCAGTCCCTTTCACAGTGTGTGTTTCAGTGGGGACACTGGAGGGGACACCTCCATCCCTAAGAAGCTGGGGGGTGGCCAGGCCTGGGGAACCCATGGTGGGGACAATGTCCATCCAAGGGCAGTGGGAGGGTGGGGACATCCCTTGGCAAAGGCTGGACCTCCTGTCTTCCAGCTCTTTGACTACATCTCCGAGTGCATCTCCGATTTCCTGGACAAGCACCAGATGAAGCACAAAAAGCTGCCCCTGGGCTTCACCTTCTCCTTCCCCGTGCGGCACGAGGACATAGACAAGGTGAGGGGGTGGCCGGGCAGCGTGAGGGCTTAGGGGTCCCCAAGCCTCAGCTACCCCCACAGCCCCATTTCGGTCTGACTCCCACTCCAGGGCATTCTCCTGAACTGGACCAAGGGCTTCAAAGCCTCCGGCGCGGAAGGGAACAACGTAGTGGGGCTGCTGAGGGACGCCATCAAACGGCGAGGGGTGAGAGGATCAGACGGCTGTGCCGGCACCGGTGCGGTGCCGAGACCCCAGCACCCCGGCTGTCCCTGCAATGGGCTCACTGAAGCCTGGCTGTGCCTGCAGCAGGGCCACTGGAGCCTAGTGTGTCCCCAGGAAGGGACCACTGGAGCATAGCTGTCCCCATGATGGGGCTGCTGGAGCCAAGTGTGTCTCTGGGCAGGGCTGTTCCATGTGTGTGCACACACGTGTGCGTGACACATGCCCAGGTCCTCACCCTTGGGGACTGTCCACCCCAAAGCCACCTGTTGTGGGACAGCCTGACCCCCCATGAGCCCACAATGGTCCCTGTCCCCAGGATTTCGAGATGGATGTGGTGGCAATGGTGAATGACACGGTGGCCACGATGATCTCCTGCTACTATGAAGATCACCGGTGCGAGGTTGGGATGATTGTGGGTAAGATGCCCCTTCTACAGGGACACCTGGCTGGGGACAGTGAACTGTCCCATGGCCCCGCTCCCCTGCTGCTTCCCCCATCCTTTTGGGGGGGACACACCAAGGATGGGGGGCTGGCAGTGGCACCCTGCTGGGGTGTCCGGTGGTTGGGACATTCGATGGTATTGCCTGGCCCCAGCACTGGCCCCTGGTTAGGGCACTTTGGGAGTAGAAAGAGGGTGGTCATCATAACAGGGCTGGTCCCCACAGGGCTGTTGGTGGCTCTGGCACTTCATCGTAGGGATAGGGACCCATGGAAGGCAGCTGGTGTCAGAGAGCCAGGTGGTGGGGGTGAGTTTGAACTCTGCTGGCTCCATCCCCTACTCCCTGCAGAGAGCAGCCCCCCACCTCCCCCAGCCCCTCACTATCATTTGTGCCATCAGCCATGTGCCAATGTGTCATCTGGGCTTCGCATCCCCTCACCGGGGTAAACACATGCTGGGATGTTGATCAGCTTCTTGGGGCTGGGCTGGCCTCAGCACAGTGCCCAGAGCCCCTGGGACCCTGCTGTGGGGACAAGTGGCCAGCCAGAGCTGTGGGGACACTGCAGGGGCGGGGAGCAGGAGGGATGTCCATCGCCATCACTGCAGGACAAGGACATGCAGCTCCAAGCACAGCCCTCAGCCATGATCAGTCACTGAATCCTGGTGCTCATGGAACAGCAGTCACTGGCCGTTCAGTCAGTTCTCTGAAATGAGGTCTAGCATGGAATCATGGAACTGTTTGAGTTGGAAAAGCCTCTAAGGTCATCGAGTCCAACTGTTCCCCAGCACTGTCAAGACCATCACTAACCCATGTCCCCAGGTGCCACATCCACATGGCTGTTGAATCCCCCCAGGGATGGGGACTTCACCACTGCCCTGGGCAGTCTGTTCCAGGGCTGAACGGACCTTCCCATGAAGGAATTTTCCCAATATCCAACAGAAACCTCCCCTGGTGCAACTTAAGACAGTTTCCCTTCTATCCTTGGAGCAACCTGGTCTAGTCAAAGGTGTCTCTGCCCAGGGCAGGGTGGTGGAATGAGATGAATTTTAAGGTCCCTTCAAACCCAAACCATTCCATGATTCTATATTTTGATGGTTTTATTGCATCCCAGTGCCGGGTGGAGTAGGGATACAGATTTGGGACCTATGTAGTAAGTTCCCAACCATCCTTGGTTCCAGCTTTCATGAAATCACAGAATGGTTTGGGTTGGAAAGGGACCTTACGGATTATCCAGCTCCATGCCATAGGCAGGGACAGCTTCACTAGACCAGGCTGTCCAGCCTGGCTTGTAACACTTCCAGGGATGGAGCAGCCATAGCTTCTCTGGGAAACTTGTGTTTGTCCCTACCACCCTCACAGGGAAGGATTTTTTCCCAGTATCCAATCTAAATCTCTCCTCTTTTAGTCTAAAGCCTTTCCCCCATGTCCTGGAGCCACCCTTGAAGTAGTTGTAGGCCATGGTGCCAGTCACCAGGTTGAGGAATGTCCCTCATCCATATGGGTCCCAACCCCTGTCCTGGCACATGTCTGGACCCTCTCCAGCTCTTCCCCATTGCTCCACAAGACTATCCCAGCTTTATCCCAGTTGGGATGGGAGGGCTGTGGCAGGGGGGTGTCACTGCTGCCCCCCTGCCGCCCAGACCCATCCCCACTTCCTGGCAGGGACAGGCTGTAACGCCTGCTACATGGAGGAGATGCACAACGTGGAGCTGGTGGAGGGCGACGAGGGGCGGATGTGCGTGAACACGGAGTGGGGGGCCTTTGGTGCCTCCGGGGAGCTGGACGAGTTCCTCCTGGAGTACGACCGCGTGGTGGACGAGACCTCACTTAACCCCGGTCAGCAACTGTAAGGAATAGGAGAGATCCAGTTCCTCTGGGCATCCCTCCCATCCCCTGCACCACACTGGGCTCAGCCGCCCAGCACGGGCATCCTTCGCCCTGGACCGTGCCCATGCACGGGAAACACATCCAGCAAGGAGGGGGGAAGGAAAGAGGGGGTGCTGTGACCCCTCAAATCCCAGCTCTGATGCCACCCCCTCGCCTCTGTCCCCCCCAGGTATGAGAAGATCATTGGGGGGAAATACATGGGGGAGATCGTGCGGCTGGTGCTGCTGAAGCTGGTGGATGAGAACCTGCTCTTCAATGGGGAGGCCTCTGAGAAGCTCAAGACCCGCGGGACCTTTGAGACCCGCTTCATGTCCCAGATCGAGAGGTACAAGGCTGGGGGGTGGCACCCCAAACCTGCCAGGCTGCATCGCACTGGGAGGTTTGTGCTCTCACTCCACACTGGTCCGGGAATACTGGGGAGTCTGTGCTCTCACTCTGCACTGGGCTGTCCCACATCAGGATCCTTCTATTCCATCATCCTATACCAGTCTGCTTTGACTGCCTCATATTGGGGTCCTTTATCCTGTTACTCCACACCAGCCTGCTCTGACTGTCCATCTTGGAGTCCCCACATCCTGCCACCCAAACCACAGTGTCCCATGTCACAGGCCCATCATGATGAGACATCATGATCCGATCATTCCATACCTGCCTGCTCTGTCCCGTTTGGGGTCCCCATGTCCCATCGCTCCACATTAGGGGGACCCACTTCCAGGTCCCTCTGTCCCATCACCCCACACCAGCCCTCTACAGCAGCACCATGTTGGGGTCCCCCATCCCATCACCCCACACCAACCTGCTCTGACTGACCCAGTTGGGGTTCCCCATCCTATCACCCCATACAACTGTCCCATGTGAGGATCCCCCATCCCATCACTCCCCCATCCCTCTCCAGCTGTCTCACCCAGAGTCCTCACCCCCCAGCCCTTGCTGACCCCCTTTTCTCCCCCCACCCCAGTGATTCTGATGACCGCAAGCAGATCTACAACATCTTGTCAGCCTTTGAGCTGCTGCCGTCCCGGACAGACTGTGAGATCGTGCGCCGGGTGTGTGAGAGCGTGTCCACACGCGCCGCCCAGATGTGCTCGGCCGGCCTGGCTGGAGTCATCAACCGCATGCGGGAGAGCCGCAGCCAGGACACCCTCAAGATCACTGTTGGTGTCGATGGCTCTGTCTACAAGCTCCATCCCAGGTGGGGATCTCCAGACCCTTCTCCCTGCTGACATCCCTATCCTCTCCCTTCATCCCCCAAGCCTTGACCCCGTTTGTGACCCCATTTGTGACCCCGTGTTCCCACTCCCCAGCTTCAAGGACCACTTCCACGCCACAGTGCGGCAGCTGACACCCGGCTGTGACATCACCTTCATCCAGTCAGAGGAAGGCAGCGGGCGCGGGGCCGCCCTCATCTCGGCCGTGGCCTGCAAGATGGCCTGCATGATGGGGCAGTGAGCTGGACTCAGGGGGGATGGCAGGGCCAGTGGTCCCGCTCGGAGCGCTACGGGAGCAGATACGGACGTGGGAAGGAGGCGGCTCCGGCCCCCCAATAAACGGGGTGTGTGTGGACTTCTCTGGGGCCACTTGGGCCACTGCTCCTCATGCCTCTCCCCCCATGCTGGCAGGGAGACCCCCATGGGGCTGCCCCACATGTATGAGGCAGCTGAGGAGCTTCCTATGCCCTCACACCCCCCTATCCTCACACAGCTGCAGCAAGGGGTGCTCCAGCGTACCCCAGCCCATTTGCTGGGGGAAAGACCCCCTCAAGGGGGTTGGCCTAGAGAAAAGGGGCACTTTGGGGGGTGTCAGGGTGGAGGATCTCCTCACCAGTGATCCCTGGGGTGCAAAGACTGAGTGCACCAGAAAGGGCCAGATGGAGGGGGGCATATTGGGGGGATCCTCTCTAGCCATGTTCCCACCCATGTTCCCTGAAAGGTCTGGGGCACCCCAGGGATTTGAGTTCACCAGAGGGTCTGGAGCAGAGTATTGGGGTCCCTTTGGGGGTCATGGGCACCCCAGGGTGTTGGGGTCCCTCTAAGGATCTGGCAGTACCGCAGCATATTGTGGTTCTCTGAAGACTCTGGAGGCAACCCAGGGTTTTGAGTCACTCTGAGGATCCGGAGCACCCCAGGGTGGAGGGGTCCTCCTGGGACACCACAGGGTGTTGGGATCCCTTTGGGGATTTGGGGCTCCCCAGGGTCTGGGGCCCACGCAGGGTGTTGGGGTCAGCGCTGGGGTATGGGGCTACCCCATGGTATGGGCTGTCTTGGGGGTCTGGGGTTATATCTGGGATATCTGGGGCCACTGCAGGGGTCTGGGGTCACCCTGGCACATGGGGGCACCCAGGATCTAGGGACCTCTCAGGGTGCTGGGGTAACTCTTGGGCATCCGGGACCATGTGGGGAGACTGGATCACCACAGGGTGTGGGGCCAACCTGGGGGGCTGGGACTACCAAGGGGTCTTGGTGTCCTCACAAAGCACAGGGTCACCCCACAGCTGGGGGGTGCATGTTGAGGGGCTGGGGACACTGCAGGGGTCTGTGTCACTCCAAGGGACAAAGCCACCCAGTGGTGCTGCTCCTGAAGCCCCCAGCCCCATGGGTGGCACTGGGATCCCCACAGCTCATTGCAAGAGGGGAAGGGGATCCCTCTGCTCTGCTTGGCTGCAGCCCTCAGCCAGCAGGATTCCCTGTGTTTTGATTGGCTGCAGCCCTCAACCAGCAGGATTCCCTGTCTTCTGATTGGCTGCAGCCCTCAGCCAGCCGGACTTCCTTTGTTCTGATTGGTTGGCACCAGAAAGACATCCCTGAGCTCTGATTGGTGGCAGGCCTCAGAGACCCACAGTCTCTCTGTTCTGATTGGCTGGGGGCAAACAGAAGTGATTCCCTGCACTCCAATTGGCTGGAATTAAAAAAAAAAAAAAAGGGTGTGGGATTCCCTGTGCTCTGATTGGCTGGGACTGAAGAAGGGATTCCCTGTGCTCAGCTGGGACAGTGCCCATGGCAGTGCCAGTGACAACTGTGTGACAAGTGACATTGTCAAGTGCAGGGACAGATGCAGTGCCAGGCATGGGGACAGTGACAGCCAGGGCCACCCAGGTGTGTGGAGGGAACCGCTCACTCCGACCCACGTGGGACACATCCCCATGCTACCACAGGCACCTTTGGTGTCACCTTGGCCCTGCTGGGGCAGGCCAGGGCCAGACTATCCCCTGCCAGTGCCTGGTGCCATATGCCCTTGTCACCGTGTCCCCCCAGTGCAGACAAAAAAGACCCATGGAGACAGAGGAGGGACTTTATTGTGTGGGAAGGGGATGGCTGGGCTGTGGGGGCATCAGGGGCTGGAAGAGCATCGGGGTTTGGGGGCATTCGGGGCTGTGCCTGTGGAAAAAGGAAAAAGCAAGGGGTGAGTCGGGGGCCAGCAGAAGCAGCTCCTCCAGCCTTCCCCCTGCCCCGCAACGCACTTTGGGGTGACCTGGCTCACCCCCACCCTACAGAGCTGCAGCAGGGAAGGTTCAGGAACCCCAAGCATAGGATCGGGATGTGGGGTGCAGGACACAGGATGCAGAATGCAGAGTGCAGGATCAGCCCATGGGATGCAGGATCAGGATATAGGTGGGCCCTAACCATGCTCAGGACCGGCAGACGCCCATGGCGGTGCAGATGTCCCGGGGCGTGTCCCCATTCTGCAGCGCCTCGGTGATCTGGTCCCGGTACTTATTCACCAGCTGCTGGCACAGCTTGCCCTTGGCCCGGCCCAGCACCTGGCAGCCCTTCTGCAGCGCCGCCACCACCGCCGCCTGCCAAAGGCACCGCAGGTCAGGGGGCCGCAGGGAGATGGCCCCCAGCCCGGCCCCCCAGACCCCCATCACCCCTCACCTCGTCAGGGTCGTCACCTGCCAGTGCCTGTATCTTCTTCAGGGCCTTGGTGCACAGCCTGCACTTAATCCCCCTGCCCTGCGCCACACTGTCCCCATCAGCCGTGTCGTTCCCGTCAGCCATGTCACTCCCGTCAGCCATGTCATCCCCTTCAGCCACATTCCCCTGTGGGGACACAAAGACCCTCAGGGCTGCCTGGACTCCTGGGTGGCCCTGGCAGAACGTGGGGGTGGGGTACTCACCAGGGCCAGGCTGTCCCAGAGGTCCTGGCACTGCTGCTCCTGGCCACAGCGTATGGCCATGTCCATGTCCCAGCACCAGGACATTGGATCACCCTGGCAGGGCGGGGGGACCACGGCCTGTGCTGCTGCATGGGGACAGGATGGCGAGTGTGGCCGCAGGTTGGGTGCCCATCACTGAGGTCCCTGGGGGCCCAGACCCCTAAACTACCAGCCCCAGGTACTCAGCCCCATCCCTACTATCCCTCCTGCCTGTACCCACATCCTTCTGCTCCCACCATTCCTACATCTCCATGCAGACCCTGTCCCCAAACATCCCCAGGTGCTGGTCCTAACATGGGCACCATCCCCATCACCCGTGGGTCCTCAGGCAGACCCCATCCTTGCCACCCCCAGGTGCTTGGTCCCATGAGACCCCATTCCCACAACCCCCGGGCCCCCACCTCCTGCCTGTCTCCTCATCCTCCTTCCCACATCCCTGAGTGCCCATCCCTACACAGACCCTATCCCGATCCACAGACCCCAGCCCCACCAAGCTCAGTCACCCAGGCTGCCATCCCCATTGTCCCCATGTGTTTCCTCTCCCTGCCACCTCAGGGTGACCATCCCCCCTGGGAGGCAGGAGGGTCCCCATTACCTCCCACTACCACCAGCACCAGGAGGAAGGCGGCAGCCATGGTGAGCCCACCGAGCCAGTGACAGCAGGTGACTGACAGTGGGTGACTGCCTGCATCCTGACACCTTTTATAGTGGGGCCGTGGGGGACCAAAACCCCAAAACGCCTTGAAACAGAACACCGCGGCTCCCCAGGCCCCTTCCTGCCTCGCACCTCCACCCCCGCAGGAAGGCGATACGGGGGGGCTCGGGGGGCACATGGGGGAGCTCAGCAGCCCCCAACCTCCCCAGCTTCGTCCCCTAAGGGAAGCTGCCCCTAAGTCCCCCCAAGTGTGGGGCAGGGAGCAAGTGGCCAGACCCCCGAGGGCTCCGGAGGGTCTATCCCGGGATCGGGGAGGTCTATCCCGTGGTCCCCTTTGGCCCCCTCCGGTCTCTGGGGAGTCCAAGGGCTTGGGCTTAGTGTCCCCCTCGAGGTCAGTCTTGGTGTCCTGTCTGGGGTCGGTCACGGTGCCCCCTTCCCCCCATGGGTTCCGTGGGGCCCGGGGATCGATCCCAATGTCTCGCTGTCCTGGCCCCCATCCCCTCCGTGTCCCGCCGCCCCAGGCCCACAGCGGTTGCCTTGGCAACTCCCTGGCGTCATTTCCGCCGCGCGGTCACACCACTTCCGTGTTTGGCGGCGTTCGCGCCTTTTCCCGCCGCAGCCCCACCCCCATGGCGGGTCCCGGTGTCGGCGGCGACCCCCGACCTCTGACCTCGGAGCCCGTACGTGACCTGCGGGAACCCCGGGCGGGGGCTGAGGGGATGTCCCCGTTTGGGAGCAGGGGAGACCCTGGTTGGTGGGGCTGGGGGGACTCTGTGAGGCCCTGCAGCCTGAGGGGGGCTGGAGCGCTGGGGTTGGGGGTCTGGGGGGGCTGTTGCGTCCTCGGGGGGGGGGGTTCCTGGTGCCAGGGAAGTGTTTGGGGGGGTTCAGTGCCGCGGGGAGAAGGATTGTGCCAGAGGGAGTGTGCTGGGGGGGCACTGGTGGCTGGGGATGTCCAGGGGGCTATGCAGGGCCCGGGTCCATTTGGGAGAGGGGGGTCCCGGCGGCATCCGGTGGCCAAGGTGTATTTTGTGGGGAGTTCAGGTGTCCTACTCTGGGGTGGGATTTTAGGAGAGGGTGGGATGGTCCTGTCACCAGGATGAGTTTGGGGATGCCCTGGGTTGGGAGGAAGCAGGGCTGAGTGGGTGCAGCGTGCAGAGGGAGGGTCAGACCCGGACATGGTTTGTGTTTGGGGGTGGGGAAGATCATTTTCAGGGGGACTGTTGTGTCTTGGGGTGACAGCGATGGCCAGGTGGGAGCCAGGATCCTTAATTCACCAATTTATTTTTCAGACCCATCAGTAGACCCGCATGTCCCACACCATGTTTTCGGAGCAGGCAGCCCCCACGGCACAGGGGCTGCTGGCCCCTCCCTCGGCCGAGCCCCCCACCTTCCCCAGGGTGCCTGTGTCGGGGTATTCAGACTGCTCCCAGCCTTTCCAGCTGGGCGAGCGCAGCTTTTCCCGGCAGTATGCCCACATCTACGCCGTGCGCCTCGCCGGGATGCGAGCGGGGCTGGAGCGGCGCGCACAGAGCCGATGGGGTGAGCCCAAGGGAAACTCCCCCTTTATCAGGGCCCTGCCCCAGGAAAAACACTGAGGGGCTGGAGTGTGCCCAGGGGTAGGGACAAAGCTGGAGAGTGGGCTGGAGCACCAGGAGTGGCTGGGGGTCTCAGGCTGGAGAAAATGAGGCTCAGGGGGGCCTTCTCACTCTCCACAATTTCCTGGCAGGAGGGTGCAGCCAGGGGGGTCAGGCTCTGCTCCCAGGAAACAAGGGACAGGACAAGAGGACATGACCTCAAGTTGCACCAGGAGAGGTTCAGATTGGATATTGGGACAATTCCTTCATGGAAAGGGCTGTCCAGCCCTGGCACAGCTGCCCAGGGAGTGTTGGAGTCCCCATCCCTGTGGGGAAATAAAAGCGGTGTGGATGTGGCACTTGGGAACATAGGTTAGTGGTGGCCTTGGGAACAAATATCTCTGGAGCTGCCTGAGGATTTTATCTCCGTGTTTGACCAGATTTATATCTGGAGTCCAGAAGTGAGTGAGTGTTCTCGTCCTCAGGCTGGATGTACCCTGCAGGCATCCCTGGGGACAGGATGCATCCCTGCAGGTATGGAGTCCATCCCTGCCAGGCTGGGATCCACCCACAACCTTCCTGCGACCTGAGCAGCTCCAGTGTACCCAGTTGTCCTAGTCTCCAGCAGCATTTTACACCCTTGACAGGGGATGTGCAGCAGAGCCCACCCCAAACAGCTCAGCCCCCCAGCTCTGGGATGCACAGTCATGATGGGATAATCCATTTGCAGCTGGGTTATGTGCTAATCCTGTTGCAGCTCCCACCTGGAGTTCTGACCTTGGGACAAACCGCATTCCCCATCAGAAGATGGAAGGGGGGGTGTGAGCAGGGAGAACACAACTGTCTGAGTCACATCACCCCACACACTTTTGGGAACAGGAGTTGTGTGTGAGGTTTGTCAGGGTGGGGCTGGGGGGCCCTGGCCAGGAAGTGGGGTACAGGAGGGTGCAGGAGGGTGAGAGGTGCTGGTTGTGCCGGGGGGGCTGTTTCCTGGCTGGGGGCGGTTGTGGTTCTGGGGGCGGGACCCTCACGCTCAGAGTTTCCATCCGCGGCATGAAGCAATGCCAGCGCTGCTGGGGCTCTGCCCCCCCGGCCCGGGCATGGCCTGCGATCGAATTTCCTTCAGCTTTGCCCTTCTATGGGCAAAAACCCCTTCAGTGGAAGCTTTTGGGCCGGACGCCTGGTCTTGTGCACTCCCCAGCCCCGTGGGCTGTGTGGAAGCAAAGCCAGTGCTGGTCCCACGGCGGATGTCATTCCTTGGTTGGCCACCCTGGACTTTGCCAAGTGTGACAGAACCCAATGGTTTGTAAAGCTCCACCTCTTGGAGTCCTGGGATGGGACCAGATTTTGGGGTTTGTCTCCCAGCAGGAAGCGCCTGCAGGCAAAAATCTGGAGAGCACAGCCCCCTCCTGCCAAACGCATATTTTGGGGAGTTTGAGCCAAAAATAAGAAACTTCAACAGGATTGTTTTTGTTCTGCCTCAGAGTGTTTGCATTCCTGGGCTCGGGAATCCATGTTTCCAGTGTGGAATGCCAGGGATGGCAGCGGGGTGCTCTCCCTGGGACAAGAGTCAGGTTCAGCAGCATGTGATGAGCAAAGGGAGATTTTTGGGAGGAGAAATATCACCCAGAAAGGACAAGGAGCTGGCACAGGCAGTGTTGTTTTGGGAGAGGAGACCGGGAGCAGGTTCCTTGCTCCTCTCCAGGGCCTGAGGCTCGGGATGGACTTCACAGGCTGGTTCAAATGGGGAAGGACAGACCCACACACTGGATGGGGCTGGAGCATCTCTGGGTCCCCAGGGGTGGGGTAAGAAGTTTTGGACTCACCTTGTGGTGGAGACTTTTGCTTCTCATCCACAAAGTGGATGCAGCTGGGGCTGCAATGCTTCTTGCAGCTCCCGAGGTTCTCGCAGCCTGTATCCCCTGTGGATCCCTGCCTAAAGCCCAGGGACCTGTCAGCTTGCCAGGATCTTCTCTGGATGTGATGGGGATCCTGAGTTCCAGCAGGGATCTGGGGCAGAGGATCTGGGCCTGGCAGAGATCAGGTTTGGGTGTGTTGAGTGATCTCCTGCCTGTCGGCTCTGAGGAAGTTTGGGTCAGCCCCTGAAGAGCAGGACCAGCAACCCCCCATGCCCAAGGGCAGGAACATCCTGGGCCCTTCCCGGGCAGAGCTGTTACTGGGAGCTGAACGCACCATCCTGACCCTGCTTTCCCCCCAGCACAGAGGAAATGCCTGCAGGCTTGTAGGCTCTGGAATGCTCCTCCGCCCCATCTGGCCCACACATGTCCACTCGGCGCCGTGCCTCGAGAAAAAGCAGGAGGCTTCCCAACATTCCCCAACGCTTCTTGCTGGCCTCGACGCTGGGGCCCTTTGGCTGCTGCCCCCAGCCCTGCGCTGTGCCCGCCGTCACCCCAAGGCCATTGCCTGCTGTCTCTCCACAGGGAATGACGTTGCGCTGCGGAAGCTCTCGGAGCTGCAGGCAGGAGAGAAGTGCTGCGTGGTGGGGACGCTCTTCAAGGCCATGCAGCTCCAGCCCTCCATCCTGCAAGAGATCAGCGAGGAGGTAATGGGCTCACCCCTCCTCCTCCTCCTCCTCTTCCTCCTCCTCCTCTTCCTCTTCCTCCTCCACACAGCTCAGGGGGTTGTACCAGCACACCTGAGAGCTCAGCTGGGTTTCTGTGGCTTCCCTGTGCTCATTGAGCCAGGAAGCTGGCAGGGATTTGAGCTGGATTTGTGTGACAGGATGATAGCCTCTGCCCACCCTGTCCCTGGATGCCACCTTGGTGATGCCTCTTGGTGCCAGCATATGTATGTGTGCATGCTCCTTATGAAATCATGGAAACTGAATGGGTTGGATCGGAAGGGACCTTAAAGGTCATCTGTGGGCAGGGACACCTTCCACTATCCCAGGTTGCTCCAAGCCCCATCCAACCTGGCCTTGAACACTTACAGGGACGGAGCAGCCACAGCTTCTCTGGGCAACCTGTGCCAGGGTCTCACCACCCTCACACGGAAGTATTCCTTCCACATATCCAATCTAAACCCACCCTTTGTCCATCTGAAGCTGTTCCCCCTGTTGCTTACCACCACTCTTGCTCAGGGCTGCTTTTCCAGCCCTTGGAGGGTTTGGATCCAGGGGGGTTGGCAGTGCAGACCCCCTTTCCCTGCCACAGGGGAATGAGGGGGGTGAGGGAGGTGTCAGGGGAGCTCTGCCATCCCCATGTGGGCTTGGGGCCCATTTGCTCCCAGCCAGTTCACGTTGGGAAGCTTGAAGCTTCCCAGTACCCGTCTGAGCCACTTCCTCCTTGGACAGGGCTTGTGTTCGGGACGCTGCAGGGAAGCACTGAGTGAAACCAGCCCGGCCGGGGGGGTTCCAGCTGCCGGGGCCTCCAGCCAGGGTGTTGCCTGTGCTGGTGATGGGGAGCTGGGGTTGGGAAGGGTCCTTGGGAGCTGCTGGTCCTCGCTGAGGCCGTCAGAGCTGTCCCTGCACCCTCGCAGCACAACCTGGTGCCTCAGCCACCCCTGCCCAAGTACATCCAGCCCTCTGACGAGCTGATCCTGGAGGATGAGCTGCAGCGGATCAAGCTGGAAGGAGCCATTGATGTGCAGAAGCTGGTGACAGGTAAGGAACAGCGGTGGCTCTGTGGCAGCACCCACCCTGTGGCTGCTGGCCGGGGCTGACCACGTGCTCTGCTGTAGGGACCATCTTGGCCGTGTACGGCTCCGAGCAGGACGATGGCATATTCCTGGTGGAGGATCTTTGCTTCGCTGACTTGCCCCCACCGCTGCCCTGGACCGGGCCCAGCTCTGACCGGTCAGTCAGCAGCAGCAGGAGTGGGGCTGGCACTGTGTCCCTGCTGTGTCCCCGAGCCCCTTGTGCCAAGAGGGCTGGCGGAGGGGACTGTGCCCCCTGCCCTGGCTCTCTGAAGCCCCTTGGTTTGGGAGCATGGCACTGCCTGAGCCTCTCCATCCATCCAGGTTCGTGCTGCTGGCCTCGGGGCTGGGGCTGGGCAGCGTGAGTGGGGAGGCCCTGCTGAGCACTCAGCTGCTGGTGGACGTGGTGACGGGGCAGCTGGGTGCAGAGGGCGAGCAGAGCTGTGCTGCTCACATCACCCGTGTCATTCTGGCTGGGAATCTGCTGAGCCAGAACACACAGAGCCGAGACACCATCAACAAGGTGCGGAAAGGAGGGGGCTGCAGCATTGTGGTGCTCCTGGGGTGCTGGGAGGGCATGGGGAGGGGCCAGAGGGGGCATGGGGTTGTCCCTCACTGTTTTCCTGCTCACCCAGGCCAAGTACTTGACCAAGAAGACGCAGGCTGCCAGTGTGGAGGCTGTGAAGATGCTAGATGAGATCCTGCTGCAGCTCTGTGTGAGTGCTTGGGGTTGGCTGGTGAATCAGGTTCCTTTGGGGGAGGGAGCCTGGTTGCTGAGGCGGGGAAGCAGCCCAGGGTGCAGGGTGGCAAAACCCCCTTCCCCAGCACCCAACCTCCCTTTGAGCACCCCTTATGGGGAGGCAGCTCACAGCCCAGCTCCAGATCCGTCTCCTGGGATCTGGCCTCCATGGTGAAGCCAAGCAAGGTATCTTGGGGAAAAGGAGCAGCAGTGACACCAGGGCTTTGCTCTGAGCCCCCTTGGAGGGCACTTTGGCCACTCGGTTGATCCCTGCCCTACCGACAGACCTCTGTGCCTGTGGACGTGATGCCTGGCGAGTTTGACCCCACCAACTACACACTGCCGCAGCAGCCCCTGCACCGCTGCATGCTGCCCCTGGCCAGTGCCTATGCCACTCTGCGCCTTGTCACCAACCCCTACCAGGCCAACCTGGATGGTGTCAGGTAAACAAACCTGGTGTGCTACCAGCTCTGGTGACAGCTGTCAGGGGCATGGGACCATGGGACATGTCGTGGCATGTCCACCATCTAAAGCTGCCCTTCTTTCCCCCATAATGTAGGTTTCTGGGGACGTCAGGACAAAACATCAGTGATATCTTCAAATACAGCAGCATGGATGACTACCTGGAGATCCTGGAGTGGACACTGCTGGCAGGACACATCAGCCCCACGGCCCCAGACACCCTGGGTATGGTGAGGGCTGGGGGGATGTTGAATGGGGGGGCTTTACCAGGGGCTCCCCCCCTAATTCCAATCCTCCCCAGGCTGTTACCCGTTCTACAAATCTGACCCGTTTATCCTCACTGAGTGTCCTCACGTCTACTTCTGCGGCAATGCGCCCCACTTCCAGTCCAAGCTGCTCCAAGGTGGGTCTCACAGCACACCCAGATCCTTGTGGGGGCTGGGAACCCGTGCTGGGGGCTGCCAGGGGGCTCCTGTGCCTGACACCCACCTGTGCTTGCAGGGAAGGAGGGGCAGCGGGTGCTGCTGGTGACGGTGCCCGACTTCAGTGCCACGCAAACCGCCTGCCTCGTCAACCTGCGCGACCTCACCTGCCAGCCCATCACCTTCTCCGGCTTTGGAGCTGACAGTGAGGATGGGGACATGGAAGTTGGGCACTGACCACAGGGAGGACACAGACTCCACAAGCCCCCACCCCTCAAGGTTTCCTGGCATCCACTGCCTTTGTCTGTCCTCTGGGAGGGTGACACAGCTGGGGAAGCACTGGAGGGACAAGATGCTTGTACCAATATAACTTGATTTATTTGTGTAACAAAAACTGTATGGAGGGGAGAAAGGCTGTGCCCGCCTCCATGGGCCCTGCCCAGGAGAGCAGTACCACCCCTGCCACCCCACTGGGACACGGACAGTGGGCTGGCAAGGCCCGGCTCCGAGGGATGGGGTGGCATGTCCCTGACAGCACCCAGCTGTTGGTGACGATGCCCGCAGTCCTTGGAAGCAGCAAGGTGAGTGGCTGGAGCCCACCTGGAACAGCTGTCTGGGCTCAGGGAAGATGTTGGAAGCAGATGCCAAAGTGTCCAACCATGGCTTGAAGCTGAGTGAGGGGTCAAGTGTCCCTAGTCCCCAAAGTTCACGGTGTAGGTTTCGGCAGTGGTGAGGGGCTGCGCCGTCCCTGTGTGCAACTCCCAGCCCTCCGTCTCTGTCACCAGCTCAGTGACCACCTCTGTCTCGGTGTCCATCTCCCAGGTGCCAGCAGTGGGTGGCTCCTGGCTCCAGGGCGTGTAGGCCGTGCTGCTGAAGGGGAAGGGCAGGGCGGTGGTGGCCAGTGGGGCCGTGGGGCTGCTGGTGGCCGTGGTGGCATTGAGGCGCCGCAGCCGCATCTGCTCCCGCAGCCGCATGCGGTGCCGGAGGCGCATCCGCAGGCGCAGGCGCTCGCGGGGCGTCATGGGCTGGCCGGGCACCACGCGGCGGATTGGCCGGTTCCCGTTCATGGCCATGATCTCCCGGATGCGCTTCCAGTTGGAGCGGGACAGGACGAAGTTGCACTGGGTGGCCCCGATATCGTAGAGGACGTGGCAGGTCTTGACACTGGGGTTGTAGCCCTCGGCCCGTGCCGACACGCGGTACTCGCCCGGGTTCAGGATGCGCCAGTAGTCCCCGCCGCTGGCTGCAGGTACGGGGAGCAGCGGGGTGGGATGGAGGCGGCACGGGGCTGCTGGCACCCTGCCAGCACCTCATGGTACCTACCTGTCCTGACGTTGTGGTTGATGCCCCCCACCACAATGGTGGCGTTGGCAATGGGCTCGCCCTGCTGGTCCGTCACCACGCCCTTGATTCCCCGATGGATCTGGGTGAGGAAAGGGATGAGTGGAACTGTGTGGGACAGGTGGGGCAGCTGTGGCCATGTCCCAGTACACACCTGCTCCATGAAGGTGAGCAGAGACTCCTTGTTGTTCTCCCACTCCTGCTGCAGCTCACTCTCATGGGGGAACTTGTCACAGCCCAGGTAAATGGAGAGCTCCAGGCAGTTGGTGTGCAGGTAGCTGAAGTCATTCATACCTGCAAGAGCATAGATACGCCCACCCAGCTGCTTGCTCACCTGCCAGTGACTGGGTTACGGGGCAGCCACGCCACTGGCCCCAACTTACTGCCAGCCCGGGGGTGCCACTTGGCACCCTGCACGATGCCCATGGCGTCAGTCATGTCCTGGGTGTGGCAGCCCCCGCGGAAGGTCTCGGTCATGGTGAGGTGTGCCGAGGCATAGGAGATGGCGAGCCAGCGGAACACGGCGTGGTCAGGTGTCTCCTGCAGCTCGGACTGCTCATCCTCATAGTCCAGTGGACGAGGGGCAGCTGCTGGCGTTGGGGGGCTGGGTCGGACCGTGTCGAAGGGGAAGGACACCAGCTTCTCCCCACCCTGCAGGTTGGCTCCCAGTACGAAGGGGTTCTTGTCCATCCACGCCATGACAGCCCGTGTCTCCACTGCCACCTGTGAGGCGGGCACAGGGCATGAGGTGTCACCCCCTGCCACACTCTCCCCACCCCTGCCCCACCCCTGTGCCACACTCACCGCCGCATCCTCAGACAGGTAGTGCTCCGGGATGGGGATGTGGTGGTTGGGGAACTGGTGGGGCACCAGCCGCCTCTCCTCAGCTGCCCACAATGCTGAGGCCAGGTCAGGGAAGTTCTCAAAGAGGTCAAAGCCTTCCTCTGTCCAATGGCCCAGTGCCCAGTTGCCCAGTTCAGAGCCCTGCGGGCAGCCCAGGACACTGGTGAGTCCTGGGGGGCTGCACCCCACCACCCGTGTCCCATCCCACCAGTCCAAGTCCTGTCCCCTGCCCCACCATCCCATCCCATCCCATCCCATCCCATCCCATCCCATCCCATCCCATCCCATCCCATCCCACCGCTCCCGGTCCCATCCCCTTCTCTGACATCTCAGGTGCCCAGCTTGGAGCCCTGCAGCCAGCCCAGGGCAGTGGTGAGCTGCGAGGAGGGGGCTGCATCCCGCGACTTTGCCATCCCATCCCAGTGCCCCACAGCCCATCCCAGCACCCCACATCCTGCCCCACTGCTCCACTGTCCTCCCTCAGTGCCTCACGGTGCATCCCACCCTGCTGCCCCCTCACCGCCTCATGGGCCAGCTCGTAGCCGTCGGGGTTGAGGGACGGGACTAGGTGGATGCGGGTGTCGGTGACCAAGCCCCGCACGCGGGGATTCCCATCCTGGTACTCCTTGCACAGGAACTGCATCAGCAGCAGCAGCAGCTCCCGGCCCAGCGCCTCATTCCCGTGCAGCCCCGCCGTGTACCGGAACTCGGGCTCACCTGAGGTGGGGGGTGAGCAGGGTCAGCAAACTCTGGGGACCACAGCTGGGGGCCCCCAATCCCTCACACCCCCCTCACCCGTCTCGTGCTCGCCCGGGTTGTCGGAAACCTCCATGGCGTAGATCTTCAGCCCCCGTGAGCTCTTGCCAATGTTGTAGATGCGGGTGATGGTGGGACACTCCTCATTCACCACCTTCATCAGCTGCAGGGTGGGGAGAGATGGGGGCAGTGCTTGGGGGGGGGAAGAGCCCACACCCTGCAGAGAACCCCACCCCCATGGAGGATCCCACACTACGGAGATGCCCACCACCACGGAAGTGCCCACAACCACAGAGAATGCCATGCCCCAAAGGTGTGCCCACCACCACAGAGGTGTCCACTTCTCATGGAGGATCCCACCCGACAGAGAATCCCACCACCATGGAAGATCCCATCCCCAATAAAGCTGCTCATCCCCAAGGAGGTTCCCACCCACGTGGAGGATCCAACCCACTCCCCGCCAAGGATCTCACCACCATGAAGGATCCCACAACCCAGGGTGTTCCAACCCCATAGAGGATGCCACCCCATGGATTTGTTCACAGAGTATTCCATCCCCTGCAGAGGACCCCACCCCATGCCCACCTGCCTCATGTCCTTGTAGGAGTGGTGTCGGAAGTCCAGGTTGTCCGTGGAGGTCACCTCATTCTGCTGGGTGTAGTAGCTGCTGACAGCTGTGGAGGGGACAGGGACAGAGCAGCGGGGGGTGGCTGCAGAGATCCCTCCCTCCCCCCCATGGCCCCCAGGCTGCGTTGGGGTGACTGTTACCAGACAGGGGACACCCCAGGACCTCGAGGCGCAGGCAGAGGCTCCCATTCCAGCGCTGGGGGTAGATGCGGATGTATCGGGCCACCACTGGCTCAGGGAACTCACTCAACACCGGTGTGTCCTTGTCCACGTTGCCATAAAACATCTGCCGAGGAGGGAGAGATGTACCCAAGAGGGTCCGTGTTGCTCCCACGTCACCCGTCCAGAACAGGTCCCCACCATCTCCTCGTAGCCATTGCTGTACATAACCCAGTGCTGGCTGTCATTGCTGAAGCCCACGTAGAAACTGGTGACAAAGTCATCGCTGCGGGAGGACAGGGACAGGTTGGGACAGGGGTCCCCACACTGCTCCCCCCCCATGTCCCCGGCTCCACCCCCGTGTCCCCGTACTGGATCTGGGAGTCGCGCCCCTGGGTGATGACACCGGTGAACATGGTGATGCGGCGGGTGTCCACCTCGAGCCAGTGTGCCCGGCTGTCATCCTCGGCACACCACGCTCCATCAAAGAAATCGTCCTCGTTGGTGCCCGCCTGGGGAGCAGTGAGCGGGACGTGGGTGGGGGTGTCACCGTGACCCGGGGGGTGGGCGCAGGGGGTGACCCTCACCTGCATGTTGAGGCGGCCGCGCTGGGCACCCAGCCCATGACGCAGCATGGAGGAGGCCAGGATCTGGTCATCCTCGATGCGGTGGGACTCCAGCCCAATTGGGGGACACCCTGGGGACAGCAGAGGGTAGGGGGTGATGGGCTTCCCCCCCAGCCAGGTGTCCCTGTCACCCCAGGAATGGGGACACTCACTTTTCTTCTCTGCCGGAGGGGTCCATTCCTCCTCATCTGGATCCCACTTCTTTCCTCCTGGTTTTTTGGGTTTTCCTGGGAAAGGAAAAGGTTTAGTGAGGGGGCAGGGATGGGGACAGGTGTGAGGGGACAGGGATGGGGGCTGGCACCCACCTTTGCGCTCCTGGCCCTTCTCCTCCACCCAGCGCTCTTCCTCCTCCTCTTCCTCTTTCTTGGGCTTCACTGTTGGCAAGGTGATACCCACCCCAGGGACGTGACACCAGTCCCAGGAACGTGCCACCCACCCCAAGAATGTGCCACTGATGCCGGGAGTGACACCCACCCTGGGAACGTGCCACCTCCCTGGGGATGTGGCACCCACCGTGCAGACATGTCACTCACCCCAGGGATGTGCCACCATCCCTGAAGACATGACACCCACCCTGGTGATGTGACATCCACCCCAAGGAGGTGACACTCACCATGTGGATATGTCACCTACCCCAGGACGTGACCCACCCTGGTGATGTGCCACCCACTGTGGGGATTTGACACCCACCATGGGAATGGAACACCCAGCCCAGGGACATGCCACCCTCCCTGTGGCTCTGCCACCGACCCTGGGGCACACATGCCTACCATGGGCACATGTCTCCCCCCGTCGAGCCCTGCCCACCCCGCCCAGCCCCCTCCACCCCCTCTCACAGGGTCTGATTTTCTCCTCGTCCGTCTCCGTCCTGTCCCCTTTGTCCGGGTGTTCATGGGGCTTTGGCGGGGGAGGCAGCCCGTAGGTCCCTGGGGGGCACAGGGTGGGGGGCTGGGACAACCTTCTGGAGGTGGAAGGGGCAGGGATGATGGGGGTCCTGGGGTGCCTTGTCCCTCCCGGTTCATCACTCACAGTCATCGTAGTCGGGTGGCTCGAAGCCCTCACCGTAGTCCCCTTCCGTCACTGGGCCAGGCACGGGGGGCTGCGGGAGGGGCTGGGGGAGGGGCTGCGGGGGGGGCTCCTCAGGCTCTGCTTGGGGGAGGAGGAGGCAATGAGGGTCCCCATCTCCCTGCAGGGTGCCCTATGTCCCCTATGGGGTCCCTATGGGGTCAGCTTGCCCCTCTAGAACCCACATTTCCCTTTGGGATTCCCATGTACCGTGAGGTCCCCACGTCCCCCACCGGACCCCTCTATATCCCACTGGGATGCCCATGCCCCCAAGAGACCCCCACACCCCTATATGGTCCCCACACCCCTACAAGGTCCCTGCACCCCTTATGCTGTCCCCATGCCCACCCCAGCTCCAGGCTGCCCCAAAATGCTGCTTCCCTGGGTTCCCAAGGCTGGGGACTGTCCCCCAGCCTCACCCTGAGCAGTGCCAGCCCCTCATGTCCCCATTCTCCCACATACGTGTCTCCTCAGGCTGGGGCCAGACCCGCTCAGGTCTCCTCCTGCTGGGGGGCTTGCGGGGCTTCTGCTGCCGCCGGATGTACTCGACTGGGGACACAGAGGGTGGCACTGGCTTTGTGGCGAGAGGCAGGGGGGACACCCCCTCCATCCCTCCCTGCAGGCCAGGGGGTGCCGGTGGCCCCCCCACCTACACCCCAGCACCGTACAGTCCTCATAGTCCTCCCGCTCCAGCTGCTCGTTGTAGTCCAGGGTCGGGGGCTCCAGCTCCTCGGGGACCTCTGTAGAGAAGGGACACATGGAGAGGCACAGGGTGGCACTGGGGTGCAGGAAGGGGACAACAGGGAGCAGGGAGGTGGCACTTGAGAATAGGAGGGAGGCCCTGAGGTAAGGGTGGCAGCCCTGGGGCACAGAGGAGGTGACACTTGGGAGCAGGGAAGTGGTGCAGAGTGCAGTGGGGTGCAGGGAAGTGACACCTGGGAGGAGGGAGGTGGCCCTGGCGTGCAAAGTGATGGCACTGGGATGCAGGGAGATGGTGCTGGGACACAGGAAGGTGACATAGGGGTGCAGGAAGGTGGCGTTGAGGAACAAGGACGTGGCCTGTGTTGCAGGAGCATGGCCCTGGGGAGCTCGGACATGGCATTGGGGTGCAGGGAGGTGACATTTGGGGACAGGGAGGTGGCCTCAAGACACAAGGAGATAGCCCCAGGGTACACAGGGGTGACCATGGCCTGCAGAGGAGTGTCCCCAAGACACAGGGTGGTGGCCCTGGGAGCTGGGCACTCACCTGGCTGGGGCTCAGGGTTCCAGTCCTCCCGGCCCAGCCCCCAGCGCTCATTCGGCTCTTCCAGCTCTCCTGGGGACAGGGACAGAGCAAGGGGCTGGCGTGGCCTCCCCACGCCCCTGTCCTGGCCCTCCCTAGCCCCACAGTGGGAAGAAAAGCCCATGGGAAGGAAAGCTGGCAGGGCAGAGAGGGGAAACCCCAGGGCACAAAGCCCAGCCAGCTGTAGGATGCCACCAGGGCAGCTGAGCAGGATGTGGGGTGATGCTCTGCTGTGCTGAAACCTCCCACCCCAACCCCACTAGCAGCAAGATGGGTGTCACCAAAACTCACTTCGGACACCTCCATCCTCCTCCTCCTCCTCCTCCTTGTAGTGCGAAGGCTCCAGGAACTCAGGTGTCTCTTCATCCTCCTTGCCCTGTGAGGGCTGCAGGGTAGTGGGGGATTCAGTGGAGGGGCTTGGAGGAACTGGTGGCTTCTTGCCAGAGGGTTTGGTGGCCTTGGGTGGCTTCTCCTTGGGCTTTTTGGAGCCTTTCGGGGGTTTTTCAGAGCCTTTCGGTGGCTTCTCCTTGGATTTCTTGGGGGGTTTGTTCTTGCCCCGGTCCTTGTCCTTGACCTTGTCCTTATCCTTCTTGGCGCCCCGCGGTCTCTCTTTGAGCTTCTTGGGGGGTTTTTCCTTCTTCCCCTTCCTGGGTTTCTCAGGCTCCGTCAGCGACCCTGGGAAGCCTGAGGG
This sequence comes from Coloeus monedula, assembly GCF_965178545.1. Taxonomy (NCBI): domain Eukaryota; kingdom Metazoa; phylum Chordata; class Aves; order Passeriformes; family Corvidae; genus Coloeus; species Coloeus monedula. Next base: position 4,948,149 of record NC_138808.1, on the reverse strand, counting down.
GACAGGAGCGGGGAGGCCGCCACCCCGAGGCAGGGTGAGTGTGGGGGGCCGGGCTCCCCCCGTCACGCCACCCCCGTTCCCCTTGGCATCCTGGTGCCGATCTCTCACCCGTGCCGGTGCCGGTGCCGGTGCCGGTACCGAGGTCGGTGCCGAAGCCCAGCTCAATACCGTCCCCGTCCCGGTCCCCGCCGTCCCCGGGTCCAAGGAAGCCCCGCAGGAACTCCTCGATCTCGGCGTCGGTGAGCGCGGGGGGGCCCGGGGCTGCCCCCGGTGCCGGTACCGGCAGCAGCGGCAGCAGCGCGGCCGTCAGCAGGAGGCAGGAGCGGGGCGGCCCCGCCGGGACCATCGCGCTCCGCACCGGCCCCGCTCCCCGAGAGCCCCGAGAGCCCCGGACGGGCGGGCTGGGGGCGGTGCTGCGGCCGGGGGCGGGATCCGCTCGGCACCGGGATGGCACTGGCGCTTAACGGGACCGGAATGGCGCTTAACGGGACGGGCACCGACACTGTCACTGTCGCCGGCCCGGTATTGGCACCGCACCGGGGCCGGGACTGCCGGGAACCCGCACTGACCCGCGCGGGACTGGCGCTGCCTGGCACCGGGACTGGCACCGGGACTGGCACCGGGACTGCCGGGGACCTGCGCTGCGCTGGCACCGGGACTGCCTGGGACTGGTACTGAGCCCACCCTGGCGCTGTGCGGGGCCCGGATTGCAGGGGCTGGCACTGCATCAGCGCTCGCACGGTGTGGGGACCAGCACGACACTGGCACGGGCCCTGTGCCACCACGCCGGCCCCACGCACCGGGTACGGGCAGGGCTGGCACCGGCCCGGGCGCTGGCGGCACCGGCACACGCCTGTCCCCCCGAACCCCGGCAGCCCTGTACCCCAGCGGGTGCTGCACACGCAGGCACAGGGTCCCACACACCAGCGCTGCGCCTGCACGGGGACCGGGCACACACCCAGTGCCTCCGCCACACTGCAGGCACAGTGTCCCCATGGCCCGGAGCAGCCCGGGGACACGCTGCACGTGTTGGGACACCGAATGTGGGACATGCCCAGCACATGGAACATGCCCAGCACATGCACACAGAACGCCCACACGGAACACACACTGCACATGAGATCCCACACGCGTGTGGCAGTGCCTTGGGCTCCCTGCACACGCAGGAAGCACCCGCAGGGGATGCAGTGCACACGTTCTGCACTGCACACGCATTACACGTATGTGATCCCCCCGAGCCCCCCTGCTCGCGGGGTTGAGGTTCAGGCTGGGGTGTGCACCCCCAGAGTGCCCGCTGGGGTGCTGGGGGGTGCAGGGGGTGATGCTGGGGGGTGCACTGGGTGCCCCCCACCCACCCGGGCCCCGCAGGCTCCCTGGGCCGCGGTGGCGGCAGGGCCACGTGGCAGCTCAGGCCGCCCGCCATCGTCACATGTGTGATCCCCCCCAGTCACACGCGTGGCCCCCCCAGCCATGACTCACTGTCCAGCAATGCTGGGGCCTGCCAGGAGCTGGGGGGGGCCCCACCTGCACCTCCCAGTGCCTCCCGGTGCAGCCCAGTGAGCCTCTGCTGCAGCCCCCACTCCACTTCATGCAGCCCCAGGAATGCCCCCCGTCCCAGTTGCACTCCCACTCCCACTCCAGCCTCCCCAGCCTGTTATGGCTCCCCCAGTACAGCCCCGAGTACCAAACCCCTCCCTCCCCCCACTACAGTCTTCCCCCAGTACAGCTCTCCCATTCCCAGTACAAATCCCCCCACCAGTAACAGCTCCCAGTATACTTCCTCCAGTCCCACCCCCGTACAGCCCACCCACCACAGCTCCCAGTACAGTCTTCACACCCAGTATAATCCCTGCTTCCCAGTACAGATTCCACCCCTCTGGATCCCCAGAGCTGCCCCATCCCCTGGCAGGGGGGCAGAGGTCTCGGACCCCGAGGGGGAATGGCTCATAGGTGGCACTGGTGGGGTGGGGGTCCTGGGAGGGGTGGGTGGTCCCGGAAAAGGGGGGTCCCAGGAGGGTGGGGTAGGGTGTCATCAGGGTGGAGGGGTCCCATGAGGATCCCAGCGGGATGGGGATCCCAGAGCGGGTCCAGGAGGATGGGGTGGCGGATCCCCTGAGAGTGTGGTGGTCCAGCAGCACTGAGGAGGCTTCAGGAGCAGGGGGTTCCTCAGGAGGGTCCGCAGAATGGTGGCGGGGTCCAGCAGTGCAAAGAGGGATCCCAGTGGCGGGGGGGGGGGGAGGGTCCCATGAAAATGTGGAGGCAGGAACGGTGTCCCATGAAGAAGGGGACCCCAGGAGGGTGGGGGGTCCCAGGGCTCAGTGCCCCCAGGGCTCAGTGCCCCCCGCAATGCGAGGGGCCACACCCGAGGCCACATTCCCCCCCCCCGGGGAGGCCCAGCCCTGGCGCCCCCCCTCCCCTCCCCTCCCTCACTCCCCACCCTCGTCCCACCCTTTCCTGCGCCTGAGTCACTCCCGCCGCCTTCCGGGTGTTGGGGCGTCCGTCGGTCCTGCTCGGTCGTAGCCTCGGACGGAGCCGGGCGCTGTCGGGGCATCTCTCGGGGGTCCGTCCGTCCATCGGGGGTCCGTCCGTCTATCCCTCGGGGGGGGGGGCGCTGTCGGGTTGTCCGTCTGTCCGTCATGGGATGCACTCCTCGCGGGTCTCTGTCCCGGGGGCATCCCACTCCCGTGGGGTCCGTCTGTCCTTCCAGGTGCCTGGCTGTACATCAGGACACCTCTGGCTGTTGGGGGTGTCTGTCCGTTTTCCTGGGTGTCCATTTATTCGGTTGTTTGTCTGTCCATGGGTGTCTCCCCCTACCCATACGGGCCTCCATGGGTACGTAGGGGTGTCTGTCCGTCCTCTGGATGTCTGTGTGTCCATTGAGGTGTCCATCTACCTCGTGGTGTCCATGTGTTCATTGAGGTGTCCCTCTGCCCTTCTGGATGTCTGTTGGCATGTCTGTCTGTCGGGGTGTCCACTTGTACTTCTGGGTGTCTCTTGGGGCATCCGTCTGTCCTTCTGGGTATTAATCTGTCTCTTGGGGTGGCCTTGACCTTCTTCCTCGCTCTCCATCCTTTGCAACCATCTCATGGTGTCCCTCCGTCCACAGGTCCATCTGTCCGTTTGTGCATCCGTTCATCCACCCACAGGTCCACCCATCCATCTGTCCCCACCGCCCCAAGGCCATGTACACCGCACTCCCCAAAAGGTACCTCCTCCCCATTCTCCCCAACCTCCCTGACTGCCCCCATCTGACCCTGCCCACTGCCCCACAGTGGTTCCCCTTTTGGCCCCGGTGCCACCCGTCCGGGGCTGCACGTCTGGAGGGTGGAGCAGCTGCGGCCAGTGGAGGTCCCCGAGGCCACCCTGGGCGTTTTCTTCTCGGGGGACGCGTACCTGGTGTTGCACAACGGGCCGGAGGAGCAGTCCCACCTCCACCTGTGGATAGGTGAGTGGGGGGATGGAGGGGTTGGGTGATGGCCCGGGGGCAGGCGGGGTCGGGTGCTCACCTGGCTCCCGCAGGCCGGGATTCCTCGCAGGACGAGCGGGGTGCCTGTGCCCTCCTCTCCACCCAGCTGAGCTCGCTGCTGGGCGAGCGCCCCGTCACCCACCGCGAGGTACAAGGCAACGAGTCCGACCTCTTCATGGACTACTTCCCCCGTGGCCTTACCTACCAGGTATGGGGGTCCCCAGGGGTGCTCGGGGTGCTCCCAGTACTCAGCATTCCGACCAGGCTCCCAGCACCCGAGATGGGTGCCCGGTGTCACCGCTGGGCTCTCCACACCCTCAGTACTCTGCTTCATCCTCGCTGAGCTTTATGAACCCCCCTGGGGTGCTGGGCACCCTCAGAAGGTGCTCAGCATCCCTGCTGGGTGTTCAGGTCCAGTTCTTGTCAACACCCCTGTTGGATGTTGGGCACCCCCACCAAACACTCAGCACTCCCACTGGGTGCTGGGCACCCCGCCGAGGGCTCAGCACCCTGGCTGCTCGGTATCCGTGCTGGGTGGCTGTCACCCCATTTGGTGCTGAGCCCCTCCCCTGTACCTGCAGGAGGGTGGCGTGGCCTCGGCATTTAACCGTGCCTGCCCCGGCCCCGGCCCCGAACCCAAACTGTACCAGGTGAAGGGCAAGAGGAAGATCCGAGCGAGCCAGCGGGACCCATCCTGGGCCAGCTTCAACACTGGTGACTGCTTCCTCCTCGACCTGGGACAGGTGGGTGGAGGGCACCTGTCCCCACTGTCCACTCCCTGTCCCCGCTGTTGCCATCCCTGGCCCCAGACCCTTCTCACCAGGTGTGAGGCAAAGTGCAACGTCCTGTGTGCTCCTCTGTCCTCTGGGATGTCCCTCAGCTCAGTGGCATGTCCCTCTTTGTTGGGGCACCTGTCCCTCCATAGGACAGGCTGCTTGTCCTCCTCTTGGGGTGTCTGTCTGTCCTTCCAGTGCCACTGGGGCATTTCCCTATCCGCAGGGATGCTGGATGGTTGGGGTGTCCATCCCTCTTCCCATCATGGCATCTTCCTGGACCAGCTTCAACCGCAGTGGCTGCTCCATCCCCAGCCTGGGCGAGGTGGGTTGAGGGCCATCATGGGGCAGTTCCATCACCACTGTCCCACTCCCTGCCCCCAGACCCTCTTCATCTGGTATGGGGCCCGGAGCAATGTCCTGGAGCGCAGCAGGGCTCAGGAGCTGGCCGCTGCCATCCGGGACAGTGAGCGGGGTGGCAAAGCACGCCTGGAGATCGTGGCTGATGGCGAGGAGCCACCTGAGATGGTCCAGGTATACTCCCACTGGGCAGAGAAGGGGACCTGGGTGTCCCTGGGCTGGCTCTGTGACCTCCCCCATCTCATCCCCCGGCAGGTGCTGGGCCCCAAGCCCCCCTTGCAGGAGGGCAGCCCTGAGGAGGATGTGGTGGCTGACCAGAAAAACACAGAGGCAGCCGTCCTCTACAAGGCAAGGACACGGCAGGACACCATGATGGCACTGGGGCTGGGCATGCCTAAGTGTCACCATGGTGGGCACAGGGGTGGAGATGTTGAGGGGCCCCACGGTGATTCCAGGGTTGGCATGGCCAGGGAACAGTGCTGGGCAACATGGGGGGACACTATGGTGACCCCAGGGAACACCTGGGGCTAGGCACAGCCAGGGGACTCCACGGTGGCCCCAGGAGGTCCATGAGGCTGGGCGCAGCCAGGGGACACTATGATGGCCCCCAGGAACACATAAGGTTGGACATGGCTCAGGGACACTCTGGTGACCCTTAGGAAAGCCACACAGAGCTGAGCATGGGCAGGGGACACTGCAGTGGCCCCAGGGGACACCGCGGGGGCCCTGGAGGAGGTGGGGATGGAGAAGGCCCGAGTGGTTGGGTAGGAGGGAGAGGACACTGGGATGGAAAGGCCCGTGGTGACCCCACAGTGATGTCCCCTCCGTGGGCAGGTGTCGGACGCGACAGGGCGCATGGACCTGACCCAGGTGGCCACCAGCAGCCCCTTCAGCCAGAGCCTGCTCTGCCCTGACGACTGCTTCGTGCTGGACAACGGTGCTGGCGGGATGGTCTTCGTCTGGAAAGGTGCCCAGGGATGGGGACACAGGGTGGCATGGAGACAGGGACTGTCCCCAGAGCGGGTCTGACACCCCCCTCTGCAGGGCGCAAGGCCAACGAGCAGGAGCGCCAGGCGGCCCTAAGGGTGGCCGAGGAGGTGATCGCCCGCATGGGCCACCCGCCTCAGACACAGGTGGGTGCAGGGGGTGAGGGGTGCCCAGGGGCTGGCGTGAGAGGCATCACCCCGTCCCAATCCCTGTCCCCTCCCTGTCCCTGTCCCGACAGGTGGAAATCCTGCCTCAGGGCCGCGAGACGCCCTTCTTCAAGCAGTTCTTCGCCAGCTGGAAATGAGCAGCAGGTGCCCAAGGGGCAGTGCCTGGCCCAGGGTGTGACCAGGCTTGTGCCAGCTCCCAGCAATGCCTGCGCTCTGTCCAGCTGTCCCTGTCACCATGCCATCCCTGTCCCTGTGCCCATCCCATCCCCACGCTGTTGGCATTCACATCCTTGTGCATCACAGCCCTGATGTCCCATACCAAGCCCATGCCATCTCTACTGCTATGATATCCCTGTGCCTTTGGCCACACTGTGCCCATGCCAGGCCCATCTCCATGCCATCCCCAAGCCCACATCATCCCTATCCCTGTGCCATTCCCATGCCCACACCATCCCCAAGCCCCTGCCATCTTCATCGCCATGCCAGTCATTCACATCCTTGTACCATGCCCATGTCCACCCCATGCCCAAGCCTGTCACGCCTGCCCTGTGCATGACAATGCCCTGTCATCCCCGTCCCTTTGTCCACTCCATGCCCACATCATCCCTGTCCGTCCCTTTGCCCTTCTCACGTCCATGGCACTTCCTTCCCCATTCCCATGCCTGCCCTGTGCCATGCCCATGCCATGTCCTTTTTGTGACAAGCCCATTCCCATGCCATCCCAGTCTCCTCACCATACCCAAACCCGTGTCATCCCTGCCCCTGTGCCATCCCATCATCCCAATTCCTTTGTCCACCCCATGCTTATCTCCATCCCCATTCCTACACCACCCAAACCCATGTCATGCCCACAAGACAGCTCCCCCCCACGCTGCAGTGACAGCTCTGCCACCTGCATGCCCTCGCTGCCTTCTTGCTGTGCCTGTGCCACACTGTGCCCACACGTCTGCCCCTGTGGCCAGGTCCTGGTGAATAAAGGGACAGTGCCATGTCCTGATGGGTGTGGTACCAGCCCCGGGGATGGGGAGACATGCTGGGACTCAGACAGGACAGGGCAAGGGCAGTGCAGCGGATGAAGTGTCTCCAGCATCCTGGAGACATGGTGCCACATGGCACACTGCAGGGCCACCTGTCACCAGGGCACCAGTTCTCTGCCCCATGGGTGATGCCCACGTCCCCGGGTCCTTGTGTGAGCCCCTGACCCTGTGTGTTTGGGAAAGGTGGGACACGGCCCGTGGCACCCATCTGGCTGCCAGCATGGGTCCCCCATGTCCCCAAATCCCTCATGTCTCCAAATCTCCACTGTACCTCCATGTCCACACCCTCGCTGTCCCACTCCCTGCTGTCCCTGCACCCCCAATATCCCCAGTGTTGTCAAACCACCAGTGCCACCAACCACACTCCCAAAGCCCCTCTCCACCCTGGGGCCACCCAGACCCCAGGACCCCAACCACTGCAGGCTGCTTCCTCCCTCATTAGACCCAGATAATTAGTGTTGAGACTAATTATGTGCCCAGTTACCCCTCCCTTGGCCCCTGCTCACGACAGCCTGGTGTGATAACATGTCTGGCATTACGGACACCAAACCCTTGGCATTCCTCTCCCATTCCCACCTGGATCCTGCCACATCCATCACCAAAGAAAAGCCCTTTTATTGTAGCTGGGGAGGGCCCAGGGGGAGCAAGGAGAAAAAGGAGCTCGGGGGAGGGACTCGGAGAGGACACCATGTCCCCCACACCCGCAGGAGGGGTGGGCAAGCTGAGAACCCCCAGCACCCCAACTCTGTTCTCTCCTTCTGTTCCTAAAGGGACACCAAGGCAGGAAGCTCCAAGTGAGGGAGGGGCTGGGCTGGGCTTTTCCTTGTTCACAGTGAGTTTGGGGGTGGGGAGGGGGGTCCCACGCACTTGGCCGGGCTGGATCTGCACTGCAGGGAAGGTTATTCACTCCCAATTTAAATCCCCAGAGCACATTTGGGGCGAGGGAACAGTGGGGAGAGCAAGGAGGAAAACACAGGATCACACATGGCAAGCTCAGTGTGCTCGGGGTGGTGGGGAACAGAGCCAGGATTCACCTCTCTTGGTCATGTCAGACCCCGTAGGATTCCAAAATTATTCTGATGAGCTTTTCCAATGAAATAAAATTGGGAAAGTGGCTTCTCCAGTGTGGCTGCGGCAGGTCCAAGGTCACGGGGTGGGAGGGAGGGAGCACAGGGGGGAGGTAATTTGTTCCCTGAAAATTCCTCTGAGGGATTTGTCATGCCCTCCTTCCCACTCCAAAGCTGAGGGAGGAGGGGGAGACCAGCACTGTGGGCTCAGGGTGGGATGGGACCCTTCCTTCACCCACCCAAGGGCAGTTATGGGTGATGGGGGGCAGTGCCTGGGGGGCCCCACTGCCAAGGGACTGGGGAATGGCACTTCACTGAGAGAGAGAAAGAAATAGAGAAGAAAAAGCCATGTGTCGTTTGGAAGAATCAGGCAGGAGCTGAGTGGTCTCGGGGGTCTGGAGCAGTCCCAGGGGTCTGGAGCCCCCCATCAGCCCCCCCACCAGTCCCCCTACTCTATCAGTTCCACGTAGTTGGCGGGGAACATGCCAAAGTGGCCATCGGGGCCGTAGCCACGCCACCAGCCCTCATCGATCATCTCGATGTTGGTGATGATGTTCTCAGGATCAAAGGAGATCTCGGTGTCATCAGCTGGAATGGGACAGAGAGAGGGGAGGGGGTCAGACCAGCTGAACTACCCCAGCTCTGGGGTTCCCAAGGCTAGAGGGATGTGGAGCTGCTGAACAAGTCCAGAGAAGGCCATGGAGGTGCTCCAGGGGTTGGAGCCCCTCTGCTCTGGAGACAAGCTGGGAGAGCTGGGAATGTCCAGCCTGGAGAAGAGAAGCTCCAGGGAGACCTTGGAGCGCCTTCCAGTGCCTAAAGGGGCTCCAAGAGAGCTGGAGAGGGACTTTGGAGGGACAGGACAAGGGGAATGGCTCTGTGGGTCTCACCAGCCTGGTAGTCATAGAGTGCCCGGGCACAGAGCCCCTTCCCCGCCAGGTCCGGGGGCTCCTGGTACTCCACCCTGTAGTCATATTTGGCATCGTCAACTTGTTCCTTCGGGAAGGAGAGGAGAACAAGAATTACTAGGACAACAGTGGGAGGGAAAACAACTATGTCCAACGCCAGAAATGTCCATCAGCCCCCTGAGGCTTGGAGACCTGCGTGCTGGAAGTCCCAAGTGCCCTCTGGAATAAAACATGGGCTCCAGGGAAGTTGTGCCGTGGGTCTGCCACGGCATCCAGGAGACACAGAAGCAAACCAGCTCTTAGCCAAAGAGCCGAGGTGGCCACGTCTCCATCTAGCTCAACACCCATCCCTGTCCCTTGGGATCTCATCCCAACAGAAACACTGGAGACCAGTGGCAGACAACCCCTCTGATCCCTTGGGATCCCTGCTGCAGACAGAGCTCATCCCCCAACAGATAAGCTCCAGCTTCTGAAACATTTCTGCCAGAACCTGAGCTGGCTGTGGTTTGTTTCCCTCAGGAAAGGCTGAGGGGATCATTGAGCCCATCTCCCCTGGAATCCTTTGGAACCTGCTGGACGCTTCCAGACAAATTCCAGAATGAGAAAATGTTTGGAATGCTGATGGTTTGGTGAGCAGAGAAGAAACCAAAGGGGCCCCACATCTCCAAGGGCAACACGGCAGCACAGCACAACCCCGCGATTAGCCCCTGGAGAATCCTGGAGTGCACAAGGAATAGCTGGGATTGCCAACTCCACTGGGTTCAGATGGGCAGAGAAGCAGGAGAAGGAGGAGAAAGGGCTTTGGATCCTCTCCCCTCACTGGTTCTGGGATGTGGCACTGACAACAACCAGAGCAGCCCTGGGGTGCAGGATGGGTGCCAGGGACTCAGTACCAATGTCTCCCACTGGGAGCACTGGGAAGGAACACAGCCACACCCCTTTGCCACATGGGTGCATCCTGAATACACCTGAGCTCTGGGGTTTCTCCGTTTCCTACAATTTTAGCCCAGAAAAGTGTTCCATCCTAAGGATGGGACAAGCCACTCTCTCCCACACAGATCTGGCCCCGACAGGGTCCCCTCCGTCCAAACTCACCTGGGGTGGCTCCTCATAGATGGCCGAGGGCTCCGGAGGCTCCTCATACAGATTCTCTTCCATGTGGGACCCTGGGACACCAGAATTGTATCCAGAGTCTCGTCCTGAGGAGAAACAAGGGATCTGTCACCAAAACCATGCCCTGTCCCCTCGTGGGCTCCTGCCCAGGCTGGAGTGACACCACATTCCTGCGATGAGCTGGGTGTCCCCCGGTCTCCTGTCCAGCTGGGGGATGGAGCACGCACAGACCATGGGATGGAGGAGGCAGGGGTTTAGGGAGCAACAAAAAGGACAAAGGAGAGACCTATCTCTGATAGGGAAGGGATAGAGATAGAGAAGGGATAAACTCGCTCAAGATGAAAATATTCCCGTGGAGGGAAAGGGCTGGAGCAGAGGTCCTGGCCAAGAGCAGCATCTAGTGGTGACAGCAGCCTGGGGACATCAGAGCTGGACCCCCAGTACATCCCTGGTCCACAGTTTGTCCCTGGCCCTCACCTCATCTCTGGCCCCCAGTTCATCCCTGGTCCCTACTTTGTTGTCCCTAAACCCCACCTCATCCCTGGCTCCCACCATGTCCCTGCATGTCTAACTCTGGAGCAGGGAAACCCCTGCACAGGGGTGGAGCCACCTCAGCCGGGTCTTGGGGCATTTTGGAAATGGTGGAAAAGTCCAAGTGTGACTGTCAAAGCCCCTGTGGCAGGTCTGGAGGAAGGCTGGGGGTGCATGGAGCCGAATTCCAGCCTGAATTCCAGCAGGAGATATCATCCCCCATGCACTGAGCCTTCAGGTGGAGACAAGCAGGAACCATCCTCATCCCCAGCATCACACTCAGCCCTGGCTGGAGACAAAGCCCAGGGTCCCTAGCCTACGGAATGGGAAAACCAAATGGAATCTCCAAGCCCGGCCTCAAAATGCCCAATTTTGTGAGATCTAGTTGGAAAGATGAGGAGAAAGCTTCGGGGAGTGGAGGGAGCCAAGCACATACCTGCTGCAGGTACTGGGGAGGCCGGCGGGGACCTCCAAACATCCCGGCTGGGGGAGGCAGGGCTGGGCACCGAGTTCACCTCCTTCTGCAGGAATGGGCTGCGGAGCTTCCCTGGAAAAGGAGTTCAAGGGGGCTGCAGGAGCCAGTCAGGCAGGGGGGCTCCCAGCCTGACTGCACACCCACAGGTACTGCTAGGTCACCCTTCCAAGCAGGAATTTCCAGCCCTAATCCTGGTTGTGGAAAACAAGTTTGGCAACTGGTTACAGCAGCAGCCAAGGGAAAACTAAAAAAAAAAAGGATTTTTGCAGAGGAGGAAGAGCTGGAAGACCCTGCCTCCGGCTCTCCATGGTGACTCTTGGAGCACCCTGAACTCAGACACAGTCCACAGACATCAAACTGGGAAGGGATGGTGCAAACTGGTTTCTGCCAGTGCATTTCCTGTGACAGGAGGTAACTGAGCTGGTATCTCCTCATCTCCACCTCCAAACCAAACAAAAGCTGAAGAGAATTCCCAGACAAACCCTACCAGCACCAAGACTCCCTCCTACCCTTACTTCTGGGTCTGATCAATCCCAGGGCATTTATCTCCCTTTCCTCCATGAAAACTATCAAATCCTAATGAAATACCTCAAAGTCAGTCTCTCCCCATGATGTCTAACCACCAAAAAAAGACATTTTCCCAGCACATGGCATTCCCTCCTCTCCCACCATGGCTTGCCTGCCCAAAGGAAGTAGGAATTAATGCTCCTATCACCAAGTGAAAGTGATTATTCTGAATCAATTTAAGGTGCTTTGGAGGGGGCTGGGCTGAGGAGGACAAAGAGGAAGAGGAGGTGGAGGCGGCAGCAGTGGCAGTCACCCAGGGGCGTCATGCACTCGTCACAGCTATTTCCTCAGCTACTCTCAGCTCTGGTCTGCAAACTTCCTGATTTCTATCTGAGAGATCGGATCAGGTTCTTCTAACAGCACAAGATTCTGCTTGGCTGGGGCAGTGCAAAAATTTGGGTGAAATTTCATGCAGTCAGGAGAGATTGCAATAGTGGTGTTTTCCTGGTGTTAATATCTTGAACTTTAACTAAAAAAAACCAAAACAACTTTAAGGCTCAGAAGGTGAATCAGAGTATGGAAATCTTCCATCTTTGTGATTAAAACCTGGCGAGAGCTGCAACCTGGAAAATGGCAGGAGCCAGGTGTGGGACACAGCACAGCAGAGAACATCAGTGTGATGAGAGCTGCCTGTTGTCAGCTCGAACTGTGGCCTCACGATATCGCTGCCCCACTGGGACCCCTCCACGTGCAGAGAGACCCAGGGGGGGACTGGAACCAGCCCCCAGCACCCTCCCCGTGTCCCCAGGCCGTACCTGGCTGTGCTGGCATCCCCGTGTCCCCTGGCCCTGCTTTCTCCCTTTGCTTGAAGATGTCGCGGGGGTTGACGGCTCTCTGCGCGATCAGCGTGGCAGCCTCCTGCCCAGGAGGGCACACGGCCCGGTCAGGCCCCGAGCAGCACAGCAGGGGCAGAGCCCCCCTCTCCCCAGGGACTCAGGGTCCCAGTTCCCCACCTGGGCTTTCTCCACTGACTCGCTTCTCTTGAAGCCCTTCCGCTGTCGCGCCTCGAACTCCTCGGCCTGCTCCTTCTGCAGCACAGAGAGCATTGGGTGCTGAGCCACCCCTGCCAGCCCCGCCCAGCCTTCCTGCCCCCTTCAGCCCCCTCCTGCCCCATCCAATTCCTTCCAGAACCATCCTGCCCCCTCGGGTCCCTTCTGCCCCCTTCAGCCCCCTCCGGACCCAAGGAACGGCGATGGAGAGTGAATGAGGAGGAAACGCTGGATCTGGGAGGGAGACACAGGAATTCTGGGCTGAGGACAGGGACTTGGTGTCCTGGAATCGTGGAATGATTTAGGTTGGAAAAACCCACTGAGAGCATCAAGTCCAACTGTTCCCCAGCACAGCCAAGGCCACCACTGACCTGTGTCCCCAAGTGCCACATCCTGTTAAATCCCCCCAGGAATGGGGATTCCAGCACTGCCCTGGGCAGCCTGTGCCAGAGCTGGACAACCCTCTTCATGAAAGAATTTTACCAATATCCAACTTAAACCTCCCCTGTGCAACTTGGGGCCATTTCCCCTTGCCCTGTCCCAGGTCCCTGTCCCCTCCACCATGGATAAACCTCGCCTGGGGCCAACACCAGAGCTCACCCATTGCTGCTGCTCCCTGTCCCTGTTCTCAGCCTCCTGTTGCTGCTGGAGTCTCCTGTGGGGACAAACTGGGGTTAAAACTGAGGATTTGAAACCTCACCCCACTGCAGGTCCCTGGGAATAGCACATGAAGGCCATCCCTCACTTTGGTAGTGCTCCCCCTCACTTCAGGGCCAGACAAGGTGCTACAGGTCACCCTTGAAGAGAGGAGCACGGTGAGAGGGGCAGGTGCTGCTCCAAATAGTGGGATCATTCCAGGGAAATCTCTTCCTTGGGGATATGGACATGAGCATCTTGATATGGGAGATGGGCAGATTTCCCTGGAGTCATCCCTGTGGGGCTTGGAGCTCCCTGGACCTCTGACACCCCAAAAATAGGGGCCATGGGTGCCAGGAAAGAGTTTGGGAAGCAAAAGGGGAGTAGTCCTGGAGCAGGATCCATGGCCAGGGGAACTCAGGGACGATGCTGAACAAGCAGCCAAGCTCCTTGGGGGTTAGCCAGGGAGATGTTTCCTCCACACCTGGAGTAAGATTCCCTCTTATCTGTTCTCTTACAGGAGGTTTCCTGAGATTGCAGGAATTCCAGCAGTGGGGAATACATGGACATGATCCACCATTTCCTAAGGAATGAACTTTGCTGGAGTGGGGGCAGCTCAGAGAGGTAGTGACAGGGACACCTGGCACCACAGAGATCCCAGAGAGCAGGACAGGCTCTGGGAATCATTCCCAAAACCCCACTCACTTCTGGGCTTCGATTTCACTGGATCTGGCTTTAAACATCTGCTCCCGCCCCGCTGCCTCCTGCAGCTCCCGCTCCCGCCGCTCCCGCTCCAGCCGCTGCCGCTCCTCCTCCGCCCTCCTCTTCTCCTCCAGCCGACGGTTCTCCTCATCCTTCTGAGGGGAGACGGGCACAGAGCCTTGGGCTTCCTGGGCTCAGGGGTGTGGGGGCCACGCTGCCAGTGCTCGGATCCCCCTGGGCCTCTGCATCCCAGGGCACACAGCAGGTCCCAGGGGACACAGCAGGTCCCAGGGGACACAGCAGGTCCCAGGGCACACAGTGGATCCTGGGGCTCGTGGTGGATCCCAGGGTGCTTATCCAGCCAGAAGGTTCACACGTTATTGCTTAACCCCATAAAACCCAATGTGAAGGGGAAGGAAACAGGGAGCAGCCCTCGGAGAGGTCAAGAACCAGTTTCCTCACCCAAATGGGGTTTGCTGGGAGCTGGGATGCAGCCCAGCTGTCTGCCAGGAGAGCCAGGGTGCATCCCAGCCCTCTCTCCCTGAGCCAAATTCAGATGAGATAAAGGAGCACCTTCCCCTTCAAGACTCAGCCCCTCCTCTCAGAGCACCCCAAGGCAGCAGCTCTGCGCTTCCCTGAACTCTGGGTCCCCGATTCCAGGCAGGATTCCCCAATTCCCAGACAGGGAATAAGCATATGGAGAATAATCTCCAGCTAAATCCAAACACTTTGTGCTCTGAGGGATGCGTTCACTCACCTCTGCTTTGGCCCAGAAATTATCCTTATTGACCCGCTTGATTTCAGACATTGCGTTTGTCTTCTGGTACACAGAGCCCTGAGGAAGACACAGAGAAATCACCTTTTTTGCATTTTCTGTCAAAAATCAGCCCAAATCAGCACAGTCTGGGACTTCTCTTAGAAGTTCCTGTAACCTGATGCTTTGTCCCAAAATTTAAAGAAGAGCTGGGTGAGGCCAATGATATGCACGTTGCCAAAAATGGGGAATTGCTTGCCCTGGCACAGGTTGCTGCCCCATCCCTGGAAGCGTCCAAGACCAGGCTGGATGGGGCTGGGAGCAACCTGGGATAGTGGAAGGTGTCCCTGCCCATGGCAGGGGTGGGACTGGATGGGCTTTAAGGTTCCTCCAACCCAAACCATGATTCCATGCTTCAAACCCGCCCTCTGGCAGTGGGATGCCATTCCCCCTTGTCCTGTCACTCTGTGCCCTGGTCCAAAGTCCCTCTCCAGCTCTCTTGGAGCCCTTTTAGACACTGGAAGGGGCTCTAAGTTCTCCCTGGAGCCTTCCCTTCTCCAGAATGAACATTCCACAGACACGTCAATGGCCAGGGATGATGGTGGTCCCAGACCCTCCCCCCACCCAGAGGGACCCAAAAGCCCTTACTGACTCAACTCACCACGGGAGCCTGGGGCCCCGAGTCCTGGAACTTGCTGCTCTCCTTGTGGAAGCTGTAGTTGGCCCCGGAGGCCTTGGCCACCTTCTCCATGATGAGTTCAGGCTCCACATCCTCCTCTGCCCGGGCATTGATGGTGACGTGAGCCCCCTGAGCAGAAGGAACCAGGGTAGGGGTGAGGGGGTCACTCTGGGAGCCCCCAAACCCACCACTCTGCCCTGGTGGGTCCTGTCTGTGCTCCCAGAGCTCCCAAGGGAAGGAAAAGGGTTCTGGTGAGAAGGAGAAAATATCCAGAGGGATTTTTTGGGCAAGCTGGTCTACTGGAAGTTGTCCCTGACCATGGCAGGGCAGTAGAACTGGGTGGTCTCTAAGTCCCTCCAACCCAAAGGGAGGACATGAGGAGGATCAGACCTTCAGGAAGTTGGCCACGGTGCTGACGTGGTTGGCGCAGGCTCCTTTCCGCACGTCATTGACCCCTTCACCCGTCTGCAACGAGACACCATCGGCCCCAGCTCACCTGAGCCCATCTGGGGGGGATCCATGGCAGCAGCAGCACCTGGATCTGAGCCCAAGCCCCTCTCCAGCTCTCCTGGAGCCCCTAAAGGCACTGTAAGAGCCCTCTCTTCTCCAGGCTGGCCACCCCAGCTCTCCTAGCCTGGCTCCACGGCTGAGGGGCTCCAGCTCCCTCTCAGTTAAGCCAAGGTCTGTCCCCACTCACCCAGTTGACGAGGACATATTTGGGCAGCCCAGAGTTGGGATCCTTCACACGGCAGAAGCCGTACATCACCTTCCCGCTGTTGAGTTCCTCCACCATCTCCTCCAGGCCCCCATCTGTCCCGGGAGGAAGGAGACGGGGTGAGTCCAGCCCATTCCGTACGTGTGCCGGGAGCAGCCAAACCCACGGAGCCTCCCAGCTCCGTATTCCCTGGAGATTATCCCCGTTAGATTTGGGGTCATTGTACCTCACGAGTGTCTCAGACCCCTGTGTTTACTCTGTAAACACATAACCTGATCATTTGTCATCCACGTGGTTATTTGGGAGCCAAGCCCCAGCCTCTTCTCACCCATTCCCATTCCCAGCAGCCTTCACCACCCAGTTCCTCTTCCTCAGACCCTCACAAACCCCATACGGAAAGATCCTGGATCTGCAACCGAGTGCTGGCAGGACACAGAAGGAGCTGCTCAGACTCCCTAATCAATTAGAAGCTTTAATGAGAGCAGGCAGCTGTCAGTTTTGCCCACAGGTTTCTGCACAAAACACCTCAGTGACGGTGGGAAGGGTGCTGAGAAGTGGAGGAACTGGCTGAGCCTTGTTCCTGCTTTGTCAGATGGGACATAGAGAAGGAACCAAAAGGGTAACATGAGGTAAGGTCCTGCTTGTCCACCATGGACTCCAAGGGCAGTTCTCATGGGCAAACTCCTGCCTCAACGCCTCCCTCCCTGTTACACCCACCTAGAGTGGTCTCAGTGCCGGTTTGAGGACTTGGGAGTAAATCCCAGAGGGAAAATCCCATACAGGGCTCAGGCAGGGGCAGTGGAAAGGGAACAGCATTGCTCCCACTACACCAATAAAGGAAAATGAAAGGATGAAAAACACCAAAAATGCACACTCTCATCTCAAAAATATTCCCCCAGACCACAATTCCTCCTGTGCTGGATTGTCTGAGCCCTGAAAAGTGGGAAAAGAGCCACTGGTCCTTATCACCCCTGGCAGGAGCAACCCAGTCCAACACAGCTCACTCTGCTCTGCAGCATAACTCGGATCATTTCCTTCTCCCTATTAAATATTTATGATTTGGCTCTAAATTTGGCTCCAAACCCAGCAGGGAAGTTGAAGGTTGGAAGTCGGAAGCTGATCGGTGAGGGCTGGCATGGAAGGACATGAGGGGAATGCTGGGGAGAGCAGGGATCTGCGAGGAGCTTGGGGCACACCCTCTGCAGCTCCCCAGAACTCTCATTTGTGACTCAACAAGAGTTTTCCTCAACAAAATTCCCCAGCACCAAACCCCTGGCTCCATGGGCTCCACCAGATCCTATGGGGCATCCCAGAAACTTCCATAGAGCTCCACAGGCTAGGAAAAACACTTGGAAGTTAAGGGAGAAGCTGGGGAGAGGATGCAAATTCCGAGCACGGGGAAACCCGCCTGGACGCGCTGCTTCCCGAAGGCTTCGGCTTCCCAGCCAGTAGTGTTTGGGTGGGAATCAGCAGCCAAATAAAAAATAAAAGAAAAAGAATTGCAGGAAGAAGGGAATTCGACATGAAGGGCTTTAGAAGCATTGAGTAGGGAGCCCTGGCTTAGTGAGTGGCTTTGGAGTACCAGGTGGCCCTGCCTAAATCAGGGATCTAAAATACTTCAGGGATGCAGAAGGCAGCCAGGATACAGACTTCAGATCCTTTGGAAAGGAGGAAAATGAAAGGAAGGGAGAAGCAGAGCTGCCAGTGAGGCTCTGCTCCATATTCCTCACTTCGAAATCACACCAGACCCCCCCCAACACAGTTCCCACCCTTCTCCCACCACCAAGGGCACCTCCCAAAATACCCTCAGGGGTTAAAAACCCCCCCGACACCTCAGGCAGGTACAGTGAGATGGGCCCTGGAAGCCCCCCAGACCCCTGGAAAGCCCTGGAACCGCAGAAACAGGGGGTGGTCCCCAACACAGTCACCTCCGGAGCCGGCCACTCGCAGGTCATTGCTGTTGCCTTCATAGGTGAACAGAGCCCTAAAATTAAGGCAGAAATGGGAATTTTAGCCAGCACAGTGCTCATCACACACCCCTGACACCTCCTGAAGCGCAGAGCCCCACAGGGACCCCCACCCCACAGCCCGGGCTCTTCCTGTTCCCCCCGGACACCCCCACAGCCCCCTGAGTCTCTCACCCCGCACCCCCCAACCGCCCCTGTACACCCTCACCCACCCCACATCCCCCTCAAACACCCCCACACTCTGATCCCTGTCACCCCATGTTCCCCCCAAGCCACTGGCCCAGCCGCAAATTTTTTCCCAGGCCCTCCACCCCCACCCATCCTTGTTTCACTTCCACCCCTCCATCCGCTCCCCACCCCCTCGGATTCCCCCTACACCGCCCTCCCCCCCAAACAACCTCATCCCTCCTAAACACCCACATCCCTCCAAACACTCTCCAGCCGCCCCCTCCCCCAGCTCCCCATCCTCCCCCATCCCCCATCCCCATCCCCCCGGCCCCCATCCCCGCTCACCGACCCCCGGCCCCGCCGCCCCTCCCTCACCAGTCCGTGGGGCTCCCCGCGGCCACCACGCTCCCGTAGGCCTCCTGCAGCGCCCGCCCGTTCTTGGCCAGGTTCAGCGCCATGGCCGCGCCCGCTCCGCCCGCCGGCACCGCCGGCACCGCCCCGCCGGTGCTACCGGCACCGCCTCCGTACCGCCCCCGGCACCGCCCCGGTACCGCCCCGGTACCGCCCCCGGCACCGCCCCGGTACCGCCCCGCCGGTGCTACCGGCACCGCCCCCGGCACCGCCCCGGCACCGCCCCGGCACCGCCCCGGTACCGCCCCGCCGGTGCTACCGGCACCGCCCCGGTACCGCCCCGGCACCGCCCCGGTACCGCCCCCGGCACCGCCCCGGTACCGCCCCGCCGGTGCTACCGGCACCGCCCCCGGCACCGCCCCGGCACCGCCCCGGCACCGCCCCGGTACCGCCCCGGTACCGCCCCGCCGGTGCTACCGGCACCGCCTCCGTACCGCCCCGGTACCGCCCCGCCGGTGTTCCCGCCCCGGTACCGCCCCCGCCTCACGGGCGACCCCGCCCCGCCAGGCCCCGCCCACGAGCGCCCGCCCCCCCCCTCTGGTCCTGCAGACCCCGCCCCCGGTGGGGAGACCCCCCCCCCCCCGGCAGAGGGAACACCCCCTCCGGTGACAGAGCCCGCCCCGAGTGACAGAGCCCCATAGGGACACCCCCCGCCATGGGAAGACCACCCCTCCGAGCGGTCAGCCCACGCCCCCGGCCCGCCAGGCCGCGCCCCCCCCGCGCCCGTGTCCCTCACGGACCCCCCATCCCCGGTGTTCCTGGGGATCCCCCGTCCCAGAGCAGCTCTCGGGGACCCCCACCCCAGGATGACTCTTGAGGACGCCGTTCCCGGGCAGTTCCGGGATCGCCTGTCCCAGATCAATTTTCGGGTTCTCAGGGACCCCCATCCCGGGCTGTTCTGGGAGACCCGGTCCCTGGTGGTTCTTCGGGTTCTCTGCCCTGGTGCAACCCCGACAGTCCCCGCATCCCATACAGCCCTCCCCGGGCGGAGAAAATCCCCTACCCGTACCCCCTAAAGACAGCCCGCGGGTGGAGAAATTCGGCATTTCCGGGGACTTCCCTCATTTCCCAGCCTGAGGGGGCGGGACGCACATCAGGGGTGTTTGCGGGTACCGAAGCAGTTCGGAGCCTGGAACTTTTTGGGGTATAAATGCGTCTCAATTTTACCCCAAATCATCAAAATTCTGCCTCCCACTCCACCCCCCCCCCCCCCCCCCCGTGGCGATGACCCTCCCGAAGAGGTGTTCTTGGGGGGCAGGAGGTGACCTGAGGTGGAGGGGGAGGGACAGGGGGTGGGCCCTCGCCCAGCGGTGTCCCCAGAAGGTGCTAATGGGACATTAGCAGCTCATTGTCCCCACAGCCCTCCCCCGCTGCCAACATCTGGCTGGAACCGCGCTGCCACCGCGCGGGGAAGGGCTGCTCGGGGGACTTCGGGGTGGCCCTCCATCGGGTCCCCTTTCTCTCCCCCGAGCCTTCCTCCACATTCGGGTGACCTTAAAGCTGGGAAAGCAGGAGGGACGCGGAGATGGGGGGAGTCCCTCAAAACTCCTGCGGCGTCTCACCCCCATCCCTGCGGGCTCGGGGGCCACGGGGGCAGCAACTCACCCATGAGCCGCCACCGTCATGCACGGGGAAAATAACGGGGGCCCGAGCTCTACCTGCCCCGGGAGGGTGAGGTGGGGTCTAACGAGCCCCCCAAGGCCCCCGGTTTGCCCCCAGAGATAGCGATGGTTCCAGCACTCTATCGGGATTTGTCTCCTTGGGGCTTCAGGCTTCGGTTGAGGGGGGTGGAGGGTGGTGGGAATACCCTCGTGCCCCCAGTCCCTGGGATAAATGTGTCTGAGGGAGTGGGATGGGGTGGGAGATGGTGAATGGGGTGATGGAAGGTCCTGGGGTGTCCAAGGGTCCTGAGGAACCTAAAAGTTCTGGGATCGCTGTAATCCTGGGGTACCTCAGGGTCCCAGGGTGTCCAAGGGTCCTGTGGTAGGTGAGAGTCCTGGGGTGCACAAAGGTCCTGGGGTGTTCAAGGGTCCCAGAGTGGCCAAAGGCCCGGGGGTGGGTGTTGGGTCCTGGGGTACCTGAGGGAGCGCTGGGTGGCACGGGACGTTCACCCTACACATGCCCCATGCTGGGAACCAGCCACCTCCTCACGCCTCGAGGATTCATCCCATGTTATTTATGGGAAATACGGGCAAAAATAATGCATAAGGTGATTATTCATACTTTTTAGCATCCTGGGACTCACACAGCCCCCTGGACATATCCATACCTCCACTCCATGTACCCCTAAACAAGGAGCTATCTGGGAAGAAGGGGCAGATGTGAGCTCCCCATTCAGCACGTGGCTGGAAATGTTAATTAAACACAGAGTAATAAAACATCTGGAGGGCTGGGAGCAGGGAAGGGCCAGCCGGCACGACCCCCCACAGCTGCCTCCTGCTTTTCCTTGGGAATCTTGGGCAGGGGGGACTGGGGTCACCAGCGATTTCGATGGTACAAAAGCCTTTTCATGAAGTATTTCAGGCAAAGCAACTGAAGAACCTTTGTGGCACAGAGCTAGGGGCTGCCGGGGGTGGTGGAGTCTGGTGGCCCCAGGGGTTTGGGGACTGGACATGGCTGGAGATTGGGGTTCACGGTCAGGCTGTGGCTGATGGAATGGGACAAAGACAATGCTTTGGAGATGCTGGGTTAAGCCCCATTTGGTGCCACCCCACCAGCCCCGCAAAGTGCCTGTCATGGGGGAATGAGCCCACCCTGTAGAAAAAGGGGGGAAAAGGTTTTTTCAGATGAGTCTCTCCTGCAGGCTGGCTGGTCCCACCATGGCAGAACCCTGCTCCCAGTGTGGAGAGCGATGGGCATCTCCCTCTGAGCCTTCCCTGGGGTAGGGGACAGGGGCACTGGGTGGACTGGGATCACTCTGGTGTGGTGAAACAAATGGGTGGGATGGGGACACCGTGGTGGGGCAAGAGTCTCCCTAGGTGAGGTGTGGAGTGTCCTGATACACGGAGGTACACAAATGGGATACGTGCACCTCGGCAGGACAGGAACAGTGTAATGAGGGGCACCCTGGGTGGGATGAGGGCACTAAGGGAGGGTGGAGGCAAATTAATAGGATGGGTAGCAGGGATGGGAGCACCCAGGTGGGAGGGGACACCCTGGGACGAACGGGGGGACCCTGGGCATGATGGGGAGACCATGAGCAGGGTGAGAGGAACACGAATGGAATGGGGGGGACCATGAGAAGACTGAGAACACTCGGATGTGTCAGAGGTGTCACCCTGCATGAGATGGGGGCACCACGGGTGGGATGGGAACACTCGGATGGGAGGTGACACCCTGCACGGGACGGGGGGACCCCAGCGGGGGCACCCTGGACAAGGCGGAGGAACCCTGGATCGGATGAGGGCGGCACCGATGGGATGGGGAGACCCCGGACAGGATGGGGGAACCCCGAACGTGCGGGGAGCTTCGGACGCGGCGGGACCGACTGGTGGGCGTCCCGTGGGCAGCGGGGCCGGTGCGTGGCCGGTGGCGGAGCGGGTACGGAGCCGATGCGGAGTCGGCGGCGGGACCCGTGCGGAGCGGTGCGGGCCCGGCGGGGCGGCGCGAGCCCCTGCCCGGCCCCCGGTGTCGGTTTGCATCCCGGCTCCTCCCCGCCCCGCCGCCCCGCGCATTCCCGACCCTCCGGGCGGTGGCGGCGGCGGCGGCGGGGCCCGGCGGGGCCGGGGCGGGACCCCACGATGCCGCAGCTGGAACCGACGGGGGGAGACGACTTGGGGGCCCCCGACGAGCTCATCGCCTTCCAGGACGAGGGCGAGGAGCAGGACAAGGGCGCGGGGCGCGGCTCGGCCCACGGGGACTTGGACGAGCTCAAGTCCTCGCTGGTCAGCGAGACCGAGAACCGGGGGGGCCCCGGCCCCGTGGTCGGCCCCGGCCCCGAGGTGAGGCGAGGGGCGGCGGGGAGCCTGGGGGAGGCGCCCCCCGCCCGGCCCCGCTCCGCTCACCGCCTCTCCCCGCAGGCGGAGCGGCCCCCGCCGCCCCGGGAAAGTTTCCAGAAGCCGCGGGACTCTCTGGCAGAAGGTACCGGACCCCCCCTCCCGGCGCCCCCCTGCTCCCCGCCACATCCCCCGGGACCGGCCGACACTTCCCAACTTCTTTGTTTCCGCCCCCGGCTGCGGGCGGGACCCCTTGTGTGCCCCCCCCCGTCTCCCCTCGTGTGTCTCCGCGTGTGCCCCAGTTCCCCCCAAGGTGTCCCCCCACAGTCGTGTCCTCATCCCCCATGTGTGTCCCCCCCCGTGTCCTACTCCCGCTCGCCGTGTTCCTCTCCCCAATGTCCTCAACCCCCCCCCGTCCCCCGAATTCCCTTTTCCATGTCCTCACCCTCGTGTCCTCGCCCCCCCGTGTGTCCCTCCGCCGTGTCCCCCAATTTCAGCTCCCGTGTCCCCTCCCCCGTGTTTGCCCTCCCGTCGTGTCCCCTCTCCCACCTCACCGGCCCCAGGTCCCGCCCCCCCGCCCCAGTAACCGGCCCCGGTCGCTTCCCCACGGATGGATCGGTGCCCCCCACCGCTCCACGGAGCACCCGGGCTCGGGACACCCCCCAGGGCTGGGTCCTTTCGGGGAGTGACCACCACCCGGACCCGCCACCCCCCGGGACTCCCCCGCGCAGCCGAGATCCCCCTCCCGCGGGGACCGCGCTCTCCAGCAGTAGGGACACCCCCAGAGGGACCTGTCCGGGCCCCTCCCCCGTGGGGACCCCCCAACAGAACCAAGTATCCCCCTAAGGGACTTGGGCACCCCCAGAGGGACCTACCCAGGTGCCCCCCAAGTGGGAACCCCTAGAAAATCAAGGAGCCTCCCAAGCGACTTCCCCGGGTCCCCCCATGCACCCAGCCTTGCCCCCCTCGGTGGGTGCACCCCCCACCCCTCCGCCTCCTGACCCCCCCCTTCCTTCTCTCCCCAGTGGTCAGACGACAGCAAGATGGGGGTTTTTTTAAGGGCCCCCCCTATCCCGGCTACCCCTTCCTGATGCTCCCCGAGCTGGGCAGTCCCTACCTCGCCAATGGAGCCCTCTCCCCCGGCGGAGCCCGCACCGTAAGTGCCCCCCCGGACCCTCCCGAACCCCCCAGCCTCTCCCCACCTTTTGCGGGTGCTCAGACCCCCCCTAAGCCTCACAGCCCGTCCTGTAGGAAAGCAACCACCTGATGCTAAGAAAAACCCCCAAGAAATTTGGTTTATTTCCTTTATTTTTGGTTCACTTTGCCCCTTTGAGGGGGGAGTTTGGGGGGCCTCACTCCGGGGGACCCGCCCCGAAACCTGACCCTGAGCTGCCGCTTTTCTCATTTAAAAGGGTTTTAAAGCCATTAATGGGCCAACATTGGCCGCGGGGGGAGAAGTGATTAAGCAAATTGAGCGAGAACTGGGGGGGGGGGGGGGGGGGCAGGAGAGGGGGATCGACCCCCTCCTCTCAGCAGAGACCCTCGACCCCCAAACCATCCCACTCAACTTCTTGGGCAACATCCTACAGTGATTTAGGGATATAAAGGTATTTTAGGAATATAAGGTGTTCCCTACGCGGCCCCACAGTGCCATCCTGGGAGGAGGAATTCTCAGCTCCCCGAGGGACGAGGGAATTCTCAGCCCTCTGGGGGGTCCTCAGCCTTCGGGGAGGGATGCGGACCGGGCTGTGGTACCCACCGAATCCCGGGCTGGAGCATCGCTCCTGACTGTCCAGGTGTATTTCTTGCTCCAGTGGTGCTTTTCCACATATTATTTCTTCGGATCCATAGGAAACTGCGTTCCCATATGGAACATATATGGGATAACAATATTTGTGGCATTTATAATGATTTGAAATCCCAGAATCCGGCTGGTTTGCATGGAGAGTTTTCCATGTTTTTAGGGTTTTCCTACTTTTGCTTTCCTGGAAGCAACTGGTTGGAGTGGCCGTGGAGCCAAAATCCCGGGATGGGGAGGGTAGATAAGCTAATTATCCCGGTGTTTTGCCGGCAGCTGGATAAAGGTTGTATTCCCAATTTGTCACTTCTGGGATTATGAGGTTTTGGGGATGAAGCGCGACTGACCGCGATGCCAAACACTGGCGAGGAATCCGGGATAATGAGAAGGGATTGGGGTTGGGATCCGTCACAAGCGGCCACTAACGATGATTTAATGAATCCCAGAAAGGGGATTAATTAACAGGGGCTGGAGCGGGTGTCGCCTCCCGGATGTTTTAGAAAGATGACTGGGGTTGGGAAAGCATGGATTGGGGCTGAATTCCGACGGACTGGGGCCTCTGCACGGATCCAAGTTAGTGAGGGGTGTGGGTGGGGGAACTGGGGATGCTGGGGGCGGGGTGGGTGAATTTTGTGATGCCGCTGGGTGAGGCCCCGCTGGATCCCACGGCCACTCATGCACGGAGTGCAGCCGAGCTCTGTGCCCATCACCAACCTCCTTCCATGAGCTCCCACCGGAGTGGCAGTATGGGGATCCCCCAGATCCCAGGATGTCATCATGCCTAGTGCAGCTAGACGGGCACAGTGTTCCGGATCCCACATTAGATCCATCTGGGTACAGCATCCCTGATCCTGTATGAAATCCAGCCAGGCTCAGCATCCTCAATCCCAGAGCAGAAAACGGCAGGACAGAGCATCTTTGATCCTGGTCTGGATCCAGCTGGGCACAGCATCTTTGATTCTGTACTGGATCCATTTGGGTGCAGCATCCTCAGTCCCAAACCAGATCCTGCTGGGCACAACATCCTTGATCTCGTGCTGGATCCGGCCGGGCTCAGCGGCATTGATCCCGTTCCTGATCCATCCAGGCACAGCATCCCTGATCCTGTATCGAATCCATCTGGGCACGGCATCCTGGATGTGATACAGGATCCATCCAGGCTCAGCCTCTTCAATCCCATACTTCAGTCCTTGATCCTGTACCAGATCCATCTGGGCACAGCATCCCTGATCCCGTACCGGATACATCCAGGCACAGCCTTCCCAATCCTCTGCTGGAAGCAGCCTCCCCGATCCTGACCCCTTCTGGATCCAGCCGGGTGCAGCATCGCCCGAGGGCACCGAGCTCCGCCAAACCCGCTTCCCACCCTAATCCCGGGGCTCTGGATGAGTCTGGACACGTGGAACACCGGGGTGGCAGGAGGCACAGGCTGCTTTGGGAACAGTCTTTTTCTTGTTTCCTTCTTCTTTTGCCCCAGCGTTGGAGGGAACGAGCTGATCTGCAGGATCCAGCCATCCCAGTGGCCGTGGCATCCATCCTCGTATTCCACAGCCGGGTGCTGTGGATTGAACCACATGGAAAAGAAAGATTTTGGAAGAAAAACCCAAACCCAAACTCTGAGGAGGTGGCCAGGAAGGTGGTGGATCCTGGGGATGGATGAGTCTGTGGATGGCAGGACTGATCTGACAGCCAAACTGGAGGACTTTTTTTGGAATACTGGGCAGGTATGCAGTGCTTCTGCATTTCTCCACTCCAAAATCTTTAGAAATCTAGAAAATCTATGGAAATCTGGGAAATATTTAGGAATCTGGTTGCACAGTGCCTTCCCACACTCCAAACCAAGAGAAGTCCCATCCCTGTGCCAACCCACCAAGCACCAGTGGATGGATGGATGCTCCTGCCCTTTAATCTGTGTGAATTCCTGGGTTATTTCCAAATGGGATCCTGGAATCTGGGAAGCGTCTGTGGTCCCCAGTATCACCTTCCTGGCAGTTTCTGACCAGGGAGTATTTCTGGGGCTCTGCTCCGATGGTGAAGGAATTTGTTGGAATCTAACGATGGCACTGCTGTTTGGGGCAGCGCTTTAGCCCAATTTTCCTCATGGGGAATCAGGAACTGGGGACCCCTGAGGCTGTGTTTGGCTCCTTGGGATCATTCCCAACAACAAAAAGGTCTCCAAGGTGGGGTGGAAAGGAAAGGCTCTGGACTCTGGACATGGACAAGCTGGATGGATGCAAATCCCTACTGCCACGATGCCGGCGCCATCCTGTCAGGATCGTGTGGAGTTGATGGGTTTTATCCCAAACCCAGAATGAGATGGATCCATACTGGGGTAAAATCTCATCCCAGCATCCTTCTCCTGCTTGGAAAGTGGATGGGAACCAGGCACAGCACTGCCGGAGCAGCGAAGCCGAGACCATGCACAGGATTGGCATTATTCCCAAAAAAACCAGTTTAACCCCAGGAATTCGAGTCTGGAGGCGAAGATTTAAATAAATCCAAACCTTCCTCGGGCATGGAATTCCATCCAAACAGCTCTCCCGACGCCATGCCGGTGTAATTAATGCACCTCGGTGTAATTAATGCACCTCAGCAGGCTGCGATCCCAAAATAAATGAGGGAAAAATCCATAACCTGGGCTTATTCCGGCTTTTTTTGCGCCACTCCTGCGATGAATTCCCGAGGATACAGAGCCGTATCTGTCTCCTAAAGAAAATAGATCCTTAACTGTGCTGCTGCCAAGGAAAATGATTAAAATACGGATTTTTGGCAGGAAAAATGGTTGCTCCAAAAACCGGGCGGGTCCTGCTGGCGGTTCTGGCAGAGCGTGGAGGGTTTTGGCATTGGGATACGGATGGAGGTGTTGGAATGGGGGAATTTTTCCGGCGTGGGGGCTCACTCGATGCTCAGCATCTTCAGACCACAGCAGTTCCTCCTTCCTCCTGCACTAATTTGGGATTTTCTGGTTTGTTTGGGATTTGCCCCCCCATCAGTGCCGCCTTCCTTCCCCACCTGGAAAATATTAAGGAAAAACCCGATTTTTTCACACTTTTTGGCTTGTCCGTGTTGCTCTGTGCAGCTGCTGGGTTGATCCAGTCCTTCCCGGCTCTGAGCCCTCCCCATGCCTCAGTTTCCCTACTCCCAGACTCTCCCGCCTGCTCTGCAGAGCTGCCGCACACAATGGCCCCTTTATCCCGCTCCTTAATTATGCTCTTCGGCTAATTACCCTGCGGGCGGAGTTTGTAGACCTACAGGAGGTTTCCACTCCCCCCCACCCCCCCAAATCTCCCTCCTCCCTCCTTTTCCAACACGATTCCCAAATTAAAGCGATGAAGTAAGTGCTCGGGGCGCCTCTGCTCAGCCCTGGGATTGTTCCGGGACTGAGGCGCATTCATCATCCTTCTGGAATTCCCAGCAGCTGCTTTTCATTAGTTTTCCTTCCTTGAAGTCGCTGGCGGGAGCTTGGGAGGGAAGAGGAACCCGGGGGGAAGTGCCCGGTGCATCCTGGATGGAGGAAGAGGAGGGATAAGGGAAGAAGGGGTCGGGACCGGGATCGGGTTGTGTTGTGTTCGTCTCTCTCCTGCTCGTGTCGGAGCTCGGAGAGAAAGGGGATGGAGTGTGGGAGGGTCCGAGGGGGAGGGGTGATGTGCCCCTTCCCGATTTGCCTCTTATTCCGGTGGTTTTTGGCAACGATGTCACTCTGTGTGTTCACCCTGGGGATTCTTGAGGGATCCCGGAGCCTTTGGGATCCCGGAGCCCTGGGGATGCTGCTCAGAGCTCTGGAAGAGGGCAGCGGAGGTCAGCAGGATGGGAGCGGGGTGTGCTGGTGTGGCTGCTGTCCCGTGGGTCAGCCCTGGCACCGGGGATGCCCTGGGAGGCTCCGGAGCAGTGGGATTGTCGGTGCTGGGGCCGGCTGAGCCCGTTACTCCCGCTGGGATCCCCCCGTGCGGATGCGGGGAGATGAATGGATCCATTGAGGCTGGGGCCGGGAGCTGCAGACAAAAGCCTCGGGGCAGCAGCAGCATTCGGGGCCACTGGGTTTGGGCACAGATCCTGTCCTGCCCCGTGGCCAGTGTGTGCGAGGGGTGCTGGGGGCACCCATGGGTGGGGAAAGCTCGGGGTATCCATGGGGTGCTGGAGTCACCGGGGGCAAGGGATGAGCCGGTCCTTCGTGGGGGGAGGCTGCTCAGGGGTGAGGGATGCTCGTGGTGAGGGATGCTCAGGGCACCCACGTGGGGAGGATGCTCGGACATCCTGGTGCCGAGGCCGCTCTGGGCTGAGGCTGTGTCCTGGCTGCTGTCCTGGCCGTGCTCCAGCCTCATCCCGCTGCCTCCCATCCCTCCCATCCTGCCTGCCCTCTCCCTCTGCAGATCTGAGGCCGCATTCTTCAGCAGATGCCACCGGTGTCCCCATGGGGGGGACTTGGGATCTGTGGGTGGAGATGAGGTCACCTAAGTGCCACCACTCCAAGCTCATCCCAGATGGAGGGCTTTTCCACCTTCCCATCCCAGCCCTGTTGGCATTTCCCATCTGGTGTCCGTGGGTCTGGGCTGTGCTATGGGAACGGACAAACATCTGTTGTTAAGGTGTCACAAACTCTCATTCCCACCCCAAAGTCCTTGTCCCCACCTGGGACATCCTTTGCCTGGCCGGACCCAAAAAATGCCAGAAGGTGACACGGTGATGTCTCCTGCATCACCCCAATATCACCCTTTAAAAAGCCTAAACCCTGATGGGAAAACAACTCTTACCAGAAATTTTGGGGGTTCTCCTTGGGATGTGGGGAGCCGGAGACCTCCCCCATAAGTCTCCCTGCTGGAATTTGTCATCCTGGTGTTCATGGGCAACATCTGGAGGAGATTATTTGGCTGGGAAGTGGATGGATGGCGGGGGTGGGGGAGAGATTTATGTCTCGTTCCCCGGGCTGTAAATCCAGCTGTAATTGGGATTTCTCCCTTCCCAGTTATCCCAGGGAAGCAGAATGCAGCAGCTGCGGTGCGAGGTTGTGGGCCGGGTGATGGGCACTGTGGGGCCGGGATGCTCCTGGGTTTTCTCTGTGATTTTTGGCATTGGGGTGATTTATTGGGGTGCAAAGGACACCCCATCCTGGCTCAGGAGGGTGAGAGGCCAGGTCCCTACTTTCCCCTCTCCTTTCCCCCCCTTCCCCCACCCGCTTTTTTCCCCTGTTTGGGGCTTCCCCCCAATCTGCCTTGGCACCATCCCCATCTGCAGCACCCCTGGGTGCAGCCCCAGACCCTTCTGCCAGGGCAGATTTGGGGTTTTTTCCACCTTCTTACTCCCAAGCACAAAGTTTTATGGGATTGGACGATACATTGAGCCCAGAATCCCCATTCCCTCAAAACTCCCATCTCCCTGTGACTCCTGGAGCCAAATTTGGGGGTTTTTTTCCCAAACAAGCCAGTGACACTGCCCAAAGCTGGATCTTGGGATGCCATGGGGCTGCAGTGGCCACACCTGGACAAAGATTTTTGGGGGGGCTCCATTAATCATCCTACAAGCCCCCCTTTTCTGCTGTAATGCTTGGCCTTTCCTGTCTCCCTGGCATGATTTTGGGATGAATTTTGGGGGAAAAGGGCTGGCAGAGGTGGGAGGGGGAAGGGCTGTTGGTTATCCTGCAGCTGTGTAAACAGGCTGGGAATCTGGGGATCTCTGGAGGGGCTCAGGGGACTTTGCAAAACCCTGGGAATTTGGGCTGGAAAAGGGATTGGTGTGAGGACGGGTGACTGGGGGTCGCCATTCCCCACCTCCTGTCCTGAGCAACAAAAAGATGGATGCTCAAATCCATGGATCCCTGTGGGAACCTTCCTGGGTGCTTTCCAGCTCGTCCAGGGGGTTTTGGGGACAGGGATGAAGCACTCACATGCTGGGATCACCTGGATCTCCTCCATGGTGGCTCCTGCAGGATCATCTCTGGGCTGGAGCCTCTGCAGGCAAAGGGAAAAGCCAGCAAAGAGGCTCCTGCTCTAGAGCCGCTGGCAAAATGGTCCCAAACAGACCATTTCTCTCCCAAAATGAGGCTTGGTGAGTACCAAGCCTGAGGCTTTGATGGCAGCAGAGAGGAGCCTGTGCTGGGACAGGGAGCATCGGGATAAGTGATGGAATGTGCAGCACAGGAGTTGCGGAGCCTGGAAGTGGAGCAGTGGGACAGGCAGTGCTGGGATGGGTGATCCTGGGACACCTGGACGTGGTGCATCCAGCCCAGAAAACCCATTTCCCTCAAAAATCACACCTCACCGGCACACGAGACAGCACGGCGGTGCTGGGACACCAGGACAGGACACCAGGACAGGGACACACGGTGCTGGGACGTGGAATCCTGGGACACGCGACACCGTGACAAACCGCGCTGGGACACGCGACCTCGGCACGTGGAATGCCAGGATGTGCAATCCTGGGACATGTGATAGTGGGACACACCACCAGGACATGGCACACGAGGACATGCAATCCTGGGACCCGCAGCAGCCACCCGGACGTGCCACCCCAGGATCTCCGATGCTGGGATGTGCCACACCAGGACAAGGCAGCCCCAGCCCAGCCCCAGCCGGGCGCTTTTCCCCCTTCCCAGAAAAATCATCACAACTGGATCGATGCCTGTGCCGAAGAGGAGCGGAAATCCTCTCGTGAACGCCCTTAACTGGGCATTGGGGGATCCCCTGGCCCCCCTTCCTCCGGGTCTGGGGGCTCCCAGACGGATGGGCTCCAGCAGGGAAGGGGTTATCCTTGTTTTTAATTGGCTGGTAACGAGGACCCAGGACTGGCTCTAATCTCTCTGGAATGTGACCGATTTTCAACTATTTTCCTCTTTTTTTTTTTTTTTTTCTGCTGTTTCACAGCTCGGATCCCCAAGTGGGGGGACAGTGGGGGCTGTGTCCCAGCTGGAGCCAAGGGATGGGGAGGAAAAAGAGGGGAGGGGGGGGTCATTTTTCCACATCACCATTGAACCATTCACCAGCTCCCCCCGCTTTGTATATTTTGAAAGGGTCCCCCCTCTTCCCCCCCCTTCCCTTCCCCCTTCTCTTCCCCAGCTTCCCGAAATGGCCTCGAAATGAGAATCAGCCTTTTATCCCCCAAACCTTCCCCCACTGCCATCCCCCCTGCGCCGCCTCCCCGCCTGTCCCCGTCCCCTCGCGCCTTCTCCGCTTACAGAGCAGCCTAGAAAGCCCCTTTGTGACGGGGAGGGGGCGGGGGCTGGGGGGTCAGGGAGCCCCTTGGGATGTGGGGGGGCATCTCCTGCCCTGTCCTGGACGTGGTCACAGGGGGACACGGTGGGGAGCACCGAGGGTCTCATCCAGTGCTCAGGTCTTGGCTAGGGACAGCTGGGGGGTCCCCAGTGTCACCCCGGTGTGGCTGCAAGCGTGGCCCTGGAGGTGTTGGGACGTTTTGGCTGCCCTGGCACCTGTGGGTCACCCGGATCTGGGGAGGGTGCATCAAAGCTGGCACTTGGGGAGCAGCTCCTTCCTCCCAGAGAGAGCAGGCTCACAGTGAGCCCGTGGGTGACAGTGAATCTGGGGTGGCAGTGAGCTGGCAGGTCATGGCCAGCCCACAGGGGACAGTGATGAGCCCACGGGTGACAGCCCACGGGTGAGGGGTGAGCCCGGGGCCATGGGGCCACCCGCATACCAGGCGTGCTCTGGGCGCGTGGTGTCCCAGCTGCCAGGGGTGGATCCAGTCCTGGCACCTGTGGGATTATCCCAGCAGTGCCACAAGTCTCCCCATGGAGGCACTGGGAGCATGATGCTGGAGCGTCCGTGTGCCAGGATGGGGATGGAAGTGGCCCTGCGGCACCTGGGTTAGGCAGTGAAGCAGGATTTTGGAGAAATGGTTGGATCACGAGGAATCCTCATCAGCTTCGGGACTGTGCTGTGCCAGGGGGGTCCTGGATGGGGGTCCTTGGGTGCCAGCAGGGATTGGGGTGCTGGGAGCTGTGCTGGGCATGGAGGGGGATGCTGGGGAGGGAGCCATGGGGGATACTGGGGAGGAAGGGTTACTGGAGGCAGAGGGAGGAGACTGAAGGTGCAGGGTGGGATACTGGGAATGCAGGGACAGGATACTGGGAATGCAGGTGGAGATCCTGGAGATGGAGGGGGGATACTGGAGGTAGAGGTGAGGATGCAGGGCTGATGCTGGATGGGATGGCGGGTGCAGGAGGGGCCTGCTGGGGACAGGGGACAGCCAGAGGTGCTGCAGGGGGCACACAGGACACTTTGGGGGTGACAGGAGCCCCCCAGCTCTGGAAGAGTTAACGCTACCCCAAACTCCTCCTGGGTTTTCCTTCCAGCTGCCTCAGCTCAGGAAGGTCTGTGTTTGGGGAAATTCCTGCAGGCAGCTGCTCCAGCCACATTCCTGAGCCCTGGCATCTCCAGGGACCCTCCTGCTGTCTTTGGGAAATGCCTCTGTCCCCCCAAACACGACACAAAGCACCTTTCTTTGGGGGTGCCAAGGAGACACCCCCATGTCATGGCAAGATGTTACCCCAGAAAGGGAGAAAAAACCCCCAAACCCCTGCATTTGACCCCACCCCACAGTGTGGGGCTGATTTCTTGCATTCCCACAATTTGGGGTTGGTGATGGTACCCCAAGGATGGAAGAGGCACCCCCAGACACAGGGACATCTCAGGGAGGCAGCACCATTGGGGTAGGATTTGAGGTTTAAGATTTAGGGGGTTTGCACTATTTGGGGCAGATATTTGATGTTTGGGGCTTGGCACCATTTGGGGTTGAAGATTCAAAGGGTTTTGCTGTTTAAAGCTTTGCATCCATTGGGGCAGAGATCTGGGGCTGGGGTTTTGCACTATTTGGGATTTAGGATTTGGGAGCTGGCACCAGTACTGGGGTCCTAGGAGCATATATGGCTGAAAACATCCCCGTATACCCTCAAAACCTCTTTGCCAGCAGCCCATGTGTTGGGGTGTCCTCGGTGGATACTTTGGAGTCAGAGGGTTGTTTCAGAGCTAGGGAATGTTTTGGGATTGGGGGGAAGTTTTGGGGCTGGGGAATCTTTTGGGGACAGGGTTTTTTTGGAGGGCTATAGGAATGTTTTGGGGCTGGGTGGGATGTTTTAGTGTTGGGGGTGCTTTGGGGCTGGGGGGTGTTTTGGGATCAGGGGGTGATTTGGGGCTGGGGGGGGGATGTTTCAGGACTGGGGCAGGGGGTTTCCTGGGGCCAGGGGTGTCCAAGGCTCTTGGAGGGCATCGTCCCATCCCTCCCACAGTACCTGCAGATGAAGTGGCCGCTGCTGGACGTGCCGGCCGGGGCCACGCTGAAGGACAACCGCTCGCCCTCGCCCGCACACCTGGTAAGAGCAGCCCTTACCTGTGGGGTGGTGTGTTCCCAGCACCCCCACGATCCTGCAGATGGGGAATGTGGGGGTGGTTTGGGATGGAAGGGACCTTAAAGACCAAAGTCCCGCTCTCCTGCCATGGGCAGGGATGGCTTCCACTGGACCGGGTTGCTCCAAGC
The DNA here is from genome assembly GCF_965178545.1 of Coloeus monedula. Classification (NCBI taxonomy): domain Eukaryota; kingdom Metazoa; phylum Chordata; class Aves; order Passeriformes; family Corvidae; genus Coloeus; species Coloeus monedula. Next base: position 4,914,464 of record NC_138808.1, on the reverse strand, counting down.
TGCCTGGAACCGCTCCAGGGATGGGGCACCCGTGGCGGTGCTGCCCCGCTGCCCACAGGGGTGTTTTTGGGGGTGGCCGCAGTTCCCTGCTCTCCCCACAGTCCAACAAGGTCCCGGTGGTGCAGCACGCCCATCACATGCACCCGCTGACGCCGCTCATCACCTACAGCAACGACCCCTTCCCACCGGGATCGCCGCCCAGCCACCTCTCCCCAGAGATCGACCCCAAGACGGGTGAGCAGGGGCTGGGGCAGCGTTTGGGGGAGCAGAGGGAGCGAGATGGTGCAGGGGCTGTGCTGGGAACGGGGGGCTCTCCATTGGGTGCTCCCTCTGCCTCCCGGGTGGTCTCTGGGAGGGGGCTGGGGATGCAGCCAGGGACCGGGGGGGTCCTTGACCAGCAATGGGTGGGGTTGGGGTGTGGGATCCCCCCAGGGCTCCGCTGTGGCTGTTGCAGCTCTCCCCAGCCTGGGGTGATGGGTGCTGAGGGAGATAGGCTGCTCTGAGGGGAGTGGGTACGTGGGCTGAGAGAGATGGGGTGCTGGGAGGGAGCTGGGGTGCTCAGAGGAAAGGTGCTGGAGGGCACAGGGGGTCCGAGGCTGCTGTGGCCCTGTTCTCACCTTCCCCCATGCTCCCTCTCCCCCTCACAGGGATCCCGCGGCCGCCGCACCCCCCCGAGCTGCCCCCCTATTACCCACTGTCGCCTGGAGCCGTGGGGCAGCTCCCGCACCCGCTGGGCTGGCTCGTGCCACAGTAAGGACAGACTGACCCTGGGGTGGGGTCCCCAGGAGTCCCGGGAGCCCCACTTCTGGCTGAGACCCTCCTCCTCCTCTTCCTCCTCCTCCCACTTTACCCACTCTTCCTGCGAGCTCAGCAGGATGCCGCAGGCTCCTGTGAGGGGTGGGAAGGGAGGGACTCCCCACTGCTGGAAAATTTGGGAATCTTCCAGATGGAGATCAGCTGGAGACCAGTCCAAGGGTGCCCATGAACTGGGAAGGGATCTTTTTTTCCCCTGAAACTCATGTTTCTGTAGGCAAGGACAGCCCGTGTACTCCATTCCTGCTGGTGGCTTCCGGCACCCATATCCCGCCCTTGCCATGAACGCCTCCATGTCCAGGTGGGTCTGGGAAGGGGGAGGGACCCTCAGGGGCACCCCAGAGCTGGCAGTGGGTTTTGGGACACTTGGCTGCAGACCATGCATGGGTACAGCCCAGTCCCAGGAGATCAGGGTGGTCCCCTCAGCTGAAAATGCCCCCAGAGGGAGTGGCTGGTCCCCGTGGGTGGAGGAATGGGACATCCCACGGACTCAGGGCATTGCTTAGGCTGGATCAGTGTCACCATCTCAAAGCTGGGGTGTGATTTGGGGGCTTTCAGGTGGATTCAGGGTCTCCAGCATGGCTGTGGGGGGTGCAGTGTAGATTTGGGGTTTGCAGAGCGAATTTGGGGTTTCCAGGGTAGACTGGGGTTCTAGCAAGGTTTCGGGGTTCCCATTGTGCATTTGGGGTTCCAGCATGTTTTCAGGGTTTCCAACTCAGCTGGGTTGAGGCAAGTGGTGTCTCAACCCAGGAGGTTCTCAGAAGGGTCTTTGGGTGCCTGTCGGGAGGTGACCACCCCTCCTGTCCTCTCCCGCCGCTGCAGTTTGATGTCCAGCCGCTTCTCCCCGCACATGGTCCCGCCGCCCACGCACGGGCTGCACCCCTCGGGCATACCGCACCCCACCATCGTCTCGCCCATCGTCAAGCAGGAGCCCTCCCAGCCCAGCGCCAGCCCTGGAGGCAGCTCGTGAGTGGGGGCTGGGCCGGCCGTGGGGACGGAGATTTGTCCTGGGGGTCCTGACCCCTGTCCCACTCCTTCCAGGAAATCCCCCGTGGCAGTGAAGAAGGAGGAGGAGAAGAAACCCCACATCAAGAAGCCGCTCAACGCCTTCATGCTGTACATGAAGGAGATGAGGGCCAAGGTGGTGGCCGAGTGCACGCTGAAGGAGAGCGCTGCCATCAACCAGATCCTGGGCCGGCGGGTACGGAGGGGATCCCCCATCAGGGACCCTTCAGACCCCCTGGCTTCACTTCTCCTCATGATCGGATCCCAGACCTGGGGCATTGCCAGCTCAGGGAGTCCCAGGGAGGTGGTGATGACCTGGGTGGCACTGGGATGGGAGGGACGGAGCTCTGCAGCCCAGGGCAGCAGGTCCTTGGGGTCAGCAGTGTGGATTTGGGGATTCCAGCAGGCTTAGGGGTTTTCAGTGTGCCTCTGGGTCCCCAAGTGAGGCTTTGAGATCTCCAGCATAGATCTGGGCATCCTAGCATGTATTTGGTGTTTCTGGTGCGCATTTGGGGTCTCTAGCATGGCTTTGGGGTCTCCAGTGTGGATTTGGGGGCTCCCAGCCTGGCTTTGGGGTTCCCAGAGTGGCTCTGGGGTCTGCAGTGTGGTTTCCCCCCGCAGTGGCACTCGCTGTCGCGGGAGGAACAGGCCAAGTACTACGAGCTGGCGCGGAAGGAGCGGCAGCTGCACTCGCAGCTCTACCCGACCTGGTCGGCGCGGGACAACTACGTACGTGTGCCCCTTCCCGGGGTCTGGCTGGCGGGAGGGGCTGGCTGTGCTCGGGCTCAGCGTTTGGGGTGCTGGGGCAGTGGGCGATGGTGCCGAGTCCCTGCAGATGCTCTGGGGCACTGCCAGCCCTGTTTCCCACTGCTGGCAGCCCCCATGGTGGCCAAAAGCCACGGAAGGACCTGGAACCATCTTTTCCAGGGCAAGAAGAAGAAGCGAAAGCGCGAGAAGCTGGCGCAGCAGCAGAGCCACGACACGGACAGTGAGTACCCCCCCTCCAGCTCCCCCTGCGCGGGGCTCTGGCCCTCACGCCCTGCCTGTCCCTCCAGGCTCCCTGCCCTCCAAGAGCAAGAAGCCGTGCGTGCCGTACCTGCCGGCCGAGAAGCCGTGCGCCAGCCCGGCCTCGTCCCACGGCAGCATGCTGGACTCGCCCGCCACGCCATCGGCAGCTCTGGCCTCGCCGGCCGCGCCGGCCGCCACCCACTCGGAACAGGCCCAGCCACTCTCGCTCACCACCAAGCCGGAGGCCAGGGCTCAGCTCGCCGTGCATTCCACCGTCCTCACCAGCAAAGCTTCCTCTTCCTCCTCCTCCTCCTCTTCCTCCTCCTCCTCCAGCCTCAGCAGCCCGCCCTCGCTCCTCTCCAGACCCATCCCCTTCACCTCGGTGCCCCCCACGGCTCTCCTGCCCTCACCCCCCGGCTCCATCCCGGCCGCCCTGGCCGTGCTGCAGACGCAGCCCCTCTCCCTGGTCACCAAACCTGCTGACTAAGGGAAAAGCCTCGCTGCCCCCTCGCCCCCCGTCCCCTCCCCGCTGTACATTGCAGAAGCCACAATCAAGATTCAAACGCAGCCAAAACCATTATTGGTCAATATTTGACCCTTTCTGAACTCTTTGGAAGCAGACTCTGGAGGAAGGGGCTTTCTGCTCAGAGCTGCTGCCAGCAGTCGACCTAAAGACTGTTTTTATTAAAAAAAAGGAAAAAAAAGGAAAAAAAAAATAAAATAGACCCTCCAGAAGCTGCCAACGATGGGAATCTCCGTGGGATGAACTGAGTGCCCATTGCTGCCGTGGGGCACAGGAATGACACCGGCACAGGGACGACACCCGCATGGTGATGCCAGCACCAAACACGGCAGGTGTTGACTGGAACTGGCACTCCATCCCGGATCCAGGAGCAGGAATGCCTCCAGCTGCTCCCAAATCCTCCTGCCCTACTCCCATCCCCAGCTCCCACCCTCGCTCTGCCCTGGCAGGGAGCCGGATCCTGCCCCAGGGATGCTGCTCCGTTGGTGCTGCTCCTGCCTGCAGTCGTGCTGGGGTGGGCAGGGTCTGGGGCTGAGCCCTGGGAGGGGTTGTGTTTTTATCACCTCAAAATCCTGTTATTTTTCACAAAAGGAAATAAAACTACAGCTGCAACTTACCATGTGAGTGTGGTCTGTGTGGGAAGCGCTCACCTCTTACCCATTTTGACCTTCCTGGGAACTATCTTGGGACAGAACTCCTGCTCCTGAGGTCCAGTGTCCTCTGAACACCTCTGTCGATGGGCACAGGGGGATTTTGGGGTGTCCATCAACAGTGTGCAGTTTTCTGGAGTGATCCAGGCATCAGGACACGGGGGGTTTGGGTGAACCAGTTCAGGAGGTCCCCAAGAAGCCAGGGAGTGGGAGTTACTGGTGTGTACTGGGTCCTCTGTGCCTGTGTCTTCCAAACTAGGGGTGGAAAGACTGGGATGAAAAAGGACAAAACCAACCCAATGGATTTTCAACCCATCTGGAGGCTTCAGTCAGTTCAGTACTTTGGCGTATCAGGACTCTTCCCTCTCCTTGTATTTTAACAGGAAAAACCCTCAATTTTTCCCCTGGAACTCACGATTTTGTTTCTGTTGCAGACTGACTTGGAGCAGCACCTGCCTAGAGCTTATGTATGGGGTTCACAGGCCTGTTCCATCCCCCTTTGGAATTTCCTGCCCTGTTCCCTACTCTCTACCCACACCTCTCCTGCATTTTGGGGACCACAGTGTCCCTCAGTTCCCAACAACAGCATCCCGACCATAGGTGATGGGTGAGCCCATCCCGTAGCTGCTGGGTCTGGTAGGGCTTTGGCTCATTTGGGGGATCAATTACACTTTTTCCTCCTGTTGTGACATTTCTCTTCTCCTTTTCAGTGCTGAGAAGCCACCGGGGAAGCATTTTTAAGGAAGTGGATCAGCAGCAGGTGCCTGTCTGCAGGTGGAGGGGAAAGGGAACTTCATGGTGAGTAAGGAGGGTCTGTCTGTGTTTCCTAGATGTGCGGGATGTTGGCATCCACATCTGCAGCAGGTGACACCCGGATTTGAGGATTTTCATATCAGAGCTGGGCAGAACTACCAAAACTCACACCTGAACCAGGCCCCAACTACGGGCACAGATGGGAGCCCTTGGCTGAGCCCTGGGGACACACCTGGGGCCAACGCCAGCTCCCAAAACCTTATGAAAGCTCCTGATGCCTTTGCAAGCAGCAGTGGGACCTCCAGCAGGAGCACAGCTTCTCCATCCAGCTCAGGACCATCATCTGAACAGCTGAAATTCCCAGTTTGGAGCATCCCAGAACTCCAGAGTCACTGCTCTTAGGCGCCCTGGCAAGTTGGGAGCGGCAAGCAGAGAGTGCAGCTCACGCAGCCCTTTGGTGCCACCAAATCCTCCGAGTGCCCGGAGCATCCTGATTGTTGCCACACCCAAGACAACCCCAAATCTGGGAGGTGTTTCCATTCCACACTCCAAATTATTTGAATTTCTTGCTTTCAAAGAAAAAAAAAAATTGTGTAAATTTTGGAATAGAGCACGATTCCTCCTCGGCAGCACCCGGGAGGAGCGGCCACGTGTCACACAGTCATGTGAGCACCGGGGCGGAGGGGATTAGGGTGTCACCCAAAACGTGCGTGGCTGTTGCTTGAAAAGAGGCAAAACGGAGCTTTTTTCAGAGAAACTGTTCCAAGAAACTGGTTTTTGGTGAGGAACGCCTGGAGGACATGCGGCCCCGCTCTCCCCAACACCAGGAGCAGGCTGCGGACAAACAGCTCCTTGAATTGGATTTCATGGGACATTAGAGGCATGAAGAGACCTGTCACAAGAATTAAATCTGAACCAGAGCCAGACAGCTTCAAACAGATGTTGGGCTTCAGCAGGAGAATATTCCTTTGTTTTACTCAGTGTTTTCCCATACGGAAAAGGAACATCTGTTCCGATGCTTTCGCGGTGCTCCGGAGCTGAGATGGGAAGGGATTATCCCTGCCAGAAGCAATTGGTCACCAAACCCTCCTGGCCTCGCTGCTCCTAGGGAAGAAGGTGAGACCAGGAATGCTTTTCTCCAGTGCTGGATGGACCCACTGGAGCTGTCACGGTGGAACAGATCAGGGGATCGATGTATCCACCGTGCCTGCAGCAATACAGCTGGATAAAAGTACTGGATTCGAGTGGTTGTCCATGGAAAATTGGTCTTTTTGGATTTTATTTGTCCTCTGGGAAGTACTTCTACAGGAGGTGTCTCTGCCCACGGGAGAGGACTGGAGCAAGTTGGTCTTTAAGGTCCCTTCCAACCTAAACCATTCCATGATTCCAGAAGAGGAAAACTTTGGGGTTTATCTTTGTTGCAGAAAAACCTGGATATCCAGCACATTTCCATTTGGGATGATGTGACCAGGAGGTCTGGTGGCCCCACTGCTCTGTTTTGGACAAGTTTTAGGTGATGTTTCCCGTGACTTAACTTGTCCTCAGAGCCGGAAGGTGAAATGGAGCCGGGCAGGCCAGGATGTGGGAGGCCTGGGATACTGCCCAGCAGTGTTTGGCTCTCTGGAAGTGCCTAAAGGGGATCCAGGAGAGCTGGAGAGCAACTTGGGAAAAGCACCTGGAGGGACAGGACACAGGGAATGGCTTCCCACTGCCAGAGGGCAGGGCTGGATGGGATATTGGGAAGGAATTGTTCCCTGGGAGGGTGGGCAGGCCCTGGCGCAGGGTGCTCAGAGCAGCTGGGGCTGCCCCTGGATCCCTGGGAGTGTCCCAGGACAGTCTGGACGGGGTTTGGAGCCACCTGGGACAGTGGAAGGTGTCCCTGCCATGGCAGGGGTGGCACTGGGTGGTCCTTGAGGTCCCATCCAACCCAAACTGTCCCGTGATTCCATGATTTCCCAGTTACAAGATTCCATTTTTCAAAATTCCACCAAAGCCCCACAGTTTTGCAGCCCAAGGCCCCGTGGTCCCCTGAGAAATGAGGCACTGCCAGCACACACTCCCTGGTCCTGCTCTGTAGGTGACTGGCTTTTCACGGAGTGTGTCCCAGTCCCATCCAGAGAAGGGAAAAAGGTCAGAAGGGAATAAAATGGAGTGTCAGCAGCAGAGGGAAGGGATAGCACAGTGTGGAGAGAGGTGGGACAGCTGGATCCTGCCTTAGCTGAGAGGCACAAACAGCTGGGAGAGGGGCCAACATGCCCGTGACGGGGTCCCCATGAGGCACAGCCGGGCAGGAGAGCTGGGAGCATCCGTGTGGATGATGGAGCTGAGACTGGAAATGAGCAGCTGGAAATGTAAATCACATTCACCATCACTGCTGCCCGTTCCCAGAGCAAAACAAAGCTCGGGGAGTGCCTGGTGTCTCCTGCCTGGGGTGGGCCCAGGTGAGGAGGAATTGCTTCAGAGCTACGCTTGGGGTGGACCTGGCTGCCCCAGGATCCCTGGAAGTGTCCAAGGCCAGCTTGGACAGGGCTTGGAGCAACCTGGGACAGTGGAAGGTGTCCCTGCCCATGGCAGGGGGGTGGAAGGAGACGACCTTTAAGATTCCATCCAGCGCAAACCATTCCCTGCTTCCATGAAAAGGCTGGAAAGCTTCTGCAGCTGGCACGGCCGCCTCGGGCACAGCCACGGCGGGGTTCGCTGCCAGACCCGGCGAGAGAACTCCTGGGAGCATCCGGGAGCCAGCCTGGAGCTTTCCCGGCTGCTTTTTGGACACGGGGCTACTCCTGTCACCTCCGCCCTATCCCTTAATTGCAGCCACCTCCCCGCCCTCCCGCAGCCCCCTCCCGCCCCAGTCCTCCCCCCGCCCCCTCTGCAGGCTGGCCGGGCACTAATTGAAAAGCCTAATGAGGTCCCAGGGGTCTCCTGCAGAGATGGAGCTAATTAGGGGCTCCACCACGAACACCGAGGTTTCTTCAAACCTCTTTTTTTTTTTTCGGGGGCTGGAGGGGAGGGCGCAGCAGATGTCCTGTTATCCCACTCTGCACCGGGATAAGGCTGGTGCTCCATGCTCTCCGGGCTCCTGCCAAAGCAGCTGGTGCAGAGGCAGTGGCTACACTTAATACATTTTAATTAGCATCATTAAATTCTTCCATTTGCTAATTGTTTCTCCTTTTGATCCTTTATCCTGACCAGATTAGCCCTCGGGGGGAAGGGGTGGGATGGGGGATGCAGACGTGTTGGACAAGGTGAGGACTTTATTGTCTTGACACCAGACCTTGGGACAACACGTTAAAACACCCCAATTAGTGTTAATTAAGGCCAGATTTGTGTGTCCAGCCTGCTCTTGGTGGCTATTCTCAGAAAGAGTCATCCCCAAAAAGTGAATCCACAAGGATTTATAGAGAAGAAATGGCACCAGTTCAGGAGCACCCCAAAACCGAAGCTGGGATGTGGAGCTGTTGTTCCGGTGATAATGTGCTCAGGTTTTGGGGTGTCCTGTGCAGGGCCAGGAGTTGGAGTCAATCCTTGTGGTCCTGGTGGGTCCCTTCCAACCGGGGATATTCCACGATCCAGGACCGGCAGCTGCCATCACGCTGGCTTGGGCTGCACTGTGAGGGACATGAGGGAAGGGGAGGTCACTGATCCTATTTATCCTGCTTGATCCCAGGAAAAGTGTTGGATCCTGGTGCAAGCCACCAGGCTCTGGGCTGATGTCAGCCTCATCCATGGTATTTTGGGCAGAATTCCATTCCCAGAGGCATTGTTGTAAATCCAGAGGAACTTGGCCTCTGCTCAGTCACTCTTGACTTCCAGGGGGTGAGTGAAAGCTGAGCATGAGAAGCAGCCTCAATTCTCTGTTTAAATCCCAAAAAAGCGTTGGGCCAACTGTTCTGGTCTCCTTGGGAAGGCTGGCACGGGCAGAGCCAAGCAGCAGGGATTGTTGGAATGTGTTGAATTGAACTGAGATTCCCCAGAGATTGGGGGGAAAAAAAAAACATGAGAGAAGAAAACCAACCACATCTTCCGCCACACTCCAAGGCAGGATTTTTCCCTAGTTATTCCCCAGTCACGGTGTGGGATTCGGTTGATTTCCATGTGATGTTTTTCCTGTGTTTTAGGGTTAAATGGCGTGGCTGCCCCATCCCTGGAAGTGTCCAAGGCCAGGTTGGACGGGGCTTGGAGCAAGTGGAAGGTGTCCCTGCCATTGGCAGGGGGTGGGACTGGATGGTCTGTAAGGTGCCTTCCAACCCAAATCACTCTGGGATTCCATGATTCTGTGAAAAGCTGGATATTTAGTCCAGAGAAGGGAGATTTAACAGTCTAAACCAGATAAAAGGAAAGAACTGAACAGTCCTGGGTGCCCGCTGACAGGCACAGCCAATTTCCTGCTGCTGCCGGGAGTCGCTGCTGTCAGACAGGACACGTCCACTTGGGCCAAAAAAGAAAAACAACAGGTTATCCAAAAAATTAAATAAAATCCGAAAAATAACACGGTATTAAAAAAAAAGAATGCATACCCGAAAAATACCAGGTTACGCAAAACCAGCAGGTTCTCCAAAGCCGTCCTGAAGCAAAGCAAAGGAAACCAGCCCTGATTTCCTGCCCGTTGCCCCCCAGCCTCGCCCACTCCAGAGCTGGGAGTGCACTCCCAGGGCCCGCCTGGGGCCGTTGCTCACTAACCTGCTCACTAACTCCCCGCCCTGGACTCTCAGGCTCGGGAAACAGACCCCAAACCGGCGGGTTTTACCCCAAAACGCTGCTGAGACCCCACAGGGGGCCCCGCGCCCGCCAGGGGGCGCCAAGCGCCTCCCAATGGGGCTCCAGCCGGCCTAGGCCCCGCCCCAACCGCGAGACCACGCCCACAGACCGCCCCGGTGCGTCCTAGGCCCCGCCCCAACCGCGAGACCACGCCCACAGACCGCCCCGGTGCGTCCTAGGCCCCGCCCCGCGCACTGAGACCCCGCCCGACGCCTCAAGCCCCGCCCATCCCGCTCAGGCCCCGCCCCTGCACGGCCGCTCTCGCTTTCTCCCGTCCCCTCCCCTCGTTCTCGCGAGATCTGTGCCCGGAAGCGGCACCTGCGGGCCGAGCCGGCCGTGAGGGGCCCGCCCGCCATGGAGGCCCCGCGCCCGCTGCTGCTGCTGCTGCTGCTGCTGCTGCTGCTGCTGGGGCTCTGCGCCGCCGGTGAGGGGCCGGTGACACACCGGGCGGGCGTGCCGGGCGGGCCCGGGGAGAGGTCGCGGAGGGACAGCCGCCGGGGGACTATGGCAGGGGCGGGAGAGGGCAGCCAAGCCCTTTGGGCCGGGGGTGGGTCAGGCACCGCGCTTGGTTTGCGGGGCCTCCTCTGGCCTTGGGCCCCTCCGGCGGCAGGGGTTCCTTGTGGTCCGCCGCGTTCGGTCACCCGGGGGTTTCCCCTCTCCCCCCGAGGTCCTTCCTCTCCCTTGAGGTTCCCCTCCCCATCTGCTCCCGCCTGTCCCCGTGGGTTCCCCGGCTCCTGTGGGGTTTTCCCTCTTCCGCCCGTGGGTTCCGCCGTCTCTCTCGGGGAATTTCCCCTCTGCTCTCCAGCTCTCAGGCTCCCCAGTGCTGACGGGCAGCTCTCCGTGCTTCCCCACAGCAGCGGGGCAGCAAACGGATCACAACGAATCTTCCACAGAGTCTGAGGGAACCCAGACAGCTGGAGGAGGTGACAACCAGGAACACACATCCGCAAACAACCAAAACCAGCAGCAGGATAATTCCAACAACAACGGTGACCCCCAAACAGACACAAGTAACAAGATCAAGGCAGATGAGGAGCAGAAGGCAAATAACGACCAGAAGGGTGGAAATCTGAATGGAAGCGACGACAAAAAGAAGAAGGAGGAGGAGGAGAAGAAGAAAAAAGAGTCACAGAATGACAGCGGCCAAGGCGGCAGCACGGAGGCTGCCCAGGGTGGCACAGGTGCAAATGGGGCCAGTGAAAACGGCAATGCAGGAGGCGGGGGACAAGGGGATGGACTGCAGAGCAGCAGCAGTGGTAGCCCAGGCAGCGGTGGCACTGATGCCCAGAGCAACAATGGCAGCAGCACCAGTGACCAGGGCAAGAATGGCAGCAGCACCAGTGGCGAAAACAGCAATGGCAGCGGCACCGGTGGCCAGGGCAGCAATGGCAGCGGCACCGGTGGCCAGGGCAGCAATGGCAGCAGCACCGGTGGCCAGGGCAATACAGGCAGTGACAACAGTGTCCAGACTGACGGCCAGAACAAAAACAGTCAGCAGAACAACGAGCAGGACAAGAAGAAGAACCAGGATGGCAACAACCCAGAGAGCTCCAAGAGTGAGGACGGCAGCGAGAAGAACAAGGCTGGCGACAACGAGGGCAGCAAGAGCACAAATGGCAGCAACAACAAGGACCAGGCCACCAACCAGGGCAACAGTGGAGCTGGCACCCAGGGCAGCGAGGCCGGTAATGGGCACACAAACGGGAACACTGGCCAAGGCAGCAGTGGTGGGCAGCAGGCCCAGACCGAGACCCAGGACAATCAAAAGAACTCCCAGGAGGAACAAAACCCTACGGAGGACAACAGCTTTTCAGAAAATCAAGAAAACGCCGGAGAGGAGGTGGCCAAGGCTGAGGAGGGCAGTGATAGCTCTGTAAATCAGGAGAGAGAGAAGAGTGTTCCCTCCCTGCCCAGGGCCCACTCAGAGAGCAGCCACTTCTTTGCCTACCTGGTGACCACGGCCATCATCGTCGCGGCCCTGTACGTGGCCTACCACAACAAACGGAAGGTGAGCAGCCCTGCTCAAGTCCTGAGGGTTGGGACTGGGGCCCACTGAGTCCTTTCCCCTCATCCTGGCTGGTTTCTCACCAGTACCTCCTAGTTTGGTTCATGATCATGTGGTCCCAACAGCAGTGGGAGGAGCAGGGGAGTTGTGACCAGGAAAGGGGTCAGATCTGGTGGAAACTGAGTGTTCTCAGCTCTGCTGCTGATTTTCAGCTGAGAGGTGTAAGCACAAAGGGGTGTGAGATCTCTGCGTGTTTTCTGCTGAGTTTTCTGTAGCAGGTTGCACAAGATTGGGGTTGTTTTTCCTCACATAAAGCTGGTTTTGAGGGAGGAGAAAAAAACCAAATTCTTACTGTTTTCTGCTTGTTGAGCAAACCTCGTTATCTGTCGTAGCTGGGGTCAAGTACTGGGATTTATATATTTCAGGTGTCACAGGAAAAGGGTTGTAAGAGCAGGCGAATGAAAAACCACAAGTAAGCCTGTGTTGGAGGCTGCTGTCCCACTCACCCTGTCTCCATTTTTCTCTCTCCAAAGATCATTGCTTTTGCTCTGGAAGGAAAAAGATCGAAAACTGGTCGGCGGCCCAAATCTGGTGATTATCAGAGACTGGATCAAAAGGTGAGACCCAGCCCAAAGTGGGGGTTGGCGTGCCTGGTGTGCATTGGAAATACAAAATATCGGCCCTTTGCATTAGAAAGGGTCCCAAAGCCCCACCTCAGTCAGTTTGGGAAAGCAGAGTTTGGTGCAGAAGTAGGGTTTTGCCAGGAAATGGAAACAGTAACACTGAGAAATGCTGGCAGAGCTAACCCAGGGCAGAGGTGGGACGCTCTAAAGCTGGACTGTGCTGAACCACTTTGTCACTGATCCAAATGACTTGTCAGAGAGGTTTTTAGTGGGACACGGGTAGGATTTGGGGAGAAATCCCTTTCTCCTCTCCCTTGAAACCTTTTTCCACCTCTTGCTCTTCAAGGCAGATGTGCCTATAATTATTTTCTGCTGTGGGAAGAGGAAAGGGAGGAAAACAAAGGCAAGAGCTCGTGTTTGCTTTGGGAGCTCCTCAGCCCACTCAGGTCTGGACAGAGCAGCAGAGTAATTCTGAGCTTCCAGGTAGTTCCAACCTTTCCTTTTGCCTTTCCAGATCTAGATTTCTCCTGGGGTGATGATGGCCGGCGATGGGAATGCTGTGCTGCCACAGTTGGATTTCAGTCCACAGGAATGAGGGGAAACGCTTTTTGTTTTGCACCTGCACCTTGATAAAACCTCTCACTTCCCTAAATTGCTCCTTTCCCAGCTGCCTTGTCTTCCCCCTGGGTGTCTGGCTGTGGAAAAGCCAGTCCCAGAACTGCACACCCAGGACTTCTGTGTCCCAGTGCAATGGAATTTGCCATCCACTGGACTGACCCCTCCTTTTGGGGAGGGGGAATTAAGGATCTGCTGCACAATGAGCCATGGGACTGTCCCTTGCCTGGAAACGGAGCTGCCTTGGTCTCCTCCTCCTTCTCCTCCATCTCTTGGGTTTGGATGCTCAAGTTGGGAGCATGTGCATTCTCTTGCACTTGTTTGGAATTGATCCACCACAGACTTGGGTTTGGGTTTTCTCTCCCTGATCAACTTTCCAGTTCCACACCCAGGTTCCCTTTTCCACACACACTTTCCGCCATGCTGAAGCAGTTTTTGTGGTGTAGCTCAAACCCTTTGTGCTCTATGCAGCTCTTTTCCCTCCCAGTGCTCCCAGTTCAGCATTTGCACTGGGGGTGTTGGTTGTGGTGTGGTGCTGTGGAAGAGGGAAGAGGCTGGGGAAGCTCCGTGCCCTGTCAGGGATGTAGATGGGAAGATTGCTTCCTCCCCCTTGTCAGGTGTAGGAAGGAAGGAAGGAAGGAATGTAAATCTCTGAGGAGTTTGGGATGGATGAGTGAAGCTCCCAGTCCCTCAGCTCCCCCATCTGTGTTGGGCTGGTACCAGTTGAACCAAGGGCTGCCAGAGGGGTTGGTGCCCCAGTTACACCTGTGAGGTGGTTTTCATGCCTGTAATTCTACTCCTAAGAGGTTTGTTCGAGCTGGGATGTTTCTGGAGAGGGCACAAAGTACCTGCTTGGCTCCTGCTTTGGATTTTTCCAGTATAGGCAGAAAAAATGGATTTGAGGAACCCAGAGCTACTCACGCAGGCACCCAGCTGTGCCACAGCAGGTGCCAGCCGTGTGCCAGTCCCGCATTTGCCGACTGACTGCACAGGAAGGATCCCAGGACAGTTAAATTCCCTCCTGGAGGGCTTTTTTCTGGCCTTCCCAGGCTTGGGAACAATCAGCTCCTTGCTCTGTGGTCGCCTTGGACAAGGGCAGAGCCATTTCCTGGTCACTGTGAAAGCTGCAGCTCTAGTTTTGATTTCCTGATAGTTCATTCCAAGAGGGGAGAGAGGGCTTGACTTTCTCCAGACCCTAAAATCATCCTTTCCCTTTTTGCTGGCTCTTGGCAAGCACAAGGAGCATGAAAGTCCCTCTTGGCTTTAGAGAGTTCTCAGGAGTTTCCCTAGGAAACATCTAGGATGCAAAAAGGACTTCCAGGAGTTGTTCTGGAGAACAGGAGGGTGGAGGGAAAGGAAAGGGAAACAGGAATGTAACTCTCAGGGAAGAGGATGGGAACCTCATGCACCCTGCTCCAGAGCTGCTGTGGGATCAGCCGGGCTGGGGGGCTGCTTTAGGGCAGGGCTGGGGAGGGGGACACTGACTTTTGGCTGGTGACAGTGGGGAGACAAACCCTATTCCAGTGTGTGGAATTCCATGTGCTCCTGGGCTGCTCTGGCCACGATTTTTGGAGTGTGTGTGCTTTTTGGAGTGTGAGTGCTCCATGCCTGCTTTGTCCTGTTTTGTTTCTTTTTTTTAATTGAATGATAATTTAGAAAGGTGGGGGGTTTTTTTTCACCATCTACTCATTTTTCTGTCCTGGGAGCTGTTTCAAATCTCTCTTGCTCCAGGCTGTGGGAATCCCACCCTGCTGCCAACAGGGGAGGGAATATTTTGGACCTCAAACACCTCGATCCCAGGCTGAGCCAAGCACAAGCTCATTGGGGTAATGAGGATGCACCTCACGGGTCTGGGGAGAGGCAGAGCTCACATCAGGCTGACTTGGGGGGGTTTTCCCCCAAAATCTCCCTGCCAGCACTTCCCGAGGCTGGTGTGTTCTGCCAATGGTCTGGGCTGCCCGAAACCTCTGGGAATTGCTCCCAGTTTGTTGAGTTTATGGTATTTATGCAACATGTCCCAAAGGGGTCAAGGTGTGCAGAACCTTTTCCTTTTGGACACACGTGTTTTCCATGGATGGTGTCTGTCGGTACAGAGGGGTTTTTTGCCAAATATTCCTACTTTTTAGGTTTGAACGAGCACTTGATTTGTTTTCTGCTGTGAAACGCACCTTGCTTGGAAGGATCAGAATTTTTTACAGTTCTTTGTACTGTTTTTTTTATTTTCTGTGTGGCGAAGTTAGTAAATGGATTTTAAAAGACCCAAAACGCTGAGTTTTCACTTCTGTCTTGGTTTTGTTTTTTTCACATTCTTTGCATGGTTTCCGTTGACACCTGGCACCAAAGGTGCAAGGTGTCTCCTCTTCATGCAAAACCAATTTGATTTTGATAAAAACACCTGGTTTTGTGGAGCTGTTTGTGCTCAGAGCCCCGTGTGCAGCCGGAAGGAGCCCAGACAGGCCCAGGCCAGAGCGGATTTGAAGTTTCCAGTCTGATTTCCAGTATGAGCCCAGCTCCACCGGGGCTGGCATAGGGTGGTGTGAGGTCAGGGCCCAAGAGGAGATTAAACTGCTCTGGACAGAGCTTAGTCGTGAGCTCTCCTCTTGGATTTCTTCTTTCTCCTCCAGAGAGCCTCAGAGGGCAGGACATCCCAGCTTGTTGGAGCAGCAGCAACTGGGAGACTGGAAAAGAGAGTGGTGTGGCTGCTGCTGCCAGCCAGCTGTGGGAAGGGATGAGACGGTGCCTGATCCCCGGTGGATGACGAGGGTACTTCTGGGGAGTGTTTCCTGCAGCGAATGGAAGAAACTCCCTCCTTTCCCCCGCCTCTTTTCCCTAAAAGGAGGAAATCCCGCCTTCCGCTCTCCGCTCCGGTCCGGGCAGTGGCGGACGGGCCCGGCTGGAGACAGGGAGGGCCACTGGATTTCCTGGGGATGGGGTTACTGACAGCTTGCAGGAGGAAAAACGGTGAAAATGGGGAGTCAAATGAAAATTCCCATGGGGATGTGGGGTCGGGAGAGACCTTACAGACCCCCCCAGTTCCAAGCCTTGCTAGGAGGGCTCAGAGCTCTGCTCCATGTCCTTAGGATGAGTTCCCAAAAAAACCCACTGCATTGTGCTCCAAGAGCTCGCTGAACCCCTTGCCTGCTCTCACCCTGATGTGAGAGGGCTGAAAAGGTCCCAAAATACTTTGGCAGGCAGAGCAGGGGTGCTGGGGCAAGAACAGCCCCTCAAGTCAGGTCCTGTCCCTGGGCGCAGGAAGCAATGGGAGCACCCCAGGGGTGTGGAGTGTCTGGGGGGAGTCATGTTGGGGCAACTGCCCAGGAGTCAAAGTCCATGAGTGGAAATAATGTCAAATAAAATCAGAAATGCTTTGCCAGCTGGGTTGGGCGCTACTTACCAGGGCTGGCTTGCTGAGACATCCCGATAAAGGCAGTTCAGCAGAGAGGCCCGGAGGGCAGAGGAGGTTTAATGCATGAGAAACTGGGTGGAACTGAGGGGGGGCTGGGGCTGGGTCTGTGCCCTTCAACCCTCCTGACTGGAGAGCGGTGCCAGCTGGGGGTCGGGCTCTGCTCCCAGGGAACAAGGGACAGGACAAGAGGAAACAGCCTCAAGCTGTGCTGGGAGAGGTTCCGGTTGGATATTGGGAAGATTCCTCTGTGGAAGTGGCAGTCCAGGCCTGGCACAGCTGCCCAGGGCAGTGCTGGAGTCCCCATCCCTGGGGGGATTTAACAAATGTGTGGATGTGGCACTTGGGGACACGGGTCAGTGATGGCCTCGGCAGTGCGGGGGATCAGCTGGACTTGGTGGTCTCAGGGGGCTTTTCCAACCCAAATGATTCCATGGTTCTGTGAAATGCTCCTACTCCCTGACCTCTACTCTGGATCCCCAGTGAACCCAACCTTCAAACCCTGTTAACCACCCCGGGTTTATTTTATCTTATCTTCTTTGCTGAAATCTTTAAATCTTGCACGGCCTCCTGAGCAAACACGTGAGCCTGAGCTGGTCTCACTGCAGGTATTTTCCTTAGGGGCAGGGCACCAGCCAAGCAAACACATCAGCTTTGCCTCTGCAAGACAAATTCCATGGCCTGGGAAGGTTTGTTTGGATTAAAAAACCACCAAAAATGAGTGAGATAGCATTTGCAAGGTTGGAGCTCTTTTGGGTGAGAAAAGCAGGAGGAGAGGCAGGTCTGGGTCTCCTTGGAACTCTGGGAGCCATGGGGATGCTGCTGGGTGTCACTGCACTGTTCTGTGCCTAAATCAGAGGTTTCTGCTCTGCAGAGGGTCCCTGGGAAGAGGATCTGGCTTGTTAAACCCTCCTCCCAATAGCTCTGGTGCCTCAAGTTGAGCTGCTCACCTTCCCAGAGGGATTTTTGGTTGGTTTTTCTGTAACTTGTCCCTCTGTCTCCATGTGTGACAGGGAACAAGCTGCTGCTGGTCACCCCTCGGTCTCTCCCCCTCAGGACCCCTCAGGGCTGAGAACAACAGATGTCTCCAGCAGGCTGGGAGTGAGGCAGGGCCTCGGTCCCCAACCTCCAGGACCCTGCAGGAGCGTGGATCCACAGGGGCTGAGAAAGGATGCTCAGCCTGCAGGGTGAAGGGAAGGACAGGGACATTGGCTGTGCCCTGGCCCTGCTTTGTCCTATTTTTTTGGCAAAAGGAAACTCTTCTGGCTGGTGTTGGTGCGTCAGGGGCTCTCCCTTGCCTGGGCTGCAGGTGAACATCTCAGTGGTCCAGGGAGGGAGGGGGAGGTAGTCAGAGATCCGACCTGGATCAGCCTCCAGCTCTGCACTGTCACACTCCACATCTACCCCCAGTCGAATCTTCCCCCTGACAAGTCTGTGGGGAGAATGGCCACCTTGAGCTCCCCCAGTTCTGCTCTCTGGGGGCCTTGGGGATTCCCTGTGGGCCTCTAACCCCAAACAAGAATCTGTGGCTTGGGAGAGACCTTGAAGCCCATCCAGTGCCACCCCTGCCATGGGCAGGGACACCTTCCACTGTCCCAGGCAGCTCCAAGCCCCATCCAACCTGGCCTTGGACACTGCCAGGGATCCAGGGGCAGCCACAGCTGCTCTGAGCACCCTGTGCCAGGGCCTGCCCACCCTCCCAGGGAACAATTCCTGCCCAATATCCCATCTAACCCTGCCCCCTGGCAGTGGGAAGCCATTCCCTGTGTCCTGTCCCTCCAGCCCTTGTCCCCAGTCCCTCGCCAGCTCTCCTGGAGCTCCTTTAGACCCTGGAAGGGGCTCTGAGGTCTCTCCGGAGCCTTCTCTTCTCCAGGTGAGCACCTTCAGCTCTTGCAGCCTGGCTCCAGAGCAGAGGGGCTCCAGCCATCTCCATGGCCTCCTCTGGACTCTCTCCAGAAGCTCCACATCCCTCTGGTGTTGGACCCAGAGCTGGAGGAAGCTCTGCAGGTGGGGTCTCAGCTGGGCTGTGGGGCTGCAGCTGCTGGAGGTGCCCAGAGCAGCCTCCCCAGTTCACTGCTGTGCCCTGGGAAGATTTCAGAGTCCTTCAGTAGGTGTAATCTCTCTCCTCCTCCTTGGAGCTGGGTTGTGGGCCCACCTCCAGGGCCTCGGTGGAAAATTCTCCCGATGTGTTCTGATGTTGAAACAGTACAGAAGAGAAGGGAAAAACTGAAGTTCCAGGAAAACAAAGTTCAACTCTCCGTCTTCCTCCAGAGAAAGGAGCTGAAAGCTGGCTGAAAAGCAAGCAGGGTGCTTCCTCCACTCTTGCTGCTGCAGGAGGACACGGAGGAGTGTGTGTCTGTGTCCTTGAACAACTGCTTTGTAAAGTTCACTCGGCTTTTTCTTCTCCCCCCTCTCAGGCTCGGTTTAAAGGCACAGAATTAATTTCTGGGCACAGAGCAGCGATAGGGGATGCAACATCATAAAGTCACCCCAAGACAGGGGTTTTGGTGCGCACTGGGCACTTCTCCATGATCAAATCTGGAAAATCCGGGTCAGTTTCATGGGCTTTGAGCCACAGCCCAAGGTGCCCCAGTGCTAACGAAGGACTCACCGTGCTCACAGCAGTACCCCCCAGTACCAGGGAATTCCTTCTTCCCATGGCTGTCTGCTCCAGGGAGGTGGGAGGAAGGTAAGTCCATGCTGGCCAGCTGCTTTTCCTCACTTGGGGTCCAATTTGTGGCCGTTCTGCCATAATTCCTCCCCAAAACTTGGCTGGTGCAGGACAAACCCCCAGCAGCACGTTCACAAGGATGGGGCTGTCCCTTCCCCTTTCCCTTCCCATTCCACTTTCCATTCTGCCTCCCCTTCTTTTTGCCTTCTTTTTCCCTCACAACCCCCAGCCCTGCTGACCCATCATGAGGCACAAATCCCAGGATCATCATCACTATTTTATTACTTCAGTCTCATGTGCTTCCCTTCCCATCTGGAGAGGACTTTGATCCTGTTACCAAGCTTTTACCAGCAGACAGAAGGACTTTGCTGCTGCCAAAGGAGCACATGCTCATGCCACCAGTGCCTTGGGGCAATGGGGGGAGAGCAGCACCCAAACATTGGGAATGCTGGGGGGTCAGGGTCCTGCTGCTGCCAGGGATGACTTTGGAATCACTGGACAGCCTGCAAGCACCACTGCTCTCAGACAGCTCTGGGGGCTGCAGGTGGAGGTTGATGATCCTGATGGGATCAAGCAGCAGCACCCCCGGCTGCTGGGCCATGCTGGTACCTGCTGGTGCCACCTGTTTTAGGGTTATCTTGAGTTCTCTCCTGGCCATGGCTGCTCAGAGCAGCTCTTGGGGACCTTCTTCATGGCCAGGGACCAGCAATGGACATGATGGTGGAAGGTGATGCATTTTTTTTGTGGGGGTGAGGTCCAACATGATCTGTCTGGGAATGGGAACAGCATCTTCTTGGATTGAAATCCCTCAGTTTGGCAAAGAGACGGATCTGCTACAGGTGCGTGAAAGCTGAGAGTGAGTTAGGGGTGCTGTGGTGAGGAGTGGGGGTCCCTGGTGGTGCGACAGTGGGCCTTAGTCTCCCTTCTTGGAGCTGGTGGCCTGCAGGCACATCTTCAGCCACACCATGTCCAAGTAGAGGTTGCGCTTCAGGACAGCGCTGGCACAGATGATGGCTCCTTGCAGGGCTCCCATGAAACCTCCCAGGCACAAGTCCTGCCCTGAAAGGAGGCAGCAGCAGATGTGGCCCTGCTGTGAGCAGCTCTCACTCCCCATTCCATCCCAGCCAACCGTCAGTGGTGGTTCAGGCATTACCTTCCCCACATTCCAGCTGCCCCCACTCCATCCCTGGGATCTGAACCCACAACCCTCTCCCTGTCTGACCATTCCTTCTCTCCAGCAGGAAAAGGGCCTCATCCTGCCTTGGGCAAGGAGACAACCTCCCAGAGCTGGAGGAGCACAGCCCTCTCCTCCTCCCCATGTGGGACCATGGAACTCCGCTTTCCCAGCGGTTCTTCCATTGCCCCACAGCATCGCAGTGGCTCTTCCCTTTATTGCATTTCAGGATTGAAGGCTTTCTCCCCCCCATCCTGCTCCCCCAGAGCTGTCCTCATCTGAGAATGCTGGTGGCCCTGTCACCTGTCAGGTAGAGGTTGGGCACGGCCGTCTCTGCCCGCACGGCAGCAATGGCTTTGTCCTGCAGGCGGGGAATGCCGTGGTCGGCGCCGTAGAACTCCCCGCGGGGACTGGCGATGTAGTGCTGGTTGGTGAGGGGAGTCCCGCTGGAGAGGTACTCGATCTGCAGGGGACAGGGGACAGGGTGGTCTGCAGGGGTAGCAGGACCGGGGGCCATTCCAGGAACCCAGGTGTGGGGCTGGGACGGGTCTCCTTGCAGACCCTGGGCGGGTGGTTCTGGCCAGGTTTTGTCCCAGGATGTTTCTGAAGGATCATCCTGGGATGGTCATCCAGGTCTGCCCAGGTTGGATGGGGCTGGGAGCAATTTGGTCTAGTGGAAGGTGTTCCTGCCCATGACAGGGGGTGGAACTGGGTGAGCTTTAAGGTCCCTTCCAACCCAAACCATTCCATGACGCCATGGTCACTTGCCCTTGCAACATGATGAGGCAGCAGTGATGGATTGGTGCCACACTGGGCCTCATGTGCAGCAGGTCCAGCCCCAGCTCCAATGCTGGGTGGGTAGAGGGGACCCAGAGAGGAGCTGGAAGACCCCTGAACCCTGAGTTTAAGACCCCTGAACCTCGTGTTTCCTCACCCGGCCCTCGATGCGAGGGTAGAGCTTGAAGACAGTCTGCATGATGGCATCCACAAAAGTCTTCTTCAGGTCCTCATAGTCATCCCCCCTCTTGTGGACCTGCTTGTCCTTCCACTCCTCAAACCACTCGTACCTGGCGAAGGTGACGATGGCCAGCGTGGATTTACCTGCGTGAGGACAAGTCTGGGGCGCTTGTCCCTCTGCCCACCCTCATCCCACCCTGTCGCTGCCCCAAACCCGGGAGATGTCCCCAGATCTTTGGGGTTCCATGTCCTCCATCCAGATATCCCAAAGACCACATTCCATGAGCCCCGTGCTCAGCGGCTTTGATCATGTACAGCTGAGTAGAAACTCCTTGTTTGGGGTCACCAAACCCCAACAAGAGCTTTGAAGCCTCTCACAAGCATTTGTGGCTGGGTGTCAGCCTTACCTGGGTGCCTCATTTCCCAGGTGGGGTCCTTGGCTGATGGAGAGGTGACAAAGAGGAGAGGGATGTTGTTGGCAGCTTCTTCTCTGGACGAAGCCAGGTAGCGCTTCATCCTGCATGAGAGGGAAGGGCTGAGCTGGGGCTCGATGCACACCTTCCCCTGAATCCTCCTTAGGGCCAAATCCCCATTTTCTGAGTCACTGCCCAGGAATTCATCTCCTTACGCTCAACGAAGCACATCCAAGGTGAAGCCAAACCTACATTCCATCCAGGTCATTCCCTGGGAACATGAAGTAGTTGGTGGCTTCCAGCCCCAACTCTTCCCTCGAGCCGCTGAGGCCGATGAAGATGGTGAAACCCCCCTCCCCATGGGTCACCATGCGGAGCTGGGACTGGATCTCTGCAGTATGGAGGGAAAAAGGGGAATTAGTCTGTTCTGGGGGAAATCAGGCTTTTCTAGGATCCTCAGCTACAAAGAAGTGGTTTCTCCAATCCTGACCCCTTCCCACCAAATGCTGACCCTTCCCAACCACACAACCATCCCCCTTCCACCCAGCTGTGCCCCTTCCCACCTACCTCTGTCCTCTTCCACACAACCATTCCCCTTCCCCCCATCCATGCCCCTTCCATCCATCCTTGCCCCTTCCAGAAGATTTTCTGGCAAATTCCACAAATTTCGGGGCCCTGCACTGTGTTTTTCAGGGAATCCTCGCACCAAACCGGGACTTTGCAAACTACAGTCAACTTGGGCCAATTAATTTAAGCTTAATTAAAACCCCTGTGAAGAAATGAGCGGCCAGGGCTGGGCTTTGAGGGCTGTGGCACAGGAGCAACAAGGGGTTTGCCAATGTTAATTGATAAATTCACTTTCCGATGAGGCTTAGGATGGGATTAACGCTGTAACCCCACCGGAGCCCAGCGCTGATGCGGTACCTGGCAGAGCCCGTGCCTCCGCTGGCAGCAGCCTCTCGTAGGTGTTGAAGATCCCAGCATCCGAAATGACCACGGGAGCAAAGATGTCCACCAAATCCTGGCCTTTTTTGACACTCACACCTGGGAGGGAAAAGCCAGAAGGAGAAGAATGAGGTGCTGGTGAAAGGAGCCCCACTTTGGGGAGCAGCCCCACGCCCCGTTCCGGGCCGGTGCTCACCGCAGGCTCTGCCCTGGGGGTCCAGCAGGATCCTCTGCACTGGCGCCTTCCCAAACACGTTGCCTCCAGCCTTCCGGATCACGGGAATGATGTGGAAGGCAATTTCCCCAGCCCCACCCTTGGGGTACCAAGCGCCATGGAGGAAGTGGTTCACCAGGATGCTGTGCATGGAGAAGCTGGCCTTGGAGGGGAGCACACCTGGGAAAAGGGGCAGGGTTTGGGCAAATAATGAGTTTGGGGCTTATCCTGAAGATTTCAGGAGGAGGAACACCCTGGATATGACACTGCGAGGAAGGTGAGGAGCCTGGAGGAGCAGGGAGGATGTCGGGTGTGGGTGTCCCCATGGCAAAGCCTGTGGTCACCAACCTGACCAAGTCATGGGGGGCTGTAAGCCAAGCCCAGGTGCTGGGATGGAGGGAAGGGGGAGGCTCAGGGGCTATCAGGGAACATTCCCTTGTGCAGGAATGATGTCGCCCCATCGGGAAGGAGAAGAGCACAGAGGGAAAGAGATGGAGATGAGCAACGGGGATGTGTCATCTGCCGGTGACTTGGGGACAAAGATGCTGGTGAAGCATCCACCACAGCATCCCTGCAAACCTCCCAAAAGCATGGAAAAAAGGAGTTTGTTACCTTTTCTCTGTTTCTAAAGGGTTTAATGTCATCCCAGAGCCTCCTGGTCACCTACCGTAGGTAGGGAAGATGTAGCTGAGGACAGCCCGGAGCTCGGGGTTGGGGGTGAGACCATCCACCACCTCCTTGAGGCTGCGCGAGGCCAGGCGGGAGAAGGGGCAGAGGCGTGGGAGCAGCTGGGAGCGGATCAGGAGCCCGGCCAGGAACCGCGGGAGCATCTTCAGGATACCCAGCAGCACGACCCCGCGGCCGGAGCTCTGCAGGGAGAGCCTGGGGCTCACTGGCACACCCAGGGGCTCAGACACGACCCAAAGATGTTCCAAAGCATTTTTTTCCCCTTAAATTCATTGCTGGACATCCTGGGGAGCTGTGGGCAAGGGGAGTACTGGCTCCCTCAAAAAGCTTCCCTCGAAAACCTCCCTTAGGAAAAGCTTCCCCAAAAAAGCTCCCCCACTGAAACTGCTCCAAAAAGGTCCTCCCGAAAAACTCCCCCAAAAAGCTCCCTAAGAAAAAGGTTCTTCATAAAAGCTTCCTTAAAGAACTCTGCCCAAAAATCTCCCCCAAAACATCTGTGGTGCTGCATTTTTGAGGCAGAAAAGGGTGATTTTGGATTTGTTTCGCAACGCTTTTGGGGTGATGCCATTATTCCCTGGGGGTGCCCGGTACCCAGGTGCTGGGGGGGTTCCCCTCTTTGTGTGACCCCCAGATCCAAACTCCCCTCGTTTTATCCCACCCAGATCTGCCTCTACCTTCACCAACCGCTGGAACTCATCGATGGCCGCTGCCTCCCCGGGGAACTGCTCCTTCAGCCTCCGGAAATATTCCCGCTTCCCAGAATGGAGGTGGTAGGTCTTTCCAGCACCCTGGGGGTCCCCCAAAACCACGGCATCGTAGGTGGCTGGGAGCTGGGCCCACTCCAGCTGCCCATCTGTCAGCTGGTCCACCAGGAACCGCATCAAGGAGCCCTCCTGCATCTGCCCCACATAGTGGATCCCTAAAATAGACATTTTTCCTTTATTTTCCCCTTTTTTTTCTTTTATTTTCCCACCCCAGGAAGCACCAAACCCACCTCTTATTTATCCATGTCCACCCCATCAGCTCCATGTGGAAAGGAAAGGGAAAATCTGGGATACACCCATCTCCTACTTAGGGTACACAGTGCTCGCCACTGCATTTTTAATTAGGAGTTTGGGGAATTTTGTTACATTTTGGTATTTTTACTGGTTTTTTTCCACCCTGGGATGTACAGAACCCTCCTCTTATTTTTCCACCCCCCAGCCCAGCAGCTTCATATGGAAGGGAAAGGGAAAAACTGGGATATACCTGCCTCTCAACTGGGGTGAATGGCACTGGCTTTAGTGTTTTTAACTGGTAATTTTGGAATTTTGTTACTGTTTGCTATTCACCTCTGCTATAAATAATTAATCCCGGAGATTGAAAGCCGGACTTTGTCTTGCCACAAAAAGTGTGCCAGCAAGATGTGTCCTGAGGTGACATCCCCCGTGCTGGGAATTACATAGGGGCTGGATATAGGGAATTTGGCAGGTTTGGTATCCTACAGCCAGAGGATTTTGGGATGAAGAACAGGAAAATGGGTTGTCTAACGCGAGGTATGTGCTGGGGAGCCCCAGTCCTCACCCCAACGGGTGCAATTCCCACCCTGAGGGTCTCCCATGCCCCTCCCCTGGGTCCGGGGGGAATTTGGGGCACCAAATCATACCAGTGTCAAACTCAAAGCCTTTCTCGGTGAAGGTGTGGCAGCAGCCCCCCAGCTTCCCGTGCTGCTCCAGCACCAGCACACGCCAGCCGGCCTTGGCCAGCAGAGCCGCAGCCGCCAGGCCGCCCACGCCGCTGCCCACCACGATGGCATCGAGCCCCTGAGGCACTTTCTCTGGGGAGAACACTGCGGGGAAAGCAGGGAAAGTCACTGAGGGGGCACCCCACGGCATGGGGGACCCCCGAAACCACGGCGAGCAGGTGGCACGGCGGGGGTGATGCTGGGGGGGGGGACAGTGCCACCCCGGGGGGGGCTAATGAATGCTGCCGCAGGTGGAGATGCCACCGTGGGGGGGTCAGTACTGGCCCGGGGGTCCAGGACAGCCCGGGGGGTGATGCCACCCTCGGGGTGATGCCGCTCCGGGGGGATTAATGACACCGCGGGGGCGGTGCTGTCCCGGAGGATGACACCACCCTGGGGGGCCAGGGCTGTCCTGGGGGGCGGTGACACCCTGGGCTGTTGATGCCCCCGGGGGTCCCGTACCTGTCTTGACGACGGTCCTGCGCACAGCCTTGTCGGTGACGAGCGGGGCGGGCGGGCGGCGGGTGTCGGTGGCGAAGGGGTTGCGGCTGCCCGGGACCCGCGGGAGCAGCAGGGAGAGGAGCGGGAGTAGGACGATGAGGACAAGGAGAAGGAGGGCGAGGAAGAGCAGCGCCTGCAGCCACATGGTGCTGCTCCGTCCGGCCTGCGTGAGCCTCGCTCTGCCCCGCGGAGCCGGGAACAGCGGCGAGGACAGCGGGAACCGGAACAGAGGGGAAGGGGAGCGGCTGCCGCACTGGGCGGGGGGATGCGCGGGGAGGGGCGGCGGGGCGGGGGCTGGCACTGGGAGCTGGGACTAGGAAGTAGCATTGGGCACTGGGAACTGGTCCTGCACACTGGGAGTTGGGACTGTGCAGTGAGAGCTGACACTGGGCACTGGGAGCTGACACCGGGAGTTGGCGCTGGGATGCTGGGAGCTGGTACTGGCAACTGGTAGTGGGACTGGGAACTGACACTGGGCACGGGAGCTGGGACTGGGCACTGAGGGCTGGGACTGGGCACTGAGGGCTGGGACTGATCGCCACGCTCCCGACCCCGGAAGGTCCGACCGCCGTGCCGGGCAGCACCGCCGTTCCAGCTCCGCCGCCGTGCCGGGCAGCACCGCCGTGCCGGGCACCGCCGTACCGGGCAGCACCGCCGTTCCAGCTCCGCCGCCGTGCCGGGCACCGGCCCCGTTCCAGCCCCGCCGCTTGGGGCTCGCCCCGCCCCCGGCCCCGCCCCGCCCGTCTCCGCCCGCCCCCCGGGCCGCGGCTCCGCCCCGCTCAGCTCGGTGCGACCCCCGCGCGGCTGTCGCGTGGTGCACGCCGGGAGCTGTAGTCCCGTGAGCCTCCCCGGCGGGCCGAGGCGCCGACTGCAGCTCCCGGCGTGCGGCGGCCGCGGGCTGAGGGAACCCGGAGGGTCCGGGGCTTCTGAGGGGCTGAGGGGGGGCTGGAAGGGGCTCCTGAGCGGGTTGGGGGGCTCCCAAGAGGCTGAAGGGGGCCTGGGAAGGGTTCCTGAGGCGTAGGGGATACTGAGGGCTGCAGGAGGCCCTTGAGGGATGGGGAGCGCTGAGTGGCCCAGCGGGCTTCCTGAGAGCCTGGGCTGGGTTCTGGTGGGTGTCAGTCGCCGGGACTCCCCCTTCCCACCAGCTGATCCCCTCCTCTTCCCCAGGCCATGAGCGGCGCCGGGGGCTCGGAGCGGCTGGAGGAGCGGCTGGAGGAGCGGCAGCGCGTTGTCCCCCCGGCAAGTCCCCGCCCGTGCGTGTCCGGCCGGAGCCCCCGCCAGCGACACCCGCGGGGGCCCCCCACGCAGGGGTCCCAGCCCCCCACTTCCCCTCATTGCTCCATTTCTATCGTTGCAACCATAAAAAAACCATCTTGGGACCCGAAGGGGTCTGAGCCAGCTTCCTGCGGGGCACAGGGTCTGTTCCCTGGGGGAAACCCTTGGGATTCGGGGTCGGTTGGTGTTCGGGGTTTGCCGCGGGGAGTGACACTGTGTTGTCTCTGTCCCCTTCAGGTTCTAGCTCTGGGGCAGGAAGGTGTCCTGCAGGAGCTGGTGCTTGGAGCGGGGCAGCCCCCAGACCCTGGTGAGCTTTTCCTGCTTCCCTTGGATCAATCGCGGTGTTTCCTAGTGGGAAAGTCACCTGAGGGGCTGGGAAGGACTCCAGGGATCAAGTAGCGGGGCGGTCTCAGTCAAATCCATCTGGTCCCAGATTGTTCCCCCAATTCATCCAAGATAAACCTTGCAGTGCCTTGGGTGACTCCGGCTGGGATTTTCCTTGGAAAAGAGGAAATACAGCCCCAGGGTGTAATGAGGGTGTTGTGGAAGGGAGGAAACCTCCCACTCCATGCCTCCCACCCCGATCTGACTCCTGCACCCCTTCCCTTGGACAGGGATCAGCGAGGAGCAGCGCCGGGCCCGGGAGGAATGGGAGGCTCTGGAAGAGATCCAGTCAGGTACTGGGACTAACAGGGGCTGGCAGCTGGAAAGGTCCAGGAAGGGGGAAAGGACCTGCATCCTGGAGGGCAGGAGGGGTGGGGGAGAAGCTGGGGGCGTTATTTGGGGGTGGAGGGGAGGGAGGGGGTGGGAGATTCCGTTTTCCCCCAATTCCCCCTCGGCTTCATTCTCCTGGAATCGGGGATCATTCGGGGGGAGTCCGGGGTCACTGGGGGTCTGACCCACTCCCTGCCTCCCCGCAGGGTTGGGGGGCACCTCAGCCGCGCCCCCCCCTCCGATTTCCTTCACTGAGGCGCTGCAGCACTTCCAGAGCGCGGAGCTCTCCGAGAGCCGGGTACGGCCGGGCTCCGGCTCCCGCTCCGTGGTGGGAGTGTAGGCAGTAGGAGTGGGGGGCACCAGCCTCCTTCCCCTGCCTCTGGCCTCATTCCCTGATGGGTTTGGGGTGTTTCTCCTGCAGGGGAAGGTCCGCGTGCCAGGACACCGGGGCATCCTGGCTGCCCTGCTCCGCTGCCTCCGGGGGCCACCCCGGCTCCGGCCGCAGCTCCAGGGAGAGCAGGAGCTGGCGCTGGCCATGGCACAGTGTGAGTGGCCCCGGGATTCCCTTTGCACCCTGCTGGATCTCATCCCTCCTCCCTATGGACACAGCTCCAGGCAGGAGCCCTCTGGCTCCACAGCCCTTCCTGCCCCTCAGTCCAGGGGCAAACGGGATGGGATGGGATGGGAATCACCCAGTCCCTTGGCATGAAGGGGTCACACACACATGGAAACCCTGGGCCTGTGAGTTTGGGGGCTGAGTGGCCTTTTTTGGGCACCAAGGGGTTTTTTAAGGTGCCAAGTTGTGTTTTTTAGATGGTGTGAGGGCATTTTTGGTGGATGGGGGGTTTGGCTTTGGGCACTGAGGGACATCGTCTAGGCACTGTGGGGTTTTTAGGGTGTTGAGGGGTGGGTCTGGGGTCTTTTGAGTGCCAAGAGGCATCTTTTGGGTGCTGAGGGGTGTTTTTGAGGAACTGAGGGGGTTTTTACGGTGGCATGGGGCATGGGTTTGGGTGCTGGGGGGTTTTACAGTGCCAAGGGGCGTTTTTAGGTAACAAGGGGGGTTTTTTGAAGGATGTGATGTTGTTGTTTTTGGGGGCCCAGCGGTGTTTTTGGGGCACTGAGGGATGTTTCCTAGATCCCAAGAGTGTTTTTAGCCAGCTGGGGTGTTGCCTCCCTCCCTCCAGGCGCCCTGGATGACTCAGAGCGGGTGCACATGCGGATCCTCCAGACCATCTACCGGCAGCTGATGCGCTCCAGGCTGGGCTGCCCGCGCTACGGAGCACACTGGGAGCAGCTGGGCTTCCAGGGTAGGAGAGGGAGCACCCCTCTGCCCAGGGAGATTCCCATTCCCAAAATCCAACTAAACCTCCCCTGGAGCAACTCCGTTCTATCCCAGCTCCCTCAGCCACTCCCTATGCTCCAGACCCAGCTCCATTGCCCTCTCTTGGACGTGCTCCAGCACTTCAGTGTCCTTCTTGGACCCCAAAACTCCAATCCTCCCACTCCTCTCCATATCCCTACAAAATTCTCAAGGGCACTCTCAATCCCTTTATCCATAGAGGTATTAAACCAAACTGGCCCCAGTACAACATCTGGACTGGTTGGCTGGGTCATCCCAGTACCATGTTCCTAAAAAAGTTGGTAATTCCTGGAAAAGTGTGGGAATGGGAGTGGTGGGGTGGAGCAGGGGCTGGTTAATGCCCAGATGACCAAGATGATGGCCCCATTAGGGAAATTCCCTGAAAGCTTTCCCTCGGGAAAGGGAATCCCTAGGATTCTTGGATTCTGGAAGGGCAGTGACAGGGAAAACAGGGAATAAATAGCCCATGGAAGTGGGAAGGTGACAGTGAGTGGCTCCATGCTGTCTCTCACCTTCCCAGGTGTGGATCCTGGGACCGACCTGCGTGGGACAGGAATGCTGGGGCTGATGCAGATCCTCTTCTTTGTCCTGGATTCCCGGACACTGCCACTGGCACAGGAGATTTTCCAGCTCTCCCAGCACGAAACCCAGGCATGACCTTCCCCTCCTCCCTGCCAGGGAGTCTCCCTTGGAATTCCCAATGCTCTGGGAAAGGGAAGAACAAAAACCTTCTAAGTTTTTTTTGGGATGCTGAACCACCTCGTGCTGGTGAGGGGAAGAAGGTGGTGCCCAAGGAGCCCTGATCCAGGCTGGGGCTGAGCTCCAAGTGCTGTATTTATGCTGGGAGTGGGATTTTAGAGATTTGATACTGGCTTGGACTGGGATAAACAAGCTGGAGAGTTGGGCAGTAGGAAAATGGGAGTGAGGGGAGCCCATCTTC
This sequence comes from Coloeus monedula, assembly GCF_965178545.1. NCBI lineage: Eukaryota > Metazoa > Chordata > Aves > Passeriformes > Corvidae > Coloeus > Coloeus monedula. The sequence continues at coordinate 4,884,734 of NC_138808.1, read as the reverse complement.
ATAAATTCCACATTTTAGTCCAGGTTTAAGCATGGGTACAAGGTCTGCTCAACCCTCAGCATCCATCCAAGCCTGGATCTGTAGGGCTGTTATCCCAGTACATGGATCCCAGGGATCCACCCCATGGAATTGTGGATGCATGGATGCAGTGTCGAAGGGACGGAGGTGCCAGAGGGGAGGTGGGTTTTCCAACTGAGCTTTCATAATGCTGGAATTCTGGTTGTTTTCCAGAATTTTCCCTTCTGCATCATGTCAGTGAACATCACCCGGATGGTCATCCAGGCGCTGCGGGAGGAGCGGCTCTCCCGGTGAGGGGGTGCTGGTTTTGGAGTCTCAAACTGCATCCAGAGTCCTTCCCAGGATGTGGCTGACCCCTCTCCCCCTTTTCCAGGGAATGCAACCGGCGGCAGCAGGTCATCGGAGTGCTGAACGACCTCTACGCCGCTGCCTTCCTGCGGCTCTTCCGCCTCTGGAAGGGGCAGCACGGGACCATCGCCGACGCTGGCTTCTTCCTCAAGGGTTTGTCTGCCCCGGTTTTCCTGCCCCTAACTTTCCTTGGGGAAACAACAATCTCAAAACACCCCCCTCTGTGTTCTCAGCACATCCCAACCCAAGGCCAAGGGCTGCCCTGCCCAAGAAGTCCGAACGTTCCCAGTTTAATCCTCACACTGAGGTTTTTCCACACTTTTTCCCTATCCCAGTGCTTCAAGGGGTGTTTTTCCTCCTGTTTTGCACCCCAGAGGGATGCTGTGATGGGGCAGCTCAAGGTGGGTGACACGTGGGGACATTCCCTGCTCCCCAGGCTCGCACAGAGGCACAGCTTAACCCCCATCCATGAATTACTTACTCCAGAGAGGATTGCTGTCAGTGGAACCAATGTATCCCTTGGAGATTGGGATCCAGCTGGCACTGCTGGGCTCCAGCTTTGCCCCACCTTCCCTGGATTCCAGTGTCAGGGGGCTCAGGCTGGCACTGAGCTTTCTGTGCTCCCTCATCCCAAGGAAAGAATGAGCATGCCCTTTCCCAAGGGAAATGTCAGGACACCAGATGTATTGGACCTTTGACACCATCCAGGCCTTGCTCCCCTCAACCTTTTCCCCCTCTGACCATTCCAGAGCTGGAATTATCCACCAAAAAGAAGCCGAGGCAGCTGCTGAAATCTCTGGAAGCCTACATGAGCCGTGGCCTTCAGCCTCCCTCCTCTCCCTCCTCCCAGATCCACTTCACCAGCATTTGTGACCCTGGGGTCGAGCTGGAGGGAGATTCCCAACTGATCTGACACGGGGTGGGATGCTGCAAAGGGAATTCTGCTGGTGGATCGGCCCTTGGAGAGAGACACGCCAGTGTTCCCCCTGATTTGGGGGCTCAGGCAGGGCCAGGAGAGGTCACAGAGCCAGGATTTTGCCTGCTCCAGGTGGGAATCTCTGGAAGCGAAGGAGGAGGAGTCGGTGGAGCAGGGCATTCCATGAGCCTGGCGCTGGGATAGTCCCTCTGTCCATCCCAAATCCAGGGTCCCACCTGGGTCCTTACCCTCCCCAGGTGGAGCTGGAAGGGGGTGCCGGGTCCCTGGGTCCCATCCCAGCTCCAGCAGCGCCCAGGACAGGTAACCCCCACTTTGGGCTGCGACAGCTTCATGGGGGCTGGGTGACCCCAGGGTCACTGTGGGGTTTCAGCACCCAAAAAAGTTATTAAAGGGGGGAGATGAGGTATCTGGTGGGAAAGAGAGTTTTGAATTTGGATCCTGTGGCTGGGAGGGGGAAAGGCGAACTGGGAGTGCCCAGAGTCTGATTTGGGGTGAAAAAGGTGTTGTGGAGGAGAGAAGTGAGAGTTGAGAGCTCCAAGGAGGGGAGGAAGGGTTATTCCCTCTGGGAGCAGATCAAGGCCAGTGCTTGGGAATGTCCCCAGGCCCCTAAAAATGGGGAAAAACAGCCCCCAAAGCCCAAATCTGGAGAGAAATGAGGGGTTTTGAGGAGAGAAGTGGGAGCTGGGGGGAGAGTGGAGTATTGTGGCCCCAGCCCCCCTGAGATGGCGATGATTCCTGGGGGCTGAGAATGCTCCTGGATGGAAAAAAAATACAATAAATGGAGAAAAAGGAGCCTGGAACTGGGGTTTGCCTTCCTGATCTTGAATTATTGTGGAAATTGAAGGGATCGGGATCCCTTTCAGGTGTTCTGGGGGAACAAAGAGGTGGGGTGAGGCCGGGGGTGGTGGGGGGATGCAGGAGGATGGGAGTGCCAGGAACGGGGGGGAAGTGCAGGTGGTGTGCAGGACCAGGGAGGGATGTGGGTGCTGGGGAAGAGGTGGGTGTCACCTCTTGGGGAGGGCAGGGGAGTCTTGCACCTGTGGGAACACATCTGGGAGCGGTATCTGAGATCTGGGCTAAGGGGGGATAGAAAAAGCAAGAAAAAAGGGAAAAAGAAAGGATGGTATAAAAGGGGAATAAAAGCAAAGAGACAAGAAAAAAGGAGAGAAAAAACCAAGAAAGAAATAGAAAGGACAAGAAAAAAGGGAGGAAGAAAAAGATGAGGAAAAGGAAAAAAAGCCAAGAAAAAGGAAGGAAAGAGGACAAGTGGGGTCCCACAGGACCATGCTGACCCCTCCCTATCCTTATCCCACCCCACGAGCCTTTCTTTATATTTCCTCTGCCCTGTCCAGGTGAGGGAAGGGATGGAGTGGCTTGTGGAGCACCTGGTCTCCAACCACCATGGGCTTGTATTTTCTTTTTTGTTGTCTTTTATTTTTTCCCATTTTCCCTATCTTTTTATTTTCCCCCATTTTCCTCATTCTCTTCTTTTTTCTTTCTTGTCTTTCCCCTTTTATTCTCCCTTTTCCCCATCTTTTTTTCTCCTTTTTTCTTACTTTCTCTTCTTCCCCACCACTCTTTTCCTAGTATTTTATTTTTCGCGTTTTCCCTTGTCTTTTCCTTTCCCCCCTCCTTTCTCCTTCTTTCTTGTCTTTGCTTGTTTTCCCCTCTTTCCTGCCATTCCCATCCCCTCCCTTATCCCAGCTCCCGGGTACCGCTCCTTGGTGTGGTTCTGCAGGTGAATTGGGGCCTTTTCGGTGTTTCCAGGCCGCTGCAGCCCCTTGGGCTCGGAGGTGTGGGAGAGACAGAGCTGGGGTGGGCTCGGGCCGGGGGGCTGCTGGCCCTGGGGGGGACAGGGCCCGGGGCTGGGGCCGGGAGCCCACGGCGGGGCCCGCTGTCCCCAGGGGTGTCGGGGACCAGGGCCAGGGGGTGGCGGGCCCTTGGGGGTGATGGGGACCCGCCGGTGGCTGGGGTGGGGCTGTCCCGGGCCGGGGCAGGAGCGGGGGGTTCCGGCGGGGCCGGTTCCGGCCGGGCCGCCCGGGGGCGGAGCGGAGCCGGGCCGGGCCGGAGCGCGGGGTCTGCGGTGAGCGGGGCCGGGCGGGGCTGTGACCCCCGGAGCTCCGCAAGGGCTGTGGGGCTGAGCCCCTCCGGGCCGAGGGGGAGCGGGGCCGGTCTGGGGGTGACCCAAGGAGTCCGTGGGGGCTGTGGGGCCTGTGCGGGAGTGCTGCCCCCGCACCTCGGGGCCTGGCGGGGCTGGCGGGCCCGTGTGGGGTGTGTTTCCCCCGTCAAACCCTATAGGGGATGTGGAGTGGGAGGGGTCGGTGTGGGGTGTGCTGTCCCCCCACACATTCCCTATGGGGAACGTGTGGGGTCCTTTTCCCCGCCCCTGTTCTGTGTGTCCCAAACCTCCTGAAATCCCCCTTCCCACCTGTTTGTGTCTCCAGGATTTTTCCCAGGACCCTCGAGCACGAGTGCCTCTTCTCCCCAGTTTGGGGGCGTCCCCCCAGCCATGACACCCCCCAAGGTATGTGACACCACGGGAACCCTCCGTGCCACCAGCCTGCCCCTCATGAATCCCCTCCAAAACCCTGCCATGGTCCCCTCATTTTCCCTTTCTTTTCCTCTCCCCCAGCTACATTTTAAACCCAAATTGCTTTTTCTTCCCCTGTTTTTTAGGAAATAAAATTTGTTAACCCTACCCTACAGAAAGGGAGGGGGGGATCCCAATTTGAGAGCCAGGAGATTGGAATTCCAGTGCTCCAGGGTACCCTGTGACTCTGGCGGTGGGGGTGGAGAGGACTGATGAAGGATCTGGGGTCTCCCCGGATCCCACTGAGCCCACTCAGGCCCGTATAGCCCAGCTGATTATACTGGATCTGGGTTAATCCCACTGGATCTGTGTGTCTGAGGGAGAGAAAACCCAGTGCCTGATCCCGCCAGGGTGCTGTTTCCCCCAGAACCAGGCTGATTTCCTTGCATCCAGGTTGATCCAGGTCCACACAGTCACCAAAACGTGACACCAGCTTGTCCCAGCTAAAATTCCTTTATTCCTTGCCATTATTGAAACCCCCCCACATCACAAGCGCGTTTTGGGGTGTATCCACCCACATCTGGCATTCCCAGATGCCCCTTCCCGTTTTTCTTTCCCCCCTCAGATGCAAACGTGGATCAGCAACTCGTACCCAAAGCTGGAAGTTTTCATCCCATTCCTGGGAAAATACCACCGCCCGGTTTCGGGGCGCTGCTGCCAGACCTGCACCCCCAGGAGCTGGGTAGGAGAGTTTGGGATCCTGGGATGCCGAGGATCCGCGTTGGCAGTGACTGATCCTGTTTTTCCTGCCAGGATGGATTCTATCCCAAGGATCTCGCAGCTCTCGGGTTCTGCGACGTCAGCCGCGTGACGGAGACAGACACGCGGTAAGGATGGACGAGCTCTGTGCAGAAAACATCTGGAAAAACACTTTTCCCCCCATATTTCACCAAAATGCCCATGGGAGTCCCTCTCCATCCTCCCCGGTTCCTCATTATCACAAACCCAGCTCATTAATCAATTTTGGGAGGCTGGAAGTGGCGTCTCTGAGGGCTTGGGCTGTGCTCCAGCCATGGAATTGAGGATTTGGGGTCATGCCTTTATTTGTTTGAGCGAAACTTGGAATCTTAGTGGGAAGAAAGTGGAGGTGGAGGGTTGTTTTTCTCTCTGGCTTCAGCTGGCGTCTCTCGGAGTGAGCCTGGCTCCCAGGGAAAAGGGAAAACAGCTGCTTCCCCCTAGAAGGAGGAAAAGTACCAGGAAAGGCAAAATCCTGGTTATCCCCCCTTTTCCTGTGGGCGGGAGCTGCCCCAGAGCCATTTCCAGATATTTTCATTCTTGAGGTGCCAGATCGCTTTGGCTCCACTCCCCCTTTAGGGAGCAATCTCTGGATTATCCAGTTTTTGTTTTTTTTCTTCCCAAATCAGATCATTATCCTCTGTTCAGTTCCAAATGTTCGCATCTTCAGCTTTGAAAGGCTTGGAAGAATCCATTGGGATCACAGGGAATGCAGCTCCCCTGTCCCACTCCAGCCCTTCCTGCACGCTCTGGGATATCCCAAAGCTCCCACCCACCCCACTCTCAGTGCAGATTTGGGGGTAGATTGGGAAATTCCTGTGATTTGGGATGCCCTGAATCCCAGGTTTCCTTCCCGCTGGGCAGCCTGAAGCATCAATTCACTGGTGCCTCAACATTTCCAGCTGTGAAATGGGGAGAAACGTCTTGAATCCTGGCAAAGAGGCAGCTGGGGGGGCTCTGATCCCGATGGAAAAGCCCCCCCCCCCACCAGGATGTCACCATGTGTCCCCTCCAGGTTTCGGGGCTGGCTGGTCCGGAGGATCTGTGCGTTCCTCTCCACCTGGGAATGGAAAATTCCAGCAGAGACCCCCGGGGAGCTCCTGGAGCGGATCTGCAGCAGCAGGAGGTGGGTGGGAGCAGCCGGGGGAATCCCAGGAGCTCCCTCACCCAGGAGGGGCCGGCTCCCTGTCCTGGGGGATCCTGTTTGGTCCCTGGATCCCAGCTTGGTGTGATCCTGGAATCCACTGAGGCTCTCTGGACCCCGACACGGGGCTGCTGGGCTGCTCACCCCCTCCCCATTCCCTCCCTAGGGTGCAGGATGACCCGGGGTCCGGAGGGGATGAGGGATCCCGGCGGTGCTGGAAGGAGGAGATCTGCCAGATCCTGAGGGAAATCCAGGCCCCGCTCTCCCCTCTGCTGCTGAGGTCATGGATGGTTTGGGGAAATACTCTGGGATTCTCTGGGGGATGGGTACAGATCTTTTTGGAGATAGTCTGGGATTTTGGGGGGCTGCACATGGATCCCTTGGGTGGTTTTCTAGGATCCTTTTGGGTGATGTGCTGGCATACTTTGGGGGATATTTTGGGATCCTTTGGGAGCTGCACACAGATCTTTTGGCTGGCTGCCCTCAGGGTCCTCTCTAGCTCCTGGGGCCATTCCCCCAACTCCTTCTGAGGAGCTGGGAAAATCCAAACCCTGCAGGAGGGAGGGAAGCAGAGAAAACTTTCCCTTTCCTTCTCCCTTTCCCATCCCATCACTGACAACTGGGAATCCAGGGCTTCATTGCTGGTCTGATCCAGTGGGAATAAAGAGCACTTCTGAGCCGTCAAAGGGAAGGTATTCCCCTGGGAATAAGATCCCATCGGGGATCCCAAGTGGGGACAGGGCGATGGAGGGAATGCAGGATATCTGATGGCAGCTCTGGTTACCAGTGGAAAGGGGGATGTCTCATCACATGCAACCTTTCACGTGTTAAAAACTGGGAATTTTGAGCAGGGATGGGTTGGGGAAACTGAGGTAGGGAGGGTTTGGGGCAGCCCCATCCATGGCGAGATCCTCACTCCCAGTTTTCCCACAGGCTGTGCCACTGGCTGCTCCCCAAGCTCCTGACCCGTCTGTTCCTGGGCGTGCAGCTGCACCGGGGGCAGCTGGAGATGGTGCTGCAAGCTGCCAGGACGGTATGGAGCCCGGCCCGGTGCTCCCAGCCCCTGGAATGCCAGGAATTCACCCCGGGATCCCTTGCTTGCAGCCCGAGGTGCCGCTGGTGTTCCTGTGCAGCCACCAGTCCCAGGTGGATGGGCTGCTCCTGTCCTTCGTGCTCCTCTCCCAGGGGATCGGGGTGCCCAGGGTGACGGTGGACGCCCGGACCAGCCCTCGCCTCCGGTAAGGCGGTGGTGTGGGATGTTCCCAGAGGATCCAGGGGGATGCAGTGGTTGCCCACGGTGTCCTTCCCTCGCCAGATCCCTGCTCCAGCACCTGGGAGGGATTTTCCTGCCTTCGGGAATGGCACAGACATGGAGTGACTGGGATGAGGGGCTGCCGGGGGCTGTGCTGGATGCGGTAGGTGCACTTTGGGCTGAAAAATCCCTCTGGAGCACTCGGGAAGGTGCTGGCAGCTCCCAGAACTCCCAGTCTCTCCCCAGTACATCCAGGAGGTGCTGCGGAGCCGCCAGCCCCTCGTCCTCTTCCTGGAGGAGCCCTCGGCTTCGCTGCGGCTCGCGGACCCCGCCCGGCACTGGCTGCTCCGCGTGCTCCGGGCGCTGCGGGACGGGGCCGTGCCCGACGTCCTCATCGTCCCGGTGGGAATCGCCTATGACGTGGCTCCTGGCAGAGCGGAGCAGGATGGAGCGGTGAGAGGGGGGCCAGGGGGGTCACCGGTGCTCCCCCAAATCTCCAGGGTGGTCCCTGGGGAATGATGCTCCGCGTTCCCGTAAATCTCTGGGAAGATCCCTAGGGAGAGGCGTTGCCCCTGATCTCTGGGAGCATCCCTGGGGAGTGGCATCCCTCCAAATCTGCCATTAATCCCTCAATGCCATCTCCTCGTAGCCCCCTCGGCCCCTCGGGATCGGCACGTGTCTGCGGGCAGCATTCCAGGCCCTGCGCCGGCCCCAGGGATGTGCCCAGGTGGATTTCTCACAGCCCTTCTCCTTACGGGTACGGCAGCTGCGGATCCCCCTGGATCCATCCCGGCACTGGGAGATAATTACTGGGATGTTGGTGGGGTTTGAGGTGTCTGGGTGGATTTAGTGAATCCATCCTGGGGACATCCAGGCTCCTCCCAGCCCTGGGGATCCAGGGATCAAGTCAGCTCATGGTGCTTCTTCATCCTCGTTCCCAGGAATTTGTGGACAACCACCTCATCTGGCCATTCCTCACAGGGAATCGTCCAGAGCAGCTGCTGCTTCCCACCATCCTGGGCAGGGGGTGAGGAGCTGAGCCCTGGGCAGTGTTTCCCCTTGGATCTCTGCTCCTGGCTTCTCTCCTCACCCTTCTCATCCTGATGTCCCAGCCCGCTGGATGTTGGGAATGTGGGGACTTTGAGTCCCAGTTTGGGGACTGAAGAGGAGATTTTGGTGACGGCGCTGGGGCTGCACGCGCTGAGCGGTGAGGGGGCCGGGGGTCCCTGCATCCCCTGGGACGGCGTCCGTGCTCGGGAGTGGGCGTGGAGGTCAATCCCCCCCGGATAACGAGTCCCTCTCCTGCTGCAGATTCCAGCACCTGCTCCGCCATCACAGCCGTGGGAATCACTGCGGCGCTGCTGCTCCACAGGCACCGGGAGGTGGGACAAGCTTTCCCTCTTTCCCTTCCCTCAGAACAGCGTTCCCAGCAGGACTCCCCATGCCATAGGGCAGCATGCCCAGTGGGAATCACCCTCCTTTAACAGGGAGTCGCAGTCCTAGTGGGAATCATCCCTTCTCTTCTCAGAGCAGCATTCCCAGTGGGAATCACCCCCTCTTTTCCCCAGAGCAGCATTCCCAGCACAATCCCCCTCTGTTCCCCCAGGTCGTGCTGCTGCCCCGGCTGATGCGGGATTTCTCGGAGCTGCTGGAGCAGCTCCTGCTGCGGGGCCGGGCTGTGGGGTTCTCGGGGCAGCTGCGGGCGCTGGTGGGGCACAGCCTGCGGCAGCTGCAGCCCCCCTTGGCCCCGCACCCGCTGGGCCCCCCCAGGGCCGCGCTGGGGCCCCCCAAGGCCTCGGCCCGGGCGTGGCTGGGGCGGCTGGCGAGGGGTGTCCGGCACTGCCTGGCCGGGGAGGCCGTGGGCGGTGAGTGGGGACACTGGGAGCGGGGATGGGGCGGCACTGGTGGCACCAGGGAGCGGAGATGCCGTGGGAATCGGTGACCAGGGCTGAGTGGCACTGGGGGAATCGGTGACACCGGGGATGGGCGATGGCTGCGGTTTAGAGAACAGCAGGGGTATTGTTTATATCGTGGGGGCCGATGACATTGGGGATTTGGGACAGCAGGGATCGGTGATGCCGGGGAGATGGTGATCCTGGGGGATTTGGTGACACCAGGGGTCAGTGGCACTGGGGAAATTGGGGGTGCAGGGGATTACTGGCACTGGGAATTGGGGATGGGGGGGATCGGGGCTGCCAGAGGTGGCGGACACTGGGGGAGTTGGAGACATGGGGGATTGGGGATGCCGGGGAATTTGGTGACTCTGGGACATTAGTAATTCAGGAGAATTGGTGACAGCCCTGTCCCATCAGCCTGTGCCATCCGTGCCCTGCTGCTGGAGGTGCTGCCTGTCCTGGGTCCCCCCTCCAGCCTCACCAGGATCGTGCTGAGCCGGGACGAGCTGCTCCGCAAGATCCTGGAGCTGCTGCAGCTGCTGCCGCCAACCCTGCTGGGGCTCCAGGTGGGGACATGGGGGTGGCCTGTCATCCCCAACCCTGCTGGGGCTCCAGGTGGGGACATGGGGGTGGCCTGTCATCCCCAACCCTGCTGGGGCTCCAGGTGGGGACACGGGGGTGGCCTGTCACCCTTTTCTGTGTCCCCAGCCCTGCCAGCCACCTGACTGCCGCAGCCTGGACATCCTGGACAAGCTCATCCTTGGGGGGCTGCTGGAGGAGGAGGTGGGTGACACCCCAAGACCTCTCCTGGGGCACGGGGACAGGGTGGCTTTGAGGTGAGGTGACACTCTGTTGTCCCCCCAGGCAGAAGGTGAGCGCTGGGGTTGTGACGTGGCACCCCGGCCCTTCGTGCGGGGGCATTCCTGGGGATCCTTCACCGATGACAGCGACAGTGACAGCGAGCACGGGGTCCCCAAGCAGTGCTACAAGGTACTGGGGGGCTCCCCTGCTGCCTTCAGGCTGGGGGGAGGGTGGTCTCCCCCAAATCTGGCTGTGTGTCCCCCCACAGCTCAGCGAGCCCCAGAGTTTCCCTGGCTTCCTCCTCTTCCTCTGCCGCCTCCTGAGTCCCATCCTGCAGACCTATGGCCGGGCTGTGGAATTCCTGGAGCGACGGCCCTGGCCCCAGCCTGGTAGGACCTCCCCAAAGTAGGGAACCCCTTGGGACTCCCTGGGGCCACTGAGGCACAGCTGGAGCCCCCAGGAGCTGGGAGCTGACACCCCTTCCACTGCAGAGGCAGACTACGTGGAGGCACTGCTGGAATTCCTGGCTGAGGATGAGGATGGTGAGGGAAAGTGGGGGGGGGGTCTTGCTTTTAGGGGTCAGTGACCCCCGAGCCAGGCTCTTGGGAGGTGGCATTTGGGGGTTCCCTCGGGATCTCTCTCCCCACAGGGTATCCCGACAGGAGCCTGGCCCTGAGCTCCCTGCAGAGCTTCAAGGACATGGGGGTAACCACAGCTCCCCCAGCCCCCCAACATTCTCCTGCCCCCCCTCTGCCCTCCTGACCTCCCTGTGCCCCCCCAGGTGCTGGAGGAGCTCCAGACCCCCACTGGACCCCTCCTGCAGCTCTCCCAGCCTTTCCAGTCTGCTTCCAACCGGGAGAAGCTGGGAGCCTTCATCCACCAGTTCACCCAGCTGTAACCCCCCAGACCCATAAAGGGGCGCAGGGATCCGATGGCTCCTGGATTTATTGACCCCACGGGGGGGAGGTGGGATTTCGGGGGGTCTCTCCGCCATCAGACCACCCGGTTGCAGATGGTGCCCAGCTCCTCGATCTCACACTGCACCTCGTCCCCACGCTGCGAGGGGGGACAGGGGGACATGGTGGCATCTGTCCCCAGAGGGGTCCACTGTGTCCCACTCGCCCCCAGCCCCACCCGAGCCCCCGCTTTCCCCTCACCTGAAGGAAAACGGGCGGTTTCCGAAAGACCCCCACTCCCGCAGGGGTCCCTGTTAGCAGGATGTCCCCAGGGACCAGTGTCACGAACCTGGGGGCACACGAGGTGTCAGCCATGACCTGGTGTCAGCCTGGGCTTTGGAGGCTCCCGGCCCCCCCCATTCCTACCGGGACACCCAGGCGACGAGGGCGGGCACCCCAAAGATGAGGTGGCGGGTGCTGCTGTCCTGCATGCGCTGCCCGTTGACGCTGCAGCGGATCCACAGGTTGTGGACGTCTGCGGGAGGTGACACGGGGGACATGGGGACAGTGCCACCACGACCCCACCTCGGGGAAAAACACGGGGGAGTGGGGAACACGGGGCTGTGATGGCACCAGTGGCAGGCAAGAAAGAGTCGCTGTCCCATCCCAGTCTTGTCCCTGTCCTGTTCTCATCCCACCACTGTCCTGTTCTTGTCCCGTCCCTATTCTGTGCCCATCCCATCCCCGTCCCACCTGCCACCGCCTCCTTGGTGACGATGGCCGGCCCCAGGGGACAGAAGGTGTCGAAGGTTTTCCCCAGCAGCCACTGCCGCCCGTTGCGCCGCATCTGCCAGTCCCGGGCGCTCACGTCGTTGGCCACCGTGAACCCCAGCACGTGCTCCAGCGCCGCCGCTTCCTGGGGACAGCGGGGACCCTCTTATGGGGGGACACCCCCACAGAGCCCCCGAAGTGAGGCGGGGGCCGGGGCAGGGGGTACCTCGATGTGCCGCCCCCTCTTCCCGATGACAGCAGCCAACTCCACCTCCCAGTCCAGCTCCTGTGGGGACAGAAGGGGGGCTGGGAGTGCCATTCCCCGGGGGGCTGTGGGGGTGGGTCCCGGGGTACCCACGTTGGTGTCCTGAGGGTGCACGATGTCATCGAAGGGCCCGGTGATGGCGCTGGGGAACTTGCTGAAGATGAGGGGCTCCTTGGGGACCTTCACGCCCTGCTCCTGACAGTGGTCGTGGTAGTTGAGCCCCACGCAGATCACCTTCTCGGGGTCCCCCACGGGTGCCAGCAGCTGCACAGTCGCCCGGGGCACCCGGTGCCGCCCCGACTCCAGTGCTCTGTGGGAACAGACCCCCCCCTCGGGATCGCCCACATTTTGGGGCACCCATTTCTCAGGGGATGCACCTTTGGGGGGCCATGCACGAGGGTCAACTATATTTTAGGGACTCTCTTTTTGGGGACATCCACATTTGAGGGGACCCACTTTTTGGGGTCGGGCACTCTTGGAGGTCACACCTCGCTAGGGGTCACCCATGATTTGGAGTACCCACCTTTTTGGGGGGCCAGCTGTTGGGGTAACCCACTTTGGGGTCATCCAAAGCAGCACGCAGATTTGGGTGGACGCTCCTGGGGAGGTCCATGAGGATACCCCCTTTTGGGGTTCACTCTCCTTTGGGGAGCACCCACCTCTGGGCGAGCGCCAGCCCGCGGGGGCCGATCTCCAGGAATTCCCGCATCGATCGGGGCAGCTCCGGCTCCGCCGCGCTCAGATCCACCAGATCCCCCCCGGGCGCCTCCTCCAGCCCGAGCCGGGGCCCCCCGCCCGCGGCCCCCCGGAACCGCAGCAGCCGCAGCGCCCCGCGCATCCCCTGCGGCACCGGGGGATCCCTGACCCCGGGGGATCCCACACAACCCCAGTGCTGCAGGGTCGCTCCCCCCGATCCCAGGGGATGCCCCCCCGACCCCGCACTGCTCCGAGCCCGGAGGACATTCCCCCCATCCCGATTCCGCCCAGCCCAGTCCTGGGGATCCTGCACAAACCCACACCCGAGGGATTTCTCCCATTTCAGTCTGATCCCAAGGAATCCCCCGGCTCCGTAGGATTCTCCACGCCCCCCACATTCCCCCCACCCCGACCCCGAGTTCCGCACGGTCCCGATCCCGCACAGCTCCGATCCCAGGACCTTTATCCCACATAGCCCCGATCCTGGGAATCCCCCCGCTCCAAGGGGTGCCCCCTCCCGTCCCACACAGCCCCGGTCCAGGGGGTTCCCCTGTTCCCGGGGATCCCCCCCATCCCGGGGTCCCGGGGGTCTCACATACGCTTGTTCCCCCGTTCCGCTAGGGGGCGCCGCGGACCCCGGCACCACGCGCGTCACGTGTCACGTGTCACGTCACGTGCCGCCCCCCCGGCCTCCCGTCTGAAGGTCGCCGCGCCGAGGCCCCGCCCCCTTTTGGCCGTCCAATGGGAGCGCGAGGGGGCGGGGCCAAACTGCAACGAGAGCCAATGAGAGGAGAGCGCTGAGGGGCGGGGCCCCGGGACCGGGACCGGGACTGGGAGAGGCGTGGGAGAGGCGTGGGAGAGGCGTGGGAGATGGGAGCGGGACCGGGAACGGGACAGGGAACGGGACTGGGAGAGGCGTGGGAGATGGGAGCGGGAACGGGACTGGGAACGGGACTGGGAGAGGCGTGGGAGATGGGAGCGGGAACGGGACAGGGAGCGGGACCGGGACCGGGACCGGGAACGGGACCGGGAGAGGCATGGGAGATGGGAGCGGGACCGGGAACGGGACAGGGAGCAGGAACGGGACTGGGAACGGGACTGGGAGAGGCGTGGGAGATGGGAGCGGGAACGGGAATGGGAGAGGGGACAGGGACACGGGCAGGGATGGGGAGCGGGACAGGGACTGGGACACGGGCAGAGGTGGGGACAAGGAGCTGAGCGGGGACCGGGACACTGCGCGTCTCTCACATCCCTCTTGACTCAATTTCATCCCTAATTCGTCACTATTCGGTTTATTTATAAAATCCCCCCCTCTCCCCGCGCCTGGGGGAGGGGGAGCTGTGGCTTCATGGGGGGGTCCCCTGAGTGTTGGGGGAAGGAAGGACTGTGTGCTTTCGGTTGGTGTTTGGGGGCTCCATTTCATGGGTGCGATATGGAGACCCCCACCCAGAGGGCCCCCACATCCCGGGGGTCCCCATCTCTGAGGGTCCTCACGTCCCAGGCAGTCCCCATGTCCCGGGGGTCCCCACCCTGGGGACCCTGGGGTCGGGTTTGTGCTGTGTCAGGTCCCTGCACTGCCAAGGGTGGGGGGTCCTTGTGGAGGGGAGGCTCAGCCCCCCAAAACGGGTCCGTCTGGCAGGTGGGAGCACCGTGCCGGGGGGGCTCTGGTCGCAACGTCGTCCTTGTCCTATCCCGTCTCCGGGAGCCACGTGCTGGATTTCTCCTGACTTTGAACTTCTTGTTTGTCTGAAATAGTAGAAAAACTCCGGGGGGCCCGGGGTCTAGAGCACGTTGTGGAAGATCTGCATGGAGCTCATGATGTCCTTGTCCTGGCGGGGAGAGATCAGAGGCCCCGTGTCCCGCTCCTGACCCCCCCTCCTCCCAGCTCCCCTTCTCTTGTCACCCTTTTGCCATCTTCCTCCTGCTCCCCTCATCCTGTCCCACTCATCTGCCCCCTCCTGTCCCTACCCCGTCCCCCACATCCCACACTTCCCATAACAGTCCTCGTGTCTCCCCTGGATCCCTCTCCCAGCCGCTACTCCTGTCCCCATCCCATCCCTCCCAGGGTGACCCCTTTGTCTCCCTCTCTCCTGATGCCCCCAGAACAAAGAGGAGGAGGATGGTGCCCCCCAAGCCCCCCAGAGCCCCTCACCTCCTGGCATGTGGCCAGGAACTCCTCGAAGGTCACCACGCCGTCCCTGTTCCTGTCCATCTTCTGCAAGGGAGTGGCCAGAGCTCAGCGGGGCCACCCCTGGCCTCAGAGTGGCCCCGGGGGTGACAGTGGGGACAGTCTCACCTGGAAGAACAGCTCCACGTGCTGGGCCGGCGCGCTGGCCCCCAGGGCGGGCTCGGTGCAGCGGCCCATCATGGCATAGATGGATTTCATGATCTCCAGCATGTCCTGGGGGACACAGGGCGCTGCCAGGTCCCTGTCTGGGTGTCCCCACCCCACCAGCCCCCCAGTGTCTCCCAGTGTCCCCCAGGGTCACCTCCTTGGTGACGTAGCCGTCCTTATTCACGTCGTAGAGGTCAAACGTCCACTTCAGCTTCTGCTGCTCCGTCCCCCGCAGCAGCACCGAGAGTCCCACGGCGAAATCCTGCAGGAAGGATCGTGGCTGTGAGCGGGGAGGGACCCTCGGCCCCCTGCCCCCTCCCTCCCGCTGCCACATTGATCCCGGGCCGCCCGAGGGATTTCATTCCCTATTGATCCTGTTATTTTTACCCCCAGCGCCGCAGCGCCCGGCGCTCCCCCCACCCGCGGGGGAGTTTGGCCACAGCCTGGGAGGGGGAAGAGGAGGAGGAGGAGGGGGAAGATGTGATGAATCACGGTGCTGGCACAGCCATTCCCACCAGGAATTCCCACCTGGAAGCAGAGAGCCCCGTTGCGGTCGGCGTCGAAGGCGTCGAACAAGAAGTGGGCGTAGGAGCTGGCGTCTGCGGGGGGAGGGCGGCGGTGACTTCCCCGCACCGGGGTCGGGAGTTTCCCGGAGGGCCCCCCCAGACCCTCCTGCCGGCTCTGGGGACCCCCCGACTCACCGCCTTGAGGGAAGAACCGCGAGTAGATGAGCGTGAAGGTTTCCTCATCCACGAGGCCGCTGGGACATTCCTGGGAGAGGAGCGGCGCCGGTGACCCCGAGGGAAGCGGGGACCCGCGGATTTGGGGGGTCGGGGCGACGGACCCCCAGACTCACGTTCTTGAAGCCGCGGTAGAGGGATTGAAGCTCCGTCTTGGTGAAGTTGGTGCGAGCCAGCAGCTGCTCCAGCCCCTCGGGCTGGTGCCGGATGCTCGGGAGCTCCACATCGGCGTCGCTGCTGTCTGCCAGGAGAGACCCCCGGGCAAAGATCCCCCTTAGAAACAACCCCTCCGCCGCTAAACCCACCCCCACCCCCTTAAAACCACCCCTGTCCCCCTAAAACTACCGCCCAGCGCCTCGGCAGACCCCAAGTCTCCCTCGGGAGCCTGGAACAGCCCGGGTGCTGCATCCCGAGGGGTTTCCCACATTCCCAAGGCGCAGAACATTCCCGAGCCGCCTCTTGCCAACTGCTGCTCCCGCCCGGCCCAGCGGAAGGTAATTAATAAATGATGGTTCATTAATAATTTCAGCCTGGGAAGCCCCTGCGGAGCCGCTCAGCACAGGGGGGTGTCAGCAATTTTGGGATGGGGTTGGGAGCCCGGAAAATTCCCAGGTGCTGTCAGAGGGGGGTGAACCCCCAATTCCTGTTGAGCCGGGGGGGCCTGGGGGGCCCTGGTGTGTTTTGGGGGCTTTTGGGGATAGTGGGGGATTGGAGGGCCCTGGTGTCCCATCTCAGGGGGGTTTTGGGGGTCAGTGAGGGAGTGGGGGACCCTTGTGTCCCCTCTGAGGGAGGTTTAGGGGCTGCTGCAGGACTTGGGGCTCCCTGTGTCCCACCTCAGGAGGTTCTGGGGATCACTGTGGAGTCGAACCCCCCCAGACCCCACCTCCAGGGGCTTGTTGGGGGTCAACGCCAGCTCAGAGCCCTCCCGTCCCACCTCGGGAAGGTTTGGAGGTCACTGGGGGTCCCCGTTATCCGCTTCTGGGGGTTCACAGGGCACGGGAGCCCTGGGATGGGTGGGGGGTCTCTGGGGAGGAGGGTCTCCACCCCCCCGGGTGTTTGGGGGCCGGTGGCAGCACAACCCCCCGGGGAAGGTGGGAGCACGGCTGGGCCGTGCCTGGGGGGTTTTGGGAGCCCTGCCTGCTCCCCCCGCACCCCCAAATCCTCAGCCTTCACCCCGGACCCTCCCGGGGTGGGGAACCCCAAAACCAGCCGGTTCCACTCCGCAGAGACCAGTTAGAGGCCACCAGGTCATTTAATGCTGGGAGGAGGGACGGGGACACCCCGGGGTGGGGGAATGGTAATTAATTTAATTCAATAATTAGCATTAATTAAGGTTGGGGGGGGGGGGGTACCTTCTACAGAGATGGGCTCCAGGATGCCGAACTGCTTGAGGACGGCGATGAAGAGGAGGATGACCACGGCCACGGCGCACAGCTCCATGCCCTGGATGCCCATGGCCCCGGGGGGGATCGGGGGTGCTGCGGGAGCGCGGGGCGGGTGCTGCGCCCTCCGCCCGTGTCCGGCTGTCCTGCCCTCCTCCTCCTCCTCCCTTGGCACGCGCCCACCCCCCGGCCCCCCCGGCGCTGCTTCCCCACATTTTATTTTCAGTTTCCCAAAGAGAGTTGGGGGCTGGGGGGGGGGGACAGGGCCGCTGCCCCCGCTCCCCGCAGCACCCGTGGGTGCGGGGTTCACGGCCGGGGGGGGTCAAACCAGTGCGAGCCTCAAAATCGGGTGAAAAAAAGGTTGTTTTGCCCCCCCGCCCCCGGTGGGATCGATGGGATCGATAGGGATGAGTAAGCAGCGAGGGGAGGGGAAACTGAGGCAGGGAAGGCGGGGGGGCTGTCCCTGTTCCCCCAGAGCTGTCCCCACCCCTCTGTCGGTGTCCCACAGTCCTGGGGACATCGGCCCTGCTCCCCGAGGACTGTCCCTGTCCTCCCCGGGGCTGTCCCTGTGCCCCTAGGGGTGTCGCCTCCCCCCGTGGCCGCAGGAATGCCTCTCCGCAGTGTCCCGGGCTGGCCTTGTCCCCAAGTCTCCGGGGACATCGGCCCTGTCGCCCCGAGGCTGTCCGTGTCCCTCGGGGTGTCCCACAGGACATCCCCCGCGTACCCCGGGGCGCTGCGTCCCCGAGGCCTCAGGAGCATCTGTCCTCACCCCTCAGGGGCTGTCACGTCCCCACGGTCCCCGCCTCACCGTGCCCATCCTCCGGGATGTCTCATCCTCGCGGTCCCAGGGACACCATCCCTGTCCCCATCACCTCCAGGGTATCCCCGCCCGCCCCTCCATCCCAAGGTGTCCCATCCCGGTGGCCCCCGGGCACATCGTCCCCATCGCTCCCCTCGGGCTGTCCCATCTCCCATCCAAAATCTCGCCCTCCCCCACCCCCCCCAAGTGCCCACCGGGCCGGGACCGGGGGGGGCGTGACCGGGACCGGGGGGGGCGTGACCGGGACCGAGGGGGCGTGGTCGGGACCGGGGGCGGGGCTCTGTGGTTGTGGGCGTGGCCAAGGGCGGGGCTCCGGCCTGTGGCGCGCGGATCGCTCTCAAACCCCCAACGTCACTTCCGTTTCCGCCCGTGCCGGAAGTGCTGCTTCTCTCGCCGCCATGGCCTCAAGGTTACTGCGGGTGAGCGCAGCCCTGCGGCTCCTGCCCGCGGCGTCTGCCCGCGCCGTGCCCGCCCGCCAGCTCGGCGTGCCCGGTGAGCGGGGACCGGGGGAGCGGGGAAACGGGGGGGGGGAGCGGGGGAGGAACGAGCGGGACCAGGGAGGGGCCGGGGCGGGGTGTCTGCACCCCCGGTGTAACGGCGGCCCGCAGGGAACCTGGCCAGCGATGAGGAGCAGGCGACCGGGTTGGAGCGGAAGGTGATGAATGCCATGAACAAGGGTCTGGTGAGTGCCGTCGTGCGGCTTGGGCCGGGCCTTCGGGGGGATGGGAGCATCTGTGGGGGACTTCCCAGGGGATGGCGGGCGGCTCTGGGGCGGCTTCAGGGTTCGACTGTCCTTGGACGGGCAGAGTTTGGGGGATGGGTGTTCGGGGGAGTCGCAGGGTGTTCTAGGGGGCTCAGGGCGTGGCGAGGGGTTTGGGGTTCTTTCAGGGTTTCGGTGCCCTTGGTGGGGTCGGAGGGGGAAGGGGTGAGAGGAGCTGGGGGCCCCAGGGGGTTTGGGGAGTGCTCGGGTGGTGGCGGGGTCGTCTGAAGGGGTTGTTTCAGAGTTTCGGTGTCCTTCGAGGGTTGCAGGGTCTGGGTCTGGGGCTGGGGAGTTCTCGGGAAGGTCTGGGGGTCTCAGAGTTGGGGGAGCCTCAGGGACAGGGTGTCTGAGGGACGCCAGGGTGGGGTGGCCAGTTTGGGGTCCTCGGGGGGTGTTGGGTGTGAGGGACGGAGGGGCAGGTGGGGGTTCTGGGGCGCTCACCCTGCGGTTTCTGCAGGACCCGTACAGCATGTTCCGGCCCAAGCGCTACGCGGGCACCAAGGAGGACCCGAACCTCGTCCCCTCCATCACCAACAAGCGCATCGTGGGCTGCGTCTGTGAGTGCCCCTGTCCCTGTGTCTGCCTGTCCCGTCCCTGAGTCCTTATGTCCATCCCCGTGTCCGTGTGTCTGCCCATTCTTGTGGCTGTGTGTCCATCCCTGTGGCTGTGCTGTTCCTGTGTCCATTCCTATGTCCGTGTGTCGTCCTTTTCCTGTCCCTGTGTCCATTCTTGTGTCCGTGTGTCCGTTTTTGTGTCTGTCCTGCTCCTTTGTCTGCGTCTGTTCCCATGTCCGTGTGCCTGTCCTGTTCGTATCCGTGTGTCCATCCTTGCATCCTTACGTGTTTTTGTGTGTCCTGTCCCCTGTCCGTTTGTCTGTCCCCACGTCCATCCTGCCTGTCCCTGTGCTCCGTGCCACACTGTCCACGTCCCCTGTTCCCCTCCCCCATGCCTGTCCCTCCGTGTTCCCCTGTCACAGTGTTCTCCCTGTCCCTCCCTGTCCCTCTGTCCCACGCTGTCCCTGTGCCCCCAGGTGAGGAGGACAACAGCTGCGTGGTTTGGTTCTGGCTGCACAAGGGCGAGGCCCAGCGCTGCCCCTCCTGCGGTGCCCACTACAAACTGATCCCCCATGAGCTGCCCCACTGAGGGCCCACGGAGGGGCTCGGCTGCCCCACTCCACCCTCACCTCCCCGGGACCCCCGGGGCCCTGTTGAACCCCCCTGAACCACCCCAGATAAAGAGGTTGTGTGGAGAGCCTGACTCTGTCTGTGCTGGGGGCAGCGGGGCCACGGGGGTGTCACCGTGGGTGGGGAGGGGACATGGGGGATCTGAGTGGGACACCATGGCCTTGGAGCAGTATTTGGAGCAGGGGGACCCCATTTCAGTGTCCCTCTGCCCTGGGAGGTGCTGGGATTGGGGGCCCTGGGTGCAGCTGGGGGCAGAAAGTCTGGTGGGTCCCGTTGCTGCTTTGTCCCCTTTGGGCCTCCTTGCCCAGCCTGTGGAACACCCCTGAGCACTGAGGGGGGTGAGGTTGGTCCCGTAGCTTCTTGGGGAGATCACAGCCCCCCACACACACAAGGAACCCGCCAGTGTCCCCTGGGGGCCGGTTTGTCCCCTTGGACACGTGCTTGCCTGTCCCGTGGGTGACACCCCTGTGGGCAGGAGCCTCCTCCTGCTGATGGAGGGTCCCAGGGCACCGGTTCTGCCAGGCACCTGTGGCTCCATCTTCCCGTGAGGGGACTCGGAGGGCCCTGCCAGATGCCGGGAGATCCCCAGAGGTTCCCCAGAGATCCACACGGGACCTCAGGAGTTGTCTGAAGGTTCCCAGGTGATCCCAGGTGGCCACAGGAGATCCTCACTGGGCCACAGGAGGTTCCTGATGGTTCCCAGGAGGTCCCCCTGGGAACCCAGAGGTTCACAGATCCATGAAGGTCCCATGGGGCCACTGCAGGTTCCTGAAGGATCCTGGGAGGTCCTTGTTGGTTCCCATAAGACCCCCAGAGGCCTGGCGTGGTCCCGGGGTGTCCCCTGGGGGCTGCTGCATCCCCGGCGTGAGCCCCCCTCGGGCAGGTCCCGTCCCCAGGCAGGGGGAGGGTGGGTTCTGCCTTCCAGGCCCTGCTGAGGGCTCCGGGGGGCCCGCCCAAAGCGTGGCCCCAGCGCTACTGACGAGCAGTGATGTCATCGATGACGTCACACTGATCGTCCATGACGTCATGCACCCCCGGCTGGAGGGGGCGGAGCTGTGAGCCTCACTGACCAATCGGGCTCTGCTAGCAGTGAGTGACAGCCAGGGGGCGGGGCTTTGGCCTTCACCAACCAATGGGGGCTGCGGGAGGCTGTGATTGACAGCTGGGAATTGCGCTCGATGAACGACGGGAAGGGAGGAGCTGGGGGCGTGGCCTCAGGGACCAATAGGAGCTGCCGGCGCTCGTGACTGACAGGCGGGGGGAGGGGCTGCGCTCGGAGCAGCAGCGAGGGGAGGGGGCTGGGGGGGCCTATCGGGGGCGGGGCCCTGGGCCGCCCTGACCAGTAGGGGCCTCCGTGGCCGTGATTGACAGCTCAATAGAGCAGCGCCCGAGAGGGGAGGGGGCTGCGGGGCGGGGCCTGTGCACGGCGGCCAATGGGAGGCGTCGCGGCCGTGACTGACAGCTGGGGGCGGGACCCGGCTCGGCGGGATTGGCGGGGAGGGGGCTGCGGGGCGGGGCCCGGCGGGGGGCGGGGCTTGGCCGGGGGCGCGCGGGGACGCGGCGGGCGGGGCTCCCGGCGCACGTGACGGCGGCGGTGCGGCGGTGACGTCAGCGGTGTCGCAGCGGGGCCGGAAGCGGGCGGCGCGCGGGGCGGGCGGACAAGATGGCGGACGGGGACAGCGGCAGCGAGCGCGGCGGCGGCGGCGGGTTCGGGACCGCCCGCGGCGGGGCGGGGGGGGCCGGCCCGGCGGCGGGGCCCGGCGGCGGCGGCGCGGCCGGCCCCGAGCAGGAGACTCAGGAGTTGGCGTCCAAGCGGCTGGACATCCAGAACAAGCGCTTCTACCTGGACGTGAAGCAGAACGCCAAGGGCCGCTTCCTCAAGATCGCCGAGGTGGGCGCGGGCGGCTCCAAGAGCCGCCTCACGCTCTCCATGGCCGTGGCCGCCGAGTTCCGCGACTACCTGGGCGACTTCATCGAGCACTACGCGCAGCTGGGCCCGTCCAGCCCCGAGCAGCTGGCCCAGGCCGCGGGGCCGCCGGGCGAGGACGGCTCCGGGCCCCGCCGCGCCCTCAAGAGCGAGTTCCTGGTGCGGGAGAACCGCAAGTACTACCTGGACCTGAAGGAGAACCAGCGCGGGCGCTTCCTGCGCATCCGCCAGACCGTGAACCGCGGCCCCGGCGGCCCGGGGGGGTTCGCGGGAGGCCCCCCCGGGCTGCAGAGCGGCCAGACCATCGCGCTGCCCGCACAGGGCCTCATCGAGTTCCGCGACGCCCTGGCCAAGCTCATCGACGACTACGGGGGCGAGGAGGACGAGCTGGGCGGCCCCGGCGGCGGCGGCCCGGGCGGCGGGGGGCTCTACGGGGAGCTGCCCGAGGGCACGTCCATCACCGTGGACTCCAAGCGCTTCTTCTTCGACGTGGGCTGCAACAAGTACGGGGTGTTTCTGCGGGTCAGCGAGGTGAAGCCGTCCTACCGCAACGCCATCACCGTTCCCTACAAGGCCTGGGCCAAGTTCGGCGGCGCCTTCTGCCGCTACGCCGAGGAGATGCGCGACATCCAGGAGCGCCAGCGGGACAAGCTCTACGACCGGCGCGCCGGCCCGCCGGGACCCGGCAGCGGCAGCGGCGCCGGTGACGACTCCGACGGCGACGACGTGGACGACGACTGAGCCGATCCCCCCAGCCCTCGACCCCAACGCCGGCCCCCCACCACCCCCCCCCCGAGCCCCGGGGCGAAGGGGTCCCCAATCCCCCCTCCCAGTGACGGGGCAAAGGGGTTCCCGACCCCCCCCCCCCCCAACAGCGATGGGGCGAAGGGGTCCCTGAGCCCCCCCACCCCCCTCCCAGCGACGGGGTGAAGGGGTCTCCAAACCCCTACGTCCCCGCTCCCAGCAACGGGACGAAGGGGTCCCCGAGCCCCCCCCCCCAGCAGCGGTGGGACACGGGGGTCCCCAGGCTCCCCTGTCCTGCCGCCACCGGAGAGAGAGAAACCGGCCCGACCGTGCCGCTGCCCGCGGCCCCCCCGCCCCCTTCCCTGCTCCCACCATGGGACCCCCCGGCCCCCAGGACTCGCTGCTTTGGGGGGGGATAGGGGGTCACCCGCAGCCCCCGCCCCTCCCGGTGCCCCCCTATCAAAACCAGCACCCAAGGGCCCCGGAGCCGAGGGCCAGCGGCAGCGCTGGGGGGGCAGCGGAGGCACCTTGGACCAACGGCCGTTCCCTCGGCTTGTGAGTTTTCCTTCATTTTCATTTTCCTTTTTTTTTTTTTCCCCCTTTTCTCCTCTTTCCACTTTTTTTTTTTTTGTTTGTTTGTTTGTTTTTTTGGGATGCAAACTCCGGGCGCCCGAACTGGAACCCGCGGCTCCCTGACAATTAGGGAAGATTTCCTCGGTTTTGCCGATTTCTGGCCGTTCTTCCCCCCCCTCCCTCCCCCTGTTTCCCGCCGGGAAGGGGGAGGTGCCGGCACAAAGCACAAGGAAAAACTCGACGGGGCGAAACATCTTCCCCTTCTCACCAAATAAGGTGCCTCCGGCCCCGTTTCACCAGGACCCGCCGGAATCCGCCCCTTGGCTTCACCCAAATTGGATTTTCCGGCCCCAAATCCACAGCCACGCCCGGCCCCGGCACCTTGGGGGTGGATTTTGGAGGTTTATTGTTATTTTTTGCCTCCTTTTGTCTTTTTTTGCCCCCGTGGGCCCAGCCCTGGCGTCGCCTGGTCCCTCCAGCCACCTCCTATTAAACACATTTTTCCACTCTCAAATAGTCTTTTTTTAAAATTCTTTTTCACTCCCTCAGCTCAGTCCTGCCCTGTCCAGAATTCCGGTTTTTCACCCCGTTTTCCCATAACTCTGAACTCCATCGCTCTCATTCCAAAGTTTTGCCTCTTCTTCTCCAACGGTTTCACCACTTTTAGGACTTTTCTTTTTTTTTCCTTTTAATCCATTTTTGGGAGCCCAATCAGCTGCCTCCTTAATTTATTACCACGGATCCGGCATCTCCCTCTCTCCATATTTATTGGGAAGTGAGGAACAGCCGCAGACCCCTGGGGGACCCCCTGCGTCGCAGGGATGCCGCTGTCTGTCTGTCCGTCCGGCCGGCCGCCGGCCCCATCCCACTGCTCCCGCTGCTCTTGCTGCCGTCGCTCTTTTTAAAGGGATTTTTAAAGTGAATTTCTTCCGTTTATCCCATTTTTAAGCCTTCTCCGTCGCAAAGGACCCGGATCCCTCACTCACTCACACGGGAGCAATAGTCCTTCCTCGATGGCCGATGTGTCCGTACTGTATTTTGTACCCTCAGGCAGCTCTTTCCGGTGAATTCCTGCTGTATCCACCCATCCTCCTGGTCCTGTGTTCTTTGCCACGGAGAAAAACCATAAACCACGACGGCGACGACGGATTTGGGGGGGAAGAATGCTCCCAGCTCCGCGGGACTCACCGGCGTCCAGCCGCGGGACCTCTCCTTTTATTTTTGAAGAGGATGAGATATATATATATATATATATATATATATAAAAATATATATATATTCCTTTGGGTTTCTTTCTTTTGGCTGAATTGCGGTGATTTAGCCTTATTTCTACTCTGGGAGAGCAGCGGAATCGCTGCCGGCCCGGCCCAGCTCCAAGGAGTTGGCTAGAAATACATGGAAGAGGAGAAAAAAAAAAGGCAAAACCACCAAAATCCAGTAATAAACCCAAAAAAGCAGCTCCCAGCGTCAGCTCAGGGAGCCTTTCCTGGCCAGAGAAGTGCTGGATCCATGGACACAACCTCCCACAGCTCCATTTGGGTGGGAAGAGCAGAGCACGTCGGGGGAAGACAGCAGGAAAAAACAGCCAAAATGAGATAAAATTGGGAAAAAAGGGGATTTGAGGCGCCAGCAGGAGCGAGGGGAGTGGCCATGAGGGCTGCCATGGGGGAGGGGAGCTTGGGGGGCAATTTTGGGGTTTTTTTTTCTCTTGGAGCCCCCCAGGAGCTGTTGGGTGTTTCCCAGCAAAGGGGACAACACCGA
Organism: Coloeus monedula; assembly: GCF_965178545.1. Lineage (NCBI taxonomy): Eukaryota > Metazoa > Chordata > Aves > Passeriformes > Corvidae > Coloeus > Coloeus monedula. The sequence continues at coordinate 4,860,160 of NC_138808.1, read as the reverse complement.
CACCTCCCCTGAGCCCCCTTCCCATCTCTGTGTATAGACATGGCTGTGTGTACATAGGTCAGATTCGGTTGGGTTTTGGGTTGAATTCTGTAGAGAATGGGCAAATTGCTTTTTTTTTTTTTTTAATTTTAAACCACAGATAGGGGGAAAAATATCCCAAATTCCTGGTACTTCCAGCTTTGCTGCCCCAGAGGGGCTGATGGAGAAGGCGATGATGGCTGTACAGACAGAATATTGGAGGTCTTGTACAACGCCCCAAAACCCACTAGAAATACCCCAGATGGCTGGGTCTGGAGCGGGTGGTGCCTCCAGGGCAAGTTCAAATAGCTTCAGTTCTTTTTGCCCTAAAAAATATGGAAGAAAATTGGGATTCTCCTGCCTTGTTTCCAGGCGATTTGGGGGTGGTGTGGGATGGTTTGGGGGGGCCGTGCCAGTGGTGGCTCCTTGTGTTGGTGACAAAACCAACCCAACCCCTCACTGGCCTCTCGTAAAAAAGCAAAAAGTGGAAAAAAATCGCAAAAAACTGGAAAAGATTTAAAAAAAAAGCAGCTGAGGGAGCACTGGGGGTATGCAGGGCGAAGCACCACAGAGCTCGGCAGGTATTCCCAGTGGGAAATCCCAGCCAGCTCCATGGATGCTCCCAGATGTTCCTGCAGGGCGAGGCCCAGCCACGGGAGCCATCGCCCTCCTCATCCTCGCGGAGCCGGTCGAGCCGGCGGCACCGGAGCCAGGCCAAGTGGAGCCGGGGGTGGGCGTTGGCGGGAGAGCCCGGAGCCGGGCGGGATGGCCGGGGAGGAGCACGGCACGGCCTGGAGCCCCTGCGGTCCAGGCCCCGGAGCAGCGGCTGACAGCGGGGCTGGCACGGGTGGCTCATCGGGCCCCAGCACATGGGCCACTCCAGCCAGGAAGCTGGGGCAGCATCGGTGGGGAGAGCACTGGATCCTCCTCCAAGAGCCGGGTGCTCTGAGGGTTGGGTTCTCTGACAGCTGGGTCCTCCAAGAATTGTATCTCCGAAAGCTGGATCCTCTGAGTGCCCGATCCTCCAAGAGCTGGATCCTTCAAGAATTGGGTCCTCCAAGAGCTGGATCCTCTGAGCACCAGATCCTTCTCAGAGTGCTAGATCCTCCTCCAAGTTGGATCCTCTGAGAGCCAGACCCTCCCAAGAGTTGGATCCTCTGAGAGTTGGACCCTCCAAACACTGGACCCTCTTCTTCGAGCTGGGTTCTTCTCCAAGTGGCAAATCCTCCTCGGAGAGTTGGATCCTCTAAGAACTGGATCCTGTGAATGTTGGATCCTCCTCCGAGCACCGGATCCTCCTCAGAGCAGCAGATACCTGGGAGCGCCACTTCCCTCCCCGAGCGCTCGCCACGACGTCCCTTTGCCGAAAAGAGAAAAAAAAAGAAAGTTTTATTCCTGTTATTTTTTTAATGAAAGAAAAACAAAAACTAAAGCAAACCTGCACTTTAGGCGGCCGGGGGGGCCGGGGCCCCTGTGTCCCTTCCCTGCGGCCGGCGGGGCGGCTCCAGGGGCCGGAGGCAGGTCCTGGGTGTTACCACTAGCGCAGACGAGGCCGACGCGACGAACTCCTCCTGCTCCGAGCACTCCTGACGTAGCAGATTTTTGCAAATGGAGTTTTACAGTCTATATTTAAAGAATTGTATGTTTGTAACAAATAAAGTATGCGGAAAAGTGAATGAAAACCAGCCCAGGCCCGACTTGCTCCTTGGGGGTGCTGTGGGGGGCCCTGGAGGGTGGAGCTGGTGCCACCGTTGTGGTGAGGGGTGGGGTGGTCACCCTGGGGCATTACAGGGACACGCAGGATTGTCGTGAAGGTGCTGGGGACACAAACAGGGAATGTGGGGTCCCCTACCTTGTCTTGAGGGGATTGCCTGACTCAGGGAGTTGGGGGTGTGAGGTACCAGCACAGGGGGGAGGGAGGAGGGTTGGTGTGGCTCAGGTGTGTTGTGTGTCCCAGCTTGGGCTGGTGTGTGCACCGGTGTAAGGTGCGTGTGGGCGTGTGAAAAGTGTGTGTAAGCCGTGTGTGCCATCACACGGCTGCCTGGTGTAGGGGTGTGTGTGTAAAGCGTGTGTAAGCCGTGTGTGCCATCACACGGCTGCCTGGCGTAGGTGTGTGTGTGTAAAGCGTGTGTAAGCCGTGTGTGCCATCACACGGCTGCCTGGCGTAGGTGTGTGTGTGTAAAGCGTGTGTAAGCCATGTGTGCCATCACACGGCTGCTCGTCGTGTGCGGGTGTGAGGCTGGGAGGGTTTGGCGTGGCTCGTGTGTGGTGTGTGTGCCATGGCTCAGGCAAGTGCGTGCACAGGTGTGAAAGGCTTGTGTGCCACGCACACGACTGCATGGCGTGTGTCAGGTGCGTGTGTCATCCCACGGCTGCGTCACACGTGCAGGTTGTTACCGGGTGTGCGCACAAGCACGGCGCCGTGCCCGCAGCTGTGTGCCGTGTCCCCTGTGTACCCGAGCCGTGTCCCCACCGGCGGTGCCGCAGCCCCCGCCCCCCGCGCTGCGGCTCCCTGCGGGCTCGGGCTCATCTGAGGACACGCGGGGACCCGCCTGCGCATGAGCCGCCGCCGCCGTCACCGCCATCACCGCCATCACCGCCACCGGGGCCTGGTGCGACCCCCGAGCCCCCCGCGGCTCCTGCCCATGCCGAGCCCCCGGCCCGCATGTCCCCGGGGCCGGGGGGAGCGGCTGCTCCGGCCCCATCCCCGGCCCCATCCCACCCCGCAGCTGCTCCGGCCCCCCCCGGCTGGACCCGGGGGTCGAGCGAGCTGGGGACAGCTGGAGGGGCCCCGGGACAGCCGGGGGGCCCCTGGTTGAGCCCGGGGGGGCCCGGCCTGCGGCAGTTGCTGCCCGGGGCAGGTGCGGGCGGCATTGCCCGCCCCGGGGCGCCGGGAGCAGCTGCGGGATGAGGGGATGGGGGCACCCTGAGCCTCCTCGGCAGCTGCAGCGAGGGGCGGGGGAGGCACGGTGCCCCCCAGCCCCTGCCCGGGGCTGGAGGGAAGCTGATGGGGCAGGGCAGGCACCCGGGGAGGACAGTGACAAGAGGCCTTCGTCATCCTCCTCCTCCTGCTCCTCCCAGCCCGTGCCTCGGCCCTGGTGCAGCCGGGGCAGGGCAGGTGTGGGAGGGGGGACTGGGGGCCGCCTTGAGCCCCCCCAGCAGCTGCAGCGAGGGGTGGGCGCTGCACGGCGCGCCTCGCCCCTGCCCATGGCAGGGAAACTGTGGCACCGAGGCCGGGAGAGCCGGGGGGGACCAGTAACAGGTGCCTCCCTCTCCCTCCCCCCAGCGCGTACCTCGGCCATGGTCAGCCTGGAGCAGAGTGGGCGCGGGGCTGGGGACACCCTGAGCCCCCGGCAGTGCAGCGAGGAGCGGGGACTGCGCGGTGCCCTCCACCCCGCCCGGTGCTGAGGGAAACTGAGGCCCGGCGGGCAGGACAGCCGGTGGCGGGCGGGGGGCACAGTGACCGCGCCGGGTGCAGCCGGGCTGGGGGCCCCGGCGGGGCTGCGCGGTGCGGAGCCCACCAGCTCCACAACCGCTGGCCTCTCACCGAGCCGAGCTCGGGAATCCCCGGTTCCATTTATGAACTCACCTCGTCACACAATCAGGTTCCATTTGACACTGGAACGGGCTCGTCATGAGAAACTGAGCCGAGTTTTTATTTACTATGACCCGTTTGTCCCGAAAAGGCGCCCCCTGCCCCCCAACAGTGCCGTGAATTTTGGGGATTTTTGGCCACACTTAACCCCTGCTGTCACCACTGACAGTCCCTTCAACTCTCAGGGTCCGCCCCAGCCCTCAGTCCGGCCCGGGGGCTGCGGGGTCCCTGTTACCTCACTACCGCTGCCCTTCTCACGCATCCTACGGGGCAGCGCTGCGTTATTTCTGTACTGCCTGAGAGAAACACAGGGACGGTCAGGCACACCGGCGGGCCTGGGTGTCCCCGGGCGGGCTCTCCTCCTGCCGGGGCCTCTCTCAGCCCCGAGCAGGGTCGGGCCATATCAGGGGTGAAGCCCCCGGCCCGGCGGAACCCTTTAGCAGGTCTAGGGCCCAGCGGGACCCTCCGGCGGGGCTCGGGGCCCTCCTGGAGCCGCCAAACTCCCGCCCCCCCGTACTCCCCTCACCGCCCACCCCCCCGCTCCCTCACACAAACACGGCCCGAGGCGGAGCGATGAAATGGGCGGGAAACACTGGCCGCTTCCTATTGGCTCTCCCGGCTGTCCGTCCGCATGACCCCGCCCCTCGCCGCGGCGCTCGTTATTTCTATTCGCCGGGCGATGACGTCACCGACGCGAGCACGCCCCGCCCTCACCCCGCTGCGTGCCGTGTGCAAAGGTAACACAGCCGTTAAACGAGCCGCGGGGCGGAGCCAGCGATGGACGGGGAAAGAAGCGGCTCGCCCATTGGGCGCCGCGGGATGTTCAAACTAGTATGGGAGGCGATGATTGGCGGCGACGCGGCGCGGTCCGCCGCCCCCGCCCGGGCGGGTCATTGTCTGGCGGCTCCTGAGGCGGGTCGGGCGCGGCGGCGGCTCTGGGGCTCGGACGGCGGCGGCGGTACCATGGTGAGGGTAGGGGTAGTCGGAGAGCTCGGGGCTCGGGGGGCCGGCCAGGACAGCGCGGCTGGGCTGAGCCGGGCCCCGTGGGGCCGCCAATGGCCGCTGCTGTCAGCCCAGGCCGGGCGGGGGACGGCCCCCGGTGCGTGACCTTGGGTCCGGCCCGGCGCTTCCTCAGTGCCCCGTGGCCGCCGCCGCCGCCTGGCTCCTGCGGAGGGGATTTGTCCTGCCTTCCAAATCCGGCCCCGCCGGTGCCGTCCAGCGCTGTCAGAGCGGTGCGGTGTCAGCCGGTGTCTCCTCGGTCGCGGCTTGTACCGGTTGCGGGCCGGTTGCACGGGAGGAAGCCCGCAACCGGCACAAGCCGTTGTCGTGGGGGAAACGTCAGTCGAGGGGGCCCGAGCGGGGTCTGTCAACCGCCCGGCGCCTCCTTCGGGGTTCCGCGGGATACATCCCAGCCCGCTTCCCGGGGGACCGGCCCGGTCCGCGGGGGAAGGAAAGGGAGGCTCGTTCTCCCCCGTGCCCCGTTCCTGTGGCCCCGTGGGGGGAATGGGGGGAGCCGGGTCTGGAGCTGTCAGCGAAGGCAGACAGGGGGATGGGGGTTAGGGAGGCTCTGTGGATCTGTGAGAGGTTCCGTGGATCTGCAGGATGTTTTGGGTTGTTCTGAGGATCCTTGAGGGGGTTCCGTGGATTTGCAGGGGGCCCGGGGGACTCCATGGATTAGCGAGAGGGTTCTGTGGTTACATAGGGGGTTTCTGGGGATTTGTGGGGGATTCGGGTGGTTCTGTGGATCCGTGGGGGATTCTGTCGTTCTGTGAAGATACCCTGTGGATCCACGGGAGGGGTTTTGTGGATCTGCAGGGGGCTTGGGGGGTTGTGTGGATCCGCAAGGGATTTCTGTGGGTTTGCAGGGGACTCGGGGGGTTCTGCGGTACCGGGTGGGGATGGGGTGGTGGGTGTTTGAGGGGATTCTGTGGACCCTTGGGGGAGTTCTGTGGATCCACAGGTGGAGTCGTGGGGGTTCCGTGGGGGGCTCTGGGATTCGCGGAGGTTCCGGAGCCAGCGGTAAGGGCCCCGATCCCTCAGCGTTAATGGAAACACCGTTGGGTTACGCAACTCCTGCTGCTGCCAAGAACTTGTGCTCGGGGATGTCTGGGAATGTGCGGCAGGAGATAAGTTGCTGTTTGAAGGGGTTTTATCCTGTTTGAAGCAACAAGAAAAAACAATGTTTGCCTGCTGTGAGGGATCCAGCGGGTCAGACCCAGGGAGGATTTAGCACGGGAATGTGCTCCCAGCGAGGGACTTTGGTGGAGAGAAGGGATGGAGATGGCACAAGGATTGCCTGAGTCCCTGGGAGCCCCAGTCCGGAGGTTGAGGAGAGAATCCTCGGGATTCGTTCCTCAGGAGGGAGGAATCCAGGAGCCTTCATTCCCAGCATGGAGTTGGATGATCTCTCATAGGGAGCTGGGGGCAGCTGGGCTGGGAGAACCTCCCCTTTTCCCTGTGCAAACCCCATGGAGGATTGGTGAAAATCAGGACAAACCTCGGGATTTCCATGGCGAGATCTTTCTTCCCTCTTTTTGGTCAACCCCCCTGTAAAGATGTATCAGGCAGGCAGCTCCAAGCTGGAAAACCTGATGGGGCAGTGGGAAAGTTCACAGCTGGCTGATAAAAGCCCTCAGTGGGAACAGCCCGTGCTTTTCCCAAAGCTGCCTTTTATTCCTAGAGGAAGGAAATATCCACAAATCCCCCTTTCCTCCCCCTTTCTTTCCCATAAATCTCCCTTTCCACCCCTCAAATCCTCCCTCCTTCCCCCCAAAATGCCCTCCCTGAGTTTTGCAGTTTTATGGAGCGATGTTTTCTCCTGATGAAAGTGACTCCTGGTGCTTCACCATTTCTCCGAGTTATCCCTGAAGACTCTCCTGTCACGGCTGCTGGGACACAGGGCGGGCTTGCCAGGTCCTGGCATCCCCAGAGCCAGATCCCCTGTGGCCTCACCCCGTGCCCTCTGCTTGTTTTAATCACCTCGGGATTAATTAATGCCCCCTCGTGACTGATTTTTTTTTTCCAATGTTTGAGCTGAAACGTAACTCCCACCTGGCTGGGATGGGACCCAGATCTTGGACATTCCCAGGTTAACCAGCATCTTGTTTTGAGGATTAATGTGCTCCACTTTCTCTCCCGGGGTCTCTGGATCATTTCAGCTCCCTCACCAAGAGCCAAAATTCCTCCTTTTTGAGGGGCTGGGGATTGTGGGATCAATATGTGCTATAAAAGCAAGGATTATGAATATCCAGGGTGTTTTCAGGCTCTCATCTCCCTGTGCTGTTGTTTCTTGTCTCTCTGTGGGCTGGAAAGCTTGGCTTTTGGGATTATTATCCCTGTTTTTTTTTACCTGGAGCTGATTTTGGGTTGCTGACGTCTTTCCCCTGGAGCGTGCAGCTCCCTCTGCCTTCCTGCGTCACCCGTGGCTTTCACCTTGTTAGGAACAGCTTTCATTAGTGATTAGTGACGTCATGGGGTCTTCCCACATCCCTGGAATGCATGGATTTCCTGACAGCGGATGGGAGAGCCCAGCAAACCCATGCTCGGCTCTTCCTTGTTACTCAGCAACTCCCAAACTCTTGGCTTTGGCATTTCCACCCCTTCCAACATGATTTTCATTAAATCCACAATTTCTTGGGCTCCCGGGTGATTTCCCAGTCTGGAGTAGGAAGGGAATTACCCCTGGATCCCACAGGATCACTTTCCCATATGCAGGAACAGGTTCCTGCCTAGTGCCCAGTGTCAATGTGTGGAGGAATCAAATCTGAAATCGAACTGGGATCACAACTGCTGGAAAAAAATGCCCAACAATGGGATTTTGGGCTGGTTTTCCCCCATCTGGCATTTTCTGGAAAATAGTGGGAATACTGGCAGCAGGAATAGGACACCTGGGTGGGGGAGCAGCTGCTGCACCCTGAAAACCTCCCTTGTCCCCTTAAGTCCGGGTGGTTTGAGAGGCCCTGAGTTGCCAGGGAGCTGCCAGATTATCCTACAGCAGGTCCCTCTGTCTTCGAATTAATGAGATTGTTTGGATTCAGGGATTAATTAGATTAATTAACAGGCCCCTTTCTCCCCCAGGCTGGTGGCAAGGCGGGCAAGGACAGCGGCAAGGCCAAGGCCAAGGCCGTGTCACGCTCCCAGAGAGCCGGGCTGCAGGTATGGCACGGGGAATCACCGGGAAACAGAATTCTGGGCAGCTGGGGGGCCCCAAACCTTCTTCTTTGTGGTCAAAACTGAATATTTTGGAATTTGGAGGCTTATGGAGCAATGAGGAGCCCTTGGGCTTGCAGAGGGGATTTGCTGTCAGGTGGCACAGAGAGGATGGGAGGATTAATTGGGAGAATTAATGATTATTTTGATAATTAATTTAAAATACAATTATTTTGTGCTATACAAGATGTAGTTACATCTTACTAAATTACATGATAGCAATATACAATATATTTATATAACAGTGTAATTTATTATTATAACAAGACATTAATACTATATATTAATTAGTAATAAATTGGATAGTGATAATTAAATCCTCTGTTTGAAGAGTTGCTCCTGGAAGCCACAGCCCAAATCAACAGTGTAGGGTGTAAATATGCACGTTGTGGGGGCTGTAGGTGTTAACGAGGTTGTTAATTGCCCCCCCAGTTCCCAGTTGGCCGCATCCACAGGCACCTGAAGACTCGGACCACCAGCCACGGGCGTGTGGGAGCCACGGCGGCCGTGTACAGCGCGGCCATCCTCGAGTACCTGACCGCTGAGGTAGGACCCCCCGTCCCCACACCCAGCACCCCTCCCCTCGGCATTCCCACCTCTTGCCGCTGTCCTGCAGGTGCTGGAGCTGGCCGGGAACGCTTCCAAGGATCTCAAAGTCAAGCGGATCACGCCCCGGCACCTGCAGCTGGCGATCCGCGGTGATGAGGAGTTGGACTCCCTGATCAAAGCCACCATTGCTGGTGGAGGTGGGTGTCATTCCCGTGTTTCCATCCTGGGGAGGGGATTTAGCAAGAAGGGGAAGTATGGGAAACCGAATAGGGATTTGGCAGTTGGCGTAAATACATGGGCTTGCTGCTTCCCTGGATTCAGACTGAGGGGGATCCACTTGATGTTCACACTGGATTTTCACAAAAAAAGGGAATTTAGGATTTCTTGGAGTTTCTTGAGAATTCTGCCAGTGACTTGACAAGAATTCTCCCTTCCTCTCTGCAGGTGTCATTCCCCACATCCACAAGTCCCTGATTGGAAAGAAGGGACAACAGAAAACGGCGTAGAAGGAGTGCGGCACCGGATCCCCCCCCGTCATCGTACTGTACCTGGGCACAGGAACATCTCGGGGATACGAGAAGTTTTTTTTAAGGAATAGTTCAAAGGAAGAGCATAGAGGATTGACTGTAGAGGAAACATTGGGATGGGTTTAGATTCTGAGTAGGACACACCGTGGGCCGTGGGGCGGCAGCCGGGGGTGGGTGAGGGGCTTGGCTGCCCCTGTGTTTTATACAAAAATGGAACCCATAAACCATTTTTTACAAAAAAGCAGACGGTCTCCAGTGGTGGCGGGGAGGGGGGGTCGGGAGGGGGTGGTCGGGACCCCCCCCCCCCGGCGCTGGGCAGAGGAGCCTGGTGCCCCCCCATGCAAATGAGCCCGCATGCAAATGCACGGTGAGGGACAAGCGCCGCCCATTATGCAAATGTTCTGGGGTGGGTGGGGCGTGCTCTGCGTGCCGGGAGCACATGGCCGCGTGTGTCCGTCTGTCTGTCTGTCCTGGACGCAGCAGTGTGTCTGTGTGTGTGTGTGTGTGTGTGCCTGTCCCGGCCGTAGGGGTGTCCATCTGTACGGTGCCCGGCGGTGCCAGCGGTCAGGCAGCCCGCAGCACAAGGGCCTGGGTGTTCACCGGACCCGGATCTGCGTCTGTCCGGGCCGTCTGTCCGGCTGTGGGTGTCAGGGTCCGTCAGGCCTGAGTGTCACTCTGTGCTGGCCACATGGGGCCTGCCCAAGCTCCCGGTGCGCCCCGTGTGTAGCAGCTGGGCACGGGGGTGCGCCGGGCCGGGCGCGGAGGCGGTGCCGGGGGGAGCCGGAGCCGGGCGGCTCCTGCACTGGCAACACCGGGTGCTGGTTGCATCAGGCGTCAAGTGGCCCCAACGGCCTAGGGCACCATCAGGGCCGTGCCCGGGCTCAGACCCGCCCCGCGGGGCCGCAGCGCCTGGGGGAGCCGCGGGCCCGGTTGCGATCGGGGGCAGGGGCAAGGGCAGGGCGGGGCCGGGCCGGGGTCGGTCCTGGCGGGCCCGAGGTCGCACAATGGCGACGCCGGTCTGCGCAAGATGGCGGCGGGGAGGCGGGGCCGTCCTCGCTGCCCGCGGGCCGTGCATTGCGCATGCGCCCTCTGTGCCGTCGCCGGACGCATGCGTGCGCCGCCGCGCGCCTCGAGCTGCCGGGCCGCGCGGGAGGCACCATGCGGCCACCACGGGGGAGTACGGCGGGGGCATCAGTGCCCGCCCCCAGCACTGCGCCATGCGGGGCAGAGGAGACTGCCTGACCGAAGGTTTAACTCTGCTGAGTGTCCAGCTGACGACGGCCCGCTCCGGGCTGCCCCGGAGGTTGAGGCCAAGCTCCGCGTTATGTAACGCTCTCCCCCTCCCCGGCTGCAGTGGTTCTGCCCCCCCGCCCCCGCGGTGCGTATTACGCTCGCCATTGGCTGGGAGCGGTAGCGGGGCGGGGCGAGGAGGCTATAACTAGAGGTGCTGAGGAAGGGGCCGCGTTCAGTCTGCCGCGGCCGTGCTTGGGTTTTGTTGTTCCTGTGTTTTCCCCTTCCGCCTGTCGCCGCCCATCGCGCCGCCATGAACGGGCAACTGAACGGTTTCCACGAGGTGTTCATCGAAGAGGGCACCTTCCTCTTCACCTCCGAATCCGTGGGCGAGGGGCACCCAGGTGCGGGCCGAGCGGGGCTGGGCGGGGCGGCGATCGCGCAGGCGCGGCCGGGCGGGGGGGGAGGAGGAGGAGGATGGTGAAGATGAAGATGAAGGAGGTGAGGATGAGGATGGAGGGGATGAGGGTGGGCCGGGGGCGTGGGGGGGGCGGTGACGCGGGCGGGCGCGCGCGCAGTGTGAGGCGGGCGCGCGCTCGCCGCATTGCGGGCCCGGCGCGCACGTGCTGCCCGCGTGGGGCGGGACACGGGGGTGACGATGGGGCGGGCGGGGGGGCCGGTGCCGCCGTGACTCAGCCGTGACTAAGCAGCTGCCGGTGCCCCCGCACCCCGCGGGACCCCCGCCGTGGGCTCCCTCCCCGCGTGGATGCCGGGGGTAAGACGGGCCTGGTGACCCGCACACACCCCCCCCCCCCCCCCCCGGGGCGGAGTGCCGCCTTCAGCCCACCCCACATCCCCCGATGGTGTCCCCGATGTCGCCCAGCCGGAGATGAAGCGTCGTGGGTCTCCCCAGATGTGCCCTCCCGCTGCAGCCGGGGGGTTACACTCCTCCCGGGGGGTGGTTGGAGCCCTCCCCAGCTCGGTACCAGCTGGTGCCGGTCTCCCCCGGTCTTTGTCCTCGCTGGTTTGGGGCACATGACCGTTAATCTCCGGAGGCAGCTGCCAACGCCCAGCGCCCGCTACTTGGGCACAGCCAGCACCCCTGAACCCCCTCAGCTCTGGCCACTCCGGCACCCACTGTCAGGGCACACCCAGCACCTCCCGAGTTCCCCTCAGCTCCAAGTCCCCCTCGGGCCCCACAGCACCCCACAGCTCTGGTCCTTCTAGCTCAAGCACCCACAAGCCCGATGGCACAACCTGCGGCTGCTCTGGGGCTCCCCCCACGCTGCCTGAGGGAGGAGGCTATGAGGTCTATTTCCTCACTCTTTCCCCCCAAAAAGCATCTGGGGGACCCCCCTCCCCTCACCCAAGCTGGGCACTGCCTTGTCCTCACCCAGATCCTGCCCGGAAGGTCGCTGCCAAGGACGCCCGCAGTCCTGGGGACACGGGTGGCCCCTGGGACACCCTGGACCCCCCCCCCACTGGCGTAAAACACCCCGGGAGCAGGAGGGAGCTGGGTGTCCGGTGGGGTATGGCTGGAACAGCTTTGCCTGGGGGCAGAGCTGCTGGAAGCTGGCATGCTGCGGATTTGGGAAGCTGGGATATGGGTCTGATCCCCTCAGTGGTGCCACAGGGCTCAGCCGTAGTTGGAGCTGGAGCTTAACTGGGACATGCCTGGAATTCCAGACTGGGGACGAGGCAAGGGCTGCGTGCACCCTGGGGGGCTCCTGGATTATGGGGCTCTGATCCCTGTGCCGGAGGCTCCGGAAGGAAGGGCTGTGCCGTGTTGGGCTGTCCCCCGCCACCGTGACGCCTCCTGCTCTCCGTGTCCCCAGATAAAATCTGTGACCAGATCAGTGATGCTGTCCTGGATGCCCACCTCAAGCAGGACCCTGATGCCAAGGTGGCATGTGGTGAGTAAGGGCACCAGGGGACAGCAGGTGGGTGACGTGGAGGTGACGCTGTGCTGACATCACTCTTGTCCCTGCAGAGACGGTTGCCAAAACCGGGATGATCCTGCTGGCGGGGGAGATCACCTCCCGGGCCAACGTAGACTACCAGAAGGTTGTCCGGGACACCATCCGGCACATTGGCTACGATGACTCCTCCAAAGGTGTGTCCCGGGGTGCCACCGCCTCAGTGACAGCACAGTGGTGGCACCGGGCTCACCACAGCCCCCTTTGTCCCCCCAGGTTTTGACTACAAGACATGCAATGTGCTGGTGGCCCTGGAGCAGCAGTCCCCGGACATCGCCCAGGGCGTGCACCTGGACCGCAGCGAGGAGGACATTGGCGCCGGTGACCAGGTGAGACCCGGGGCCGTGGGGTTGCCGTGGTGTGACCGAGGGCTGGGTGTGACCCCCTGTCCCTGTGCCACAGGGGCTGATGTTCGGCTACGCCACGGACGAGACGGAGGAGTGCATGCCCCTGACCATTGTCCTGGCGCACAAGCTCAACGCCAAGCTGGCTGAGCTGCGCCGCAGCGGAGCCCTGCCCTGGCTGCGCCCCGACTCCAAGACACAGGTGAGGTGCTGATGAGTCCCCAAAGCCCTTGGGAGCCCTTTGTTCCCCCGCCTGGCCTCTGACTGGTGTCCCCTGGCAGGTGACAGTGCAGTACATGCAGGACCGTGGGGCGGTGATCCCGATCCGGGTGCACACCATCGTGATCTCGGTGCAGCACGATGAGGACGTGTGTCTGGACGAGATGCGCGACGCGCTGAAGGAGAAGGTCATCAAGGCCGTGGTGCCGCCCAAGTACCTGGATGATGACACCATCTACCACCTGCAGCCCAGCGGCCGCTTCGTCATCGGCGGGCCCCAGGTGCAGCCGAGGGCACTGTGGTGGTGGTTCGGTGGTGGTGGTGGTGACAGTTGTGATGGCACGATGGTGGTGCTGGCAGCGACACCACGATGGTGGCAATGATGGTGCGGTGGTGGTGGCTGAGGGGTGGTGACAAGATGGTGACACAGTGGCGGTGGCACAGTGGTGACAGTTAACAGTGGTGTGATGGTGGTGGCACAGTGGTGACAATGGCACAGTGGTGGCAGAGACGGTGCGGTTATGGTGGCGGTGATAACACGACGGTGGTCACAGCATGGTGCGGTGGTTGGCAGCGGCAGCACGGCGATGGCTCGGTGGGGACGACGCTGGTGACAATACGGACAGGTTGTGACGCTGCTGTCCCCAACAGGGCGATGCGGGGCTGACGGGCCGCAAGATCATCGTGGACACGTACGGGGGCTGGGGCGCGCACGGAGGCGGCGCCTTCTCGGGCAAGGACTACACCAAGGTGGATCGCTCGGCCGCCTACGCCGCGCGCTGGGTGGCCAAGTCCCTGGTGAAGGCTGGGCTGTGCCGCAGGGTGCTGGTCCAGGTGGGTGTTGGGCTGGGTCGAGGCTGCTTCAGATGGGTGCTGCGGCCCCCCTCCCCAGCCTCTCTGGGTCCAGCCTCACCCCCACCTCCACCTGCCCCCCGCAGGTCTCGTACGCCATCGGGGTCTCGCACCCCTTGTCCATCTCCATCTTCCACTACGGCACCTCCCAGAAGAGCGAGCGGGAGCTGTTGGAGATCGTCAAGAAGAACTTCGACCTGCGGCCTGGGGTCATCGTCAGGTAACGGGCGTGGGGGGCTGTGCCGGGGGGTGGGGGTGGGTGGGGGTCCCTCCCGGAGCAGCCTGGGGACCGCCTGGCGCCCTGGACCCGGCGCGGAGCCGCTCGGCCGAACGGAGAAGGCGCGCTCGGGGCGCGGACGGGGTAAGTATCCGCCGGAGCCGAGCGCTTGGAGCTTCCCCGGAGCCGGGAGCCAGCCGGGTGCTTTGGGGAGCAACCGGGGAAGCTCCAACCGCCCCGCGGGGTGGGGAGGAGGCGGAGGCGCCGCTGCGGAACCCCCGGCCAGGCAGGGAAGGGGCGAAGGCAGGACCCCGGGGCCACCTCACTGAGTCGGGAATTGTGTATTCCAGGGATCTGGATCTGAAGAAGCCCCTCTATCAGAGGACCGCAGCCTATGGCCACTTTGGTAGGGACAGTTTCCCTTGGGAAGTGCCCAAAAAACTAAAATACTGAGGAGAAAAGAGCATTGTTAGGGCTTTTCCCCCCACTCCCGCGGGCGTAGGTTACAGAGAAGCCCGTGGGCTCTGGGGGAAAGAGCTCCCAGCCCCCCCCCAGGCTCCCCGGCCCCGCCATTGTCTCTCACCATCGTTTTGGTTGTGTGGGGACCACGTGCCTCTCCTGGAGCCCACCCCTGTGTCCCCCCAAATCCCTCCGGATGGTTTTTAACAAATCTGTCTTTACTCCGAGCTTGGAGATGGGGAAAAAGGCCCAAGTGCCCTCTCAAGCCCTCCCCCATGCCCCCACAGTCCCACTGTGGCAAGGGCCACCCCATTCTGAGTCCCAGCAGTACTGCTGTGGGGGTTACCCCATTTTATCACTCCCCATTCCCCCTTGACCCCGAATTCCACTACATCAGGGGGACCTCCCATTTTTGCTCCCACTGTCCCCCCCCCATCCTGGTGCGGGGGGGGGGACACACAAACCTCTCATTGTGGCTCCCTGTGTGTCCCTCCCCACAGTCCCCATTCCACTGGGGGGATACTCATTTTGGCTCCCCCAGTCCCACTGGTGGGGGGGGACATTTCCCATTCCACCTCCCCACCCCCCCCTGGGACCTCGCTGGTGCTGGGTTTGGTTCTTAACCCTCATTTTTAACCTCTTGTTCCAAAAATGCACATTTTGGGGGGGACACGCTAAAGCCGACCCCCAACCCCCCCCTGAGGGTTCGGTACCAGAGGAAAACATTTTACATTCTTTTTTTTTTGGGTTTTAATCCAAAAGCTGAAGCGACTCCCCAACTGCACAACTCCTCCACACCCCCCAACTTTGTCCAGATTTTGGGGGGGAAAGGGGGGCATTTGGCGCTTGATACTTGAAGGTTTGGTGTATTTATTGTGCGCCGAGGCGGGGGCGTGAGTACAGAGAAGTCCCCGCACTCAGCCGGCAGCTCCTGATCCCTGAAAGCCCCCCCTTCCCCTCCCCCTGCCCTCCCCCTGCCCCCCACCAATTTGGGGCGAAATGGGGGGGAAATGGGTTTGTTGGAGCGCCGGGGGTGCCTGGGCGTGGCGCTGGTGGCCGGTGTGGTACAGAGAAGCCGGCTTGTTTACTGCCCGCCCGGGCTCCGGCCCCCAGAGTGCCTTGGGGGGGGGCAAGGGGGGCTTTCTCCTGCCCCTGAGGATTTTTTTTTTTCTTGGTTTTACTATTTTCGGGAGGTTTCATCCGAATGTTTTGATCCACTGAATCCAAAAATGAGTTTAAAAAGAAAAGAATCTTAATAAAAGTGATGGGTTGGATGGAGCCACCTCGAGTGTGTGGGGGAAACGGCGGGGAGAGACGGGTGCAGGGGGGAGCTGAAGGGTTTGGGAAACCGAGGCACGGGGAGACAGAGAAATTGGGGTACAGGGGAAAGTGGGATATGGAGGATTAGATAGGGAGAAAGTGTAGGGGGGGACCAGGTACAGGGGAAACTGAGGCACAGGGTCCTGGGATGGGAGAAAGGGGCATGGGGGGAGCTGGGGGGGAGTGACTGAAGCACAGGAGAAATGGACGGGGGAACTGGACACAGCTGGAACGAGTATCAGGGCAGCAGGGATGGGGGACACTGGGGTTTGGGGAAATGGGCACGGGGGGAACTGGGGTGCAGGGGAGACTGGGATGGGTGAACTGGGAAGGGTTGGGGAATGTGGCTGGGGAGCTGGGGGATGGAGGGAAATGGGTACACGGGGTGGGGAACGCCCAGGGCAGGGGGAGCCAGTTACCGTGAGAATCCGGAGCACGGGGGGAAACTGAGGCACGGGAGGATTTCTGGCTTAAAAAATAGCGTTTATTTAGAGTGTTCAGAGCTCGGGGCCCCTCTGGCCCCCCCCATCGGTCTCGGGCCGAGCCTCCTCCTCCTCCCCGTTCCAGCTGGCGAAGGCCACCTCCTGCGCCAGGCGCTCCGGGGACGGGCGGCCCAGCGCCAGGTTCCGCAGCGCGATCAGCGTCATCAGGGCACTGCGGGGACAGCGGTGGGCACCGGGGGGCACGGGGGGCAACGGGGGCGGGGACAGGGGGACAAGGGGGCTTTGGGACTGACCTGCGGCGGAAGAGGACGAACTTCCTGCGGAGGAAGCGCCGGAGGCGCTGGGCCAGGCTGGACTCGTGCTCCCGCCGCTGCTGCCGCCGCTCCCGCCGCAGGAACAGAGACACCACCGGGTCCAGTGGGACCCCCGCGGGCGGGGGCTCCCCCAGGATGGGCCGCAGCTCGGGGGGCAACGGGGACTGTTCTGGGGTGGAGGCGGGAGGTGATGGGGATTTTGGGGTCCCTGTGATGCCCCCAGTCTGGTGATGGGAATTGGGGATGATGCCCTGATCTCCCCACACAGGGATTGGGGTCCTCCATGATCCCCTCAGCCCAGTGCTGCCCAGGGGCTGAGGTGATGGGGATTTTGGGGTCCCCATGTCCCCTCTGCTGCCCAGGGGATGAGGTGATGGGGATTTTGGGGTCCCTGTGACCCTAGGGCGAAAACTGACGGATTTTTGAGGGGTTGTCTTCCCACTACTCAGAAAGACGTGAGGTGCCAGGAATTGGGGGGGACCCTGTCATTCCTCCACCCCAGTGACAGGGATTGGGGGTCTTCCTGGGACCTCCCCCCATGGCGTAAGATGCTGGGGATTTTGGGGTCCCAGAAAGCAAAGTGTCAAGGATTTTGAGATTCCCAGGTGTGAGGTGTTGGGGATTCTGGGGTCCCCAGGGATGAGGTGCTGGGTATTTGGGGGTCCTCACCGGTGCCGTTGCGCACACGCTCCCGCAGCTCCCGCAGCTGCGTCAGGTTCCGCTCCAGCTGCAGCGCCGTGGTGTTGACGTACAGGTACATGTAGCACGAGGGCTCCGGGGACACCGTGTGCACCTTGTGGTACTGCCCCGCTGGCAGCTGGGGGGGGGACACGGTATCAGCATCCCCAGGCACCCCCAGGCCCCCCAGGGTCCCCCCGAGCCTCACCTGCATCCCCTCACCCTCCTGCAGCGAGTGGTTCTGCTGCTGCTCCACCAGCTCCACCAGCACCTTCCCCCGCAGGACCCGCAGGCTCGTGTTCCCCAGGTCCTCGCTCACGAAGTTCTCCAGGTACAGGCCTGGAACAGAGCTGGGTCTGTACCCCCACCCCGAAGCCCCCGGCCCTGTGCCCCCACCCTGAGCCCCCGGACACTCCTGTGCCCTGTACCCACAACCCCCCTCAACCCCAGGATTCCCCCACGCCCTGTACCCAACCCCTGAACCCCTGGGACCCTTCGTTCCCTGTACCCACTGCTGACCGCCCTCCATGCTCTGTAACCCCTGGCCCCACAAGTGCCCTGTACCCCACCCCCAGGACGCCCTGACCCCCAGGGCCCCT
Source organism: Coloeus monedula (assembly GCF_965178545.1). Lineage (NCBI taxonomy): Eukaryota > Metazoa > Chordata > Aves > Passeriformes > Corvidae > Coloeus > Coloeus monedula. The sequence continues at coordinate 4,842,611 of NC_138808.1, read as the reverse complement.
AGGGCCGCACCGGGGAAGTCTGCAATGAACACGGTGTCCGTGTGTCCATCCAGCTGCGCCTCCATCTCCTGCAGCTGCTGACGCCACGGAGAGAGATCCACGAGCAGCGGGAGCAGCCACGGCGTGGGGGTCCATGGGGACCATGGAGCACGGACCAGGTCCACCCGGGGGTCCACAAGTCTGGGGGAATGAGGTGTCAACACCCCTCAGCACCCCCAAATCCTGTGGGACTATAGGACCCACGGCGTGGGGTCCACAGGGACCACAACAGGTCCACCTGTGCAGATAAATCACCTGTCCCTGTGTCCTCCCCAACCTCGGCTGGAAGCAGCAGCTCCACCAGCAGCAGCACCCACAGCTGTGGGCCCACAGCTCCCACACCAGCTCCACCCGCGGGTCCCCCACCCTGTGCAGCCAAGCCCTGCGTCCCCATGTCACCCAAAACCCCGGGTATCCCTCCAGAATCCCATGTGGCCCCCACAAGATCCCGGGTACCCCAAAGGCCTCTGCCTGCAGCGACAGCACCCACAGCACGAGGTGCCCCAGGGCTCGCGTGCCCCAGCCCAGACCCACCCGCAGGCCCCCCACGGCCCCTGTCCTGTCCCCCACCTCTGCTGGAAGCGCTCGTTGATGGACACCCAAACGTCGAAGTAGATCTGGGGCTCGGTGACGTTGTAGCGCGGCAGCAGCTGGCTCAGGCAGGCCGAGTACTGCTTGAGCATGTCCGCGTGGTCCCGCCAGCGCCGGCTCTGCGTGAACGCCTGCGGGGACCGGGGGGAAACTGAGGCACGGGGGAATGAGGGACGGGGACCACAATGGGGGACGGCGGGGAAACGAGGAATAGGGGAAAACGAAGGCCAGGGGGTGTCCCATGGATGAGAGGTGATGGGGAAACATGGGCAGAAATGGAGGCACAGGGGGAAAATGAGGGATGATGGAAACTGAGGCACAGTGGGGGGCTCATGGGGGAAATCCCTGAACTTGGGAGAAATTGGGGGGGTCACCAGGCACGGCGAGAAAATGAGGGACTGGGGAAACTGAGGCCCGGGGGGGTGTCGGCTCAAAACACTGAGTTTATTTAGACGGATCAGAGTCCCCCATCCCTCCCCACCCCAGGGCCTGGCTCACCCCAGTCTCAGGTGCCGCCAGGGCTCACTCACCCCTGGTTTCAGGTAGCCCACCTCCCCGGTGAGCCCATCCCTGTAGGTGATCTTGACGTGCTGGTGGAAACGGGAATGGACCATCATGTCCCAGGAGTAGCCGTAGAGCCCGTTGGTCCAGTTGTTGTAGCCCTGGGGGGACATGGGGGGGTCACAGAGCACAGGGGTGTCCCCACCCCAGGGGACAAGGAGGGGACAGGGACCCCCATACCTACCACCAGCCCCCTTTTACCACCCTAAGTGCCCCCCCACAACACCACAAAATGTTCCCTACATGCTCCCAAATGCCCTCCACATCCCCCAACCCCCTCCCCGTGTCCCCAAACTCTTTCTTACTCTTCTCAGACCACCCCCATGTCCCCAAACCGTCTCCCCAGTCCCCCCGCGCCCACCTGGGTGATGAAGTGGGAGTAGGGCAGGAAGAGCTGCTCCAGCACGTAGAGGATGGTGAAGGCTGCAGCCAAGTGCTGGCGAGGCCGAAGGCCCCCTCGCGCCCCCCGGGCCTTGTAGTGGCAGTCAGGGCTGGGCTGGGGAGGCTCCGTGCTGGGGAGCCACCCCCGCAGCCAGGGGGGGCAGCGGGCCAGGAGCCCCCGTGGCCACTCGGGCCGGCAGAAGAGCCCGTTGGTGGCCAGCATGGTGTAGGAGAACATGCCTGGGGGGGGACACTTAGGGACCCCCACTGCACCCAGGGGTGGGGGGTGCCCCTGTCTGGGATCGGGGGGGTCCCTGCACAGGGCCAGGGTGTTTTGGGGTGTCTGGGTAGCCCTGTTGGGGACTGGGGGGGGGATTTGGGGGCCATGGAAGGGGAACTTGCTCTGGTTGGGGGTGTTTGGGGGTCCCCAGGTGCCCCTGCCCTGGCTCAGGGTGTGTTTGGGGGGTGCCCAGGTGCCCATCCCAGTCTGGGGGTGATTTAGGGGAGGGCTAAGGGGTGCCCCTGCCCAGAATGAGGCTGTTTGGGGTTGTCCTGAATGAGGGTGATTTACAGGGAGTATCTGGGTGCCCCTACTATGGATAAGGGTGATTTAAAAGGGGTTGGAGGGGTGCCCCTGCCCTGGCTCAGGGTGTTTTGGGGGTGCCCAGGGGTCCCATGCCCAGGTTGGGGGTGCTTAAGGCGAGTCATAGAGTGGCTGGGTGCCCCCACCCAGGCTCAGGCTGCTTCAGGGGGTGCCCCTGCCCAGGCTGGGGGTGCTCTGGGGGTGCCCTGGGGCTGTCTGGGGGTGCCATGTCCCCCCTCACCAATGCTGAAGAGCTGGGAGTTCATGCAATGGAAGTAGGTGACGAAGACGAGGGCGAGGGGCCGCGTGGCGTCGAAGAAGAGCAGGAAACCGGCAGAGAGGTCGAGCACCAGTCCCCCACCGTGCACCACCAGCCGGCTGGTCAGCTCCTCGGACAGCACCAGCCTGGCCACGGAGCCTTCCTCGGCATCGGCCTCACCCTGCCCCTCCTCAGCCCCACCCATCACCTCCCCCCCTTCCTCCTCCTGTCCGTCACATTCCTCATCCTCAACCCAAACCCATCCCCCTGAACCCGTCCTCATCCCATCCCATCCCTGTCCTAACCCCAGCCCATCAGCCCCCCTCCCCTCCCCATCCTCCTTCCCCCTCCCCATCGAACCTCCTTACCCTCATCCTCACTCCAACCCCATAACCCTCCTCATCCCATCCCATCCCATCCCATCCCATCCCATCCCATCCCATCCCATCTCATCCCAATCCCATCCTGTCCCACCCTCGCCTTCATCCTCATCCCTATCATCCCCCCTCACCCTCCTCTGCCCCATTCCTGTCACCCCATCCCCATTACCTCCTCCTCATCCTCACCTTGGACCCCACAATTCCACTACACCCCCATCAACTCCCCTCACCCTCCTCATCCTCACCCCAAACCACCTCTCACCCTCCTCATCCTCAGCCCACCCCTGTCCCCCTCCTCACTCTCACCCCTTCCCCTCCCCTGACCTGAAGGGTGCAAAGAGCCAGTGCCGGGCGAGGGTCCCCATGGAGAAGCCCCCGACCCAGTCGGCATCCAGCTTCTTCAGCCCCGCGATGAAGTACACGATGAACACCTGGGGGGACACGGTCAGGGAGTCCCAGGGGTGCCGGGGGGCCCCGGGGGTCCCAGGCAGGGACACCCACCTGGGCACGCAGCAGGGCGTAGTTCCACAGCGGGACGTGGGCGTTCCTCTTCTGGGGACGGAAGAGCCCATCCACAGACCTGCAGGAGCACGGGGCACCCCGGGCACAGGGGGACAAGGCCACTGTCACCCCATTGCCAGAGCCCTGGGGACACCTGTCACTGCCCCAGGGGACACACTGGCAACAGTGCCAGGGGTGACACCGGGACCTGTCCCACCGGGTGGGCACTCAGTGCCAAAGGGATATCCCCTGGGGACACAGCACCATGGGGACCCCGGGACCCGTGCCACCTGCTGGGGACATGATGGCCTGTGCCATCCCAGGGGGCCCCCGTGCCACAAGGGACCTCAGAACCTGTGCCATCCACAGGTGACCCAGTGCCACAGGGGTCCCCAGGGCCTGTGCCACCTCCTAGAGACAACGGGGCCACAGGGGATCCCAGGACTTGTGCCACCCCACAGGAACCCAATGTCATGGGGGTCCCGAGGACCTGTGCCACCCCCTGAGGACCAAGTGCCATGGGGACCTAGGGGTCTGAGCCACCCCACTGGGACCCTGGTGCCACAAGGGACCCCAAAACCTCTGCTGCCCCATGGGAACCCCAGCCCCACGTCACCACCCTGCTGCCTTGCAGAGCCCTGGGATCCCCAGTGCCCCCCATGTCCCCCGTGTCCCCACAGGCTCCCTGTGCTCTGGGGGTCCCTGCAGCCCTCCAGGTGCCCACCCGTAGCGGTCAGCGCCCAGCAGTGCCAGCTGGAAGCCCAGCAGCCCGTAGAGGTAGGAGTGGTTGTTCCAGGAGGTTTTATCCAGCAGCAGCAGGTACCAGTACGGGCACAGGAACGCGATGCAGCTCAGCCGGTAGCAGCACCCCAGCATGATGCCCAACGCTCCTGCGGGCACAGGACCCCCGGTGTACCCCCCAGCCCCTCCTGGTGCCTGTCCCCAGCCTCCCTCAGCTCCCTCCCAGTCCCAGTGTCCATCCCAGTGCCCCTTCCCACCCCAGTGCCAGTCCCCCCCGTGATTCCTGCCCGTATGCCAGCCCCGTTCCTGCCCCAGTGCTGTCCCCTGCCCATCCCGCTCCTCCCGGGCCTGTCCCAGTCCGTACCCAGGAACATGATGGTGTAGAGCAGGTACATCCAGTCCAGGGGCAGGGGCTGCAGGAAGGGCAGCAGTGGGAAGCGACACACGTCCAGCCCATCCAGGTACCGCTGGTCCAGGTGCCCCAGGCCCCGCTCCTGCGGCACATCCAAGGCCATCAGCAGCCCTGGGGGGATGAAGGGGGGTCAGTGATCCCACCAGGCCGGGGGGACCCAGGCAGCCGTCGGTCAGTGACCGTGTCCCCCCATCTGGCCGCAGGAGGCCCCAGGCGTCCGGGCGGGCACTGACCCCCTCCACCCACCCAGGCCGCTGCCCAACCTTTGTTCCGGTGCTGACGTGTCACGGCTGGACGCCACCGGCCCCCCCCGGGTGGGGGGGACCTCCCGGACCTCAGTCCCTCCACTCAAGCCCCTGAGCCCTCCCAAAGTCCCGGTGCCCCCCGGGCCCCTGGATTCCCCGAGCCCCCCCAGGCCCAGCCTCCCTGTTCCCCCAGAGTCCCCACGGAGCCCTCCCGGAGCTCCCCCATCCCTCCAGAGCCCCCCGGCCCCCGCAGCCACTCCGACCCCGCCAGCCCCCCTCCCCTGTTCCCCGTTTCCCCTCCCGAGGCCCCTCTGGCCCCCCAGCCCACGATCTCCCTGTCCCCCGCCGTACCCTCCCCGGACCCTCCCATCCCGTGCCCTCGGAGCCCCCCAGAGCCCTCCCAGCCCCCTCGGGCCCCCCCCAGCTCTTGCTCACCCTGTCCCCCCGGTGTCCCCCCGGTGTCCCCCCGGTGCCCGGTCTCCCTGTTCCGGTGCCCCCGAGCCCTGCGGTCTGTGTGCCCCTCAGAGCCCCTTGATCCCTCCAGCCCCCGGTCTCTCTGTGCCCCCGAAGCACCTCCGGCCCCGCCGGTCCCACCCAGCCCCGGTTCCCCCGGAACCCCGCGGTGCCCCTTCCCCGCGGACCGAAGGCTGCGCGGAAGGCTCCGAGCGCAGCGGGGTCCTGCGGCCGGTGCAGCAGCCGGACGAAGCGGTGCCATCGCGTCAGGTCCCGCAGCTCGAACCCCAGCAGCCGCTGCGCCAGCCCGGGGCCGGTACCGGGGGACTTGGGGGGCCCGGTGGGGTTCGGGGGCCGCCCCGCCGCCTCTCCCCGCTCCGGCCGCCTCCGCCGCGCCGGGCCTGCCGGGGGTCACAGGTCAGGGGTCATGGGGGTCACGGGGGTCACCGGGGGTCCGGCACCCCCCGCCCCGCCCCGCTCCGCACCCGCCGCCGCCGCCGCCATCGCCCCGACCTCGCCCCGCCGCCAGCGCAGCACGTGACGGCCGCGGCAGCCAATCAGCGGCGTGGGGGGCGGGGCCTCCGGGGACACACCCAGTCAAACCCCGCCCCTCCCCTCAGACTCCGCCCCCGCCTCGCGACCCCCGCCCCGGCCCGGCCTCCCCCGCCCCGGCCCGGCCCCCCCGGCCCCGCCCCCCCGGGCCCGCGACCCCCGGCCCGCCGTGACCCCCGACCCCACCCTGACCCCGGCCCCGGCCCCGCCGCTCGCCCCAGCCCCGGCACCCCCCGGCCCTACCCCGCCGCTCCCCCGGCCCGCCCCCGGCCCGCCCCCGGCCGCCGGTGCCGCCGCTCCCGGAAGCCCCGGGCAGGCGGGGCGGGTCCGGGGCCGCCGCGGGAGCGGAGCCGAGCGGGGCCGGACGGGCCATGGTGGGACAGGGGCACGGGGGGCACGGGGGGGGGGCACGGGGGGTCCCTGTGGGGGCTCCGGGGCGGCCCGTGGGGAGCGCGGGGAAGGAGCCGGGGTGTTCCTGGGTGTCCGTGGGGTGCCAAGGGGGTGTCCGTAGGGGCTGAGCGGTGCCCGTACGGGGCTTGGGGGGTCTCTTTGGGGCACGTGGGGGGGTTTGGGGTGCCCGCAGAGCGCTGGAGGAAGTGCCCAGGCTGCCGTGGGGTGCCCATAAGGTGCTTATGGGGTTCCTCTGGGGTGCGTATGGGGGGGCTGGGTGCCGAGAGGGTGCCTGTGGGATGTGGGGGGTGTCCGGGGGACCCACAGGATGCCTGGGGAAGCGCCTGTGGGGTGCTTGGGGTGGACGTGGGGCACCTGTGGGGTGCTTTTAGGTTCATATGGGGTGCCCATGGTGCATATGCGGTGCCAGGTGGGTTCACAGAAGGTGCTGGGGGTGCCTGGGGTGCCCATAAGGTGCTTAGGGGGTCTCTTTGGGGTTTCTGGGGTTCATATGGGGATCTGGGGTACGTATGGGGTGCCAAGGGGTGCACACAGCGTGCTGGGGGGTCCATGCTGTGCCTGCAGGGTGCTTGGGGATATCCATGCCTGGGGGGCGTGTGGAGTGCTCAGAGGGTGCCTACGGGGTGCTGGAGGTGTTGGGGTGTGTGGGATGCCTGTAGGGGCTCGAGGAAGCGCCCAGAATGCCTGTGGGGTGCTCAGCAGATGCTTGGGGTGGGCATGGGGTGCCTGTGAGGGACTCAGGGTGCTTATGGGGTACTTCAGAGTGTATATGGGGTATCTAGAGAGCATATGGGGTGTCTGAGATACATACGGGATGTCCTGGGGGTGCCATAGGGTGCGTGGAGAGGTGCCCAGAGTACACACAGGGTGCTTGGCAGGTGCTTGGTGTGGACCTTGGGGTGCCTTGTAGGTACTGCGGGGGCACTTTTGGGGTACGTGTAAGGTGTGTATGGGGAGCGTATGGGGAGTGCTCAGGGGGTGTATATGGGGTACCCATGGGATGCTGGGGTGCCCATGCAGGGATTGGCAGGTACCGTTGGGGTGCTTGGGGTGTTTGTAGGGTGTCCAGGGTATCTTGGGAGTGCTGGGGGTGCCCCAGGGTATGCATGGGGTGTCTGTAGGGTGGTGTGGGGTGTTCATGCGATGTTGTGGGAGTGTCCAGGACACATGTGGGGTGCTGGAGGTGCCCCCCTGACCCCTGCCCTGTGTTGCAGGCGAGGGTCCCGGGGGGGGTCCCGGCGGATGTCGCGACAGATGCCGCGGCGGGCGACGGGCGCGTGCGGGCGCTGCAGCGGGAGGTGCAGGGGGTCACCACCATCATGACCCAGAACGTGGAGCGGATCCTGGCGCGGGGGGAGAACCTGGAGCAGCTGCACAGCAAGAGCCAGGACCTGGAGGCCACTGTGAGGGGGGCACAGGGGGCGTGAGGAGGGGCATGGGGTCCCAAGGGTGGGTACAAAGCTCCCTGAGGTGACTCAAGGCCCCTGAGGTGGCACGGTGTCTCTGAGGTGGTGCAGGGCTCCTGAGGTGGCACTGGGTCCCCAGGGTGGGTGCTGGAACCCCAGGGCGAACACAGGATCCCCAGGGATCCCCAGGGGAGACCGGGGTCCCTAAGGGGACTGCAGGGTGCCCAGCGGGTTGGCAAGGGACACTTGGGTGGCAGGAGCTGTCACTAGGATGTCCGTGGGGGTCCCCAGGGTTTCAGTTGGTGTCCCCAGAGTGGCAGCAGAGGGTCCCCAGGGTGTCAGGGATGTCCCTGGGGTGGCAGTTGGGATCCCCAGGGTGTCAGGGGCGTCCCTGGGGTGGAAGTTGGGATCCCCAGTGTGTTAGGGGCATCCCTGGGGTGGCAGCTGGGATCCCCAGGGTGTCAGGGGCGTCCCTGGGGTGGCAGTTGGGGTCCCCAGGGTGTCAGGGGTGTCCCCATGTCTCTGTCCCCCCAGTCGGAGCACTTCCGCACAACATCCCAGAAGATGGCCCGGCGCTACTGGTGGAAGAATGTGAAGCTGCTCGTCATCCTCGGCCTCGTGGGCGTCATTGTCCTCGTCCTCATCATCCTCCTGGCCACTGGCACCATCCCCACCTAGAGCCAGTGTCCCCACGGAGACATGGCCACCCCAGGGCCCAAATACAGATGGGGGAAAGAACCAGTGGGACTTGTGTGTGTGTGTGTGGTGGGGGGACATGGGGACATGGGGAGGGACACAGATGGACATGGTGAGATGGGCATGGGGGGACACAGGGACGTGGGAGGACACCAAGGGGACAGATGTAGGGGCACGGGAATATGCATGGGGACACGGGGGGACCGGCCCCAGGGATGTGGGGATGTGTGGGAACACTCACGTGGGGTCATGGGGGGGACACGTGTGGGGACACAGGCATGAGGGGGTGCGTGGGGGGGTGGGTGCTGTGCCAGGGCACGGGGGGCGGTGCCAGGCACCGAGGGACAAAGGACACTGTGGTGGCACTGCCACCCTCGGAGGCTGGGTGGAAGGGGGGGAGAAGGGGGAGGGGACAGGCGGGGACAGGGACGTGGGGGCTCCTCCGAGACCCGGACATGGGGGTCCTGGTGAAGGCCCATATCTGCAGGGACCTGGGGACACCGACATGTGCGGAGCTGTGGGGCCCCTTTTCTGGGGGACAGGGCAGCCCCCAAAGCACACACGTCGGGGGGTCCTGGGGACACGGGGGCCCGGGGGGCTGTAGGGACACGGGGCTCTCCGAGGGTCCTGGGGACATGGCGGGCCCGGGGGACCCGGCTGAGTGGGGGGTCCTGGGGAGCCCCGTCCCGGGGGGTGCGGGCCGCGGTGTCCGGGGACTGCGGCCCCTCGGGGGTGGGGCGGTCCCGGTCCCTCCCGTCGGGGGCGGCCGCTGGGGCCCGAGACGGGACGGGTACAGGAACGGGCGCACCGGTACGGGACCGACACCGACCCGCGGTACCGGGACCATGGTGAGTCCCGGGCCGCCGCTGCCACCGCTTTCGCTTTCGCTTTCCGAGGGGGCAGAGCCGAGGTCGGGACCGGGATCGGAGACACGGGACCCGCCGGGCTCGGGATGCCCCGGTGCCGGTCCCGGTCCGCCCCCCGGGCTCTCCCTGCCGAAGGGAGGGACGCGGGCCCCGGGGGTGGCGGGAGGTGGCCCGCGCGGGACTTTCCGTGTCCCTGCGTGTCCCGGCCCCGCGAGTCGCTCGTGTCCCTCGCCGTGCCCCGGTGTCCCCTGACGCCGCAGTGCTCGTGTCCCCCCCGGTCCCCGTCCTCAGGTGACCCCGTGCCCACGTCCCCACGGTTTCCTGTCCCCGTGGTCCCCGTGTGCCCCCTCCCGCAGCTCCAGTATCCCTGCGGTGCCCTTGTCCCCATGGTCAGGGTGTGTTCCTAGGGTGGTATTTTCCCCATGGTCCCCGTGTCTCCATCGTCCCCATGATCTTCGTGTCCCCTGGTCCCCACATGGCCCATCCACACAGTCCCCGTGGTTCTTGTGTCCCCATGTTCCCCCAGTCCCCCTTCCTCATGGTGCCCATGTCCCCGGTGTCCCTGCCTGTCCCCGTGGCATCTCCATGTCCCCACGGTCCCGATATCCCCATGTCTGTCCCTGTGTCCCCCTGGTCCCCCTTCGCTGCAGTTCCCATATCCCCAGTGTTCCCGCAGCATCTCCCCCGTGTCCCCACGGTGTCCCCACATTGTCCCCCGTGTCCCCAGGCGGGGCTGGCGCGGTGCCAGCGCGAGGCCGAGGAGGTGGCGGAGCTGATGCGACAGAACGTGGTGCGGGCGCTGGAGCGGGAGGGGCACCTGGAGCAGCTGCAGAGCCGTGCCCAGGACCTGCGACAAGCGGTGGGACCACGGGGACACAGGGACCGGGGGAGGGAGGGGGCTTTATAGGGACATGTAAATCCGGGGACACACAGAGCCCAGGGGACACTGTAGAGGCATCAAGCCCCAGGGAGGACCGTTACAGGAACATAGGGCCTGGGGGGGACAGTATAGGGATATACAGCCCTACAAGATACATACAGAGCCCTGGGGGACACCATGGGGACATAAATCCCAGGGGTGGACTTGCTCTAGGGACATCGAGCCCTGCTGCTTCCTCCTGGGGAACTTAGAGGGCCCCAGGAGGGACAAACTATTGGGACACAGAGCTCTGGGGCGACCTATAGTCCTGGGGGGCATTGTGGGGACACAAAGGGGCTGCGGGACACTGTGGGGACATATAGCCTGGGGAGGAGGGACTCCAGGGCCATAGGAGGGCTGGGGGGGTGTTTGTCTGTTCCTATAGGTCCCCCCAACCCCTGTGTAGCCCTTGGGGGACTGTCCCCTATCCTCCCCATGTCCCCACAGAGTGAAGCCTTCACCCGCACCACACAGACGGTGACGCGGCGCCAGCGCAGGCGCCAGCGGCGGTGGCACCTGGTGGCCCTCGGCCTCGGCCTCCTCCTCCTCTTCATCCTGGGTCTGGCACTGGCGCTGGCCCTGGCACGGTCATCGCCCGGGACTGTCACCAGCACTGTCCCCACCGCACGGGGGGAGACCAAGCACCCCCCCAGCACTGCGGGGACCCTGCTGGGACCCTCTGATGACAGAACAACGGGGTCCCCACAATAAATAAACACCAGGAGCTGCGTGGGGAGACCCTACAATAACAGCAATGAGCCAGTGGGATGATCTTCAAGGAGACTCAACAACAGCAAACCTGGGGAGCTCTGGGGAAACCCTACCATAAATAAACCCTTCAATAAAATCTGCTCTGAAGAGACCCTACAATAAAAAAACCAGCAAGACTCACTCGAGGGAAACACTACAACAAGCACCAGGAGCTCCTTGGGGAGGCCCTACAGTCACAAACCAGGAAGATGAACTTCAGGAAGACCCCATAATAAATAAACACCAGGATCTGTTTTGGGCTGACCCTACAATAATTAAGGCTTCAGAATCTGATTTGGAAATACCCCACAACAACAAATCAGCAGGATGAATTCTTGAGGAGACCCTACAATAAATAAACATCAGGATATATTGGGGAAGACCCCACAACAAGAAGCCTGTGGGATCTACTTCAGGGAGACCCCACGATAAATAAACACCAGGATCTGTTTTGGGGAGACTCTACAATAACAAACCAGCAGGACCCATTCCTGGGAAACCCTACGATAAATAAGCACCAGCACATGCTTTGGGGAGACCCTACAATAACAGAGCAGTGGGGGAGATCCTACAATCCCAAACCCACAGGATGCAGGAAGATCTTACAATAACAAATGTGCCAGAGCCTCCAGGGAGATGCTACGATCAACAAACATCAGGATCTACTTCAGAGAGACCCTACAATAACAAACCCCCAGGATGATCCCTGGGAAGACCCCACAATAACAAACATGGACCTCCTCTGGGGGAACCCTGTGAGAAATAAAACACCGTAACTTTTGTTTGGAGAGACCCTGTGAAAACCAACCAACAGGACCCCATGACAGACATGCTGGACCCTCTCTGGGGAGACCCTACAGTAAATAAACACCACAATCCGCTGGGGGTAGACCCTACAATAACACAGTCATGGGACCCACCCTGGGCACACCTGGCCTTGGCCAGAGGTGCCACCAACCTGGGCTGGGGGGCAGGAAGGGGCTGTGGCCCCTCCACCACGGTGGGGAACCCAGAGGGGACCCTGGGGACACAATGGCACCCGAGGAGGGGACGGGGACTCCAGGGAGGGGGACTGGGGATCCCCAGGGACATGGTGACACCTGGTAGGGACTGGGGAGACCTGGCACCCAGTGTCACCTGCATGGGGCCACCCTGGCAGGTGGCATTGAAGGGGACAAGTGGGAACATGACACTTGGGGACCAAGGGGCCACATCGTTTCCCCCCCATGCCTCAGTTTCCCCAAGCAGTGACAGACGCCAGAGCCTCGCAGCACCTTTATTGACACCGGGGGGGAAGTGGCACCGGTCCCCGGGGTGGCACCGGTCCCATGGGGGTGGCAGTGTCCGGGGGAGTGCGGCAGCGTTACCCGGTGCCCCGGCGCTTGCTGAGCTCGTCCTGCACACGCTGGCACAGGGCCCTGCGCAGGGGGGGCTCCAGCGGGCTCCGGGCGCACACCCGGCGTGTCACCTCCTCGGCGCTGTCCCCCTGCGGCACCCACGTCACCCGCTGGGCCCACTGCCCCACAGAACCCACCCACGGCACCCCCACCGCCCCACGGCACCCCCACACAGCCCCTCAGGGAGCCCCAGCCCTACGGTACCCACGGGGCCCCACAGCGACATCCCATCCCATGGCACCCCCACCAACAGCACCCCACGGCACCCCCATGCCGTGGCAGCACCCCCTGCCCCATGGGCTCCCCCCCATCCAACGGGAACCCACCGCTCCCCCACACCCAGGGCAGCGCTCTCTGCCTGACATAACCCCCACCCACCACACCTCAGCCTCTCAGCAGCGCTCTCTGCCCCACAGAACCCCCACCCACCACACCTCAGCCTCTCAGCAGCGCTCTCTGCCCCACAGAACCCCCACCCACCACACCTCAGCTCCTCAGCAGCGCTCTCTGCCCCACAGAACCCCCACCCACCACACCTCAGCTCCTCAGCAGCGCTCTCTGCCCCACAGAACCCCCCCGCCGCACCCCCAGCCCCTCAGCAGCGCCCACCCACCGCGTCCCCGGCCTCGCCCCGCTCCGTCCCCACCCCCGGCGGTCCCGGGGCCGCACCTGGTGCACGATGACGGCCGTGACCTGCCCGTCGTCCCCCTCGTACTCGAGGCAGAAGAGCCGCGGCCCGCGGGCGGGGTCCGGGGGGGTCCCGCGGGCCTCGGGGGGGGGCCCCGCGCTGGCGTCGCCGCCGGGACCCCCTGCGGCACCTGCACCCTCAGGGGGGGCTGCCGGGGCCCCAGGCCAGCGCCCCTTGGGTGCCCCATCCCCTCCTGGAGTCCCCCCGTGCCCCCCGGCCTCGGGTGCCCCCTCCCCTCCAGCCCACCAGGGGTGCCCCCCATCCCCGCCCTCGGTCCCCCCCTTGTCCCTCCTCCCCCGGGAGGTCCCCCCGCCGCCGGGCGCCCACCCGCCCCTTCCCCACCCGTCTCCCGGGGGTTCCCGCAGGTCCCCCCACCCCTCGATGCCCCCCCAGTCCTTCAGGAGCCCCCCGCCTCCCCCCTCCGCAGCCACTGCTCGAGGTCGCCCCTGCGCGCCGCCCGGGTGCCGCCGCCCTCTCGGAGCCGCTCACCGCTGCCCCGGTGGGGCCGGTACACCTGCTGGTCGGGCCGCCGGGGCCGCGCCGGGGCCGGGGTCAGCCGCGTCCGCGCTCGGCCCCGCGCCTGCCGCACCGCGCGGTCGTACGCGTCCCTGGGCACCCCAGGGGCCGGGTTACCGGCGGGGTATCGGGGTTACGGGTGGGGGGGGGGGGAACGAGGGAGCACCGGGGCCAAACCGGCCCGGGGACGAGGGTCCCCGGCGATGCCGGGCCGGTGCCGGTACCTGGCGAGCTGGTTGCGGCGGATGTGCCGCACGAAGCCGTGGCTCATGTCCAGCCGTCCCCCCGGCCGGCAGCGCCAGCCCGGAGCCGCCGTTGTCGCCGCCGCCGCCTCCATCCCGGTACCGGGGCCGGGGGTCGGTACCGGGACGCGGCGCCTTTAAGAGCCCCGCGGGCCCGGCACGCGCACGCCGGCAGGGGGCGCCGCAGCACGCAGGCGCGGCAGCGCCGCTCCCCGCCCGCCGTCTGCGCGTGCGCGCAGCGATCCCGGCGGTTTGACACCGCCCCCGGGGCGCGCACGCGCACAGCGCCCGCGCCGCCGCCATGTCGAGCCGCGGGAGGCGGGACCGCGACCCCCGGGACGCCCGCGGGGCCTCCGCCGCCTCCGCCGCCTCCTCCGCCCGGGGCTCCTCCCGCAGCCGCCGCGACGCCGATGCCGAGCGGCCGCGGGGCCGGCGGGACGCGGAGCGGGAGCGCGCGCGGCGGGAGTCGGCGGAGGCGCTGCCGGTGGATCTCGCGCGCGTCAAGCGGGAACCGGGCACCGGCACCGGTAGCGGCGTCTGGGGGGGCTCCGGCACCGCCGCCCCCGGCGCGCCTGTGCGCGTGAAGCGGGAGCGGGAGCCGGATGGAGACTCCGACCCTGAGCCCGAGCCCGCCGGTGGGGACCGGGAGGAACGGATGGGACTCACGGGCTGAGGGGACACGGGGGACCGGGGGGATGAGGGGGGACAGGGCACCGGGATGGGCTGCGGGCACTGGGGCCGGTGTGGGGGCGCAGCAGCGTGTGGGGGAGCAGCACTGCGGGATCCGGGGGACACGAGCGGGTTTGGGAACACACCGGGTGTGGGGGAGCCGTCAGGTCGGGCGAACCGGGAACCGGGACTGTGAAGGGACGCTGGGGCGGGGGCGGGCGGTCACTGTGGTGTCCCGGAGGACGCGGGGGAAGGCGGGTCAGGGCTGTGTGCTCTCAGGAACGGAGGTGTCTTGTGAGCTGGTGGGTGAGACTCCGGGGTGTGTGAGGAGGGACACGCTGAGGGGAGGGATGGGGAATGGGGGTCTAGGGGGATCCTGGGATGGAGGGGTCACACCAGGGTGTACCGGGAGGCACCAGGACTGATCCTGGGTGTCCTGAGCTCAGCTCTGGGCAGGGTTTGGGGACACTGGGGGGAGCTGGGGCTTAGCCCCGGGGAGCTGTAATGGAGGCAGGGCTGGAGGGTGTGTCGTCCCGGTGCTTTTGGGGTCCTTGTGCTCCCTTTGTTAACACTCTCCTGCCCCCCAGTGCGCTACGGGCGCTTTGACCCCGAGGACCAGCGCAGCCGGCACTGCCCCTACCTGGACACTATCAACAAGTGGGTGACGGGGGTGTTTGGGGTCCCCCTGTCCCTGGCGGTCCCCCCAGCTCCCCCGCAGCCCTGTGACACCACCCTTCCCCCAGGAGTGTCCTGGACTTCGACTTTGAGAAGCTCTGCTCCATCTCCCTGTCCCACATCAACGTCTACGCCTGCCTCGTCTGTGGGAAGTACTTCCAGGGTAAGACCCCCCCTCGGGCTGCTGCAGGGCATGGGGACATGGGGAACACATGGGGGCTGCTGAGGGGGGCATGGGGGACACCCAGGGACTAGAGTGGGGCACAAGGAGTCTGGGATGTTGCTGAGTCCCCCAGGGGCTGTGGGGACACCCACGGACAGCGGTAATGCCGAGGGACACGGGGAACAGCCAGGCACAGGGATTCTGCCTGGGAAGGTGACAGGGAACAGCCAGGGACAGGGTGCTGTCAAGGGGTACAAAGAGGATGCTTGGAAGGGACACCATGGGGACAGCCAAGGACAGACAGGGTGGCTGCTGGGTGAACTCAGGGACCTTCCGGTGGGCACAGCTCCCCCGTATGTGGGCAGGGGATCCTTTGTGTGCCCTTTTCCTGTTTCCGTGGCTGCTCTGTGCCTGTCCCTGGTGTCCTGTGTCCCCCTGACGGCGCTGTCCCCACAGGCCGCGGGCTGAAGTCCCACGCCTACATCCACAGCGTGCAGCTGAGCCACCATGTGTTCCTCAACCTGCACACGCTCAAGTTCTACTGCCTGCCTGACAACTACGAGATCATCGACTCCTCGCTCGAGGACATCACGGTGCGGGGTGGCTCCGGGCGTACCCTGGCTCTGTGGGGCACATGTGGGGTCCCCAGTTCTGGGGAGTTGGGTTTGGATCCCCCCGGTGCTGAGGGGGTCTGGTTTGGGGTACCCCGCCTCAGAGGTGTCAGGTTGGGATCTCCCCAGCTCTGAGGGGTTTGGGTTGGGGTCCCACAGGCTCTGAGGGGTTTGGGTTGGGGTCCCCTGGCTCTGAGGGTTTTGGGTTGGGGTCCCCCAGTCTCTGAGGTCTGTCTCCCCCCACAGTACGTGCTCAAGCCCACCTTCACGGCCCAGCACATCGCCCACCTGGACAAACAGGCCAAGCTGTCCCGGGCCTACGATGGTACCACGTATCTTCCTGGCATCGTGGGGCTCAACAACATCAAGGCCAACGACTATGCCAACGCTGTGCTCCAGGTGACACCAGGGCAAAAGGCTTCCTTTCGGGGTGAAAGCCCCCAAACTGCACTGTGGGCCTGACAGGGAGGAATCCCACCTTGTTTCCTGTAGCTGTACACTGTGAGAGTGTTCAGGCTTCATTCTGGGGTGAAACCCTCCCAAAATCATGCTCTGGGGGTCTCAGGGATGAATCTCATCTCTTTTCCCACAGCATATGCACCTGGGGGGTGCTGCCTTCATTTTGGGCTAAATCCTCTCTGAAATCCTCCTAAAATCCCACTCTGGGGATTCTGAGAGTGTATCCCACCTTCTCTTCTACGGGCATTATACACCCGGGGGCTGCAGGTGGCCTTTTAAGGTGAAAGCCCCCCCCTAACCCTCCCTGAGCCCCCGCTGTGGGGCTGACAGGGATCAGCCCCACCTCTGGGTCCTTTGCACCCCAGGCTATTCTGAGATTTCCCGCGGGCTTTGCACCCGAGGCGGTGCAGGGTTTGCATAACTCCCCCAAAACCCTCCCAGATCGCCCCTCTGGGCATCCCGGGGCTGAATCCCCCCTGCTCTGTCCCCAGGCACTGTCCAATGTGCCTCCCCTGCGGAATTACTTCCTGGAGGAGGAGAACTACCGGCGCATCCAGCGCCCGCCCGGGGACATCATGTTCCTGCTGGTGCAGCGCTTCGGGGAGCTCATGAGGAAGCTCTGGAATCCCCGGAATTTCAAGGCGCACGTGTCACCCCACGAGATGCTCCAGGCTGTGGTGCTCTGCAGCAAGAAGAACTTCCAGATCACCAAGCAGGGTGGGGTTTGGGGGGACGCAGCTGGGGCTGGGGGGCAGAGCTGGGTGTGAGGGCAAGAGCTGGACCTTGGAGGCTCTGGATTTGGGGGGACAGAGCTGGATTTGGGGGGGGCAGAGCTGGAGCTTGGGGCCTTTGGATTTGGGGGGCAGTGCTGGATTTGGGGCTCTGGATGTGGAGGGCAGTGCTGGATCTGGAGGACTCTAAATTCAGGGAGCAGTGCTGGATACGGGGGCTGGGTTTGGGAGGCAGCACTGGGTGTGGGGGCTCTGGATTCGGGGTGCAGGGCTGGGTTTGGGAGGCAGCACTGGGTCTGGGGGCTCTGGATCTGGGGGGCAGAGCAGGATCCAGGCTCAGCTCCAGCTCTGCTGTTGCAGGGGATGGGGTGGAGTTCCTGTCCTGGTTCCTGAACGCGCTGCACGCGGCACTGGGCGGCACCAAGAGGAAGAAGAAGAGTGAGTGCGGGGAGGTTCTGGGGGGGCCCTCGGGGGCCGCTGTCCCCCCGCTGAGCCCCCCCTGTCCCCACAGCCATCGTCACCG
This sequence comes from Coloeus monedula, assembly GCF_965178545.1. Taxonomy (NCBI): domain Eukaryota; kingdom Metazoa; phylum Chordata; class Aves; order Passeriformes; family Corvidae; genus Coloeus; species Coloeus monedula. The sequence continues at coordinate 4,825,191 of NC_138808.1, read as the reverse complement.
ATGTGTTCCAGGGCTCCATGCGCATCTTCACCAAGAAGCTGCCACACCCTGACCTGGTGGGACTGGGGGGTGCAGTGAGGGGGGGTGTTGGGGTCCAGGGAGGGCTGTCAGAATATGGCGGGGGGTGAGGGATGTTGGGGTGCAGTGTGGGGTGTTGGTGTCCAGCAGGATCCAGTGGGGGGAGTTGGGCTACAATGGGAACGGCAGGGTCTAAAAAAGCGGTGTCATGGTCTGGTGGGGGAGTGCTGGGGTCAGCTGGGGGCAGTTTGGGAGTGGTGGGGGGTGTTGGGTGTAATGGAGCACCTGGGCCAGGGGATTGGAAGTGTCCAGTGTCTCATGGGGGGGTGGGATCAAATGAGGAGTGTGGTGGGGTCAGATGAGGGATGGGGGGTGTTGGGGTGTGTGCGGGGGGGTGCCTTTGGGTACAACAAAGGGGGGTTAGGGTCCAGTGGGGGTGGCAAGGTCAAATGAGTGGTGGCAGGGTCCGGGGTGGGTGATGGGTTCTTGGGGGTGATGGCTCCAGCGGGGCTGATGTGCCCACCGGGGCTGTCCCCGCGGGTGCCCTGCAGCCGGCGGAGGAGAAGGTGCAGCTGCTGCAGAACAGCGAGTACCAGGAGCGCATGGTGGAGTCCACCTTCCTGTACCTGACCCTGGACCTGCCCACGGCGCCGCTCTACAAGGACGAGAAGGAGCAGCTCATCATCCCCCAGGTGCCCCTGTTCAGCATCCTGGCCAAGTTCAACGGTAGCACTGAGAAGGAGTACAAGACCTACAAGGAGAACTTCCTGAAGCGCTTCCAGCTGACGCGCCTGCCCCCCTACCTCATCTTCTGCATCAAGCGCTTCACCAAGAACAACTTCTTCGTGGAGAAGAACCCCACCATCGTCAACTTCCCCATCACGTGAGCCATGGGCAAGGAGCTTGCGGGGCTGGGAGCTTGTGGAGAGGGTTATAAGCACCTAAGAGGAGATTGGGGGTATCTGGGGGCGTTTGACAGTGTCTAGGGGTGGTTGTGGGTGTCTAGGGGGGCTTGAAGGCTTCTGGGGGGGATCTGTGGGTACCTGGGAGGGTTTGTAGGCATCTAGTGGAGGTTGAAAGCATCTGTGAGGGGTTGAAAGTGTTTAAGGGGGCTTTTGTGAGTATCTGAGCAGGGTTGTAAGCATCTAGCAGGCGTTTGAAGGCATCTGGTGGGGGTTGGAAACACGTGGCGTGGATTAAAACCATCTAAAGGGAGATTGTAGGTGTCTGGGGGGGTTGTGGATATCTGAGTGGGGTTTGTAGGCATCTAGGAAGGGCTGAAGGCGTCTGGGACAGTTTTGTGGGTATATGGGGGGCTGTAGGTATCTAAGGGGGTGTCATGGGCATCTGGGGGGTATTGGAACAGTCCAAGAGGGACTTGGAAGCACTTTGGGGGTGTCTGTGTGTGCTGTGGGGGTCCCCCGTGGCCGGTGCCCCCCCTGAGGCTGCGAGGGGTCCCCAGGAACGTGGACCTGCGGGAGTACCTGTCGGAGGAGGTGCAGGCCGCGCACGCCCACACCACCTACGACCTCATCGCCAACATCGTGCACGACGGGAAGCCCTCGGAGGGCTCCTACCGCATCCACGTCCTGCACCACGTGAGTGTCCCCTCCTCGGGGGGCTTGGGGGGGGCCACAGGGACCCCCCCGAGTCACCCCATCCCCTCCCGGGTCCTGGCAGGGCACAGGGAAGTGGTACGAGCTGCAGGACCTGCAGGTGACCGATATCCTGCCCCAGATGATCACCCTGTCCGAGGCCTACATCCAGGTGAGGAGGGACAGGGGGTGATGGTACCCCCAGAATGTCCCCTGACACCCCCTGAATGTCTCCTGTGTCCCCCCAACCCCCTCCTGCTCTCCTGCAGATCTGGAAGCGACGCGAGGAGGATGAGACGAACCAGCAGGGCGCCTGAGACCACCGGGGGCCCGCAGAGACCCCCTTGGGGACATCCCCAGCCCCCTAGGGGTACCCTGAGACCCCCTTTGGGAGCACCTCAAGCTCCCCAGGGACACCCAGAGACTCCCAGGGACACCCACAGCCCACCTCCATCCTCCCTTGCCCCCAGGGGAACACCCAGACAGCCCCGGGAGCACCCCTGACCCACCTGGGGACACCCCCAGTTCCCCCGGAGGTGTGCGTGTCCCAGTAAATGCCACCCATTATTTTTGTAACTTCTTTTCACGTTTTCTCTGCTTGGGGTTTGTGGTTTCTGCTGCTTCCTGTGACCCCCCAGCCCCCATCACACTCCGAAACACCCCAAAACACTGAGGCAGAGCTGCATCCAAGGTTTATTGGGCAGTGCTGGGGGGGTCCTGGTGTCCCCCTACAGCCAGACGTGCTCCTGGCAGTGCTGCAGGGCCTGTGAGGGGCACAGGGGTCAGTTGGGGTGGCAGCCCTCTGTCTCTGTCCCCCCTGTCCCCCCTGTCCCCCTGTCCCTCTGTCCCTGCTCACCTGGCAGCGCTGGGCGGCCTCTGGGCCGGAGCACCAGAAGATGGGGCCCAGGGCACAGGGGCCCGGGGGCAGGGACAGCGCGGGGGCACCGACGCCCTTGGGATCCTGTGGGGGGGACACAGGGTCAGGGGTCCCCCAAGGGTGGGGGCACCCCCAAAGCCCCCTCCACAGGGCTGTGCCTTGAGGACTCTGGCACTGTCCTCTTGAGGGAGGGTGGCACTTACTGGGGACCTTGCCGTGTCCCCAGGGCTGGTGGGACTGTGATACCCCAGGATCTGTCCCCTTGGGGCTGTGACACTCCCGGATGTGTCCCCTCGGTGCTGTGTAACCCTGGGGTGCCCTGTCACCTCCTGGGGCCTGTCCCCCCCGGCCATCCTCTTCGTGTCCCCCTCGTGTTCTCCGTGTCCCCCCTCACCTCCTCCCTGACACACTCCGCCAGCCGCACCACGACGGCCTCCAGCACCCAGGGGGGTGGCAGCGTCCCCGCGTCCGCGTTGTCCCAGTTGTCCCAGTTGTCCCCGTTGCGACAGGCGAGGAACAGGCGGCAGAGCAGGCGGGGGCCCAGGCGGCCCAGCAGCCCCTCGAGCAGCAGGGCCGCGTAGCGCTCGGCCAGGCACTGGCACGCTCCTGCCACGGGCAGCGGCAGCGCCCGGCACAGCCCGGCCACCGCCGCGGCCAGCGAGCCCACGGGGACGGCGGCCTCCGCCCGCTCCACGAGCTTGCGGCACATCCAGCACAGCGGCACCGGCAGCGCCTCCGGGGACAGCCCGGCCCCGCCGGAGCCCTGCGGGAGGGGACACCGCAACCGGGGCTGGGGACACCGCAACCGGGGCTGGGGACACCGCAACCGGGGCTGGGACACCGCAACCGGGCCTGGGGACACCGCAACCGGGGCTGGGGACACCGCAACCGGGGCTGGGACGCTGCAGCCGGGGCTGGGACACTGCAGCCGGGGCTGGGACACCGCAACCGGGGCTGGGACGCTGCAACCGGGGCTGGGACACTGCAGCTCGGGGCTGGGACACCGCAGCCGGGGCTGGGACACTGCAGCTCGGGGCTGGGGCTGCGGCGTGGCTGTGCCCCCCCGCACCGCGCTGGCCATCGCCTGCGGGGCCACCGCCACCCTCCCCCCGCTGCCCCCGGGTCCCGGTACCTGCAGGTGAGTGCCGGGCACCTCAAGGACGGGCACGGCCGGGGCGGCCCCGGGCTCTCCGTGGCACAGGTTCACCGTGGCACAGACCTGCTGGGGCTTCTGCGGGGCAGCACAGGGTCACCCGGGCACCCTGGAGTGTCCCCAAGCCCCCAGCAGCCCGCATGTCCCTGGGGGCCACAGTGTCCCCAGACCGCCTTGCCACTCATGAGGTAGAGGACCCGTAGAGGAGGCGATGGACAAGCGCCTGAACCAGGTCCCGGCACGGGATCACCACAAAAGGCAGATGCAGGCACAGAATCCTCACCACCTGATCTAGCACCACCTGCACCAGGACACCCACAGTGACACCCACAGTGACACCCACAGTGACACCCACAGTGATGGCCTCACCACCACCACCGCACCCCAGCCACACCTGTCACCGCTGCACCGCTGGTGCCCATGGGTGGCACCTGTGGCACGGCACCTGTGGCCATGGCACACACGATGGCATCCATCCTGTCGCCTTGCCACCGTGGCATCTGCTGGCATCGGCCACCACTTCTCCCCCCAGCCCAGCACCCACAGTGGCACACGTCACCATGGTGGCATCTGTAACCACGGCACCCTCAGCGGCCGCCACCACCTCATCAGCCACAGTGGCACCTCCCTGTGTGGCACTTGCTGGCACCCACCATGACGCCCAGTGGCACCTGTGCCCATGGCCCCCACGGTGACACCCAGAGTGGCCCCTGACCCCATCCCCACAGGCACCTCCTCGGTCGATTGGTTGGAGATGTGGCGGAGGAAGCCCACGAGCTGCTGGCACATGGCACAGACATCCTGCAGGAGAGGACAGCGGGGACATGTGAGACGTGGGGACACAGAGAGGTGAGACACAGGGACATGGGGATGTGAGACACGGGGACACGGGGATGTGAGACATGGGGACACGGGGATGTGGGACATGGGGATAGAGGGATGTGGGATATTGGGGAACGACAACAGAGGAAGACAGGGACACAGGGAGCATGAGGACATGGGGACGTCGTGGCACAGGGATATTGGGAGGTGGGACACTGGGACACAGGGGAACGGGGACATGGGGGATGCATGTGGACATGGCATGGGACCATGGTGGGAATATTGGGACCCCTGTGGAGTTTTGGGGACATACAGGGGGTACAGGGACAGAGGGAAGGGTGGAGGGACATCAGAGGGGTGCTGGGGACGTGGGGGGGTCTCTCACCACGTCAGGAGGTCCCTGGGTGAGGTGGGGGCAGCGCCCCAGGGCCCCACAGCGCAGCGCCGTCACCCAGTTCTGGCACCAGGCGGAGGGGGGCACCCCACAGCCCCCCCCCGGCGCCCCCAAACCTGTGGCCACTGTCAGCACCCGGCCAGGGGGACCTGGCAATCCGGGCCCCCCCCAATACACCCCCCTCAAGTCACCCTACTCCAACACCAGACCTCTTGGGGGGACCCGGGTGTGGGGGAACCCTCAACGCACCCTCCCGCTCCAATACCCCATCCCGGGGGGACCCCTGGCACTGTGACCCCCACCTCAGAACACCCACAGCCCCCAAACTCCACTCCTGCCATCATGGGGGGACCTGGGTGGAAGGAACCCCCCCATTACACCCCCTGATACCACATCCCTCCCCCACCCATCCCTCATGGGGGACCCCCGCCAGTGACAACCCCCCCAATACCCCATCCTAGCCCGAGACCCCAAGATGGGTCCCAAGGGCCCGGACCCTCACCCAAGGGCCCCCTTCCCCCCCTGCCCAGGGGCATCCAGGCATCCGCGTCCCCATCACTTCACCACAGGGTCCTTAAGGGGGTGCCCAGCTCTGGGGGTGCCCAGCCCTGCCCTGGGGGTGCCCAGCCCTGCAGGGACACTCAGCTCTAGGGGTGCCCCCGGCTGTGGGGATGCAGGGGCCCTACCTGGGGTGGTCCCGAGCAGGGCGAGGAGCAGCAGCAGTGCCAGGGCCATGGCGGGGGACAGGGCCGAGGACGGGAACAGTGGCTGGGCCATGGCAGTGCTGGCAGGGCCGAGCCCGTGGCCTCTTATAGCCCCGCAGGCGGGATGTGGCCGCTGGCACCGTGCCAGCGCACGGGGACAGGTGTGTCACACACACGGGGACACTGCGGGGCCTGCCACCCCCGCCCTGCCACTCTGCTGCTGGCCCCATGCCCCGGTGTCCCCACAGCCATGTCCTCATTGGGGTCCCCATTCAAGGGGATCCCTTTTAATGTCTCCATGTCCCCACTGAGTCCCCATTGCTGTCCCCATGTTCCCTGTTGGGGTCCCATGTCCCTACTGGGGTTCACACTGGGGTCCCCATGTCCCCCACTGGGGTCCCCCTGTCCCCATGTCCCCACACCCCCATGCCCCCCCGCACTTCTCCATGTCCCCAATCCCCCCACATCCTCTCAGCCCCACCATGTCCTCCCCACCATATCACCACCTCTCTCCCCTCTGCTGTGTCCCCACACCCCTATATTCCCATGTCCCCTTCGTGGCACCACGGTCTCACACCCCAATACTCCCCCCATGTCCCTCCATATCACCCTCCAATCCCCCCCAGCCCCCTGTGTTCCCCTGGTCCTTCATGTCCCCCCGTGTTCCCTCACCCTGCCATATCCCTCCAAAATCCCCAATGTCCCCCATGTCCCTCCGGGTTCCCCGATGTTCTCCTGTCCCCACTCCGGTACCAGTATGTCCCCCTCCGTCCCCTCCCGCTCCTGTCCCACGCCCCCTCACCCCATGTCCCCCACAGTCCCCGAATCTCCCCATGTTCTGCCCATCCCCCAGCCTCGTGCCCCGCCACCCCCTGGCTGTGGCCCCCTCTCCCCCTCGCCCCCCCGCTCCTCTTCCCGGCACGTCCCTCCCCGGTCACCACCCTGTCCCCACTCGCCACTCGAGAGCCCTCAGCGCGGGCGCGGCCGGAGGGCGGGACCCCAAGGGGGGCACCTGCCCCGGGTGAGGCACCGGGATGGGTCCCAGGCTGGCACAGCCCCCCCGTGCCCCTCGGTCACCCCGTGTACCACCCCCGTGCCCTGTCCCCCTGTCCCTCCCACGTCCTTCTGCCCCCCTCGTGCCCCCGTGTGCCCCAAATCCCCGTGCCACGCCCCGCGCCGCAGCTCCCAGTGCCAGCCCGCACCTCCCGGCTCTCCTGTGCCCCCCGTCCGGCAGCTCTGGGGCAGGGGCTGGTGCCGGTTTGCTCCGGCTGATCCAGGGGTGACCCCCGGCACAGCCCAGGGACCGGACAAGGGACAAAGCCCCGGCCCCGGGAGCGGCCGAGCCGGGAGCAGCACCGGGATAGAGCCGGGAGCAGCACCGGGATAGAGCCGGGAGCGCCTGGGAGGGCTCGGGGATGAGGAGCGGCGGAGGAAGCTGGCGGGGCTCAGCCGGGAGAGAGGAGGCTCAGGGGCGACCTCACTCCCCACAACCCCCCAGAGGAGGGTGGATCCCCATCCTCACCCTCCCCGGGCCCTTCCCGCTCCCTTCCTGCAGCAATTCCAGCTCACGTGTCTCTTTCGTAACGAAATAATTTATTTCCTAACAATCAAACAAGACAGAAATATCCATGGACACAGCAAAGATCTCCTAAAACACGGAATTCCTAAAAAAAAAAAGCACCATTCTATTGGCTTGACATGGGATTCAGCCCAACAATGGGATATTTACAGCAGGAACGGCTGGAAATGGGATCCGTGTCCACTCCCGACTGCCCAACGGAGCCGAGGCTGGGGTGGATCCACTTCTTGGGAAGCAAAAAGAACAGAAAAAATGATGGAAAAGCACAAATAAGAGGTGTCCCAAAGAATAATAAAGGAAAGGTTGAGTGGAGACGGGATGGCTCCACTGGAAAAATTAATAAGGATGAAACAAACATTTTGGTGCTTCCCGGGACTGGCGGTTCGGGATCTGCCTTCCATAAGGAAAAAGAAAGGAAAAACAACCCAAAAATGGGTGGTTTTGATTCCCACCCATCCGTGCCTTGATCCGACTCCCCCCACTCCCTGGATTTTTGTCACAACCTATAAAAAAAGTCCTTCCTGCAGCTTATTTCATAGGAATGCTGGTGGATCAGTGAATTCCAGGAAAAGGCTGGCACCACCAATGGGGACCCGGAGATTCCGGGTTAGTGCAGCGTTTTGGGGGTTCCCGGAGCACAGCCCGACAGTGCAAAGGGCCAGGAAGGGTCAGTCTGGGAGAGGAAGGAAAAAAGGGGAAAAAAAGGCGCTGGGAACTCAAAAAGGCACAAACCTGCCAAAACCCCTCATTTGTGCTGAGGCCAAACCTTCAGAATGTCCAAAACCAACCAAAAATCAGTATTTTGTACCTCTGGAAGGGTCTTCCCAAAGCGGGGAATCACCTGCCCCGAGGGTTCCACTGGGATTCCCCAGGTGAAGGATGGAGCTTGGCAAAAGCCACCTGAGCCACTGGCCCCCAAGGACTGATATTCCTCTTTTTCTTGGTGTTTTCCATCTTTTTGCCTTTTTTTCCCTCTTTTTGAAGGCGCAGGGAGTTGAGCTCGGGTGCCCATGGTCTGCAGCAATGCCGGAGTGAGAAATTCCAGCAGCTTTAAAGGAAAATTCCTTGTGGTTTGGGCTTTTTTTTTTTTTTCTCTTAGGAGCCAGCACGTAGCAAAAGAGCCAGAACCTGGGGAATTTGGGCAACTCGTGGGGCCTGAGGGCAGCTTCCCACTTCCCCAAGTGAGCCAGGAATGGGATTGGGGTGTTGAAAAGGAAAGGATAACAGGAAAAGGAGAAAGGGGGAAAGGGGAACAGAAAAGGAGAAAAGAAGGAAAGGAAAAGCAGGAAAGGAGGAGAAGGAGAAAAGGAGGAATGAAAAAGAAAAGGAAGAAAGGAAACAGGAAGGAAAGGGAAAGAAGAAAAAAGAAAAGAAAAGAACAGGGAAAAGAAAAAGAAAAAGGAAAGGAAAGGAAAGGAGAAAGGAAAGGAGAAAGGAAAGGAAAGGAAAGGAAAGGAAAGGAAAGGAAAGGAAAGGAAAGGAAAGGAAAGGAAAGGAAAGGAAAGGAAAGGAAAGGAAAGGAAAGGAAAGGAAAGGAAAGGAAAGGAAAGGAAAGGAAAGGAAAGGAAAGGAAAGGAAAAAAGAAAAAAGAAAAAAGAAAAAAAAAAAAAAGAAAAAAGAAAAGGGCAAGGACAAAGGAAAGCACTGGAGTCTCCCACTGCTCATCCCCTTGCACTCCATGGAGCATCTCGATGCCTTTCAGCACCTGTGTTTCCTGAAAGGGACTGGCAGAGCCGCCTTTGTATCCTAAACCCTTGGAGAGCTCCTTGCCGACTCCTCCCCAGGGCCTGGCCAGCTCCATGGGGCTGGAAAAGCCCTTGGACCAGCTCGAGGGGAAAAGGAAGGGGTTGGAAGCAGAGCTCTCTACATGTCAGCATTCCCAGAGCATCTCTACAAGCAGGAAGTGGTGGGAATGCTCCCTCCAGTGCATTGGGAAACGAACACACACCACGGACAGCTCACGTGTGCTCCGGCTCGGAATCCCCCTGCCCTCCGGGGCTTCCCTCCCTGTGGTGGCTTCTGGAACCCTCCACGAGCCTGGAAAAATCCCAGATCCGGGGAGTCCCGTGGGGTTATTGCTGAGCAGAGGCATCATCTTTGTGCTGAAGGGGTGGAGAGAGTCCATGGGCTCCCTCCGAGGTAGAAAAAATTGTCCCCGAGACTAGAAGCGTGGAAAGGGAATTCCAGGAGCCTGGAATGCCGTGCCACGGGAGGTGGGACGTCCCATTTGGGTTTAGGGAGGGCAGAAACTTCCCAGCCCGGAGGCGGCCGACCCGAGGGGTGAGGATGGCTCTGCGCCCCCGGAGCGCTGCTCCCCACGCCAGGAATGCTCCGGGACGACTGGGATGGGGTGTCCCTGAATATTTAGAGTCGGGGGGAAGGGACCCCCGACTGAGGCTGATCCCTGTGCCCGAAATGCTCTTTGTTCCCAACCTGGCTCCGCTCTGTCCCGGTGGAAACTCCACAAAGGGCCGGTTCTCTTTTCGGATCTGCTCCCAAAAACTCAGCTTTTTGGGTCCTGAGGATCGGGAACGTGATGTCGCCACCCAAATGTAGAGAAGATCGGGAATACCGGGCAGTGACAGCCTGGGAAAGAACCCAGGGAAGGCTCTTGAGGTCGCTGTTATTGCCAAGATATTCCCGGGCGTTTCCGCGTGTGGCTGGAATGTAGGGCCTGGCAGAGGAGATTCGGCCGGGATGAGCGGCCGGCGGTGCAAACGGAGCCCCGGGAGCAGCTGGATCGGCGGGACGCTCAGGTTTTTCCGTGCAGGGAATGCTGGGGGGGTCGGTGTGCTGGCTAACGGGATCCCAAGGGAACGGCGATGGGAAGCGCTTCCTAGATCCCGACAGGAAGCTTCCGGCTGCTCGCCAGCTTCGCCCTGGTCCCGCCGGAGCTGGAATATCCCTCGTCGCTGCCGAGGCTCTGGAGGCTCCCGCGCTCGTCCGAGTCGCTGGGGCTGCTGCTGCTCCAGTCCAGGTCGGCCGGGAGGTCGTCCGTGCTCTCCACATCCACATCCATCTCTTCTGCCAGAGGAATGGGAATGGTTGGAGTTCCAGCACGGCCAGACCCCGCGCCGGCCGTCCCCCAGCACGGGCTCTCACCTCGATCCGAGTCAGAGCGCTCGGAGGAGAGGCTGGAGCCGATGCTGTCTATCCTGACCCGCTCGATTCCCAGCTTTTCCAGCTGCCGCTGGAGGTGCCGCTGCTCCCGCTGCAGCTGCTCGATCTGGTGCAGGGCCCGGCGCTCCTGGTCCTCCAGCTTCTGCGGAGGGGGACACGGCACCCTGAGCTCCGGGATGCCCTCGGAACCACGGCACCCTGAGCTCCGGGATGCCCTCGGAACCACTTGGCATTCCCGGCCCAAACCAGCCCGGCGCAGCCACCACCGGCTCCCGAGGCACTCCCGTCTTCAACACGCCTGGGACGTGGAGCCATATGGATCCCAACTCCCGCAGTTATCCCAGCCCAGTGCTGGTGCTCTCCCAGTTACCCCAGCCTGATCCAGCACTCTCCCAGTCACCCCAGCCCAGTACCGGCTCTCTCCCAGTTATCCCAGCCTGATGTCAGTGCTCTTCCAGCTATCCCAGCCCAATTCAGCACTCCCCCAGTTACCCCAGCCCAATCCCACTCCTCCCCCCATTATCCCACCATGATGCCAGTGGTCTCCCAGTTATCCCAGCCCAACCCAGCACTTGCCCCGTACTGGGATGCTGCTCTTGGCACTGATCCCGTTTTCCAGCTCACCTGGATGTGGAGCCTGGCCCTGGTGAGGAGGCTGAGCGTCGTGTGCCGCCCGGCCGCCGCTCCCAGCGGCACCAGCCCCTTCAGCCTCTCCAGGCACAGCCGGAGCTGGGCACGCCTGGAACGGGAGCACACAGCTGGATCAGCTTCCCCAATGGCATTCCCACCCCACTGGTGTGGGAAACTGGGGTGGTGGGAGCTAAACCTGACCAGGAGCCTTCCCAGCCTCCGTGGGCTTCCAGAAACTGTGAGAAAACTGCAGCCAGGCAAAAGGATGTATTGGAAAAACCTCATGGATAAACCCTGCTGGCATCCTGGGCTGTTGGGATGATCCCAGGCAAGGAAATGCCAATAACCTTGGAATTCTGGGTGAGAATATCCACTTTTTGTCATTCTCTTCCCAAAAAGGTTCCACCTCAGGAATGCTGTTTGGTTCCTGCTGACAGCTGAAGCTGCCTAGGCTAACACCCAGCTGCAAATCCCTTGGAGTGCTTCCTTTCCCTATTTTTAGTAGGAACAGGGTGGTTTTGGATACAAAACAAAACCAGGTCCCTGCAGGAGCACTGACTGTGCTCCAGGAATCCTCCCTCTTCCTGTAACTTCTGGATTTTCTCCACATTAACAGGTAGGATGTTAATGCTGGAGGGAAACTCCAGCTCCTGGAGGAAATCCCTTTATCTGCTGAAAGCAGGGATGCTCCCAGCACATCCCAGTTTCCCTGTGTCCATTACTCCAATCCCAACATGTAGGTCAGATCCTCGGGAATGGGCTGTAACACCCATCTCTGAACCGCCCGATCCCAGGCAGCTCCAAACGGATTTTGCAATGACCTGCTGGTCTTGTTTGGGATACACTGGGAGTGAACAAGGTTTCCTCACCCAAAGGACCTCGGGATGACAACACAGGCAAAAAAAGTGGGATTTACTCAGGACAAATCTCAGCTGGAATACCTCTGGAAAAGCAATAATTCCCCCCAGCCCAGCTCCTCTGGCACTCACCTGTTCTTTTCCATCTCATTGTGTGTCGACCTGGAAAAGAAGGAAGAAGTTAATTCCTCTGCCTGATTAGGGATTAACAGTTGGGATTAACATGTAGGAATTAGCAAAGGCTCCCTGGAAAAGATGCAAACCCGAGGGGCTTCCAGAGCTCCATACCCAGGGATGGTGAATGGTGGGATGCAGCTGCAGAAATTGCCAGATAAATGGCAATAAAAGGGTCAGGAAAACCATAACATGGGATTTTTATCCAGAGACTCAAATTTAGAGTTGGGATTGGGATTAACAGTGGTATCAGTGCTGGAAGTTGCTCCATCTGGCACTGGGCAGCATCTGAGTGGTCGTGTCTGACTCCAGGATCTGGCTCAAGACTGAAACTTCGAATGTCCATGATGCTGGGAAAAGGTGGAAAACACAAGCTATGACTGATTTTCCCTCCACTGAAATCCAGGAAAGAAGCCACAGGAGGCCACACTGCTCGTGCTCCCAGGAATGGTGCTTAGGGAAGAGCAGCCTCCCTGCCTACTGACCTCCAAAAACCTACAGAGACCTCAAGCAGCTCCACTCTAATTTGGGAAAAACATTGTTACGTGCCTGAAAGCATAAATGTGGGAATAACCCACAGGCTGTTTGGAGGGGGGTGTCTACTGGGATAGCCCCACAAGATCTGGGAGTGCTGGAAAAACAAGGGATGTCACCAAAGGGAAAATAAGGGATGGACCAAAGGAAAAATGAGGGATGTCACCACCACAGTAGTGGGAGATGCTCTCTAAGGTCTCCTTCACTTTTCCAGCAGCCCTTCCTGATGGATCACCCTGCTCCAGTGGCTCTGTTGGCTTTCTGGCCATATCGGGGCCACACCTCCCACATCCCCAAAAATGTTTTTCCCACTCCAATGGCTGGGATTATCCTGGCACAATGGAAGGGCTCAGCTCTCCGGCTCCCGTGCAGTCGCTCCATTAAATGTTTTCCTGGATAAATCCATATGTTTCACACCCAGCCCTTTACCAAGGGGTTGCCATGGGCTGCAGCCTTAGGAGTTTTTTCCTTGATCCTAAATTATCCAAACACTTCCCGAGCACTGGTACGGGCAGGGGTGAAGCTCCCATCACCTCCACAATCATGAATTACAAATCCATCCTCTCTTCCACCTGGATCCTTCCTGGAACGGTTGTTTTCTCTTTTGGCTTGCATTCACCATCACCAGTATTTAGAAAAATATGAATTAATTGATGGATTTTAATTTTGGACAAAATAAACAGGGAGAGAGGGGATGGCAGCTTCACCCCGGGGCAGGTGGAGCTCCCACACCTGTGGCTCCCACATCCTCTCCAGAGCGATCTCGTGCCCACAGAGTCACTGATTATGATTCCCACCAGTTTAAACCTCAGCTGATCACCAGCTTTCCCTTCAGAATATGTTTTTTATTCCTGAAAACCGTAATAGACTGGCCTGAAGCAAACAAAATATTCTGAGAAGGAAACCTGGAGCGTGTCCAGGCAGCACAAACCCCTGGATTCACCTGGAGCCTGTTTGATTCAAGCCCAGTGGCCTCAGCTGCCCCCCGAGGGGCTCCTGACACCCCAAACCCCAGCGTGGGCGGACACGGAGCCGCCCCGGCCCTGGGAGACACCGGGAATCCCAGCACGGACAAATCCAGGTGGATTTTTTCCGGCAGCTGCCAAAGGTCGGCTGCCGTGGCGTCGCGCAGACGGGATCGCTCCCAACCAGGAAAGAAGTGACAGATGTGGTGCCATCAGGGCCTGGCTCCTCCCTGGCACGATCTGGCGCCGGTGACGTGTTGGGATGGACCTGCTGCCCCTCACAGCTTCCCCTCGGCTGGAGGCACATCCTGGAGCCAGCCCTTCCCAAAATCAGCTGAAGGTTCCCCCACCATGAGGATCCAAGTGATTTTAAGGTTATTAAAGGAATGGAATAAAGCCTCCAGGATGGTGGGATTTGCTCCTGAAATTCAATGTGGGTGCTTGGAGCCAACTTCCAACTCAGAAAAAAGGTGGTTTAGAATTTAAAATCAGCGAGGAATAAGAAGGAGGAACAACCAGGGGGGAATAAAGGGGAGGAAAAGCCAAGGAGGGATAATGGGAGGCTCAGGGTGGGTTTCAGGGTGGATAATTAAGGAGGTGACAGGAGGGTCCCCTCCACCCCTGCCAGGGCCCTGTGACAGCAGGACCTCTCTGGGCTGGTCACCCAGGGACAGAAAGGTCCCACCCACGGTGTCAGACACCCGGTGACAGGAGGACTTTGGTGACAGCAGAGCCCCACCCAGTCCTGTCACACACCCAGGGACAACTGAGCCCGGTCACCTGATGACAGGAGGGTCCCCCACTGCTGTCACCACCCAGTGACAGGAGGACCTCCCTGTACCCCAACCACCTGGAGACAGGAGGGTGCCCCCGGCTCTGTGACACCCCCAGGGGCGGCGGGGGGCCGCTACCAGAGCCCGGGGACTGGGGGGTCACCCCGGCCCGGCCACAGGCCCAGTGACAGCAGGGCCTCCCGGCGCCGGGACACCTGGGGACAGGAGCCCCCCGGGCCTGTCACACTCCTGGAGACAGAGGGACCTCAGCAGAGACTGAGCAGCGTCCTGACAGGAGGGTCCCCCCGGCCCTGTCACACACCCGGTGGCAGCGGGGCTCCACCAGAGCGCGGGGACCGGGGGGGTGACCCCGGCCAGAGGCCCAGCTACAGGGGCCTCGGCGGGCACGGACACTCGGACACGGAGCCCCCTCGGGCCCGTCACACACGCCCAGTGACAGCGGGGGCTCCCCGGGCCCGGCCGCACGGTGCGGGCGCTCCCCGGCCGGGCCAGGCGGGACCCGCAGCCCTACAGCGCCCGGGCCCTTTCGGTCCGGTTCCCCCGCCCCGCCCGGTGCTGCCGTCACCTGCCGCCGCTGCCGCTCCTCCGGGTCTTGGCGCGGCGCCGCGGGGCCTCCCCGTCCTTCCCGCCGGGTCGCAGCGAGGCGTAACCGTGCTCGGCTTCTGCGGAGACACAACGGCGGGCGCGGGTCACCGCGGGGCCCGGCCGGGGGCACCGGGGCCACCGAGGGGGGCGCGGGGGGTACCTCGCTCCCGCCGCTCCAGGAACTCGGCGGCCTCCAGCAGCATCTGGATGCCGAGGCGGGGGGGGGCGGCCATGGCGGGGCCGGGACGGGCCGCAACCGGCGCCGGGGGGGTCGCGGCGGCCTCTGCCCGCCCCGAGCGGCCGCTCCGCCAGACCCCGTGCGCGCCACGCCCCCGCCGCCGCTCATTGGCGGATGCGGAAAGAGGCCCCGCCCAGCGCCACCGCTGATTGGAGGATGGGGGCGGCCCCGCCCAGCGTCTCCACGAGCGGCCGAGAAGGAGCGTGGCCGCGCCTGAGGACACGCCCCCCGCTCGCCGCCATTGGACGAGAGCGCCACGCCCTCCTGCCATTGGTCCGACCCCCCGCGGCGCCCCGCCCACACAGCCGGCCCCGCCCCGCTGGCCGCACGCGCTGCCCTGACTCACTTCCTGCCGCCGAGCCAATGGCGAGGCCGGACGGGGAAGGGGGCGGAGCCTCGGCTACGTGCGGCAACGTGAGGCGGGCGGGGACCCCCCGGACAGGGACCCCGGGATGGGGAGAGACCCCCCCGGGATGGGGACAGACCCCCCCGGACAGTGACCCCGGGATGGGGAGAGACCCCCCCGGGATGGGGACAGACCCCCCGGACAGGGACCCCGGGATGGGGAGAGAACCCCCCGGGATGGGGACAGACCCCCCCGGACAGGGACCCCGGGATGGGGAGAGACCCCCCCGGGATGGGGACAGACCCCCCCGGACAGTGACCCCGGGATGGGGACAGACCCCCCCGGACAGGGACCCTCCCCGGGAACGGGGACAGACCCCCCCCTCCCCCCGGATGGAGACAGACACCCCGAGAACGGGGACAGACCCCCCCGGGAACAGGGACAGACCCCCCGGGAATGGGGGCCCCTGGGACAGGAACAGACACCCCCCCAGAGCTGGGACACCCCCACCCCGGTCAGGGGTCAAACCAAGATGGTATCAATTCCCAAGGATTTGTGTGAGGGGGAATCGAGGCCCTGCTTTATCTCTGAATGATAAAAAATAAAGGAAAAAATAGATCTGGGGTTTTATTAACAGGGAAACAAACCAAAAGCAGGGAAAACACAGCAAAATCCCAGCCAGAAACCGACCTTTTTTGTAAAAAAATAATAACAAAAACCCGGGAAACGGAAACTCGTGGTGGCTCTGGCTGTGGGATTTGTTGGGAACAACCCAAATTCCACTGGAATCCAGCATCGGAGCCACCCAGGAGAGTGCAGGGAAGCAAAATCCTTCCGTGGTGGGAGTCATGTCCCAGTGTCAGGCGATGAAATCCAGGGGCCTGTTGAATCCTCCTTTTCTGTTCATGTATTGCCTGGATGAGGATGGAGCCAGAGTCAGCCCTGGATCCAGGGAAATCGGGACAAAAATACCTGGGGGAGGCTGGGAACAGGACTCAGTGGCCACAGGGACCCCAGTTCCACATGGATTTGACCGAGAAATGGGCAGGAAGGCTCCCAGCGAGGAGCTGCTCTGGAGGCTGGGCTGTGTGAGGATCCCACCAGCACTGCCTGGCCCTACCCCCAGGCTCCCATCAGAAGGGGAACAGAATTGACAAAGTTGGGTGTTTTTTGGGAATAAACCAGGGGAACAGTGTCGCTTCCTGCTGCTCCCATCCTGTTCAGGCCTCACTGGGCACATCCCACCTGTTCCTAACATGTTCCTCACTCCTCATCCTGATTCCCCCATTCCCAGGGGGATCTGGAGAACTGTCACCTCTACTTTTGTGTCTCAACCTCACAAAATTCCCGTTTTCCCAAGGCCTGGAAGCCGGATCACCATGAGACAGAGGCCACAGTTACCTCACAAAACAAAATCCTCTTTCTATCCCAAAGGAGGGGGGACACACCTGTACTTCCTCTTCTGGGACACGTTGATGGCGTAGGCATTGGCGGCGCCGTCCACCTTCTTCCCCTGAGGAGAAACGTCCCAAAACCCCATGGATTATCCCCAAACAGGGCAGGTGCCACAGCGGAGCCCCCAGGAGTGGCCCCGGGCCTGTGCTCACCTTGGTGGTATCGAAGGAGGCAAACCCCATCATCTTCATCATCTCAATCTCCTCCTCTGTCTTGCCCTGCAAATCCTCCTCTGCGGGAAGAAATTCGGGCTGGGATTCCCAAAAATCTGGGTGTCCCTGGGCTGGTCCCGGCCCCACAGGGCATCTGGGAGTGTTCCAAGAGAAAAATGCCCCCTCACCTGTGATCTGCCGCTCCTTCTTGGAGTCCTTGAGCTCCTTCTTCTCCTCATCCCGGCGCTCCTTGGGCCGCACTGGTGACGAGGAGCTGGAGCGATGCCGGCGTGGGGACCTGCTGGGGCACACGAGGTGGGGCTGCAATTCCCACCTGGAAATCCCACCTGGAGCTCCCATCGTCCTCGGGTCACTCACACTGCCCTCACCTAGCTGCGCCCACCCCATGCTGGTGTCCCTGCTCTCTCCTGGATCATCCCTACTCTCACCGGAAAATCCCCGCCCTCACCTGGGTGGTCCCTGCCCTCACCTGGATCGTCTCCGGTGTGGGGAGCGGGACCGGCTCCTCCTCCTGTCCCTGTCCCGGGACCGCGATCGCTCCCGCCGCCGCCTGTCCCTGTCCCGGGACGTGGAGCGCGAGCGCCGGCGCTCTGCCCGGGGAAGGGTCAGCTCCTGCTTCCGTGCCCGCTTCCCAAAGGAAATCCCCGCAGAACATCCCAGGTCCCAAGCAGACACCCCGGGACAGCCCCTCCCAGCCCTCCCTGACCCCCCAGGACAGTTCTGGGCTGAGGGACCCCTATGGGCATCCCCAGGAGTGGAAAGAGCAGCAGGAAAAAGCTCCACCTGGAGCGGGGGGAATCATCCGGGGAGAAATCACCCGGAGGGGGCTCAGCCAGGAAGGGGGAGATCCAGCTACAGGGTGATGGTCCCCAAAAACCTGGGGAAGGTGGAGACGGGTGGGAAGAGCCGGAGGGGGGAGGAGAGGAAGAGAAGGAGAGGTGAAGGAGGAGAGGAGGAGAAGATGAGGATGGGGAGAGGGAGAAGAGAAGGAAAAGGAGATGAGGAAGAAAAGAAAAAAGAAAAGAAGGAGGAAGAGGAGGGAGAGAAGGAGAGAAGGAAAAGAATAAGGATGAGGAGGAAGAAGAGGAGGATAAGGATGAGGAGGGAGGGGGTCTCTGCTCTCCCCAGAGCGAGGAACCGGGGCCTCCCCGCCGCCCCCCGCCCTGAGGACCTCAGTCCCCGCCCGCGGGTTTGGGGGAGCCCCGGGCCCGGCCCTTCCACGCGGCTCCCCCCGTGCCCCGTCCCCCGGGTCCCCCCCGACCTCCCCCGGGGCTCCCTTGCCCCCCCGGTGCCCCCGGTGCCCCCTCACCCCGCCGCGGCGGTGACCGGGAGCGGCTGCGGCCCATGGCCCCCCTCAGCCCCGCCCTGGGGCTCCCCCGGCGCCGACGGCCCGGAGCGGGGCCGAGCCTGCGGGGGCCGAGCCGATCAGCACCGCATCAGCCCCGGCCCGCGAGCCCGCCCAGCCCGGAGAGCGAGCGGACGGCAGGAAGGGGACGGCAGGAAGGGGAGGGGAGGAAGGCGGGGCCGTCACCCTGCGCTGGCCGCTGCTCGCTCGCTGCGTCCTGCCCGGCCCGGCCCGGCCTTTCCCCGCCGCACCCTCGGTTCGGAGCCCCGGGTTCGAGCAGGCGGGCGCAGGCCGGTGCCGGCCCGGCCAGGAGTCCGAACGTGTCTGCGGCTGTGCCTGGGTTTGGTAGTGGGGGGCTCAGGAGGGGCTTCTCTGAGGAGCGGCTGGAACCTTCCCCCTGTGCGGCACCTCCAGTGCCAGCGGCTCCGGGCCGTCTCAGTGAGGGCACTGAACTGGGGAGTGCCATTCCTAAACCGTGACACCATCCCATTCTCACCCTCAGCCCCACAGCCCCTTCCCATTTCCACCTCTACCCCCGTGCCAGCCTCAGCTCCATCCCCGACCCATCCCATCCCCTCCCCTCCCCTCCCCTCCCATCCCATCCCATCCTCAGCTCCACCCCCCTCTCCACCTCCATCCCAGCCCCCACTCCGTCCCCGACCCGTTCCATTCCCATCCCATCCCCACAACCACCTCCATCCCCATCCCACCCCCTCGCCCCTCAGTCTCCGAGCGCTGCCGGGTGCCAAACACGGGGTTTATTTACACCGGCGTTCCACGCGCTCCCGGCCGCGATTGTCACACGCGGGGACATGCCACATCCCGGTGGCATTCCGGGGGGTTCAACACCCCCACCGCCACCGGGGCCCTCCTGGGCAGCCCCAGGTGGGAGGACGGATGCTGAGTCCAGCTGGACTTGCCTTTCCCCGTTGCCAACATGCGATCAGCCTCTGTTTTCCAGGGGAGGTGCAGATGCGGAGGCCCCGCATCAGGGATTTGCCCCTCCCTGCCTGCCCCTGGAGAGACCCGCACCCTGAGCCTTGCTGGATCGAGGGGAGGGAGGGTGGGGGAATTTCCCGAAGGGTGGTCCTGGGATGGGATCTTGGCCCTGTCTCCTTCCAGCTGCGCAGCCAGGACCCTCATCATGGTGATGATGCTGGCACTGGAGCCTTTGTCCCTTCCTACCTGAAACTCCCCAGAATTTCATGGGAGGGGGAAATCAATCCCACCGCTAAGCCAGTGTCCCTTGGAAAAAGGGGTGACAAAGGCCCTGGGGACAGACTCCCAGGGCCAAAGGGGTGACAAAACCCCCGGGGGAGCCTCCGGGCTGGGCTGGGGGGTGTGGCAGTGCTGTCATTCAGGAATTCCCCCCAGGTGTGACAGTGCTACCCCGGGGAGGTGACGCAGCTGTCTCTGCTGCCCTGGGTCACGAAGGGGGAACAGGCCCAGGGACAAAAACGGCCTCAAAGAGCCTTAAAATCAGTGGCAGTGAGGAACAGCCCCCCCAGTGACAGGGCTGGGGATGCAGAGGGGGCTTAGGGGCTCAGTGTGTCCCCTCGGTCCCCCCTATCCTGCAGGAGTGGGATGGGGACCTGTGGGGGGACACTGGGCAGGGGGACAAAGGCTCTCCCCAGAATCCAGGCTCAAGTTGGCCATGGGGCTCTGGCAAGATCCCTGTCTGGGGGGTCTCTCTGCTATTTTCTGTGCCCCAGTCCCTGCCTGCACCCCCCATTCTGTGGGCTTCCTGCTCTTCCAGAGGGATCCAACCCCCATGAGCTGTCTCACAGCAGCGAAAAGGTTTGAAACCACAGTGATGGCACATGGGAAAATCCTGCTGGGGTGAGAAAAGCACAAATGGGGGGTGTTCTGGGGCATTCCAGACCTCCTGGACAGGACTCCATGGATGCAGGAAGGCTCAGGGCAAGCACCCCAGGAAACTGGGAGGGTGAAGGGCTGATCCCGTTGGTTTGTCCCCAAATCCCAGCGCTGGAATGGCCGTGGGGAACATCGGCATGGCTGCGGCTCTTCCCGGGAAGGGGTTGGCCAGGAGGTTGTAATGCTGGGAGGGAAGGGAACGCCAGGAAGGATTGAACTTGTGCTGGGAATCCAGAGCTGGGAAAAGCAGGGATCCGGCATGGACAGGGTCACTGTGAGCGGAGGCCAGCGGGAATTGGCAGCGTGTGTTCATCCCGAAGTAGCACTTAGTGAGTGAGTTTTGCTCAGTTTTAAATAACACAGACAATTTCCGGAGTTTTTTTCCCCTATTTTCCCAGGTGCGGGTCGTGCAGTGAGATGGGGGCTTTTCCAGTGGTGGGAAATCCTGCTGCTCTTCCTTGGCTGGGGAGGACACAGGGTGGGGGTACCAGGAGAAGGGGATGAAGTGGTTCTTTAGCCCAGCGAGAGGAAGATCACAATCTGGGAAGGAAAAACCTCAGCTTCTCCTTCAGGAAAAGCAATCCCCTGCCTTCAGCTCTATCCCATTCTCCTGGCGAAGCGATGGACAGTTTTCCCTGGGGATGAAGCCAGTGCCATTCCAGCAGAGCTTGAAACAGAAGGTGAAGAAAATAACCACAAAACACCCTTTTCTTCCTCAAATCAAGCAGATCTGGGCTCTGGTGGAGAAAATTCAACCCTCGGCCCATGGTGGAAAGGGGCCGGAGCCCAGGAGGGAAAGTGGGGAGGGAGATGCAGCGGGAATTTCCCCAAACGGGGACCACAGTCTCTCTAAGCTCGGTGGCCACCTCCAGAGGCGGGTGACAAGGGGGACGAGGTGCCTTGTGCCAGGAGGACCCGGAAAACAGCCAGAATCCGGGGGTTTTGGGCCGCGCCTCGGCCAGACGCACGAGGCAGGAGCTGCCCCCCGCCCCGGCGCTCCCGGTCTCAGAGATCCCGGGGATCCCCGGGATGGCCACGCGCGAGGCCTTGGGAGACTCAAGATTCAATCTTTTCCTTCTTTTTGCCTTTTTTCAGGAAAGATGGGGTCCGGAATTTCTTCTTCTTTTTGGAGGGTGATTTGGAGGGTGAACCGTCGGGGGACACAGGGTTGCTGGTCACTGTCTCCTTCTCCTTGGGGGCATCCTGATCAGCATTGGGGGTTGTCCGGTCTGTCCCTCCTTTTCCAAGGTTTTCCTCAGTGCTTTGCTCTTCATCCTTCCCGTTCACCACCGCTGGTGGCTCCTTCTTGGCAGTGGAATCAGGGGGGGCTTGGCTGCCATCGGCCTTCTTATCACCTTGGGAAGGGGAGAGGGAACAGGGAATTGGGGAAGCAGCACTGGTGTTGTGGGGATTTTATCCCCTCAGATCTCCAGTGGGACCTGGGGAGGAGCAGGATTTGGCCTCCACAGGTAGAGAATGCTTGGATTTGATCCTGTCCTGCCACAGGCACCACTTCCCCGAGCCTCCCCCCTCCCTGCGGGAAGAAGCGATGTGGGATGGAGAGCCAGGAAGAGGCAGCAGGAAAAGCAGGAAGCAACAAAAAGGAGGGATTCCCCAAGGGATTTCCTAAGGGATTTCCCCTGAGTGGGGCTGGAGTGGGCCACGGAGACCGAAGATCCCCCCGAGCCCATGTCCCTTGTCCGGGGTGGCCTCTCCGTACTTACTACGGCGCCAGGGATTCAGGGATAACTCCTTGGGTGAAAGGCACACGGGGAGGAAAGAGAAAGGAGACGTTGTGGAGACAGACAGACAGACAGACAGACAGACACCACGAGACACCATGGCAGAGCCAGCAGCCCCGAGCCGCGCCCCGGCACCCGCTGTGGATTGGAACAACGGGCCCATCGCACCCGCCGGAGCGTGAGGACTGGGATGGGGGACAGGGGTGTCCCCTGCACCCCACAAAGCCACCGGCAGACACTCACATCCTCCTGCCATGAATCCCCATTGGAGCTTGGCCCCTCTGGAGCAGAGAGCCCCCGGGGACAGGCAGGGGGACACAAGGTGACAGCGAGCTGCGTCTCAACGTGGTTTGGCCACAGCTGCCCTTGTGCCCCCACTCCCGCTGCTCACTGGGACCCCACCCCTCGTTTTGGGGTGCTCATCACCCCACTCACCCTCCGTAGGCTCTGCAGGCGCTGGGGGCTCTGGAGGGGGTGGCTCTGGTGGCGGAGCCCCACTCTCCTCTGCTGCCGCGTCCTTCTCACCTGCCACAGAGAGACATGCTGGCCCCAGGTCCCCTCAGTGCCACCCAGGGCTGTTTGGGGATTTTGGGGTGTCTCTCCTACCCTGTAGGCGCTTCTTCCTCTCCACCTCCTGCTTGTATTCCTCCAGCTCCTGGTCCGTGAGCTGGCTGAAGGGGTTGGGGGGCTCTGGCTCAGGGGGAACCTCTTCCTGGCCCTCCTTGGCCTCTGCATCCCCCAAGTGGCTCTCAGTGGACTGAAAGAGACCCCCAGAGTGGTGTCACCCCCCCGGAGAGGTGCCACACCCTCTGGAGCTGTGTCAGCCCCCCCACCCTGAGCAGTGTCCCCCCTGCCCTCGGAGTGGTGCCACTGCCCCTGGACCTGTGGAATGCTGGGGAGCCAGGGAAAGGCTGGGTGCTCTGGGAAGGGGGACTTGGGGCTGGGCATGGGGGGTGGTGTGGGGCTTGGGACGAGAGCTGACATGGGGTGATAGTGGCCTGAGGATACAGTGGGAAGATGGGGGGCACACAGGGTGACAGGACTGTGTCTGGTCTCAGCAATGACACTGGTCAGCAGCTGTGACGGGGGACATGGGGTGTCATGGGCTGGCGACATGGGGTGACACGGGTGCCATAACGGGCTCCGGCTGGTCTCAGTGATGATGCTGGCCAGCAGCTGTGACTGGCGTGACATGGGCTGGGAATACCAAGCTGGGGACACGGGGTGTCTGTCACAGGGCTGGGGACACGGGGTCACACAGGTGCCATACGGGGCTGCGGCTGGTCTCGGCGATGACACTGGCCAGCAGCTGTGACTGGGGCCCGGCTGACTTCACGTCCTGACGGTTTTGCTCCCGGATCTGTGGGTGAGGACAGGGATAAATCCCCCTCCAAGGACAGGGATAACCCCCCCCAGCACCCCGAGGCCCCCCTGTCCCCCAGCCCCCACCTTGTTGCGCATCTCCAGCACCTCCTGCGGATCCGTGTAGAGCGGCACAAACTGGTTGGGGTTCTCAATGCGAATGGGGGTCCCACTGCTGCCCTTCTCCACCTCATCTGCTCTCAGCCACTGTGGGGCCGGGGAAGGAAACCCGGGAAAGGTGTTTTGGGGAGCAGGAGACCCCAGTAGTAGAGGGGAAACACCATAAATGCAGGGAGACCCCAATGGTGAAGGGAGACCCCAATGGAGAAAGGAGACCCCAATGGAGAAAGGAGACCGCAATAAACACTCCTTGCATAGAAGGAAGACCCAAGTAAATGCATCATACATAGAGGGAGGACCCCAATAATAGAGGAGGACCCCAATAAAAACATCTTGTGTAGAGGGGAGACCTCAATAAACAGGTCTTACATGGAGGGGAGACCCCAGTAAACGCATCTTGCACGAGGGAGACACCCCAATAATAGAGGGGAGACTCTTATAAACATGTCTTGTGTAGAAGGGAAGACCTCAATAAAGGCACTTTATGTAGCAGGGAGACCCTGATAAATGTGGGGAGACCCCAAACAATGCATCTTGCGTAGAGGGGAGACTGCAATAAATGCATCTTACATAGAGGGGAGACCCTGATAATAAAATGGAGACCCCTATATCTTGCATAGAGGAAGACCCCAATAAATGAGAGGAGACCCCAGTAAATGAGAGGAGACCCAAATAAATGCATCTTGCACAGAGGCAAGACCCCAATAAAGCCGATGGCACTCGGCCCCACTGGGATGGGGAGGTGGGATTTCAAAACAATCATTATTACGGGATGAAGGTGGATCCCTAGGACTTCCTACACCCCAGATTTTAGTGGGATCAATAACCAGGACACCCTCCACCTCTCTGGCTGTTGATCCCCAAGCCCCTGTCTGCCCATCTGCTCCTCACCGTGGTCTTTGTCCTCTGGCCACCGGCACTGCCCTGCGGCTCCTCGGCCAGGTTGACCCTGGTGTAGGTGTTGGGGGTGTTGAGCCACCTTGTCTTCTCCTTCTGCTGCTTCTGGGCATGCTGGCGCAGGGCGGGGGTCCCTGCGGGCTCCTCCTCGAACACGAAGGCTGTCACGGTGGCAGGGATCAGCACATCGCTCTTGGGCTTGCTCTTCTCCTGCACGAAGGGGTAGCGGTACGTGTAGCCCGTGCGGTATCCCTGGAAAAGCGCAGAGCGGGGAGTCAGGAACACGGGGATAAACCGAGGGGTTGGAGCGCAGTTTGGGGGGGGTTGGATGGGTTTTGGCGCTCACCAGGTTGTCCAACATCCTCATGAGGGCCTCGAACTCATGCTCGCCCAGGCGGCTCTTGTGCAGGGGCCCGAAGGTGGTGCCGGCACGGCGCACGGCGCCCAGGCCGTGGGGCACGCGCTGCTGGGCCCGCTCCAGCACGATCAGGTTCTCCGCGCCACCCGCGCTCGCCAGCGCTGACACCTGCGTGGGCACCGGGCACCGCTGAGCTGGGGACACTGGGGATGAGCCCCACAGCCACCCTTGTGCCCAGCGCTGGCACCCGGGGGAGTAACAGGGGTGAGACCTGGCACAGCTCAGCGGTGATGGAAGTGGGGGGCTGAGAGCTGGCACAGCTCAGGGCATGCTCCTGGCACAGGCTGCTGGGCCCACACGCAGCTCACCCCACGGTCCGCGCTCACCTGGACCTCGCAGGCGGCCTGCAGGTGGAAGATGCTGTAAAAAGCCTCCTCAGCTGTGTCCCCCAGCGCCAGCACCCCGTGGTTCCGCAGCACCAGGATCTGCAGCACCCGCGCAGGACGTCAGCGGGGCGGGCAGGGGATGGGGGGGGTGACCCCCGCGTCCCCCGGGGTGTCCCCTCACCTTGCAGGTGGGCCCAAGGCACTTCTGGAGCTCCACACGATCGGCTTCATCCTCCACCTCCCCACGGAAGTCGAAGTAGGCGACGTCCCCCAGGAGAAGAGCAGCGCGGGAGATGGGCAGGAGCCCGCAGCGCATGGCTGACACCTGGGCACGGGGGGGAACAGGGCAGGGGGGCCAAGGAACCCCAAATACCCCCAAGAAACACCAACACCCCATAAAAAGCCCACCCCCACAAAAAAACCCCAACCCTTCCAAAACTCCTCTCCAAAAATCCCATAACCCCCCAAAAAAGTCCCCAAAAATCTCCAACCCCACCAAATCCCTCCATAACCAACTTCCTAAATTTCCCCAAACTCCCCACCTCCCAAACTCCAAAATCCTTCCAAAAATGAACTGCCCACGAAGAACCCCAACCCCCAGAAAACCTCCATCACCCAATCACCCCAACCCTTCATGTGCCCCCAAAAGCTCCCAATGCCTCCAAATCCCCCAAACCCCTTCAAACTCCCAAGGCACCCAAGTCCTTCACAGCCCCTCCAAATCTCCAAGATCCCCTTGTCCCCCCAAAAAACCCAACCTCCCCAAACCCCCAATCCCCCTACGCCTCCAAAACACCCTTCCAACCTCCCAAATCCCCCCTGAACCCAGCTTCCCCAAAGGCCCCCAAGCCCCGTTCCCCCATCTGCAGCCCGTACAGCAGCAGCAGCGGGGGTGTGCAGGCGCACGATGCAGCGGATGTCGGGGCGCGCGGCGTAGATGGCGGCGTGCAGGCTGAAGCTGCGGGCGTCGGGCGCGAAGCCGGTGCTGCCCTGCTCCACCACGGCCCCCAGCACGTTCACCTTCACCTTGGGGGGCACAGCGGGCTCAGGGGGGGCTGCTCCCCCCCAGGCAGCCCCGTGGAGGGAGGGGGAGGCTCACCAGGCTGGCCGCTGTCACCTCGCTGCATGCCAGCCCCTGTGGGGCCACCAAGAAGTGCTCCTGCTCCTTGCTGACCCGCAGCTGCCATGGGGGACGGAGTGCGGTGAGAAACACGCCAAAAATATCCCCAAATAAACACCACCTCTGAACCCCGACACCTCTCTGATCGCCCCCAAACTGTTAAAAAAAAATCTCTGAAACTCCTCTCCCAACCAATACCCCGAAGGAACCCAACAACCCCAAAACCTCCAACCCCCACAGACTTTGACCCAAAATAACAACCCACAAACCCTCAAAATCCCAACCAACCTCAAATATCCAAAACCCCTCAAGAGCCCCTAAAATCACCAACATCCCTCTAGGAACCCAACAGCTCCCAACCTTGTAAGATTCACCAAACCCCCCAAAACCCCGCTAAAGAACTCCAAGTCCTAAAACTCCCCAAACCTCAACCATCCAGAACCTCCCCAGACACCCAACTCACCCCCAAAAAACCACAAAACAGCCACCCTCAATCCAAAATCCACCCAAAATCCCACACGTCAATACACAACACATTCTCCTTAACAAACTCCTCCCCAAACCCAAAACACCCCCAAACCCTCCTGTCCCCCCGTACAGGTTTTGGGGTGCTGATGGTGTTGGTGGTGTGCTCTAACTGCCCAGTTGAAAAGGTCCAGCAAACTCCAAGCCCCCCAAAACCACCAAATCCCACCAAAATAACCGAAATTCCCCCAACATCCACCTCAACCAACCCCAAACCTCCTCCAACTCCCCCAAACCCCCAGATCTCCTGTGGGGTTTTGGGGTGCTCACAGTGACAGCAGCGTGTCCCAGTTGTGCCCAGCCTATACAGGTCCAACAGGTACCAAAAGCCCCATTAACACCCAAATTCCCCCAAAACAACCCCAAATCCCCCCAAGACAACCCCAGCCCCCCATCCTGGTGTTGGGGTGCTCACAGTGACGGCAGCATGTCCCAGCTGTGCCCAGCCGTACAGGTCCAGCAGCCGGTGGATGCTGCCCACCTTGCAGCGCATCAGCCGCTCGCCCTTGGCTAGTGCTGGCCCCTCCGTCCCATGCAGGTCATTGATGGGGGTGACCGAAGCCAGCCCTGGGGATCAGGGACCCCCCATCAGCACTGGGACCCCCCCAAACCATGGGGGGTTCACCAGGGACAGGGAAGCAGAGGGCTGAGGGAATGGGTTTGGTGGCTGTCAAGGTTTGGTGGATCCAAGGGTTTGCTGGACCTCAAGGTTTGGTGGCCCCAAAAGTTTTGGGAGGTCCCCAAGGCCTCAAAGGTTTGGTGATCCCCAAGATTTGGTGGTCTTCAAAGGGTTTGGTGGCACCCCAAGATCCCAAGGAGTTGATGATTTCAAATGTTTAGGAGTCCCCAGGATCTCAAAAGTTTAGGGGCCCCACAGTTTGGTGGGCCCCAAAGGTCTCAAAAGCTTGATAACCCCAAAGGTTTTTGGTGTCTTCAAGGTCCCAAAGGTTTGGTGGTCCCAAAGCGTTTGATGCCCCTGAAGGTCGCAGTTGTTTTTGTGACCCCAAAGGTTTGGTGGCCCCCAATGTTTTGAGACTTTTCCCATCCCCCTCCCCCAATTAAACCCCTTTTGAGTGTCCCCAAACCGCCCCGTCCCCAGCCCCGCGTACCCATGGGGGAGGTGGGCAGGGTGGCGGGGGATGTGGTGGCCATGAAGTCAGCGATCTGCCGCAGTGCCCACACGTGGGATGAGTTGTTCCCCTTCTTCATCTGCTCTTGGATCAGGCTCTCCAGCTCCTCCCGGAAGGACTGCGGCACCGGGGACAAGGTGACAACGGGGTGGATGGGACCATTGGGGACATTGGGGCGGGGGCAGCATCACTGGCTCAGTGGAAGTGGCACTGCTGGCTTGGTGGCACGGTGATGGTGGCACTGGCAGTTTGGTGTCAGGTACAGCATCGCCTTGGTGGCATGGCAATAGTGGAACTGCCAGCTGGGTGACCTGGTGGTGGCGGCACTGCTGGCTTGGTACCAGTGGTACTGGCAGTTTGGTGGCTCAGTGGTGGTGCCAGCATCACCAGCCTGGTGGCAGTATCACCACTAGCTTGGTGGCACAGTGATGGTGGTGGTGACAGCATCACCAGCTTGGCGGTAGTAACATTTCCAGCTTGGTGACAGAGTGGCAATAGTGGCATCACCAGATTGGTGGCATTACCGTCTTGGTGGTGTCAGTGACCCCACTGGTTTGCTGGCACAGCTCACCGTGGCAGTGACATTGCCAGGTGGGGAGATGCACCACCATGTGGTGACAACTATTAGCTTGGGGACACGAGGGATGGGGCGGAGACAACAAAGGATGGCGCCAGGGACAAGAGGGCTGGGGTAGGGGACAGGAGGGACGGGACTGGGGACGCAAAGGAAGAGGTTGGGGACACGAAGGACAGGGTTTGGGGACAGGTGGGACGGGGCTGGAGACAGGCGGGAGGGGGTTGGGGACAGGGGGGCCAGCGTGGGGCCGGGGGCTCACCGGGCTCTGCAGGATCATTGTCACCCGCTTCTTCTGCTCCATGAGGTTGAAGTCCTGGCGCAGGTCCCCGGTCCCGCTCCGCGCCCGCAGGAACTCGGGGTCCTCCTGGGGGGGGCAGCGGGGCCCGGGGGCGGGGGGCTCGGGCAGGGGCTCGGGGCTGGCGGCCGTGCTCATCCTGCGGGACGCGGGGACACGCGGCGTCACCCCCGGAATACAGATTGGGAGAAAGCACCGAAAACACCGCGCGGCTGTGCCCGGCTGATAAGGCCCGCGGGGCCCCCGCCCTGCCCGGCGCCTTTCGGGGACGAGGGGACAGGCTGGGGACACTCGGCGGGGGGGAGTCCCCGGCTGGTGGCACTGCCCAGGCTGGGTTACACCCCTGTGAGGACGCCACAGCTGAGAACGGGCACAGCGCAGCGCACCGATGGGACCGTCGGCTGAGAACGGCACAACTCAGCACACAAACGGGTGCCGCAGCCGAGAACAGACGCAGCTCAGCGCACCGATGGAAGCAGCCACCAAGCACGGGCACAGCTCAGCGCACCGACGGGAGCAGGAGCTGAGAACAGGCACAACTCAGTGCATAGGTGGGAGCAGGGGCCAAGAATAGGCCCAGCTCAGCGCACTGATGGGAGCTGAGAACGGGCAGCTCGGCACACTGATGGGAGTGGCAGCCAAGAACGGGCACAGCTCAGCGCATCAGTGGGAGCTGCGGACGGACAGCTGGGCACACCGATGGGAGCAGCGGCTGAGAACGGGCACAGCTCCGCGCACCAATGGGAGAGGCTGCTGAGAACGGGGGCCACTCGGTGCACGGATGGGAGCTGCCGTGGGGCACAGCTCGGGTCACCCACGGGAGCCGCGGCTGGGAACGGGCACAGCTCAGCACACCCATGGGCTCTCCCCCCCGAGCCCAGTCCCGAATTGGGGTCACCCACTATCGGGGGTCGGCGCCGTGCTGCCGCCGCACCTGGGGGGGTTCCCAGCCTCCCTCCCCGCCCGCGGACCCCAAAAGGACCCTCCCATCCCCTCCCGGTCACCGTCACCGAGCGCCTCGGGGATGCTGCTGCCAAGGGCCCCCCAACCCAGGGCACCCCAAAACACAGGGTGGGGCTGGTCCCCCAAATCCCGGGGGGCGACCCCCCCAGTCCCCCCATAGCTCAGGGCAGAAGGGGACTCCCCACAAATTTTGGTGCTCGGAGCGCACCTGGCTCAGCGGGAAGGGGGTGCCATGGCCGGGATAAATCCAGGGGGGCCCCGGTGACCCCAGGCAGCAGGGCCCGAGCAGCCCCGGGAGAAGGCGGGGGGGTCTCGGGGGGCTGGGCTAGGACCCCCCAACGCTTCCCCCTCCCAGCATCCCCCCCCCCGCCTCCGCCCTCGCCGCGCCCAGCGCCGCTGCGGCAGCCGCAGGGCGGGGGGGGAGAGGGAAAATCGGGATGAAAACCGGGATGGATCCGGGGGGGGCGCAGCATCTCCCCCCCTCAGGGGTGGGGATGGGGGGAGGGGTGGGGTCGGGTACCACCGAGGGATGAAGGCCTGGGAAAGGGGGGACGGGTGGGATGCAGCCCCCCCACACCTGCATGCAGGCAGCTGGGGGTGGGGTGCGGAAAAGGGGGGGTCATCCAGCCTCCCCCCACCCTCCCCAAATCCCCCCTCCCCCGAGGGAGGCTGCGGCCGGGGGCTGCTGCCATCACCCACCTTCCTCCTCCTCCTCCTCCTCAGAGCATCCTGACAAAGGGCCGCCCCCCCCCGACACACCACGCGTGTCCCCGCACCTCCCCCCGCCCCGCCCTCCCCCCCGCACCCCCCCGGGAACTCAATCCCTGCAAATAAACAAGGGGGGACCCCCAAACCCAGCGCTGACGCTCCGACAATCCCTTCTTATCATGCAGTTGATTTGGTTTATATTAATAACCATTAATAAGCCCTTACCTGGGGGGGAGGAGCAGCTAATTACTAATTACAATTTCATAAAGCAATTAATTACAGCTCTGCCCCCCCCAACCCCCGCGTTTTAGGGGTGACAGACCCCCTGCCCCCCAATTCTGGGGTGCGGGTTTTATGGGGTGCAGGGCTCCAGGACAGGAGCGTGACCCCGAAAATGGGGGCTGAAGCCTTGAACTTGGCCTTCGGGGGGGACCCCCACGGGCCCCCCCGGATTTTTAGGGATGTCAGGAAAAACCTTAAAGAAAAGAGAAAAATTAAGACTTTTCTCACCTTTGGAATATTTTGGGGGGAAAAGGTGATTTGAAGCCCCCCTTGTTTATGCCAATATTACCCAGATGCTCCCCCAAACCCTAAGCCCATGGGTGTCCCCTCCTTGGTGCCCCCCCCAGGCTGCTCTATCCCCACCCAGGTGACACCCCAAACCCCCAGGGAGTCCCCCAAGGTGCTCTGTCCCCCCACCAGGTGCCTCTCCCGAGCTGATCCACCCCCACCCAGGTGCTCCCCCAAATTCCCAGGGTGCCCCCCCCAAGGTGCTCTGCCCCCTCCGTCTGCCCCCCACTCACCGTCCCCCCCCCCTCTGGCAGTACCCCAGGCTGGGGGAGCAGGAGGGGGGGTCCCCACGGGCATGGGGGGGCACTGCCAGGCCCCCCCAGGGACACCCCGCCAGTGTCCCCCAGCTCCTGCTCAGTCTTGAGTTCCTGGGAAAAGGGGAATTTAAAAATATATTAAAATTGGGGGGTGGCCCCCCGATAATAACATCCCCCCCCCCCAGTAATTCAATATAATTATTAAATTAATTCCAACCTCAAAAACCTCAAGCAGGAAAATCTCCACCAGGCCCCCAAGCCCCCACATTATAGGGGGGTTCTGGGTCAGTTTTGGGGCTTACCCTCAATAACAATTCAATTTATTTTGAATTTTTAAATTAATTCCAACCTGAAAAACAAGAATAAAATCCCGCAAAGCCCACATTTGGGGCATCGGGAAGATTGGGTCCCCAGAGGTGGGGGTCAATTTTAAGGCCCCTCCTCAAATAATAATTCCATTTAATTTTTATTATTAAATTAATTCCAAGCTGAAAAGTATCAAGAAAAAAAATCCCATGAACCTCCCCAAACCCCAACATTATAGGGGAGTTTGGAAGTGGAGGGTCGGTTTTGGGGTCCCCAGATGCTGGAGGTCAGTTCTGGGATGTCGCCCCCCAATAATTACATTTATTGTTAATCTTAAACTGAACTCCAAACTGAAAAATTAGAAGAAATTAGAAGAAATCTGTCCCCACTCCATATACCCCATCCCCAACCCGGCACTCCCCCTATCAGCCCCCCCACAAATTCCATATTATAAAGGGGGGGGGGGGGGGGCTGGAGACCAGGCCTCAGTTCTGGGGTGCCCCACAAAAACTTAATAATTAAAACCAAACTGAATTATTAATTCCAAGGTGAAAACCAGCAACGAAGCCTCCATCAGCCGCCCCAAATCCCTCATTCTGGGGGGCCGGCTTTGGGGTACCCACCTGGCAGCCCCCCGCGTCCCGCAGCACCGCCCGCAGCAGGCGGATGTACTGGGCGGCCGCCCGCAGCGTGTCGGCCTTGCTGGGCCGGCGGTCCCGCGGCACCAGCGGCACCAGCGCCCGGAGCCGGGAGAACCCCGTGTTGAGATTCCGGATCTGCGGGACACGGGGACCCCCGGGGAGCCGGGCAGAGACCGAGGGGGACCCCAAAGGGACCGCGGTTAGAGACCCCCAAAGGGACACAGAGAGGGGACCCCCAGGTTACACCAGGACCCCCCCAGGATCAAACGGGGATCTCTTAAAATCAAACTGGGCCCACCCCCAGGATTCAACTGGGCTCACCAGGAATAAACCAGACCTCCCCAGAATCAAAATTGGGGGTCCCCCCCACCCCGGAATTAAACTGAGCCCCCCGATTCAACCTCCCCTGGGAGTTAAAGTAGGTCCCTCACAGAATCAGACTGGGGTCTCCAGGATTAAATTCGGGCCTTCACAGGTTTAAACAGGGCTGACCAGAATTCAACCTAGAATTGAACTGTGACCCTTCCAGAATAAAACTGGGCTCCCCAAGTTTAAACTAGGCCCCATCCCAGGATTAAAACTGGGACCCCAAAATTAAACTGGCCCCTTCCATGATTAATCTAGGCTCTCCTAGAGTTAAACTGGACTCACCAGGACTAAGCATGACTCTCCTAGAATTAAACTGAGACCTCAGAATTTAACTCTGCCCCTTCTAGAATGAAACTGGCTCCTCCTAGATCTAAGTGGGTTTACCAGGATTAAATTGGAGCACCCTAGAATTAAACTTGGGTACTTGGGATTAAACCAACCTCTCCAGGATTAAATTCGGACCCCATAATTAAACCGTGTCCCTCAGGGTTAACCTGGGGTTTCTCCAGGATTAAACCAGACTTCACTCCATTAAACCAACTCCCTCTTCCCCAGGATCAAACTGGGCTCCTTGGAAATTAAACTCAGCCCCCCTAAAATTTAACCAGAGCTCCCCAGGATTAAAACAGGCTCTCCTGAAATTTAAGTGGGCCCTCCCAGGATTAAAACAGGGCCCTTCCAGGATTAGAGCCACTCCTTCAGGGTCAAATTTGGCTCCTCACAATTAAACTCACCCCTCCTAAAATTTAACCAGAGCCCCCCAAGATTAAACCGACCAACACAGGATTAAACCAAGCACTCCTAAAATTTAACTGAGGCCCTCCAGGATGAAACCCACCCCCCAAATGCGAAGTCCCCCCACACCCCCCCTGTGCTGGCACTGCTGGTGTCCCCACCTAGAGCCGCCCTGGGTGCCACCACGATGTGACACAGCCCCCCGGGTGGGATTTGGGGCGGGGGTCAGCAGGTTTTGGGGTCACTCACCCTCTCCCTCTCCTTGGCGTTGGCCGCCTGCCGCCGCTCCAGCACCTCCGCCAGGTCCCCGGTGGGCTCGTAGGCCCCAGCGGGGCCGCGCCGCAGGCGGGCGATGGTGGCTGGGCAGGGCAGGGGCCCGAAGCGCTGCCTCAGGAGCCCCTCCAGCACCTCGGGGGGCGGCGTGGGCTGCAGGACCCCCGGGACCTCTGAGGGCTGTGGGATCCCCGGGGGCTCCGAGACCTCTGAGGGCTCCAGGACCCCTGAGGGCTCTGAGAACCCTGAGGGCTGTGGGATCCCCGGGGGCTCTGAGACCCCTGAGGGCTCCAGGACCTCTGGCCACCCCCCAGCTCTGCTGGGCTCCCCCATCCCACAAAAGGAATGAAGCTGCACCCAGTGAGCTGACACTCAAAAGAGGGGGGGGAATTGATGGAAAAGGGCCTTAAATATCCAGGACTAAACAAGGCACAGGTGGGACCTGTCTGAGCCTGACAAGCGCTGGCTCTGCCTCAGTTTCCTCACCCACCATCCCAGCCTGGTATCCACAAAGAGCTGAGCCCAAAAAACGGCCCCCCAAAACCACGCTGAGGGACATTTGAGGGCCTGGCATGGGCATGGGATGGGCACCTGGATTCACTCCAGAGAGAAATGGGTTGGTTTGAGAGGCCTGGTGTGTTCCTAAAAACGTGGGAAGCACTTTTGGGTGGGGAAAACAGAAATGCGAGGTTTGATACCGCGAGGCCTGGCTCGGTAGGTGGCAGTGTTAGTCCCTGACATGCTGCAAAACTCAGGGAGGCTGGGAAAAAATGGTAAAACCTCCCTTTTTCCTCCAAAAGGTCACTTTGGGTTACCCACCATGGAGGGAGCCCCATCCCAGTCTCACCACCGGGATGGATTTCCCCTCCCCTGTGGTGTTTTCATGGGGAAACGCCCTCCAAGGGGGCTTATCCTGGTTTTCCTGGGGGTTTTGGGGGCTCCAGGAGGGAGTGGGTGCTCTGTGGTGACGTGCAGGGTTGGGGCTGCCTCAGTTTCCCCAAACCTGGAAGCACCTTCGAGGGCTGGAGACCATCCCCCGCTGCTCCGGGATCCTGGAAGTTCATTCTGTGTCCATAAGGAGAGTGAGGGTGCAGAGCAAATTGTAAAGAAACCCCTAAATGACCCTAAAATGAGCCTCAGAGGCACCTGGAAGTTAATTGAGGTTTTTCTAAGAACTTAGAAAAACCCAATTTTCTTCTCTTTAATGCTCTGTAATGAGCTTCCCTATCCCACAGCAGGATCTGGATAATCCCATTATTCCTGCCCCGATCTGGGCATAATTCTGGTATCTGACAAATTAATCTGAGGGCAGGGAGGTGTAAAGTCACGCCAGAAATGGGCCTGTGCCCAGCTGCTCACCTGTGCTCACCACACGTTGGACCCCCCAGCTGGGGTTTGTTCCTTCTCTGTGTTGGGAAGAGCTGGGAAATGCTCCAAGTTGAACGGAGGGGGATTAAATATTGAGGGAAAAATGTGGGGTGGGGGGTGGAGAAGGGGCTGGTGGAAACGGGGTTCCCCTGAAGGGAAATGAGTAGAGCCAGTGGAGAAGGAATTGGGGATTGGGATGATTTGGGGTCACAGTTACTGGGTGTGTCATGGTTGTTTGGGGTCACAGTTATTGGGGGTCAGGGTGTTTAGGGGTCACAGTTATTAGTGACCTCATTTTAGGGGTCACAGTTATTAGGATTTGGGGTCAGTAGGGGACACAGTTATTAGAGGTCATGGTTAATAGGGTTTGGGGTTATTAGGGGTCACAGTTTTAGGGGTTAAAATTACTAGCATTTGGGGTTATTAGGGATCATGGTTTTTAGGGGTCACAGTTATTAGGACACACATTTTTAAGGGGTCACTATTTTTTGGGGTCACTGTTATTAGGGATCTCATTTTTCAGGGGTTGTGTTTTTTAGGGTGACAGTTATGAGGGGGCAGGGTGATGAGGGGTCCCAGTTAGGGATGGGAGCTTGGAAAAGGCTGAACTCCTGTGAAACATCATCCCAACAACTCTGGGGCTGCTGTTTTGGGAATGCCCATTGGGAATGTTGTTTTCCAACCCCTCAGGCTCAGTTATCCCTCTCATTTTCCCTCTCTGAGCATGGACAGAGCAGCAACCAGATCCCAATGCTCCGTCCCAGGCTGCTCCCTAAATCCAGGTGTCTCCACCCCTTTGGGGTCACCCCATGCCACCCACCCCAGTGCCAGTGATCCATCAAGGATCTGACATTTGCCAACATCATGAGACTGGAAAAACGTCCCGCGGGTTTCCAGTTACTGTGGCGGGGTGGCCTGGGAAGGGGGATGGTGCCAGGGCTAATCCGGGGCCGGGGCAGCTGCTGGCATGGGATTAAACCCAGTCCTTCCTGGCATGGTCCCAAATGTCTTGAAAGTGTCTGGTCCCTGCCAGAGCTGCCGGCCTCGTGCTGGCTGCGTGCTGCCCAGATCCTGGCCATGGGTGGGGAGAGTGGGAATAAAATGTTCCAAGGGGTTTTATGGAGCTGTGGCAACACCTCCGGCCACTTCCACCTCTGCATCCTCCTCCCTGTCATGCTGCCAAACACATCCCAGGACACCTGTTCTATGGGATACATCCTGGGATTTCTGGCATCATTCATAACTTGCTCCCTGAGCTCTCCAGGAGTCGAGCCTGGGTTGGCACCAGGATCCCCATCCCACTCCCAGCGGGTTCTGGGTGCCCGGGGATGAGCTCACAGCTGCCAGTGCAGGGAAATGCGGGAGTGCAGGTATTCATATGGACAGGGAGGCTCCTGGAAAACTTCATGCTGTCATTAAAGTCATGAAATCCTCTCTCCTGCTGCTATCGGTGCTGCTGGTGACATCAGGACCGCATCTCCCAGGTGCCTTATCTTTGCCAAATATCCCGGTGCTCCCATGAGGGACACAGAGATCTCTCCTGGCTCAGTTTTCCCGGCTCACCCAAAAGTCTGAGGGGATATTTGTGAGGGACTTCCAGAGGCTGCGTTTGCCTCTCAATCCAGCCCTGGGGTCGATGCTGTGGGATTTGTGGCCGGGTAGGTTCCCACTGCAACGTTCGTGGGTCCGGGGGACATCCCAGGGACATCCTGGGGAGCATCGCCATCCTGCTGCATCCCAGGCACTCGCTCCTCCAACCCCTCCTTATGCAGGGATTATTTATCCCCCTTTTGTAATGAAGAGCAGGGGGTGGGGCGCTGGGGGGTGGGGATTGTCCCGGCCACCCACCGAGATTCCCGGGAGTCCCACGCCGGGAAGGGGCAGGTCTCACCCCCGCCATGGCTGGATTATCCATGAGGCGGGAGAGACAATAAAGGGATTTATTGGCAGAGCGAGGATTCCGGCAGGGACAGCCGGGCTGTGGGGCTCGGCACCGCTTGGATCCCCTCAACACCACCCGTTATTCCAGGGGGATATTAAACAACCCTGGCTTGGTTAAATCCAAATAATGACTAAAATCCTACTGGCACTGGTGGGAGGGAGTAAATCCGGCACAAGCAGCGATGCCCCAGCGCTCATCTCCCACCACCCAGCGCTCGCGGTTCACTGATTCCCTCATTCCTGGAGATTCCCGGGAAGCGGATGGAGCAGCCGGAGGGCCGGTGCCGGTTCTGCCGTGCCGGCCGCGGTCGGAGCGGGATGAACAAAGGCGGCTCTGTCCGTCCCGGGTGAAGGAGCCTTTGTGCGAGCTGTGGGCGGCGGAGGGAGGATCCCAGCCTGGAGCAGTCGGAGTTTTCCCCGAGCGCAGAGGAATTTTTGGAGATAAAAGAAGTTTCCCTTGGATGAAGGCGCTGTCAAACCCCCATCATGAGGCAGGTGGATGCGGGCACAGCTCGGGGTGGGGGTCTGGCTGTCCCAGGGTCCGGATGAGTCCTGGGCTGTCACCGACAGCCATGTGCCCTGAGAATGGGATGGGATGAGGATGGGTAGGGACAGGGACAGGGACAGGGACTGGGACTGGGACTGGGGCTGGGGCTGGGACAGGAAAGGGATTGGGGATGAGATGGGAGAGGAACCAGGACGGTGTAAGGGATGGGGCAGGGATGGGGATGGGGATAGGACAAGGGTGAGATAGGGACAGGGATCAGGACAGAGATGGTGACAGGGATGGAGATGAGAATGAGGGTGGGGATAGGGATGAGGACAGGGACAGGGATGAGGATGGGGATAGAGATGGCACAGGACCAGGATGCAGACATGGATGGTGTCAGGGATAGAGATGGGAATGGGG
The DNA here is from genome assembly GCF_965178545.1 of Coloeus monedula. Classification (NCBI taxonomy): domain Eukaryota; kingdom Metazoa; phylum Chordata; class Aves; order Passeriformes; family Corvidae; genus Coloeus; species Coloeus monedula. The sequence goes on along the minus strand of NC_138808.1, from coordinate 4,787,405 downwards.
ACAGAATGGAGATGAAACGGCAACAGGAACCAAGACAGGGATGGGGTCAGGGATGAGTAAGGGAACGGGATAGGGACTAGGATTGAGATGAGGATAGTGACAGTGATGGAGAAGGGTTTGGGAATGAGACAGTGACCAGGATGGGGACAAGGATGGTGTCAGGGATAGGGACAATGGGATGGGATGGGGACAAGGATCAGGATGGGGTTGAAGTGGGAACGGAAATCAAGACAGAGATGGTGGCAGGGATGGGGATGGGAGCAGGTTTGAGATGGGGATGGGGATGAAGATGGAGATGGGACAGGGCAGGGATGAGGATGGGAATGGGATTGGGACAGGGGTTGGGGCAGGGATGGGATGGGGACAGGGATGGGTATGGGAATAGGATTTGGACAGGAATCAGGATGGTGATAGGGGCAGGGATGAGGACAGGGATGGGACCAGGGCTGGAGCTCAGCTCCGCCCTGCTCCCCCAGCTCACACAGCACCTGACCAAGGGTTGGGGCTGAGCTCAGCACCTGGACTAAGATTTAGGTCTGGTCTTAACCTTTAGCCCATACAGGTGGTGCCTAAGCCCAGCCTGGAGCCTGCTGCTCCCAAATCCGAGCTTTACCCCTTCTCTCAAGCCTGTCCCTCTCTGTGATGGGAAAACCTGGGGCTGCAGCTCCATCCTCCTCCTCCCCGACAGCAATTCCTGCCTTTCCCATCCCAGATAACCCTCCAGCACTGACTGCTGGAGCTGCTGGGCCCTCCGAGCTGGATAATCTCTGTTAGAATTAATAAATGATTCAACCTTAACCCTCTTTGCCTGGCAGCTCTTCTCAGCAGCAGGGAGAGGGGCCCTGCGTGCCCACTGTCACGTAGGGATGGACCCACGGAGCCACAGGGTGGGGGAGGAGCCAGGCAGCTCTTTCCCCCCTCTTTTATCCCCCATCCGGGTTTTTGGAATTCTCCAGGACTCTCAAAGCTCCTCACAAGCACAGGAGCCGCCGCTGCTGCCATGGCAGATGCCGCAGATCCCAATTAAGCCCCTTGCCGGGTCAGATCCATGTGGGAGGCCACGTGTCCCTGTCCCACGTGTGCCCTCACACGCAACACACATTTGCACACGCATGATGGGTCTCCAGCAGACTTGGGGCCGCACGGACTCGTTCTGCCTCAGGGCTCCCAGCCCCTCCAAACACATCCATCCTTCCTCAGCAGGGGATTTTTCCATTTTATTTTCCCTCTCTGCGAAATAGGAGAGAGGATTCCTCAGTAAAACTCTCTGCACTGAAATTTGGGCTGGGGGCAAGCGAGGTCACCCCCACAGGGACAGAGCAATGCAGGGCTGATCCATGATCTGGCTGCTCCTTATTGCCGTGCCAAGGGGTGCGGAACGGGGTGCACCTCTGTGGGGGTGTCAGCGTGGGGCAGGAGGAGCCCGGACCCTCCACAGAGCATCTCATCCCAGACAGCTCCGTCATTCTCATCCCAAGGCTCCGGGATTACACCACTGCTGCTAAAATCCCATCTCCATCCGCGCGGTGCCCAGCCAATGACCTCGGCGCTGGCACGCAGGGCCTTCCTCCGCAGGGATCAGAGATGATAAAGCCCTCCCAGCCCCAGCTCGGCGCGACGAGGTCTCAGTCTCAGTCTCAGCAAACCATGGTGGATGCTCCAAGGATGATGTCCATGCACACGGAGAACGGGATGGACAGTGAAAGCTTCGCCCAGGTGAGGGGATTTTTGCCCTGGAATTCAGGATTGTGGGGGAGTTTGTGCTCCTTGTACTTGGATGAGGATCTGCGATGGATGCGGCACAAAGGGGTGAAAGGGGAGCAACAGTGGGTGTCAAGGGATCACGGGATGGGTGCTGGGGAATAAGTGATGGCAGGGTGGAGGGGAGTTGTGTCTCAAATCTCTGGCCTTGACCAGGTGGGGTGATGTCAGAGCAAGGTGGGATGAAATATTTGGGGCGATTTTCTGCCTGTCAGAGTGAACTGGTGGAAATACATGTGGCTGGGGACTTTGAGCCATGATCATTCTGTCAGGGAGCGAGGGAGATGCTGCCTGTGGTGAGTGAGGATCCCAGGAGAGACCAGCTCTGCTCCTGTGTCCCAGAGAGAGCTCCGGGCTGGACTTAGGAATCATTCTAGACTTGGGGGACCTGGGGGGTTTCAATCCTTCTCTGCCCACCAGCAGTGCCATGGCTTTTGGCTGGGATTTTGGAGGGGCAGGAGGTGGGTTCCCAGCCCCTTTCTCCCTTGCCAGCTCATCCCTGTGCCTCACCCAGACCCTGAGGATGGGCTGGCAGGCACAGCCATCTGCACGTGGCTTTCCCACGCTGGTGTGGACACTGGTCCCTGCCAGGACACCATGGGACTGAAGGGTGGGATTCTGTCACAGCTGTGCACCCGCGTCTTCCTCGAATCCAAGTTTTGGGCGATTTCCTCCGATTGGGTGGGAAGGATTTCATGGGGTAGGTGCGAGCTGGGTGTGGCTGTGGCATGGGACCATCAGGGTGGTTATCCCACTCCCAGATGAGACCCCTGGGATCCGGCTTGCTCACACCCACAGCGCTGGGAGAAAGGATGAGGGTCCCATGGCAGAGGCAAGGGAAAGCCCCCTGGCACTGAGCATTCCCTGCCCAGTCCTGCTCGTGTCCCTGCTCCAGTTTGGTGGCATCAGGGATGTGGTGTGTCCCACGCCGTGGGACGTGGCGGTGCCCACGGAAAGTGCCCCAGGAGAAACCTCCCCTTTCCGCTGTGATTGGGAAAGTGCCACACGCGGGAGTTGCTCATCCCAGGGCAGAGTGACTCAGGGTCCTGTGTCCTGACCGGGACTTTTGACCTCGGACCTGTGCCAGGTTTTGTGGCACCTGGCACAGCCTCTCTGGGATGTCGGACGGTCCTCAGCTTTCCCTGCATTTGGCCATGCTGGCTTTTGGGGACACCTTTCTTCCTGCCACAGCTCCTGCCAGCTCCAGCATCCAGGCTTTGGGTACTGGACTGGGACTTTTGGGACCTTCCTGGGATGTTGGGGACAGTGTAGCTCCTGGGAATGGAAGGGGCCAGATATCTCCTCTCCCTGTGGTGTCACGGGGCTGATCCCGTGGAGCAACCAATGGATCAGGAGATGTTTGATGGATCTGGCAGGCTCCTCTACAGCTGGATGAGCTGGCACTGCCCTGAGGGAGGTCTGGGCAGGCCAATGTCATCTTCATGGTACGGTGATTCGGGAGGTGGCAATAGGACATGCAGGGCAGGAGCTGGGAGTGGAGGGGGAAAATGGGATGTACCGGTGTGGAGTGTCCCACTACAGATTCCCCCTGGGCAGAGGGGGCTGCTTGGGGATGGAGATGATCCCTAGGTTGAGGGTCACCATCACCAGTGGAGAGTGGCCACCACAGAGGGACGGTGGCCACAAGCAAGGAACAGTGACCATCACTGGAGGCAGATGGCTGTCACTGATAGAAAGTGACCATCACTAATGGAGGGTGGCCAGCACCAGTCCTGGATGGCTGTCACCAGTCAAGGATGGCCATCTCCAGTAGAAGGTGGCCATCACCCCCAGTCCCCTCCTGGCACAGGTCTAGTGACCCCCATGCCCACCCACTCACACCCGTCTCTGGGTGCCGCTAGCCAGCCAAACCCCCTTTGGATCCCTCCTGTCCTGACTGGTGGCCTTGGTGGCTTTGAGGGTCACACAGGGTTGGGGGAGCGAGGGAAGAGCCGGAGCAGTGTGTCAGTGACACGTGAGGACGCTAAAATTAGGCGGCTCCAGCTAATCTAATTTAATCTCCCCTTTTCCGTCCGTTCTGTGGAGATTAGCCCGGCGAGTGGGGTGGGACCCAGGCTGTGGGAGCTGGGGCAGCCCAGCCCAGGGACACCCAGCCCGACCCCCGGGGAATCCCTCCGCCTGTTTTGGGGAGGGGTGGCTGTGGGGGGTGATGTTGGGGTGCAGCTGGGGTTTGGGATGGGCTGGAAATGGCTCCGGCATTATGAGATCTGCAGAGGAGCAGAAGTGGGATGGACGGACAGATGGATGGATGGATTCCCACCACCCCCAGCGCGGGCAGGGCACAGTCCTCCCCTCCCTCGCCCTTCATGGAGCAGTTTGGGATGGGCGAGCCCCCTCCCTCACCGCAGAGCCAGGGAAAGGCTGTTTCACCCAGCTCAGCCCAAGGTCACGCGCTCATCCTGCGGCTGCTGAAGAAAGAAAAGTTCTCCGACCGGTTTTCTATTCCCGGCCCCGTGCGAGGGCTGGGTCCAGCCAAGTCCAAGGTTTCCGGTGCTTTGGGTGACAGGGCAAAGTCAATAACTGGTCACCGGTGTCATCCTGGTGCCGATGGGTTCGTGTGTGTCCATGTCCTTGTCCAATGAAACCTCGTTGGAAACTATGTGGAGCAGCGCTGGAGTGATGAATCACGGGGCAGGTGATCCCAGATGAGTTCATGCCTCTCCTGGAGCAGCTCCAGCTCCGGGATCATCCCAGCTGCTCCGTGCTCGGATGGTCTGGTTCCCAATTCCTCTATCCCCACCTGTGCCTCAGTTTCCCTGGCATAAAAATGGGACATGGCCCTCAGTGGGTTCCAAACGGTCTCCTGGGGGTCCCCAGGAGCAGCAGTGCTCCATGGGGGGCTTTGCTCTGTGCTGTGGGTCAGGCTGGTCCCAGGGTTCCAGGATGCTCCGTCCCTGCTCCGGCCGCTGGGCATGGCTCTTCCTCACGCTCCGACGTTGTTATTACTGCATCACCCATCCTTAAGGAATCACATTAGAGAAATTAGAGCTGGTTGTAGCTCCAGTCCCTGCAATCAGCCGCTTCCTTTTCCTAAGGAACGCGGCATTAAATGCCGATAGATTATTACAAGCCCATGTAGTGTTGGGAAGCAGCTGGGATGCCTTGAAAAGATTTCCATTGGGAGCTTTATTCTATGAAAGGAATTCCAAAATCAACTGAAAAACCTCAAATTAAAAAAATTACTTTATTTAGAGGAACTGGTTGAGCAGAGCCCAGCTCCTCCTGTCTTTTCCCGACTAGGGTGTTATCTGGCAAATCAATGGAGTCTTGGGGAATATTTTCCCTGAATAAACTGATTCTGTGGGACAGAAGGATGAGACAGGTCCCTCATTTTGCGCAGACAGTCACTTCCTTCATCCAGCCAGGCCGGCGGCAGATGGGGAAGGCAGACAGATGTGTCCAGCTATTTTTAGGCTCAAACGCTGCTTTAATTTCAACTTAACCATGGAGAATTTGGCTTTTTAGGGTAAAAAAAAAAAGCTGGATCAGAGGGTGAATTGAAATGTAGGGGCAGTGACAGAGATTAATGGAATATCCTGAGTTGGAAGAGATCCACAAGGATCATTGAGTCCAAATCCTAAAATGCATCAGGTCATGATCTGGGGATTTAACTGGAATGCCTGACAGATTCATGGTGGGTCCAGCGGGACTGGATCCTCCAGGAAAAGGTGTCTGGTAGCAGGATTGGCTCGGCTCTGGCTTTGGTTGCTTCTCCCCCTCTTGCCTTTGAAACGGAGTTACAATTCCTTGAGCAAAACCACCAAAATGATGTAAATGGCCGCGTAGAAAGGACTCTTGAGAGGCTGAAGGCAAGAAGAGCCAGAGCTGCTCCGAACTGGTTGGGAAAGCGGCGGGAGCGGGCAGACGGGTTGGGTAACTCCTGCCCCAGGGCTGCTGGGACCGGCTCTGCTGGGAGCGGGGAGCGGGAGCCGCTCCGGAGGGCCAGGACGTGCCGCGGCCCTCGTAGGGCTCTGGGCCACCAACGCCCGGCTGCGGCCCTCGGACTCGGGGATGGAGCCGGCATGGAGCTGGGATGGAGGCGAGGCGGAAGGCGGGGTGGTGGGGGCAGATCCCAGCCCCGGTGATGCTTCCAAACGATGCTTCCCAAGGTTTTCGGGGCGCAGCGGGCACCCCCCGCCGTCCGTGGCTGCGCACGGGGAGCGGGACACGCGGGCGTCGGAGCGAGCGCCACGGGCCGCGGGGTGATGGATGCGACCTGACGGGTGCACAGGGCCGCGCACGTTCACACGCATGTGACAGCACCGGGCACACCGGGGCGGGAGCGGCAGCTGCCCGGGACACGGGCTGCGGGCACGGACACGGGCTGCGGCACACGCGTGATGCACCCCCAGAGCACCCCAAATACAACCCCCCCAGTAGATCCCCACTGGTCACCCTCACTGCACCCCAATGGATCTCCAATGGACCCCCCCCCCCACGGCACCCCCAACCTCCAGTATCCCCCCATGCACCTCCAATGGCACCCCCAGGGCACCCGCAGCCCCCCAGTGCACCCGCCATGCACCTCCCCAATGCATGACCCCCGTACGGGCCCAATACAGCCTAATTCACCCTTCGGTCCAACCCCAACCCCCCCAAAAGCACCGCCGATGCAACCCCAGTATACCCCAGTGCAACCCCCCACGCACCCCCAGCCCTCCTCAGTGCACCCCCAACACACCCGCCCAGCACCCCGCAATTCACCCCTCCGGTGCACCCCCAGCCCAGCCGTGCCCTCCTCGGTGCACTCACGGCCCCCCGGTGCACCCCCGATAGACCCTCCCAGTAACCCCCACTGCATGCCCAGAACCCCTGGCATAACCCAGCCCCCCACTGTTCCCAGTGCACCCCCCAACTGCACCCTCAGTGCCCCCCCCAGTGCAACCCCCAGCCCTCCCAGTACCCCCCCAATCCCTCCAGTGCACCCCCAATACACCCTCCCAGAGCACCCCCGGGCCCCCGTGCCCGCCCCAATGCACCCCCAGGGCTCCCCCAGTGCCCCCCAATTCACCCCTCCACTGCACCCCCAGCCCCCCAAGGCACGCCCAGTACCCTCCCAGTGCACTTTCAGCCCTTCCCAGTGCATTCCCAGTGCATTCCCAGCCCCTCAGTACCCACCCCAATTCACCTCTCCAGTGCACCCCCAACGCCCGCAATAACCCCTCAAGTGCCCTCCCAGTGCCCTCCCCACTGCCCCCAGTGCACCCCCAGTTTCCCTCCCAAATCAACCCCAGCGTCCACCCCACTGCCCCTCCAGTGCCCCACCAATGCCCCCCCCACTGCCCCCCCGGTGCCCCCCCCACTGCCCCTCCAGTGCACCCCCAGTGTCCCCCAATTCCCCCCCGGTGCCCTCCCAGTACCCCCTCGGTGCCTCCCCAATGCTCCCCCAATACCCCCCCAATGCCCCCCCCGGTGCCCCCCCAATGCTCCCCCAATACCCCCTCCATACCCTTCCCAATGACCCCCAGCTGCCCCCCCACTGCGCCCCCATTGCACCCCCAATTCCCCCCCGGTGCCCCCGCAATGCCCCCCCATTGCCCCCCTATTGCACCCCCAATGCCCCCCCGGTGTACCCCCACTGCCTCCCCAGTGCCCCCCTATTGCCCCCCTATTGTCCCCCCAATGCCCCCCCATTGCCCCCCCAGTGCCCCTCCAGTGCCCCCCCAATGCCCCCCCATTGCCCCCCCACTGCACCCCCATTGCTCCCCAATGCCCCCCCAATGCCCCCCCACTGCCCCCCCACTGCTCCCCAATGCCCCCCCATTGCCTCCCCACTGCACCCCCATTGCCCCCCAATGCCCCCCAATGCCCCCCAATGCCCCCCCACTGTCCCCCACTGCCCCCCAATGCCCCCCCACTGTCCCCCCAATGCCCCCCCACTGCCCCCCCAATGCCCCCCATTGCCCCCCCACTGCCCCCCCACTGCCCCCCCATTGCCCCCCATTGCCCCCCCACTGCCCCCCAATGCCCCCCCATTGCCCCCCCACTGCCCCCCATTGCCCCCCCCTGCCCCCCCACTGCCCCCCATTGCCCCCCCATTGCCCCCCCACTGCCCCCCCATTGCCCCCCCAATGCCCCCCATTGCCCCCCCACTGCCCCCCATTGCCCCCCCCTGCCCCCCCACTGCCCCCCAATGCCCCCCCATTGCCCCCCCACTGCCCCCCCATTGCCCCCCCAATGCCCCCCCATTGCCCCCCCACTGCCCCCCAATGCCCCCCATTGCCCCCCACTGCCCCCCCACTGCCCCCCCGTTCCCCCCCCGCGGGTGGCCCCGCCCCTCCCGCGCGCGCCGCGCACACACCCTCGCGGCTCAGCCAATGGGGAGCGGCGGAGCGGTCACGTCACCGGGGCCGGGGGAACCTCCTCAATGAGCCCGATTGGCGCGGGGAGCGCGCGGCGCTGCCGGGGCCGCTCCGCTCCGCTCCGCACCGACCCGAGCGCTCCGCTCCGCACCCGCCATGATCGCATCGCACCTCCTCGCTTACTTCTTCACCGAGCTCAACCATGACCAGGCGCAGAAGGTGAGGGGGGCGCGGGGCAGAGGGGCCGCGGGGGTGAAAGTGGGGAGGGGGAGGGAAGAAAATGGAGAGGGAGGGGGAAAGGTGGAAAGGGAAAAGTGAGGAGGAAAAGGGAAAGAAAAAGGCGAAGGGGGGAAAAAAGAAAGGGAGGAAGGAGGGAAAAGGGGAGAAGAAAAAGAGAAAAAAGGGAGGGGAAAAAAAAGGATGGTTAAAAGTAAAAACAAAAAAAAAAGCAAAACGGAAGGAAAAGGAGAAGGGGAGAGTGAGGAGGGAAAAGAGAAAAAGAAAAAGAAAAGGGATGGAAAGGGAAATAAGGGAGGGAAAGGAAGAAGAATGAAGGAAAAAAAGAGAGGGGAAAAAAAGTTGAAAAAAGAGGATGTAAAAGGAAGGAGGAAAAAAGAAAAAAGCAGAAAAGGCAAAAAGGGGAGGAAAGCAGTAAAAAGAGCAAAAAGGAGGGGAGAAAGTGGAAAAAAAAGTAAATGGGAAAAAAGAGGAAAAACGGGGAAAAAAAAGAAAGAAAACTTTCTAAAAGGGAACAGGAGGTGGAATAAGCCGGGGGCGGAGGGGAACCGGGGCGCAGCGGGCCGGGCCGGCGGGCGGAGGCCGGGGCCGCGTGCGGTACGTGCCGCGGCTGCGGGACCCCGCGTGGCCGGGCGGGCGGAGGGGGAGGAGGAGGAGAAGGAGGAGGAGGAGGAGGAGGAGGAGGAGGAAGGGGGGGAATCTCCGTGCCTCTCCCCCGCCGGAGCCGGGACCCCGCGGCCGCCCCGCGCAGCACGTGTCGCCGCTTCCCGCCGGCGCGGAGCATCCGCGGGCGCGGAGCATCCCCGGGAGCCGCTTCCTCTGCTCGCCCCCCCTCCCAGGGCACGGAGCCGAAGCCCCCGCGGGGAGCGGGGTCAGCCCGGGGCGCGGGCCAGGAGGTGCCGCTTGCAGCTCGGGTCCTGTTCCCCACGCTGTGCCCCCCCACCCCAAACCGCGCGTGTCCCCCCATCCCTGCACTGACAGCGATGGAAAACACCTTCCTGTCTTCCGTTCCCTTCATTTTGGGGGTCTGAATCCCTAATTTCGGGGTCCTGAGCTCCCCGAGCCTGTTCCCAGACTGCAGCCCCAAGCAGCAGCGTCCCGTTGGGATGCGTGGAGTGTTGGTCACCCCTCGTTCCTGAGTTCAGGCACCGGGAAAGCTCGAGTGTTCTGCTCTCCCATGACTGGGGGAGCAGCTGGCCTTTGTCTGGCCGGGACAGCGCTTAGGCTGGGCTTAATAAACTATTCCTGGAGAAAAAATGCTGGATGGGAGAGAGTGTGGAGGCTCAGGCTCTTCCTGCAGTGCTCTGCTGGCATGTGGGAACGGGGCAGAGGATCTCATCTGTGATCCCTGACACTGGGAACTGGTCCGGATTTGCTGATCTGAGTGTGAGGTGGTCGGGATTTGCAAATATCGCCATAAAAAATGAGGGAAATGCTTGGAGAGACCTGGGCTAACCCTGGAGATGACACCGGGGAAGTGAAACCTGCCACGTTGGCCCTTCGCCGGTGTTAAATAGGAAGGAAATCGAGGGAGAACATGAAAAAAAAAAAAAAAAAACGACAACAACAAAAAAACCAACCCCAACCCAACAAAGTGCAGGGAAAACTTCCCAACGCAAAGCGATCCGTAAGGAAATACGGGCTCGGCTTCTCCCTCCGCTCGCCAGTGGCCCCGGGGTTGTGCAACAGCCAAATCCACGGGAAGGGGTTGTGTAACCCGAGCAGAAATAGGCCAGCGGCACAGCCCGGCTCCGGGCTCCGGGCTGCTCACGCCTTCCTTATCGGGAGCCGGGAATAATGGAGAGGGAAAGCTTGGATGAAGGAATTCGCCTTCCTTACCCACTGGGAGAAGGGTGTGCGAAGCCTCAGGAACCGGCTTCGTTTCCCTCCCGGCTCCAAAACCCAAATTAAAAAAGTTGTTGAGATGTGAGGGAGAAAAAAAAATATCCAGGAGCTGCCGGCCGGAGCTCGGGATGCTGTGGGAGATGGCACTGCCCTCCCGGCTGCCTCCACAACTGGATTTCTCTGGGATATTTTTAAACACATTCCTGTGAATCCTCCCAGTGAGGCAAAGCTGGGAGAGAGCATGGAGCTCAGCTCGGCTCAGGGAAGGGGAGGGGGGAGAAGCCAGCTGTCCGACCTGGCTGCTGCTTCCACCCTGGGTGTCAAAATTATTCCTGGTTTATAAATCTCTCCGTGCAAAGGGAAAAGCATGGGGAAATGGAGGCGGTGAAATTCTTGGAAAGCTGCGATTTATTTGGTTGGGTCTTTCTATCAAACCCCCTACTTGTGACAAAATCTGGGGGAAAAAGATTGCAGGTGGTAGCCTGGTAGTTGGGTTGGGGTTGGTTTTTTTGTTTTCCCTTTGGATCAGGGAGAAAAGGAGCTCAGCTGGGGTTAAAAAGTGCCTTTTCCAATAGCTGTGGTTTGTGTCCACCTCAAGGCCTTGAAAATAGCCTCAAAAATGGGATTTTTCTTCCCATTCTTGCCATGGAGCAGCTTTACCTGCTCTGCCACTCATCTGGGGGCACATTACCTTCATCCCCAGCTCCTGCCCTTTTCCTGCTTGGAAAGTGGGTTGTCCAGACTTATCTAACCCCCAAGGGATTGTGCAAACTTTAATTAACCTCAGCAGCGTCCTTTGAGATCCCAGCTTGAAAGTCTGCCGCCGCTGACCTGCGTTCCCTTGGGATGTGCCGGCTCACACTGGGCTTCCTGCTCCCTCAGCCTCGTCATGCCATGGGAGTGGGAGCTGAGCGTCTCTTCTTCCCCATCCCCCTTCAAAAGGGAAAATCTGGGGATGGAATTGGTTTTCCTGCATTTGTGGCCGTTCCCAAGCAGGGGCAGGTTGTCCTCGGGTTGGGTTTTTTTTTTTTTTTTTTTTCCTTTGCCAAGGGATTAGTTTTACCCGGCTGATTCCTCCCTGGCTGCCTCTCTGGATATGGGAGGGGCACCTGTGGCAAATTCCTGGAAAACCAACTTAACAGCTTCCCTTGAGGCTGCCGAGGTCAACGGCAGAAGCCAAGGTCAATGTCAGGACAGCTTTTCCCACCTTTGGGAAACTGTCCTGTGTCCCCTGGTGCCTCTCCACCTCAGCAGAGCTACCCAGCCTCAGTTTCCCCTCCGCAGTGGGATGCTCCCACCATCCAGGGGGGGATTCTTGGGGCCAGTGAGGCTTTGCCATCCAACATCCAAGTGGCATCTCTGCCCCGAAGACCTTCTGGGTTCAACATGGGGGAGAAGGAGGACGAGTGGCAGGGTGGTGCCTCGAGGGCCGGTGGGAGACAGGAGCAGTTGGATGTCTCCAGTTCCAGAACGGGGAGGCAGAGCACTTCCCTGGTTGAGCTGGGTTTTTGTGGGGCTGGGGGGCAGCAGGGTCACCTGAGGATGGGTCGGTGAGTGCTCCGTGGTGTCACTTCCTCACCGTGGGTGCCCAGCTCCACCTCCAGCGTGGATCCAGCTGCTGTCCTGGGGGTGAGGATGGGGAGGAACCGGCAGAGCAGGAAACATCTGACTCACCCGGGTTCGGGATGACTCCGGGCGTGTGTCATCCGAGGCTTGGCCATGGCGGGGAGGGCACGTGGGCTTGGATTCGGCGTGGAGGAGCTGAAGGACGTGGGTGCCACCAGGGCCAGGGCTGGGGAGGGTGGGTGCAGCCCAGCATCACCCCTGTGTCACCCACGGGAGGTCGGGGAAGGGGACGAGCCGGTTCCCTGCGCTGAGTCACCTGGGGTGGGAAACAGGGACAGGCATGGGGAGCGCAGGGACCGAGGACATGGAACAGGGAATAAAACCTTCCCAGTGCTGGAGGCCTTCACCCTGCAGCCCCTGCTGCTCCCTCTGCCTCGCTTTCCCCGAATTGGTCACGTCCCACCACAGATTCGGGTGGGGTGGGAGCACAGCTGGTGCTTGCACAGCATCCCCCTCCCAGAGAAGCAGGGAGAGTGTCAGCATTCCCTAAAACTTCAGGGACAGTGTGCTTGAAGTTAAAAACTGGAGTAGGGAGGGAAGTAATTTAAAGACAATGTAATTCCCAGCAAAAATGTCGCTGGAGCCAGGGGTGACAGTGCGTGCTGTGGGTTTGGGGTGTTCCAGCCTTCCCCAAATGGGAACATTCCTCTGTCATCTCACACACAGCAAATGTTTGGCTTTTTTGCCAAAAAGGTAAAGAATCTAGCCCAGAAAGCAGCCACCCTCTGCCAGTGTTCTGCTTTTGCTCAAAAAGCTGCTGGAATTAGTCACATCCAGCTGAAAAGTACCAGCGGGAGGATGCTGGGGGATTGCAAACACGTGCTCCCGCGCCAGGTCCTGGCAGCCACGTGGCTCTGGAAAAGGATCCAGAGTAAAACGAAAACAAAAGGCAAACAACTTCCCTTTCTCGGACCCTGGGGTCATTAATGGGAAAGATGTATCTGGGACCTTACTGCACAGGAACAAAGCTCCCCGGGCCCTTCCCCTTCCCGCTGGGCAGGAAGCGCTGGCGCAGTGCCGGAAGCGCCGTCGCGCTGCAGCTTCCAGCGGCCACAGCAGCCCTGGCCCGTGGCCCTGAGTGATGGGGAGAGGGTCCCCAGGGTCCCTGCAGGGGCAGCGTAGGAGCCAAGGAACTCTTAGAATCCTGGAATGGTTTGGGTTGGAAGGGACCTTAAAGCCCATCCAGTCCCACCCCTGCCATGCCCAGGGACACCTCCCACTGTCCCAGGGTGCTCCAAGCCCCAATGTCCAGCCTGGCCTTGGGCACTGCCAGGGATCCAGGGGCAGCCACAGCTGCTCTGGGCACCCTGTGCCAGGGCCTGCCCACCCTCCCAGGGAACAATTCCTTCCCAATATCCCATCTAACCCTGCCCCCTGGCAGTGGGAAGCCATTCCCTGTGTCCTGTCCCTCCAGCCCTTGTCCCCAGTCCCTCTCCAGCTCTCCTGGAGCCCCTTCAGGCCCTGCAAGGGGCTCTGAGCTCTCCCTGGAGCCTTCTCTTGTCCAGGCTGAACAGCCCCAATTCTTTTCTATGGATAATGGCATTGACTTGGAATTCAGTTATTTGAAGTCTAATTAATATTTCTACAGCACTGATCCCTTGGCGTCCGGGCTCTTTCACAGGAGTCTTGAGGAGTAGAACAGTGTCCAGCTGCAGTGCTGGCACCAGAGCCATGAGTTTGGAAATCAAAAACTGTTTTTTGGGTTGCTTTAAGCTCAGCTCGGCTTTGCTCAGCTCAGGTCACACAGCAGCAAAAATTGGGCAAGTTGAGGTTTCCTCAGTTGCGGGGCAGGCGGACCTTTCCCAGCGGTGGCCGTGCAGCCGGGACAGGCGACCCTGGGCACCTCTCCAGCATCCGGCGTGGAAATGAGCTGAGCCTTGGAGACAGCCTTGAGCCAGGAGATGGGGATTTGCTGGGGTTTGGTTCAAAAACGTGGCATTGAGCTCATTACACCCACAGCTACTCCGTGATCCGGAGCTTTAACACGATGTCCTGGGCTGGGGTATGCCCAGCGCTTCCCAGCTTCCATCCCTTCCTTCTCCCTTCAGATTGTTTAGATTTCCTCCAGGAAACACTATTATTTAGGCTGGAAGCTTTCCAGGAATTCAATTGCCCCCTTCAGGATCCTAACCTAGTGACTTTATTTGTTTGGAATTGGCAATCTGACCCGAACTATTCCATGATCTTCAAAAACATTAAGCAGCTGAGAAGGTGTTTTGTCTTGAAAGATGCTCAGACCCCAGTGCTGCAGGCTGAATTCCCCCTGTTTTATCCCATCTTTGTAACAATTTGAGGGGTGCTCGGAATAACGAGCTGGGCCACAGGGCTGGGAAGCTTTGGGAATGACAGTGGCCGTGGCTCTTCCTTGGGGGGACAAGGCACAGCCAGGGTGGTTTCAATGGGGAAGGAATGTCCTGCTGCATGCCCTGACCTGCCTTAGCTGCCAAGTGGGGTGATAACTACGTTGGGAGAAGATGATCCAGGTTTTAAAGGGCTTTGGAGATTAGAGGGAGGTCACTATGTTCCTCGGGCTGAGGGTTATTCTTGGTACGCTGGAGCTGGAGGACATGGGGGACGTGCCAAGCGGTGCCTTTCCTGGGGAAGGAGGTGAAGCCTCGGGATGGTTTCCTTTTGCTGGGATTTTTGGGTGAGGGGTCTTCACTGCTGAGGAGCAGCTGAGCTCCCAAAGCACCCGGCTTCTCTGGGGTGAGGACCCTCTGTCCTGGGTCAATGGTGTTGACTGATAACCCTTGGTGAAGCTCAAGGAGAGGTTTCCTACCCTGGGGCTGGCATGGAGGTGAGCTCCAGCCCCAGAGGCACCTCTTAACCAGTTAACTGGTTACTGGTGCCAGTAACCAGAGCCTCAGCACACGGGAGGGAATTTTCAGCAGGTGAAGGCAAACAGGAGGGGAGGGAGGAGAGTGTTTGACTTCCTGCTGCTGGGCTGGATAAGGAGAGGCTGGTAAACAACTGGTACCAGGAAATCTCCAGGTTTCCGTCTCCTTGGCCTTTCCCTCGTGTCTACCTGGTCTTCCAGCTCCTGATTTTGGGCAGAAGCTGAAAGCACCAGGAGAAAGGGGGAGGGGGTTTTACCCATCACACTAGAGGATGCTGCTCCCCAGGGGATGCAGCATCACTCCTGGAATGTGCTGGGCCGGGCTTTCCTCCATCCTCTGACCTCGCCAAAGGGATCTCAGCTCCCGAATTTCCAGCAGAACTCAGGGTGGGGAAAAAAGGATGCGCTGGAGCATCCTGAGCCTGAGACACAGGCAGCCAAAACCGCAGCAGGGCTGTTGTATCCAGCCCAGGGTCGGATGGCACATCCGTGAGCGAGGTCACGCTGGGGCGGCTGCAATTAGGCACCCACAAAATGCCCATTTCCTCCAGCGTAGCCCCATAAAGCACAATCCGAGCCCGGGTTCCGGTGACCCGGTGTTACGTGCCTGCAGACAGGTGAGCGCGCGGGGTGGAGTTTTCCTCTTGACTTCTCAGGGCTTGCAGCTGCCCTTTAATTAATTTTAAGTGAAGCTAATTGAAACAGGGCATCGTTTTGGAGTGGGCAGTGTCCGCCTCTCCTGCTGCCTGCTCCGGCCAGGCTGCACGGACACGCGCGGTGCTGATGCGTGGCTCGGGGAGGAGCTTTTCCATGCCTTTCCCAGGCAAGACAAGGTGCTTTGATGCCATTTATAGAAGGGCTTCTCCATATCCCCAGCTCAAGGGTGTAACGATTTCCAGGAATGGGGGATGGATTTCTTCCCTCTCCGGCCATGGCATCTGCTTGTGTCACTCCAGCTCCCACTTCTGTCACTCCAGCTCCCACTTCTGTCACTCCAGCGTGGTTTGCTTGAGGGTGTTGAGTAGCTCTTGGTTCTTGAGGTGATCTCAGCAGTGGAGAAATGACAGGGCAGTGGATTCCTGATGAGCATCCGCGGTGTAGGAAGAGGCCCCGGGGGTCAAGGTCAAGATGTGTTGATGCCGTGGAATGGGAAGGGCTTTGCACCTGGAAAACCTCCACTGCCGACCTCCTGACTCACTCCTGAGTTTGAATTCCTACTTCTGTAGCAACCTGTTTGGGTGTCTGTAGGTGACTGAGTGGGAAGATGCTGTGGAGCATCAGGAGCAACTTGTGGTTCGGCATTCCCAAGCTGGCAGCAGCCTGGGAAGGGGATGTGGGATGGCATTTGGTGAGCTCCTTGGAGAGAGGGGCAGGGCAGTGGTGTGTGATGCCTGGGATGAGCTGTTCCAGCAGTGCTGTCCCTGTGCTGGTGCTGCCATGTCCTGCCCTTTGGGATGGGTCAGAACCTGCTCCTGCTCCTCGTGTCACCCCCAGCAGCTGTGGGAGGGGCTGGACGCTGTCCTGAGCCTGTCGTGGGGCCTGTGCCCACATCCCAAGCCCTCCACCTGACCTTTGGGCTTTATCTCCACCTTTCAGATCGACAAGTACCTGTACCACATGCGGCTCTCCGATGAGACCCTCCTGGAGGTGTCCCAGCGTTTCGAGAAGGAGATGGAGAAGGGGCTGGGAGCAGAGACCAACCCCACTGCCTCCGTGAAGATGCTGCCCACCTTTGTCAGGTCCACCCCAGACGGGACAGGTACTGTGGGACAGGAGATGCTCCTGGGAGAGCAGAGGGAAGGCTGGGGACACCCGTCCTCCTGGCACTGCCAAAACAGGGATGGCACCCACGGCCACCTTCACTGCTGGTCCTTGGGGCTTCATCCTGCTCAGGCTGAGGGTGGGGACAGGCCTCGTTCCCCACGCTGTGCTGGGACTGGAGGGGCTCCCAGTTCCTGCTGGTGGGAGGGAGGGAGGGAGGGAGAGAGGGAAGCCGCCCTCGCGTGCCCTTGCTGGCAGGACAGAGACAGTCACGGGTCCGGCTCATCAGATTTCGTTAGCAGCGAGGCGGCAGCGGTGCCAGCGCTGTCTGAGTGCCACCAGGGCCCCGGCAGGAGCAGGGGCTCTGCAGTGCTCACAATGTGGCCTTTCTGCCTCTCCCCGTGCCGGCAGGGCCGCGCTGCCCATGGCACGCTCTGGCCAGGCACATCCTCCTCTCAGCCCAAAGAGCTGCTCCCTCAGGCATCCATGGGGGAAAGCTCCTTGTTCCCTCTCCCAGCCCGCTGTTTTGAGAAGGAGCTTGTCTCCATCCCTGTGGGAATCACCCCTTGCCCTCAGTGTACCCGGGGCCCACCAAGTGCTTGGAGCAGTCCTGGCTGCTGAAAGGAAGGAGGGACAGAGCTCTGAGCAGCTGAGGCTGCTCCAGTTCCACACCTGGGCTGGCAGCAGCCCTGGAAAGGGCCCCAGGGATGGTTGGTTGTGTTGGATGGAGTTGCTTGGAGCTGGGGCTGCTCTGGTGCCGGCACCTACACAGGGATCTGTGTGAACCCTCAGTGGCAGAGGCTGCTGTCACTAGCAGAGAGGTGGACGAAGAGGGACAGAGCCCAAATCCCTGATGGCTGCTGGCTGTCCACTCCCTGGAGGCAGGGACAGAAGTGACAGAACCATGGAACCACAGAATCAGAGAATCATGGAATGGTTTGGGCTGGGAAAGCCTCTACATTGGTCAAATCCAACCACTCCCCAGCACTGCCAAGGCCACCACCAACCCATGTCCCCAAGGGCCACATCCACACAGCTCTTAAATCCCTGCAGGGATGGGGACTCCACCAGGGCCCTGGGCAGTCTGTGCCAGGGCTGGACAACCCTTTCCATGAAGGAATTTCCCCAGTATCCAACCTGAACCTCCCTTGGCACATCTTGAGGCCGTTTCCTCTTGTCCTGTCCCCGTTCCCTGGGAGCAGAGCCTGACTCCCCTTGCTGCACCTTCCTGCCAGGGAGTTGGTGACAGAAGGTCTCTGCAGCACTGGGCACTGCTGGGTGTTTGCTGGTAATGTCTCAGTGAGTCTGGGGATGGTGGTGGCATCTCCCGTGTCCCTGGGGAGAAACAGGAATCATGGAATGGTTTGGGTTGGAGGGGACCTTAAATTCTACCCAGTGCCACCCCTGCCATGGGCAGGGACACTTTCCACTGTCCCAGGTTGCTCCAAGCCCCATCCAACCTGGCCTTAGACACTTCCAGGGATCCAGGGGCAGCCACAGCTGCTCTGGGCACCCTGTGCCAGGGCCTCACCCCCCTCACAGGCAGGAATTCCTTCCTAATAATATCCAACTTAAATCTCCCCTTTTTCAGTTCAAAACCCTGTCCTCTCACTGCACCCCTGCTAAAAGTCTGTCTCCACCTTCCTTATGAGCCCCTCTAATCCTTGAAGCATCCCCTGATCTCAGCCCCTCCACCTGCACCTACACCCAAAAGCTGGACCTGGCTGCCTGCCCCAGGATCGAGATTCCAATCTATTTAAATGTTGGAGAATATTTTTAATTACAGGGATAGCCAGGAGCCGCCCCTGGGCACGGGAACTGGTGCAGCCAAAGGTGCTGGGTGCTGGTGGAGCATGTGTCAGCACTTCCAGCACCCTGACCCACTGTCAGGAGAAGGAGCAATCCCTCCCCATGCCCTTACAAGACAGATCCTTGGCACCCTTCCCTGTATCCAGCTTCTCCAGTGTCCCAGCTGGCATTTTTCACCCGGGGGAGGGGGGAAAGGGGAACAGCAGCATGGAAAATGTCACATGAGAGGGATGCTGGGGCAGTCACAGCGCTGCAGCTGCCCAGGGGGGCTGGAAAATGTGGGAGTTTTGAGCAAATCCCAGGGAACTAAGCTGGGATTCCCTGTCCAGCTCGAGCTGGATCCAGCCTCTGAGTGGCATCAGTGTCCCTTGGGTTTTGGAGAGGGGGCTGGAAGGTGGCACATCAGGGTTGGGGGCTTGGTGCCCTGGCACAGACGGTATGCCAACAGCTTGGGAGGAGCTCAATGCCCAGGGCTACGTCCTTCCTTCTTCCCTCTTTTTAAAGCTCCTGGGCAAAGTCTGGCCTGGGCTGGGCACCAAGCCCCGCTCCCACTGTCCCCAGGCAGCAGCAGCTGCTCCCAGCCCAAGGTCATGTTTTTCCTCTGCTCCTGCCCTGCTCCGACCCAGTGCTGGTGCCACAGGGCTCCCAACCACCCTCCTGTGGAGTGTCTCTGTCCTCCCTCCCCTCCTCCTGCAGCACCCGTGTCCATCCCTGTCCCCTGCTGCAGCACCCATGGCTCTGCTCTGGGATTAGACCCCGTTTAATGCGCAGCTCCCGGGATCCAGGAGGATGAGAGGCGCTTATGGAAATACAAGGTCACATCTGCAGGTTAAGCCAAAACACAGCCCTGGCTCCCGGCTCTCGGTGGCTTTGCCATTCCAGTGTGGTGTGATAAGAGGGGGGAATTCTGCTTTGGAAGCAGAAACTCTTCTAAAAACAACTTTCCTTGCTTTGCTCAGCTCTGGCACCCACTGGAACACCACCATGCCGTGCTGGCAGCGAGGTGATAGGGATCCCAAATAAGCTTCTCCTTGGAGCCCCCCCATGTCTCTCCCAAGGGCTCTCCCTGCTCAGTTCAACCAACACCCTCCTCCCTGCTCCATTCCTGGTTTTTCCAGGCTTTTCTGGGGTCACCAGGTTTCCTCTTCCACACTGGTGTTGACACAAGGATCTTGTGGTGCATCCTCTGTTAAGCCCCAGCAGCTGATAACCCCAACCAGGAGCTTTCAGGAGGATGCTGCAGGACTTGGGGGTCAAATCCCTGGAAGTCTGAAGGATGGCTCTTGGCAACACCTTTCCCTTGGTTGGTGGGCTCAGCTCCTGCCAATAACCTTCCTCTGCAGGAAAACCAGCTCATGTGGCACACAGGCTTGACAAAAATTGCTGTTTTCATGCCCAAAGTCCCGTGGTTGGGGATTTACTGCATTCCCAGCAAAGTTTCCCAAAGAAGCCATGTCTGCCCCATCCCTGAAGTGTTCAAGGCCAGGCTGGATGGGCCATAGGGCCTGGTCCAGTGAAAGGGCAGGGGAGTGGAACTGAAAGGTCCTTAGGGTCCCTTCCAACCCCAACCATTCCATGATTCCATGAATTAGCTGGAAGGAGGGAGGGCCTGCCAGGGTGTGGCAGTGGGAAGTGCTGGAGTCTGTGCTTCCACCTTCTCCTGCATCTCCCTGGAGTCTGTGTCTCCCAGCCCTTCCTCTTCCTCTTATTTTTCATTAATCCGATTTGCCGGAGGATTCCTACGCAGCGGAATTGCAGTCGGCTGGAAGCCTCGAGGGAGGGATCTCTGAGGTGCTGGGACGTGATCCCACACTCGCTGCCCTGGTCCCCTGGCCACGCTGCTCTGCCCTGCCTGCTCTTCCCAGGAGCACAGCGGGTTTTCCAGGCACTCAGCTCTCACCCTTTGCCGAGAGCAAACAGCCCCTGGAATCAGGGCTCTGTGTTTGCCCTCCCTGTTTGGCTTGTGGGCTCAGCACCAGCACGGATACCTTATCACAGGACCTGGGAGCCCAAATGGGGGACAGTGCCCAGACCTGGTGCCGGCCCATGGAGCCTATCACGCGTTCCCAGGATGGCTGGGAATTTTCCAAGGGAGAGTTTGCTGCCTTTTTCCTCCTGCTAGGCTGATCCACCCAGGAATTCCCCTCGAAATGCTTGTGCTCCTCCCGTGGTGCTGAGGGGGTGTTGGGCGGTGTTTGGGTCCTGCTGGGCCTCCGTGGTGAGGGCAGAGCAGAGCTGGTCCCACACAGCTCCGGGGCCATGAACCCACGGGGTGGCTTGGCCGAAGCACCAGGTGTGTGAGGCTGGGCAGGACAGAAGGACGGCCCCATCCGGGCTCCTCAGCCCCTTTTTTGGGATCCTTCTGGGTTCCCTGCGTTACCTCCAAGGAGTTCAGCAACCTGTGACCCTCTTGGCTCCAGTGCCCTTATCCCTGGCACATTTATCAGCCCCCCTGAGGTGTTCTCCATGCTCTGCTAATGAGCAGAACGGCCTCAGTGCCGATGGCCAGGGAAGCGGGAGCACAGTGACCCGTGTGAGGGGCAGGACGCGGTGCCAGCGCTGCCCAGCCGGGCACCACATCCAGCTCTGCCCTGCTGTGGCTGAGGGTGGTGCCCATGGTGGGCTCACCAGGGACAGTGGGGCAGTCGGGAGCTTCTCCAAGGTTTTCCTGGTGTGTTTTCCATGTGAAGGGCTACCGTGGCCATGGCATGCCCCGTGGCTGGCAGACAGGCTGTGAAACGAGCTGCCAAACTGGCCTAAAGCTCATCACTGCAAAGAGTCAAGGGGAGGAGGAGAAAGGAGCACCCAGGGATGGACTGAGGCAGCGCAGGAGCTCAGGGCTCTGATGGCTCTGTGCTCTGACCCCCCTGGGGGGATGGGATGCTCTGACCCCTCTTGGGTAATGCACTGACCCCTCTCTCGGTGATGTCCTGGCCCCCCAAGTGCCTTCCCCATTCTCCATCCCCATCTCCGATCCCGCTGCAGCCACACATGACCTTGGAGCCCTCTCATTCATTCCTCATCTCCTTGGAGCGCAGCAACTGCTTTCCATGGCCCTTTTCCACCTCTATAGAGCTGCTCCAGCTCCCAGTCGCTCCCGTGCCCCGTTCCCTCGCCCCGAGCCCTTGGAGGGTCAGCCCAGGAAAGCCGCCAGGCCAGATGGAGCCCCACGGGCTGGGACCAGAGCTGCCTTTTCAGCTGGAGTCACTGGAGATGCACACTGGCGTGTGCATACTAATGACCCGCGGGTTTTGTTCCAACTGTGGCCCCTTTGTACCGCACAAAGCGGCCCCCGGGCGCCGGGATCGGCCCAGGGGAGCCAGCACAGCACATTTAATGCATTCAGGACTCCAACAGTGCTGATAGAGGGCTTTCCCCGGCCCTCTCCCCACTAAAACAGCCAGCTGGGCGCTTTTCCCGCTGCCCGGCTCCCGAGTGCAGCGAGCTGCCTTGAAAACAAACGTGAGGGGACACTCCGGGCTCAGCCCTTGGGGCTCCCCTTGCAGAAGCCGGGTCCCAGCTCTCCTGGGGACGGCAGCAGTGAGGGCCCAGAGGGCTTTTGGAGCTTCTCCCTCCCTGGTTTCCTGCTGCCACGTCCCGTGTTGCAGCTGCATGCCGGGAGAGTGTGGGATTCCTGGGATTCGCAGGGCAGCGAGCTCGGCCGGGCTGGGGAGGCTGAGCCTGAACACGAGGGTCTTTTGAGTATATCAACAACTTAACCGAGCTCCAGTGTTGCCACAGCTGCCATCAGGGTTTAACCCCTGAGGACGGAGGTTTAGGAGCTTCCACAAGCATCAGTAGGGTCAGGAGTGGCTCGCTGCCTTCTTCCTTTTGGAGCCTGAGTGTTGGAAATGAAAAAGAGTCCGACGACTCCGGCGGGGGGAGAAATTGCAGTCCCAAACCAATGTGGTTGATAAGAGCAAGCTCTGTTCATTAGCAATCCAGAGGCACTTCTATAGTATACCAGCTTGGTAACTCTTAAGTGGCTTAAAACTTATCAAAGCACATTTTTACTTCTACATAATTGGACTTACATTGGCAAGCTTCTACAGTTATGTTATGATTAAAAGAATTCAGAGTTTACCTCCCCTTCTCCGGGTCTTATCTACACAGCTGTAAATCTTCAAAACTCTCTTTTTGTTCCCAGCCCTGTTTTTTTCACACAGGGATTTTCTCATGGAGAGTTTTTCTCACACACAGGCCTTTTGCTTGCAGGCCTATTGCTTGTATAGTTCTTTTATTGATCCCATAATTCTATCAATGATCCATGTCCCTGATCCTCTAACCAAATCCCAACACCTGAGGCTTGAGCTCATCTTCCCTGGCATCCCTGTTGGTTTGGGCATGGGCTTTTCTGGGCTGGGCTGGTGGGATTTATCCTCCCTCCCCAAGGCATCTGGATCTGGCTCAGTGATGGTGTATTGATCCTCCATTGGCTGTGGGGTGCCAGGGGGCAGAGGAGGGGCAGGGAATACAGTGACTGCTCCAATAAAATACCAAAAAATATAGTAATGAATAAAATAATGAAATATATTTAAAAAATCAGACCTTATCCTTGTACCTGGGAGGGGGCTGGTTACCTCAGGGCTCTGGCGTGGTGTGGACAGAGGACCCTCCGAGTTAACGGGTTGTCCTTGTCCTGATCCCACAGAGGATGGGGATTTCCTGGCGCTGGACCTTGGTGGCACCAACTTCCGCGTGCTGAGGGTGAAGGTGTCGGACAACGGGCTGCAGAAAGTGGAGATGGAGAACCAGATCTACGCCATCCCCGAGGAGCTCATGCGTGGCAGTGGGGTGCAGGTGGGTCCTGGGAGAGTCCCTGATGTGTCCTGGGGCTGGAGCAGGAGTGGCCATCCCTGCCTGGGCCAGGGGATCCTGCTGGATCTTGTGCTGGGAGCTCCTGGCAGCCAGCACGGCGATGAGTGAGGGCGGGCAGGGACGCGGGCACAGCGTCCCCTCCGAGTGGGCAGCCAGCTGAGGTGCCACTCTTCACCTTCTTCCAGCTTTTCGACCACATTGCTGAGTGTTTGGCCAACTTCCTGGACAAGCTGCAAATCAAAGACAAGAAACTCCCCCTTGGCTTCACCTTCTCCTTCCCGTGTCACCAGACCAAGCTGGATGAGGTGGGTGAGGGGCTGAACTCTCACTGTGGGTTCCACACCAATTTAGCTCAGGCTTTTAATTAGGCTCATTGATTTTGGGCCATGTGACCTTTCCTGAAGGGCCACATCTCTCATTCCTGTAAAGCCGTTTCCCAAGCTCTGGGTGAGAGGAGCCTAAGAACAGCACTGTCCCTTTATTTTTATGAATATTTTTTGTTGGCGCAATGACTCAGTGGCTGCAGGATCAGGGACAGAAAGGATGGAACATTCCTTCAGGGAATGCAGAGCTTGGCATCACTTCCCAATAACCCCGTTGCTTGTCATCTTCTCCAAACACACTGTTTAAAGGAAAAACAAATGTTTGCTAAGGATATGTGTCAGGTTGCCTTTTTTAAAGCTGTTTGATGACAATAAGTGGTGGTGGATCTCCCGTTTTAAACACACCTGGCCAGGTTTTCATAGGAGCCTGGAGTTTGGTTTGGAAGGGACCTTAAGGACATTCAGAGTGCCACCCCCCTGCCATGGGCAGGGACACCTTCTGCTGTCCCAGGGTGCTCCAAGCCCTGTCCAACCTGGCCTTGGACACTTCCAGGGACGGGGCAGCCACAGCTGCTCTGGACACCCCGTGCCAGAGCCCCTCCCCATCCTGGATTTCACCTGATTTATCTTGAGGGTTTCTCAGCCACCACCCATCTGTGAGCTTTGACGGGGTCCTCGTGGCCCAGGGTCACGGTGTGTGCCAGCAGGGCGCGGTGCTGGCGGAGCGAGGGACGTGTCCCAGGAACTGCAGGGGTTTGGGAGGTGACGTTCCCGTGGGATGCCTCCACGGAGAGCAGCTTTTCCCTGCCTGCACCAGAGCTCCAGACGTGCCGAGCATCACATCCCCCCGTGCAGCCGGCGCAGGGAGGGGGGTCCCTGTCCCCCTCCGCCAGCCCCGGGCACCGATGGCTGTCGCTGTCACTGTCACTGTCAGCTCTGCCGGGAGCCGTGACCTCGCCGGGAGACCAAACATCCCCGAGCCCAGCGAGGCACGTGGCCCCCGCCGCACCCACCCGGCGCTGCTGGCTGCGGGAGGGGGCGATGCGATGCTCCTCGCCCCACGCTCCCCGCCCGATGCTCCCCTCCTCGCCCCACGCTCCCCTCCTCGCCCCACGCTCCCCTCCTCGCCCCACGCTCCCCTCCTCGCCCGGGTCCCCCCATGGAGCGCGGCAGCCCCGGCGCGTCCTCCCGGCAGGAGCCGGCGCCGCGCTGGGGAACGGCGCCCGTGCCGCAGCCCCAGGGAGGCATTAGCGCTTTCCTCTAGGTAGCCACGGGGCTGTGAAGAATGCTAAAACACAGAAGCTGCAGGGGAGGCGTCTGTGGCCCGTGACCTCGCCCGGGCTGCGTCGCTCAGTGCCTCAGTTTCCCCAGCTCTAAGGCGGGGCGGGTGTCTGCCTCCCCTAGGGCGCTGTGGCCGTAGGGCTGGAGATTTCAAATGTAATTGAGTCCTTTCCCTCCCCCCGGGGTTCAGCTCAGTCCCCGGCCAGGTGCCTCTGGCCACAGGGCACTGCGAGCCCCCCACCCCACAGGGACAGGTCAAGGAGCATTCCTTAGGCACAATGAGCCTCTCACCGCATGGGGCTGGGTCAAGGAGCATTCCATAGGCACAGCAAGCCACCCACCCCCCAGGGGTGGGTCAAGGAGCATTCCTTAGGCTTGTGAACACATTTTGCTGCAGGGCTCGATCAAACCTGGTGATGGGAACCGCTGTTCCTCCTGCCAGGGGAGCAACGAGCAGCTCACACGTTATTTCATGGCCATAAACTTTATCTGACACGGAAGCTGTGGCTGATAGCGCAGCTGGTGAGCTGATAACGGGGGTTCCCCCACAGGACCATATGTCCCTTGTGGCAGGAGCCAGGTGTCACCTCCAAGCTCCCCTCTTGCTGTTCCCCCACAGAGCATCCTCGTGACGTGGACGAAGGGGTTCAAGTGCAGCAGCGTGGAGGGGAGGGACGTGGTGTCCCTGCTGCGCAAGTCCATCAAGAAAAGAGGGGTAAGAGCCTGGGCAGGCGGGATGGGGGCACACGGGTCCCTGGGACAGGAGACCTTGGCTCCATGGAGATGTTTCGGTCTGTTTTGTCTGTGTTGGGTCACCCACACTCCTTTCCACCATCTCAGGACTTTGACATTGACATCGTGGCTGTGGTGAATGACACCGTGGGGACCATGATGACCTGTGGCTACGATGACCACAACTGTGAAGTTGGCCTCATTGTTGGT
The DNA here is from genome assembly GCF_965178545.1 of Coloeus monedula. Classification (NCBI taxonomy): domain Eukaryota; kingdom Metazoa; phylum Chordata; class Aves; order Passeriformes; family Corvidae; genus Coloeus; species Coloeus monedula. Next base: position 4,761,843 of record NC_138808.1, on the reverse strand, counting down.
GAGCTGCAGCAGGGGGGAAGAGCTGGGGTCCATCCATTCAGGAACTCCGGAGGGAGATCCTGCTTCTTGCAGGTCTTGGAGGTCTTTGGGGAAAAAGGAGAGGGTGATATTGGTGTTGGAAAGCCAGCATTGCCCAGTGTTTGCTTTGTTCTTCACTTTCTGTGGTGCACTGGGCTGTGGCCAAAGGGAAATGAGGGATAATGGGAATGAAGAATAATGGGAATGAGGGAAAGGCAGCGTCCTCGCTCACCCTGTCCCCGTGCTTGGCCAGGTACCGGCACCAACGCCTGCTATATGGAGGAGATGAGGCACATTGACCTGGTGGAAGGGGACGAAGGTCGGATGTGCATCAACATGGAGTGGGGGGCCTTCGGCGACGACGGGGTGCTCAACGACATCCGCACCGAGTTTGACCGTGAGATCGACATGGGCTCGCTCAACCCTGGCAAACAATTGTGAGCAGATTCTTGGCTCGGGCTCGGGCTCGTGGTTTGCTCAGCATTGTCCGTCCTCCCATAGCGCTGGTGTTACTGGGACTGGGGAGGTCATCCCAGCTAACTGGGTCACCGTGTCCTCTGCCACCAGTGCAGAGAGGGGCAGTGTCCCATCCCAGGGCAGTGTCCCAAACTGGGGCAGTGTCCTAACCCAGGGCTGTGTCCCAACCTGGGGTGGTCCTGCCCCACCCACTGCCCTCGTGAGCCCCTCGTGTGAATGTGCTGATTCCTGTTCCCTTCCTGGCCAGCACAGTTATCCACCAGCCCAGGCAGGCACCCTCACCTAATGTCCACATCCCAATCCTACAAATCTCCCATTCCCCACAGGGCTGCTGTGGCGTGAGGGTGATCTGGGGGTCCCTGCAAACTGACTGAGCCCCTTCAGGTGGCCACGAGCTCTCTTTGCAGAATGATGGTCGTGTCCACATGGCTTCATATTTTCACTGATGGGATAAACTGCTCTAGGAGGGGATTTCCTAGATTTCATTTGGGATGGGGAGGCTGCCAATGGGGTTTTCAGGTCAGCCTGTGGCCACCTTGTGGCACATGCAGCCAAACTCACACATAGTTTAGCCTGGAGAGAAGGAAGCTCAGGGGGGAACTTATGGCGAGATAGGATAGGTTCAGGTTAGATATTAGGGAAAATTTCTGCTGGGAAAAGGCGGTCAGGTGTGGCATAGGCTGCCCAGGGCAGTGGTGGTGACACTGTCTCTGGAGGGATTTAACACCTGTGTGGATGTGGCACTTGGGACATGGGTTACTGGTGGCCTTGGCAGTGCTGGGGAATGGTTGGACTTGATAACCTTAGAGGGCCTTTCCAGCCCAAACCATTCCCTGATTCTATCTCGTGCCTCCCCATGGGCAGGTTTGAGAAGATGATCAGTGGGATGTACATGGGGGAGCTGGTCAGACTCATCCTGGTGAAGATGGCCAAGGAAGGGCTGTTGTTTGGGGGAAGGCTCACACCGGATCTGCTCACCACTGGCCATTTTGAGACCAGATTTGTCTCTGCCATTGAGAAGTAAGTAGGATCCAGGGGGTTTCCATCTCCCGACATCCGTGGACGGACCATCACTGACCAAACCCAGACCATCACACAGCAAGAGTTGGATTCCCTGGCACGAACCCCTCTTTGTCCTTCCAGGGAGAAGGAGGGGCTGCAGAAAGCCCACGAGATCCTGAGCAAGCTGGGCCTGGAGCCGTCACACGAGGACTGCCTGGCCACGCTGCGCATCTGCCAGATCGTGTCCACGCGCTCGGCCAGTCTGTGCGGGGCCACGCTGGCCGCGGTGCTGCGCCGCATCAAGGACAACAAGGGCGTGGAGCGGCTGCGCTCCACCGTCGGCGTGGACGGCTCTGTCTACAAGAAACACCCGCAGTGAGTCCGGAGACAGGGACAGGGGTCTGGGGCATGGTGGGGACAGGGACACAGAGAGGGATCTGCTGCTGCCAGCAGTGGGTACAGCTTGGCACACGAGAAGTATCTCCAAATATTCCCTTGGGCACCTCATTTGGATGCCAGGGAGTCCCCGGAGGGTCACACTCGGGTCCCCAGAGGGTCACACTCGGGTCCCCCTTCCTCCTCCTCCACAGCTTTGCCCGTCGCCTCCACAAGACTGTGCGGAAGCTGCTGCCAGACTGCGAGATCCGGTTCATCCGCTCGGAGGACGGGAGCGGCAAAGGGGCGGCCATGGTGACAGCAGTGGCCTACAGGCTGGCTGCACAGCACAAGGCCCGGCAGAAGATCCTGGAGCCCCTGAAGCTGAGCCACGAGCAGCTGCTGGAGGTGAAGGGAAGGATGAGGATAGAGATGGAGAAAGGGCTGGGCAAGGAGACGCACGCGGAGGCGACGGTGAAGATGCTGCCCACCTACGTGTGCTCCACTCCCGATGGAACAGGTGATGTGTCCTGTGTAAAATCTCTGTCTCTGAGCCCATGGATGTCCTGTGTCCTTGGGAGAGGCTGGCTCCTTTGCTGTGGCCGGTTCCTCTTTGTGGTGGGAGTGGCATAAACCTCCAGTTTGATACTGGGCAGAGCACTGAGCCTTTGGGACGTTCTGCACCTGACTTAACACAAAGCCTGGCTCTGTCTGTGGTTTTCCCGACCATGGGATTCTCCCCACCCTCATCCTGGGTTGTGTTCCTGGTTCTGCCTGTGGCTTGGGCGAGCGCCTGACCTTGGCTAGAAGCTTGTGCAGGTCCTGTGCAGGGCCGAGAGCTGGACTTCAGTGATCCTTGTGGGTCCCTTCCAGCTCAGGTTTATGATTTGAAGCATCACCCCAAGTCTGGAGCAAACCTCTCCATCCCCTTCCTACCTGCACCCTCTGTTCTTACCTGTATCCCCAGCTACGTCTCTGTTTCCATCCCTCTCCCTGGAAGGGGGCAGATTCTTGTCTGCTCTGTGCCACATCCTGGATGCCCCATGCTGGGATCTCTCCTGATGATCCTCTCTCGGGTTGCAGAAAAGGGAGATTTCCTCGCCCTGGACCTGGGAGGAACCAACTTCCGCGTGCTGCTGGTGCGCGTCAGGAACGGGATGCGGCGCGGGGTGGAGATGCACAACAAGATCTACTCCATCCCCGTGGAGATCATGCAGGGCACGGGAGAGGAGGTCAGGATGGGCACATGGAGAGGGGAAAGGGGTCTCTTCCCTAGGGTGGCTGGAGCAGGGCTGACCACGGAGCTGGTCTTGCCTCTCCAGGGAGCAAAACCAGGAGTGGGGAGGGCTGGTGCTCTCCTACTCTTGGAGCAGCGAGTTCTGCCCAAGGCTCTGGGGTTTGGGAAGCTGGAGACTGTTTTTTGGTTAGAAATGGTGTTATTCCCAGACATGACTGAACCTCCCTGAATCCCACACACTCCACAAGGGCAGATAAGCATCATCCCCATTTCCCAGATAGGGAAACCACAACACAAGCGCTGGGAGACGTTTCCGGAGACACATTTGGAAAGAGTTTTGCAAACCACTCCAGGCGATGCTTGGGGACTGGGAGTATCTCCAGCAGACTGGGCTGGAGGGCTCTGGGGATCCCTTGCAGAGGGACTGGATTCCTCTGTCACCTCCCTGCTGGCCCCCTCCCCTCCTGGGACCTGTGAGGTGGAGATAACACGGGGATTTGGCCACGTCGTGGGAGAGGAGGAGGGTGAAACCGAGCTTTTTGGGGTTGCTCACCTCCCACAGTGCAGCTGAGCCGTGTCCTGCTCTGTTCAAAGTCCTGGGAGTGATTTGAACATTCCAGCAGGCCTGGGAATGGGTTGGAATCCCCAGCAGTTTGGGCAGGCTGGCTTCCAGCTGGGCTCTGGCTGTGGTGGTAACATTTCCCTTTGGCTTTGCCCATCCAGCTCTTTGACCACATTGTCCACTGCATCTCCGACTTCCTGGAGTACATGGGAATGAAGGGCGTATCGCTCCCGCTCGGGTTCACGTTCTCCTTCCCCTGCCAGCAGAACAACCTGGATGAGGTAACCCAACCCCTCCTGGCAGCACCCCTGGCTGGTACCTGGCTGTCCCTCCTACCTGGTGTTGAGGGGGACTCACTGGGGGTTTTTTCCACAACAGGGAATTCTCCTGAAGTGGACAAAAGGTTTCAAGGCGACGGGCTGCGAGGGGGAGGACGTGGTGGGCCTGCTGAAGGAGGCCATTCACAGGAGAGAGGTGAGCAGCCATGGGGCTGGGAGAAGCGGGCGGCTGCTCCCACATTCTGACTGTCTTTAGCATCATTAATTGACCTGTAAAACAAATTACTGGGCTGAGCTCAGGGCTAATGAGTGTCAGAATTTTCACAGTCGCCCTTACTCATCACTTGAGGTTGGATTTTCAGACCCTGGAGCTACAGGCTGGCCCCTGGCCAGGGCTAGAGCAGACTTGTCTGGCCCTGAGCTCAGGAGACACCGGCTCATTTCCTCGGCACAGACCACTCCAAGCTCCTGCCCAGGGGCTGCTGCTCCTGGCAGGGCTGACCCAGCCCCTCAGCAGCTGGAGGTGTCTGAGGTCTGAGCCCTACCTGCAGACAGGTGGGGCTGTGGGAAGTCCGTGGGTGCCTCCATGTCTGTGGAGGTCGATGGTCATGGAGGACAAGGGAGAACAGTTTTAAATTAAAAGAGGAGAGATTTAGGTTGGATGTCAGAAAGAAATTCCTCCCTGTAGGGTGGGGAGGCCCTGGCACAGGGTGCCCAGAGCAGCTGTGGCTGCCCCTGGATCCCTGGCAGTGCCCAAGGCCAGGCTGGATGGGGCTTGGAGCAGCCTGGGACAGTGGAAGGTGTCCCTGCCCATGGCAGGGGTGGCACTGGATGGACTTTAAGGTTCCTTTCCACCCAAACCATTCCATGATTCGGTGACTCTATGACTCCCATACTCAACAGACAGACAGGTCCTTTCCCAGCCATGGGAGCAGACTTAGCAGGAATTCCAGGTCCTCCAGGAATAACTCGTGCAATCCATCCCTCTGCAGGAATTTGACCTGGACGTGGTGGCAGTGGTCAATGACACAGTTGGCACCATGATGACCTGTGGGTACGAGGATCCCTACTGTGAAGTTGGGCTGATTGTCGGTGAGAACTGAAACCTCCTTAGGGAGCTCCTGGTCTGTGGTCCCACACCTGCCCCGTGGGGCACGGGAGGTGTCCCAGGGCTCTGATCCCGCTCCTCTCCACAGGCACAGGCAGCAACGCCTGCTACATGGAGGAGATGAGGAATGTGGAGCTGGTGGAAGGGGACGAGGGCAGGATGTGTGTCAACATGGAGTGGGGGGCCTTCGGGGACAGCGGGTGCCTGGATGACATTCGGACGGAGTTCGACCTGGCAGTGGATGAGCTGTCCCTCAACCCTGGGAAGCAGAGGTGGGTGGTGGCTTTGGGGGCTGGAAGGGACCCCGATGAGACCGAGGGTCCAGGAGCAGTTCTGCCCCACCAGCCCCTTGGTGGATCCAGGGGATGACAAGCAGGGCAGAGCCTGGCATTGGGACACGCCGGTGTGTCCCTTGTCCCCTGCCCGTGGGTGGGGGCCGTGCTGCTGGGCTTGCTGGAAGGATTGTACTGAAGGCACCTGGCAGAGCTGGAATCCCCATCCAGACCCAGTGTCCCTTCCTGTCCTGATGTCCAGCCTCGTCCTCTCATTCCCAGGTTTGAGAAGATGATCAGTGGGATGTACCTGGGGGAAATCGTCCGCAACATCCTGATGGATTTCACCAAGAAAGGGCTGCTCTTCCGGGGACGGATCTCAGAGAGGCTGAAGACCAGAGGGATCTTTGAGACCAAGTTCCTGTCTCAGATAGAGAGGTGAGGTCCAACAGGCGAGTGAGCACCAGCTGCCAATCTGAGCAGGGATGGAATGTGGGGAGAGAGCCCCCAGGGCTGCTGGGAGAAGTTCCACATGCTTGGTCTGGAGCCAGGGTGATGCAGGATGGTCCCACACAGATAAATCAGCAGACCCCACGTGGTTCTGGCAGTGCCAGTGTGGAGAGACAAGGAGGCTGTCTGGGGCTGGCAGCACAGATGGCTCTTTATCCTCTGCCCTGGGCAGAGAGGGGCCGTGGGTTACAGGGGTGTCACACTCCGATGGCTTTGTCCTGAAATCGCCTCCCTGATTAGGATGTGACACCAGGCCACGTGTAGGTCTGAAAGCTGAGATTGAAGAGGGGCTGTAGAGTCCCCCCAGCCACTGCCACCCAAGCCATGAGTCCCTGGGCTCTGCAGGATGTAGATCAGGAAGGGGAAGCCACATGTGCCGGGTGCTCCATCTCCTAACACTGCCCGTCCCCGTGTCCCCCCAGCGACTGCCTGGCCCTGCTCCAGGTGCGCTCCATCCTGCAGCACCTGGGCCTGGAGTCCACGTGCGACGACAGCATCATTGTGAAGGAGGTGTGCACGGTGGTGGCGCGGCGCGCGGCCCAGCTCTGCGGCGCCGGCATGGCCGCCGTGGTGGACAAGATCCGCGAGAACCGCGGGCTGGACTTCCTCAAAATCACGGTCGGCGTGGACGGGACGCTCTACAAGCTGCACCCTCAGTGAGTGGCTCTGGTTGTGCTCCAAGGGGGCTGCCCCGGGGCACCTGCCCACCTTGGGTAGTCGGAGGGGCTCAGGGGGAAGGTTCAGGGGATAAAGGGGGAGGATTTGAGGTGTTTCAGGGGCTCGAGGGCTGCCGGGAGCTCTGACCCAAACTTGAGGCCCAGCAAGAGTCAGCTGCTCCCGTAAGGACAGGGCACCAAGACGGGTAACACAGCAGGGGCTCCTCCAGTCCCACTGGACCTGACCCAGACACGGTGCCCAGGTTTGGCCAGGACTCTAAGCGATGGGGATGAGGCAGCTCTAACCAGCCACAAAGGTTCATGGCCACACAAAAACTTGCCTGTGCCAGAGGTGGCGGCTGGTGTTACTGGGCAGGGGGGCTCAGACAGGGACTAAAACACTGGGCTGAGCTTAAATAGGGCTCAAGAGCCTGTGGGCAAAGGGAGACTCTGAAGACTCCCCCCAGATGGGGCTGGTCAGAGTTGTTGAGGCTCATTAGTGCTCCCAGGGCTTGGTGGGACTCAAAAAGCGGCTGGGTTTAGTCCTGAGTGAAGGCACAGCACGGTTGTGTTGTAACTATGGGCTTGGGCTGAAGTGTGGAGACTTGGGCTTTCCAAGCTTCATCCATCCATCCATCCATCCATCCATCCATCCATCCATCCATCCATCCATCCATCCTTCTCCTCGGGGTCTGCGTTGCTCTTTGAGGCTCTGTGCAAGGCAGCAAAGGGGTTGGGACTGACACCTTCATCCCATGGCCGGTTAATTCAGAACCTCTCCCTCCCCTTGCCCTGCAGCTTCTCCACCGTCATGCACGAGACAGTGAAGCAGTTGTCCCCCAAGTGTGAAGTGACCTTCCTGCAGTCGGAGGACGGCAGCGGCAAAGGCGCCGCGCTCATCACGGCCGTGGCCTGCCGCATCCGCGAGGCCGGGCAGCGGTAGAGGGAAGGAGGTTTGCCCAAGAGCTTGGTTTCAGCAAAACAGGACGTTTCCTCACCCAATCCCTCCCTCTCTCTGCACACACTCACACACCCACGCACCCCCTCCCCTCCAAGCAGACTCGTAGCTTTACTTGTTCTCCAAGGCACCACGGTGGGACTGGAGACGCCGTGGGCTCTGTACAAAGTGTTGTCGTAGGAGTTTCCTTGCATGCCATAAAACCGCCTGTCGAGTAAAGCTCACAGTGTCTTTTGGCTTCTCCCTGCATTTCCAGGTGGAGCTGGAGCTGTCCCACCCGCAGCCTCCATCACACCCCAGCTCTCCCCCCACCGCTCCGAACCTCTCCCCTAACAGCAGTAGGGATAACGCTCGGATAACTGAGACTGCATTGTCACTTTAACAGTACCTATTTATGTCTGTCGGAGTTGTAGTTGTCCGTGCTGTAGAAGCAAACCTCTAAGATTGGGCTAAAGACCTCCACTAGTCTTTTACCCTGATCAAGGCTGTATTATTTCCATGAAAGTCATGGTAACTCTTAAAGCACAGGGTGCAGATTTCCACCGGCGTGGCCGCGGCTGCACTGGAGGTACCACGTATCTCCCTTGGTGAGCAATACTAGAGAACCTGCTGGAGCCAGGCTCGAGGGGCCCCTCGGCCAGCTCTGGCAGAGCATGTGCCTGGAAATAATTGGGGACTCAGGGTCTAATCCCATTTCCCGACCTCTCACCCGCACCCTGAGTAGCGTGTAGGAACGTGGCGTGTACGTAGGGTCGTGTTTCACCCCTGGACACCACTCCCCCCTTCCCTGGTGCATGTGCAGGCACGAGGAGCTGCTGCCACGGGTCGGGGTCTCTCCTGCCAAACCCCAAACTCGTGGCCGTGTGTCTGCCCTTGGCGTGGAGAGTCTGGTTTGCTTTGTGTCTGTGAAATAGTTCTGAGGCTGCAGCCTTTAGGTGGCACCTGGATTTATACACTGTATATTTATGTTTTAAGAGATCTGATATCTTTTTATGTACATAGTCTTGGGGGGGTTGTATCACTTAATTTTAACATCACCTTTTCATGTTGTTGACAAACAGTACAGAGTAATTATTTTCTTTTTTTTTTTTCTTCTGTTGTGTAATTTTTTTTTAATTTAAAATTTTCTTGGGGTAGACTGGAGAAAGAGACCCAAATTCCTGAGGATGGTTGTACAAGAGGTTTGGGCATTCTGACTTTATCACCAGGACAAAAGGGAAAGCAGAAGGCCAGGGACGCGGCGTGCAGGAGCAGCGGAGCCCTGCGGTGACGCTGTTGGGTTTAGGCTGGGTTTAACCTTAGGAGAGGTTTTATTTTGTCCCCTGCCCTCCCAGCTGTGCTCTGGGGGGGTCACAGCCATGGGTGGATGACATAACCCAGGGCTCTGCAGGGCTCTCGACCTCACACCACCGTCCTGGTCGAGCGCTGGCACCGGCAAAGCCGAGCTCATCTCTCGGTGAGGGGACACAGCTGGTGCCACCTCATCCCCATGTGGCATCCTCAGGGCTGCCCGTGAGCCGTGCCCGCAGCATCACTCGTGTGCCATGGTCAGACACAGGGATCCATTTTTGCCAACAGAAAACTCTGGATGAACTAAAAGCTGCAGGTCTCTGCCTCAGTGAGCAGAGGCAGACAGAGGATGGGGGGGTTCTGTAAATATTTAGCAGAAGTTAATGAAATTCCAGTGATGTAAAAAAAAAAAAAAAAAAAACAACAAACTAATAATCCCCACAAACAGCCCTTCAGATTGGAGGATAGAGTTTTTGTCTATTTTTATGTATATTTTTATACTGCTTGGGGTAACCTCATTACCAAAAGTCTCTCTTCTGTGTTGGGGGTCAAGTTCAGTAGCACAATTTTAAAGCAAAATTACTCTTTTGGGCATTTTAAATGCTTATTTTTTATAAGCCTCAAGACAATTATAACAAATAAAACCTGTGTATAGAAATGATGTAAGAAACCAAGTTTAGTGGAAGTTTTAGAAGCTGTCAAATAAATCTCTGAAGGATGATACAGAAATCCTCTAATCTGGTACCAAGCAGTTTTGTGTGATTTTTTTTTCCTCAGAAAACCAGCATTTTGCCTATTGAAAAATGGAAACACAAATGTTTTTAGTTGCTGCACTGTGCAGAGTTGCATTAGTGGCTGTTTTTACTCTTAGCCAGCTGTACCCCTTCTGAAATCCATAGTGTTTTCATCAGTTAGTGAGTGAAATTTTATACAACAGTAGTTTTGGGGGCAGAATGGGAAGGATTGGGATCTGAGCAGCCCTGCTTTTGATTCAGGCTCTGTTGGAGCAGGGGACTGACAGGGTGAGAGAGAAATTGGGGAGCTGAGTACCTGGCCTGGAGCAGGGCCAGCACAGCCCCCTCACCTGTCTGGGGTGAAGGAGGGGCTGTAGCTTCACAGGGGTGATGAAGGATCACCCTGAGCTCACAGGGTGGGGGTGGATTTTTGGCTGGGCTTGGTCAGAGGGATACACACCTGGATACCCACCTGGGTGTCCGAGGCTCCCGTAATGCTGGAAAGCTTTTGCTTAGAATCAAGCAGGGTGTGGAATGTTCCCAGTTAAAAGCAGTACTTGAAGCGTTACAAGACACCTGTGTTGCCTGTTGAGTGCAGATCCTCCCCGGGGCTGCAGGGAGGGGTTTGGGGAACGCCTGGAGGAGTTTGTGCTCCTCGTGGTCCCCAAGGGCACGAGCACCCGAGGTGTTTGATGTACAGTCTGATTGTGACGGCTGGGACCGGAACCTCACGCCAAAACGTCGCCATGGGATGTTCTGTGAATGTGTTTAAAATGAAGAAGGGAAGAATAAATCCTAATTATTGATATGAAGGGAAGATCAAATGATTATCTGTAGGGACAGACGGACAGACTGCTGAGCCTGACTTGCCCAGTCTGTGTCTTCCCTGCAGCAAGAAGCGCTGCTTTGTGGACTTAGGATGGTTTTGTTTTGCTTGGTTGCTCCCATTTGGATGCATTTTCTTTGCACTCCCGGGGTTCTGGGATGTTCTCCGGCCAGGCAGGCAGGAGGGAACAGTCTCTGGCCTTTCCTCCCTGGCAAGTCTCTCCTTGTTGGTACTTTGGACAGGATTTTATTGGGTTTTTAGTACAGATGTAGATATATATAAACAAAATCTGCAAATTACTGAGCCTTGCAAGCAGAATTTGCCTCTTCCCTTCCTGGAGTCCAAGGCTGGGAGGGACAAGCTCCTGCTCAGTGGCCCCAGGGGTGTGAGGGTATGGGTGGGGCACAGAGCCCTGGCCTGGCAGCAGCCAGGGTACAGTTTGACCGGAGATAACTCCTGCCTGCTCTCCCTTATCAGGCAATCCAAACCCATCTGGCTGTTGGAGAGATAAGGGGGTGAAAGGTCCAAGTGCATGGGAGGGGAGAGGTGTAAAATGGTGGCAAATGCATCGTGCAGGGGTTGTGAGATACAAGATAACAGCAAAATAAACTGGAGTGGGGGGAGCCCTGGCCCCAGTCCCCTCCAGATAAGGAAATGCCTGCTTTGGGCAGATCATTCCCTTGCTCTGGTAGGAAAATGGGCACTGAAAGCAAAGAGGCAATTCCTGTTCTCAAGGTCATTTGGAGAGAGGGAAATTCTTTCCCTCGTGACATCCCTGACCAGTCTTAAATCTTTCTGGCCTGAAGCAAAGAAAATGCATCCTGATGTGGGCGCTGGCTCCGTGCGGGCAGGGGAGTCATAAAGCCAAAGACTGTGTGGCTGCTGGCAGAAACGAGTGCTGTAGATTCACCTGATGTTGTTCTTTCGTGTTTACAATATTTATTTTTAGCAATTGACTGCAATGATATTATATATAGGCTTCCTTATTTTTGTACTTTTCATACCGTTTCCTGAGTGTGGTGTACTGCTCAGCTCCCCTCGGCCACCACTGCTGCTCCTAGTCAGTGACAATAAACGAGAGAAAAACAACCACCACCCATTTTCTGGGGTCAGTGTCGTGTGTTTCGGCTTCTGTGCTCCCCTCGCCCCTCAGCAATCCCTGAGGAAGGGCACCTGTGCCCACCCCATCCCAAATCCCTGATCCTGGCCCCTGGAAAGAGGGACCCAGCTGGGAAGGGGGTTGTTGCCTTGCACTGACAGTGCCTCCACAGCCAGGAGGGCGAGGGAGGGCACGGGGAGAGGACAGCCAGGGATCAAGGGAAGGGGTTACTGCCTGGAAAAAATACCAGTATGAGTTTCCTGCTCCACATCCCACATCCTGGTGACACTGGGTGGGTCCCAGCTGAAGGGGGACCCTGGGATCCAGAGGGCAAAGCAGGATCGGTCCCTGGCAGGGGTGCAAAGCCCTGCACAGCTCAACCCACCCCCAGCTCAGCCTTCAAGGATTTGGGGTACCTGTTTTCCCTCTGCCATTAACCAGCAGCCCCTGTTGCTTTCCACTGAATCAACTTTAAGGAGTTGGTACTTCTAATTAAAACCAGAGTTAAGTACCTAAATGCAATTAATTCAATAAATAAATTCTATGCCATAGCAGCTGAACACCTGAAAATGCTTCTGCTCTCTGCTGCCAAAGCTGTGACACAACACAAGATCACACAGAGGTGCTGAATCCACAGGGTGGTTCCAACACAAGAAGCTATTCCCAGCAGGAAAGGACAGACATGGGTGAATATTCCACTTGAAATCATTTATTGACAAGTTGCCATGTTTTTCTATCTTGCCCAACACATTTTCATCCTTGTTATAAAGTACAAATGGTTTTATATTTTTCTGACATTAAAAAAATAGGCTAACAAGGCAAAAATTCCCACTTTGAATCAAAAAATCCTGCTGTAAGAATTCAAAGTTGTAAGAGACAAACATAAAACCCAACGAAGACTGAACAGAGTGTACCATGACATGACACATCCATCAAACCAACTGGAGAGGAATCCCTTGTTCCCAACTCTGCCTTTGGATCCTGTGACCTTGCTGAACTGATGTGAAGTTGGTGTTACACATACAACTCAAAAGGCACTCAAAAGTCACGAGTTCCTGAGCTAACACGGGATGTATTCCCAAGGTAACAGCTAAAACAAGCCACAGAAAATGTTTAAAAACTGGTATTTGGTTTGTGTGAGTAGAGGCAGCGCTCAGCAGGACTCCAGCTGAGAGCTGCTGCTGACAGGACTCAGTGATGGTGAGGACATTGGAATATTTGCTGTACATGGAAAAAATAATTCACTTATGAACATCCTTATTAGTAAATTAACCTGCTGAAAGACAGAGAATTACTGGCTGCAGTGTTAGAACAAGACCAAGAGTGAAACTTGTGTGTGTGAGCTGCAAAAAAAGCTCGAACCCAGCAGGTGGGAAAGGCTGTGCAGTTAAATAACCAAAGTTGAGAGGCCACATTTACAGAGATTATTTGGCCCTAATGGAAAAGGACCAGGAAAAAAAGCAAAATATGCATCTGGTATTTACAGATCAGTTATTAAAAAACCCAACATATAATACAACCAAAACCCACACTAACAAAACCCACACAACCTACAATGTGTGCTCAGAGTCCAACAGATAATTTCCTAAGTTGTGATCCACACAAATTCCCTATTTCCAGTTTGGCTCAGTTTTCACCCAGAAAAGCCCTAGTGTAACACTTCTCAAGCACGGAATGGCTACTGCCTGACGATGCAGAACAGAAATAAAATAAAAAATAAAAAGGGTAACTGGTTTTGGCCTACCTAATGTGTGATCTCTTCAGAGCTGCATAGGAGAGCACTAAGGCCAGGGCTGTTGCTACAGTGTAAGGCCTGCTTGTCTGAGCTTTGGAGCAGCATCCAGGGTGGGAAAGGGGCTGCCACAGACCCCAGGGAGGTCTCAGGCTTCCAAATTATCCAGCTGGGCCTCGCTGTCTGCCCTCTTCTCTGGCGATGTGTACAGGAAGTTGCAGCAGATGTAGAGGGGGAACGTCAGGAGTCTGCTGTCCAAATTCATCACGATCTGCTCCTGGAGCACACATGGGACATTTGCATGGTGAAGGGTGGCCAGAAAGCACAAGGCTGATAACAACAATCATTCTGCCCATTTTAATGACTATGGATTAAAATCAGAATATAAAAAAATAAAGCAAAGACAATTCACCTTCACCTCAGGTTTATAACGCTGACACATTCTCAGCCTGCCCACAGCTCCCACCCCTCTGCAGCACAGGGAACAACCCCAGGAAATGCTGGAGTAAAATTCCCCTCCAACATGCTGGGGAGAAATGGAGAGTTTTCAGTTTCAGGAGATTTCACCAACCAGGCATTCCCCAACAGTTTATACTTGAAAGCAAATTTCAGTTTGCAGGTAGGAATTTTTTGGTTCCACTCTAGGAACTGGTTTTAGGGTAGCAAAATTGAAACTTCGCCCTAGTGAGGATGCAAAGCAATCGAAACTTCAAAACTGAAACCTCATCTCCCAGTGAGGATGGCACTGACAAGGAAAGGTTTTCTGTGTTCTCACCACCTTTGTCTCACTGCTGGCTGGCATTTGAGAAACTTGATTAGCAAGTCCCACACATGCCTCACTAAATCCTGCCGTCATCAATGGGTGGGAAAGGGCACATGCTCTAAGAAAACTCCCCTCTTCTCTGGGGCTTTTATCAATTTATTTGAGTAATAAATCCAACCCTTAAACAACATGTAGACATTCTTTTAACTCCTCATCTTATAAGAGTCTTCAAATCCCAAATTTGCCTCTAAATAAGGAGTCTGATGGACAGATTATGCAGTGCTGGAAGGCTGGGAGAGCAGCAGAACACGACACTGGCAGCAGACAGCAGCACCACAGGCACCAATTTCACTAATATGGGAACTAATTTCATGTTATCAACACTAATGAAACCCACACTACCCTACTCTAGATCCACTTCACAAATTAGCTTAATTACCCACTACTTCTAACAGGAATGCCTGAGATTCCACATGAGCAATGACAACAAGAACAGCAACTCCTCTTCACAAACCCTGGTGACTTCTCAGCATTTTTTTCATGCCTTGAACTCCACCATTCAAGTTCAACAGCTCAAGAACCCACGGCCATACCTGATCCTTCTCCAGGGTCAGGATCTGATAGCCCGTTGTCCTGCTGCAGATCATCTTCCCGCTGCTATTGAACGAGGCCAGGCGCAACCTGGGGGCAGAACAGGGAAATCACTTCAGCCTGCCCTATTTTTTCAGCACAAGGAGTTTCTCCCAAGGAGTCTGGGTAACATTTTTTTAATATAACTGACTCGGTGGCAACACAATCTAAGGCAAGCAGGGCTGGCAGCGCTGAGGGAGCCCCCCGAGCCCCGCTGGCTGGCACCTGAAGGCGATGCTGCGGCGCGGCTGCAGGCTCACGGAGCCGCTGCACGGCTGGTTCAGAGTGTTGCGCTTGAAGATGATGTAGCGGTTGGTGTAGGTCACCAGCAGGTCCAGGCCGAAGTTGAAGCCAGTCCAGCGCCAGCAGTACTGCAGGACAGAGAGGGGACACAGAGAAACCAGCCTGAGGATGGGCTGCAACACGGACCGGGAGTGCCACACCAGCTCCGATGGGTCAGTCCTGGGAATGGGGTGCTGGGCTACAGAGAGTGGGGTTCAGGGATCCCTGCCAGCACCTGTCTGAAACAGAGAACTCAGTGGGAACAACCCTCACCAGGTGACTCCGTGAGAGCAGCTGAGTGTCAGCTGCCTCCCAGACAGACAGGAACACGTGTCACACCAGTGGGTGTCAAATACTCAGCACTGGGTAACGGGGCTGATCTGTGAGCCCCAGTCATGTCCCAAAGCACTCCTTGGGGTCAACTGCCTTAGGTTATGTGACTTCAGTTGGAAAAATTCATGTTTCTAAGTTTTCCCTGTCTCGCAGCACAAGAGCACAGTGAAACACCAGTTCCTTACGCCTTTCAGAGATAATTGCTTCCATCCTTCTGGATCTTTTGGATGCAGTTTGACAATGAGGACCTACGTGATTTGGAAATGCCTGACTTGTCTCAGCCGTGCCAGCTCTGCAGTTAGCCACGTGCCACACTTACATCACCATCCTTTGCCAGTTTGCGACCACACCTCATGCTGTTTCCTTCCAGTTCCTCTTTATTGATTTCTTGAGGCCTGAAAAAAAACCCAAACCAGCATCTTTAAGGACACTTCAACACTTTGTACGATACCTTAATGTGGGAAAGATGAACAGACTGGAGTAAACTTGTCTGACCACACAATCATGGAATACCCTGAGTTGAAAGGGACCCACAACCGACCCTTCTTTGAGCAGCGGTGTGACTAGATGAGCTCCCAGAGTCTCTTCCATCCCAAACTGTCCCATGAACATCCACCTACACTACAAAACTGCAATACAAACCAGGTTGTGACACCTCAGTTAGGCAGGACTTCTTTTACAAAAGAATGTTTCCAGATAACACAATAATAGCTGTTGCAATGAAATACATTCTCCCAGCCCACTTGAAAACACAAGTGTTTTTCAAACACAGCAGGCAATGATTTCTTAGGCACAACCAGAGACAAGTGCTGAGGCACAGCTGCAGGGCTCTGCACAACAGCAGTGCTATGAAGCAGCAGCCACGAGACACTGAGAGAGGTTTCTCAAGGGGCTGGTTACACAACCTGGTTAAAAAAACCACTTCCCCTCAGTGCTCATGAAGTGCCAGAGCCTCTCAGAGCTCCCGAGGTGCCAGAGCCCTTGCTTGTATCATCTCACACCATCAGCTCCTTTCACCCAACAGCTCTCCCTGCATCCAACACGTAGAACAGTCTTGCAGAGCCAGCACGAGTGACATCAGTCTTGATTTTCCAGAAGTGTGTTGTTCACTTTGCTTCACACACCATGACATCATTAACCCAGCACCCACTGCCAGAAAGTGTTAAGAGTTACACCAGGCCAAGGGCTGGCAGTGAACTTTATTAATCCCAGTGACATCAACCCCTGCAGGTTAAACTACAAACCCACAAGACCCAACAATGCCCTCCAAGCCAGGAGATGCAGCATCTGTTCTCCTCCTACTGCTTACACACCACAGCAACTTGCAGCTAAAGCTTTTGTAAACTCAGCCACACACTTGGGTCTTTTCTCCCATTTCTGTAAAAACCAATCCTGGGAGGTGAAGCGTTCAATGAACAGGTTACGCATACAAGCTCATCACACTTGAACAAATGCACCAGGAACCTCCCGTGTGCTTTTCCACATCTTCCAGCTGAACTGGTTCCGTGGCTGACCTAAATGCAGTAATGGTGTTAAAGGATTTATTTCTGTTTAATTAGTGACAAATTTCACAAACATTAGTCCATAATGCTCAAACTGACATTAACATCCCCCCTCCATCCCTCGAGCAGCCTCAGATGATGCAGAACTTCAGTTTCAACCACTTCCACCAGCTGCCACACAGTGAACAGTGGAGTTATTCTGCTTCCTTCTTACACACTGCCAAAGAGACTGCTAAGAGCAGAAGTGAATCCAGTCCCAGACTTGAAAGATCTGTCTGGCTTCTGCCACAAAACACATGTTTAATTAAAAAAAAAGTGATCCACTTTAACACAACAAGTAAGCCTTGAACAGCTACAGTTCAAAGCCACAAACCCACTGCTAACACTAAAAAATTCTCAAGTTCTGAAGAGCGAGTAAGATGTTTAATCCTTTTAAATGCAAACTCAAAAGTAGAAGGGAAACACTTTCTTCCCCTCCTCTCTATAAAGTTACCAAGACAAACCACATCACACGTTTCCAAGCAGCGCCATTTCCATGTTGGCAGTGTTAGAATAAGCAGGTGCAATTATGCCCTGCACCAGGTGGGACATGGAAATAGCACCTTACTTCAGCTCACAGGAGCCAGGTTCACGTCTTGCTCTGATTCCTAAGCCTGCTTCCTTACCCCTGAGGGAAAACATGTGTTTGATACTGATATGGGCAGTAGGTGAGAGAGGAAGAGCAGCAGAGCTGGATAAACGATGGGCTTATAAAACCTGAATTCTTTTCCTGCAGCTACAGGTTGGTCAAATGGCCAAAATATTTGCACTCACACAAAGGAACAGCTGCATCTGTGCCCTTCTAAGGCTGAGACTTTTGGTTTTTTTTCTGTCTTAAATGAAATAATAAACCCATACTGCAAAAGAGAAAACTAGACAAGCAAGAAAAATGTGGAAAAATACTCTGCCCATTCCAAGAGCCATTGAAATCCTCAGCTGTAGCTGAATATGAAAGTTGCTCTTTTCCAAGCTGGATGACCCCCATCATCCTCACTGCAGCTCTGTGGGAACTCACTTTTCCAGAAGCATGTCCAGTGGCTGACAGTTCAAATGCTCCCACTGCACTAAACTACCAAAACACATCAAAATTAGCAAATACAGGGTCTTATCTTGTATCAGAATTCTTGTGATGCACTTCCCTCTGAACCCTGGTTCCCCGTAAGCCAGGGGGTGACATTTATCTGCTCTCAGATACAGCCACGGCAGCATTGCAAAAGCCTTCCCAAGAGAGCAGCATCAGAAACAAGCCAGGGCCACCCAAAGTTCATCTTCAGGAGTTGAATAAGACAGTCACAATTCTGTACTTTACCTCCACCATTTCTTAAAGGACTGCTGCTGAAGAGAACAACTTTTTAAAGATCCTGGCTATTCTTCAGACCAAAGTTTTTCTGAAGTTCCTGTTACAACCCAACACATCCCTGTCCACAACAGCACTCACGGGGTGACATGACTATGGAAGAAAGGAACAAGCCAGTCTCTTGGGGTTTGGGAGGTAACAGGCATTCTGCAGCTGCCTGACTTGGCATTTTTTCTCCACAAAGCTCTCTAGGAACCAGGAGAGAAGACAAAGGCAGGATCAACTCCCCCAGCTACATTTTGCTGTAGCTTTGGTGTTAAATCAGGGACCTGGCTCACTGCAGCATGGCCAAAAGCCAGCAGAAGGAAGGGAAGTTCGATGGCCAAAGTATCCTTAAAATGGAAGGCTCAGAAATTACCCTTTCACAGCCTCAACACACACTTTCAGGTGAAGTACTAGTGAGAAGCATTAACCAACATACATGAAAACACAGAACATGTCCCCCACCCAGCATTTCCCTCTGGGCCCATTATACCAGTTTTCCAGAGTTCTACTGGTTGAAGGATGGGAGACCAGCCAGCCCAAGGGAACAGAGAGCTCCACAGAGATCAACAATTTAAAAACACTGAAGTATGCTTCCCCCCTCCTTTTAATGTAAACTCCAAAGTAATTCATGTCAGAATTTATATGAGAGGAAGGTTTCTAATCTAAGAAAGAAAGAAAGGAAAGCCTGTAATATACCTACCCAATATCATTGTCTTGTTCTGCTCTGAGCATGGCAAACCACTGCTGTTTGTAAACAGAGGACAGCCATTCTAAAATTAAAAAAAAAAATAAAATAATAAGCTTGGTGTTGTCTTTGGAGCTGGGAATGGGGATGGTCATATACATTTGAAATAGAGAAATAAAATTACATTGAAATAATAAAGTTACACTTATGAACTGGACAGTCTGTGCAACCCACACCCTGGTAACTCCCTGTGTTCTCCAGCTCCCAGCCTCAACCGCAGGGGAAGGGATAAACATCCACAACTAACAGGCAGTCACTCCAGACTGGTCATCTCCTCAAACATCCACTGCTGCCACAAGTGATGCAACTCCACACATTTTCTCAGCACACAAAGCTCTGTTCAGCCAAGGAGCTGGTTAACAAGCTCTTGGGAGAAGGTGCTGTTTTCTGAATCCCCAATGGAGTTCTATGTAAGTTAAAGAAGAAGAAAACACAATCAAGGGATAAAAGAAAACAGTGACTTAACACAAATATGGCAAAACAAACAGAAAGTGTCCCCTGCTAGGAATAAACATAGATCATGTCTTCCTTGGAGAACACATAAAGATTTTACTGGCTGTGTTAATTTAATGTTGCAACGGAGAGATAGAACAAAACTCAACAGTTTGTCAGGCAGTTACACAAAACAAAGCATGGGGTGTTAAGAAGTTCTTAGCCAAGATAACAAATGGGGCAAGGGGCCAAGGTCATGTACGAGAACCAGCTCTGGGAAATGGGCTGGGTGAGAGGAACAGGGAGAGCCACTGTGGCCAAAAACCAACCAGGAAGCTGATGAACATGACATGAGGGAGGAGGGGCAAGATCACGGATAGAAAACTTAAAACCAGCCTTTGTTCCACTGACTCCAGAGTGAAAGTGCAGACTGTGATAGGAGCAAACTGGGAATTAACCAAAGTACAACAGAAAATAAAAAATGAATTAAGGAAACCTACACAGGTAAGGAATAGAGAATGGATGTGCTAGAAGGGAAGGAAAAATATATCAGGAGGGAGAGCACCTTCTCTCTGTGTATGTGCATGTATCTATTTCCTACCTCACATTTCGGCTGCAGTTCATCTGCTGATTTATGAAGAGGGAAAGCACAGCTTAGGAAATGTTCAGAACTCCCCAAGTAAAACAGAACAACAAACACTGTGCTCACACAGACACATTATGTATTCCTGTCTCTTGCACTTTTTCTGCACAAAGATCAGACTGCAGTGAACTAACACAGAATTTCAGTTTTCCCCTGCAGGCACTACACACACTGAGTATATAAATAAACAAACAAACAAATAAATAAATAATCACAGTACTATTTTCAGCTTCTCAGTGATGTGCTTCTCTACCTCGAGAACACTTTAATCTGTAATAATCTAAAAGGCTTCCACCAGAACACAAACTACCCAGCAATGGCCCCGTCTGCAGACCCTCAGGTACGAAGCATCCCCTCAAACACCAAATGCTGGCAGCCAACAGCCTGTTCCAAAGTGCAGCCCAGGATTCATCTAAACCTCCTTGTAAATGAAGAGCAAAAGTTCTGATCTTAACACAGCTTGTGGCTGTAGCTTGTGGCTGTACCCTGGTATGAACAGATTACAAGGGCAGGCAAGGACCGAGCCCTTAGCAGCACCTCCCTCCCCGCGGATCCTCCTCCTGCCCGGAGCTCGCGGCCCTTTCCCGGTGCCACAGTGCCACCCAGCCTGCGCTGCGCTCATCGCAGCCCGGACTGCTTCCTGCACAGCGAGCACTCGGCTCTCTGGCCCCTCGTGAGCTGCACACCAATTCCACCTCCTTTTTCAATAGGCACAAGGAAATCAGCCTCAAAGATGCGACTAATCTCAGAACAATTCTTCCTCTGACAGACACAGGTAAAGGCTTCTGGGTTTGAGAACAGACACAATATTTATCACTGAAGAGCACTATGAAAGGCTGCCCATCACACTGTAAGGGGTAACAGCAGACATCAGGAGGAGGAAGTCAAGTGTAGCTCCAGAAATTTTCTGGTTTGCAACACTTTACTGACATGCTGACAAAGCCACTTCACAAGGATACAAATCCACTGCTCTCCTGTGTCACCATTAAGGATCTAAAGAGTCATTCACCCAAAGTTATTTTTTATAATAACCTTTGCACTTTGCCTATAACTGGTACCAATATCACTCTGAAGTATGATGGATTATACTTTATACATCACTTAAGCATGTAAAATATCATGTAACAGAGCTGAGACTTGTTCTTTTGGGGTTTTTATGCGTAACAAAATGTTATCAGACATCACCAGCAGGATGAGAAGGGGCTTTTCATTTTCCAGTGATACTGAGATGTCAATATCAGTAATCTCTAATAACCTTGTCTCGGTTTTGGAGACAAATCTTCAGGAGGAAACACTCCAGAATGGGTGTCTCCTCCGAAGGGAAAAGGGCCTCCCCTTTTCCTCCACCAGTAAGACAAGTGGGTCACAGCAAGTGAAAAGTGGAAAAAACAAACTAAACTGTTTATTAACACACAAACAAAACAGGGTAGAACAGGGTAAAAAAACCCTCAAAATACAACAAATTCCTGGAGAGGGAACAGACACGCGGGCTCGGACCAGCCAGGGCTGCCCCTGCAGGCTGCCTGGACTGGCGAGGAGGGAAGGGAGGCAGTGAGGCAAGAGGAAGGAAAGGGAAAAAAGAACAAGAGAAAAACCCCACAGAACGTTTTCCCAGCTAGCTGGAACACAAAGGAAACCCAGGAAAGCAGCCCAGTGCTCCCAGCACACCCCCTCCCGAGGCGCTGGGCCCCCGTTACACTGCCCCGCACTCGGCCCGTGGCCCCGGGTCCATTGTAAAGGCACAGACACCGGCCCTGGGCATTGAGAGGATGGTTAAGGAATAAAGCAGCTTCACAACATCACCCCAGGACAAACGTGAAATGGCATTTCACTCTCTGGGCTTCAAAAAGCACCAGACCCTAAGAGGAGGATGTATTTTATACAAGTCAAAATGCAGAGAAATGAACAAGAGTGGAATACTTGAATATCCTCTCTGCTCCAAATCATCCTAAATCTCTATTAGTAAATAACATTTGTTTTAGAAGAGGGAAGAAGAGTTCACAGCATCTTGTGCTTCTTATTTTGATTTTCAGGTTTTATTCCAAATCCTATAAAAACCTGTCCAGCTCTTTTTAAAAAACAATGGCTAGAAAACAGCTGAGTCTCAGCAAGTGTTACTCTCCCAAAAGTAAGATGATTTTTTGCTGATCTGGGCCCCTGGGACCATTTAAACATTGATAAAGTACTATGTATTGATTGTAGAGCATTTTGACAAACTGACTGATGAGCAGAATGCTCATCACGTGGTGATGACACCTACATGGGTGCCTCTGCAGACTTTCATGCCTATAATTTTCATACTCAGCTTCTGCTGAATCTTCAACCACAAACCAGATGCTGGAGATAAACATGTGAGCAGTAAGACAAGTAAACACCCTGAGATCTTCCAATTACTCTAGGGCAGGACAGGCTGGGGAACGCACACAGAACACGATCAGTCGAGAAGAATCATGGAATGATTTGGGCTGGGAAAGTCCTCTAAGGTCCATGAATCCAACTGCTCCCCCAGCACGGCCAAGGCCACCACTAACCCATGTCCCCAAGTGCCACATCCACACGGCTGCTAAACCCCCCAGGGATGGGGACTCCAGCACCGCCCTGGGCAGCTGTGCCACAGCTGGACAGCCCTTTCCATGACAGAACGAATTTTCCCAATATCCAGCCTGAACCTCCCCTGAGACTGTTTCTTCTTGTCCTGCCCCTGTTCCCTGGGAGCAGAGCCTGACCCCCCCCACCCCGGCTGCCCCCTCCTGTCAGGAGGTGTGGAGAGTGAGAAGGTTCCCCCTGAGCCTCCTCTTCTCCAGCTCCCTCAGCTGCTCCTCATCAGACTCGTGCTCCAGACCCTTCCCCAGCTCTGTCTCTCTTGGGACATGCACCAGCACCTCCCTGTCTCTCTTGGGGTGAGAGGCCCAAAACTGAAGCCAGGAATTGAGGTGAGGCCTCACCTGTGGCCAGCACTCACTCACCTGAGGGCAGCAGGGCATCTCTCTCCACGATTCTGGCTGAGGCCAGGTCACTGATGATGTACTGCAGCCTCAGGTGCGCGAACACGGGCAGGAACGCGTTCCCCTGCGCCGACTCCAGGAAGGCAACGTCACCCCCAAACTCTGCAACACACAGTGCCCACATGGCAGTTTGCTGCCCTAAAGATTTTCCAGACCCTATTTATGCTGGAGTTTTTACGTACTGATTAGAGAAGTTATTATGGGCAGGCAAGTCACCTTTTGCCATTAAAATTAAGAAATTACTCGCATTCAAATCCCAAACCAAGGCCAGGCCAACTCTTCCTACCTCTCCTGCGCTCAGCAAACCAGGCGTCAGCTTCAGTTAACACCTGCTTGAAAGACCCATTCCAAGAAGGCACGAGCTGAAGGAACATCCACTGGGCAAAATAAATAAATTCTAGTGAGTCAGTTGAAGAAGGTTTCAGATAAGTAATCTGCATGTTAATAAGACACATTTCCACAGTGCATTATTTCTATAGAAGTTCGGCTACTCCATTAAAACTTTCAGTCCATCCCACAAAAGTTCCACTGCAGCGAGCCCCAGGCAAGTACCTTTTTGAGAGCAGTGTACACATCCATTTCCACCTGCAGCACAAATAGGTTGGAGGAGCTGATCAGCTGCTTCATGAGGTTTATGCTGAAAAAAATAAATTGCAGCAGGTCAGTGAGACAGAAGAAAGAAAAAGAAGGGGAGGTAGGGAACAGGCAACCAGCAGTAGCCCAGAAAGTGATCTGCAGGGAGCTCCAGACTTGGGCAGAGACTGTCCTTCATCCCTGCAAGGAAGTGCAGCCCCAGTACCTGAGCTCCTTGAAGAGTCCAACACTCTGGTGAGTCATCAGATTGTTCAAGAGCCACTCAAGGCACCTGCGTGGAAAGCACGAATTAGGACCTCTGCTGTTTCTTCTCGATGTCAGCATTCCTGCAACAGCTGCTCCCTCAGTAAATTTGCAGACAATGCTGAGCTGGGTGGGATTGTGGATCTGCTGGAGGGCAGGAGGGCTCTGCAGAGGGATCTGGACAGACTCAATCAATGGGCTGAGGACAACAACACGAGGTTCAACAAGGCCAAGTGCTGAGTCACTGCGGAAAGCCCCTGCAGCTCCAGGCTGGGCCAGGAGTGGCTCAAGGGTTGCTTGGCAGAAAGGGACTTGGGGGTAGCTCACAGCTGGCTCAGCATGAGCCAACACTGTGCCCAGGTGGCCAGGAAGGCCTACGGCATCTTGGCCTGTACCAAGAATAGTGTGGCCAGCAGGACTAAGGAAGTGACCATTCCCCTGTACTTGGCACTGGTAAGGCTGCACCTCAAGTGCTGTGTCAGTTCTGGGCCCCTCACTTAACAAAGGACATTGAGAGGCTGGAGCATGTCCAGAGAAAGGCAACAAGGCTCATGAAGGGTCTAGAAAACATGTTTTATAAGGAACAGCTGAGGAAGCCGGGTTTGTTTAGTCTGGAGGAGGCTCAGGGGGACCTCATCACTCTCTACAACTCCCTGAAAGGTTGTAGTGAGCTGGGGCTGCTCTCTTCTGCCATGCCTGCAGTGAGAAGACATCAGGAAATGGCCTTAAGCTGAAACATGGGACATTCAGGTTAGGTATTTAAATTTTTTTTTCCTGTTTGAGTGGTCAGGCATTGGAATAGATTGCCCAGGAAGGCAGTGGAATCACCACCCCTGGAGGTGTCTGGATCTGGCTCTGGGTGATGTGGTTTAGTGGTTTCAGAGGTAGTGTTGGGTGGATGGTTGCACTGGATGATCTTACAGGTCTTTTCCAACCTTGATGATTCTATTCTAAAAAAATACTAAGACAATTAACCTGGTCATTATGGTACTGTGTGTAAATTCACTGTTAATTGGCAGTGTTCAAAGCAGCTTGGGGACAGTAATTCTTACTTTTTCTTCACGGAGTCCAGCCCATATGTCCCTGCAGAATTGTAATAACCACACACGGTTTGGGCAGTGATGGTTTCCTTCATTGTTTCACCACATTGCTGGATTAAGCCATCCTGCAGGGAGGAAAAAACACACAAACGTTCTGAGTGTTCATTTCCCAACATGAAATGTCAGACACTGTGCTGTTCATACAGATTTTCATGCCTGAGCCATCCCCAAAGTCCCACAGGCTGCAGTGACCAGTGCTACACTGTTCAAAACATTTAAACCACCATTCCTCAGAAACACAGATGTTCCTTAAGAATATTTCCCATGAAAGAAAAGCATACTGAATACCCTCGGGGTAGAGCAAGTGAGCTCCAAAACCTATTTAATCTACTTTTAGATATCACTCTCAAAGCCCTTAATCTCACACCTCAATCTTAGTCACAGCATTTTTCAATAAACCCACTGCATTGTTTGGGATTTTCCCCACTTAGCCTGAAAAGCTGATTCACTCCTCTGGGTGAAAAAGGCCACATGGCTGAGGATATTCTGAACTCCTTCTTTCCAGGTAAAGACAAAAATATTGGCATTTCTGACTTACGAGCTGCAGCATGCAGGCTGCTGCCAGCAGGGCGACCACGCGGCTGGGGTTTATCAGCACATCGTCCCTGTAGAGCGAGCCAAATGCCACCTGCAGAGCTGCAAAGGGAACAGGAGTCCAACAGAGACACAACACTGAGCATGGGGCATTGAAAGAGTCCTTAAACACAACCAAACCCCTTCACTGCACACCTTCTCTATGGTCTCAGCACTGGCTCTTTATCTAGAGCAACTGACCAGACAGAGAACACAACATGGGGCAGTAACCAATCCATTACTGAGCTTCCACGAGTTAAACAAACTCTTCAGCACCCCCTGAGAGCTGTAAAACTGCACAAAAAGAAGTTGAACCTCATGAGCCTTTTCTAAGCATCATGATGTTTAACTTAACCTCTCCCTTCAGGGTTTTGTCAAAATAAAAGGCTCCCACTTACCTTCTACATCAATATTTTGATCAGGAATCTCCAACTCTATGACATTCATGCTGGATTCTTTCCAAGAGCCACTGAACATACTGGAAAAGTAGCCTGACTGTATGAGGGAAGAGAGAAAAAGAACTCAGCTAAGAGATTTCATCCCAATTAAAACTGCCAAAAGCAGCACATGGAACCAAACATGGTTAATATTTACCTTTATGCAGAACAAAATATATTAAGGGAACTTTCACAAGCTAAAGCATTCTGACAGACTCGAGGGGCCGATTGTAGTTGCTGTTTCTGACACTCAAAATGCCTACAGGAAAATTTGGGCTACGTGTGTGTAACCAGAGTAAGGAAAGAGTTTGAAAAGGCCAGAAAAACCACACAAGCTCTTTTCCCACAAACCACATCACCAGTGGGGACAGAATTAGTCCAAGAACTAAGTCCTTAAGGTTACTGGCAAACAACAAATCCTGCAGGCATTAGGGAACGCCAGTTTGGGGACTGGGGGTGGAAAAAAAAAAGAAAAAAAGGCATGCAAGACATACAAATTACTGTACAAGGCTGTAGTCTCATACCAAGGACACAGACACACACACCATTTACGGCAATATACCTTTTATTATTAAGTGAAAAGCACATAAAACTAGAATTTGAGGTTTCCATCCAAATGAAGGGAAAGATAATGCTCTACTGGGGTTCCTGATTTTCCTTCCCAGCAGCAGATGTGCCCATTATGAGATGCTATCAATGAAGTTTACCTGAGAGATCAAAAAAATAAAGTCTATTTGTACAGCACCACATTCCCTGACCTCGTCCCTCAGCATTTCAGCTCAGCAAATAACACAGCTTTGATTTCATTTGATCAGGTCAGTATTTCTGTACCCTTGGCATATTCCTAACTCTGACAACACACAACATGCTCCGATCAAACCCAGGACCTCACTCATCTTTGTCTTCCTCACAAGGCTGTCTCAGCTTTGCCATAGAGACCAACTCCTCAGTTTCATAAGGATTTATCATTTTTGTAACAGCATCGGGAAAAAGAAACCCCCCATTTCTCAGAGCTGTGGTGAGCAGGCAGAGCAGCACCTGACTGTCCTTCATGGAATGCAAGGCAGTGCCTGGAGAGAGCAGGGGAGCAGAAACAGCCAGGCTGAGTCTGATCAGGGGCACAGAGGAGGAGTCACAATGGCATTAAGAGTCATTTACATGGAGTTATTTCTAACCTCCAACACTGCTTTACCTACAGTATCATAATCCCAATGCAGGAGCGTGCCCTGAAACAGAACCTGCCTGAGCAGAATGGTGAACTCCCCCCAAAGCTCATCTCCCCAGAACACCGCTCCTACAACAAGGCCTCTACAGACAGCCTCACAATTTTCAAACCCCATTAAACAGCTGCATCCACAGACGGGATTTCACACCCACTTTCAGTCACCAACCCGCGCTAAGGCTTCAGGAGCAGCTTCACGAACTTGACATGCAGCAACCACAGAGCCACAGTGACAGGAAACACCAGCAGCCTGAGGCCACACCAGCACTGTGCCCACCCTGCACAACCCAGCCCTGACTGTCCCCCCTCCCTGTGCCTGCCAGCTCTGCTCCTGCCACATGCCCCACGGCCCCGCCAGTGCCACTGCTCCAGATCTGCCTCACACAAAGGACTCTCCTGCTTTCAGTTTATGCTTGCTAAAGGTTCTCACACTCCAAAAAGAAAAGGCTGTTTCCTACAAGAAAGCAATGAAACACTTCCCTCACTGGAGCCATGCAAGTAATTGCTGAAGCTGCCCTGGAATTCTGGCACTGACACAGCAACAGCCACAAAAAATCCAGAATTCACTCTTCCTGTCACTTGTTGCACCAGAGAAACTTCAGCCACGTGCAGAGCACCTCCCGGTGCCACCGTGTCACACTCCTGCTCTGGCTCCCACTGCAGCTGACACGCAAGTGCCCTCCTGTCCAGGTACAGCACCTGGCAGCTTCACATCAACCCCTGGCAAGCCCATGGGCACAACTGAATTCGGTGTTTCATGGCACAGTCATGGCTCCTCCCCACTTCTGCCACAGCAGGAGTGACACAGAGAACAGACAGTGAAGCCAACAGCACCTCTGTGTTCCCAAAACACAGACACAAAGGACTCCACCTGAACACATGCCCAACAGAAAAGGTCTGTGGAAACAGCATCTTTTTTGGACGTATGCACTAAGATTTATTCCTTTTTAGAGTTCCTGAGCAAACATTCCTCCTGCAGCAGCAGGGAAGCTGCAAGGAATCCTTTTGTGAAGGCTCATAACAATCATGTAACAGCAACAGAGACCCAGCACCAGCAACTCCCTGCAGGGCCCTGCACACCAGTCCAGTAGACAGTAAAACTGAGCAGGGACACCACAGGCTTTACAAATCCCTTCTGGAAGCGCCTCCTTTGCTCTGCAAGAATATTCACATCACAGGCGCATCTCAGCCACTTGTTCAGCAAACAAGAACATGTTCTCAGGACATCAAAGACAACTGTCAGGACTGTTTTCACAGAGGATGCACCAATATTAAGAATAAAATAAATGAAACAAAATTAAAAAATTAAACAGTAAGAGAGAGAAGCAAAGAAATTGCTCTAACACGAAGCTACAGCTCTGCTTCCCAACATTGCTAACAGGAGTTGGTTAACTGTCTGCATCTACAAAAAGGGTGAAAGTCCTATACATAAAGGGGGGAAAAAAGGAAAGATATTCAGTCATACTTCACAGTTCCCAGACATTCTTTTATTAAGAACACAGTTCCTACTGGGAGTTAGAAAGGAGCCACTTACCTGACACAAATAAATCTTGTGCAAGTTCCACTCCTCTCCCAGAGCACAGATTTTGATGTCACTGTTCTCCCCATTCAAAAACAGCGTCTGATAAATATATTTCGATGTGCTTTTCAATTTTTTCCTAGTAAAAGAAAAAAAACAACAAACCACAAACAGTGAGACACACTCCTTCAAATTCTCCCGTTACAGCGGCAAGAGTCGGTCTCAAACCCTCGGGGGGTTCGTCCGGCCCGGCCCGGCCCGGCCCAGCCCAGCCCGACTGCCGTCTCCCCCCTGCCAGCATCCCTTCCCCGTGCCCGCCGCTGCCGCCGGGGCCTTTCCCGAGCGCCCCAGAGCCACCCCCTGACCCGGGGGGCCCCCTGAGAGACCTGACCCCGGCATCTCTCCCCTCCAGGCCCCGCTCCTTCCTGCACGACGGGCTCCGACGGGAGGCCGGGCCGGGCCCTCCAGTGTCCCCTCAGAGCCGCTCCCCCAGCCCGGCCCTGCATCCCCCCAGCCCCTCTGCCCAGCCCTGCAGCCTCCCCAGCACCCCCGGCCCCCTCAGAGCCGGCGGCGCCGGCGCCCGTCCCTCAGCCGGCCCCCAGACCTGCGGCCCCGGAGGTGGAGGAGCCGCTCCTCCCGCTCGGCCTCGCCGTCGCTGTCGCTGTCCCCCGGTCCCTCGGCCCCGCTGCGCTTCCTCTTGCCCGCGGCCGCCGCCTCGCCCCGCGGGAGCCCTGCCTTCCGCCGCAGCACGCGGCTGCCCAGCGAGCCCATGGCCGCTCGGCCGCCTCATGGGGCCGCGGCGGGAGCGGGGCCGCAGCGGGAGCGGGGCCGGAGCCCCGGCGGAACCTCAGCCCCGGCCGGCGGCGGCCGCGGCCCCGCGGCTCTGCGCCTGCGCGGGCGGGCCCCGGGCGCTCCTGCGCTCCGGGCGCCAGAGAATCTCCTGATGGTTTAGTTAATGGTTTAAATTGACTCCTGAATTTATTGTTTTACTTAATCACAACTAATGCGTATGTGTTAATAACAAATAGTGCGTTACTCTTAAATTATTCTTAGCCAGCATTTAGCAAAGTTGTCATAAGCTGCTTTTGTAGAAAGCTTGGGAAAATTACCGAAACTGTTAAGTTTTGGTAAACAAACTCTGATGTGCTTCGATGAACAAAGCCTGGGAGACAACCGTGGTGGTAAGGTTGGACATCTGGACTGTAGAATTTATGGACAACAAGGACAATTCCAGAAACCAGAAGATAAAGAGGAGACAAAGACTGAGTTTATGCGTTGGAAAGTCCTTATCGAAGGTAAAAGATACTAAAAAGACTAAAACCGTGGACTAATTAGCATAAGGAGCAGCCCCGCAGCCGCTCCTCACCCCGCCGGGGCCCCGCGGCAGAGCACGGGAGTTCGGGACAAAACAAGTCCTGTGTCCCCTCCCAGAACACACCAGCGGGACAGAAAATACAGAAACAAATTCTTTATTCATTTTTCCATACTCAGCAACCTGACCCAAGGCATTGAAACCCAACACGACCCACGGCACTGAAACCCGCCCCCAGCCCACGCACGTCTGCAGCTGCTGCGCTGTGCTGGGCATTTCCTTGTCCTGGACAGAGCCCTCAGAAAAACTGGATGAAGCTCTGCCTCCTCTCCCGGCAAAAGTCAGGAATGTGTCTACAATGGCAGCCCAGAGAACAAGAAAGGAAATTATTTTATTGGAGGTCACAGAGGCATCTCCTATTCCAGCCAGCAGCAGCCTGTTCTAGAGGAAAATGATGACAGAATTGGGGTGTAGCCGCCTCAGTGTTTCAGCTTGGACGATGCAGCCTCAGTCTGATCCTTCACAATAGGATTACGCACCAGCAGTAAAAAATAAAATTGCCAAGCCAAAAGAGAATCCCATTTTTGTAGTGAAAACAGTGATCAGGCAGGTGTGTAGGGGGAAAGTCTCTCCCAGAGGTTGATGTGGACGTCCAGAAGAGGCCTAGGCACAAACACAGGATCCCTCATGGGCCCCGTGACACGGGGCAGCTGTCAGCCAGCGTGGGGACACCTGGGCAGGTGTCCCAGGGAGCTCTGGGGAGTTACCTCAGGGAGACTTGGGGAGCTGCCACAGGGAGATCTGGGGAGGTGTCCCGGGAAACTCTGGGGAGCTACCCCAGCACCAGGCTGATGAGGTGGGGTTTTGGGGACAGCTCATTCCTTAAAAGGCACCATTCCAATGACATCACTTTATCCAGAGCAGGGTTTGTATTATAACCCTAATTATTTATACTCCCATGACCAAGCAGACAGACCAAAAGCACAGGGCTACTCTAACCAGGGTAGAAAAAGGTTTTTCTGATGTCACCAATGACAACTTCCCCACTTGCAGATGTACAGGCAACATATACATACAGTACAGCCAGGCTGTTAATGCTCCACACCAACAGAGGCAAGTTAATATGTAAACGTGCTTGCATTTTAGGTATTTGGGTTCTTTGTGTTTTAATTCTACCCAGAAACTGAAGCAAACCTGTGTTCTGCAGTCTCCATGTACCAATGAGGTTGGCTTTTCCCTATGCAGCCTCTCACACTTTGCATCCAGGTTTGCTTTAGTCGATGCATTTTGCTGGTGAACACAACAGCAAAGGGGCAGCTGGTCAGAAAACAACTTTTATACCTTTGGTTATAGCATTCTGTGTAAGATGGGCTTCATCAGCCCAGTTAGTAGGCAAATGGGTCTTCCAAGCATAAAAGTGTATCAAAAGGGTCAACCAGAGTGGCCACTATCTAACCAGTGCATGAACTAACCTAAGTCAATAATCAGAGTAATTAATAAGGCATTTGGGAAAAAATAAAAAGAAAGAAATCTTTATCATGATTGGGCTCGATGATCCTAAAGATCTTTTCCAACCTAAACAATAATTTTATCAGCAGGTCCCCCAGGCCTCCTTTAATCCTCCCCACCACACAGCCTGAGCAGAACCTTCCTGTAGTCCCCTGAGCAGTCTCCCTAGAGAGAGCAGAAAAAAGGAACACCATTAATTTTGCAGCTCCATGGAAAGCAGGATTCCTTCCAGCATAAATGTCTTATTGTAGTGTTTGTACCCTCTTTGACAATTTAATAACCAAGAACATTCAGGGAAGTTTTCACTACATAAATGTAAAATCTCCTTAATTCCACCTCCTCTAAAATACCCAAAAGGCATTGAGAGGGTCTCCTTGAAGCTGCTTAGCAAATCCAGGTGTGTTTGTAAGATTCCAGAGCTTACCTTAATGAAGGAGTGGAGCGATTTCCCGTACATGGCCAGGAACTCCCTCCTGATGTACAGCATGTCTATTTCCGAGCGGGACACCATCACCCGGATCAGCGTGCTGTCATCTGTGCCCAGGCCCTAAAGGAACACAACAACCAGCTACAGCTGCAAAGCACTTTGGACAGACCAGTGACAGACACAAAGGTTTGGCCTTCTGTGGAATCCATTCCTAGTTACATCATTTTTGCATTAATACAGGGATCCACTACCAGCTCTGAGCTTCCTGAAGGAAAAGAGGTCCACAGAAAAGCTCAGACTTCTTTTTTTCCCCCAATTAACACAGTTTCTTTTTCTCTAACTGCTGTCATGCTAGTGACTCAAGCATGGAGAAGCAGGGGGGAAAATACCAAAAGCTCTTTACCTTCATGGATTTGTACAATCTTTCAGCAAAATATGCAGGTTTATTCCTCAAGCACTTCACTGTAAGGGGGACAAGAACAAGAGAATTAAAGCAAATAAACACTGAAGGAGAAGGTCTTCCAAACCCTTCCAGCACTTTCTCAGTGCAGATGTTTATTCTGCAGAAGTGCAACTCAACAAGAACAGTGCGGACATCCAGAATCAGTGACCTGCTGTCAATCAATGTCTCTGTGCCCAGTGTGCAGCAATAGAGTATTTTTAAGGCTTTAAAGCTTCCAGACAGCAAATGTCAGCTGCCAAAGCATCCCTTGGGAGAGAAATACAAAGCACAAAGCCTTCCTACCAGGTTGTATCTGCAAAGATTAAAACACTGTGGCTTGTAAAACAGCGAAAAAGAATCCGCCTCCTGAAGCTGTGCAAACAGTCAGGGCAAGAGACAGTATCTTTAATTATTTAATTAGTTTGTAGACCAAGTATAAAAGCAGGGAACTCACCCACAGCTAACAAAGCATCCTCGAGGTCTCCTGACATCTCGGATTTAATGCTCTCTGTGATGTCCTTATTAGCAATCCCTCTGTACACATCAAAAACTAGGAGAAAGAGTTGGATAGAAAGAGCCAAGTGAGCTGCTTCAGTGTAACCCCCGAGGATCATTTTGCAAGATCAAGCTCCTCATACCCTGTACAAACATTGCACCATTACTGTGACATTGTAAGCTAAATCAGGGCTACCCCTCAGAAATAATTCATTTTAATTATCAGCTGTCTTGCTAATTAGCCAACCACTGCTGCTAGGATTTTCCAGAACTGCTATTTAATGCAGACAGTTTCTATGCTTAGCTCTGTCCCATGGGAGTCACACTTCATTATCTCCAATTCACAGGCTAGAGCAAGTTGTGTGGATGTTTTCCTCAACTCCCATTTTGTCTCAGGAGGGAATAAAATGGTCCAAAAGAATTGAATCAGTTGGCTCCAAGAATATCTGTTGTCTCAGGAAGGGATCACAATCAGTTAAGGAACAAGTACAAAGCTCCTACAAAAGTACTGTTCTCAAACAAGGGAAAAAGTCCAGGACACCAGAGAGGTCCTACCTCTTAGCAGGTGGCACCTGTTCCGTGTGCAGAGGATGGACATGAACTGCACCTCATCTGTTCCCCAGTTCTTCTCCCCAGCTTCATACAGGCACTTGAAGACATTGTGAACAGACAAAGTGAGAACACCAGGTGTCTATAAGGAGGCTTTTACTTCATAGAACCATTTGGTTTGGAAAAGCCCTCTAAGGTCATCAAATCCAACCCTTCTCCTGCACTACCAAGGCCACCACTAACCCATGTCCCCAAGTGCCACATCCACAAATCTGTTAAATCCCCCCTGGGATGGGGACTCTACCCCTGCCCTGGACAGCCTGTGCCAGAGCTGGACAGCCCTTTCGGGGGAAAAATATTTCCTAATATCCAATCTAGTCTCTGCCTAGGGCACTGCTGACTAACACAGCTTCAGGCTTACTCATCTACCTTGAAAAAAACTGGTCTAGAAACAGCAGGGATTCACCACACATCACACATACAAACCCAGACAGTTCTTGCAAGGAAGCAAATTGCTACACACCTGAGCATCTTGTTGAGCAAGGGCCTCATCCACAAATGTTCCCTCATCTCTGTTACCCTGCAGAGACACAAGGGTGAAAAAACTCATTTCAACAGAGCAACTAATGGAAGTAAGTCCTGCAAATTCCCCATTCAAAACCAGTTACTGGAGATGTATAATGGAGTTCTTAACATTGAACAGTGGGTTTCAAATACAGCAAAATGTGATTCAGAAGTGATTTGTTCTTCCTTTTGAAACAAGCAGCCATCCACTTTAATTTAAAAAGAGCACATGGCATTAAAGCATGCCCACAGTGAAGCTGTTCTCCCTGCAGAAGCTGGTGTGAAATGCTGGTGAGGTGAAATGCAAGAGAACTGAAATAACAGCCAGCCTGAAGCACCTCATCAGTGAGTGAGAGATGTCCAGCAAGCAGCAGATTCACTCCCCTTATTTCCCCGATCCTGGACTCACCGTCGCGAGGGACACGAGGACTCTGCGGAACATGGAGGATGTGTCAGAGACAATGTCGTCCTCAAGGGTGGAGCCGTATTCTGCCAGAGCGCACACACACAGAGCACATCTGTTACTAACAGCTCACAGAACCACAGAACTTCCTGAGTGGGAAGGGACCCACAAGGATCACCAAGTCCAACTCCTGGAACCATCCCCAAGAGTCCCAGCTTGTGCCCAGGAACGTTGTCCAAACACTCCCTGAGATGATCCATCAGGATTGGTGCTGTGACCTCTTTTCTGGGGAGCCTGTTCCAGTGCCCAGCCACCCTCTGGGTGAAGAACCTTTTTCTAATATCCATCCTAAATTGTCCCCAGGATTCAAATTGCCTCAGCAGTGCCAGCACAGGGGGACAAGCACTGCCCTGTCCTGCTGGCCACACTGTGACTGGGACAAGCCAGGATGCCCCTGCCCTTCTTGGCTTTCATCCCAGCAATCCAGCTATCTTATTGAGTGGTACAGGGCAAAATTAAGAAGCACAGCCAGCATAAAACTGGCAAAAGAACCACTGTGGCCAGACCTCCAGCTGACAGACATAACCACCTCTGGGTGCCGTTATATTTACACCGACTCAATTTCTGGGTGGAATTCTAGTCCTTGATGCTGACAGACCCTTCTCCTGCCTCTTCACACACCTCTGCACACATACAAGTGGCTTCTCAGCCAGTATGAAGTCGCAGAGTGAGCTACGTACGGAGCTTGTAGTTCTCGTTGATGTGCCGGATCTCTGCGTTGGTGCGAGAAGCCAGGATTTCAATCAGGCAGCCTTCATCTGTTCCTGCTCCCTAGGGAACCAGAGAGACAAGAGCCAAGAGTATGACAACTGTTTTGAAGGGCAACTACAACTTCTGTTTATTATATTTAGGTTAATAAGAAATTAATAATTAAGATACAATTATGCCATTGCATACTTAATTGACCGTAACTCATGCAACGTAAAAGAAGATTTCCAAACCTTTAGAGCCCTCCTCAGTTCATGCACATCATACATGGTGGTAGGAGTCATCAAACCAATGATCACCGTTTCAAAATTCCCACTGAGCTCAGACTTCAAGTCATCAATCAAATCCTAGAAGACAGAAAGAGAAGAAAGGAGAAGACATGGCCTTTGAGAAGAGGAAGAACTCGTTCACCACTTTTCTTCATGCTCCAACCCTCCTCAGATGAACAGTTACTCTGAAGTAAACAAGACCAAAAAAACTTGGCCAAGGAAAGCTTGTGCTCAGCGCCAGTCATACTCTTGTGGAGACTGGGACGTTCTTCACATTTCACCCGAGTGATACAAACCAAAAAAGATCCAAAAAACCCCCAGTTAGAGCCACAGCCACTGATCTCTGAAGAGACCTACCCTGCCAATAGTGCTCTTATAGGTGATCAGAACTTGCTGACGTTGGGAAACGTTCAGTTTGGTCAAGGTCTCAATGATGGCATCTTCATCCGTGCCTGGAAGGAAGCAATGAAAACCAGTCAAGCTGCTTGTACCAGAACCAGAGGCCTGCTCTGGCCTTGCCCAGGGTGTGCCATTGGCCACACAACCTTACACACATCCTTGCACAACCTGGGCCTCATCTGTGCACAAGTGCCTCAGCCCAGCAGCACCACACCACAGGAGAGAGAAAACAAAAGCCTGATTGAGGATGCTTTTATGGCCAAAACTTGGATTTCCTGAAGGAAAAGAGGGGGGGTTCAAGTTGCCCAGTTCCCTCCAATGCCCTCACCGGGCAGTGAGGTGATGCAAATGGCTGAACTTCCCTTCCAAAAAACCACCAGTAAAAACCTTCCCAACCATCACAGCTAAAAAAGAAGGTGTAACAGTGGAGGGAGAGCAACTTACCAAATCCCTTCATGGCCTTCCTTAGTGCCTGTGCTTCTTGCTCAGCACTGAAGGTTGAGATGCCCTTGACTGTTGCCTAAACCCACACAAGAGGAGTTATGAAAAGTAGTCACAAAGTGAGACACACACAGAGTAGAGCTGAATTTTTTAAAAAAAGACAATTCAAAAGATGCAAACATATTTTTTGGAAAGTGGCAGCAAGTAAAGTCCACCCTCCAAACATGATTGACTTTATACCAGGCTCCATCCTATCCTAAAAAGAAATGGTTTGTTCTAGAGCGACTTCCCAGCCACAGAAGAAATAAGCCACAGGGACTCAACTGAAAGGAGAAAATATCTTAATGAGGCTGCCCATGGAGTATCTGCTTTCCAGTTAAATAAGGCCTAACATTTCTGTTCAATCCAGCTTCTAACCATCAGTTTTCCATGTAAATCATAGAAGAGGCTGTTCCCATCAAAGCCCCATTCCTGACTTCTCTAAGAGCAGTCAAGGACCACCATTCTGTTGAACAGCACACCAGGAAGTGCAGTGTTTTACCTGAAAAGGTGATTCACAAACAGGTTTCTCCTGCCTCTGGTCTAGTGCCATTTCTGGGGAAATACACTTTTCTTACAAAGCTCTTCATGTTCCCAAGAAAATCATCAGCAAAACACTACTTAACATTCAATGGGCAGAAAAATGTTCCCCTGTCCCTGGAAGTGTTCCAGGTCTGGCTGGAGGGGGTTTGGAGCAGTCTGGTCTAGCAGAAGGTGTCCGTGCCCATGGCAGGAGGTGGAACTGGATGACATTTAAGGTTCCTTTCAACCCAAACCATTCCAAGATTCTGTAATAACAACCATAGAAATGGCTGCCTTGCAGGCTCAACCTGGAAAGAATAATATGCCCAGGAAGTTTATCTGGAGAAATTAATGTTCTTTGAATTAATATGTGATCAGGTTTTCCATTAACTCGCCAAATGCAAAAGCCTGTAGGTGTGGGTCATTCTCCTCTACAAGAAGGAAGCAGAGAGAGGCGATAAATTCATCCCCTTGAAGAGACAGACAGCGACAGTGTTCTTCCTGCTGTGTCCTTATCTGAGCTACACTCCCCACATTGATCAGGTCAGAGCAAAGGCTTGGCACAGCCTGGCACAGCAAACACACACACTCACCATCGTCTCGGATTTGGTCAATCTGTTATTGTCTGCGTCTGGGGCACTTAGACAGCTGTAATAAAAAACACAGGGAGTGTTAGTTTTCTAGCAAATAATTAATAGAATACACCTTCCCTTGAAGGTTAATGAAGCTGGTTAAGTAACCATCTAATTCTTTGAGGATTAAAAGCAAGATTGAACAGCCCAAGTGAACGCCCAGAGCAGCTTCCCGGAGTGTCCAGCCCTGCTTAGCGCTGGGCAAAGGCTGGATCACGACAGCACAGGGCCAGGCCCAGGCTGGAAGGGATGTGGTGGACAGGCAGGTGATTAGCACTGGTAATTTAATATGATTTTTTTCTACTGCCAGCGTGACAACCTGGCTCAGGCTACAAGGAGAAGGAGACAGTGTTGCCCTGGGAGCAAAGAAAATAGACTTGATTCCTATGTCCTTCAAAACACATGGCTTTGACCTTGGCAGGTGAGAGCCTGAGGGTGAAGCAGGGTGAGGATGAAGTAGGGTGAAGGTGCCCACACAGCCCTAAGCCTTCATGAACCTTCCTAGGA
The DNA here is from genome assembly GCF_965178545.1 of Coloeus monedula. Lineage (NCBI taxonomy): Eukaryota > Metazoa > Chordata > Aves > Passeriformes > Corvidae > Coloeus > Coloeus monedula. The sequence continues at coordinate 4,724,027 of NC_138808.1, read as the reverse complement.
GGCAGAGACATCGTGGTGTAGGTGAGCACACAAAGGACAACCTTACTTGAGCACTGGGCAGGAGAATTATTTTTCCTCTTAATATTTTAATAGAACATTTTATATTCAACATCCCCTCAGTTTGGTGCACTGTGTCCTTCCTTGTAGGGCTGCAGCTTTAACTGACAAAACCCTTGAAAAACCCCAAAGCTTACTTGCCATCTGCCCAGGGTTATTAGTTCTGTTCATAATTTTGTTTTCAATCATAGAGCCTTTGCATGAACACACCCAAATTTTCCTGTATCCCTGGTCACTTGGCAGGACATCACGTACCAGGACAAGGTTCACTTCCCCACAACTCAAGTTTATCCCAGAATCTCAGGAGAGGAGTTAGGAAAGGCAGACTCAAAGAGATACCTACATACAGTAGGGTTGAATTAAATAAAAAATAAATTCAAAATATGCCAACACAGTGACAGCAAGTAAAGTCCACCCACCAAACATGTGGTTTTATTCCAGGGCTGAGTGAGTTCTCTCATTAAAGCCCTGAAGCAGAAGCAGAGGTGCCAGCAGCGAATGACATCTCTCCCCAGTTCTACTCGTGGTGCTTAATAGCTGCTATCCAAGAGCCCAGACAGTTGTGCAAGAACAGGAGTGTGTTTGCTCATGCTCCACATGACTCCTACAGCCCTGGGTGTGCTGTTCGGGCCAGTTAACTCTCAGTGTGGCACTTGCCATGGATGTGTTATGCACAGGCACTCCTGCATGCACCTCCACCTTACTACACCCTGTGCAATCAGGCAACATACGGCCATTAGTAGTGTTGAGTTTGCTTTCTTTCATCTGATCATAAATTCCAGCGATCACATTATGACCTAGACCTCAGAAAAGTCATCTTTGCTCTTCTCTAATCTTTTACAGAAGTAAAAAGCCAATTCTATTTGCTTTAGTCAAACACTAAATGAAGGCTCCGAATTTCACTGCTGTTTTTATGATGCAGCTTTACCATCCAGCTGGTTTGTACAAAAGTTTAGCAAGTCAATTAGAGAGCAAAATAAAGGTCAGTAGCAAGGGAAAGGGAAGCAGAGAAATTCTGAGCGCAAATGAGCTGGCAGAAGGAAACCAAACTATGAGGAGAGGCTGCATGTACTGGATTCAGGGCAAATGCTCTCACAACATCCATTTACAGCAGAAATACCACACTGAATATTGACTGCAAGATTCTGATTTCTTCATCCGGTGAACATCACTGGGAATTGAAAGAGCAGAGCACTGAAAAGGCAGCAGTGCAAACCGCACTGCTCAATCTGCAAATGCTGGTTTGTTCCTGGTGCATTTCTGTGGGAGAAGGAGCCACTGAAGTTACAGGTGGGAGAGCTCAGCAGCTCAGCCAGGCTGTCCAGCAATGGCCCCTGTAACCCTTTCACAGCTGAAGGGGTCTGCAGCTGGGGCTTTAGACGAATGAAACTCTCCTAAGCCACCCCTTGGCAAGCAGAGAAGGGAATTTGTCAGCAGATTTGCCAGCGCTCAGCAGCTTAACACAATTCCTGGCCTGCAGCTCCATCAGGAAAAACAGCTTCAGGATACGAACAATACTTCACTCTGTGTTTTGAAGAATTAAACTACACATGCAAGAGTCAACCAGCCAGTGCTATGGTCCTGATGTTATTCGCTTCACCCCAGAATAAAGGCCTGGTACAGTAAACCTGGCTTAGAACAGGCTCAAAACACTGTGCCCAGGTGATAGAGTGCAAGTGTAGGAGGGATCCCTCCCATTATTCAATTATTTTTTCCACGGATGATCTTTTCCTGGCAGGCTTTATCAGCTAATCAGCCTGTTTTAAGTCCATACCAACATCCTCTAAAAGCTGAATCCAGAATAAACTCAATTTATCAGGAAAGTGCTGAGACTATCACGTATGCTGGCCAGTTCAAGTTCAGGCTTGAACACAATCAGGTTTTCCTGACTGTGCTCAGAGCACACACACACAGGAGCCAGCAAGGAAAGCTTCCAACAGCTTAAGAGGATATAAACACAGGGCGTTTTCCCCCCCAGTTTGAGTTCGCAGCGTTGCCTGTCCTACCGCTCGGATCTGGATGGAAACCCACTGATTTGTGACCCTTTTCCTTGCGAGGCAAACATTGGACTTGTCTGACGAGTTCCTTCATTCGCTGCACGTTTACCCAAACACAACCCACACCCTGCGCTGGATCAGCTTTTCCACAGCTCCGTCACGGCCAGCTGTTCCCGGTGCGCGGGATGCAGCCCTGGCAGGGTCACTGACTCCCGAGTTTGCAGCTCAGGAAAGGATCTCCCGTCTGCCACGAGCCCCGAGCCAGCTGAAATATCCCAGCGCCTGCCACACGCTGACCTTTAGCTGGCCACTGCCCTCAGAAGGAATAAAAATATGATTTTATAGCCTTGTACGCCTCATTCAGCCTGTGCGCCCACCCCGAACCGCGTCAGCCCCCGGCCATGCCCTCCGCGCTCCAGCGGCCAGCGGGGCGGACGCGCCAGCCTGGGCACGGCACAAATAGGAACCAAAACCCGCACTCCCTGTGCCCGGGAAGGGTCAGCCCTTCCTCCATCCCACAGCTGCCCCCTGTCCTTCCTCAGCCCCTGGGCTGCCCCCGTGCCTTGGCATCGCCCAGCCCGGGGCTGCCACTCCCGCACTGCCGGCACTGCGCGCTGGAAAGCGGGGATGGCGCTTGGCAGCTTCCCAGGCACCTCCAGCCGAGCAGCCCCGTCCCCATGCCAAGGCGGATCCCCAGTTCGCTTGGCACTCACCTGCTGTCCCACGCGGGTCCCTGGCAGAGATGGGGAGAGCTCTGGTGGCTGTCCTGGGTGGCAAAGTCCCCGCCCTGGCGACACGCGGCAGTGACGTGAAGGAGTTCCAGCCCGGCTCTGCCCATCCCTAAACAGTTGGTTGTAATCCAGAGCAGGGAGAAGTTGCCCGGGGAGCCTCACTCACATTGCACGTTTGGGATGAAACCCCAAACTGCACTTTTGGGGTTACACGGAGGGCTGGCAGGTTGGGACGGCTTCCACGCTCCCCGGCATTCCCTGTAGAAATCCCTGGGAACAGAGGGGCTCTGCCTGCAGGCTCTGGTCTCTCACTCATGTCTGCGGCAGGGCACACCCGAGGGGGGAGCGAGGGGGACGACGGCGTGGAGCGCACAGGCAGCAACATCCTCGGACAAGAAGTCCTGTTCCTCCCCCGGTGTTGTTTGTGGGGATTTCTTATCTGTGTCGTGCCTCCTTTGCTCCCTCAGCACCCCTCTGGGTCTTCAGTATCCTCACCCCTCGTCTAAGAACTCTGCATTGCAAATAGCCATGATTTCAGTAAGGATGATTCTTTGCATAAAGATTATTCGTTTTGCCCCAATAAATGGCAGTGCCCTCAAGCCAAGACCCTTCAGGCAAAGGGACTTCACTTTTGCCCTGATGTGCCCCCGCCAGGGTCAGCCATAGACATGATCACAAGGCTGACAGAGGGAAATGGGCCTTGCAATAGACATATCTTGTCCTCGAGTATTCATCCTCAGGACCTTTGGTCTCCTCTGATGCCAAAAGTGCTGTTATTATCATGGGTAAACCAACAGTCTCAGTTTTTTTTCCAGCTCATACGACAGGCCTGTCTCATCCCTGTGCCTCTTTGCACATGCTCGTTTGCTGGAAGGGACCTAAATTTAGCAGCTTGGATGCAGGCAGGCTGTGCCCCAGTGAGCATGTCTGTGTGGTTTATTTATTACAGCTCCTGCTGCAGCTCAGCCTCCCAAAACAGCTCCACAGAGCCCAGCACTGCTCATGCAAGGGGACATGGACCAGGGGAACAGAAAAGCCAGGTTCAAGCCTCAAGCCCTCTCCTTTTGCATTGCAGAGCCTCTTTCCTTGCAAAATCTGGCACGTGACCCTGACCAGGATCCAGTGTGGACCAGCACGTTATAAACTGTCTCTAAGGAGAAACTCTTCTCTTTCCTACATCTGTGAAAGTTTCCATTCTCATCTCTTCTTCTCACGTCAGCAGTCCCTGCTCTGGGCCCATTTTAATCCACCAGCAGAACTGCTGTGTTTGTCTGTCTTACGTTGCCAGTGATTTTTTTAGCCTGTGCATTTTCATCCTTCTGTTTGCTTCCCAGCCTCTTCAGCCCCCAGGACTGGAAGGCTCTGTCACTGCAGTCACTGATATATGCAACAGTAATTATTCAAGACCATAAGTTATTAATTTTCTTTACAAATTATTTATCCTTTAAATATTGCACCAATCTTGCCATTCATGATTTTCATAATTTAACCTTTTCTTTCCCCCTGGGAGAGGCACCAGGTAGGAGGAGTACTTGAAGATGTGTTTGTGTGGATGTTTTTGGCCACCTGGAATTAGTCATGTAGGTGTAGTCCATTCAGCAGCTAGATCCTGATGCAACACACAGCCAAGTTCCCTGTAATCTTGGCTGGTTACGGGTGCTGGCTCTGGGGCCATCTGATCCAGTCATGATTATCTGGACCAGAAAGGAAAAAACAAAAGAAAAAAAGGGCACAAAAGCTTCTGAGCATGCTGAGAGTTGGCTGAGCTTCTCTGGAAGGTGGATAGAATGATAGGGGGTTTGTTGTATCTTGCTACAGGAGCTGCTCCCTTCAGGAGGGAGAAGGGTTGTTGCTGTATTTTCCTACACAAGGTTCAGGTGACAAAGCTTTGTCTCTCCAGGAGCTCTTTGTAGGGTCTGCTCAGCTATCAGCTTTGTCTTCATCTCTGAAAGGATGGAAAGGCTATGGTTATCCTTCAGTATCTCCAGCTGAAGCACTGGCTGGCATAGTTTTGCTGTCTTTGCATCAGAAGAGGGACAGCAAGGGACAAGCCCACAGTCCCTCTCCATGCAGTGACAGAGGGCATTGCCCTTCTGTTCATGGATATTTCATTTGTCCCGTCAATTATTATAACCACCCCAGTTATAAAGCTCTCAACCCGCCAGACTTTACTCAGTTACCCACATCCTTTCTATTCCCATTCCATCTTGCTGTTCTCCCATCGACAAAAGACCTAATAAAAATTAAAGGTCACAGAAAAACAGGGAAGGCAGTGTGCATTAAGTAAATAAATTGAGCTCAAGCAGCAGCCCGTTAGGAAGGGGGTATTTATTCAAAGTCCCACAATGAGAACAGAGCTGAACCTCTAGAAAATGGCAGCATTTGTTTTTGCCTGAAGGACCTGACCTTTTAAATTTGCACCTCCGAGAGCAAAGGAGCCTTGTGCTAGGAGGAGAGATTTTCAGTGTGTCCTTTCATTAGCAGGTACCTGCCTTTAGCTTTAGAGAAACAGCCTCACCTCATTCACTGAGCTCCAAATTCTGACACTAATGAAGTCATTCACCAAGTGAGGGTCAGAATTTGGGCCTTTGGGAATTAAGCAGGTGTTTTTTAGGAGGCTCATAAGTGAAGTGTGCGGAGAGAAACAATGGACTCTACATGACTCAATGTGAATCAGGCAGAAGCCATTTTATTGATGAACTACTGTCCCTAATATACAATTCTTGCTTTCCCTACATGCGATCGTGCATAATTATTATTGATCAAGGCCTATTTTCATACGCTACTTTATGCTTTATGATTGGCTCCTGTGTGTGTGTCACATCGTCCGTCATGTATGTCACAGCTGTCCTTCAGTTGGCATTTCCTTATCCTTTTCTTCCTTTGCTTGTTCCTCGTTCACATCCTCCCCAATGCTGCTTGTTCCTTTCTCACAACCTTCCCATGGACTCTTTCCTTGTGTACATGCTTAAGTCCTTCCGTCTTACATGCTCTCTTTTTTTATGGCTGGTTCACGATATGTCCATTTTCTTGTAAAAACATGGTTTCCACAGAAGTGCTCGTTTCCATACCTGACCAACGGCAGTTTGCAAGCAGCAGCCCCTAAAAATGGGGTTATTGAAAGGTTACACAAGTGCTGTGGGAGTGTGTTGGATGCTGTAGCTCAGTGTTGTCTCCATAGCAGCAGTACCCGAAGGTAGGGTGGAGGCTGAAAACCAGCCCTTGCTTTTCTAAAGCACCGAGTTCTGTGTGCTTGTAAGAGGGTAAAGAATTCTCACATTCTGTGTATTAATGTCACAATAGTCCCAAGGTGAACTGCAGTTGTTAGGGCTCGCTGCAGAGATCCAGGGGCACTTCTGACCTTAGAGCAAGGGTGTGTCCTTACCTGCTGTTCAGCACCATGTAAGGTGAAACAGCCATTTCCTCAAGTCAGAGGTGTTTCGGGAAGAGGTGTTTTGGGGAAGACCTTTAGGAAGAGGCAGCCTGGAGCTTTTGATGTATGATTGGACTAGAGCCCTTTTAACACGAAGAGAGTAAGGAAGATGATATTTGAGGTGGGAAAATGGAACTATTCCAATTCACATAAGAAATCAGAGTGCTCTTAACTCTTCATAACCATTAGAAACACTGCTTCTGCACTCAGTATTATCTGGGGAATGCGCAGCACTCTCCCTTTTAGCAATCCAGGCAGGATTTAGAAGCCTGAGCACAGCATACCAGCACTGCTATGCAAGTCAAAGGCTCTCTGGGTAGATTACATAAACATAAATGTCACACAAGGCCAAGAAGGAACTGGGGAGCAGAACTGATTTGAGAAAATGCCTGTAACCCAAGATGCCTTTAAAACAAGAGACCACTTGGACACGGGGGCCCACGTGCCTCAGACAATAAGTTGTAAGGGGAGACAGCAGTGAGCACTGTAAGGATGAGACAGCCAGGAGTCGAATTCCCCGTTTCAAGTGTGCTTCAATCACCGGGTTTTTAAGGTGGGGATGCTCGTGTGTTCTGCAGGCAGGCACACAGCAGGGGATCTGGGATGCTCTCACAGTTCCTCACGCTGACAGCTCTAACAGCATCTCGGGTGCTGGGGTCTCTCCACACTGCTGTCCCCCAGCATATGCTGTGCTGACACTGCCTCAGAGATGCCCACCCACTCTGCCTTTCTCCCACAGAGAAACTGAAGGCTGCACTTGGCCACGGGCCCAGTCTGCTGTTTTCTTTTATTCACTAAAGCTATAAACAGCAGGGAATGCAAACAGTCCGGGGCCATCGGTGGTCTGATGGATTCGTTGGCTGCCTGTGTCCATGAATCCATCCAACGGGGAATGGGCGTCAGCAAATACCTCCAGAGTGGGGTTGTGAGGATGATTAGGCACTTGTGGGGTGAGACTTTTCCCATCAAAAGAGCCCCTTGCTGTCATACATTTTGTCTTTTGCTTTTGATCCTACTTGTATTGTCTCACTTGCTGTTCGAAGTGAAAACAGGGCTGCTATAACATCTCCAGCGGGGCCTGAGGCACACGCTGTGGCAGAAGACACACAGGAATCTGCACAGGATCTACGGCTGCCTGATAAACCATTCCCATTACTCCCTGAGAGAGCTGGGCTGCTTCCCTTATGGAACCAGGCTGAGCTGGAGTTATTTGGCCTGGAGAGGAGAAGGGTCTGGGGAGAACTTGGAGCCCCTTCCAGTTCCTAAAGGGGCTCTGAGAGAGCTGGAGAGGGACTTCAGACAAGGGCCTGCAGGACAGGACAGAGGAGAAATGGCATCCCACTGCCAGAGGGCAGGGTGAGATGGGATATTGGGAAGTGAATTCTTCACTGTAGGGTGGGCAGGCCCTGGCGCAGGGTGCCCAGAGCAGCTGTGGCTGCCCCTGGATCCCTGGGAGTGTCCAAGGCCAGGTTGGATGGGGCTTGGAGCAACCTGGGATAGTGGGAGGTGTCCCTGCCCATGGCAGGGGTGGGACTGGATGGGCTTTAAGGTCCCTTCCAACCCAAGCCATTCCAAGATTCTATGAATTACATTGCTTGTTGTGCTATAGCCTGTTTACATGAAAGACAAGAGATGGGCTAGAGACCACTGCAATTGCATTTACATTACAATTTTTGTACAAATACAGTATTTTTCTCTTGGACAGCTACTCCTCATCAAGACTAACTGATACAGTTTGGGCCCCACACCTCAAGGCATTTGCCAACTCCATGGAGAACTGCTCAGTCAGGAAAGTTCCCAGTGCCCTGTGGAAGCTGTAGATTATTTGTGGCCCCTCCTTCCCCAGAGCTGCAGGCTATGAACTGCTACACCATTGCTTTCAGCAGCTTTAAATGCATTATCAAACTTAAATTTCATTTAATAGGCTTAATGAATGTTTACTTTAATTACCATACATATAGTTCTGAAGAGGAAATTAGTAGCTTTCACTTTTTTCTTCTTAATTAATATCTGCCTCCATGTAGTTTTATCTTACTTAGCCGCTCTGTAATTTGACTATAACCCAGCTCTAGGGGATGGAAACGGAGCTACAACTGCCCAGCTCAGGACGACTTCTCCTGACCCTGCATTTAAACAGAAGTGAGCAAAGGGTGTTGGCAGAGACCCCAGTGAGGTAGCTCGGGGCATGAGGAGCCCCAACAGGATCCCAACACTTGAAACACAGCTGCTAAATCCCTTGTCAGGGAGAACCCAACCCGCAAATTTCCCTTAGCGTAACAGCAGCTGCTTTGAAGGACAGTGTGGAGCTGTGGTGCAAAGTCATGCTCCATGAGAAACACGGCTCTTTCCTGCCCAGTGCTCCATCCCCTGGCTGTACACAGGGTCAATCCAGGCTATTGCATCCCACGTGCATGAGCCTGCAGAGCTCCATCAGCTCCATTATTTCTGGGTGTGCCTACTAGGGTGCCATTACTGTGGATGGAAGATGTGGCTTCCAGCCACAGGAAGCAGAGCCATTGCTGGAGCCAGTGAGGAGGTCCTGCAAGGGCAAACAGGAGCACCAAGGAGGTGGAAACTTCCAGTTTTTAAACATGTAAAATACACGTCTGAGTCTTTTTGTTCTTCTGCACAACTCTGAACCCAGTAAAGCCCAGCTCCATGATAATGTGCTGGAGAACTGACCTCTTCTTGGGGGTGATGAAGAACAGTGGTGGTTTTTCTGGTCATACTAATAGTGCACGACTATGCACTTGGAAAGAAATCCTTGAAATCCAGAAAATCACAGCCAGAGAGATGGATAGAACAGTGGCTCTATCCTTTAGCTGGTGAGAAGCTTAACCGATTTTTTTGCAGTAAATGTATGTTTAAAGAGACAGAATTGTGGAATGGGTTGGGTTGGGAGGGACCTTAAAGCTCATCTTGTTCCAAGCCCCATGGGCAGGGACACTTTCCACTATCCCAAGGTGCTCCAAGCCCCATCCCACCTGGCCTTGGACACTTCCAGGGATCCAGGGGCAGCCACAGTTTCCCTGGGCACCCTGTGCCAGGGCCTCACCCTCCTCAGAGGGAAGAATTCCTTTCTTATATCCAATCTGAATATCTCCTCTGTTACTTTGAAAGCCCTATCACTGTCTGCCTGTGTAAAAAGTGGCTCTCCCAACATCCGTATCAAGATAGACATAACCGTGTGATTAAGACTTAATTATTATGCGGTGAATTCAGGAAAATGTGACCATTGCTTTGTTTGCCCTGGACAGTTAAGTGTCACTAAGAACAGGAAGCTGTGCCGGCTCTTTTCTCCGTCGTTGCCGCTCCTCGAGCTCTCCAGAAGGGGCCAGTGTGCCCTCGCCTTTCGGGGACCGCAGGAAACTTGTCCAGGCCTGTGTTTTTATTTAGAAAATGCTGAGCTGTCTGGAAAGTTTGATGAAGTGGGATGCAGCTGTTTTAATGTGCTTCTTCCTGGGGATTTGAATGCATTTTCTGAGCAGTGCAGGAGAACCAGGGATCAGGGAGACAATGTGCAGGGAAGCAGCTCTGCTGACCACACTCAGATATTCTAAACCTCGCGTCATGGGATTTTTAGCAGCTTAAAATTTGGTGTTTAGGATTGAGCGTATTAGTCAGACTGAGGTTCCTCTTGCAGCAGGACAAGTCTGGGAGCACTCTGGAGTCGCTCTGGGCTGGCATGGGAGAAGCACCAGGCCATGTCTGTGCTGCAGTCACTGATCAGGTTTTTCACTTAGAGCTTTCAGGCTCAGTTCCCTGATCCCTGTGAAGGTCACTGGGATTGCAGCAGTGCAGCCAAGCCTTGTGCCTTCTGGAATAAAGAATCTCCTCAGCATCTGCAGCCAGGGATGGCTCCTGCTGTGCTTCTGCTCCCCAAAATGGTCGTGGATGGGGTTTGTGTGCCCGTGGGCTGAACATCAGAACCCCCAGCCGTGCGTGGGTCTGACACTCCCTGCATTGCACTGCAGGTATGGTTAAAAAAAGCCCTCTCAGAGCCAGGGAGGAGGCTCAGCAGTGCATCTGCAGCTCTCTGCATGCAGTGGCTTTTATCTTCTTTAGTTGGAAGTGAGTCATTTCCCTGTACTCTACAGAGATGCCCAATTTCCTTGGAAATTGTTCAGTTCTGCAGAGTTCCCAGAAATCCCTGTTGATGGGACCTGATTTTTGCACTGGGTGTTTTACCTCAGTCTTGAGAGATGCCTGGGGATTTTCACAGGTTAGAGGAATTAAAAAAAATAATTTAAGATAATGGATAGAAGCAACTGAGACTTTACTCAGTTTGTATTTTTCTGAAGGGCGCATGAACCTTCTGTATTGACCACTGGCAATTAATTCATCACAGAGCCCCAAACCGCAAGCAGGTTTCATGCAGATTAAAGCCTGCAAATGAAAAAGGGACTGTTTTCACACGTGTGTTAGCTGCCTGGATGAAATGATTGCAGTTTCAGCTGTGTGGACTTGGGGTGTACTTGGAATTGAGGTGCAGTCAGGAGCCACCCTACAAATTATGGGTGACTGAAGGTGGTCAGAGGAGGACTTTGAGGTCTGCAGGGTGGGCTTGTGGGCACTTACCTATAACACCTGCTGAGGACAAGGATGGTGGAAGAGGTGTAGCATGATCCACAGTAAAGAGGCACAGTGGCTCAGCACAAAAACAACTGTGCCGTGCCGTGCTGTCAGATCTGTGTATCCAGGTGCTGAATGTTACCACCAGCAATTTTACCTGCCTGTTCTGAGAGCCATATGCATCTTAGAAGTCTTCAAATACTGTGAGGGAAGACCAATTAGATGCATTTACAACATCCTGATCCAATCTCACTTGGGCATTGCTGGAAGCCCGAGACCCAAGCGAGGCCGGATGAAGAAAAGGGCCGTGTGAAGGGTAAACATTTTTGTCATCCCAAAGTAACTGGGGCTGGCCTATCCGCTGGGGACAGGGGATGTCAGCAGGATGGCTGCAGTTATTACTGTAATACAGGAAATAATAGTCATTGGGAAAATGGGACCATGCTTTGGTTTCCTGTTCCATCCCAGTCAGAGGGGAGGAAGGAGAGTGGTGTGTGATGGAGGTATTCATTTGGCACCCACATGCTGCTTGTGTTTTGTATTCTAGGGCTTCATTGTGGAAAAAACAATTTTGCCATTTTAACATTTCCCTCTGCTGTTTGAAATCCCAACTCCAGAATGCATGCCATAGGCTGGGAAAATCTCCTGATTTCTGAGGAAAAAACGCTGAAAAGAACCCAAAGTGCATTTAAAGTAAGTTTCCCAATATTTGAGCTAAAGTAAACCTTTCCAAAGCCTGACCCAATGGCTTTGGGCTCTGGAGGAGCTGCAGCGCCTCTGATGAGCACCTTGCCGGTAGTTGGGCAGGAAGGAGGAGGAAGCTGTAATTTAACAGCAAATCCAAGGCACAGGCTTTACAAAACCAGCTACTAGGTGTAAAACACTAAAGACATTCTGAGGGCTTGGGATATCTCTGTTTTTAGGATTTTTTTGAGGCTCTCAAACCAGGCACTAGTAGGGCCTGTGTGAAGATAGGCCTTGTGCTTCGGGTTAATCCCAAGATGTCACAGCAGTGGCCTTTTATTATTATATCACAAAAAACATCGAGTTCAGCGCATTATTTCAAAGATAAACGTAAATACCAGTCACCACGCAAAGCCCCAGTGTGGGCCGTGGTTCCTCACGGACAGGATTTCTGCACTCATCCCTCGCGACGAGGAGGACACGGAGCCCCCGGGCCTCGTCCGCTGTCCCTGGGGCGGCCCCCGGTCCCGGCCGGTCTGAGGGGCGACCCCGGCCCGGACACTTCGCCACAGCCCCTGAGGGCCCCGCCGGCACAGCGCCCCCTGCCGGCCAGTGCCGCGCGGCATGCCGGGACTTGTAGTCCTCGCCGCCCCAAGACCCCCCTCCGGCCCCGACGCGGAACTACCGCTCCCAGCGTACAGTGCGCGGCGCCGCCATCCCACCGAGCCCCCGCTCCCCCTCCCGCCGCGCTGTGGGGCGGGGGGCGCACCGAGCGCTCCGGGACAGGACATTCTGGGACGCGGCATCCCGGAACGGGGCGGAGCGGGACGGGACAGCCCGCGACGGGACACGCCGGGGCGGCGAGGCCGGGCCGGGCCCTGCAGCTGGCGGAGGCGCGGGGGCGGTGCTCCCGACGGCAGCCGGGACTTCCTGTGCCGGCCCATTTCCTGGTCGGATGGGGCCGGCGGGGGGCGGCGGCGGCGGGGTCGGTCCCTGTCCCTGACGGGCTCGGTGGCCGCCGGTGACGCCGCCAGGCAGCGATGCGGGCCCCGGGCCCTGCCGGCAGCCGGCCCCCGCCGTGACCCGGTGGGGCTGCGCACGCCGGCCCCGCGGGGCGCATGGAGGCACCCGCCGCCCTCTGCGAGGTACCGGGCAGGGTCCCTGTGGGTCGGGGCTCGCCGAGGGGCCCACGGCGGCCCGCGGGGGTAACGCCGCGCCCCCGTTATCCCCTGTGGTTTTGCAGGTGTGAGTCCCCGGCGGACAGCGCGGCTCGGCCCCGCCAGGCGAGCGGCCCCGGGCCCCCCTCAGCGGCCGCGGCAGGAGCCAGGAGGGGCTCGGGACCTGACAGCGGCATCGCCCCCATCGCCGGCAGCTGCCGCCTCCTGAGACATGAAGAAGTTCTTCGACTCGCGCCGGGAGCAGGGCGGCTCCGGGCCCGGGTCGGGCACCAGCGGCGGCGGCGGCGGCAGCAGCGGCCCGGGCAGCGGCTACATCGGCCGGGTCTTCAGCATCGGCCGGCACCAGGTCACTGTGGACGAGGTGCTGGCGGAAGGTAAGATCCCGGTGCCTTTCAGAGCGCTCGACGTGTGCTGGATTTCCTTCCCCAAGCTGAAAGGGAGGCCTTGAACTGTTCTGGGCACCCAGCCTCCTCCTTGACCCCCAGATTCCCGAATATTTCATTGTCCTTGACAGAATTGCAGCTCAGTGGTGTCTGTAAGCTGACGTGTCTGGTCTTCCCATCTGTAAATCCAGTGTGGGTTTGCTGGATTTGGCTTTTTTTTTTTTTTTTTTAATGCTTTAGAAATTGGGGGGTTTTCAGAAGTTAATTGTTTTCCACTTCTCCTAAACTGGGAGTTACAAAGACACCCCCATCAAAATATTGTCAAATATTTTGGTGCAGAACAAGGTGCTGTAAATAAAGAAAGCAGTGTCCTTCACTCTTAAACTTTCTTCAGTTGTTACCTCCTTTCCTACCTCAAGCAGAGAGGATTAAAACACTGGAGTAAATTCCTTGTAGCTATGTCATCCACATAGGTATAGGCTGAGCAGGACTGGCTGTGAGCTGGGATGAGGGATTTCTCTGTGTGTGGGGTTTCTGCATGGGGAAGGTGTGATCCCAATTGCTTTTTTTTTTTGTTTGTTTGTTTTTGTTTTGTTTTCCCCCAAATAAAACAGTTAAAGACCTAGAAATGAATCGTAGGGGTTATAGAACTCGTAACGTGTGCAGGCCTTGCAGTGCAGCAAGCTGCTGGTGGCATTTGTTTAATTGTAACCAGCTCTGCTGCTTGAACTATCGTTTTACATTTCATTTGTTGGGGTTGTAAGGAACCTCCTGAATGGCTCTGGCTGGTAACCTTAGCCTCGACCTTCAGAGAGATGTTGGCCTCCTTAGACCCGCTCCTGGTCCCTCCTGCGCAGCATCCTGGGCAATTTTAGTCAAAACAGTGTTTTGTTTTGATGGTGAAGGAGAGCTGCTGGGAGAGAGCTGAGTGGGAGGACCTGTGTTGGCTTTTACAGAAAGAGCCCTAAAATGGAAAAGGGACTCTGTGTACGCTGCCTGTGTTCAGGTTTGTAAGAATTCACCATGGTGTACAAGAAAATAGGTCTGTGACTTGTTTTTTAGACATGGTTTCTGATATGTTCTGCTGAGAGGAGCACCGAAACCAGGCTTTTAACTAGTAACTATAGTGATTTTTTTCTTGAAATTTGCAATATAGGTTTGCCTTGACTGATATTTCCAAGGCCCTTTTGGCCCTGGAAGCTTAGGACCTACGTGAGCTAAACTTGAGAAGCTGTCAGTCTCTTTTTAATGCAGGATGGCCTCATCCTGGTAACATGGGAAGGCAGAGGCTTTTTTTGCTGATGAGTAATCTGCTGGCAGGTTCTGCCCTGTGCTGACAGCCCCGGGAAGCGGAGCCGTGTGTCACCGGGCTCTCCTGCTCGGCGGGGCTGAGCTGCAGCAGAGGTGGAGGTGGTAGCACGGATTGCCTGGGAGAGAAGTGCCTCCCTTCCCTGCCTCGCTGTCCTGGGGGAGCTGCTGCTTGTGGGGGCTTTTCCCTGCCACTCCTGGTTTCCTGGCTGGCCTGTGGGATGGAGCATGGCCTGCAGCTCTGGGATCCTCACACACAGGCCGAGCACACCTGTGAAATAGGTGCTGTGTTCTGTTCCTGTGAGGCAGAGGGAGTTCTTCTGGTGGAAGGTGCTGCACAGGTATCTTCCTCACAGTGGGACTCTGCTGTGGGCAGTCTGAAATGTTTCTGCACGCAGAGCGAAGCCTCTGAGGGCACAAGAGCAAGGTGGTGTGTTGGTTTGCAGGTTGTCACCTTTTTTTGGAACAGAGAGGTGAAAATGCCATTTCCTCTATAGGAAAGTTGGGCCATCTGGGGAGACAGTGTGGGTCAGAAGTGCTGCAGCTCTGCATGCCTGTGGCTGAGTGTGCTGGTAAACAGCCTTTTCTCCCTGACTCAGCTGGAGACCTGGGGAGCTCGTGGGCAGCCCGGTCCCTGCGCTCCTGACGTCTGAGACCTCGGCTGGAAAACCTCCTTGTATCTGCAGTGGTGTTTCAGCAGTGCTGAAAAGGCAACTCTTGGCTATTTCTGCTAAAAGGAAAAGTCCCCTGGGAAGCACTTTGTAGGAGGAGTGTCCTGTCTGGGAAGGAAAGACCTCTCATCCCCGTTGCTTTAGGAGGGAGTGGGGAGGCCTGGTGCAGCATGTGAAACATTAAAAAAAAAATGAGATGTGAAAGTGGCTTAAAAGAGAGACTCAATGAAGTGATGAATGGTGTGGAGGAGACTTGAGTTGAACCAGAACTTATGGAATTGAAGTGTTGGGATTTACCTCTGTCAGAGCTGTGCCTGGTCACCCTGAATTCTGCTGAGCAACCCTGCTGACAAGGAGTGTGTCCTGGCTGCAGCACTGCATGTGCCAAGTGGCAAATGGCTCCATGTGCCTCTGGGCTCTTGTGTAGATCCCCCAAAATATCTGCTGTGGTCAGGTGCACCCCCACCCCTGAAAAATAGTTGTGTCTGGATACTTGCCTTCCTGGACAGGGAGGAACATCCCTTCCTTTTGGAAGGAAGTAGATGGGAATAATATAGAAGGAATTTGAGAGGTTGGTTGTGGTGTTATGATTCTGGTGAATCAGTGGTTTTGTTACAAACAGGGTGTTGCAATAGGTGATTCCTGGTTGGGTCTTCGGAGCTGTCCTGCTCTAATCCATATAATAGCACAAATAATCTCTTGAAAAATTCCCCTCAGAGTTTGCACAAGGATTATCTCTGGTGGGAGGGCAGTGCTGCTGTCCCTGGTGGTCTGCAGGGCCAGGTTTAAAGTCACACAGTGCCCCAGTATGGGCTGAGGGGTGTTGTGACTGGTTTTGGGGTGAGTGGTGTTTCACAGAGCTGAAGTGAATGCCCGGGAGCTGTTGCAGTGTGGGGCTGAGTCAGGCTGCTGTCTTGCTGTTTTCCTTCTGAAAGGAAACCAAAACAGTGTTGGACCAAGTCAGCTAGTGCTCTTTGTTTCTGCCTGTGCATAGAGAAAAAAACAAAACAACAAAAACCCACCCCAGAGCCCCACACTGGAGCTGTAGGGAGGTTGGTGTCCCTCGGATGAGGATCAGAGCAGCAGAAATACTGAGAAGGATGTTGCCATAAATTAGGAATTTGCTAAGGAGTTTGAGAGGTGTACGTGTGTGGCAAAGTACCACAAGGCACGGGTACTCCTCCGAGCTAAAACAGGGTGGGGATTGCCCCAGTGTCCCATTTCTGAGGGCCTCTGTGTTTTGTGTGACTCCGTGCTCACGGTGTTGTAAGAGAGTGTTGAGCTGACCCGAGGTGTGTAAACACTGATGGGGCACGTGTTTGAGCAGAGTTTTGTCTCTCTCTGCTTCTAGCAAAAGGTACAGGCTGCATTGCTGCAGGTCTATGAAAAGTTACTTTTAAAATCAGTATTATTTTTCTGTAGGTCTTTTCCCCTTGAAGTGTGTAAGTAAGGGATTCAGGTTTAATAGTTGTTGGATATCTCACTGGAGTTTTTCAGGTACATGCCTGTGTGCTGGTAGCTAGTGTTGATTTGAAAGCATTTAATGGTTGATATTGCGAACCAGTGCAAAGTCACCAAATCATCTTATGTTTGCCAGATGTATTTTTTCCTCTGTTTTCAAAAGAGGGACATTGTGGCATTCATCCTGACTTTTCCTTGGCAGACCTGCAGGCCAGTGCATGTAGGAAGCATCTGGGAGAGGCTGTGAATGCCCAACCCATGCCTGGTGGGAAAGGGGGGTTCCCTGAGCTGCCCACTGGTGTGGCTGGGCTGAGTGCAGAGGGTTTCTGCTGACCCCTGCCCTGCTCACCCTTGGCACGTCCTTTCTCTGCAGCACCATAAGCTGAAGTCACTGAAAATACAACTGAGCTTCCTCTAAAATAATTTCACTTTAAAGCAAACCCCATCTGAAGTACATTTTTCAGATTTATGTGATCCTCAACCCAATTCCAGTGTGGTTGGGTTCAAGACATTGCTTTGAAGTGTATTTTGTGAGTTACTGCTTTCTAGCTTCAGCCAAGGGCCAGCTGCTAATCAGCTGACCAGTGACATTTGGATTACGAATTAAACTGTTTCTCCTCTTGGAATGGGACATGTGATTTTTATTTTTTTTTTCCCTGTTGCTTTTTCTGTGTTTCTTGTGACATGTACTCTGCTCTGCTAGGTAGGATGTTTGATTCTGTGTTCTAGCAGCCTGGTTTTTTGAGGGTAGGAGCCAGGGGAACTTGTGAAGAATCCCAAGGGAGTTATTTGGTAAATGTTGAGGTATCCCAAGTGTTTTGGTGCTTTTAGCAGCACAGCTTTTGCTGGGACAGTGTGTGCTGTGTTCTGAGATGTAGTCAGGGAGGAAAGGCAGGTGTTAATGGATTTAAGTGTGCAAGAAGTTGTGTAGGCCAGAGACTGGCCTGGCCTGGCTCATGAGCTTTGTGCAGCCTGTCAGAGAAGGGGTCTGGGTTGTACCCAGGGGGGCTGGTTCCTTGTGTAACAGCTGTGGTAGCTAAAAGCTCGTTTTGAGGCAGTGTTAGTCCAGGGCAGTCATGGCAGGGGGAGTTTTCTGCAGTTATCATCCCAGGAAGAAACCTTCCATGTTAAACCAAAATAGTTTCTGTTGCAAGCAGTCCTACTATGAAGCTGTCAGTTAGTTTAAGAAAGCTTAGTTTTGGGATTCTGGCTGGGGATAATACATGGTTTAACTCTCCAGCTGGGGTCTTGTAGAAGTGTTCTAGTAGTTACAAAGGAACAGGTCTCTAACCTCCAGTTGCAACATCAGCACTGACATTGTGGCTCCCAGGAGAACGTGCGCTGCCATAATGTTTTTATTGTGGTGTGGGCCTTCTCCCCTTTGTGCAGGAGCTTGTCAGCAGCTGAGGAGAGCAGGTGGGAAGTTACAAATGTGCTGAAGACAAGTTGGAATCCACTCTGGATTTAGCACTTACTGCCTTCCAAGCTCACCCACCTGCATTAATCATGGCTAATAAGAGGTCAGGACTGGCTAGGTGCTGCACACTTGTGTTGGGACTGGGAGCTGCTTCCCTTGAAGGTGACTTTTTTCAGTGTAAATAGTGTTCTGGGCAGGCTGAGGCTGTGCCTGTTGGGAAGGCAGTGTGCCAGCTGCAGGGCTGGTGCTGCTTCTCTGGAAAGTCACAACCAATTTGCCTTCGCTTGTGCTAAGTGTTTACTTGTGTTCCACAAGTGGAAGGAGACAGGAAGTCTCTGAGCAGAACGTGCCATAAGCAAACTCGGTTTATGAAGGAGTTATCTTCTGATAACAAGAGGTAACTAAGTACGTTTCCCAGGAAAGGGTGCTGGCTTCCTTGGATGGGGGAAGCACAGGATGTCCTTGTGGCAGTATCATGCTGGAAACAAACCTCCTTGGATCAGATACTGGCTGCTGTACTTTTTGAGAGTAGGAACAATACTGACAGTGATTTACAAGCACAAGGAAAAGATTTGGAAAGGCTTAAGTGAGGCACTGCAAGGTAATTCTCATTTGTGGCTTTTTGTCATTATGGAAACTTTCTCCTTTTGTAGGAGGTCCAGGAATTGCCACTAAATGAAATGAAGGTTATTGTTAGCTGCCTACTGTGTGGTGCAGCAGAGTGAAAGCAGAGGGGAGCTGCTGCAGCTCTGCTAATGTGAGGAGCTCTCACTACCCAGAGTATCTGAGCTGTGGCACAGTCTGTGAATGTGTCCTTCCATCCCTTTTAGGGCTGCTGGGAACTCAGATAGGGAGGTGAAGCAATGCAGAGCACGTGTGGCCAAGTCAGGAATTGATCTCTGGCCTTCCAGATTGGGTGCTTTAATTGCAGTCTGTGTTTCCTCTCAAGTGCTGCCTCTCTGTGATTTCAGTGAGTGTGCTCTTGGCACACATGTGATTTGGGTGTAAATTCATGCTTGCTCTGTGGCAGAACCCCTGCTGACACCAGGACCCTGGGCCATGTGTTGCAGGATTGGATTAAAGACATTTTTGGAACAAGATGCTCATAGCATCTGGTTTGCTTCATGATTTTGCAGAAACAAATTACGTACCAGTGACGGGTGATCTCATAGATTAAAAATAAAAAAAGCCATCAGCAGCTGAGTTCCCTGAGCAGGGATTTGTGTGTGCATCCCCCCCACAGCTGAGCTGGAAGGTGCTGTGATGAGGGCAGGTAGAGCTGATCTTCATTCACTGTTAGTCACACATCGGTTTCCCTTCCCGTTAGGTGATCATGGGCCTGTTTTAGAGGGCCCCAAAATGTGCCTGTGTGAACTTACAAAGCAATCTGACAAGCTGTTCTCGAGGGTGTAAGAGCAAAATGCAAGATCTTCTGAGGCTCTCTAATTGCACAGCTGTTGCTCAGATGATATCTTAGCTTGTCTCTCCTTCTGTAAGCGAAATGATGCTTGCAGGGCTGACATGTGCTTTTGCTGCACAAATGGCAGCAGTAAAATAAACTCAAGCTTGTCTGAAAGATGTGCGGAATGCTCCGTGAGGACACGATGTGCCTGGTTCCTGTGGCTGTCACTGAACATCAGTCTCTCTTCAAAGCACCAAAGCAAGCAGGAGGAACCCTTGGTTTGGTGTGTTATACGTGTTTTGTGACTTCACTGCTATCCCAGGTTGCGTGTGGGTGCTATTCAGATCTTTATGAGAGTGATGCAAAATTTGGAATTTCAAAGTGGTTTGAAATACTTAAAATCAACACAAGAAATCAGTGCTGATGTGAGAAGCACACAAGTACAGGCCTTTTGCCTTATGTGACTTCTCTGCATGACCTACCTGCTAATTCAGTGTTACTTTAGTTACCTGTTGTGACCCTCTGAAGGATTAATGGCTTCTGACTTGGGAAGTGCTTCAGCCATAAAGACCTCTCTGGCACTGAGCTGCTGCTTGGGAGGAGGGAGCTGGATCGATGGGAAATCCTCACTTAGGGCTGCAGTGTGTCCACTCATGGGGTTATTGGTGGCTGCTGCTGGCCCAGGGCTCTGCTCTAATAGCTCTCTTCATGACCTTTGGCAAGAAGTGTGTGATACCGGCGGTATGCAAATGGCTGGAGGCATGAGCAATACCGTGAGATTCTTAAAACACTCTCTGGAGTTAGAAGGATCTGTGAAAGCACCTGTGTGTGTGCAGAGACTCAGGTGCTGCACACTTGCCTTTTCACCCAGATTTTGTAGCAGCTCTCCTTGGACAGGCATCCAGGTGGTGGGTAGGGAGTAGGGATGGGGTACAGCACAAACAGGCAGGAGATGTTGGCTGGGGGGAAGAGGCAGTGCCATGTCTCTTTGGAAGAGAGGTGGGAAAAGGCAGGATATAGCAAGGATGGCTCAGGGGCTGGGGTGGATCCTCTTTGTTGGATTCCATAGGATCCTCTGACTAAGGTTCTGCCAGTGTCCCATTAGGCAAATACGCACTTGAGAGGAACCTGCTAAACTCCTCTGATGTCTCTGTGCCTTATTTCTCCCTTACAGTGTAGGAAACTTCAGTGGGATGCTCGTGGCCGTTTTGGGAGCAGCTGATGTGGGCTCTGCCTGGTGTACACTGGCTGTTCCCTGGGAATTCCAGGCAGTGCTGCTTGCACAGTAATGTGTGTTCTGACTGGAGGGAGCTCTTTGGTGCCTGTGTATTTGTCACAGCCCTCTCACAAGGCAGGCAGTGTAGGATGACACATGAGGCCAGCCCCACTTGTCAACTGATGAGATCCTGCTGGTTCTTATGTTTGTGGTTTTTACTGGTTATGTTTGTAAGGAGATAAAGAAATGCACAGAGCCCTGACCTGTGGGCTGTAGGGTGGCAAAGGATGCAGGAGGGACAGTGTGGCAGAGAGAAGGGGAGGGGGCAGTACAGGCAGGTAACACTGTCCTGTGATCCTTGGGCACATATTTCTGGCGAGAGCAAATCTGCTGAACGTCAGAGCCTTTCCTTTGGCCTTTACCTGTTGCTTTGAGTCAGAAGATGTACTTGCACATGCGAATATGAGTTTACCCTTCTGTTTCTGTGCTCCATTACCAGTTGTAGTTTGAACTGCTGAGCTATCTCTGCTCTCTGGAGAGGTGAGGTGTCACACAACCTGTGGTTCTGTGCCCGTCCCCTCTCTGCAGAGCAGACAAACAGATGGTGGGAGGGAGGCTTATCAAATTATTTTACAAATGAGAAGCTGAAGCCTATGAAGATGAAGCCATTTGATAAGGGCTGTGTAGGAGAGCAGGGACAAAGTCTTGTATTAAATGCAAATACACTCCTTGCCTGGTGTTTTAATCACAGGGTCATTAATATTCATGTCACCATAGTATCCAGGAACTTTTATCATGGACCAGGGCCCTGTGTCCCATGATGCAAATGCAGAACAAAGCCTGTCCTTGCTTCTTGGAGATTCCTGGCCCTTCCCTGTGCCTGCTGATTCTCAGTGCCATGCTTGGTACCTCATGTGCTGCTGCCTTAGGAGGTCTGCTCAGAGAGAGGGTGTTGGGTACAAGCAGCTGTGATGGTACAGCTGATCACGGTGTGAGAGTTGATACACAGGATCTTCTGGAGATCTGATATTATTCAGAGACCACGGGAAACACATAAACTCAGCCTTGCTCACCCAGATTTCAGCAGAACATGTGACAGGATTAAATGTATTGGATTTTTTTAAAAATTAAAATGATGCTATTTTTGAAGAGGGGCAGGTGGTGGTTTTCTACCTTTTGCTTTTGTTTTAAACTTAACACAACAAGCCCTTACACTTGAAAAGTCTTACCTTTGAAAGTCTTTCTGCTGCTGATGCATTTAGTAATATATTTATTATATTTAAGTTGGGATATAAATAAATAAAGCAATTATTTACGTTCATTTGAGCTGATGAATTCAATCCCCAATGGTTATGGGCTTGGTGAGTAACAGTCACAAGGCTGCAGGTTCTGGACCCCTGCAACTGTTTCCTGCTCCTGGAGATCTGACAAATGAACAGACAAATAGTTCATCTCTCTCCCTCCTCACCGTGTATGTGTAGAAAACTCAAAGCCCTGTTTCATGTAGAGCTGATTTTTTTCCCCATTAAATGCTGAATGCTGGATACTGTGTGCTCCTGGCTGTACCTGGGGGTTTAAATTCCCTGAGGTCTGCCTGGTGGCACATGCTTGTGCTATCCATGCTTGGCATGTACTGAGGAGTTGAAAAGTTCAGTGCTGTCTTCAGGGGTTGATCAGCACGGGCCCTTGCAGAGGAATGGGATGTGTCCTTAAGTTGTGTTTTCCTGTTACTCAGGGAGGTGGCACTTCAGTGGCCCAAGGGTACCTGTAACCTGTAGTTACATAGGTATCCATAACCTGTAGTTATATGGGATTCCTGGAAAGGCTGAACTCTGGATTCCTGGGTTTAAGGAGAGGAAGCTGGTTGGAGAGAAGCCTTCATCCACTGCTGTGAAGCTCTGACAGTGTCCTGTTGGCTGTAAGCTCGGGCTCTTCCTGGAATGTATGTAATAGAGTTTTGCTTGGGGTTCTCCTGCTGCTGTGCTCAGGAGGCGTGTCTGGGTGCTGCCATAGTAATCAAAATTCCTAAATGCCTAACTTGTCTGTTGCCGTGAGCTGTCCTCGGATCCTTGCATAATTGCTTCCCAAATGGAGTGTGCTGTTACCATGGCACTTCGGGTCTCCATGGCCTGCTCTGCCTTGCCCTTGCAAGCCAGTCCAGTTAAAGATCAGTCCCAGCCCTGGCCTTCGTCTTGCTTTCTCCCTCCTCTACACCTCCAGCTACAACCTGCTCTCTGCTCGACTAGTTTAGCTTTTTTCTCTCCTCTCCTGCTGACATGATTCACTGCTTCCTTGCCTTTCCAGGGAAGCTTTTCAGATGCCTGCAGTTGCTGCAGCTTCTTGCTGGCTTTGCAGTTCCAGTCGTGTTCACTCAGAGCCCGTCATGCTCCGCAGCATGTTGATGCCAGTGCTAATTTCACTTGGAGATGAACAAGGGCTCAGATGCTATTAGTGGCTGCTTGGAATAATAGCAGCTGAAATGTGCTTTTTAAAGGGCTGACTGATAACTAAACAAATGACTGTTTTTAATTTTTTTTAAGCTGTGAGTTATTCATGACCCATTAATTTTTATTTTTTTTCAGGCTTACAGTGGAAGTTCAAGGACTAAAATTGTTACAATTGAGAGGGACTGAGTCCGACTTGCCAAGTAATCTATTTGGAGGCAGCGTGTCTTGCTGCATAGTAATAAAACACTGTTCTATCAGCTTTGGTTTTCCAAGTCTGCCTGTCAGGGAGGAATGGAGTGGATGCACAGGGCTGTGCAGCAGAGCACATGCCCAGCAAATCTCCCCACGTGAGCACCTAAACGTGCTTCCTGCAGTGACAGCCAGTACAGTTTCACCGCCTTTAGTGAGCTGCTGTTTGTTACAAAATTGCTGTCACAAATACTGCAAATACTGGGAGACTTTAATGCCCCTGAGTTGGGGTGTCTGGGCTGTGCTCTGCCGCTGCTCTGGGAATGCCAAGCCGCTGCTGCCCTTGGACCACAGCTTCTGACAAGAGTGTGGATTTAATGCACAGGCTGGATCTTGCCCACTGATTATTTTAGGCTTCTAAAATGCTGTTGCATGGAAGAGATTAATTTCCTTCCTCTCCTTTCTCTGCTGTGTTGTGATTTACAGCTTCCTCTTTTGTCCTTCTCCGTGGACCTGGCTGGGAGTTGCAGGATTGTGTGGGGAGTGAGGTGTCTCCTAGAGGTAATGAGATGAGGTCCTGAAACATTCAAAGAAATGAAGCTGAATGGTTTTAAATCAGCTCTGTCAAAATAACCCCCAGAGAAGTGACAAGAGGCAGTTATGTTTTTTCCATGTCATCCAAGTGGTGAAAATGCCTCTAACTATTATAATTATTTTGTGTCTATTTGCTGTTGTGAGCATCATAGCTGATAGACTGAATATTCACTCCCAAAACTGCCACAATCCCTAGATAACCAGTCCTGCTCTCCTAAAATCAGGAGAGGTAAAGGCCATGCTTGTGCTGTGTGTTGGATGAGGTTCTGGGTTGTATTGTTTTGCACAGTTCAGGCACTTGTGGCTGGCGCTGCCACACCAACATTAATGATGGTGACGTCCTGCCTATTTAAAAGGAGAGGGTGGAGCTTGTAAATCTAAATCTGTCTTGTCATGGCCTAGATATTGCAGCAGTGACACTAAGCAAGCGCCCTATAATTATGTTGGTAATATTGGATAATTGCATTAGGATTCTCAGCTGTGGTAAATCTGTGTAGGGCTGACCATGGCCCTGCTTTCCCCTGGCTGTGAGTCTGACCCACAAACTCTGTGTAAGCTGAAGCCTTTGTTTAACCTGGGGAGAAGTCCTTTGCTCAGATGTGCTGGATGTTCCATTAGGGTTTTCCTGGTGGTATTTAAAGCCTAAAGCTTAAGCAGTGCTGGAGCTGGAAGAGCTGCTGCTTTCTGAGTTGGGAGTGAGAAGGGTTTATGATCAGCAGGGCTTTGCCTGGGCTGTTCTGCTCTATTGGAAGCAGACCTTTGCCCTGATGATGGGTGTTGTCTGATGGGCTCTGGAGGTATCTTTGAAGCTGGGTGTTTGTTTTTTTTCCCCTTTTTCTTCCTGCCTCCTACTGAATCCCAGTTGCATTTTGTGTGGGCACCAGGCTGACGCAGATGCCTGGCTTTCCGTGCCCGGAGAACTCGCTCAGCGTGAGGCTGCCTGAGGGATTTGTGCTGGCCAGCCATGGAGGCTCCTCTGCTTGCTGCTTTAACATGGAAACTCTATTGCTGATGTGCAGATTGACTTTGTGCAGATCAAATTCTTCCCAGCTCGAATGTGAGCTGTGTGGAGAATTCCTGGCTGCTTAAAGTGGTTATTATTGGAAGGACAGTGCCTAACTCTGGGAGCTGTGGAGTTGTAGGGCTGCACATGTATTTCTCTGGTATGGACTGTGTGGAACAGTGAGTTTATTACCTGCCCTGCTCAGAGCTGCTGTTGTTGTGAATATGAACCAGGTGAGCAGAGAATCCACCTCAGTGTCCCAGCACTGCCTTCCTCTGGCAGTAGGATGAAGCCTGGGAAGCCCCAGCATTTGCTAGCAGGAACGAGCTGTGCACATGCTTTGCAGGGAGGAAAGGGGAGCTGGTGATTTGCCCAGCAAAGCTTTAATATTCTTCAAGAGTTCGTCCTATGCAATAGAAGCTGCATTTCCTGTATGTTCACTTTAGCTCTGAGCTCTCCTGACTTTTTACGGTTGTAACTGTTACAATCTTCTTTTGAGTATGTTCACTGTTAAATTCCTAATCTTGTTGCAAAAATACCTTCTTAGCTAATTTTCCATCTGGGGAGATGCAGGATTCAGCTGATTCTCCTGATACCATGCCTGTTTCAGGTTTCCTGTCATGAAATACTAGATGTCCTCTATGCTTTATCTAGATGCTGTCGGCTTTCCCTGCAGTTCTGGAGCTCTGATTGCCTCCTACAGCCACTTAAAATGGTCAGAACAGGGTTGAAATTTGAGTTATGGTGACCATTGCTCCTTACACAGATGAGGCTCTTTCAGCTGGAGTTAGTGGTGTGCCCTTTATTTTTTGCCCTCAAGGTAACTCTTAAATGTTCAGGCTATTTAATTGGCAGTTGATGTTTCAAGATCTGATTTGATAGGTTTCCCAGAGCAGTTCTATCTCCACTCCAGGATGAAACCTTTTAAAGCACTGTTTAGGGGCAGTGGAAACAGCCTGAAGGAGCAGATGAAGCCACAACTGAAAGTTCAGTGAACCACCCAGAATCTGCCCTGATTTTTGTTGACTTTTAGTGTGTTTGACTCCCTGTACAGGTGAATATGGTGAGGTCAGACACTGAGAGCTGTATCTCTCCTCTTGGAAATGACCAAGGGGAGCTTCCCAGGGGCTGTGGTGGAAGTGTGGTACGGTGTTTTCTGCAGTCTCTGTGCTCCGTAGCTTTCAGACCTGTATGCACCGTAAGGACTTGTGTCTTGGTGGTCTAGAGCCCTGAGCTGAAGGAGAGCAGCACTGCCCAGAGGCCTCCTGTCTGCCCTGCAGAGACCAGTGGTTTGTGTTGCTGATAAGCAGAGCTCCTTGAAATAGCTTGCTCCAAATACTGCTCTGGGAGATGCTGGGACAGGCCTTTAGATTGAAGTAGTCCCTTAAACTTGGCATGTTATGCTGTAGATAAGTCAAGGGACTTAAAAAAATACGACAAAAACCAACTAAGTAAAGCTTGTTATTTCCTTTGAGGTAGAAAATCTGGGCTGAGAGAGGCCCTGTTTAATTTAGTGTTATTATCTGCTGTTCTCAGCTGGGGAGGCTGTTGGCAGGGGATGAGGGTTTGTTTTGTTCTTGTCCAGAACTGGACCCTGGTTTATAACACACATGTACACAAACACATGCACTGTTTACAGACATTTGGGTGTAGGAAGACCAGGAGATCCACGTTCAGGCCCCCCTGGAGCAGAGCCCGCTGCTGCCGTTGGGTGCGCGGTGTGTGCCGCGCGTCTCCTCTGTCCTCACTGCCGCCTTCAGACAGCTGGGCAGGTGCCACTCACACCTGTGGGTCTGTGTGTGAGCCTGTGGCTGAGCACACGCTGGCAGTGCTTTGTGCTTCAGCTTGCAGACTGTTGACGCAGTTTAGCCCAGGTAAGGAAAATCCTGGTTTTTTAGCCTGGGTTGTGGGGAGCAAACACCAGTTTTGTCCGTTTACTCCTGCAAAGTGATGCAAGCCTGTGCCTTGGGACAGGTTGTGTGTTTTCTGTGCCTGCAACTTGAGGGTGAATATTCTTCACTTATATGGATATAAAATGACATGTAAATACCCTAATGTAACCAGAGGATTATGGAATTGGGTGGGAGAGTGAGTCATAGGCACTAATTAAATCCCAAACCCCAAGTGTCGTGTCTCTCCAACATGTAGTACTGAAACAACAAAATGCAAACACAAAGGAGAACATTAGTACAGCCACCACTGCTTTGAGTCCTTCTAGTCTTCTAGTGCTGGATAATCTGGAAAAGACTCTGTATAGCATGCTTCCAGCTGCCCAGGAGGTTGTGGAGAAAAGATTGGTTATAGCTACATTGGCGTGTAGGGGAAGAACTTGGGGTTGAGATCCAGTGGAGATTTTGGTGAGACTTCCTGGTGGTGACAGGGTGACAACACCCAGAAATGAATTGCTGCAGAGCATGTGGGGAGTGTGAGTAGAGTGGTGAAAGAGCAGGTTAGAGGATGTGCTGGGGGGAGACTGTGGGCAGGGTCAGTCCTGCCAGAGAGAGGCTGAGTCGGGTGAAATCCTTTGTGGTACCTGGCAGTGCTGGGAAACCTCTAAAAATGTTTCTTCCTGTTGGTAACATGCCCTGCCATACCCAAAATGTCAGGAGAAGGTGAACCCTTCAGTCCCATCCTGTTGGGATGACTTGCTGCTGTCTCTTAGTAAGAGATGCTGTGGTTTGAGGGGTCTGATCTGGGCTGGGACCACCTGAAGGTGCAGTTCCAGCACAAATTTGCTTTCTGAAGCCAAGCTGCAGAGCTCCTGTGTGAGAGGAGGTCTCAGGGGTGTGAGCTGGGTGAGCAGGGCCTGTACCTCACCCTGCTGCTGTCAGCGGTGTGTTGGCAAACTGACCCAAATGTTCTCTGGTCAAGTTCTAAGTTTTTTGCCGTTTTTTATTAATCACAGGTTGTCCCACCCTAGTAGCATCCTTTTTAACACCATGGCTTGAAGAACAGAGAAACTACTTGCAAATTGCTTGTGTTTCTGACTGTCTCCGTCTGAAGGAAGTGGGAGCGGAGATAATGTTCCAGGTTGAACTCAGTAAATCATAAATTGTACCAGTGCTGTCTTTACTTTCTTTGATATTTTCATGATCTTGGATATTAACAGCCCTAATGCAAAGTCTTCCTCGTTACTGTGCCTTCTGAACTGCACCTCAAATGACTTCAAAAACAAAATGAGGGAGTTGTATTTTTTTAGAGGTGTTAATGCTGACACTCTGTGACTTTAAAGGTGTTGCAGATGCTTCATAAAGCAAAAAAAAGCAGTGTACAGTGATCCTGATCATTCCAACCCCTTATGTATAACAGTAGAACACTTCACAATGCTGCCTCTGGTTTGTGGGCACATTTGGTAATAACAAGGAATAATACTGGAACAGAAAACTTAATTTGGGGTGAAATATCCTGTCCTGGAAATAAAGAGCTCAGAAGTGATGCAGAAGTGGCATAAAACCAGGGATAATGGGATTTGAAATGGTGTGTTTTCAGCAGGTATGTGCAGCAATATCCTCCTGCTGGGCAATGGAAGAGTGGACTAAAGGCATCAGAAAGAATACATTGGTGCAGATTAATAGCCACAAAAATAGCACTGTAATCCTAATGCCCGTCATGGGGAGCTATTATTAAAATAAAGAGCCCATATTAAAATATGCCAGCAAATATTTGCTTGTGTGGAGGGTCACAGCAGATCATGACACGAGGCAGGATCAGTAGGACTGTTTTCCTTGGCTTCCCTCCCCGTCACTGCTGGGTTTGTGGGACAGTGTGGTGCTTTTTATAGGAGCTGCTGGGGAGCCTCCTCGAGACTCGTGGTGTGGTCCCAGTAGCACTTCCCAGCAGTCACAGGAAGGTTTTCTGGAGGTCTCTGCAGCTCAGCAGCCCCCAGTGTGCTCAGAGGACAGGATCCCAGGGCACCTCTTGTGCTTGTCCTACAGAGGAGTCACTTGTCTCTGTTCCTCCTGGGTTTGGAGGTGTGGGGAACCAAGCTGAGGGTATTCCTTCACCTCTGTTGAAAGCTGGCCCACAGAGCTGTAGGGGAGCAGCACTGGCACATGGAGAGCTTTTCCCTGATGTGCTTGCAGAGCTCTGCTGAGCTTGGCTGTTGTCTGAAATAATTACAGATTATTGTATTGTTTAACTTTGGCCAAACTGTTTTCCTTGGCCTTTTTTCTTTGTGGTGACTCCAGTTTTTAAGTGACTCCAAAGCTGAGGTTTGCTGTAGCCATCTCTGTCTCTGGAAAAAACACCCAAAAACATGGGTGCTTTAGGATCAAGAATCACATAATAGAATAGTTTGGATTCGAAGGAGTGAATATTGTATATACACAACTAGGGGGAATTTTTTTTTTTTTTGAATGAGTGTATGTTGCTCCAGTTAGAGGAGTCAGAGGTGCAGGATGGCTTCCTCAGGACAGCAGCAGAGAGAAAATGGTTCTGGTGTTGCCTGGTGATGATGTCCAGTGATGGGTAATGTGCCATGTCTGTGTGACAGCTGCTTGTGGCTGTGACTGGGGAGAAAAATACATTACTGTGTATTAGTAAAGCTTTGGGAATGGTGAGCTGGAAACACCCCATGCAAGGGAGTCACTATGATTTTCCTGTAACTGGATCACAGCATCCTGACTGTGGAGAAAAAAAACAAAACCTGAGTGAGCCTGCCCTTGTACTTAGGAAGGTAAGTGCTAAGGAAGTTCTTCTGGCTGGTGAGATAAGGCAAAATATGACATAATTCTTGATGGATAAGAATCAGTAAGTATTGGAATTGTGCAAATGCAGTGGCTTTGTGCCTGGTTCAGCAGAGCACTTAATTTTGAGTGCCTGCTGGTACAGCTAGAGCTTAAAATGCCTTGCTGGCTGTCTCTGGAGGCTGAATGTTCCTGGGGCAGTTTTGGGGACACCTGAACAGCACTTGGCTTCTCCTCAGCTGCTGTGCTGTAGCACAGTGGGCTGTCTGCATGCAGAGCATTGAGGGGGATGAGATGGAGCTAAAATACAGCAAGATGGGAACAATTCAGTGGAAAACCATGTCTTGTTTGTCCATCTCAGAAAAGAATTTCACCCCTGAGGAATAACGTTTTTAGTGGCATTCACAATGTTTATCAGGAGCTATGGTAATTCCAGGTATTGTTAATTTGTTTGTGGAAGGGTGATGGAGAAAATCCAAAATGAAACAGTGGATTTTTATTTATTTTTGAAAGTGGAAATTGGTGACCTGACAGTTTCAAGCCTGATGATTTGACTGCCTTAACTGAAAAGAGGAGCGATTCCTCCTCAAACCCAACATAGCCTCGGAAAAAAAAATGAGGGATGTGATTGGAGGAAAACCTTGACAGTGTTTGCAGAGGGAAAACACATCCATGGAGATGTTTTTGTAGCTGCTCTTGCAGAGCTCAGATGTGCAGCTGGGAGGTCACGGAGCTGTGTGTCTCCTTTGCTCCCGGACAAGCAGCGCTCGTGTCTCTGTGAGGAACATTCAGCAGGATTTTAGGAGGAGGTTCTGCCTAATTGTGTTTGGATGAGGCTGTTCCTGTTTTGTCAGTGTTCCTGCTGTCTCTGGCAGAGGCTGTTGCATCAGCACAGCTGGGTAGCACAGGAATGCAGCGTGTTTTGGGAGCACCGATGGTTCATGGAAGGGCCTTTGGTCCTGCAGATCCCATGAAATCCAGCCTGCTTTTCTGTGTGTGCACAGGGCAGAGTCCAGCCCCGCTCCTGGACTATGATTAACTCTGGTGAAGTGGTCTGTTGAGCTGGGGCTTCAAACACTGTCTGGGCTGCAAGTGAACTTGCTTTATTTGGGCCTGGCATGGACAAAACGTGGGGGGATTCTTGGGCTGTCCTGTGCAGGCCCAGGGGTTGGACTAGGGTGATCCTTGTGGGTCCCTTCCAATTCAGGATATGCTAGGATTCTATGAAAACAGGCTTTTCCTGGGGGCCTCTTGTTTGGCAGGCACAACACCTGCCTGTGGATGTGCCTTGTTTTCCTCTCTGCTGTTCCAGGTTACCTGTGAGTGGGAAGATCTGGAGCAGGGCTGAGGAGGTGATGGTGTGTGATGGTGCAGGTGTGGTGCTGGTAGGAAGGGGGTTCTCAGGACAAGCCATTTCGGGTGGTTTCCCTGCTACCCCGCAGTGGTGCCATCCCAGAAGGACCAGGTGGGTCTGTGAAGGGTGAGGGGGTGGCATCCGGAGCACGGCTCGGCTGCAGCACCTGATGAGCTCGGCTGATTTATGTGGCCCTGGTGAAAAGCAGCCCTGGAGGTGCTTGTCACCAGAGGGTGATGGAAGGAGCCCGTGTCTCTGTGGTTCTTCCTGACCATTACATCAGTTGGTGCAAATTCCATGCAGTAACAGTGCTGTGCTTGGTTGCAGGTTGGCATTGCTGCCTGCTTGGGACTTGCTGGCTGCAAGAGGATTCCAGGCTTGCAATCCACGTGAATCCCTTAAACTCAGCACAGCGCTATCTCCTTACCTTGGAGGAGCTGAGAGGGATCACGTGCAGCTCTGTGCAGCTGCTCTTACCTAGTTTAGAAGTGCTTGCCTGGCTGTGAGGAGTTCTGCATCCTGCTGAAATTACAGAAGGGCTGAAAACATAACTACCAGAGCTGGCAGCTGGCCAGCGCCCTGACACAAACCTGCATGGAAAATTGCTTTGGCATCTATATTGACTGGAGATAATTGGAACTTCCCAGTATTTTTTCAGCTTATCCTAAAACCTTTTAGCAAGTACAACAGTCAGGCAGCAGTGTGTAGCATGATAACCATGTTTCCATGCTGTTGAGGCAGGCCTAAAGTGCCAAAGAGACACAAAAAATTTCCCCAGAGAAACCGCTGTAGCTGGTGGAAGCTCTAAGCTGACAGTGATCCCAGTGCTGGCTGTGTGCTGCCTGCTCAGCAGTGTTAATATGTCTTAAGGATGAACACAGAAATAACTTCTCATGTTTTAGAATGGGAATGCTTTTTTAGCTTTCGCTGGCTGGCATGGGAAGAGAGTTGAATTTCCTTCAGAACCTTAAACCACAGGCACATGTGCAGGGGAAAACTGTCCTCTGAGGTGACTCTCAGGCTTAGCTCTTGCTTTTGTTGCTTCTGGTGCTTGCAAGTCTCTGGATTTATTTATTTTTTTGCAGCTGAAGCCTGCACTGGTCTCGTGCCTTTTGCTTTCTACACGTGTACTGGAAAAGAGGCTTTACCAGCAAAGATACGGGGATGTTCCTGGTGCCTGGAATACTTTGCCTCTAAGCTGTGCCTGTGTGTGACCCACCCTCCCTGGCCACGTGTAGCACAGGCTCCTGAGCTGACCTTGGCTGCTGGGAGCTGCACAGATCCTGAGATGATCATCTTTTACATTGGAGCTGGCAGTGCCTGGCTGTTGTCTTGCTGTTCTCTGAGAACAGAAGTAAATGGTCCTGTAATGTGCATCTGGCAGGGCTTCATCATAATTGCTTGTAAATTTGTCTTTGATCTGTTTCCTTTCAACTTTACCCAGATTTAGCTAAGTTGGGGGTTGGACTGGAATAATGAGGGAGAAATTGGTTGTGGTCTGGAGCTCTGGAAGCTGAAAGCCCTTGAGGCTGAGGAGGTGCTGGTAGATGTGTAGATGTGTAGATGTAGATGTGGTGTAGATGTGCAGTGGGCAAGGAGGAAGGGTTAACCAGCTGTCAGCAGTTAAAAGATAAGGTAAGGGTATGAGGCTGACTGTGAAAAACAGAGTTCAGATGGGTGGCTTGTCTGGGCAAAGCCTGTCTGTGGAGTGGGCAGTGACCAGGCAGGGCTGCAGCCATCATCACCCTGCAACCCATGGGAGACACACACCAGCTTCTGGGAACGGCCCCATTTCTGCTGGAAATGCTGTGTGCTGGGTGAAGGGGAGCTCTTAAATCCATCAGAAAGTCTTGGTTAAGCAGTGCTGGCTGCAGTCCAGGTGCTGGGTAGCTCGGTCCCTCCCTGGGCTGTTGTGGGCTGGCTGGTGCTGCCAAGGGACACTCTCAGCCATCTGGTGGGCCCTGCTGCCCCTCTGCTGTCACACCTGAGCTGTGTTTGCTGGCTGCTCTACAAACAGTGCTGCTTCTGAGGGGCCTGAGGAGGACGGGTCCTTCTGAACTGCTTTGTGGTGTGAATTTGATGGCTACAGTTGCCAGTAAAAAGGTTTCAAGTACTTCAAATGCTTCGAGTGTATTGGCCAATAACCCGTGTATGCACCTGCCCCCCAGCCTTACAATGCTGCGCCTTTTCTGCAATGCGACAGTTTGTGGCCATTTTCTTTATCTTTGTGCAGTTCATGAGCAGTCGATAATAAACATTTTGGGCATCTGGGAGGTGAAGGATGGGCCAAAGCTCCCAGACTCGTCTCTTGTGCGCAGGAACTTGACAGGAAATCTCCCCAGCTCTGGGTACGGAGTGCCAGGCATCCCTGCCACTATCTATCTACCTATCTACAGACGTATATATAAAAATAAATAAATATAAATAACACATACAAATTAAAAATATCTGTCGAATTTATTTTGATTTTTATACATATATAAAAGTGTCTAACAGAGGTTGTGGCACAAGAAGCCCATAAGCAGATGTACCTACAGCTCTAACCTTGGCCTGGGAGGACCTGCAGCCCCAACCCTCCTGGAAGGAGCAGGATTCCTGCTGTAGCTCCAATTTGCTCCAGCCTGTGGATGTGCCCAAGCCCCATTCCTGCAAATTTGTGTGAAAGTCGATGGCCTGATTTCTCTGCCCTGTCTGTGCTTCCTTCGGAGGCCAGGTTGGAGGGGAAGGTTTTTAGTCATCTTAAAACTGACCTGTGTGTCCTGCTGATGGACTTGAATCTTAGACACAGAGGGCTCTAGACATACAAAGAGTGCGGCAAGAAGCTGCTGTCCTTTGTGCTTCTTCCCTTTCTCTTCCTGCTGTTTTCCTGTTTGCAGTCCCATTCTCTGTGCCAGACTAGGAGTACTAAAGCCAATTAGCAGTGGAAGGTGTAATAAGTGCAGATAAATTCAAATTCGGGTGGTATTTTTCACACCTTCTGATTTAAATGTGAAGTGGGCAGTTAGAAGTTCTTGATTGTGTTGTGCCTTTCTGGACTGAATCCTGGGTACAGTCAAAGCCTGGGAACGAATGCTGTGGTCTGCTTTGATTGAGGCAGTTGGACCAGCTGAAATAGGAGTTGTATAGAAAGTAAAACTCTCAGATGGGTGTGGGTCATCAAATTTTGCTTCTCTGATGGCACAGTCACTTCCTCTAGATTGCTGTGTAAAAATTGCTGTGTTTTCCCTGATGGAACCAATCCTCATTTTCTCCGGAGGGAGCCGTGCTGCTTTTACATGTAGCAAAATTGTCGTGCTTTAATCTGCAGTCAGTGGGAGCTTAATAATAAAGTAACCACAGTGGTGGGTTTATTTGCAGACAAAATAAATTCAACAGTTTTGCACATCTTTATGTGAGGTGTTTTCAGCTGAAGTTGCAGGAGTCAAAGGTGAGGGAGAAAACGAGGTGTAATTTTACTGTGGCTTCTGTAAGTGCAGATGTCACAGGTTCCTCTTCCTTGGATGTGGCTTCACCTGATGTATTTTTGTCTCACTGCTGCATTTGGAAGATGCTCCAGGCCACAAGTCTGTGTTGATGTTTGAGTCCTGTATCAAAACCCATTAGCTCGATTTCTATTATTATTTTTTAATATTATGAACGTCTCTTTCCTCTGAGCTCTCGGGATGCTTTATCTGTGTTCTCCCTTGCACAGACTGTAGTTTTGTGTGCCAGTTGGCTTGTGCATGATGTACATATTCTAACGAGGGTGCTCTGGAGGTGACTTTGTTAATTAGCCCAGGATCCTGGTGGAGGGAAGGGACCTGTGCTAATAAGGCATTAGCAGTTGGTCTGAAGAGGCTCCAGTCCCACTCAGCTGAAGCAAAGATTTGGGAGGAGGTTCTTGAGGGTTAGTGGAGCTGCTTTTTTTTTTAAAAAAAAAGTTAAATTGATCTATTTTGCTGCTCAGCTCATGTTTCTTTCTGCTGAGCACAGCACTGTAAACAGAGATCCCGTATCCTGCTGGCCTGGCCAGAGCTGGGAAAGGGAACTGAGCCCCTGGAATGGAGCGGGGGCTTCTTGTGGGTGACTGCTCATTTTGGGGAGAGGAAGGGAAACCCAAGTGTTCTGTGATTACCAAAAAGTTTTGAGGATGGCTGAGACTGTAATAAACTTTGAAAAACCAACCCTTTGGGGTTTTGTTTGGTTTCTGTTTTTTTCTTGTTTAATGTTTTCTCTGGTATTTTTCTGAGATCCATGGAAGTATTGTACATAAATTAAAAAAAAAAGAAGTCCAAGCCTGATCTCTCCAATAATTCTGAAAAACATAGACTGTTAGGAAAGTAGGTTTTGGGAAAATTGTGTTGGTTATAGTCCCTTATTTCTTCCTGGCTCCATTGTGGGTTATAAGAGGGGGAAGAAAAATCAGTGCAGCGCTGTGTTCCTCTTTTGCACAGCCACCCTTTGGGCTAAAGATTCACAGCGGGATGTGCGGATTTGTTCTCCAAAAACGAGACAAATGTGGCTGGGGAGAACAATAAGGCTACTGCTGTGGGTTCAGAAACTCTTAAAAATGACTTGTAATTTGAGATCCTCAACTTGAAGCAGCTTTGGGGAGAGAGTCAGGGTTA
Source organism: Coloeus monedula (assembly GCF_965178545.1). Classification (NCBI taxonomy): domain Eukaryota; kingdom Metazoa; phylum Chordata; class Aves; order Passeriformes; family Corvidae; genus Coloeus; species Coloeus monedula. The sequence continues at coordinate 4,688,638 of NC_138808.1, read as the reverse complement.
TTTTTGGGTCTGAATCGAGCACTGTGCACAGAGGCTCCTCCAGAGCTGCGAGGGGGTTCGAGCAGCTGTGATGTGCTGCATCCCAGGGCCATGTCCCAGTTTCCTGAATTTGAATGTCCATTTTGCAGCCTGGGTATAGCTTTCAAGACCTTTAATAAAGTCTTCATGCTTTTTTTGGGAAGGGGGGAGGAGTGGGTGTTTTTTTGTTTGTTTTGCTTCTTCTTTCTATTGCATCTTTCTGCTACATCTCTGGGGCTGCTTCTAAAAGTCAGTGGGGCTTCCTCGAAAACCCTGCCCTAGTTCCCGTGGTGAACTGTGCTGTGTAAAACTGAGGGTTTGCCTGCTGAGAGAGATTCGTGCTGGCAGGTGTGTTACCTGCATGTGTAACTCCTGTGTTGGTGTGGAAGAGGAGCTGTTATGTTGTAAAAGCCATTGATAAGAAACAGGGAGAGTTGTACGTTAAACACAGCAGTGTTGTCTGGTTCTTTGCTCTTTTTCATTCTTTTCTTGTCATATGCCACCTATTTTAACCATAAATTTTACCCAAGTGTGGCTTTGTTTGTCACTTGTCACGCGATGGGGGCAACCCGTGCAAGAGCTGGGTAACCACGAGGCACAAACGTGTCCAGTGGAGCTGTGTGTGGCGGTGATCTGGTGGTCTCTGGCAGCCTGTGAAGAACGGGATTCCCTAAAGGGCTCAGACTTGGAAAAGGAGAATTCTGTGGGATGTGACTTGACTTCTGTGGTGTGTAACTGCTGCTCTCCTTGTCGTGGGACTTCTGAAGACACGTAACTCACTTGTGAGCTGAGCCTTTACGAGTCCTTGAACATAAAAGAAGTATTTGGTGCGGTGTAAGGTGCCGGAGAACAGATGAAGTGCTGTTGGGTTGTGGCATCAGCAGTGTCATTGTGCCTCCCTTTTTACCAGTGTGCAGCACTTCTGGCTACTTGGATCTGTGCCACTCGGCCCAAATTCATTCTGATCTCCGGAGCCAGGTGTGAAGCTTTTGATGCCTCTATCCCTCCATCCTCCATCAGCTTCCTATTTCTGCCAGGACTACAAATGTAAACCTTTGTATTTGGATGGAGAGCTGACAGAGATGAAAGGCTTTCATCTGAAACAAGTAATTTATCCTGGGAGTCCTGACTTTACTAATAGCAATGACCACAGAATTGTGGGTTTTTCCCCTTGTTCTTCTGTCCCGATTTAAAAGCATTAACATCAAACCGCATGTGGGAGATGTTTCTTCTGCTTCTTGCACAAATCAGCTTTGTAATGTAACTTAGATGCTTCAAAGTTGCAGAGCCTTTTAAGTTTAGGCCTTTGGTGGTTCAGTGTGTGATGTGTAGCTCTGATTTCTGTCCAAGGCAGCATTGCTGTCCTTCAGCTTTCTTCTTCATAATGGGAATTAACGGAGCAATGAGGGACTGTCTGGCAGGACCAGGGACTGGTGTAATTGCTTGTTTTATGGAGATGTTAAGTGTTAACTTCACTGCCATTAGTTGAAGATTACCCCTTTGGATCCTTTTTAGTTCCTAGAGATCCAGGCAGAGCTGGAAGCTCTGGGCATGAGCACGGGAAGGAGCATTCCCACCATGGAGTGGTGGGAGCTGCTCAGTGCCCTCCCTCTTCCTGCTGTGCTCCCCTGGCAGGGACAGGGTTGGGAGCAAAGAGCAAGAGGTTTCTTGTTAATGAACAGGTGATTTTGTGTCTTCCATAGGTGGCTTTGCAATTGTGTTCCTGGTGAGGACGAGCAATGGGGTGAAGTGTGCCCTGAAAAGGATGTACGTCAATAACGAGTACGACCTGCAGGTCTGCAAGAGAGAGATCCAGATCATGGTGAGTGACTGCTCTGTGCTGGGGCCCCTGGAAGACTGGAATGCAGTGGGGTGGGAGCCTGGTCACCTTCTGCTTGTGAACTCTGGCATCAGGTCACAAACTGCATTTTCCTAGCAAAAATGGCTTTTGTGTGCAAAGACCTGACCCCTGGAGTTATGAAAATCTAGTACTGAACTGTTTCAAAAGTAAATAGTTCCAGTGGACAAGGAAAACCTGGTACCTGAAAAAAACCCCAGGGAATTTCAGGAAAATGAGGGGTGAACTGCATGGTTTAATGAGCAAAGGAAGGGCTGAAGGGGTGAGCATGGCTGGGAGTGTTGGAATTCAGAGTCTATCAATTTTCAGTTGAGAGCTGAAGTCTTCAGCCTTTTAAACTTGATCAGAAGAGGCTGATGATTCTGATATCTCTGAACTGAAATCAGTGCACGAATGGCACACCTCCATCCTGAGATAAATCTATATCACAACATCTTCTAATCCTTTGGGTTGGGATGAAGGTTATCTCTGCATCAGTGAGGTTGGTAGATTAAAACAGTATTTGTGGGGTACTTGCTGCCAGGGCTTTTGAAATGTAAAGTATTTGTAATAAACTCTGGGATGTTTCTCTAGATTATTGGGCACAAGGATTTATATGATGGGATAGCTATTTTTAATAGCTGTTTTAAACTTAGCTTCTGTAAACAAAGACAAAATGGAGATGATCCAAATAGATTTGACTAATCTTGTTTGCAGCATGGTAAACATGGGAGGTGCCACTTTTGAAGTTGTATTCCAAGATACTGATGAGTGTTTAGAGGTGGGGAAGGAAATACAAAATCCTCCTTTCGTGAATTTACCGCACGAGGTACAGGTTTGGGGTAGATGATCTTCATAGCAGAAACTCCTACCTGTAGCAATTCTGGGTGTAATTTTTGAAGTAGCTTTTAATTAGATTAATACCTTTAAAATGAACTGCAGTAGTTTGTGATAGTGCAAGGAAGCTTTGGGCTTGGTTTGGCATCCCTGTGGCTACGTGGGAAAAGGTGAGATTAGATCTCACATCAAAGGTTTAGCTGTGCTCGCAAAGCTTGTTTACTTGGGTTTCACTTGCTGCTTTCTCTTGTCTTCACATCTTTGGAAAGTGAGGGTGAGGAGGGTCCTTCTCACCTGGCAGGGCTGCTTGCTCCTGGGCTGGATCTTTTCCCAGGCACTTGTCTGTGTCCTGAAGAACCAGTGCATCCCTAAAAGGAAATATTTACTTCTTTCCCAGCCTTTCTGCAAGAAGGAATTATTTTACACTTAACTGCAGTTTTTGCAGCCCCACGGTGTTACAGCAGGACCTTGATTTCTTTACTGGGGAAGCCGAGCATCAGACTGGGCTGGCTGTCACAGCTGGGAGTGTGTGTGAAGCTGGCAGTCCCAAAGAAGCAATTTTTCCCTGCAGTTTAGCATGCATCTCCATGGCAGGGGCTTGGAACTTGATGATCTCTAGGGTCCCTTCCAAGCCAAGCCAGTCTGTGATTCTGTGGTAAGTTATTGATGTGAGAACTTGGGCTTTAATCTGTTGAGTTACTTAAAGCACTTCTAAAAGCAAGGTTAAAGTTTATTTTGTTGTTTTAGTGGGTTTTTTTTGAGCATGTGAAGATTTGAGATACGTTTTGTCAGCAGAAGAGTTGGAAGGAGATGAGACAAGTAAGGCCAACAAGTCCTGCGTGGCCACCACCACCATCTGCCCTGTTCTCCCCTCGTGTAGCTCCCAGCAGCTCCCAGGGCCTGGCCTGGGCCACCTCAGGGAATGTGCCAAAATCTGGACCAGTCCTGAGCAAGTTAAGTTAGTTCATCAGGTTGGCTGTTCCTCTGCTGTTTGTCTCAGATCCTTCTGGAAGGAAAACAGGTAGGGACAGACCTGAGGTTTGCTCAAGCTCTGCAGGATGATTAATCCCAAGTGACAGAAGCTTGTGTGGTGTGGAGGAGCCAGGTGAAAACGCTGCTCACTCTACGTGGCTGGCCCATGGTGTGACTTTGTCTGTCTTGCAGCGGGATCTGTCTGGCCACAAGAACATTGTGGGGTACATCGACTCCAGTATTAACTCCGTCAGCAGCGGGGACGTGTGGGAAGTGCTGATCCTCATGGACTTCTGCCGGGGTGAGTGGGGGCCTGGCCTGTTGGTCATGGGGGGGTTTATCCCTCTGTGCTTACAGGGAACTTGCACATCATCTTCCTTTCAAAAGAAGAGCTGTTCCTAAGCTGCCAGGAAGCTGTTCTGAGCTAAGCAAAGCCAGGACTGGGGGTGGAGAAGTGGATGACCCATGAGACTGTGTTGACTCTGCTAATGGGGTTGGTACCATCTTTGCTGCTGCCCAGGATGGTCCTGGATCCCCTCTGTTGTGAAGGAGGACCCTAAGATACATCTTGCTGTTTGTAGAATGGTCCACACAAGAAGTGGCTCCTCTAAAACTGCCAGGAATGTAATTTTTCTTCACTTTAGTCTCATTGCAAGCTTTGATCCACAGCCTGGCTTAGGATTGTTCTGGAAGAAGCATGAAATGGATAATGGGAAGCCAAGAGGCATTCCTCTTACCTCTGACCTTTTTGCTTGGCTGTCTGTAGCCAGACAGGCTCTTCTAGCTGTCCCAAAGCTTTGATCTTTGTGGCTGGGATGTGGTGTTTGGAACATGACGCATGTGCTGGGCTCAAATGCCACTTGCAGGAAGAATGTTCAGCAAAAGTAATGTTTTGGCCAGGTGACTTCAGGAGCCTGTGGCTGGTTTGGATGGTGGCAGCTGATGGAAATGGGTATTTTTGGGCCTGTCTGGCTTTGGGGTCAAATGTAGCAAGGACATGTAGATGTGTGTAAATGTGCCCAGTGCAGGTTTCTGCTCTGCCGTGTCCTCTTTGCTGCTTTGCTTTGATGCAGGAATCTTGACTGCCTTGCACTGGGTTTGTTTGCTGGTGAAAGGAAGAACTTTGTGTGTAGTTTTGCTGAAGGAATCCCTTCATAAGCTCTCTTTAAGCTTAAACCTAAACATGACAAGACCTGTTGTAAGCTCTAGGCCTGGCAGTGCTGCTATGTCCCTGCTCAGCTCCATGTGCAGAGCCCGCTGTGGAGGAGGTACAAACCTGAGTTGTTCACATGCACCCCCCCAGCTGCAGTACCCAAATTTTGGGCCAATGAAGTAAAATCCATCTTTCTAAGGCGTTTTCCTTCCATCTGAAAGGAGGAGAGCTGCAGGGTGGCATTTCTCACGTGGCTCTTGCCAGATGCTGTGCTGAGCACACGCCGGCCGCTGTCTGCAGCATTCCCACTGCAATGGTTGTTACACGCTGATTTTCCCTTGTTACTTTCCTTTTGTGGCCAGCAGTTTCCAAACCAAATCAGTGTCTTTGTGTGCAGAACTGCATTCATTTTGAGTGTAAAATGTTCACAGCTGTAGTATTCATTAAACTGAGCTTTTCTTTCCTACCATGAAAGTTTTCCAGCACTTGTGATGTGGAATGATACAGTACTGCTTCACCAGAGCTTCAGAAAGGAGTTTTTCTCTGTCTGTCTAGGGTGTTTAGAGGAGAAAAGAACCTCTGAATTGTTTGGGAAAGGCCTTGACAGCAACAAAACCTCAAAGCTGAGACAAATTCAGGGCTTGTTCATGAAAACTTGCTTTTGTTTTTGCAGAGTTTCCCTTGTTACAGATGGATTCTGAATTTCTTTGCCAGTCAACAGCTTTAGCCAAGCCACTTCATGTGTGGGTTTTCTGAGTGTCTCCCTTCCTCCCTCCTCTTGCTTACATGTGGCAGACTAATCTGTGGACTGTGGGTGCCCCAAATTCAGCCTTTTCTGTCTGACTAGAGGAATAATAAATCCTATTTGGAAGAAAAAAACAGAAAATTACATGGCTTAGTTAGAATGACTTGAGTGCTGACACAGCCAGGGCAAGGTGGGCTGTGGGAGCTGGTGTGAAGGTTTGCTCAGAGCCCAGGTGAGCTGTAACACCTGCCCACAGATTCTGCAAACCCCTGGGATGCAGGGGAATGAAGCAAACTGAGTGATCACATCGTAAACAGCCTCCTGGGAAGGTTTGTTGTGAATTTATTTTGAACTTTTCGTGCGCTGACTGTGGAGCCCCAGTTTGAGGAGCAGCCCAGGACCAGGGATGGTGGGGGACTGAGTCTGGGGGGGCCAGAGCTCACTGTGTGTGTGCTGGGATTTGGGGTGGCCAGAGCTCACTGTCCCTGCTGTGATTCTGTCCCTGCCAGGGGGGCAGGTGGTGAACCTGATGAACCAGCGCCTGCAGACCGGCTTCACCGAGAGCGAGGTCCTGCAGATCTTCTGCGACACCTGCGAGGCCGTGGCCAGGCTGCACCAGTGCAAGACTCCCATCATCCACAGGGATCTGAAGGTGAGCTCTGGCTCCAGGGGTGCAGCAGTGAGGCTGCATCCTCCTCGCTGTGTCTGCCAGCTGCCCACGCCCCAGTGCTGTGCTTCTCTTGCTAGTAGTGAGGGAAAGTGGGCATAAACACACCTCTCTGCTGGAAGATAAAAAAAGAAATGAGCCTCTCAGTGCTGCTTACCATATGTTTGCCATCTATAGATCTACTTAAACACAAATGTTTGTGAATAATTCTGGCTTGCACACGTGCCAGAATGTACCTGATGAATTATTCACAGTGACCTGAAGCACTGCTTATTGAAGGTAGCTCACAAAAAGTGTGCTGTGATGTTGTTTCCTGGACCCAGATTAAAAGGAGCCCTCGAGAAGTGTTGGCCTTGGGGCAGGAATCCTTAGGAGCTTTTGGAAGTGGCCTCTGGAGCTCTGACCATGAAAGTGTGTTGTAAAACTCTGTGTGCTTAGTTGGGAATAGAGCTGGGCCAGCAGGGACAGCTTGGGAAAAATCCCACGCCTGTAATCAAGCAAACAAAAAGATGTTCCCTTTGCTCTCCACGAGCTCGTAAAGTGCCGGAATGGAACATTCAGCCAAGGAGGCTGCTGTGTGCATTTGAAATTCAGATGTGCTTTGTGGGGCAGGTTCTATTTTCAGAGACCTCACAGATATTTGTTTGTGCCACTGGCCATTGTTTTACAGGGACTGAAGATGCCACGTGTACCAAGGAGAGCAAGGTAGAGCAGGGAAAAAAATCCTCAGGGTTTGGTGTGCTTTGGCATGTTTGAAATGACAGTGATGCCACTGCTCAGTTGGTTTGGATACAGAAACAACTCCTGTGTCTCTTTCTGGGGGAAATGGGTGGTTTCTTACCAGTCTGAGTCCTGGATTTAAAGCTGTGAAGTCCGTGGGCAGTTTGCAGGAGTTTGTATAAGTCAGGAAAACTGGGGTGAGAGGATGAGGAACAGGAACCTCCCCAGCTGACATTAACCCCTGCCCTTACCTTTTTGGTGAATCCCTGTGGGGTTTGATAAAGAATGACCTCAGTGTGTTGCAGGGGAATAAATCTGGGATGTCTGTGCTGGATTAGTGAGTTGATCTGGAGTGTTACTTTCTGCCCTGGGTTGCAGCTGAAATGGGCTGTTGGGGCTGGTGTCCAGCCCACTGTTGCCTGCTTAGGTCAGGGGAGGTTTTGCAAGGCCTGACTCTTGGTAAGCTGTGCCCAGAGTCAGAGTTGGCTCTTTGGAGAAGTTGGAGAAGTTTTCTGCTTGAGTAGTGTATTGTTTCTGTCATGGCGACCTCTGGGGGTCTAAGTACTAACATAGAATTAATATTTATATATATTTTGACTTTGTGTTAAAATGTACTATTGTCGAGGGGGAGTTGCAAAGCCAGGAGAGATTAAGGGCCAGAGAAGTTTTGTACAAGTTCTGGGTGTGAGAAGGGACATGTGTAGGTGTTTTCTTGGGGTGACTGTAACCCTGCTGAAGAGGGGGCAGATGTTGACTTTGCAGGCAGCTGCCTGGGGCTTGGAGGCCTTTTTTGCCTTCCAGCTCTTTGATGTTGCTCTGGTGCTGGAGGTTCCTGCCCGGAGAGCTCTGCCAGCAGAAGGGAGGCTGTGAATGAGCTTTCAGCCCTTTCAGACAAGTGCAGCTGGAGAGGAGTTTCAGTGGCCTCTGGCTCTGATTTTGAATTAACCCAAAGGCTTTGCCTGAAGCAGAACAGCCTCCTGTTGGCACAGTCCCCAGCTGGTGGGAAGTGACCAGCAGCTGGGGACAGCAGCACCTTTACCCAGCGTGTCTGTAGGCAGAAGGGGACGTGGCACTGCGAGTAAGGACCACAAACAGATCCTGTGTCACCCCTGGGTGTGTTCAGGTGTCCCCTCCTGGGCTGGTGGTTGATTCAGGTGCTGTGTCACTGCCTGCTGTGCAGTACAGGCTGTGGTGTTTAGTTTCGTGTGCTTTGGTTGCCACAAACCAGGTGTATATTGATGCTGCTTTTTCCTAAAAACGAGGAAGGCCCTTGTGCGCTGCCTCTGCCCCAGCCTGGACCCTGTGAGGCAGAGTCAGCCTGCTGGCAGTAGGTCTGCTTTGAGTGGTTGCCTGTGCTTGTTCTTGCAGGTATTTTCCTCACCCTCAGGGTTCAAAGGCCATTGCTGCTGCAGGGCAGTCCCTGGGGAGTTTGTTTTTTTGCTCCTCTCTGAATAAGAACAATTCCTGTATCTTTGGGCTGGGCCTTTTCACAGCAGAGAACAAATGGCCAAACCTTATGGCAGTCTGTTACCATGTGGTTGGGAAGTCTCTGCTGCTAAGTTGGGATCTATATAAGAACTAAACCTGTCAGACCCCAGAGGAGCAGGCTTTAGGGAGGGAAAAATCTGCCTAGGGCTGATGCTAACATTTACACAACTACCCCACACCTGGTGGCAGTTGTTTGCATGGTTTGTTCCATGTTGAACCTTGTCTTTCCAGTCTCACATCCCATAGCTCGTGTTGTTCAAAGCACGGTCTTAGGACCAGCTTTGATTTCTGCAGGGAGAGGTCTCCCATTTCTGTGCGTGGTGCTTCTGCTGGTCTGAACCCACCTGGCTGCAAGAGCAGGTGACTGGATGGCAGACGAGAGGATGATTTTTTCTGTAGCAGACACACAGCAGAACACACCCAAAAACTGTGTCAGTCAACCCAGAGGATGCTGTTGATCCAAACCTCTTCCTTCCTTTCCCTACTTTCTGCATTGCCCAGAAGTTGTCCTCAGGATGAGGATGTAGTTTCTCCTGCTTTTATTCCAGCAGGAGCCCTCACAGTGTAGCGCTGCTGTGATCAGACAGTCCCACTGTGCTGTTGTCATCTCACTGCCTTCCATCTCTCTTTGCAATGCCAAGTCTTGCCCTGACGCCACCAACGAGCCTTGAATTTGTTAGGAGGGATCTGTCGAGTGTGATGTGTGAAATTGTTCAGTCCCCTCACTCGTGGTACACCCTCGTGCTGGCCATGGCAGGAGTGTGCCTGTGCCAAAATCAGTCAGCGCCGTGTGGATCTCACTCTGTGCCATCAAACACTGCATCGGCTCTCAAAGGCGAACAGCGAGCGCCAGGGGAGAAAGGGAAGTGGAAACATCTCTGAAGAGACCTGGCAGTGCTGCAAAGCAGCCAGGAAGTGTGCCCTGGTCACAGATCCCTCCCAGATCACTACCTGAGCTCAGGAACACTGGTCTTGAAGCCGTTGCTCTCAGGAGAGGGTCACAGGTATTGAATCCGTCAGCTAAAGAAAACCTCTGTCCTCATCCCTGCCCAGCACAGTGATTTTTATTACTCTGCAGTGGTTTTTATTACTTTGGTTCTGTTCTAGCAAAGCAGCATTTATTTTGGAAAGACTGAAGCTAACTACACTTTGTAACCAGCAAAACTTCAGACAACTGATCATCTCCTTTAAAGTCTTTTGTTTGGGGTCTAAATCTGACCGTGCTGGGTGTGTCAAAGGCTGCAGCCAGAGTTACCAGTGCTCAGCCGTGCTGGAAGCTGGAGTGCAGCTTTCTGAGTGTTTGACCAGAAGACACCTCCGTACTCCTTTTAAAGACACTTTTCTCTGGCCTGGCAGTGGGTAGTAGTAATTCTTTTGCTGTGTTTATTTTTTCCTTCTCCTGGCATTTGCTGCTCAAACCTGGTTGTTGGATAGTCCTGTGCTGATGTTTAACAAACCTTACAGGGTGTTTCAGTGAAAAATCACCTCAGACTTCTCAGCCAGATAACGTGGGAGGACTCTTGGGGAAATGCTGGAAGAGTATTTGCAGGGAGCAGGGAATAACACTGCCAGTGTTGATCTGCTGGGGAAGAACATCTGTGTGCAGTGCTTTATTCAAAGCAGATGGATGGCAGAGGGGGAAGGGGGGATGTTTAACCCTTGGTTTCAAGCCAACATTCTCCCCCTCAGCTGCTCTAATTCGGTTGCATTTTCTGGTGCTTAAAATGCTGACTCCTTCTTTTTCTTTCCTTCTTGTAAAGACCATCCTCGATGGGGAGCTCTGCTTCCAAAGGGTTCTGTTAGCAAACACTTATGTGGTGATTTTTGTTATTTTGAACTGTATGAGCAGTGTGTTTGATCTCGTTGTTGCATCTGAGCGTTTGACACTGATTGAAGATAAAGACATGAAGAATTGTGTGTTCCCTCGAGAGAACATGCTGTTAATGCTGCTGCACAGATGAGGAGTTGGAACAAGGGATGCTCTGCCAAAGCAAAGATCTGAACACAGGGTTTTACACTTTTTAAGTCAGTGTTGAAACAGGCAATTTTCTTAGGTGGGTGCAAGGTAGATTTTTTGTTAATGCACAGTTGTGATTGTTGAGGAGAAGGTTCTGCTGCTTCTCTTTGTTTCAGCTGTCCCAGGTGTTTGTTTCAGCATTTGTTTCTGTTGCCCGATTCAAGGTACCAAATAATATTTCAAAGAAAGCGGTCTTCTCAGCAGTCTGGGGGAGCCTCTGTTGCTACAGCCCCTGTTTAGGGACTGCAGACTCTGAGAACAAGCAAATAAGAGTGAGCATGAGCTGAGGTTTGTTTTGAATGAGACCCTCAGGGACAGGTAAAATGCAGGCAAAGACCTGGAGATGTGTTTTAATTTCCTGAAGTATGGAAGCGTGTGTGTTATTTGTTTGCCTCCCCTCTGCCCCACAGACAGTGAGGAGTTACAGCCCTTTGTAAAGGTGGGACAGCTTGGATTTCCTGTCCCCAGTTCAGATGCCAGACCAGGGGCACAGTAGCTCAGGAAGGTTGAGCTCCAAAGGCACTGGGGGACAGTTCTTGTCCTGAAGTCTTACAGAAGGCAGAGAAATGTGCTTGCAGGAGGAGAAGGGAGGGGTGGCAGGATGGAAGGCAGTGTTACAACTGTGCTTCCATGATTTGACTTCTATTTTAGGAGATGTGACAGAGTTTTGATGCCTGTTTTCTTTGCTGTCACATTAGGCTTTAGTGTCAGATGTGTCTGATATGTCTTCAGGCACTTAAAACCTTGACTCATCTGAAAAAAGAACCAAACCCTGAATATTTTTTTTGTCTGAGTGGTTCTGTGTCTGTCTGTGATGCTCCCAGGTTGAAAACATCCTGCTGCATGACCGTGGCCACTACGTCCTGTGTGACTTTGGAAGTGCTACTAACAAATTCCAGAACCCTCAGACAGAAGGGGTGAATGCGGTCGAGGAGGAGATCAAGAAGTAAGTGTACTTTGCCTTTTCAACTCAGCTGCAGTTTGTATATGTGAAGGGTAATTTTTCTTGTGCTGGGATTAATTTTGCTCAGCTTGTTGCAGCAGATTGGCTGTGCTGCATGGCAGTGTCTGCTGCAGGTGAATGAGTGCCCGGGGGAAGGTGAAACAATAAATTGAGCTTGATGTAATTGCTTTGGACCTGGAAGAGTGAGATTAATGCAGAGAAGCAGCCCCACCTCGGCGAGGCAGTGACCTGTTCTGTCCTGTGCAGGGTCAGGCTGTCTCTGTCCTTCATCTGTCTTGGCTTCTGTGAGCTCCAGACAGGGATGGCACAGTCCCATCCCCCTTGAGCTCCCGCTCCCCGTGGATCCGGGCCCTGACTGGGGCTGATCCCGGCTCTGCATGGGAAGTGTCAGGTCCTGGAGGGGTTTAACCCAGCTCCTCCTCCTGCCCCATGCACTGCCAGCTGCCGTGGCAGCATCTCTGGTGCCCCTTGGTGCTTTTTGGGAAGGGGGGTTCACCTGCAGTTCAGTGAGGCCTGGATCAGGCGTGGAGCACACCCCAGGGCCTTGGTCTTGCTGTAGTTTTAACATCACTGCTGCAAACTTGCCACTCCTGTTAATAACAACTTTCTGGCTAGTTAGAAATGTGTACAGATGCCTCTCCTTGTTGTGATTCAGCTATGCCTGCCTGGATTTCCTAGATTTGTTTGACTGGGGTTTTCAGAGTGCTCCTAGTCCGGCTTTGCAGTCCCCTTGGAATGCCCTATTTGTACACTTAAGCCTACAAAACCTTTGCCTTTGGCAAAGCTCTCCTGTGGTCAGGGTAAGCAGCAGGCAGAAATGACAGACCTGCTGATAGGAAATCTTGTCAGAAGAGCCTCCTAATCTGTGGAGCAGTTTCCAGCTTTTCTGGTTGTTGTTAGGGTGAGGCAGATTCTTGCTGTAGTTTGAGGCACACAGGGACCCTTCCCTTGCTTACAGTGGCTCTGAGCAGGAGTGGAAATCTGCTTTTTAGGAGCCACATATCCAGTTACAGTCTCTGTAATACAGTTGGCCACAGCCCTGCAGTGAGGGCACTGCAGAGGACATTTGATTACTGACCTTGTTAATGCTTTGAATCCTTGAATGTTTCTGTTCTGGTTCTTAAAATGACTGTACAGTTTTGTGGTGAATTCTGTGCTTTAGGAAGTATTGTGATTACTATTTTGGCTTCCCAGGGCAGTTTGAGGGGTGTTTTATTGTTTGAGGTGTGTAGCAGGTGATGCTGTTAGAAGATTTTTCCGACAGATATCTTTAGTATCCCTTTCCCCAAAATGAATAGGGAAAGAGTGAATTTTGAATTATTTGGGAATATGACATGCCTGATACACCCCTTTTGAACTCCCTGATCCACCTTCCCCTGCAGGTACACGACGTTATCCTACAGAGCACCAGAGATGGTCAACCTATACAGTGGCAAACTCATCACTACAAAAGCAGATATATGGGTACGTATGGGAACCACTGGGCATCCTCCAGCCAGGCTGCTGCCATTGCCATGTCAGGGAGACGGGGCTGGCCTCGTTTTCTAAGAGCTTGGACAGTTTCTGAATGAAGAGCTCCTCTGATGATGTGTTTGATGAGTTCCTGCTGAGCAGGGAGGCTGGTGGAGAAGACGTGTGTACTCCTCCTGTGTGGTTTGCATTTAGAGATAGATGAAACTCCAGGGCTGAAGAAGGAAAATGTGATTTCATATCTTAAGAGTTAAACCAGAAAATTCAGGATATTGTGGCTCATTGTGCCTGGGCTTAGTTAGTGTGTGAAATCAAAGTTCTGGTCAGAATTGGGTAGAAACCTGAGAAAATGGCCCTGCCCCCAGCAGCAGCAGTGTGCTGATCCTGTGTAACACAGGGCTGAGTTGTCAAATTGGCCAAAGGCCAAACTTCTGCGCTGTTTCTGATGATCAGGGCAATCCTGCTACGCTCTTCATGGTGAGAACAAAATCCAGCTGTGATAGAATCCAGGCCTGGCTAACTTGATCAAGGGGGAAAGGCTCCTCTGGGTGGGACAGAGGTGCGAAAGAGTCTGTGCTGTTCGGAGTGCACTGGCAATGCAGCAAGTGTTTAAAATCATTTAAAATGCTAATTGGGAGCTTGTTTAGTGTTTTTTGGAGCCCTGAGCTAGGAAGTAAGATGGCAGAAGCAGAAAAAGAGAGTTTTGATGTATCTCCAATAGTTCTGCATCTACAAGAGGGAGAATTGCTGGTGTGACATCTGCTGAGAGAGTCTCGTGTCCTCAGCGAGCTTGGCTGGCCCCGGGGAAGCAGCAGCTCCTGTGGGAGCAGGTTTCACTGGGGTCTGTAGGATCAGCCCTGCACTGTGCAGGGTTGCTGGCCTGGAGGGAGTGGAGAGGGGAGTGGAGCTGTGACAGTGGGAAAGGACAGGGCCTCAAAGGCAGCCAGAGGAGAACCAGGATTTGCACTCCTTCCTGTGATAGTGTGGAAAGGGGGAGATCCAAAGGCTCTGCTCTTCCTGGCGTGGCAGGAATTCTGTTCCAGTGACACTTGGAGCAGTGTGTGGTGGTGAGCAAAGTGGGGCCTCAGCTTCCAGGCCTGTTCCAGTGCTTGTCCTGCTGGCAACCTCCCTTTCTCTTAAATCTTATCAAGGTTATTTTAAACCAGAGTGCAATTTCATTGTGAAACCCTGTGACAAAAGGGATGAGCTGATGATGAGTTTCTTAGGATTAGGAAATGTTTCCTGCTCCCCCCTCTGAGATCGGGGCAGTGTTTCATAATTAGTCCTTTGTGCAAAAACTGTTTTCTTTTGCAATAGGTGGTGGTTCTTGCTGCCAAAAGCAGCGTGACAGTAGAGGCAAGGGTGGTAGAACCTGGCAGCCTGCAGAATGAGCTGTACTTCCCTGGCATTTATTTATAGCAGTTGAAAGGTTGTTTGAACTTAGTCTTAGAAACAGTTTGGGTTTCTCTTTGTGAGAATAGATGTATTAACGATGATGGTTGCCATTTATTTGTGCTGTTCCTTTGCTCTTTCCTCCCAGCGTGTGGCAGAAGGGCTCTGCCTGTTGGATGGCACGAAGGGTCGCGCTCCGCGGAGCCGTGGGGAGCGCGGTGATGAGCAATCCCCCGGATCAGTGGCTCAGCCTAACGAGGGAGAGCTCTGCATGTGTTCATCTTCCCCTGCAGCTGTGCCTGTCTCAGGTCCCTCACAGGGCGTTGGTGCAGACCTCCTGCTCCCTGCCGTGCCCTGCTTGCCTCAGTTTGGTGAATCCTTGCCCTGTTCTCTCTCTGCAGGCCCTGGGCTGTTTGCTGTACAAGCTGTGCTACTTCACCCTGCCCTTCGGGGAGAGCCAGGTGGCCATTTGTGATGGCAACTTCACCATTCCAGACAATTCCCGGCACTCCCAGGACATGCACTGCCTCATCCGTGAGTGTCTGGTGGTGCTGTGACCGACTGACAGGCCCAAAACAGCACAGGGGTTTTGGTCTTACATCCCCTGCCCCTGCAGTAAAAACATCAGGTTTTCTCTCCTTTTCAGAGGCTTGCTTGCACACAGAGGTGGTTAAAGTGATCTTTTTGGTAGCTTAGGAGATCACTCTTGGAGAGACAGTCATGACAAAGAGATTTCTGTTTGGCCAGGCTGGAGTGAGCTCTGTGGAAAGGCAGGAACACAGACAACCGTTTGGTTTGAGTCCTACAGAAACTTGCACAATAAGCCTATTTATGCAGAAACGTATTTCTGCAGTAATAAATCTGTTTGGATAAGGAACTGAAAAGACCACAGTGACTTAGGCTAGTGATAAGAATTCATCTTCTGTGAACTGGGAAACAGAACTGAAATGATTTATAAATATCCCACTGACTAGAGTGAATGTGTAATTAAGTGTACAATGCACTACTCTTGGCAAAGCTGGGACAGCTCTCTTGTTTCCAGCAAAGCTTTTGATTTTTTTTTCTTTTCCTAGCCACAGTCTTGACTCACACAGAGTTGGATGTGTTTGCAGAGCAGGCTGGTATTTTCTTTGCTGATGTGGGGGTATCTGCAGTGGTTCCTGTGGCTGCCCTGTCTTCCTGCCCTGCTGACACACTGGGGCTGGATCAAGCCCTTTTCCTGTGGCTTCACTTGGAGGGGCCCAGTCCCACCCCAGGCTATTCCCTGACCAGGCAGCATTTCCCCTCCTTGCCCCAGAGGCTTTGGTAACAGCTGCAGGTCACAGCTCTGTTGGAAAATACGTCCTGGTCCATCCTGACTGTCCTGCCCTGTTCCTAGCTGAGCCCATGGTCAGCCCAGCCCTGCTGAGCCTGCACTGACCATGTGCTTTGAAGGAGACAGGACACCCTGTTAGCACCTGGTTGTACCAAATTTAGGGTCGTGGAATTGCAAGGGACCTTAAAGCCCATCCAGTGCCACCCCTGCCATGGTAGGGACACCTCCCACTGTCCCAGGCTGCTCCAAGCCCTGTCCAGCCTGGCCCTGGACACTTCCAGGGATCCAGAGGCAGCCACAGCTTCTCTGGGCACCCTGTGCCAGGGCTTCCCCACCCTTAGCACAAATAAGTCCTTTGTTGTATCAAGTCTGATGTGCTGCCACAGCTGGCTGCCCTGCATCCGTGTGTCCTGCTGCTCTGATCTCAGCATCTCTCTCTCTTTAAGGGTATATGCTTGAGCCAGACCCCGATAAGAGACCTGACATTTATCAGGTCTCCTACTTTGCATTCAAACTGGCCAAGAAGGACTGCCCGGTGCAGAATGTCCAGGTGAGCACACAGGAGTGGGGGGCTCTGGGAGGGGCTGGGGAGGCAGTTGCTGAATATTGAGCATTTGGCTCAATTCTGTTGGTTGTTCCCCAGTTCTGTAATTAGGAGGGTTTTCTTGTTTGTTTGTAACAGCACAGTTTGGTTTGGATTTTTTGGGTCAGGAATCAGGGTTTCTCATGGTACTTACTTCTGTTTGTCTCTGATTTACCTCCTCACCCAGTCACTAGTGTGAGGCCAACCAGGAGATCTTATGCATGTGAACATGGAAAATTAGGCCATGCTTGGGAAACCAATTTGATTTCCAGGCATGCTCATCATAGCATGTGTAATTTGGCCTGCACTTGGGTTTAAACGCAACAGTTCTGGGTCTGTTGGCTGGGACTTGGCATTTGAGCTGCATCAGACCTTACACAACCATCTGCCCCTTCTTAGTGTGTCTTTAGAGACTTCAGCTGAAAAATAGAGCTGACAATTATTTTCTTATGTTGTTATGGACGCCTGTGACAGACGTTTTATTTTGTTGTTTCTACGTAAATAGAAACTTAGGGTTTTTTCCACATGTTCAGGTGCTTATTTATGGTCTTTATGAATAAGAGATAGTTTGGGTATTATTATTCATGTGTTTTTATAGCATCATTAGTAAGTTTTGTCACTACTGTCCCCGCTTGTCTTTTAAAAATGCCCAGGTTGTGCTGTGGACCTTTGTGTTCATGTTCCATGTTCAATGGTCAAAAAGCTGAGCCCTCTTTTCTTCCTTTGTAAAGACCCTTCCAAGCTATGTCTCCCCATGACATGAACTTTGAGGTGTTTGTTATGTGTCCAGCATGAGGAATAATGGCTTTGGGAATCCTCAGGTCTCCCTGTTTTATTGTGATGCTTTTGCACATTATTTCTTACTCGGTTTTCTGCCCTCAAAATACTAAATTGGTTGGTTTTGGGATCTGCAGAACTCTCCAATCCCTGCGAAACTCCCAGACCCAGTTAAAGCAAGTGAAGCTGCTGCAAAGAAGAGTCAGCCAAAGGCCAGGTAACCCCACCTGCTTTTCACTGCCCTCTTTTGTTGCCTGTTGTCTCTGCTGTTCATTAGCAAAGGTGTATTTAGCTGCTTCCTTGGGGACATGAGTTGCCAAATGGGGACAAACACTGCGGTCCTGGGGTTTCTCCAGTGCCAGGAATAGCCCTGAGCTCGTGGATCTGAAAGGCAGCAGATGCAGATAGTGGGGGAGTTTGTCTGCAGGGAGGTGGGATTTGGGCGCTCCTCAGCAGGACTCAGCAGCTCTTCATCCCAAAGGCTCTGCCTGAGAGCAGCACTCGGAGTTCTGGCACTTGGATGAATCCAGTGTGTCCATCAGGAGCATGGGAGTACCTGAGAGCAGAGTCAGGAGAGAAACTGCAGCTGCTGCAGTGGCCCTGGGATCAGCCCAGAGAACAGGAATCTGCTGAGAAACTGCAGCAGGGTCTGACCCTCGGCACACCATGACCTGACCCCGTGGGTACTGCACAAAACTGCTGTGATTTCTGCAGGAGTCCTGTCATTTCAGTGGGGAAAACACAAAAGCCCAATTGCCTAACCCACTGTAGTGCTGTGGGTTTTCTCTTGCTGCTGCTTGCTCTGCTTGTGGCTCTGTAATTGAGATTTCTTAGTTCTGCTGGACAAACCTGGTCTGAAGTGGGATGTGCCCTGTCTGGCAGTCCCAGGAGTCTGTCCTTGTGTTCATAACTGAGCACGGTTACTCTCCCATTAGTCAGGTTTGTCAGCTACCAGAAACAATCTGGTATCAGGTTTGTTAGTTATCAGGGACAGTTTGGTATCTACAAACCACGGTGCTCACAGAAGGCTGGGGGGGTGGCTGCTCCTCTCTCTTGCTGTGCATTTTTGGAGCTCAGTAAACATTGAGCAGAGATCAGAAGAGTTCAATGACCTGATTCTGGGGTGTACCAAAGTTAAAGTACATCTAAAGATGGCAATTTAGACAACTCTGCCCAAAGGTACCAGCTGCTCATGAGCTGACTTGTGTCCCTCATGTGCTCATTCAGAAGTCTGAGTGGATTCAAGCAATATGTTGTAAGAAATAGTTGAATATAAGTTGAGTGGTTTTGACAAGTCCCAGCTGTCCACCAGGAGAAGATGCCACAATTGGCAGAGAAGTCAGAACGACAGTGTTGGATTAATTGTTGTGAATGCATCCAGGAGGTTTTACTGTGCTTGGTGTGTCTGGGTGCTCATGAGTGTTTTACCTTTGTCAGTCACACACAGCTGAAGTGTGTGTGAGTGTTTAATCCTGCTGTGTGTTCTGTGCACCAGCTGCCCAATTCCCAGGCTGTGCTCACTGTCCTTCCTTCTTCTCCTTCCTTAACAGGCTCACAGACCCCATCCCTACGACAGAAACGTCCATAGCACCCCGCCAGAGACCTAAAGCAGGACAGACCCAGCCCAACCCTGGAATTCTGCCCATCCAGCCAGCCCTGACGCCCAGGAAGAGAGCCACAGCCCAGGCAGCCATTCAGCCACAGGGTGAGTGACGTGTGTCTATGTGGTCCCTGCACCCTGTGTGCCTCAGGGCACTGACCTAACATTGGGTTTGGGTTCTTCTCCCAGTTGCAGGCCCGGCTGCCCTGGGCAGTGCCCAGCCCTCGCTCCCTGCCAGCACCCCCCAGCCAAAAGCAGCCCCCCAGCAGCCTCCAGCCCAGCCCCCGGCCAAACCAGCAGCAGCGCCCCAGGCACAGCCCCAGGTCCCCTCAACACAGCCCCAGGCCACCCCTCAGCATCAGCAGCAGCTTTTCCTGAAGCAGCAGCTCCTGCAGCAGCAGCAGCAGCAGCAGCAGGCTGCCTACTTCCAGCAGCAGCAGCAGCAGATGATGCAGGCACAGCAGGTGGGTGTGTGCGCCGGGTTCATCACATCCCCGTCTGCAAGGCTGGAGCTTTGTGTTTGTGGCAAGCTTCCTGTGCTTTTGGGGGAAATGGGTGCAGCTTTTAGGCGTTTCCAGTGTGTCCCCAGTCCTCTAGCAAGATGATGGTCTACGTCCACCACACCTCAAACCTCTCACCCAGCGGTTGTTTCCCAGTTCCCAGTGATGCAGCAAGGAGCACCCGCGCAGCAGCAGCTGATGCAGAACTACTACCAGCAGCAGCAGCAGCAGCAGCAGCAGCTGATGGCCCAGCAGGCAGCCATGCAGCAGAAGACCACAGCAGCAGCAGCAGCTCAGCAGAAGCAGCAGCCGCCGGCGCAGCCCCAGGCCCAGCCCAGCGCGGCCGCACCGGCGCAGCCGCAGGAGCAGGGGGTGAGGCCCTGGGGGAAGGCATGGGGCACTGGCACTTGGGCTGCTGGCAAATGCTCCTCTGCCAGCTCCTGTGTGCTGGGGACTCCTCAGCTGGCTTTTCAGAGCCACAGAGCCCAGATCACAGATGCCAGGGGAGGTTGGGGTTGGATCTTAGGAAAATTTCTTCACCCAAAGGGTTGTCCAGCCCTGGCACAGCTGTCCAGGGCAGCGGTGGAGTCCCCATTCCTGGGGGATTTAACAGACATCTGGATGTGGCACTTGGGGACATGGATGGTGGTGGCATTGGTAGATCTGGAGAAATGTTTGGACTTGATGACCTTAGAGGCCTTTTCCAACCCAAACAATTCCGTGGTTCTGGGGCCTGATTAGTAATAACTCAGTTACTACTGAGTCACAGATGTCGGCGCTGACCTTGCTTCCTCAGAGATGTGCAGTTGTTTGGGTTTCTCATTCCAGCAGGATGCTGGACTCCGGAATTGTGCTCTGGGTCCATAGAAAGCAGATGAGTAATGGATGAGTAGAAAGCAGATGAGGAGATCTAAGTAGCTGCTTAATGCAGCTTCTCTTCATCCCCTGTCACGTTGCCATAGAAGACAGGGGAGAAACTCTCTGAAACATTATTTGGACTTTAAACACCAGGATGGGCACCAGGCACCAGAACTACTTCATGTTGCTGCTTGTTTGGAAAACTTTTGTCTGATGCTCAGGGAAAGGCACAAACAGCTTCCTGGTTGTTCCCAGCACTGGGTTAACTTTCTAATAAATGCAGGGGGAAGGAGACTTTTCAAAGGACACTTTTGAAAGCACCGTATCTAAAAATAAATAAATCAATCATCCACTTTACTGATCATCTGAATGTGCACCTAAAATAAATGCTCTTTACTTGATGGAAAATACGTCCGTGTGCAGAGGAACAGGCAGCTGCCCCCAGGGAGGGGCAGGGAGCTGTGCCAGAGGGCCAAAGTGCTCTGCAGGGCAGTGGGAGGAAGCTGTGCCTCTTGCTTCCATTGCTGTGCAGTCCCATCTGCTCTTCCCTGGCTCTGGGAGCTCAGAGGGGTGTCCCTAACTCTGATTGTGTGCTAGGAGTAATCCTGGGCACCAGGCAGGAGGAGGCTGCCAGTGTTTGTGCTGCACCTGGCTGCAGGTGTGCAAAGCAGGCAGTGTCTGATGACAACCCTGGAAGTGTCCAGGGCTGGGGGGGGCGAGTGGCATCCCTGCCCATGGCACAGGGTGGAACTTGGTGACCTTTAAGATCCCTTCCACCGCACACCATCCCGTGATTCCATTATTGCAAGGGTACACAACTGTTTGAGTCCAAGCTGAGGGTCCCTTTGTGTGCTGGCTTGTGAGCTGCCAGTTAACTCCCCTCTCCAGTTTCCTTGGAAGTGACCTCAGGAGTTCATTTGACTGATAAACTCAAAAATCCATGAACTGAGCAGTGCTGGGGCAGCTGTTTGCTCTGCTCTCTGAGGTGTCTCAGGGCTCTGCCATATCCCCCCTCTGCTGTTGCGTTTCCAGCCCTGGTTTGGGTGGGGGATAGGCTCGGAGCTGTTGTGTTCCTGGACTTGTTCCTGTTCTGGTGAATGACCTGGGGCAGGTCAGTTTGTTGGAGTTGGGAGATTTTCAGTTTGTGCAGACAGGTTTTGAGTGATGCCCATTATTACTCTGTTCCTTTTAGAGCAGAAATGCCTCAAATGGAGCACTGAATCAAGAGCTTTGCTGTGATTTGCTAGCACAAGAACAGTCTTAATTTTATTAAATCAGCTAGCTTGAAAATGAGCCTTATTCCCCTGGTAGGCTGATCAGAATGGACACATCTGGACATGTTTCTGCTCCTGCAGCAGTCAGGAAGGAAAAACAGTGGTTGGCTCATTTAAAAAATGATAGTGAAGCCTGCTGTCTGCAGAGCAGAGTCTCTGAGCAGAAGACACCTGGCCAGGACCTGTCAAAACCTTTTCACGTTGGGAGATTCCAGCTTAATGAGCTCTGCCTTCATTCCTGTGGCAATTTCGGCGCTGCCCTTTTATCTCTCAGCACCAAATGTCCTGTTCTGCAGTGACCTACATAGGAGCTGGGTGCATGGGGAGCAGGCAGGTCACTGCCTTTCTGCAGTGAGCGAGTTTGCCTGGAATGCCAGAGGAGAAGCATGACAGCTCCCCATTGTTTGCCTTCTCCCACTGGGGTTCAGCACCACACTGGGCATGTAACTGTCTCCTGTTGCCCTCTTAGGTCCTTCCAAGCCCTTCATCTTGGTTGGAAAAGGCCTGGGAACAGGGAGGCAATGCCCAGGCAGGGGAGGCAACATGCACAGCTTGCTGCTCCTTGTATTCCAGTTTTTCTGTTTTAAATCCAGCAGCGATACCTCCCTGACAGACAGATTGTGAAAAATCAAACAATCACAAGTGGTGCTGTTGTTTATCGCTACAAAACCATATTTCAAGTATTTATGGGTTTGTGAGTGTAATAGAAGACTAAAGCAATGGAAAAATGAAATCAGCGTGAGGAAACCCTTTGCAGTTTCCAAAGGGTTTGTAGCTGGACTGTCTTGGCTCACACCTAAACCAAATGTGCCTGGTTTTCTCCTCCAAATTTTAATGACAAATGTTGCTCCTGTGGTCCTTGCTTTCTTTTTGTTTCCTTCCCCGTAAGAGAAAGTTTTTTGCTCAAAATTTCTGCACAAGGCCTCCACCTCTTTAGGCATTTGACCTGTCACACGTTACCTGCAGGCAGCGCTGTCCTTCACCTTCTCCCCCTCCCTGTGTTCCTGTGACAAGACTCCTGTGCTCTGTGATCCGAGTTCTGCTGTGGATCTCAGCCGCTCTACCCCTGAGCAGCTTCGAGTCTTTGCCAAGTCCTAATGGAGGTTTTACCTCCAGAGCTGCACCACAGAAAAGGGAGAGAGTCTCTGCCTGTGCTCTAATCCTGCAGAAATACTGCAGAGCAGCAAATCCCCCCTGCCACGATGCCTTTGCTTGTCTGGCTTTTCCCCTCCGGACTGTCCCCAGTCCACAACTCGAATGCTGGGTCCTCCAGCAGGAGCTGTTTTCTCCCTGTGGCTGCTGTTCCCAACCAAGGACGCTGTGCTTTTCTCCCCTGGCAGGCACAGGCGAGGCAGCAGCAGCAGCAGCAGAAGGCTCAGGGCACGGCCCCCGCGCAGGGGCAGAAGCTGGGCTCGCTCACGCCGCCGTCCTCGCCCAAGGCGCAGCGCGCGGGGCACCGCCGCATCCTCAGCGACGTCACCCACAGCGCCGTGTTCGGGGTGCCCGCCAGCAAATCCACCCAGCTGCTGCAGGCTGCGGCCGCCGAGGCCAGCCTCAACAAGTCCAAGTGAGTGCCCAGGGTGGGGACAGCCTCAACAAGTCCAAGTGAGTGCCCAGGGTGGGGGCAGCCTCAACAAGTCCAAGTGAGTGCCCAGGGTAGGGGCAGCCTCAACAAGTCCAAGTGAGTGCCCAGGGTGGGGACAGCCTCAACAAGTCCAAGTGAGTGCCCAGGGTGGGGGCAGCCTCAACAAGCCCAAGTAGGTGCCCAGGGCCTCGGTGTGGGGCGTGGAGGGAGGGCAGTGTCAGGCTCTGGGAGGTGTTTGATGCAAAGCTCTGAATGGAGGTAGCCACAAAACTCTGAGGTCTGAGTGAGTCTTTGCCTTCAAGAGCTCAGTTTAGGGCTTGGCAGAAGGTGCTGGAAAATCTGATGCAAAGTCCTCATGAGTCCTTTGTGCTCCCAAAAAGCTTTGGTGACCAGGGCCTTCTCTGGCTCACAAAAGCAGTGTCATTTCAGCCGTGGCCCTGGTGTGCACTGCATTCTCACTGCTTGACATCAGCACCTCCTGAAGGTTGGACATGATGGTCTTAGAGATCTTCTCCAACCTTAATGGAGCTCTGATTCCCTTGGAGTATTTTCTGGGCCACTTTTCTTGTCTACAGGCAGGAAGCCTTCCCATGGGCACTGCAGAGAGCTGTTCCCAGTGGGATGCTGGTTTTAACCCCTGAGGTGCAGGTGCTCAGCCAGCTGAGGAGCAGATGAGGCTGAGCGCTCCCAGGCTTCCGAGCATGCGACTGCAGTAACTTACAGTGGATGCTTTAATTGGGAGGTCATTAGAGTGCAGTAGCTCGGACCAGCTGATAGTGCTGGCCAGAGGATTTCAGATGGGTGATTAATGGCTCTTGTGTGGTGTGATCACATCCAGATCTGCTTCCACCACACCCTCGGGCTCGCCAAGGACCTCTCAGCAGAATGTCTACAACCCCCCCGACGTGTCCACGTGGAACCCCTTTGATGATGACAACTTCTCCAAGCTCACAGCTGAGGAGCTGCTGAACAAGGACTTTGCAAAGCTGGGGGACGGTAGGTCCGTGGGGTGCTTTCACACCTGCCTGCTCTGGAAAGGGAAGATGCCACGGAATGGGGATGCTTTTGGGCAGGGACTGCCTGCGTGCCCCATATTATTCCAGTCCTCTGGCTGAGTCCTTCCAGTTTCTTTCTGTTTGCAATTCAGTGGTGCCTCAAAGGCAGAGGTAGCAGCTGCTTTTGACAGTGCCCCTGCTCAGGTGCCTGTGGAAGCCACAGTTTAAACTCTGCTTCATCTGCAGTTGGGATTTGCAGGAGGGGACTTAAGTCACACAGTGGAACAGTGTCCTAAAAATACAGACAAGCAGCCTACTTTCAGAATAGAAGTTTTTCCCCTAATTCTGGGTCTGCATTCCAGGGAAAGCTCCAGAAAAGGCAGGCAGTTCCACAGAGAACTTGATCCCAGGTTTCCAGCCGGCTGCGCCCGCAGCCCAGGCGGATGCGTTTGGTGGCTCTTCCTTCACTGCTGGGCCAGGTGAGTGTGAACATGAACAACGTGGAATGGCAGCTCCTGGTCATAAACTCTTTGAAAGGGAACGAGAACTGATACAAACTGAGCTGGGCCTTGGCACTGGGAGCTGCAGGGAGTAGGGTTGGCACTTCAGGAGAGGAGGTGTCTTGGGAAGGTACAAAGGATGCATTCCCTTGCCACAGTTGGGTGGCAGAGACCAGGATACTGTGTGGAGGCAGAGGTGAGTGAGGAAACGGAGCCCCTTAAGTTCCCAAGGAAGCTTCTTAGTGTGTAGAAGTTCCACGGAGCTCGTAACGAGGAGTAAATAAAACCTGATGTGTGCAGTGAGGGAACTGGCTTGGAGGTGTTGGTCAGACCTGCTGGTCTGTTTGGAGGAGCAGGGGAACAGGGATAACGACATCTCTGCTGCAGAGTGAGGACAGCAGGGATGAGTGAGCAGGGAAGGTCCTTGGAGGAGAGCACGGTTATTCTCATAACCGACGTGCTGAGTGGTGAAGGCAGTAAGCTCTGCACTGGCTGGGCTGTGTGGCTCCAGAGTCCTTGGCTGGTCTGAGGAGTTTCTCTGGAGAAGCCTCTGCTTGTGGGACCTTGTCTGGTGTCTCCTTTGGTCCTTGTGTCCCAAGGTTTTGCTGTGAGCAGCCCCTTCTATGCCAAAACCCCTTAGTGAGTGCTGGTGCTCATTTCTAATCCTTCAGCATCAGTTCTCACTGAGTGCAGCACAGCCCTGCCAAGCACAGTGGTGGAAAGCTGCTTCCAGGAGCTCCAAATGCCAGGGATCCTCCTCCCCCTGCCTTGTGCAGCCATTGTTGTTGGTGACAAATGCACCTGGTTGATGCCTCCCCACAGAAGCAAACAGCTGTTGGTGAGAGGAGTCTGGGAAGAGACTGAAGAATCCTTTGTGGGGCAAGGAGTGACAAATCCTTTTATGCTTATTTCTGTTTATAAAAGGAGATTTCGAGGGGCTTGTAACAGAGCTTGGTATGTTGGTTCTTACCTGAGAATTAAGGAGTTGAAGTCCCCGATACAGGAGTGCTCCTGGGGAGCTGCTTTCTGGGTTTGTCCAGCTGTAAGCAGTTCATGGTGTTCCATCAGCCTTTGTGGATGATGTTGAGCAGCACCTTCTGCAAAGCCTGAGGAGCATGTGTGTGCCCTGGGCTCTGTGGTTGCTGTACCATGGTCAGTTCTTGCAGTGTCTGTCTTTAAAATGTGCCCCTTGACTTTCCAGTCCTGGGGTTTGGCACAGGAAGGTGTCTTGGAAATCTTGGTGCTGGGCTGGGCACTTCCAGCCCTTCTTTCTTTCCTCAGAGGCAGGAGCCTGTCCCAGTCTGGCTGGTGCAAGATGCTGCATCTTTCATTGCAGACACAGAGGCCCCACACGGGCTGTGTGTCCTTCGTGAGGCCTTTCACCTTTTGTGCTGCTGTGAAGGGAGATAACAGCTCTTCCCTGCCAGGGAATGTTCTGAGATCTGTGGGTTAAATTGTGTTGGAGAGCTACATGGTAACAGTAGTTTGGTTTTGTTTGGTTTTTTATTCTCTTTAATAGCAGTGCACACTTGGTCAGAGTGTGCCTGTGTGTGGTTGTGTCAGGCTGGAGCTGGGGCTGTGCCTGTGCTGGGGTTTTGCTTTGTGCTTTCTCCTTTCCTCTTCTCTGTTCACTCTGCCTTTTCTTTCCTTTCCTCTTCTCTACCAGCTGAAAAAACGAAAGACATTCTGAGTTTGGACTCTAGCCCTCCTCTTCTGACTGTGCCTGATCCTTTCATTCCTCTCCCGTTATCCGACACGCCAGGTAACCAGAGCTGAGGGCTGGAGGGGGGCAGAGTCTTGGGCTTTGTTTTGACCTCTTAATCTCCTGGTTCTGTTTGCAGGCACACCTGAAATCCTGGGCACTGCCAGGCTCTGCTGAGCTCACTGGCAGCAGGGATGTGAGATCTTGGTTTTCATGGTGGAGCCTGGGGTTATCTCATTGTTTCTAATGCCAAAAATGTTGGTGTCTTTAAAGAATTAGCATTCAAAGCCAAAAATTATTGGGAGGGCTGGAGCACCTCTCCTAGGAGGGAAAGCTGAGAGAGTTGGAGTTGTTCAACCCAGAGCAGAGAAGGCTCCAGGGAGAGCTCCGAGCCCCTTGCAGGGCCTAAAGGGGCTCCAGGAGAGCTGGAGAGGGACTGGGGACAAGGCATGGAGGGACAGGACACAGGGAATGGCTTCCCACTGCCAGAGGACAGGGATAGATGGGATATTGGGAAGGAATTGTTCCCTGTAGGGTGGTGAGGCCCTGGAATTTCCCAGAGCAGCTGTGGCTGCCCCTGGATCCCTGGCAGTGTCCCAGGCCAGGTTGGATGGGGCTTGGAGCAGCCTGGGACAGTGGGAGGTGTCCCTGGGCATGGCAGGGGTGGCACTGGATGGGCTTTAATGTCCCTTCCAACCCAAGCCATTCCAGGATTCTATGAGAAATAATCCCCAGGTAATTAACTACCTGTTCTGGCTTAAGCTGTTTTTAAATTGTCTCCAGCTTTGAAATTGTAGGTTTTATTATTGTTAATCTTTCTTTCCTTTAAGAGTCAGTGTTCCTTTGGCTTCCAAAGTCTGTTGCAAATTTGAGCATCTTGTGAAGCACAAGTTACATGTGACCTTTTCTGATTTGGCAAGAGTTTCTAGTGCAGTTGGTGCGATTTAATTTACTTTGCAGTGCTGCTTCTAAGCCCTTTCCTCTGTGCACATTTCTGACTGCAGCAGCCAACACTTTTTAGCACAAGATTATGTAAGTGCTTAGGAGCTTATTTGCAAATTGGTGGGATTTGGAAAATGGGAATGTTTTTATCTTGGAGCCTCTCAGCCCTCTGGTGAATGTGTGTGACAGGTCCCGTGTCAGGGAGCCCCAGAGCACCACTGCAGCTCCCATCCTTGTCCTGAGCCCAGGCTCTGGATCAGTGATGGTTTGGAAGACCCAGGCTTCAAAATGTACTGTGAAGATGGCATCTCTCCATGGAGAGTTGAGCAATTCAGGAAAAAAATAAACCTCTTTTTTTCCATAACTCTGTGGAACTTTCCTCCTTCTGGTGGATGCTCAGAGCCGAAGAAATGTGGTTTGGTCTAAAAGGAATTTTACCCATAAATGCAGTTTGAGAGTAGAAGCAGAACTTGGGAGTCTTTGTTCCCTGTGTGAGCCCTGCCAGGAGCTGACCTGCCCAGCTCTACCTTGAAAACAACCCACAGAAGGCAGCTGACTGCATCTTCTCCTTCTTGCTCCCCCCCCCAAATGCTACTGGAAGTGTTGGTTGTCCTGACTGAAGTCACCCAGGCCATTTATTTCCCCACCAGCATCCTCAGCTCGCAGTTGGACACCACGATGTTCCCCTTGTTGCATCTCCACAGAGCAGGACCACGTGGAGCAGCAGTCGCAGCCTCAGCTGGGGGAGCTCTGGAATTCTTACTTGTAGAGGAACCCCTGTGGAGGAATTGTCAGCCCTGCCCTTGGGGCAGCTCATCAGAGCAGCAGAGGATGCAGGGTCTGTGGTGCCAGGTTGCTCCTCCTGCAGATCTGAGCCTGCCTGGTCGTGGATCTCTGCAGGCAGGTGCTAAACCTGCTCTGCCTGCTGCCTGGGGTTCTGTTCAGTGCAGTGGATCCCCATCCATGGGGACAGGACATGCAGGAGACCTGGCTTTGTTCACCTGAAGGTTCCTGCCAAGACATCTTTCACTTGTTTGTTCTTTTTAGAGTAAAACCTGAGGCCAGGAGCTCATGAATATTTTCAAGGACTAGGGCTACAGACCAATCCTTAGCTTTGAAACTAAGAGGGGTTGTCTGCTCATAAACTCAGCAGAAAAGATCAAACTTCTGGATTTTAACTCAGGTTTTCAGCCTGTGTGTGTCATCCAGCAATGTCACGTTTGTTCTGCTGTGTCTGTGTTGCCTGTGCAGGAGCATCCCCAGCACAGAGGGCTTGGCCCTGGGCTGTGCTGCCTGGCAGCTCAGAGGTGTTTGCAGGGGTCAGCAGAGCTGGGAGTGGCTCCAGGCTCCAGCACAGCACCTTGCCTTGGTTCTGTGCAGGAACAGCTGAATATTTGCTTTCTGTTTGGAATATTTTTATGCCTGAGAAGATAGAGAATCTCCTTGCTTTGAAAACATTTTACCTCTGTCTTTATCAGCTGGGAGAAGTGGAAGTGTGAGCCTGCACCCTGTGCCTACCGGGCAGGGTTGTTCAGGGAGGGTTTCAGTACCTGGGTGAGGTTTTATTGGGTGTTTGTCCTACAGAGCCAGTCCTGGGGGCTCTGCCCTCTAAAACTGCAGCAGCTGAGGACTGCTAAAGCTCAGCTGCTTTTTCTGCTTAAGCCACAAACCTCCTCCATCTGGCACCTGAAGGTGCAGGTGGCATCACCTGAGTGTTGGTCAGAGGCCTTGGCCTCTCCCGCCTTGCAGAAGGGCAGATGTGGTCGGGTGGCAGTGGGTGGTTTTCAGTGTGTTCCTCCTCCTCCAGTGTGTAATGGCTGCAGTTCTTAATGGAATTGTAACTAGTGAGAGGAGCTGGCAAGAGGGATGTAAAAATATGGCAAAACATCTGTTAAAATAAGGGAGAATTAAATATTCATGCTGAAAACATATTTCCTTGTGTATGTACAGGGAAATGAGCCAAGTTCTTCTTAATGAGCTTATTTCAGGCTTCACCACTGACTAACCGTGGGGTGTTGGTCAGGGGAGCTCTGGCTGTGGGGTCACTCTGACTGATGTAGGAGGGTCTTCTATTTTTTTTTTGGAACAAAATACTTGATGAGATGTTTTTAATCACCATAACTCTACTCCAGGTTCATAAATTCTGAGAAAATAACTGGGTGCCCAGCTATGTCTGGGTGTTTATAACAACTGTCATAAACAACTGTATTTCTGCTGAGAGTTTATTTGCCCCAAGATGACACATTGAGATAAAGTAGTGACACATGCAAGTTAGGCATGCACAGCAGCTGTGAGTGTGCACTAATGATCTGAGTTTACTTCTTGAGTTGGGAAGATGGAAAAGGGCAACTACTCATGTAGGAACTTGATGGATTTATTGCTGTATTGAGAGGACAAGATGTTGTGATGATTTAAAGCAACAAAGCCAACGGGCCACGAGAATCCCAACGAAGTGAGTGTAAACAGCATCCAGTGTTCTTCTGCCTGGGCTTTGAGTTTGTTCTTAGGGGGGGGAAATTTATTATTTTACAAATATTTGAGATCTTGAACACGAAACTAAAATTGCTTGATTTTGATCTCTTAAGGAGCCACTGTTAAGTGTTGTCCTTTACCCTCCATGGCGTTTACAAAGTCCCGTGCATTCGAAGCATTCCATTTGCCTTTATTCCCCTTCCCTTTCTGCTCGTGCTGTGTAAGAACCCATCCCATTTCACAGCAACTCCATCAGGAGAAAATCCAGTGCCTTCCCTGGACTAGTCCACGTGCTCTGTTGCTGAATACCATGCAGGGCCTCCTTTAATCTGTTAGTACTTGGTCAGTCAACAGGCAGAAACCCTCCCCAGCGACAAATCTCTGCCCACGCTGGTGATTCCCTCCCGCCTGCAGCCCCGCTGACCTGGCAGGATTTTCACAGCCGTGTCTCTCTTCCCAGCTGGCCCCCGAAGGAAAGGACTCTGCTGTGTGCTCTCTTGAGCTGTCTGTGCTGTCCCAGGGCAGCCCTGCAGTGAGTACCAGCCCCGTGTGTGGTGCTGCTGCTGCCCCTCCTGCCTCGGGCATGTGCATCATGTCCTCACCTTGGCACAGAGCTCTGCCCTCTGCTCCCTTGTTAACGTGCAAGTTTCTCAGGAGTCCTTGTTCCTTCTAATAGTCTGCTCTAACCCAAAGCCCCTTTGCCTTCCTCATCTCTTGATTGATATTTTGTCCTAACTCTGGTGTTTCTTGCTGCGTATTCTTTGTGGCTGAAGGGGTGTGTGGCCAACAATAAAAGCAGCATGGCAACAGAGAGTGTCTGGCAGTGGTGGCTGCAGATGCAGAGTCTGTGCAAACTGACTGACTGTAAACTCCATCAGGTTTGTGCATGTGTTAGAAGAGGGATCTGAAAACAAAGGTCAGTACTTTCTCACTGGATTGTCCAAAGCTGTGCTTCTCAGCCA
Organism: Coloeus monedula; assembly: GCF_965178545.1. NCBI lineage: Eukaryota > Metazoa > Chordata > Aves > Passeriformes > Corvidae > Coloeus > Coloeus monedula. The sequence continues at coordinate 4,658,293 of NC_138808.1, read as the reverse complement.
GTGCATGGGGTTTGGCCTGTTTGCTTGTCCCAAGACACGAATCCAGAGTTAATTCAATGGCTTCACTTCCTTCTTATGTTGGTGCAAATCAGAGGAAAGGCTCTTGCTTTCATTCCTGGAGGAAGTGATTTGGTTTTCCAGTCTCTGAAACCACCAGCATCAGCCTCTTGGGGATGCTCCAAGACCCATCAGCTGTAGGCTCTTGCTCTGCTTTTTCTGCAGCTGTTTTTCTTACTCTGACAGGAAACAATCAGTAATTTCTTACTGTGAGGAACAGGGAACTTGACAAATGTTTCCCATTCTTCCTTGAAGGCTGCAGTGTGTAGCTGGGCTTTACCTCAGGAAGGGGCTGATAGAGCACTTTTTAATCCCCCTCTGTGCTTTTAAGCTTAGACACCTTCTAAAAGCTTGCCATGGTCGTCCCTGACTGCTGCACAGCCCCAGCAAACCTGCCCTGGCAGGGCTGAAATGGGGCAAAGCAGAAAATGAAATACCAGTGGTCAGCTCATCCTGAACTGGGTCAGATTTACTTCCCTGTGGCTGGAAAGCATCTGGCAGGTTTTCCATAGGCTGACGGAGGAAAAGGATGTCTCCAAGAGGCAGCTTCAAGTGGGAGCACAGTGATTGGTTAAAGCACGCATTTCCCAGCTGGAGCTGATGAAAGCCCACCCTGAGAGCCCTCAGGAGCTGTATGAGGTCAAATACCTCTGTAAGGGGTTACCTTTTCCTGACCTTGTTTATCCTGGGGCTTGTTCATATGTCTGCATAGGAATGACCTGGGTTTGTCTATTGGATTTGAGGCATTTTATCTCCTTCCCCTTTCATCCTGATACCTTCTTGTTTTTGTTGAACTCCTCAGCCTCCTGAAAAGGGATAAAAGTTCCTTTAAATCCTGCACTGAGGGATGCAGTGGCTGCCTGCAACAGCACTGGCAGATCAGCACCAGCAATGAAGGAGGCAGGAAAGGAGATCTCGTTAGACAAGAAACAAAATCAGACAGAGAACCACTGACAGCCTAAAGCTTTGCATAAAACCAGCTGGGCCCTGGGACAGGAGGGAAAATAAACATGTGGGGAGAATACCATGTTTGTTCTCAGAATCTGTGTGGTCAAAAATGTGGCTGAGCGCAATAGGCAGCTCTGGGAGCTGTCTGGGGCAGTTCCAGTGTGTTACAGGGAAAATCTGCACTACTGCAACAGGAGCAAAGGTAAGAGAGGAGGACTGGGAGCCCTGAAGGGGGATCTAACAGGAATGATTGCTGGGTGTGTGGGTTTGAAGCTGCAGGTTGGGTGCAGGTGCCCTGGGAGGAGCTGGGCACTGACAGGCCCTTGGCAGGAGTCTGCCTGGATGGAGCATGTTCCCTGTCTGCTTGTCCCCACAGCTCTCGGGCTGTTTTCCCAACACACCATAACCACTTCCATCCTCCTTAGCCCCCTCCTGGCAGCATTAACACCTCCTTGTGCCAAGCCCCTGCTCCCAGCCTGTCCCTTCTGCCCCTCTCTGTGCCACAGAAGCCAGGGATGGCACCTGGATGCAAATCCAGCCTCTAAAATGGGGTGTTCTTACAGGTGGGAAGGGTTCATGTATATTAAGGCTGCTGTTTCCATCACATTTTTCCTTTCAGCTGACCTTTTTCACACCTGTAATGATATAACAGGTGCCTCTTGGGCTGATTTTCAGGTTTCCTTCCCCTCCTGGTTGCTTCAGTATGATGTTGGCTTTGTTGTGGGGAGTAGAATTTGTCCTGCTTTGAATGAGCAGTTCCAAAGCCACTAGACTATTTTATTATTTATATAGAGCAAGAAAAAGGGTGGATATTATTCCCACATACGTACCAGTGTAATTTAAACTTTTCTTGGGCATTCTCAGCATGGCAAGTCTTACACAGCAGGATTCCTGTGCTTTTGTGCAGTTGTGAGCAGGGTTTCTTTGGATAATAAATAACAACACCAATCTTTGAACTCAAAAATTAAAATATAGGTGTAACAGTTTGGTAACATTCTAATGTTAGATTATAAATGGAGTAATTTCAACGAGTTGAAGTGGCAAGATTTGTCCATGTGGAGCAAATTTTATCAGAGCTGTTTTGCTGCAGGTGATTACTTCTAGTAGAGCCTGAAATTGTTCTTTACCTTCTTGTTTTGGGAAGCAACCCTTGTGAAAGCTAAATAATTAATCTCATTACTGCAGACCTGGTTAGCGACTGGGAAATCACTCATCCACCAGATGAATAATTGAGATTAACTTCTTGCCCAGGCTCTCTGAGTGTCTGTGTGAGGGATGACAGGAACCTCAGGAGTTGTGCTGCTGAGAGTGACATGTGTGATTTGAAACCTGGTGGTGAAAGAATTGCTTGGTGCCTGGGCAGCTGCGTGACCCAGGGCAGGCCCTGCTGCAGGGGCTCCGTGTCTGGTTCTGCTGCAGCTCCTCAGGGCTGTGTTCCCTCCTCAGGCTGAGCTGGCCCCGAGGCTCTCAGCTCTCCTGGCTCTCCTCATTACACAAACACTAACAAAGATTCCCACCACAGGAAGGGGAGGGAGGGGAAAATTATTTCTTAAATGTGGGGTTCAGCAGGTCACGTTAAACTTACGGGTGGCAGTGCCAGAGCTGTGGGCTGTTCTACAGTGGCTCCTTGGGGAGAGGAGCCCATGGTGGGTGAGGATGTCCTCACCTCTCTTAGGAGGCCGTGGCCCTCTGATGCCTCTGAGTGATACTGAGGGACAAACTTCATAACAGGGCCTGGTGGGACAGGACAAGGGATGATGGTGTTAAACTGAAGGAGGGTGGATTTTAGATTAAAGAGAGAATCTTTTTACAGTGAGGGGGGCGAGGTCCTGGCACAGGGTGCCCAGAGCAGCTGTGGCTGCCCCTGGATCCCTGGCAGTGTCCCAGGCCAGGCTGGACGCGGCTTGGAGCAGCCTGGGACAGTGGGGGGTGTCCCTGCCCATGGCAGGGGTGGATGGGCTTTAAAAGGTCTTTGCAGCCCAGGCCACTCAGGGTTCTGTGCTGGAGCTGTTTGCACTCCCCTGCTGCAGATGCTCCTGTGGGCTCACACACCTCACAGCGAGCCGTGAACTCAGCACCTCATTAATGTTGTCTTTTTCTTTCTTTGCTTTTTCTCTCTGTTGCCTGCCTTCCTCCTCTTCCCACTTGCCCCAGAAAAACTGATTGAGGGACTCAAATCTCCCGAGCCTGCGCTCCTGCTCCCCGACCTCCTGCCTGTCGCTGACCCCTTCGGTAGCACGTCAGACGCTGTCAATGGTAAAGCCCCCAGGCCCTGTCCCCTGTCACACAGCATGGCCTGCCCTGCATGGTCACTCCTGTGCACCCCTGGCTCCCAGAGCAGCCCCTGATGCTGGGGGGACAACGTGAGGGAGGTGATGGGTCGTGCTGAGACAGATGTGCCTTTTCTCCGTGAGATGGGCACTGAGCAGTGAGGATTTTGGTCTGCACCTGAACTCAGGGGCACTGACTGGGCAGTGACATGGCACGGCTGTGCCTTGGGTGGTGTTCTCTACATAGAACAAAGTTAATTGCTGATTGAAGAAGAACATGGCAAAAATACCTTCATTTCTGGTCAAGATTTTGTGTTTAACCATGGCCCAGGCACTGAGCTGGTCTGTCTCCATGGGCCCTCAGCAGGATGAGGAGGAAGGACAGCATTCCCTGGACCTGGGGAGTGCTGGGGGTAAACATGCTAGGCTGCTGTGAGCCTGGATGCAGCAGGCCCCAGGCAGGGTCAGGATTTTGGAGTGCTGCAGAACTGTGTTTTAATCCACTTGCCAGGGGAACTGAAGACAGGCACTGCAGGCTGCAGGTTGTTGCCATCAGCTGCTCATATGGGCTGGGGCCCCATGACCAGCTGGGTGTGACCTGTGGCTCTGACTCACTGTAAAACAACTTCTACTTCTGCAGTTTTTGGCAGTTGTCTGAATTTTAATGATCATTTACTCTGAGTGCAAGGGGACTCCAATGGTCACTGTTCTCCTTTTGCTGGACAAGGATCTTGTGGATATTTTCTTCCTGTTCAGCTGCAGGGCAGGCATTAGTAACCTGCTGTTCCACTCTCTGAGTATTTCAAATTGGGCTTGTACAAATTTAAATAAATAAATAAAGCCAACGGAAAGCTGAAACCAAACAAACCCTTGAGCTGACACATACTACAGGGTCACTAAAGGATTCAGACAACTCCTGCCTCAGTTCCTTCTTTTGCTTTTCCTTGCAAACTGACCTCTGGCTTCTCCTCTGCTGTTCTGCCCCTGTGGAAAGGAAAACCTGACGTAGCTGTGGAGAGCCTCATCCCAGGGCTCGAGGCCCCGCTGCCGCAGCGCCTCGTGTCCCAGAGCGAGTCGGTGGCCTCCAACAGAACAGGTTGGTGAGGCAGGAGGGGGCTGGGGGGGCTCTGAGGACCAGAAAGCTCTGGCTGCTTCCACGGGGGCTGCTCTTCCCACTGCTGGGACCTGGGGCCTTGCTCAGAGAGTGCTGTGTGATTCCCCTTCTCCTTGTGAGGAATGGAGAAGGTTCTTTCCCCAGAGGGTGCTGGGCACTGCCCGGGCTCCCCAGGGAATGGGCACGGCCCTGAGGCTGCCAGAGCTCCAGGAGCGTTTGGACAGCGCTGCCAGGGATGCCCAGGGTGGGACTTTGGGGTGTCTGTGCCAGGAGCTGGGCTCTGATCCTTGTGGGTCCCTTCCCACTCAGGAGATTCTGTGATTCCATGGTACAGTGTTCCTGGAGCCCACCATCACAGACCTGTGGGTGCTGCTGCCTTGCTCCCATGAAGTGCTTTAGAACTCAAGAGCAGTCACTGATCTGTCCCGTGGGGGCAAGAAGCAACTCCTGGCCCTTTCTCATTGTGCAGCCTCGATTGGGCCACTGCCCACAGCAGATGGACTTGAGCTCTTCTCAGAGGTCTCTGGTGGGGCTGCACTGGGTTTGAAGCTCTCCCCTCTCTGCAGAGCTCCCACTTTAACCTGGCTCTGTGGGATTGCTTTGTCTGTTCAGCTTCAGAGAGACAGAAACCCTGCTGGAGGTGCTGAGACTCTCTGCCCTCCCTGAGAGGAGTGGAATCTCTTCCATGACAAGAAATGGCAGCATTTGTGCTGGCTTTGCACCAAAGCCGTGCTCGTACCCTGCGTGTGGGTGGAGGGGAATGTGGGAATGTGAGCTTAACACTGTTTGTGTCCTGTTCAATGCCACCCTGGGATGCTCACCTGGATCCAGACTCTCTCACTGGGGAAGACTCTCTGCTTGACTGTTCTCTGCTCTCTAACCCTGCTGCTGACCTCCTGGATGAGTTTGCTCCCGTAGCTTTTGCAGCTCAGCCTCACAAAGGTAAACTGGCCCTCTGCTCTCGGCCCTGGCCTGCAGCTGATGTGAAGCTGCTCCTGGTTTACATAAACAGATACTCTGACCTGTTCTGCTGTTTTATTGTCCCCAAGCCACTGTTTTGTTTTCTTCCCAAGCTGCTCAAACTTGGCATGTGCACTGAAGTACTAAGGGAGAAAAAAAATCAAATATTCAGCTTGACTGTAAAGACAGAGTTTGTTAGAAATGGTGTTGCTTTCCTTGCAGTGGGGATCCAGCAGAAGGGATCCAGCAGGCAGGAAGGGTGGGCTCTGTGCAGCCCTTCCTCAGTGAATGCATTCTGGGTTTGCTTTCTCCACGTGGGATTTGAGACCTGTGGTTTTTCTGCATTATTAATTCCAGAAGGGAGCCTGACAATCATCTGTCACAAGCTTTTGGAATGAAAGGAATTTTTTTTTTTTTGGTTTGTTGGAGTTAGCATCCCAGGCAGATCAGCTCTTCCAGTCCTAGAGAACGTTGTCCTTCTCAGGAGAAGTTCTTGAGTCCAGCTGTAGTGTCACAGCAAACATGAATGAGAACCTAAGGGGGAAGACCAGGGCGACATCTGGGCTATTCATTGCCCTGAAAGAGAGGCCCAGAGCATCAGTGCTGATTCCTGGGTGCCCCTCAGAGCTGGGTTGTGCTTTGCTCACTTGCTGAGTATCCCTATAGCAACAGAAATGCTCTGGCCATGGAGGAATTGCTGCAAAAACAGTCTGTAATCAATTTTTACACTTGATGGCACTTCAGAATGAGTTTGTGTTTTCCATAGAGCTTTTGGGTTGCACAGGCAGTTGTTCTAATTGCTCAGTGCTGTAATACACTCCTGTGCCACTTTATTCTGCATTGAAGTGCATGTGGAGCAGTTCCTGCTCCATCCTGGGACACAGCAAAGCCCAGATGTGGTGGTGTGGCTTAATGAGAAAATGAATTAACAGGCCCTGCATGGCTCTCCCAGGGCTGTCCCACTGTTCCTCTGGGATGGGAAAGGCTCATGTGTGATGAGGAAAGTGAGACTCTCTTAGCAGCAGGTGGGGGCAAGGTATTAAAATCTTCCAGAACTCATTTATGGCTTGTTTTCAAACCCTCATTTTTAGCTCGGGGTGTGGTTATTAACTGAACATCAGTCTCACTCTTAATTTTTTGCTTAGTTTATCTAGTCCTGTGATGGTGATGACATAAAACACCCCTGGGACAGGTGCTGCTGTCCCTGGTGTCATCAGCCTGTGGAGCTGCAGTGGGACCAGGAGGGCTGGAAAAGCAGCCGTGCTCTGATCCTTTTATCAGTGGGATCTGGGCTCTGAGTGGGGACTGATCCTTCAGCCTTGCCACTGCATCCTTTCCTCGTCCTTCACTGGGCCCTTTGCTGGCCCTGGAATTCGTGCTGAGCCTTCAGGGTCCCTGAATTTGCGTTTGCTGAATTCAGCACCAATCTCTGTGTGTGAGAGGGGGGAGGATGTTTCTGCTTGGGGTGACACAAGTCACTGAGCCGAGTTCCAGAGCTTTGGAGGGGTTGTGCCTGGGTGGGGACATTGGCCAGCCTTGCCCTCTCCTCAGGGCTGTCCCCAGCTGGGCAGTGCTCCTGCAGCAGCCTCGGGAGCTGTGAGCAGCTGTGTGCAGAAATGCCATGGCACTGGGTACTTGCAGGAGCTCCAGGGCTGTTGGGAAGAGGCACAGATAAATAACTCTGGGGACAGAGGGGTCCCGATGACAGTTCCTGTTAAGATGAATCTTTGTGTGTTTGACACTTTGCACTGCTCTCCTACAACCTTTGGGGGTTGTTTTCCCTGGGTCTGATCCTCCAAAGCACAGAGTAGTTCCAGAGTGGTTCCTGGCCTCATCTCGCCCCAAACCTGTTAAGATCTTGGCAGCTTTAGGTAGAAATCTCTTACTCCCAACAGGAGTCAGACAGGAATTCTGGGAAAACTGTTGGGTTGATGTGTCCTTGCTGGGCTCTCAGACTTCATACAGGAATTGAGGAGCAGATCTTGGAGGGTATTGGAGGTGTCTGAGGTGACAAGTGGTGATGCCCAGGGGAGGGTGAGAGCCTCTGAAGATACCTGATGAGGTGGATAAATGATCTCATCTCTGGAGATGGTTGAAAGTGTCTCCCACCAAATGTTGAACTGCAGCTGATGTGGTTTGAAATCAATGGAATTATCTCCCAGAACTGCCCTAGAGGCCTTTAGAAAATCTCTCACAGCATCTGGGTACTCTTCAGGCAGGTAAACTCCTTGGAAACCTGACTTCATGTTGCCATTCTTGTTTCATTGCTGCGGGTGAAAGCTCAGGGTTTTGTCTCATGTAGATGACTGGAATTTCTTCTGTGGTGTTTGTTTTTTTTTCCCCAGCCCTTTTCCTCTCCCTGTGCATGAGAGCTGGGAGCCAGAGAGCCAGACTGAGCTCTCACACCATGCTCATGACAAAGAACACCTTCAGTCCTTGGGCACTTACCCCAGGCCTGTGCCACGGCTTCCAGCTGAGCCCTCAGACTGGCCAGGTTTTGTTCTGGGTCTTGTGACTTGGCTTGCTTGGTTTGGTTTGATCCCTTCCACTTCTGTATTTAATTGGCTCTCTTCTTTCCTACCCCGACTTACCAACTTTATTTCACCTTTTAAATGAAACTCCTGCTTCTAAACGCTGTCTCTGAAAACATTAAGATGTTCTAACATTTCCTGGCAATTCTAACCAGCCTCTCTGCTGTCTTTGCTTCTTTACCCTTATTTCTCTTCTATGCTGCAGAAGATACTAACCTGATATCAGGCTTTGATGCTCCTGAGGGCTCTGAAAAAGTGACAGAAGATGAGTTTGACCCAATTCCAGTGTTGATATCCAAAAATTCACAAGGTAAGCCAGGATGTGAGAGTGAAAAAAGGAAGGAAAAAAGGCAAACAGTGAATACATAAATTGGTTTTGGGGCAGTGGTGCTGCAGGATATGTGACCAGTTCAAATCCTGAGCTGTAAGATACTGTCAGTGTGGTGTTTAGTGAGATGCCTTTGGCCTTGGAATTCCTGTAGATTCTCTGCTTGGGAGATTTCCATGTCCAAAACCAGACATGCAATATTTGAGTTCCCATGGGGTGATTTCTCCCAGCCTGCCAGGAGGGCACAGACCCCTCAGTGGCTGAATGCAGTGAGAGCTGTGTCCTCCCACCTTCTTAGTTACTGTCCAAGCCTTCGGTCTTTTAAGTGAGCTTGGCATGAGGCACAAGAAAGGATGATAATGATGATAATCCTTTATAGCCTAAACTCTTGCTGGAAGTGAGGTTTTTTCACTTCTGGTTGGTGTCTTTCACAGGTGGGAACTGAGTGTGAGAGGTTTGGTCCATGTCCCCACCTCCTCTGAGGAGCTCTGAGCAGGCAGAGTCTGTAGCACAGTGGCTGGAAAGCTGCTCATTTTCACCATTCTGGCACCAGATCCCCTTGATGAGATCCTTGCCAGCAGCCTCAGCCCCACGGGGGTTGTGAAGAACCAGCAGCACTGTTGGCTTAACAGCAACAGTTGTGTTGTGGTTTTTAGCTCTTCAGGGACAGCATCAAGCAGCATTTCACTCGTGGCCAGTGAAGGATCAGTGAAGTGGGTCCCCTCTCTGCAGTCACCCCATTGAAAGGATTTTTTGATGACAGCCTTTGATGTACTTGTGGAGGTTTAAAGACAAAGTCAGGACTTTTTTGGTTTTTTGTGGTTTTTTTTAAAGCTTTTTTGCCTTTTTTTTTTTTTTTCAGTTTGGTCACAGAACCTTTTGGCTTCCCTAAGTCCCAGCTTTGGTCGCAACAGGAATGTGCTGAGCCCCTGCTCTGCACTAGTCTTGGCTTTCAGAGGCTGACACTTGTTAGAAACAGTTCAGACATTACAAACTCTGCTCCTGCTGGAATCAGAGGAGGTTTCTCCCAAGGCTGGGCCAAGATAGGCCACCTTGAGTACAGAGGAGCTTCCTGGGAGGTTGGAACCAGATGGTCTTTAAGGTCCTTTCCAACCCAAACCATTCTGTGATTCTCTCCTCCAGTATCCAAGTCCCAGTTACAGAAAGTCCCACAGTAGCCCAAGCTCTCCTGGAAGCAGCTCAAAGCACCCAGAGGTGCTCCTAAAATAGCAACTAAATTTCAAGATTTAAAATTTTGACCTGTCCTTTCTGTAGGCTGTGGGAGCCCTTGAGTTGTTTTAGAGATCCCTCAGTAAGGACAGGATTCTGCAGCCTGGATAAACTTTGTGGGAAGAACAGGTTTGTAGGGATTTGTTGGCTGCTGTGCTGGTTTGGTCTGGGGGGAGAGGGTGGAAGAGCGAGCAGGGGATTCATTGCTGTCATGGTACAAATAATGAGAAGAGCTTGAGCAAATTTTCTGTTTTGCTTTGACTTTTTTCTTTCTTTCTTGATCTTGAACTTCTGAAACTGTCGTGTGTGTGTGTCCTGTTCAATACTGAATTCCTATCTCTCACACTTTCAGGTGGGCATTCTAGAAACAACAGTGGAAGCTCTGAGTCCAGTCTTCCCAACATAGCCAGGTCTTTGCTGCTGGTGGATCAGCTCATAGACCTGTAGCAGTGACACAGTAGCAGACGCAGTTTCTGTAACGTACCCAAACCTCCGGTTTCGTTGCCAGAAGAGTTTCCTTCCGTTGTGCTTCTTTGGGGCTTTGCTTTGTTTTTTGGTTTTTTTTCTTAATTAAGAGAAAAGTCTGCCAACAGGAGACAGTCACCCACCTCTCTCCCTGTCTTCCCGTGCCCTGGGGAAGATTCTGGCTCAGTTCTCCAGGTAGCCTGTTCTCTCTAAAGCTGGTAAAGCCCTGGGGGAGTTCCCTCTGCACTGTCCCATGGTCGTGTCCAGGGGAGCAGCGTGGGGAGCCCTCCTGTCCCTGCTCAGGGAGCTGTGGCTGCTCTGTGACCCTGCACCAGCCTCCTCTCCCCGGAGCAGGGCGTGAACAGCGTGTCCCAATCTTTGCTTGGTGCTTTTGGCTGTGGTTTTGGTTCTGTTCCCTTTCCCCAGGGCTGGGCAGGAGCAGGGGCCAGGTGACAGTGGTAGGGACATCCCTCAGCTGCAGGACACGGGGTAGGAGAGCTGGTGGCTCTGAATTGCTTCAGAGGAGGAGGAAGCCCCGAGTTCCTCTGGAGCAGTCCGGCCATACTCTGGTGATGGTGCACATGAAGAATTTTCCAGCTGCCCCCAGCTCGTGGTTTGCTGTAACAATCCTGCTGGGACAAACTGCACTTCCTGGGGGAGGGAAAACCAGAGAAAAGGAAAAATAGAGAAAAGAAAAAAGAAAAAACCAGATTGTTAAAGCTGCAGAAATGACCCTAAGTGAAACGTAACGAGGTTTTGAACCAAATCCATGTGAGTATGGCTGTGACTAGTGTTTCACTGACCTTTCTTTGGGTGAAAAGGGCACTGTGGCAGCAGCAGATGTATTTTCTGTGACTTCTTTTCTGTGTTTGACTGGAAAAAAAGAAAATCCCCTCAGCCTACTGTAAATTGTGTATGAAACAAATTGTCCTACGGTTGTTTGTCTATTTTTAATCCTGGTTTTAGTCAAGCATCTGGTATCTGTTCTGGGTTCTCCATTTTCTCTCGTAACTGCTATAGTGCACCCCAGTTCAGTATGGAGCCATTGTTTCAGTAGACAAAGATTCCTGTGGGCCTTTCTCCACCCCAGTCTCTGTGAACACGCATGCACTTGGTTCAGGTGGTTTGAAATCAGTGCTGCTACAACTCGATGGGTTCTCCCTTTTCTTTCCCCCTTCACACGCTTGGTTTGTCGATAGCTGGATACGCTCAACTCGTTTTCCTTGGCTTATCATGAAGTCCGGAATTTCTATCTCGTATTTGAAAGCCCTCTCTGAGCAGAAGGACTCTTCCTCTGTAGTGGAATTCTCCCCAGCTTCCTGCTCCCTGTGTTTGTGTTTGTAGCTGTATTAGTAACAGTGCAGTTCCCACGTGCGAAAGTGCGAGCGACTGAATGTGTCTGTGCTGACCTCGCTGAGAAGGGAAGAACCCCAAGTTTGTGACTCCTCCTTTCCTCTCTCCATCTCCTCCCCACCCCAACACTTAGTTTAACAAATTCTGTACATAGAACTCCCATCGGTTGTGTCTCTACATTACCCTTCTTTTAAAACCTACACTTATTAATAAAAGTATTGCTTAAGTGTGTTGTATCATTACATGTGTATACTGCACTTTCCAAGAGAAGCTTTACATGAGAACTATGGAAATGACCTTAGTAAAATTGTGGATAGAACTTTATTATTTTTTTGTTTTATATTCCTAAAGCACAGGCAAGCTGGACTGGAAAACATGAAGACGCTATAGATAGAAAGTTATTGTATAGTCAGATACTGAGATTATATGAAAAGAGAATGGATTTTAAAAAGTAACCATCTACTGTATATTAGAAACAAAGATTTCTGTGAATTAAAGTACTTTTAAAGAATGTTTAAGATTTTAAATCTAATGGCGCTTGTTCAAGGGTTCTGGAAAAAAATGACAAATGCACTGGGTTGTTAATAATGCTATTAAATAAGCAGATGTGAATGTTTATTTTATTGCTTTTTCAAGTAGCTGTTCATGGGTATGGGTGGAAATCCGATATTTTAGAGACGTCTGTTCTTAGACCTCCTCCATCAGAAAATATTCACCATGTGTTTGCAGAACGAATGGAAATGAGAGATGAGTGGAGATTGGGGATTCATTTTAAACTCTCCGAAACTGTGAGTGTCCCACAGGCTTTGGGTTAGTGTTGGTGCTGCTCAGAACTGAGGAGTTGGTTTGAAAGCTGCTGCTCTGAGGGCACAAACTGAACTTCACCCCGTGTCCTGTGGGACATGGTTGGTGCCTGGCATTCCCCTGAGGGCCTGAGAACGAGCCTGTTGTGGCTTGGTTGGAGCCTTGCCTGGAGCCAGGGGAGATGTTTCTGTCCCCTCTGAAGGGCTGTGGGGCCGGGAGGTGTTCAGTGACAAAAGCAGTCTGTGAAATCCCAGCAGGGCTGTTCTGCTCTGCCCATGAGCAGTGCCCTCGTGGTGGGATGGCACAGGGGGCTGGAGCTGGCAGTGGCACTGACTGTTCTGGTGGATCTCCTGTCAGGGTACTGCAAACACAACCACAGCACATGGAGTAATTTCCCTTCAAGTCAGGGTTGTGCTTTGGGTGCAGGAACAAACTCTGGGTTTGGGTGGCAAAGGTTCAAAGGAGTAGTTGGAATTTTGATGTTGGTTCTCACTTACTCTGTGGGGCTCAGGTTGGGAAAGGCCCTGCCTTTGGAAACCTCCTGGTTCATCTTTAGGTGGGTGAGCACAAGTTCAATCAGCCACCTTGTTTCTGACAGTATCTGCTGTGTTGGGAGCATCTGTCCCAAAACAGAAGGTGCAGCTTCCTGGGTTTGGGCTGTCCAGGTCTTCTCAGGATCCCTTGGGACTTCCTTGGCCAGGGCTTCAGGTTGCTGTACAACCTGCTGGGACAGTGGGTGGAGAATCTTGGCTTTGTGGCAGATCTGCATCTTCCTGCAGCCCACTCATCACAGGCCAGGGCAGCTTGAGCCAATCTGTGTGGAGCAAAATTATTTTTAGAGGGAGCTTCTTGTAAAGGATGATGATGGTGTTCTTTGGCCTAAAAGCTTGCAGGGTACTGCCTCCAGTGGCTGTGCAAAACCACCTTATTTAAAACTTGATTTAAAAAAAACCCCAACGTTATTGCAATGAAATTTTGGATGTGATTCAGGCAGAGTTCAGCAAGTTTTGGGGTACCTGAGCAAACATGAACTGTGGGGCACATGGGTCCCTGACTCCAGGAAGCATCACTGGGCAGCCAGGGTGCTGCAGCAGCAGCTCAGGTGGGGGCATGTGGAAGGTATTTTCAGTCAAACTTTTGTACTTCAAGAACTCCCCTGGGAATCTGTTGGAGTTGCGGAGTAGCTGGTAGGGATGTGAGGGGATCATGGATGTGACATGGAATGCTCTGGTGAGTGGTGCTGATGGGCAGCTCAGTCACCAGCCGTCGGGGGAGCCCAATGTCTCAGTGCTGAGGTGTGGGCACTGCACTCTGAACTGCACCACTCCAGCAGGAAATGCAGGCTTGGGGGAAAAACATGAAGCAGAAGGGTTCCTCTGTAGTTATTTTTGTGTCCTGTGCTGTCCATTTCCACAGGGGCAGACGCTGAGCTCTGGCTCCAGATCTCGCTGTGCTGTCCCTGCACAGCACGGAGGGGCTGCTGGCTGGGTTCTGGAGCAGGGGGCCACCCCATGGAACTGCCCTTGTGATTTTCTTAGGGGGTCCCTGACTGTACCTTAAACAGGACTCGTGTAAGTGCTGGCTTGGGCACAGCACAGCTGAGGGGGAGCCAGAGGATGCTCTTGGTATGCAGGGGTCAGACTGTTGATGAGCTGCTGGAATGTGGGGCGTGGGTTGGTGTGTTTAACTCCTGCCTGGTGCAAATGGCTGTACAAGTGTGCCAGAACTACAGCATTAAATTCCTTATCCTCTGGAACTGAAGGCCCTGGATCTGCCTCCAGGTCTCCCACTGTCAGTGGCTTTGAACAGAAACACTTAATTCTGCAAATTGTCCGATGCCCCAGGTGTCACTGACCTTTGGTGTGCTGTGGTACCTCCTTGCTGGCAGTGCTGTGTGGGGGTAGTTCTGTATTGTTGCTTAATGAGATTGCTTCTAGGAATTGGAATACAAGGAAGATCTCCACAGTGCAAGAATGAAGGAGTGATAAGTCTTTTGACCCTTTTAAAATTCCAAACTAGTAATTCTGCACACTGGTAACTGTGCTATCTTTAGCTACCTGTTCCTGTATGTTGAGTCCTGCCTGACTTTGGCTTGATGAAATCAGGAGAGTTTCCTGGTGAAGGAGTAGCTGTAGACTCCAGGAATTCCTCTGTCTCCCCTGACCTTTTTTTTGGGTCTGCTCCAGAAGTGAGATCCTCACCATTGTGATTACTGCTCTGCCTCCTGTAATAGGGAGTAAATATTTTCTAGTTTTCCTCTTGGTTATTTCAGTACTCTGCCACTTCAAGGCACTGTTTTCCTTGGAAGCTGGGGAAACTCCAGGTGCCAGGGCTGTCACCTGGGGTAAAGCTCTTTCAGGTTGCTGTCTGAATACCTGCAGAGTGTGTTCCTGGGGTACTGAGTGATGAGAGATTCTCCTTCTTGAAAAAGAGCCTGAGTGTAGTTTGGAATCTTTTTTAGTATGTGTATCTGACCTTGGAATCAAATACTGCCCACTGCTGTTGTACAGGGGTAGGGAGAATCCTCATCTCCAAGCTCCAGCTTCTGTCAAGATTTCTGCTGTAAAGCTCATGGCTGTTGCAGTGGGCATTCCTGAAACCTGAGCACTCACTGAAAACCTGAGGGAGGCTTCCCCATGGAGTAACACCCAGATCTTGGGAGTCTGGAGGAGGAGGGGACAGACAGGAACTGCCCAGTCTCAGGAGAGGAAATGCTCCCCCTGCAAAAGGGGCATCTCTGCAGAGGGGTTGTGGGGCTTTGTTGTGTCAATCCAAGCAAATCATCTGCCTGGTTCTGTCAGGCCCCCCGTGAATGGGTCCAAGACCCCACAGAGATGGGCCAGGGCTCCATACCAAGAGGCACTGCCTTAGTTCAGTGAGATTTGTCCTTCACCCTCCTGCTGTCACCAGCTTGTGGAGTGACCCCTTTTCTGTAACACACAACAAACTGCATCCAGGCCTTTTCCCAGGGAACTGTCCCTCGAGTGCCTCAGCCTGGCTGGTCTCTGATCTCAGACCTGCCAAGGCATCCATCAGCACTGGCAAACTGAAATTCCCTGGTGTCCTGTAAGTCAAGGACACCTCTGCAATGTTGGTTGAAAGGCCCGTAGTTACAGCTGCTTGTGGGAAGCACTGCCCTTGTCTTGTTATCTCTTCCCTGACCTTCCCACATGGGCTGGGTTTTGGTTTGATGGGGTATTTCAGTGTCAGTGTAGCCCAAACCCTTTTTTAACATGATATTCACAGCTGGAGAGGAGATGTCTGAGTCGCACAACCAGATGTTAACTAAGGTAAAATGCTGGTATGATGTTGTCTTCATTGTTGTAATGATGCTGCTGTAGCTCCTTCTGGGACCAAGGAACATGCTAAAGAAAAGCTGTGGACCAGTTACAGTGGGATGGGTCTGGGAGTGCCAGGTCTCGCTCATTCAGCATTAGAGAGACATTCCCTGGCAGTGGGGGTGGTGTCCCTGCCTTGTCAGTGAGTCCCCACTCAGGGGATCATCACTGTGCCTGGTTTTGTTGTGTTCAGGTCATTGTGGCCCTTCCCTGGTGGTGCCACTTGGCAGCTCTGACTGAAAGCAGCTCCTGCTGAAGCATCACTTAGATTGTGCCTCCCAGAGTAACTCAGAGCTCCTGTACTGGCCTTGGCAAGGGAGAAAACTGCTGCTGAGCATTTGGTGCCCTTCTCATGTGAATGGGTAGAGAGAGCATCAGAAAAAGTAATTTTTCCCAGAACAGGGCATTCTGCTTCTTGTGCAGTGTCCCCACGTTCAGAGCTGCATGCTGCCAAGCAGATGGGTTTACATCCTGTCCTCACTCTCTTACTCTGTCCCAAGTGTCATGGCCTGTGTGGGCACAGGCACCTGCTAACACACGTCAAAGTTAGAAAGAGAATTCCACCCAAATGTGCTGTTCTTGTGCAGAGTGGGCCCTTGGTCTGCCTGGCCATGCTCTCCATGACGAATGCCTTTCTCCCGTGGTTCAGTGTGGACTGGGGGATCCGGAGGCATTTGCATGACATGGCAGCTGGCCTTGCTCTTGTTCAGCCTGTATCTCAGAAAGTCACAGCAGCCCCTGGCCGGTGTGGGACCAGCTGCCTGGGAGGGAGCTCCACCGGAGCCGCGCTGCTCCTGGAATCCGAGAGTGGCGTCTGAGGGGAAAGCAGTGTGGACACCACGGGCTGCAGGAGAGCGAGAGAGGGTATTTTTGTAGAGGAACTGGTCAAATGTTCGCATATCTGCACTGTCTTTATTTAGCAGTGTGATGTACCCAGGTGAAGAGTTTCCCAATAAATATTGGTTTTGATGCCTAATGAACGACTACTGTGTCTTTACTTGTGAGCAGTGATGGAGAAGGGGATAATTTGTGTATCCATGGGTGTGATGGAGAGGCAGTGCCTGAGGGCTGTGATGGGTGTGTAAACGTGAACAATTAACCTGGGCAGAGTTTTCCCTGGGCAAGGTTCTGTCACTGTGTGTTGGTTGGTGCTTTGCTGTCCCTGGGTACCAACCAGCCTCCTCACCCTTCTCGTTCTTCCTGCAATTCCTACTGTTTAGTTTTCATGTGATTTTCTCCTATCCTCTTGCTAACGAGTCCAATGACACACTTCTAACCTGCCAGTAGTTCTGTGAAGGTAAGAGATCTTCTGTTTTGTCTGTGTGAGTCGTAAGGCAAACTCAGCCTTCTGGTGGGCTCTTGGAGCTGGAGAAGGGCAGGAGAGCCTCTCCCTGCACTGCCTTGTTATGCTAATGCAGAAACAAGTCAGGTCATTGTAGCTATGATCCTTGATTTGAAGTCATGGTATGGAGTGTTTGAAAACCATTTGTCTGGCAGTGGTTAAAAAGAATAGCTGCTACTTAGGATTCCCTAAAAGCTGTAGGCTGACTTTCAGTCTTTGAAATCGGCCTGTTATTTTAGCAGGTTTTCGTTTCCACAAGCCCGAGTGCAATTCCACTTATCTGTGGGCTGGCCCACAGAAAGAGAGGCTACACCAAGCAATAGATGTGCTTGGAGAGCAGCAGTGCAGGATGGAGTGACAGAACTTGTCTGTCTGCTGGAGCTTCCCTCGGGCAGCAGCGTTGGGAAGGGAAACACTCTGTGATGGTGGCTGTCGTCACGGGTGGGTGGGAGAGAAACCTCATGGAATGGTGCTGAGGGTGCTGTGTGTGCCCATGCGTGTGTCAGACATCTCCCATCCTCTGAGCAGTGGTACCCGTGGTGTCCCTGGGCCGTGCTGCAAACACCTTCCCTGGCATTTTATCTTCATTGATTTGCCCTCCCTCTCCTGCCCATTTTCCATGCATGGTGGTGGTTTCCATCTGAGAAGCGTGACATTCTTGTGTAATGTACCTCTCATTGTGACTGCTGACCAAGGAGCTGGAGCTGGGTCACTAACACTCTTCTCTTGTGTTTGTAGGTCTGCAGAGGGATCCGGGCCGGTTCCCAGCTGTAGCTCTTGAGCTCTGTAAAGGAGATTCTGGCAGTGATGGACTCGCTTTATACAAGGGTCAGCCCAAGATGCTGGAGGTGAAAGTGCAGCACAACTCAGAGTCAGAGTACTTGGCCAGAGATGGTCCTTCAAGCAACAGCTCCTTCTACAGCAGTGAAGGAGAGGGGACAGACCATGAGGGAGATATTCTGGATTGCAGCGGGTCCAGGCCTTTACTGATGGATTCGGAAGAGGAGGAGGAGACGTGCAAGCTGTGCCCAGGGTTCCTGCAGCCTGTGCCCAGGGAGAGGCGTGAGGCCTCCAAAGAAGATCCCCACTCCCAGGCCAGAGCAGGGGAGACGCTGTTCCCGGCCTTCCAGTCGCGCACCGGGGAGGTTTTTAACGAACCGGATGTGTTTGCCACGGCTCCTTTCCGAAGCTCCAGGAAGGTGCTTGATGAAGTGGATGTCTTTACCAAAGCTCCTTTTATCTGCAAGGGCAGCGCAGCTCTACGACATCCAGAGGAAGCAGATGTATTTCTGAGAGCCCCTTTCACTAAGAAGAAAAGCATGGAAGAGTTGACTTCCCATAAGGAGCTGTTCACACCACCCGTTTTCCTAAGCCAAGGAGGCGATGGCCGAGCTCACCCGATGTTCCCGTGCCTGGATTCAGCAGCACACGGGTCCGTGGCCTCGGTGAGAGCTCCATACCCTTCTGCTGGGTTTGCTCAGCCAGGCAATCTCCATCCCTGCTCCGTGAGAGCCGTGGAGGCCCAGGAGAGCGTCCCTGCTAAAGCAGTGCTGCCGGAGCAGGGCGATGTGGCCGGTGAGAGGAGCCACGGCCACGCGCTGCCCCCGGAAGCCGCGCTGGGCTCCGTGGCCAACAAGCCTTTCCGTCCGCAATCCCTGTCCAAGTATTCCCGGCACTACAGTCCCGAAGATGGGCCGGGCCTTGAAGCCAAGCCCATAGCTGCTTACAAAGTGGTGTCTCAGACCAACAGACAGGCCATAGCAGGGTCTGTCGCTGTTGTCCCACTGTCTTCCAGGACTACGGAGCTGCCCGGCGCGGATCCCTTCGCCTCGGCGCCCTTCCCTTCCAAAGCGGCAAAGCAGAAGCCTTAATGTGCTGGGAGCTGGGGGCCGTGCTGCCCGCAGGACCACCTCGTGCAGGACCTCGAACCTCTTAGCTGAACTGAATCATATAGCAATATATATATATATAAAATAATTATTATTTTTGGTCAGGACTCTATTTGCAGTGATATATAGTTGAACCATTTAAGTTATGTTTGTCCGAATGCCTGCCTCTCAGGATCCTCGTATCCTTTCCAGTTGCTTCTCAACTTCCTCCTCTCACTGTCTTCCCTCCATTTATTTTTTTTAGATGCTTTTCTCAAACCAGTAGTATTCCATATTTTCTAGTCCTGGGTGGATAAATGCACTACAAGATGAATTAAAAGGTTTATTAATTACAGAGCGAGTCAAGCGGGACTTGCTAATGCTCTGGAAAAGACATGATTTCACAGGTTAAGGGGTTACTGTGACTTTTGCTATCAGTGATACTCCTGCTGCTCGGCAGCAGTGGCAGCCATGGCTCCAGATGTGCTGGTGGGTGCTGTGCCCACGGATCCAGAGCCGTGCTGTGATGTCTGATGCCAGTCTGGGCAGTGCTGGTGAGAGCGGAGCTGTGGCAGCAGCACGGCTTTGCTCCCCCAGGACTGGAACACGTGGCAGTGCTGCTGCCCCGGGGCTGGGGCCGGAGTCAGGGAAGGACTCACGGTGCCTTCATGCTGTGAACGCCAACGAAGCAATCAGGCTGTTGCTGTTGCTGGAAAATCAAACAATTGTGCAAACAATCAGGCAGAGCTTTCACTTTTACACGTGTATTTTGGTCTATGCCAAAGCGTAGGACCTGGAAATCTGCTTATGGTAAAGGAGAGATGTATATTTACAGTATTAAAAGTAGACCTTATGGGGAAATCTTATGATGTAAACAGCTCCATAACTCTCGTGATGTACCTCATGTGGTGTGACTCAGCAGAGGCCACAGCCCTCTTAGACTGGTTTATATTGGCAGAGAGCTTGACTCAAAGTGAATTCTGCCTATTGCTTTCCTGTTGGTTAAGGATGAACCTAAACAAAATCCATTTGCTCTCCTTCTGAAGTGTTACGTCATCATACTTTACCATCACCCAGAGTCTGCAGTCGCTGGGGAGCCCCATTTCACAGTGAGGACCTGGAGGATCTTTCCTGGGCAAGGTTTCCAAGTTTATCTCGAAAGGGGGTCGAGCTTTTATAAGACCAAATCAGCAAGTCAAAGGGACTTGATGACAATTTTGGTGCAGAAATACTTGGGGGTCTGATGGCATACTTCCCGACCAGCCAGGGCCAGAGCTTGGCCAGAGCTTAGGCCTTGACTGGGAGGGTTTCCCTAAAATACCTTACAAACAAACTTTTATTAATAATCAATGGTAACATGAACAACCTACAATCAACCAAAGGAATGTATATAAGTAACATCAGATAAGTATCTTACAGCTAAATCCCTTTGTAAAAACTCCATGTATTAATGTTATGTTGTAAACAACATATTCAGAATCACCAATCATACCGTTTCTTGTGTAAAAATCTTTAGTTACAACTTGAACCCCACAAACCAGTCACTAAACAAGCTCCATTAATCTTGTTCCTTCAGTTTCCCAACAATGAAGCTGGAGTAACCAAGGCTGGTCGGACCACCCTTGCAGGTACCCATCATGGACCGGAATCTGTGGAAACACAAGCATATCCTCACCCCCAGGTTATTAATGGAAAGGGGTTTTCCCATTGATATACTTGAGCTTTTTCGAAGTGAGTTTGTGATACACTAAAACGGTGTTGGACTGGGGTTAGGTCATTCTGAATGCAGTTCAAAAAATTAAGAACATATAAGGCTTTTTGCAGTCTTTCGTGGGAGGTATATCCCATCCCTACACTGCCCCTTTTTTGTTTTAACAGCATGGACTTGAGAGTACTGTGCGCCTGTTCAATTGCAAGGAGTTTCTCTCCTCTGCCCCTCCCCAATTTCTTCCTCATCTGTTAACTGTCAGACTCTTTCTCCTCATCCTCATCATCGTCCTTTGCACTGGCCTC
Source organism: Coloeus monedula (assembly GCF_965178545.1). NCBI lineage: Eukaryota > Metazoa > Chordata > Aves > Passeriformes > Corvidae > Coloeus > Coloeus monedula. The sequence continues at coordinate 4,637,672 of NC_138808.1, read as the reverse complement.
AGATTTATCTGAACCCAAACCTGAGCACATCCTTCTCCTTCAGTTCGTTGTTGAGGAAGGTGCCGTTCCCCGAGCCCAGGTCGGTGATGTAGGGCCTGACCCTGCGGCCCGCGGTGCCGTCAGCTCGGCTGTGCTCCACCAGCCGGTACTGGAAGACGGCGTGCTGCTTGGAGCAGGAGGGGTGGTCGATGGGGATGTCGGCAGTGCGGTGATGGGCGGTGCCGGCCCAGCAGGTACGCGCTCTGCCTGTGGATGTGCATCAGCGGCAGGAGCTCCTCGTTCCTGAAGGGGTACAGGCGCCAGCGCGTCTGGGGGATGCGCGCCTCGGGGGGCTCGCTGTACGTGATCACCAGCCCCCGCAACGTGTTGGCGTCCTCCAGCAGTGCCCCGGACAGCTCGAAGCTTGGCTTCTCTTTCTTCACAGCAGCTTTTCCTTTGGGTTCGCTCTCGGACTGGTCGCCGCTGCCCTCGGTGCCCTGCCGGTGCTCTCGCCTTCTCTCACTGCAGAGCTCCCTCTCTGCCTGCTGCTCCAGCAGGCTCTGCATGTCCCGCTCATGGCCGCGAGCTCCCGGCCCGTCACTGGGCTTCTTTCGGTCCGAGTGCTCCCTGTGCCTGTCCCGGTCACCGCTGCCGCACCGCCGCCGCTCCTGCTCTGACAGGCGTCTCTGGTTCCGCTCCTCGTTCCCCTTGCCACAGTGATGCTCTCGCTCCTGCTTCGCCCTCACGGCGCCGGGCTCCTCCGCCGGGGTGCCCCGCTGCCGCGGCTCTGGGGCCGTGTCCTCATGCGGGGCACCGGGCACGAGAAGCCGCTCCCGGCCGGCCCCGCTCCATCTCCCGCTCCCCGTGGCACCGAAACTGCGGGAAAAACAAAAACCCTCCAACAACGTTCTTAGTGTTAAAGAATCGAGGCCAGAAATATCTGGCCAGGATGTGCAACAGAAATAATTTCATCCACACATAGCCCGGGTGTGTAGAGAAAATCATTCTATGACACATGAGTTTTACGAGATTTTGCACATATTTTATACAGTCAAAACGCCATAGAAACTCATTGGTTCGATGTTCATTGGTTCCAGGTTACGTAGTTCTTAGTACTTGGTTTCCTATTGGGTACAGATCTCTCTCTGCCTCCGATGTTAATCAGGTCCTCATTCTTATCTCTCCTTTCCCAGGCCAGGTGTCTCCGACCATGCCAGGGGTGTTGTGTGGAGTTGATGTTCCTTTGATGGCCTTTAATTGCCGTTGCTGGCTGTTATCTTTTGTGTATCTTCTGTGTTATTCCCAGTCTGTTGAGATGTTAAACTCATCAGGCCTCATCTAGTGGAACAATGTCTTGGAAAGAAACCCCAGCTGCTCTGTGTTCCCTTTCCCTTCCCTTAATTCAGTTCCCTTCCAAAATATTTCCAGTTGCAAGAGACGAGCCAAGTGTTCTGCTGGATGTGGGGATTGCCTGGGAGGGAGAGGGAAAAGCTTGGACTGAGTTCTTAGAGTCTTGGGGTGGGGAGGGAGAATTCTGGAATGCAGGGAGGCCACGTTGGCTCCCACAAGTTGCTGGTGAACAGTGACCAGCCGAGCCCAGGTCGGGGGAGCTCGTGGAGCTGGGACCCTCCTGCCCTGCGCGGCTGCACTCGGAGTTAATAAATATTGGTGCATAGTGGTGGTTATGGGGCTTTCTGTCCTCCATCACCACCTCTTGAAAACAGAAGTACTGTAAAGAAGTTTCTGGGGCAACGCTGATGCTGTTATTATGTTTTGTTGTTTAGTTTTCTGTGTAAATACACACCCGAAAGGTGGTTTTTGTTTTAAGTATCTGTTCCCCCAAGTCATTTGTTGCTGGATGGGATCAGTGAGAGACATAGAGAATGACTGTGACAGCAAACTGTGAATTCAAGGAGAGTGAGTGTGAGGGCCCAGACTTGTTCCAACACCAGCCTGTGTCGCAGCCACACTGAACCAGGAGCTGCACTTGAGCTGCTGAATTTGCTCAGAAGCTGCTGGAAGGGAAGTCAGGCCTTGGTGCTGTGGGATGAACCTGTGGAACAGGGAGGTGCTTTGCTGGAGTGAGCAGGTACCTTGTGTGAACCATGTGGGTTCAAGGTGTTACCTCTGCTCACTGGATTCAGATTCTCCTTCCTTTTCTTCATTTTTACTTGAAAAATTGCTTCTGAATAATTCTGTGAAGCTTCTGTCAGTACCACAGGTCCCACAGAGCTGATGCTGGAGGAGCATCAGCCTGTCCCTTCATGCTCGGAGGAAGGGAAGGTGCGCTGAGGTGTGTGGGCTCAACTCCAGCCCTGCCCGCCTTAGATCAGGCTGAATTTCCAGCTGGCATTTTGGCAGCTTTTCTGTCCTTCAGACACTTTACACGAAGAGCAGGTTAACTGTGCCCCAGAGCTCACGATCCTGCCAGACACATCCAGTGCTTAAACGCTTTTAAATCTTTTCTGGGGGTGGAGGCAGCTCGTTTGTATCTCTGCATGTGACTCATAAAGTAATTGGTCTTCTGGTTATGGTCAGAAAACTCAGTTTCAATGCCTGTTACTCCGATACCCTTCTCGTTTCCAGCCTGTGTTCCTCCTAATCCTGCACTACCACTGCTGCAGCCTCAGTGTGATGAGTTATAAGTGGAAATTTCATTTCCATAGCCTCTAAAGCTTACTGTTTTAATGAATGGGGAAGAATCATGCTAATTATTTGCCACACAATCAGTGATCTTAATGAAGTAAGATTTATACAGACGCAGTGGGGTGTTTTGAAATCAGTGTTCTGAAAAGAACCACTGGTTTCATGTCTTCCGTAATGCTGTAGGTAAATGGTGTTCACTGCCCTGGGTCCTCGTGCACAGAGTGTTTTCACGTCCCTGCGACAATCCCGGATTCCTGCTGGGAGAGGGACTGGCTCTTGGTTCTCACCCACTGAAGGCACTAAAGTCTCTTCCAAGGTGATTAATCAGAGTTTCTGTTTGTGAAACAAGCAGTTGGATCTGTGCTCACTGCCGTGACGTTGGGCCAGGCTGGGAGGGGTCTGTTCTCCCCAGCTGCTGCAGGGCTTTGGGGGCTGTCCCCGTGTCCCCTCTCCCTTCAGCCAGCTCAGCACCAGTCAGAGCCTGTCAGGGTTACACTTCAGCCTCCCGGAGCCAGTGCACACCCGGGCTGTGATGTACGTGGAGCACTCGGTGACGCAGAGCTCGTGACCCCGACCCCACATGAGCACTGGCGACAAGGCCTGAGGTGTCCTCAGTGCAACGCAGCAAAACCGGGTGAGATCTGCTTAATTGCTGAACTCAATCACTCCAAAGTGGTAATCGGTTACTTTAACTCAGCTTCCACCAAAGACTTTTGTGTTGGGGAGTTGAATATTTGTGGGTTTTTGTTTCTTTCCTCACGGTGTTTAATCGATGCCTTTGAGCACACTGACAGACCCCAAAGCATTTTTACAGTAGTATCGTGACAGTGAAATCCTGTTCCAGTTCTGAAACACATTCCTGAAACCTGATCAGCTGCATTAGTGTTTCTAGAAATAACCCACGGCCTGTAGTTTCTGTTGTAGGTGGGTAAATACCCTCACACACACCTAGAAATACTCCCTGTGAAGTTAGAGGGAGAATGTGATCCAGTGTTCCTGATCCCTTGCTTCCAGAGGGATGGGGTGGGAGGGCAGGGGGCTGGCTCTGGTGTGGGATGCATCCTACACACTGAGTCTGATGGGAGAAACTCCTTTGTGTCCACGTGGAGCTGGGAGTGTGCGTGGTCCCCACAGCGACTCACAGTGCCCCACAGTGACTTGTGTCCCAAGGGCTGCGTTCTCCCTGTCCCCCTGGCACCTCTGCCTGGCAGATCCTGGCTCAAGTTTTGCACTCCGGTTGGGATCATCTGTTCCTGGTAATCATGAAGAAATGTTCCACTTGTAAACTTATGTATATTTTATTAAAACTGTATCTGATGACAACCACCGTCTCCATTGTGCCTTCCTTCTCCCCTCCCCGTGGAAAATACTTCTGCTGCATACAGGGAATCTGGGTTTTAATGAGTTCTTCCTACCTAAGTGCTGAACTGAGTCTGGCCCTGCTCTTTTATCTGGCAGCTGTAAAGTCAAACTGATCTTGCTGCTTTAAGCAGAGGATATTTCGGTTTATATCCAGTTTATATTCCAGAGAGAATCCTTCCCATCCAGGGCAGCGCTGCAGCTGCAGGCAGCACAAAGCCCTGAGCCCTCCCTGCAAAGCCTCAGTGGTGTTAATGCAGTGCTGGTGCAGCTGGACATCTGGGCCACGGGGAGACGTGGAGGCTCACTGTGTGCTAATTAAACGTGTTTTTCTGTAGCATTCAGCTGCCAAGACTTTGTTAGTGTAAAATATTATTTGGGCTTTGCTGCACTTCCTAATTTCATTTCTGTCTTGGTGTAAGTGTCCATTGAGAGAGACTTTGTGCTGCCTTGTGGCTCTGCACAACTCCCTGATTGGAAGGGGCAGCCAGGGAGGGTCGGGCTGTGCTCCCGGGCACAGGAGGAGAGGGAACGGCCTCAGGCTGGGCCGGGGGACGCTCAGGGTGGACAGTGAGGAAATTCCTTCCTGGAAAGGGCTGCCCAGCCCTGGCACAGCTGCCCAGGGCCGTCCCTGGGGGGATTTACCGGCCGCGTGGATGTGACCCTCGGGAACACACCGGGAGCAGTGGCGGCCCTGGCAGTGCCGGCAGCGGCTGGGCTCGGTGGCCCCGGTGGGCTCGGTGGCCCCGGTGGGCTCGGTGGGCTCGGTGGCCCCGGTGGGCTCGTTGGCCCCGGTGGGCTCGGCGGGCTCGTTGGCCCCGGTGGCCCCGGTGGGCCCGGTGGCCCCGGTGGGCTCGTTGGCCCCGGTGGACTCGGTGGCCCCGGTGGCCGTTCCGTCCCGACCGCCTCCGCCATGGCCGCTGTCCCCCTCAGGCGCTGCCGCCAGGGGGCGCCGCCGTGCCCGGGCCGGCAAGGAGCGGCCCCGAGGAGCGCCAAGATGGCGGCGGCGCGGCGGCTCTGCGCGGCGGCGGGGCTGGGCGGGCGGTAGGTGACCGCGGGGCCCGCGGCTCCCGCTGCCCCGGCACGGCTTTCTCCCGGAGGGAGCTCGGCTTATTCCTGGAGGGGGCCCCTCTCGCCCCTTCCCCGCGCGACTGAAAGGGGGCCGTGTCGCAGTTAGCGGCACCGCGACCTCCAGGGCCGCCCCGGGTGCTCCTTGCTCTTCCCCTTCCTTTCTCCACCGCGGACGGGGGTGACGCTTCTTCATGGCGGGCAGCGAGAGGCGGTTTCTCCTTCTCAGCTCTTTCCAGCCCCGAGCTGGTAGTTCCTCCCGACACGCAGCTCCTGAGGAGTGCTCAGCCCTGCACACCCGGGGAGAGCCGTGAGGGGTAATGCCCCACAAAGCCGGCTCAGGATCCTTCAATGAGGGGTAATTCCCCACACACCCGCTCAGGACCCTGCAGTGAGGGGTAATTCCCCACGTAGCCGGCTCAGGACCCTGCAGTGAGGGGTAATTCCCCACACACCCGCTCAGGACCCTGCAGTGAGGGGTAATTCCCCACACACCCGCTCAGGACCCTGCAGTGAGGGGTAATTCTGCACCCCCACGTGTGCACAAGATCAGGCAATGAGGAGCTGTTACACCCCCCCACTCCTGTATCTTCAGGGCCACGAAATAAGAGGAAATTCCTCCCCCATAATTTGCACAAGATCAATCAGTAAGGGGGACGCTGTGCCACTGGGCACACCTGCTCTGTGCTGAGCACTGTAAAATGGGATATAATCATTATTAGCTAAAGGGAGAAAAGCGAACTTCTGGGGAACCTTCCTTACCCATCCTGTTGTGGTTTCTACCTGCTCCCAAACCCACAAAAGCAAACAAATAACACGATTTAGACCGTTTCTGTGTTCATGTGTCCTGCCCTCACGGCAGGGATGTTCATTTCAGGAGACAAAGCTTCTCTCCTGTTCCATGCTTGAGGCTTCTGGGCCTCTGTGCAGTGCTTGTGTTCTGCCCCATGACCCCAGAGAGAACCAGCCTCTTACAGAACAGCCCCTGCAGATGGTATTCACTTAGTTTACCAGCTTTCCCCCCTCATAGTTGGTAAGGAGGAGAGGAACCAGATAATAATTGATCCTTAGTATGTAATAATTAGTCTGTGACATGAAGTGGGTTTTGTTTTCATTTTCTGATGTTCGCTTTGCTTTGAAATACCCGGATGCTGTTGGCTGTGCATACAGTTACAGAAATCAGGTATTCACAGCTGTGAAACTGAAACCTGTTAGTCCCATCACTCTGTCTTGCTTTTCCTTTTAATGTTTTTTTCCTTTTTCCTCACTGCTCTCCCCCCTTTACTTTTGTCTGAGCCAATGACACCACCCCAGGTGTGTCTTGCTGAGTCCCCAGGGCTGCTAAAAGCATCTGCCGTACTCTTTCTTTGGGACAGTGCAAATGTGGAATTTGGAAATTGTTAGTAAAGTTATTTTTCTCTAGGTTCTGTCATATGCTGTTAAAAGATCATAATCTGACAACTCGACAGCCTTTCCACCAACTTCTGCAAAAGAAGCCATCTCTTCCATCTGCTGTGTGGCATCGTGCAGGTAAATACCTGCAGTTAAAAATTAACAGATGAGCATGTTGTGGGTTTTTATGTCCCATGGCAATGCTGAAAGTTTGCTGTTCATTCTGAGTGGTAACAATTCCTGGGTGGGTTGTAATGCAGTGCTGACCATCCAGATAGAGCCCAGGAAGGCTGCAAGTGAAGCTTTTCATTCTCAGAGCTTCAATATTTTCTCTTTTGAATTTTCCTGCTCTTGAACATGCATCCATGTGTGGTGCATTGACAGGATTCTCCATTAATATTATCCATAATTTGGTGTTACCCTGAATTTGAGATTGAGTTTGTTGTACCTGCCACATGTTTGATAGGCTGCAGTGCTCAGGAAAGGAAGAAAAATAAAAAAACCCCTGTGAAACTTGGTACCACAGAAAACTTTGTGCTTTTGCAGATTTAACAACTGCCCCTCAATGCTGGAGAAGAAAGAGTCTAAGACAAAAAGATTCTGTAGGTGCTATTGCATGGAATTAGTCACAGATGGAAATATCATTTAAATGATTCTACTCAGGCAGAAGTTTCTTCTTAATTTTAGTTTCAGAGTCTCATGCGGCTCGATGCTTTTTAGTGAATAAAAGCTAACAAAAGCAGCTAAGACAAGGTTCCTTTTATCATGCTGTCTCCTGTGAGATGATGTGCCCGTGTTTGCCAGTGTTCTGTGGCTCTGAAGGCTCTTGTGTTGTGTTTTAGAGCCTCACGGCTGCCCGGGCTGCAGTTCTCTGGAGCAGAGGGATCACCCTGGGCTTGCTGAGTAATCAGGACTTGACTTTCATTTAAGCTCCTTAGGTTTGATTGTATTACTTCTCTTCTTTGTTTTTGTCTTTCCAGTAAGAGGCATGTTTATTCAAACTCAGGACACACCAAATCCAAATAGCTTGAAGTTTATTCCAGGAAGGGAAGTGCTGGAATCGAGGACTATGGAGTTTTCTACACCAGCTGCAGCATATTGCTCACCTTTAGCAAGGTATTATTAAACACATCATCATTGGTTTGGGGGTTGGTCTGGGCTCTGTGTCTACAACTGATGCTTTTAAGCACAGCTTGGGATCATTCTGCTCCTCCTTAGGAGCAGCTTGCTTGGATTTGAGATTTAATGCTGCCTGAGATAAAAGCTGGGAAGGTTGGTTGTCTGTATTCCCTACAGCTCTGGCATGGCAGAAGGCACCATGGTCGGGTTCATGCAGTTGGATTGAGAGAGGTTACAAGTCAGTATTTGTGAGCAGTTGTTGCATCGTCAGCGAGACCTCTGGCCCTGATTTCTCAAATTCATTCCCCTCAGAACACTCTTCATTCAAGTAGTTACTTGGAAATCATGTAACTTCAAAACTGGGAAACAGTCAGTGAATAGCCTCCAAATACTCTCAAATAAATGCAGTAGCTCACTTTGGCAGGTGCTGGGGCTGAACTTCAAAGCCAGTGGATTTTTCCTTCAGTGAAGATTCGTGCTTTGCTCAAAGAAAGGCCCCTGTTTTGGGCTGGATCTGTAACAGGTCTTGGGAGTGCAGCTTTCAGTAACCCAAATGCACAACCTGGAGTAAGAATCAGTTCATATGTTGTGGCATAGAAGGGGCTTGGAGCACCATCACAAGTTGGAAGCACCCATTTTGCATGTGTGTCACTGCTTTCACATCAGTCTCTGAAAACAAACTCTGTGTGTTCTGTGGGTGGAAGGGCTTCAGGCCAGGGGTGATACCCAGGAATGCTGCAGTGGGTTACCCCTGGAGATGCCAGGCCAAGGCAGCTTTATGCACCTTGGCAGAATTCTGTGCAAAAGCAGAAGCTGTTGGCCGTGGCATTCCCTCCAGGAGCTGGGGGGTTATCAAACACGCAGTTCTGATGTTTGCAGAGGTCTCTTGCAGGGCTGTTTGAGAGCAAACAGGATTTTTGCAGGCAGAGCTCCGTGACTTGCAGTAATAAATCCAATGTGAAAGGTTTCTGAGGACATCACAGCATGTTAGCAGAGTGCTGAAGCTGTAGGATCTCATTGTGCCAAGGTGCATCGGGTTGCAGAGTGAAATCGACTGTCAGAAAGTGGCTTTTTGTTGTCATCTGTCTGCAAATAGACATTTCCATCCAAGATGATGTATGTGCTGCCGTGTGTGCAGGGCAGACCAGCTTGGTTGTGTGTATTGTGCAGGTTCATGGGAAAAACTGCCTGCTCTGTGCATCACTAAACCCCGGTTACAGTTTCTGTAAATGGGATGACTGTTTGTTTTAAAAGCGAATATTAGTTTTCCAAAGATTTAACAAAAGCTCCCTGGAGGAGAGGGAGGGAAGAGAATAATTTAATTTATTTCAGGTGGTTTGGTGCACTTGCATAATTCCGTAGTTTAAGTAATTTCAGAATCCAGTTGATTTAGTGATGTAAACACTCAGTGCACATACAGCTGTTTCATGTGCAGAAATTCTTTCGAGTGGGTATTGTGAAATCACTTTTATCATTTTCCAGGACACATACTTTTGTGGTAAGACTTCTGATTCCTTCATTCATTGCATTTTTGATGTTTTCCAGTCTTTCAAGAGAACATCCTTTTTCCCCCCGTAATTACAAAAACCACAGCCTTACACTGTATTTACCTGCATCAGTTTTAATTATTTTTTTTCTTTTGATGCAATTGTTGTGTTTTCATTAACCTTATTGTTAATCGTTAAAATTAAAACTCAATTTATTAGATTGGGTGCATTTTTGCCTTTTTTTTTTTTTTTCTTGTTTCCTTAACAGACAGTTATTCCGGGTTGAAGGAGTTAAAAGTGTTTTCTTTGGACCAGACTTCATCACAATCACCAAGGTAAGCAGAGCAGAGGTTTGGCTGTGCTAGAAGATGAGCTGTCTGGAAATGGCCATCGAGCAGATCCAGCCAGGCTCTTGGACAGGCACGGTGCAAGGTCCAGAGGCTGTGTCCACAAGTGACTGAAGGGAGCTACCTTTAATAGAAAAGAAAATAAATAACTGCAGTGTGTGGCTGAGCACTGGAGGGGGCTTCCCAGTGAAGCTGTAGATTCTTTGGTCTTGGAAATGCTCAGCATTGGACTGGCTGAGGCCCTGTGCCTGTGGTCAGCTCGGAAGTTGGCTCTGTGTGGAGCAGGACTGGGGCTGGGTGAGCTGTGGACACGTCCCAGAGTCGCTGTAGGACCAGGATGAGGTGTGTTTGCACAAGGTGTGGGGCCTGTGGCACCAGAGATAAGGGGTTACGTAGGAGCTGGGCAGTGAGAGTGCAGGGCAATTCAGAGAATGATAAATTGGTAAATTGATAATCTTGAGTCTCTGAAACAGTTGGTAAAAATATGTGTCCAATAATAACTTATTTTAGAGACTTCCACACCTTTTTAGCTAATGCTTTAAAAGCACTTGCTTGGCTTGCAGACAAGGAGACCTTTCTTTTGACTGTCACAAATTGAGTCTGACTAAGCTTCTTTGGCAAAGCTGGACTTGACAGAACTATGAAGTCCGACCCGTGCATCAAATGTGAGAGTCCATGAGGGTATTTTTAACATCAGAATCTCTGTGTAACTCAGCAGCAGCAGGCAGGTACTCTTTTTCATTGGTTTTTTTTCCCCTCTTTTGATTCTCACAGGAGAGTGAAGACCTGGACTGGAACTTACTGAAACCAGATATTTATGCAACTATAATGGATTTCTTTGCCTCTGGCTTACCTGTGGTTACTGATGAGGCACCTAGGACAGACACAGGTAAATCAAATCTTCAGGGAGAGGCCAAGGTCTGCCTTTGGGTTTAGCTTTTGTGCCATCCAGAAGAGCCTCCACTTCTCCCTCAGAAAAGCATGCAGGAGAATTTAAATAAAAAACCTGTTAAGATGAACTCAGGCAGGAATTTGCAGCCTGGAATTCTCTGTGTTCTGACTTGCACATTTTTCTTTTCCCAAGCTGCCTCAGAAGAAGATGATGAAGTTGTACTGATGATTAAGGAGCTGCTGGATACAAGAATCAGGTGAACAGGGAGCATTGCTGCTGGATGAGTGAGTTAGTCTTGGGGTTTGGGTTTATTTAGGGAACAATTTTCTTTGGGAATGTGATTTCATGGTTCGGCACCTGGTGTGGAGGGGTTCGAGCGCAGAACTGGCCAGAGTTGGGAATGCTGTTCAGTTGAAAACTCTCTCTGGTTTTCCTGTTGAAGCTCCTGTGCTGAGCAGAGTCCTCTTTGCTGAGTGACTTCAGAGCAAGACCTGGGCTTGCTCTCCACACTGCCTTTGACAGGTCCATGGTTTTAATCTGGCTGCTTTTAAGTGCTGGAAACAGCACAGGCTTTGCTTTTACAGGCACTTTTTTCCCTCTGTATTAATGTCTGTCTTAATTGTTCTTGTCCTTCCCTTCCAAGTATTCCAAAGCAGTTTATACTCCAAAGGAAAATTTCCTAGTGGAAAATGCTGGGCTTCCATGGATTTTGTCGTTGCATTCCGTTGTGATTTTAGTGGTGCTTTACCACAGCTTGAATTCAGAAGCTGGTGGTAACTAATGAAGTCTCAAGAGTGGCTGTGGATTGTGTTGTTTACCTGAAGAATATTTCTGTGCTCGTTAATTGCCTTCCAAAGCAAACTGAAAGCAATAAGTGACTTGACATTGGAGATGCAGGGGAAGATGTGTGATGTGTTTGTGATATCTGATGGTGACATCTTCCCCAGCTCACAAACTGCAGGAACCAGAAACTTGTTTGTGGGTCAGAATCATAGCAGTTATGATGAACTTGGGCCTTTGTATTTCTTTTTTTTTTTAGTTGCCGCATTTAAAGTGATATCATTTAATTTAAAAATTTGTTTATCTCAGAGCTGACACATGGTGCTGGCTGATTTTCCTGAGAAAGGAAGAAAAGTAGAAATAAGCTGTAACATTTTCCCAAACATCTGTGCTAAGTGTTGAAGCCAGAAGCCAAGTATAAAGTTGTATAAAGCTGTGACAGTAATGTTCATGCTCCTGCCAGGTACCTGGTTGTTTAAGCTCGCTGGAGTGTGTCAGTCCTTGATTTCCGAGGGGCCTTTCATAACAGGCACAGAATTTCTGCCCAAAATTCTGGTTTTCCCACCTTTTCATTTCTTTCATTTCCTCCCCCAGTACCAATCAATGGACCAAGAAGCTGTTGATGAGAATACCAGCAGTGATGTATCTTCCTTCATTTTACAGCAGGGTAGTTCTCAGAAGTTATACATAAACCAGGCTACACATAGAGCATTTATTGTCCAGCAAATCAGAATTAAATGCAGAGAAGTTGTCAGAAGGTGCAGGATGGGGGGAATGTACATCTGAAAGGTCCTGTAGTGTGTCAGAAAGTTAATTCAAGTAAGAAAAATGGAATTTTAAATCATGATCCTTGGCCTTCTGGAATGGAGATAATTTGCTGTGGTGAGTTAATAAATGTGTCAGGTTCACAGATTTTTCTGTTAGGACTGTAGTTCTCAGAGAGTTATTTTGGAAATCAGTATAAAGAGCTTCTGTTAAGAGTAACTTGATGGTTTTAACTTGGTCTGGAAAAATGTTGCTATGGGGACAGAGCTACAGTGCTGGGCATTTGTGGCTGGCAAAGGGAGAGCAGGCTGCAGAAATGCTCACGGCACTGGGGTGAGCTTATCAGGAGCTGGTTCCTTCACCCCTGAGCAGGATTAAGCTTTTATAGTTGGAGCTATTTTCTGTCCTGCGTAAATTGTGGAGAACTGCATATTTATTTATGGAAGCAGGGCTTCTTATCACAGGTGACAGCTGCGCTGCATCCTGTTGGGGGTACATGCCCCTGTTGTATTGGCAGTAACTGAGGCAATTATTGCATGTGGAGAGGGCCTCCAGGCAAGCCAGGGTGCCTGTGCAGGCTGGATCGAGCTCTGCTCCAGGGTATTCACTCTCCACCCTAAAATTTCAGTGATTCCTTCATACACTGCTGCATTCATTGCAATAATGTTTTGCCTACTGTCCTACAGAGAAAGTTTCTATGTTAGATAGTCCAACACAGTAGGAGTTGTTGGAAATGTGAATCAGGTAGTTGTAGAGAAATACTGACTAAATCCCTCTATCTTGACAGTTTTTGTGAGTATTGAGTGTTGCTTTACTGAGGGGTTTTGGAAGGATCCATGTTTCAGCTCTACATGCCTTAGGCTGAATATTGTGTTCCGTCAGGCCCACAGTGCAAGAAGATGGTGGCGATGTTATTTACAAAGGCTTTGAGGATGGGATTGTGCAGCTGAAGCTGCAGGGTTCGTGCACCAGCTGCCCCAGTTCCGTCATCACCCTCAAGAACGGGATACAGAACATGCTCCAGTTCTACATCCCTGAGGTCGAAGGCGTCGAACAGGTGGGCTGGGGAGAGATCACAGATGTTTTCTTTTCAGTGGAAAAGGAGCCCTTTATCCCTTTCCAGCAGGAACAGGTTGGCAATTAGGGAAAACCAGGGATGTAGAGATGCAGGTTTTCCAAGTCAGAAGCTGTATCTTGGCGAAGATGGAGAGCTCTGCAAGGTCCTGTACCAGCCCGTGGGCTGGGACTGCCTGGCTGGGGAGCAGCCCTGGGTGCTGTGGGTGCCAGGCTGGCCTGAGCAGCAGCAGTGGCCCTGGGGCAGGGCTGGCTGATTGCATTGGCAGTGGGAGAGCGAGGAGACCCCTCGCTGGACTCCCCCCACAGACCCCTCGCTGCCACACCCCTCCTCTACTGAGGAGCCCAGAGCTGGACACAGTTGTTTGCTGTTACCTTTGTGCTTTGGTGACTTGATGTCATAAAAAGCAACGAGCTTTGTCCCTTGAAATGCAGATTCTTTGGCTTTCTCATGAAATACCTGATCTCTGGAGTGATTGTTTTCATGGCCTTTATGGTAACTTGACCAGCTCCTATAATTAAAGCACGTTTCCTCCTGGCATTTTGGATTGCCAGTTTTTCTTACCTTCCTCATGAGCCCATTGTCGTTCAGTGGTGTGGAATAACTGCTGTTCTCCTTGGGCCCAGCAGGGATTTAATGTAATAAATCCTGCAGGACTGAGAGCTTAAACTGTTTATCTAAACCACTTCTGGATTTGATTTCAGGTTGTTGACGACGATGATGACGTGGAGAAAGAAGCAAATTCTACTTGAGCTTCATCATCTGTGGCCATATAAGCATTTACCTCCTCATGTATGTAAACCATCTTTGTGCTGAGGAACAACCAAATCTGCCTTGTCAGAAAAACAGTTGTACTTACAGTGAGAATGTACCACCAGTTTAAGCAGTTCATCCATTAATTTATTAAATGCCCTGTATTACAAAAAAAATCTTTTGCTCTACTTTGTGCTATGTCTTTACAAAGAAATGGTGGGCTCGGAAAACAGTGATGTGTTTCTGTATTGTTTTTTCATACAGAAACTTCAATACTGAAAAAAAAAAAGGCATAAGTTTCTTGACTTTTTTTGTGCAATAGCAATATTAAATATTTATTCCCCCAACTCTGGGACTGACAGGACTCTCTGCCCTTACTCTGTAAATGGGAGCTTCAGGAATGTTAATTTTATCAAGTCTTGTTAAAAAGCTGCTGATTCCTATCAAATTTTTGTGTGTGAAAGATAACCTGTAACATCAACTGTTCATTTTGGAGGATGTAACACTGCCATGGCTGTGGAAAGTTACCACTGTGCAAACAATAGCAACAGAAACAAAAAACGTTTGTTATAAAAATCGTATCTTCTAAAGTAAATGTTAGAAAAGAATGATTCTTATCAGCTTCAGTAAGTACAGAGACTAATTAGCTCATTTAGAAGTAAAATTGTTCAGCCACCATTAGTGGTGTGTTTAAACATGCAGCAGCTGATTTCTCGGTGTAATTCTCCACCATGGGGGGAAGGTGCAGTGCTGGAGGGCACGGACTGCCTGTGCAGGATGGCAGAGGGAGGGAGGGACTGTGTTTGTGTCTGCTCCTGCCACATCCTGTTTGCTCTCCGGCCTCGTACCTTGGCTGCGTCTGCAGGGCAACGTGGCAGAGCAGGGCTCCTTCCAGTCCTGCACACTATGGAAGAGAAATATTTGTTGTTCTGACATTGAAATACATAAATGGGGCTTTGCAAGGAGCTGTGTTTACTTTTGTGGGTAGGAATGATTTCTTCCTGGTGCCTGGCTTCAGCAGATGGCTTTGTGACCAGGAATTCTGTTCCTACTGGAAGATGGGGAAATGGAAGAAAAATCAGGGTGTGAAGTCAGCCCTTCCCAAGTGACGGGGGAGAGAAGCACTGAGAGCAGGATGGGAGAGCGCTGCTCTGCACGCTCCAGTCCCGAGATACCTCCCTTGGCTTGTCCCGGTGTGTCCTCACTGGGGAAGAAAGGCCGGGAGATGGCTGTGTGCTGGCTGCAGGCTTCTAATGTTTCTGAGATCCGGTGACCTTCTCACTGCTCTGTGTTCAGCCAGGTTCTGGCAGCAACTTCAAAATACTCCCCATCCCGGTTCTTTTATGTGTCCTGACATTGTGGTTGTTTTCTGTGCTTTTTAAGGAAATATTTCTTTATTGACTTTTTGGTGTAATACAAAGTTGAATGAATGTCATTTTTCTTAAGGCATTGCTCTCTTTTGTAGCCTTAGGCTTTTAATAAGTTTCCAAGCAGGGTTTGACGGTGGTGGTTGCAGACAGACAGCATCACTGAGCTCTCCAGCTGCACGGATGTCACTCCTTGGTCAGTTACGCCTGTCCCAGTTTGCTTTGCAGATTCATCTTAATGGTTTCTTTCTATTGCTTCTGAATAGGTGCTGTTATAGAACAGAGTAAGAAACCAGAGGCCAGGCCACGTGGATTGGGGAGGGATGCACCCCGTGCCAGGGGGGTCCGGGAGCCTGACGGGGCCGCTTGTTCTCTGCCCGAGCCCGGAGCAGCCCTTGGGCGCTCAGGGTCGTAACTCGGTGATCTCCAAACGCTGACTGCTGCGGAAAGGCCTGGGGATGATCCCGTGGGTGCTGCTCCTGCCTGGCGTCAGTGGGAATTACCGGGGGGGGGAACATCTCCCCTCGGCTGTCTGGGGTTGAGAATTACCGGGAAGGGTCTGGGAACGAGCACCCCCCGCCTCGGATCTGGGGGCTGGGAATTCTGGGGAAGGGTCCGGAAAAGGGCAACACCCCCGAGGGTCTGGGGGCTGGGAATTGCCGGGGAGGCTCAGGGAACGGGCCTATCCGCCCCCCCCCCCGGTATCTGGGAATTACGGGGAAGGGTCTGGGAACGGGCTCCCCCCCCCCGCCCCAGGGCTGGGAATCACCGGGGGCGCTCAGGGAACGGGCCCATCCCCATGTCCCGGGTGGTGCTTCCGCTGCCCCATGCCCGGTGCCGGTCCCTCGGGGCAGGCGGAACCCCTTTGTCCGCCCGGCCCCCCGCCCGCGGCGGACGCGGCTCCGGCAGCGGCTGCCACGTCCCGGGCCGGGCGGGCGGGGCGGCGGCGGCGCGGCCAATGGCGGGCGCGGCCGGGGCGGGGCGGGCTCGGGCCTGCGCTGGGCCCGGCGCGGGGGGCGCGGCCCCGGCGCCACAGACAGCGCGGCCGCGGACCGGGGAGCACCATGTGCGGTAAGCACCGGGCCGGGGGGACCGCGGGGCCCGGGCCGGCCCCGAGCCGGCGGGAGGAGCCGCCCGGGCGGGCGCTGTGAGGCCGCGGCGCGGCTCCGGCCGGGCGGAGAAGGAGGGCAGCGGCCGCTGCCGCCACCCCGGCTGTGGCGAGAGGAGCCCCGGCCCCGTTATCCCGAATGCCGGCGCCGCGGGGAGGCGGCTCGCGCCGTGTCAGTGACCTAAAGGGCGAATTGTCGCCAGGCTGTAGCGGATGTGGCGGCAATGGACAAAGGGCCGGTGCCCCGGGCTGTGCGAGCCCCGCAGCCCCGAGCACGGGCGGCTTGCGCCCTGTGCCGCTGGGGACACCCTGCCCGCGGCCGGGGCTTCCAGCCGTGGCTCCGAAAGCCCCGGGTGACACGGGAGCCCCGGTGCACGGCACGTACGGGTGGGAAGGGGCGCTCCGGTGGCGTTTCCAGACGTGGCTCTGGTCCTGTCGGAGTCACCACTCCCACTCCGGGTGCCAAGTGCTGGTGGTGGTGTTTTTGTTTAGGCGTTACAACTCGTGATAATTTGTTTTCCACAGGTCGGTTTGGGTTGGCTCGGTGTGGGCTGGGGGGCAGAGGGGCCGTGGGTCCGGCCTGGCCCGGCTGTGCCGGAACCGTGCCCCGAGCTCGGCACAAGCCCGGGGTGAGCTCGGGCCGCCGGGGCTGGTTCTGGTTCTCCTGTGGCCGCTGTGCCTTCCACTGCGCTTCCCATGGCAGTACAGCCACCCTGCCTCATCCTTTACACACAGGAATATCATTTATCCTTTCTCTTCCTCTTCCTATCCCGTCGTCTTCATGTTTTTCCATGGAAATTTATGCAGCAGCGATCTATTGGATTTTCCTATTTTCTTTCCACACTGCCTTCTTTTTTTTTCCGGTATTTTTGTGTGAAAATTTATGCTCTAAGCGAGACTGTGGGTTTTACACTTAATGTGCAAGTTGCCATTTCTCTCATTGTTTTTGTGGGATGGAACCGGCATTGCCTTCAAGCTGTCAAGTTGTGGAGTGCTGTAGAGAATCAATCAGAGACTCATACCTCAGCTCACATTTAACACCGTGTTAATTTGTGTTAAAAGTACAAAGCGGAGCAAAGCTAAGAATAGAAAGGATAATTATTATTATAAATAGCTTGCTGCAAGAGTAGGGGATGGTTTTGGTGCCTCGTGCTTGCCTTATTTGAGATCCGGCCTTTGAAATGTGCAATATTAACATGCTGCTCTTTGTCTTTTTGGTCGTGATAAGCCCTGAAAATACCGGGCAGTTAATTAGTTGTGTTCAGGATTTAATGTGTTTCTCCCCTTTTTGATACAAGTGAAGTTCTTCTTGGATATTGAAACATTTTGTGGAAAGAGTGAGAAAAGTATTAGGGATTATTGTCTCTGGAGAGTCGGGGATGTATCCCGGAGTGAGAGTGACTTGTCTCTCCTCACTGAAGGGCTGCTGGTTTGCCTGGAGCAGAGGGCCCTGATTTCTCAGGCTGTGGCAGCTGCACGGGCCTGGTGTCGTGTTTGAGCCCTCAGACACAACATTTCTGTGATGGAGTTGTAAGTGGGGATGAATAAACATTGCTTTATCCTGCCATGCTGCCTGGTGGGTGCCCATCCACGTTCAGAGTCTTACCCAATTCACTTCACGTAGAAAGGCAGTGATTAAGATGAGTTTTAAAAGAAATAAGTATGACAATGCTGCTGCTGTTACCTGAATTCTCAGATACCTCAGTTTGTCACACTGAAGGGAGAGCTTCAGTTCACTTCATCAGCAACTTCCAGACTGGAATTATCAACGCAGTGTTTTCAGCCCGATGTTCAGGTTTGTGACCTTACGAAATCCCAAGATCTGACGGGCTTGTGCCGCTGGACAGGTAAAGGAAAGGAGCCTCAAAGTGCAGCTATAAATGCTGTTTAGATGTGCTAGGGGGGTTGTTTCTGATAGTGTTAGTGAAAAATAGGGTTTGTCCTTGGTGTGTATCAGAAACTTGCAGTTTGAACACCTGGCCAGGTATGAATTGGATGTGCTTTGGTCCAAGTGCACCAAACCAGTTTAATGGCATCTACAAACAGTTCAGGAAACAGGTTTTTCAAGGTAGCCAGGCTCGATAGACTGTTCTGTAAATCAGTAAACCTGTCATATGCCATGGCTGATTTTTTAATGACAAAAAGGGATTGTAGAATTTAGGTCTTGGATTGTAGAATTTCAGTCTTGTTTTACTAGTGATTACTGAAGATAAAAATGGGCTTAGGAAAGACTTGAGTTTCTAGTTCTGGGGTTACGTGTACGTCAGTGGGGACATTCAGGCCTCCCACATCTGTGACACCTGGGTGTACCTGGTGTCTGCCTTGGAGTGGAGCATGGAGCAGTGGCTGTGGCCCAGAGTGAGCCCCTGGAATTGCTGCTCTGGTTGTTTACTCTCGACAGGAGAAATATCCTGCCCTTTTTAGCTGGAGAGGGAGCTGTGTGCGTGGGCAGCGAGAGAAGTGTCCAGTGGACAAATGTGGATCCCCACGGAGTGGATGTTTTTGTGTTTTGCTTTTTTCCCAGCCTGGAGGTGATGAATTGAGTGTCAGCTCTCCCCTGTGCAGCTCCCAGACATAACAATGACAGTGAGCTTGGGCCTGACCTTGTGCTCCTCAGACTGGGCAGAAAAAGGGATGTTTTGGTTCAGGGGTTGGCGCCTCCCTGAACGGCCAGGCAGCAGCAACAGGAGCTCCTCCAGTGGGGCTGAGCAGCAGTTCTGGGATAAGGGATTCCTTGGAATGGCCAGGTGGATGTACTGATAACAAGGTCCATGGAAATGAGTTAACAGTAATAGGGTAAAGGAATTTGGAAGTAAACCCTGCCTGAAGGCTTTTCTACTTTAGTAGGGAAAGGATTATGAGAAGCAATTCCTGAGTAACTTCATGGCTCTGGAGAAGGTCATTTACCTGGAAGTGGTGATTCATTTCATTTGCCTGTGAATGTCCCATGAAATAAAAGAACCTGAGCTCCGAAAAAGCTCACAGGAAAATAAAGTTCTCAGAAAAAGTATTGTGACTGTCAGCTTTAGAAATCAACAATGTCCATTTGTTGAAAATGTTATTCTGTTAAAATTACCAACTGTTTATGGGAAATTCTTTATGCAGCTGGTGGTAAGAAGGCCTAGGATTTGTGCTTGAGTTTTAGAAATCAGCTCTGTGAGAGAGTTGAGTGTCAGAAGCAGCTGAATGCCTGTTCTGGTGGTTCCCCAGGTAAAGTGTTTAAGGCAAACCTGCAGGAAAGGAAATGGTTTATATTCTAGATTATATTGCTCGAGATATTTCACTTGAAAGAAATATATGCAGAATTTACTACTGTGGATCTTAGCATGATTCAAGAGTTGTCTGATAAGCTGACATGCCTGGATTTATCTTTCCAGTCCACACGTGCAAGGAAGGTCCTGTGTCAGGTTAGTAGTTGAAACGTTTTATTATGCTGATTCTGAAGTGCTTTCGTGTCAGTCCTGAGGTGTGTCAGTATGTTCCAGACAGGGGTGTTGTGTTTTCTGAGGCTGTCAGGTAGGGATTCCTGCGGTATCCTTGCTGCTCTCCTCTTGTAGCTGGGACTTCACAATTGCAAACAGTGCAGCACGAGAAGGAAGTTCCCAGGGTTGTGTTTTTTGTTTCATGTGTATTTTGCCTCAAACAATGCCAGCTCGGGGCTCTCATCAAGGCAGAGTGATTGAGTGTCACGGTATATCCTGGTTTTCTGGAGTGCTTCCTCTTGCTGGCTCGTTCTGCAGTGTTAGAGGGCAGGCGTGACGTTCTTGCTGAAAGCACTTGTGTGGAAGGGCGTCTAAATGTGTACTGAAACCAAAACTCCTTGTTTGGGTCTGCCGGGGCCCTGAAACTCGCGGTGGGCTGGTTTGGGGAACATTCTGCTCAAAGCTTGTGCATTCTCAGCACCTGGCATCCAGGCTAGGGGTGCACCGTGTGGGACCCTGATGGGACTCCGTGGATTTGCCGTGGAATTCCATCCAAACCAACGTTTCCATTGAGTGATTTCAATGAACTGTCACTTTGATGGAGAAATTGTCACTTCTGAGAGGGCTCCTAACAAAGCTTTGTGCACTTGATGTCTTCTCATGTCTCGAGCTGTGTCGATTGATTTCAGTCTAAGCTCAGGGAGGGAGGGAGCAAGGCTTGAGCAGGGCATTGTGACTCGGGGAAAACGTGTCTCTGGTGTGTGACAAAGGCCTTTGCTGGGCTGGGAGGTGGAGTTGGGTGTTCTGTGGCTGCATGAAGTGACCCTTTGTTCACTTGGAGTGAAAGGAGGGTTTTTGGTGAAGGGACATTGTGACACCCGGGCACCGTGGGGATCCCCACTGCACAGTGACACAGGTGGCACCCATGGCTCGAGGTCTGATTCCAGAGGAGGCTTCTCTCTTCAGAGCCCTGTTGGTGGCTGCTGGGAGAAGGAAACATTTTTCAGAAATACTCTTAGGTCAGTGAAGTATAAAGAGCACTTTGCATCTTTTTTTTCCTCATCAGTGTTTCTGTCGAGGGCAGTGGAACTGTACATGAAAGCGGGAATGGTTACAAGGTGTGACTGCTCAGACATTCCTGAACGATCCAGTAGTTAAGAGACAGGAAAAATGCTGTTTGCTAAATGGGGATTCAAACTTTCCCCAGCTATGAAGAATTACATCATTACAGGATGTTTGTAAAAGGGAAAATGAAACACATTTGTAAATATTTCCAAAAATGAAGTTTATTTACACATAGTTCATTATGATAAGTAACACAAATGGGAGATAAGCCTTCAAATATTGGATTTTAGCCCGTAGACTAGTAAGTCATGCATTTAGGAAGACTTGTGTTCTTTTACAGGAGCCTTCTTGCCTCATTTTTTACTTTTATGGTGTGTCATTTATGCATATTCTATTTTTATTTAATTTTTTCCTGTTTTCTCCAAGGTGAGTTTTAAACCTCCCTGTCTCACTTGCCTTCTCATTTGTAAAATGTTGTACTAGTTTGCAAACAAACCAGTGGGAGGCACCAAGTCAGAATAACAATTTAATGGGAAAATTTAAAAAAAAGGCAGAAAACACTGGTTCAAAGTGACAGTGTCAGGATGCAACCTGACACCCTGTTAGTCAGGGTAGCAGCAGCAGTCCGATGAGATGGGGGCTGCCATCCTCCTGAAGTGCTGGATGTGGTTCTGTCGGAGCAGTGATCCTGTAGAAGGGGCTGCTCCTCCTCAGAAGGTCCAGTGGTGGCTGTGTAGCTCCTGTGCTCTGGGAATCCCGTGGAAAGGGTGTCTGTGGTGTTGGGAATCTCAGATGATATCCAGGATGGGATGCTTGGTTCCTCCCTCTGGGTGGAGCATCTCACAATGGGATGATGAGTTGTGAGGCCGGGCGTTGATGGGCTCATTAACAGAAGATGGTCCGGAGGGAGGAAGCAAGGAAACCCTGCCCCACCTGGTTCCAGCAGCTCCTGGGGATGGGCATAGAACACACTGCAACCCAGGACAGATGTGTTGCTCACAGATGAGTTCTTAGAATTTGATTTTCCCAGTGGCATCTCCACTATCATTCCAGCTATTTTCCTCTTAGGATCTAAAAGCTGAGCTGAATCAAAACTGTCTCTCCCAGGTTCTGTTTTTTTGGAGAGTGTGTCTGTATTTCGCAGCGCTAACACTGCGTTTGTGTTTCTTCTGGTTTCCTTAGTTTTCATAGTCTCTGTGCTTTCTGAGAAGAAGCACTGAATTCCTTGGGTTGGTTTTTTTTGGGAGGGTTGGGTTTTTTTTGTGGCATTCTTAGTCTTGGATTCAGTTTTTTTCACAGGCCTCATGAATAATCTTCATATAATTGTGCTGTAATTAATAGCTGTTTTCAATGCCTGAGACAAATGCCAAGCTGGCTCCTTTCTGGACGGGTGTTTTGTGTTTGTTTGCAGTACAGGCAGGGATAAACACTCCAGCTTTCCCTCTCCTCTCAGCTGAGCCACCCCTCCCTGTGGGGAGGCCGCTGCCACTTTGTGCCCGTTTCGTCGTGCCCTGCCAGCAGCTGGGATCTGGGGCAAGCAGTCAGGGTTTGGGCTGCTGGCTGGAGTTTTTTACTGTAGGTATGACTGAACTTGCTGTAATCTGCAGGGAAAACAACTTCTCAGGTCACTGTCTGTTTTGGGTTCAGATTTAATGAAGGTGTCCAAAGTCAACCCTTCTGGAGGGAACCAGATTCAGAATAAGCTGCAATCCTTGTGCCAGAAGCCATCCTTTGGGTCCTGGAGCATTCCCTGGCACCCCTCATCCCTGCCATCCTTTGGGTCCTGGAGCATTCCCTGGCACCCTTCATCCCTGCCATCCTTTGGGTCCTGGAGCATTCCCTGGCACCCCTCATCCCTGCCATCCTTTGGGTCCTGGAGCATTCCCTGGCACCCCTCATCCCTGCCATCCTTTGGGTCCTGGAGCATTCCCTGGCACCCCTCATCCCTGCCATCCCTCGGTCCCAGTCCATTCCCTGGCACCCCTCATCCCTGCCATCCCTCGGTCCCAGTCCATTCCCTGGCACCCCTCATCCCTGCCATCCCTCGGTCCCAGTCCATTCCCTGGCACCCCTCATCCCTGCCATCCCTCGGTCCCAGTCCATTCCCTGGCACCCCTCATCCCTGCCATCCTTTGGGTCCTGGAGCATTCCCTGGCACCCCTCATCCCTGCCATCCCTCGGTCCCAGTCCATTCCCTGGCACCCCTCGGACACGCCGCTCCCTGCCCAGGCCGGCGACACGGCCGGGCTGAGCCGGGTGTGAGGTGGCAGAGCACACAGAGCGAGTTTGCTGTTCTCTGCTTCCCCTCCACCTTCCCTACAGTTCTTCTCTCCCCTCTTGGCACTCTCCATAGGTGTCCCACTGCTCCTTCCCCACCCTTTCCCTGCAGCCCATCCTGCCCGTGCCCTGCTGGGAAGAAGGGCCCCCTCTGTGCTCCATCAATGGGGCCCTTGTGCTTTCACACTGGTGCTGTTCTCTGGGAAGCACGTCCGGGAGCCAGGCTGGCCACAGCAGGAATTCAGTGCTCAGATCCCAGAGCACCTCAGCACCTCTCCTCGGCCCTGGCTGTGTATCCCACCGGGGTGGGCTTCGGTGCTGTGCCCTGGAATGACTTCCCGGGCGGCTGTGCCTGAGTGGGGCTGGGCTGTGCCGTGGCAGGGGAGCTGAAATGCCACCGAGGGCTGCAAGGGTTGAAGGTGCTTCTGGAGAGCTCCGTGAAGGCCCCAGCACCATCAGAAGGGGGTGTGAGGCTCCAGGGATTGGGTGGGAATGGGATTCAAGGTACATAAAACACGGAGAGGTTTCAATGCAAATGATTTAGGTAATTTGGAAAAATGCAGGCAGCGTTCATGAGCCCATAGTTCCTTATGTTGGCCTTGATTGTTGTGGAGCAGCTGTACTTTGGATGGTGTCCCGGGAGGTGTTTGGTGTGCAGGGCGGTGTCAGGGACAGGCTGCTGCAGCCCAGCTGCCTCCAGAAGAGTTCAGATGTGCTGGTTCTCTTTGCTTTGTGCACACTTGTCTTATGTGTAACTCTGCCAGTGCTCTGCGTGTTTGTACGAGGAAAGGGGCTGCTCCAGCTCCTGCTAACAAAGCAATCTGCTCTGTGCTCCTTCCTGCTGTAAGGCCTGCGAGTCATTTAAGGATTTTAGGCATCCAGGACATAGCTGAAACGTGCCATCCTTCAGCTGTTTGGAGTCAGCTCACTTGCAACAGGGAAGCTGCTGTTTGCCTGAAGTTGGCAGTTTTTAGAAACAGAGTGAACAAAGTATCTCAAATTGAAAAACTGTTTTTTTTTGTCAGGAGGGTGGGGATGAGGGTTTGGACATGGGAGAGCGTGGGGCAAAGCATCCGCCAGAGGTTTGGAGCGCAGCAGAGGTGGTTCACTGCCCTCAGGGGTTTGTCTGCTGAGCTTTGAGCTGTGGATAGGGAGGTTTGTGCAGGAGGAGCTCACCCTGTCCGTGGAGTTACTGGATCCAACACTCAGGTTGACCAGGTAGCAGCAGCCCTGTGTGCCCTGTTGGTTTGGGATGTCAGGAGCAATGGAAATGGAACGGAATTTTTATAAACGTGGTCCTGATAATCTTGCAGGTGGTTTGGGGAAATGAAGGCAGAAGCTTAAGAAGCAAAGTGAAAAGCTCCTTTTCCATTTTTTCCCCTTCATCTGACTAGGATTAAGAAAGAGGAATGCTTGAATGTGCGGTGTGGAAGAAAATCAGTGAGGTGTGGTGTGCTCTGCTGGCAGCAGAGGTGCAGGGAGGTGTAACTTCTAAAGGGAATGGGAAGAAGCTTGGGATAAACTTATCCTGAGACCTGTCCATGGTCCCTCAGCATTGAGTAGTCCATACTTCTGCTTCTAAAATAAAGACATTGAAAGGCTTTGAATTATTTAGTTTAAGTCCAAAACACAAACAGCTTAAGACTGCATTTTTTCAAATGTTCTGTGGGTAAATGTAAGAATTTATGTTCCAAAAGCCACCTTGGGAGTAAAACTCATGAATAAAAGTTTAGGATCTGCATGGCAGCACCCTCAGGAAAATATCAAAGATTGGGATGCCTTAAGAAGGACTTTATGTCTTTGTGTGTGGGGGACTGAATTCCGTTCTCCTCAAGAGGTTTTGATAAAGTTTCTCGAATTGCAAACCTGGCATTCCCAGTCACTTACACAGATGGATGTTTGTGTGAAACTGGTCTTGCTTTTACTCCACACAGATATTTTCTCCTTTCAAATGTCACAGGGTGAAGCTGTAGGTTTCAAGTAGGGATATTTGTAGCATCCAGTAAATGTCTTCTCATCCTGCTGCTTCGTGGTGGCACCAAGGGGAATTGTTCCGAGCCGGAGCTGGCATTAGAGATTGAGGAATTTGTGTAAAAATAGAAGCAACAATTCCTCTTCCTTTGCAACCTACAGGAAGGAGAGCTCCATTAGTTTGGGAGTCTTAGTTTGCATGAGTGAAATAATTGTTTTTCTTAGTGAGTCTGTGGGAGGAACTTGGAAGAAGCTATTGGAGGAAGAATTCCTTTCTCTGACGGTTCTTCAGCTCCACGTGAGGGAACCTCGATTTGTTCACCTGCAGGGATGAGTTTCCTGTGCCCTGTGTTGTCTCCTGACAGCTCATCCTGTTGTGTACGTCCACCTTACAGGGAAATTCCTTCTCCCATCATGCCCAGGCCTGTCCTGCTCAGCTGCTTTCAGTGGTTTTGGGTAGTTTTGATCTCTTGACTGTCAGTGATGTCTCTGTTGAGCCTTGGTTGGGGCAGGCAGAGCTGGGAGTGCAGTGGGAGCTTCCCGCAGGCACAGAGGCTGCTGGAGTGGGAACCTGGTGCTCACAGAGAGCTTCCCCAGCTGGGATTTTGGTGTAAAATGAGTCTCTTTCCCCCCCCACAGGCATCTTTGCTTACCTGAACTACCATGTTCCCCGGACGAGGCGGGAGATCCTGGAGACCCTCATCAAAGGGCTGCAGCGCCTGGAGTACCGGGGCTACGACTCCGCAGGTACCTGTCTGAGCTGCACTGGCTCTGCTGGGAACTTGGGCTCTAAGTGATGGTTTTTATGGTGTGATTGTGAATGGTTTCTACCACCTTCTGCTTTTGAAGAAAGCTGGAACACAAACTGGATGTGCCTGTGGTCAGAGGTTTGGATTAACTTCAATATACAGATTTCTATAAACATTCTTGAGGGCTTTTGTTTTTTCCTCCTAACGCTTTCAAAATACTGACAAGGTGACAAAGAGAAAACTGAGTTCTAATCTAAGGGGTATCTAGCCTTTATGTGGAGGGCCAGCTATTGGAGAAAGGGCTCTGGAAGAATCAAAAAGGGCAGAATTTGTTTACATAAAATACTGTAATAACTTTTCAACTTGACCCTCGTTCTTCGTGTTCCATGGTGGGGTTTAGGTGTGGGACTGGATGGCGGAAATGACAAAGACTGGGAAGCCAATGCTTGCAAAATCCACATTATCAAGCAGAAGGGGAAAGTGAAGGCTCTGGATGAAGAGGTTCACAGTAGGTATCTCCCTTTCCTCCTTTGCCTGCCCTCTTCCCTTGACATGTCCTCTCACCTCGTTTTATTTTAAATATCACCTGTTTTACCCACAAACACCGTATTTCCAAGTAACTTGTGTGTAAAGAGCCAGAGATGTAAACGCTCAGGGATGAGCTGTGAAGAGCCTGGTGATTCTGTGGTCGTTGGTGTGAAGCTACAGAGAAGTCCTGATTTTTTCAAGACAAATGAGTTGCCTCCTACTAAAGTAAGATAGACCTGAAATGCATCATGGAAAACAGACAAGAAAAACTCATAAACAAGCACCCAAAAAACGCCTTGAACTGAGAGTAGAGGAATTAGCAGGAGATAATTATCAAGACCTAGATCTTGGGCAGAAGGAGAAATGCTGTAAGGACCTCCCCAGCTGGGTGTTAAATGTTCCCATGGAAGACTTGTCCCAGCTCGAGCCGTCTGTCCCGTGGGGCCGGGCTCTGCAGTGGCTGCAGAGGGCACTGGTGTGTGTCACTGTCACGTTGATTGGACTGCAGAGACCGAGGGCTTCTGCATCTCCTTCTGCCTCTTTGTGTTCCCTTGATTAAACCTTAAATTCATTAAATCTGCGCTCAGTGCAAAGATGCACAAAGTCGCTGGGAGTGGAATACAGGCTGTGTGAGGGTGGGGAGGTGCTTTTCAGAGCAGTCAGAATCTCAACTTCACATTCAGAAGGTGCTGTGTTGTAATTCAGGTCTTTTTAACCCATTCTTGTGTTCACCTGAGGTGCAGAGTGCTGAGTGTCCCAGAGGGAGGTGGGTCAGTCTAATCTTAGGGTAAACCAGGAGCCAGAAAGCCCAGACGAGGTGGGGTGTGTGGTACAGAAATAGGAGATGGACAGAGGATTCCTGAAGGGAGGTTTTCCTGCTCAAGAAAATGTCAGGATATACAGTTTTAAAAAGATTGTGGAAACACTTGTGCAGCGAGAGGAGTATTTTTTTTCCCAAAAGAAATATTCATGCTCATGGTAGACTTTGGAGAGAGCGGGGTTAGGGATGCATGAATAACCATGGTGGTGTGCAGGGCTGGCTCAGCCACAGGTGACAGGATGGCAAGGAGCACTCCTGAGGGACAGCTCAGGGTTGGATTCTTCCTTAAAGGTTGCTTTTTGTTCTGGCAGAGTGAGGAATGCAGGGCTGTTTTCTGCGTACATCTGCCTTGCCCTGAAACCCCTTGAGGTTTTGGTTGGACTTTGATGATCCTAAAGGTCTTTTCCAACCTTGACAACTCTGTGATTCTGTCCTGTGGGATTTGCTGGCCCTGTCAGCATTGCTGCCCTGTAGTCCCCAAGGCCTGGTGAGACTCCCAGCTTGACCTGGGGTGTGGACAACCCCTCAGGACTAAAACTTTCTGCTGCAGAGCAACAGGACATGGACCTGGACATCGAGTTTGACGTTCACCTGGGGATCGCCCACACGCGCTGGGCCACGCACGGGGAGCCCAACCCCATCAACAGCCACCCTCAGCGCTCTGACAAGAACAATGGTCAGTGCCCTCCCCGGACCCTTGGCTCCTCAGCAGCTCCTGGAGCCTCTGGGAGAGCTGCCTGCCCCTCCATGTCCCGGGAGGGGTGGCTGGGCACCGGCAGTGGGTTCATTCAGGCCGTGGTGCTGAGCCCACTGGGCTTGGACTCGGGTTCTGGCCACGGGGAGTGTTCCCAGCAGTGAGGGATCCTAGGAAGGGTTGGGGTGGGTGCCCAGGGCTTGGGTGGGTGCGTGGGCACAGGGCAAGGAGGGGCAGACGGAAGGAAATGGGATGGTGGGAATTTTCGTGGCTGTTCTTTGGAATGGAATTTCGTAAACTTTTTTCCCCCTAATTCCCCCCTGTAGGGAATGGGGTTGGTGTGCTCGGGGCTGTCACAGCGTGGGCTGTGCTGGCTGTGGCTGCCCAGGGGACAGCAGTGCTCAGCTGGCAGCAGCAGCAGCACGGAGTTCACTGCTCCCAACAGGATGGGAGCTGCCAAGTGCTCAGGTGCCTGCAGGGGCTTTGCAGGGTCTGGGTAGCCCTGGTGCCACCCAGGTCACTGCTATCCCCCCTATCCCAGCTGTGCCAATGGGGCAGAGCAGGGAATGGCACCAGGAGGTGAAATGTGCTTTATTCTGCCGAGGGCCTGTCCCACTGGAATGTGTGTGGGCTCTGCTGCCAGGCTGGGGCTGGCACGGGGCTGAGCAGGGCCTTTCCTCTGTCCTCAGAGTTCATCGTCATCCACAACGGCATCATCACCAACTACAAGGACCTGCGGAAGTTCCTGGTGAGTGACCCCTGGGGGGTGAGACCCTCCCTTCTTTCCCACTCCCCTCTTCTCTCTCACCCTTCCCAGCTCACTCCCCCTCTTGTATTCTCACTCTCACTCTCCCATTTGCACTCCCCACTCGCCCCGTTCCTTCACTCACATTGCTCCACTCACTGCTCACTCATCTCTCAGTCATTCCCCCACTCACATTCACTCCCACCTCCATTCATGTTCCCCCACTCATATTTTTGCACTCCCACCCATATTTTCACTCACTCCTCCCCTTACACTCACAGACTCTCCTACTCTGTGGGTGCGTTCTCACATTTACATCCCCCCTTCCCTCCCTACGTCACTCCCACTCCCCACATTCCCCCACTCATATTCTGACATTCACACACTGTCCTGCTCACACCCCCCAACTTCCACTCCCTCCTCATCCCCCACTCATTCTCCCACTGAGACTTCCCCACCCAAACCCTCTCCCTGGGTCCCCCCACCCCGACTCTCCCCCTCACATTCTCACAGTCCTCCACTCCCCTCACACTCCCACTCACTGCCCTCTTCTCCTCTCCTTGTATTGCAATTTGAAAGGTGGGAAGGAAGGATGGAAGGAAATTGTGAGAAGAGGAGAAAAAGAAGGAAAAACGAAAGGCAGAAAAGTAAAAGAGGAAAAGCAGAGCAAAGAATGGGGAAAAAAGAGAGGAAAAAAGGAGGAACAACTGCAGTATGGAAGGGTAAAAAGAAAGGAAAGAAGAATGGGTGGAAAGAAAAGGAAGAGCAGGAAAAAGGAAAGGCAAGAAAAAGGGAAGGAAAAGTCAATATGAGGGAGGAAGGTAGGAGCAAAGAAAAGGAAAAACATAAGAAAAAGAAAAAAGTTAAAGGCAAGGTGAAGGGAGTAGTCAAAACAAAGGAAGGCAGGTGGGAAGGAAGGCAAAGGCAGGTGGAAGGGAAGGCAGAGGGCTGGTCACCCACACGGGCTGTCCCTGCAGGAGAGCAAGGGCTACGACTTCGAGTCGGAGACGGACACGGAGAGCATCGCCAAGCTGGTCAAGTACATGTACGACAACCGCGAGAGCGACGACATCAGCTTCACCACGCTGGTGGAGAGGGTCATCCAGCAGCTGGTAATGCTGCGGGCAGGGAGGGCAGCTGTGGGACGGACACAGTGGGACAGACACCCCTACCCCCCCCTAAAAAACAACCCCTGCCCTCCAGCGCTGCCAGGGCACTGCAGCACCAGCCCGTGCCACTGCTGCAGGATGCTCTGGGGCACGTGCTAAGGCATGAACCTCTGACAGTTCATCTCAGGTGTACATTCGGTTTTCTTGAGCATTTGTCAGTATTCGTCTGGGTAATGAATAAATTTTGGGGCACGGCAGCACCTGGAGGCCTCCAGCCCTTGGCTGGGGTGGTGAGAGCGGGGAGGGAGCCGGCCTGGGAGAGCCTGTGCTGCTTCCAATCCTTCCTGAAGCTCGGTCCGGGATTGCTGCTGACCCCTGGTGGGAGCTGCTCCGCGGAGCCTCTGCTTCCACTGCCTGGTGATGTGCAGGAACAGGATCCACCACAGTTCACCTCTCACCCCCCAGCACCTGGTTCCGCTGAGTTCCTCACTGCTTTACCTGCCAGGAGCTGTTGCAGCAACAGGCCAAGAACTTGTGTTGCTGGCAGGTTGTGGCACCTCATCTGAGCAAACACTTGTTGCTTCTTTTGGTTCTGGTGCTTCTTTTATCAGAGCTTTGCCTTTGGGTCCCCTCACCGCACCCTGAGCTAAAGCAGGAGTCACTTGGATAACCAAGGGAGTCTGAGTGTCTCTCTGGGGGTTCAGGACTCATTCAGTGGTGGAGGATGTGCTGCCAGGCTCAGGGGAGGGACACCCTTCCAGGATGGGGGGCTGGAGCTACAGGAGGTTCTGAAAACATCTGTGAAACCTCTCTGGTGTCTCTTCCATGTCCACAGAAACACAGGAGCAGTTTCTGTGCTGGGAACACTGAAATGGTGCCCAGCCCTCAGATAACAGAAGGGATGAACAGTTTGTTTCTCTTGTTCCAGGAAGGAGCTTTTGCCCTTGTGTTCAAGAGTGTTCATTACCCTGGGCAGGCGGTTGGTACCAGGTGAGTGTTGCCATGTGAGGAACATTCTTGCACCCTGTCTGTCACTTGTTTTTGTACCCCCACGTCAGAAGACAGAGCAGAGATCATTCTTACCACACTGCATATGCAGGTGAGAGGGTGACTGTTTTTAATTTCCTTTCTCTTGTTCTCCATCTCTCATAACAGAAAGTTCCCAGAAATACTTTGGAAATTTCTTATTTCCTGGTCTGGAACAGCTTGGTTTTGGTATCCTCTGGTTATGATCTGAAGGGAGATGATTTTACCTTTTCCTTTGTGCTTGCCCTTGTGGCAGCACTTGGACAAGTCCTGCATTTGGCCTGGAATTTGGGCCAGCCTTGTGTTCAGGTTTTCTATCCCACTTTTAAACACCAGCATCAGCTGGGGTGGTTTCACTGTGTGTGTGCCTCCACAGGGGTTGAACTTAAGTGCCAAAGCCTGTTTGTAGGCATGTCCAGTGAGGAGCAGTCCCTGCTTCAGGTGTGCAGTGACTCTTGGGAATTTTGTCTAACCCTGATGCAGGTTGCTCGCATCCCTGGGTTCTTTATTCTTTGTGTTTGCACCCCGTGTTTGCAGCAGCAGCTGCTCTGGGAGCCTCTGGCTGTGCCCTGGTGCACCTGAGCTGCTGCTGGGGAGCAGAGCCCCAGCGTGGGGTGTGGGGGTGTCCCCGGGGTGCTGAGGCTGTCCCTGTGTCCCTGCAGGCGAGGCAGCCCCCTGCTCATCGGCGTGCGCAGCGAGCACAAGCTCTCCACCGACCACATCCCCATCCTGTACCGCACAGGTGAGTGGGGAGCTCCTCCCCTCGCTGCAGGGCACGGGCACACACAGCTGTGGGCTCTGAAATACAGACTTCAGCTGTACTTTGGAAATGAAAACGTTACTGGAGACGTTTTTTTAAAAGCAAGTTTTTAACCACATGTTCTACCCACCATATAGCTCAGGTTATAGGTGTTAGTTACCTCAGGTTGGCCTCTAGTGTTGTAATCAAAGATTTAATGTCCAGTTATTACAAGGAAAATTCATCTTACTGTAGTAGAATAAAGTATAGTCATGGAATGGTTTGGGTTGGGAGGGAGCTTAAAGCCCATCTTGTTCCATGGGCAGGGACACCTTCCATTATCCCAGGTTGCTCCAAGCCCTGCCCAGCCTGGCCTTGGACACTTCCAGGGATGTTGGAATATATAATTATATATATATATAATATATATATGTATAATATATATATATAATGTATAATAAATTAAACAGTACAGTTAAACTGAAGTCTGTATTCTGTGTGTGGCATGTTGGCATTTGTGAGCCTGGTAGTTTTCAAGAACAAAGAGGAGAGAGCTTTGCAGGCTGGAGCTTGGCACTGTCACCTTGCCCCTGCCACCCCACGCCATTTTTAGAAGCTGTTCCCCTTTGTGGGACAATGTGTGTTTATGTTGTCTGTCCATCCTGCTCTCCCATGTGTTCTACCACCACAGACACCCTTGAAAATGAAGAGTGACTTAGAATTACTCTGTAACTCACTGCTGTCAGAGGGGTCTGAACCTGTCCAGTCCCTGGGCTTGTGTTCTGAGCAGTGCAGGGATCCAAAGGAATTGCTCTCCTGCCCTGCTGCCTCCTAGCAGTGTAGCTGCTGATCCCCTGCTGCAAGAACCAGCCCCAGGAGCTTTGCCTTTTGATTGGATAATTAGCAGTAATATTAATGCATTTATGTAACACTATATATTTTTACTGATTATCTGAAGTTTGTTTTTTTTTTTTTTTCCAATTGCACTTTCAGCTGTACAATCTATGGATCATTCTTTTGATGGAATATCCATAAAAATGGAGGAAGGTGCCTACCAGAGAAAAGCTAGTACTTGAAATTTCAGACAAATCCTCCAGTTCCTTTGGAAAGGAATCAAATGAGACCAAGATGCATTGTCTTTTTAATATGTGGTTATTGCTTTCCATGCAGTGTAGTGAAACAAGTGGGAGAGTCCAAATTCCTTCTTGATCAGAAACACCACGAGCAACACATGGGAAAATCCACCCATCCCATTTCAAATATTGGGACATAATGCCCAGCATATGTGGAAAAGTGATGACAGTGCAGGTTGTACTGAGTGTTCCTGCAGCTCTGGCTGCAGAAGGAAACAGTGAATTACCTTAAAAATGAACCCCACTAAAGCAGAAGGCTGCTGATAATCCTAATGCAAGCATTGCTCCAAATTCCTTCTGGAGCTGTGTCCTGCCCCTGACCACGGTGTGAATCTGAGCTGCAGCCTCTGGTGGCAGCACTAAGGTTGGCCTGAGGCTGTTCATTTATCGGGGGAACCATCTGTTGTTCACTTGAAGTGCTTTAAAGGCCAGCCCGTCCCATGATGGGATGAACCGAGTTCACATCTGAAGCAGGAGAACCCTTTTCTGAGAGGGGGAGGATCTGATCCTTGGTGACTGTAAATAATTGGGATTCCACCCTCAGCAGAGGCTCAGTGGCCTCAGGCACTCCCTGGGTAAAATATCTGACATCTCTCTTGCTGGAGGAGAAGCAGACCTAGGTTTGTTGAGAGGTGAACCAGGAGCTGGTTTGCCTGACTCCAAACATCAGGTGAGGTTTTATTTCTCTTTAGCCAGTGTATCTCTCAGTGTTTGAAGTAAAATTCTGTAGCCAGGTGAGTTCCCAGGAGCTCTGAGAACCCAAATCCCTCAGCTCTCAGAGGCACTGAGGCTTTTCTGAGTAATTGCCCCCCTGCCCCTTTTTACTGTACCTGGGTTAATTCTCCATTCTTGGGTACAGAAGGGAAGAGATTTAAAAATTTCTTCTGTGTTGCTTCTAAATTGTAGTAGATGAGGGGTTGGTGCAGTGGAGTAACAATCAGATTATCTATAGATAAATGGACAAATCCACAGATAAAATAAAACTCATAACTGGCTGAAAATACTCACTGTAACTCCCTAACCCAGCCTTGGTGATGGCACACACAGTGCACGTGTGTGCACAATAAGCACCCCCCAGTGCACAGCCTGTAACGAGGAAAGCAATGCAACATAATAAAGTCAATGCAGGGAAATGATCTATTTCGAGACACCAAATTTGCATGTTCTGATCAGGTCTGGGGTGCTTCTGTGGGGGAGTGGCCACTAACAGCTCTGCTCTGTCCTGTCTCAACAACAAAGGCGTTGTTTTCCTCCTTTACTGACTTCATAACTGAACTGGAAGGCTCTAAATCACTGGCTGAGTGGACCTTTTTTACTGAGTATCAACATGAAAGCAGTATTTTTCCTTCACATTTTCATCTGCAGAAGTGTAGATTAGAACACCACGAGCTCTGCTTGCATCACTGAATCAGATCAGTGTCTAGTAGGTGAAACAACATCAAGATTATGGAATAAATATAGAATGGAGTAACTTCAGTGTTATTGTTCTTCAGCAATGGTCCCATTTTGGTGGATAAGCTGATTAATCCACCCCCACCCTCCCCATACCCTGCACAGTGACTGGCAAATAATTTTGCTCGAGGCTGGTGCTGAGCAGTAGGTGTTGGGTGCCTCATCTGCATCCCTGATGAGCTTCACCACTGAGAAGCAGTGTGGAGGAGGAGGATGAGATGGTATTGGGAATTGCCAGAGTACTCCAGAAAGGATCCTTGGTGAAACACTGAGCTTTTAGGACAGATTTTTCCAGAGCTGATTCGCAGTTCTGGATGCCTCCCTGGCCAACAGCACAGGTCTGATTTTCTGATTAGGATGAGGTGGTTGGTTGATAGTGCAGGAGCAATGCAGAGCTCTTAATCCCAGACTTCCTGAGCTGTGAGCTCAGCCAGACAGAAACAGGTTTGGGTTCCACCTGCGGTGCTCAGGGGAGCTGTGTGGTCACACAGGTGGCAGCTCTGAAAGAATTTCCCCAGTGCTGAGAGTAACAGACCATGAAGGAGCAATGCTGGTCCGTTTCTGGGGGCTCAGGAGAGTCTCACCAGACAGGAACATGGGAGAAGCTTAAACTGATCAACAGGGCAGGGAAATGTGGCTGCTCATAAAGCATTTTGAATTCTCTGCTAGTGGAGCCACACAAAACTTTAATTTGGATTTTTTCCTGATAAATTCCTCTAAACGTAAAAGTGCACTGGTAATACACTTGCAGACTTATTAAAAAACACAGAAATCTCTTGCAAGCAAACTGAGAAATGGGCACAACAGTACAAGTTCCTTTGCTGTGACCACCTGCAGGCGTGAAAATAGTGCTTCATGTTGGTACCGTGCCTTGGGGCCTCTCTGGGTGTGGCACCTGGGCAGCCCCTGACCCTCCTGTCTCCTAGGGAAAGACAAGAAGGGGAGCTGCAGCCTGTCCCGAGTGGACAGCACCACCTGCCTCTTCCCCGTGGAGGAGAAAGCTGTGGAATATTACTTTGCTTCTGATGCCAGGTAGGGTTTTCCAGCATCTCTGGCGTGTGTAGCAATATCCTGTTTAAAGCTCTCTTGAACAAGAGATGGGGAGGCTGTGGGTTCTTGGTGAATAAAGTAAATTGTGTGCATGTGGCCATTACTTCACAAATGCCAAAACAGAGTTGCTGTTAAAGGAATGAACACTGACCTTGGAATAGGGTGTTACCCTGCTTCAGGCTCACCTGTTGGTAGGATTTCCCAGTGACAGGAAACCTGAGGGAGTACTGACCTAAATTAGCAGGACACATGCTAATTATGAGCAGAATTGTGTTGATTCTCCAGGGATCTCTGCACACATGCAATTCCTTCATCATCAAAGGTGGCATGTTGCAGTCCCAGAGGAGTGAGAGAGACTAACTTGGCAGCAGCTTTAGCAGAGTTTTTGGGATTCTCTGGTCCAAGAGAAATGAGTGCTTGCTCCAGGAATGTAAAAATACTGCTGTGGTTGATTTCTGCAGCTCTTTCCATCAGAGAATTGTGGAGACTCTTAGGACAGCCCGATGTGTTCTGGTTTTAGAGCTTCTCAGTGACACTCCAGGGAGTGCTGCTGAGCAGATCCCAGGTGCCTCCACAGGGGACAAAGCTGTCCCTGGTTTTACAGATGGGCAAAGTGACATACAGGGAGGGGCAGTGGCTTATCCCTGGAAAAACCAAGGAAGGAACAGGCTGTGTTTGAGCAGCCTGTGTGCCAGGGGAAATCCCTGCCCTCCTGACCTCATAGCTCCAGACAGATCCCATTGCTGCACACGCTGCTTTGTCTGAGCAGTTCAGAGCTTCTCCTTAAAGCAGGCACTGAAATTAATAATGAGCCGGGTGGAAAAAAATCCCGTTCCATTGGCAGGGTGGAAATGCCCTGTACAGGAGTGGCCCGATTTTAACAGGCGTGGGGTGTGCTAGGAAGGGCTGAGCCCTGAGCTCCCAGAGCAGGGGCTGATGTGCTCTGTGCCCCCGCAGTGCTGTCATCGAGCACACCAACCGCGTGATCTTCCTGGAGGATGACGACGTGGCGGCCGTGGTGGACGGGCGTCTGTCCATCCACCGCATCAAGCGCACGGCCGGCGACCACCCGGGCCGGGCCGTGCAGACCCTGCAGATGGAGCTGCAGCAGATCATGAAGGGTGAGAGCTGCTGGCTGGCAGCGGGGAGGGGCACGGCTGCTGTGGCACGGCGGGAGGGACTGGAGTCACCCGGTGCCATCCCTGCCCCGAGGGATGCCCGGCCCTCCAAGGGCAGAGGTCCCACAGCCTGGTCCAGTGCTGTGTCACCCTCATGGGCAAAAAAGTCCCCACGTGTAACGGGACTTTCCCTCTAGTTGCTGACACCTTACTGGGGAGAATTGTGGGGCTGAGGATTTTGCCTCCTGCTTGGAGCCATCTGGTTTTTCCAAGACTGATCCCTCACGAACTTGCCAGCCTGGATCTGCCCTTCACTGACACCTTCCAGAAACCTGAATCAAGCTCTCATCATGAGCTGATGTTTTGGCAGAAAAATAAGTATCAGTTTCATAATCTCTAGCTGGTAACTGGCCTGGTCCAAGCTTTTCCCTACATACACAGGAAAAATGGCAATTACCAGGAGGTAAAGTGTTCTAATTTGTTTTCTTTCTTTCTTCATAGGTAACTTCAGCTCATTTATGCAGAAGGAAATATTTGAACAGCCAGAATCTGTTGTTAATACGATGAGAGGAAGGGTCAACTTCGATGACTACACTGGTAATTGAGCTTGAGCCTCCCTCATTCCCAACAGCTCTGTATCTAGCAGTTACTCATGGTAGTCACAGGGGAGGAAGTGGGTGATGCAGTGGGAGATGGAAACCCTGCTGGTGTGAGATGAAGTGTGTGTCACAGAGTGCCTCCAGAATTCCATGTGCTGGTGGCAAGATCCCATTTTATGATGGTGTTTTGCTGAGTGGATGATGGAGATGGTAACACCCTGTTAGCATCAGTGATCTTGAGAATTTCTCCTACCTGGCCACCCTGATTTTCCTCTCCAATGTTGCTCACAGTGAACCTGGGTGGGCTGAAGGATCACATCAAGGAGATCCAGAGGTGTCGGCGTTTGATCCTCATTGCCTGTGGCACGAGTTACCACGCAGGAGTGGCTGTGAGTGCTGGGCTCTGGGACCTGGGCTGGCCTCAGTGCCAGAATCACAGGCTGGGGTGGGTTTCAGGGACCTTAAAGCCCATCCAGTGCCACCCCTGCCGTGGGCAGGGACACTTTTCACTGTCCCAGGCTGCTCCAAGCCCCGTCCAGCCTGGCCTTGGACACTGCCAGGAATCCAGGGGCAGCCACAGCTGCTCTGGGCACCCTGTGCCAGGGCCTGCCCACCCTCACAGGGAAGAATTTCCTCCTAATGATCAAGTTTAAGTCTACCCTTTTTCAGTTTAAACCCATTCTCCTTTGTCCTGCCACTCCAGGCTCTTGTCCCCAGTCCCTCTCCAGCTCTCCTGGAGCCCCTTTAGGCCCTGGAAGAGGCTCTGAGCTCTCCCCGGAGAGTGTGTGGAGTGTGCCAGGCAGATTAAGGATTGATTTCAGGTTAGGGATTGATTCTTAACCTTAATCAGGTTAAGAGTAAGCAGGTGCACACAGGTGAATGAAGGAGGACCCTTGTGAAAGCTGCAAATACCAGACTTCCAGCTAACAGCAACAGCAGAAGGAAATAAAAGCTGATGAACCTGAACTTAGGGAAGTGGTTCCTGTGACTTCCATGGCTGTGGAAGGCTTTGGAAAACAAAGGCTGCTCTGTTGTAAAAAGCAGCTGGCAGGGGAGGGATGATGCAGGAGCAGAATGCAGCAAGGCAGGGGCTGCCAGGAGCCAGGTGGGATTTTTGGTTGGCCTGGATGTAGGTGGTGGTTTCTGAGGTCTTCAAGCTGCAGTCTGATACACACTCAGGACACCCAGTATTGCATAATCTGTATGGAGGGTTACATAATTGTGAGCCTTCCTTAAGAGAATTCTCCGTTTGAGGGAGGGGTTGGCCTCACAGGCTGGTGGTGGTGCCAAAGCAAGGTCGCTTCTCACAGGGGTTGTTGGTGACTTGAGTGTGGGCACTACTGAGTAATTAAAGTATAATCCAGCACTGATTTTCACGTGGGACTTTAACAGTAATATTTTCCAGTGTGTGGCAGCTAGAAAGCTTTTTTTGTGCAAACACTTGGTTTTATAAACATGATGTAATACCTGACTTCCTGCCCCTCCTTGTGCCAGACCCGCCAGGTGCTGGAAGAGCTGACGGAGTTACCTGTCATGGTGGAGCTGGCCAGCGACTTCCTGGACAGGAACACCCCCGTGTTCAGGGACGACGTCTGCTTCTTCCTCAGCCAGTCAGGTATGGGCTCCCTTCCCCAGCCTCGCTCCCTCCTGCCCAGAATGGAGGGAGAAGGCAGCAGGGCCAGGTCTGGTGCCTGTCTGCAGGATTGTGTGTGGTGATGGGAGGGAGGACGCTCAGATTCCAGGGCTGGGAGGTTCTGCTCCCTCCAGCTGCAGCTGCTGCAGGGCTCCTGTGGCTGACAGGTGGAACAGGAGTTTTGTTTCCTTTCTCTGCACCAGTCAACAGACTGGAAGTGCTGCTGAGCTCGGGGTGAAGGCAGCTCCACAGCTCCTTTGGAATAGTTTTAGTTCTCTAGTTAAAGCACCACCATATGGTGGATTGGAGCCACAGAAGAAAGGAAACTCTTAGACATGAATATCAGAAAATCCAACTAACTTGGAATGGAGTAGGAGATAAAAGGCACACCGAGGCATAAAAGAATTTATATGAAGTACTTCATATTTTCAAGGACAACTGCGATACAAAACGTTTTTTTTCCCTTAGTTGCATTTACCATTTCAGGTTTTCATGACTGATCTTCAGCTGCGACACTAAAACCAGTCATTACTTTATCTCCACAGGTTAAAATACCCTTTTGGGAGCAATTTTTTTCTCCTCTGTAGCAATTTCTTTCTTCTCAGTACCAAATGTCTCAGAATATCCTCTCTATGGGGGGCTGATGGTCAGGTTCTCCCTGGGCTTTTTGAAGACACATTTTTTTTAAACCATAGCAGAACACTTGGCTTTTCCTTACACCAAATGCTGCGGATAGGTTTTGTGTTTTCTGGGTGTCACTGCCCTGTGTTCAGGGTTCAGACACAGCGTGCTGGGGCTGAAGTGGCTGCTGCCACCTCCTTAGCTTGCAGGGAGCACAAACCTCTGGGGCTGCGTTTGGGGACTTGGTGCATTTCCCACCTGCAGTGGCAGCAGAGCAGCAGCACTGAGCCCCCATCCCTGTGCTTCCCTGTGCTTCCCTGTGTTCCAGGGGAGACAGCAGACACCCTGATGTGCCTTCGGTACTGCAAGGAGAGGGGAGCCCTGACCGTGGGCATCACCAACACCGTGGGCAGCTCCATCTCCCGCGAGACCGACTGCGGGGTGCACATCAACGCGGGCCCCGAGATCGGCGTGGCCAGCACCAAGGTGGGGCACAACCCACACCCCTCCCTGATTTTATTTGGTGTTCCTGCCACCAGAACCCCTCCTGGAAGGGCTTGGCCCCGTTAAATGCTTCCTGTTCCCTCTGTACCTGTTGCTGCTGATGGTTGTGCAGTTACAGACCAGCAGCACCCTGTGTGTTCTCTGTCCTGGAG
Organism: Coloeus monedula; assembly: GCF_965178545.1. Taxonomy (NCBI): domain Eukaryota; kingdom Metazoa; phylum Chordata; class Aves; order Passeriformes; family Corvidae; genus Coloeus; species Coloeus monedula. The sequence goes on along the minus strand of NC_138808.1, from coordinate 4,598,128 downwards.
CTTGCAAAGGGCTTTTTTTTGGTCCCTTTTTAAAATGAAATAATATAAGGAAACTGCATTAAACATTGAAAACAAATGGGTCTCAGAGGGAATGATTCCTTAAGAGGTCAGAATTCCCTTTGCCATTGTTTGTCTCGAGGTGCAGATTCAGTTTAAACTAAGGTCAGAGATGAAAAAGGAAATTAATAGACAAGATAATGGAAACTTTGTCTGCATCTAACTCCCTCACTGGCTCTGCTTTACCAAAGAAAATGGGATATTAGAACTATACTTTTAACAAATGGGAGAATGGTCTTTTACAGAAAGCTACTATTTGTGTCCAGATAACAGGATTATTCTGGCTATGTGTGATACAGTATGAAATAACTTACTTTGCTGCATTTCATTTTGATGAAGTGCTTGTGCATGGTGAAATCTGCTTTGGTTTAGTTATATTTAGAGGCGAGATGATGTCAATCTGTTACATAAATTCAGCCAAAAACCACATTTGAGTTTAATAGTTCATTGGGGAATTTGATCATGGAAAATTCATGAGTCTCTTACAAGAAACTCTTGAACGAGCTGTTTGTCCCTGTTGTTTTCACATGGCCAACAGTTACAGTTTGGAGATAAATGGCATTTTTTCTCTGATGCTGTGGGGAGTTACCAAAGTTGTGCATGTATGAAATAGGGTCTTGAAAAGTTTCTGCCCTCAGGTTGCCCAGAACTTCCTTTTGGGAATATTCTAAACAGCCCAGGCATGTTAATGTGGCTGCTGGGTGCTCTTGCAGACAGTGGAGCCTTACTCAGGGGAGAGGTTCAGGAGAGTCTGTTCTTAGAGAAGGGAGGTGGGAAATCACAGCTGCCTTTGTGTTCCTTGAGTGTGGTCCAAAAAGATCTCGGCTGGTTGTCGTGGGCTTCCAACAAACATCTCCAGTCAGCGGCCTGCTCTTGTCCAGTGTTCTCAGGAGTCACTTGCAGTAAAGGAGGACACGGGTACGGTCACAAAATAGGGTTTAGTAGTCACCAGGGAATCTTAGAATATAAAGTCTTGGTTGTTGTGTCTGAATCTTCTGGAGTATGAGGAGATCATCGTGTGCCTCTGTTGAGATCTGCTCAGGTGAGATTTGCCTTGTGAACTCACGTTTGTTTTTGCTGCTGACTTGGAATAAAAGCTGCCACTTGGTCTGAGGATTTCACCTGCTGGGTGACAATCACCTGGCTGGTGCAGCAGTGACGTTTCTCTCGTGCCCCACCCCAGGCCTACACCAGCCAGTTCGTGTCCCTGGTGATGTTTGCCCTGATGATGTGCGATGACAGGATCTCCATGCAGGAGCGGCGCAAGGAGATCATGCGGGGGCTGAAGGGGCTGCCAGGTAGGACCCCGGGCAGAGCTGGACCCCGCAGAGAGGGGCTGGGGGGATCGGGAGGGCAGCAGGGCTGTCACAATTCCTTGTTCTCTCTGGTGTCTCCAGGCCACCAAACTGGACCAGTAAAACTCTGAGCCCGGGGATTTTACAGGTCACTGCTGGCTGTGTGAGTGAAGGGTGAGTGGGGTGTGTAGTGTGAGGCACACACATGAGCACACTCAGTCTGGACTCTTCCCCTTCCCTCTAGACTTGATTAAAGAAGTGCTGAGCATGGATGATGAGATCCAGAAGCTGGCCACAGAGCTGTACCATCAGAAGTCTGTCCTCATCATGGGACGTGGCTACCACTACGCCACGTGTCTGGAGGGAGCCTTGGTGAGATTTCTTTATTTAAAGCTGGCTCAAACACAGCCACAGACTTCAGACCTCTGCACAGGGAGCAACATCTGGCTGCAAGTGCAGTTGTAAATGCAGCCATGGCTCTGCTGTGTTGGCCAACACTGGGTTAAATGGAGGGCCCTGGCACAGGGTGCCCAGAGCAGCTGTGGCTGCCCCTGGATCCCTGGCAGTGTCCCAGGCCAGGCTGGACACTGGGGCTGGGAGCAGCCTGGGACAGTGGGAGGTGTCCCTGCCCATGGCAGGGGTGGCACTGGATGGGCTTTGAGGTCCCTCCAACCCAAACCGTGCCATGATTACAAGTAACTAAAAGTCACTGTGACATTGCTGAGGCTGCTGCTGGAAGATTCCCATGTCACAGGCTACACTGGGTTGGAAGGGTATGTTTTCCATGTTCACGCTGGGAATGCTTTACTGCACAAACTGGGCACCCCAATAAATTGAAAACTGAGCGTGTACTTTCCAAACCCATACACTGCAGCTTCTACATTTGAGGAGATTCCTGTTGTCAGTGCTGTCCCCACTGCCAAGCAGTCGTGTCCTCTTTGCCCAGTCAGGCTGGGAGGATGGCTGTGGTGGCTGATGGCAAGTCATAAGGGCTGTGGTGCTTTGGTGGTACAGCTGGAAGTGTTGGTGGCCTGAACAGCCCAGCCCAGGGGCACTGCTCGGATCTGGGTTTTTTGGCCTGACTTGCTTGGATCTGAGGAGAGCCAGAACTGAGTTTCACAAAGTGCAAGAATTCACAGAGATGATTAAAAAAAATAAAGTAGCATGTTGCTCAAAGTTTTATGAATTTTTTCCCCCTGTAGAAAATAAAAGAAATCACCTACATGCACTCGGAAGGGATCCTGGCCGGGGAGCTGAAGCACGGCCCGCTGGCCCTGGTGGACAAGCTCATGCCTGTGATCATGATCATCATGAGAGACCACACCTATGCCAAGTGCCAGAACGCTCTCCAGCAGGTCATTGCACGGCAGGTAAGGGCCTGGTAAGGTCTGCAGTGCATCAGAAGTGATGCTTTTAATAGAAGAGCAGTTCACAGACACCCAGACTGTTCACTTCGGTGTCATTGCCCACATGTGAGTTCAGTAAGTACTGTGGGCATTTCAAGAGCAAGTTTTGCAACAACTGCAGAAGCCTGGCATGGTCTGCTTAACCCTTAAATACCCCACAGGGCTGCCCAGGGGATGTGATGCTGTTTGGTTCTAAATTGAGTAATAAATTTTGCCACTGACACTCTGCAGAGAAGTGAGGAAAGAACCTTCCAGAGACCTGCTTTCCTTCAGCATTCCCCTCTGTTGCAGGGACGACCTGTGGTGATTTGTGACAAGGAGGACATCGAGACCATTAAGAACAACAAAAGAACAATCAAAGTTCCCCACTCAGTGGACTGTCTGCAGGGGATCCTGAGTGTGATCCCTCTCCAGCTGCTGGCGTTCCACCTCGCCGTGCTCAGGGGCTATGATGTGAGTACAGCACTGCTTCCTCCTGCACTCTGTGTGCTGCCATGTGCTGGGCGATGCTGCAGGGCTCGGGGGGTGTCTGTGTGACTGCTCGAGCTGCTGGAATGCCCAGGTCCAAGGACTGTCCTGGCCAGTACAGAACTGGGAGGAGGCCCAGTACACGCGGCCGAGTCTGGTGCAGCTGAGCTGGGACGTGTGTCTGGTGTGGTAGGAGCTCACAGGTTCTGGAGGGCTGGCAGGGAGCTCAGAGGAAGGCAACAACCCTCACAAGGGTGCTTGGCAAACAGTTCGGTGTTAGGTATTTGATCTTAATACAGACACTGGCCTCTACCTGTTATCAGTGACCTCTTATCATTTGAGCACTGGAACTACGTGGACTAAAGGGACTCCCTCCTTAGTTTTGAGAGGAGTTGTAACAATTAAGGTTGTGGACTTTTTTCTGCACTGATTATCCTAAATTAACATGAGAATATGTTGAATTGTTTTCAGTTGAAACACAGAACAGACATTCCACACGTTACAAAGTTATACACAAACAAACAGTGTGTACATACTCACAAGCCTGTTCTTTCTCCTCCCTCTGCAGGTTGATTTTCCAAGAAATCTGGCCAAGTCCGTAACTGTAGAGTGAAAGATCATCTGAATCATAGGGGCAAAGGGGAATTAAATGAAAGACTTTTTTTGGTACCAAAATAACTTGATTTTAAAGCCCCCTAGGTAAATCTTATTTTGCTAAATCATTGTTTGTGTGTAAGATCACCATAATTCCATTACATTAGTGATTGTCCAATTGATTCCACATGCTATGTCAATAGCTCTGGGTTTTTTTGAACAACAGACTTCCATGAAAGATGTTAAATGGTTTTCCTTAAAGATTGCTGAGTCTTCTAGGTAAGGGGCCCTCCATTTTACTTTGAGCTGATGTCATTGTCTCTTACCCCATGTGGCTCATTCCAGTCATTGATGAGAAACCACTGAAGGAATTAATCAGTCAGCTGTCATGCTCTCAGGCAGTGAAGCAGGACACCAGAATACACACCTGGAACAAGAGCTGGTACTGGTCATGCTTGTGCAGATATTCTACCAGTGAAGGAGACTGCAGACAAGCCTTTGGGTAAATTCCTGCCTCAGCTACACGAGGGAATTCAGCTGAGCTGTCACAGCCTCCTCGCTCCTGGGCACGTGGTGAATGTGCCAAGGAGAGAACGCTGCTCCAGAAGGATTTTATCTATGCCAAAAACATAGCAAGTGACAATCTCGTAGCCATGGTGGCCACGGCATGGTGTGACCCCAGTGTGGCCAGTGGGACCCGCCCTAGCTGGGACTGGGAGCACTGGCTGGCCAGTGGGGGTGAGGGCAGAGAGGAGTGACCAGTGCTTGCCCTGAGCTGGTGGCTGTTGCTGCTGATGGTTGGTTGGGGTTTTTTAAAACAAGTGCTGAGGGTTTTCTCCCCAAACTAAGGGGCACTGGGGCATTGTAACACACCTGAGTGTCCCAGCTCTGTGAACACACCTGAGTGTCCCAGCTCTGTGCAGGGCTTTTTGCTGCAGGTCACTCTCTGGTCTGGGTGTGTTTCTGCCTTGTGTCTCCCCAGCAGAGAGGGCTCTAAAGCTCCTTCCTGAAGCTTGTTTAGCCAAAGTCCCCTGATGACAGCGAGGGCTCAGGTTTATTTAGCAGCAGTTCTTGTGTGACTTGTGTCAAATTAAGCTGATTTCAAATTGAAGGGGATAAAAAGGCTCCATAAACATGACACAAATAAATACCTTGGTAATATTTCTATAACAAGCTTGAAGAGAATCAGAAATGACACAGAAAATATACCTTCAGGACTCAAAACTTTTCTGAGGAAAAGTTGGCTTTTTCCGAGTCATCAAAGGGCAGTTATTATGTATTTCCTAATGCAAAAAGGTGAATTTCCTCCCACCTTGCTGGGTTTTGAATTAACCTTACACAGGCATCGTAAAAACATGCTACCAGGTATAAAGTGGTGCTGGTGAATATTCCAGGTCATTTACTGCCCTGAAAAATGGCTTTAGCAGATGCAGTGCCTGGGGACTGCCCAGCACCCTGCAAACCCTGGTTCCCCTGGCACAGGGGGCCAGTGCTGCACAGCCACGACCCAGGCTGGTCCATGGCTGCTCCGAGCAAGGCATTCCCAAAGACTCTGCAGCAATTCTGCAATGTATAAACCCACAGGGACTATTTCACTGCAGTTCAGTGTCAGCTCAAGGCTCAGTTTCATTATGAGAATGAAATGCTGCGTGCCTGGAAACAGCTTCTCAAAGCCAGTGTATGTGTTTATTATCATATTCAGATTATTAATTTATGAACACATTGTGCTGCCAGTGTCTGTTTAAGAACAAAGTAGTAAATGCTGCATTTTAGTTCAGCAAATGCTGTGTGTGTGAGGCACTGCCCTGTGGCAGCTGTGCCTCTGCCTAAACATGACCAGGAGCCCTCCCTGCTTCACTGGAGGATGATAATTGTCCTTAAGGAAAAAACAAGGCACGTTCAGTGCTAACAGGTGGAAGACAGGTCCTCCTCTTCCTCCTCCTGCTCCTCCTCCTCTTCCTCTTCCCTCCAGCTTGCTTAAGAGAAACTGTGCAGGGCTGGATCCAGGCCGGGCTCCCCCTGGATCCTCCTGGCACAGGGATGTGCAGTGTCCCCATCCTTTGTTCTGAAACAGCCCCACAAGGGAATTATTTTGGAACCGATGCCCTTTTTCCCCGCCTGCAGCCAGCATTGCTTTTACCCTGCCTTGCACAGAGGGCTGCCTGTGGGCAGGGGGGGCAGACACCCCTGTGAACACAAGCTGCTGCTCAGCAGAAGTTTGTTAGTGCAGGCTGTTAGACATTTGTGAAAGTTGTGTACAAAGAGGACCAAAGAACAGGAGTCTGAGTCAGAAATGTCCGCTGTGACACGGCCGTGTCGGTGGAGCTGCAGAGCTCGTGCTGAGCTCTCTGGGTTTGTGCTGTGCCAGACAAATCCTTGTTCCGTGTAGCTGGGGGTACTGATGGGTCAGGGGAACAGGTAGTGCCCACCCCCACCTCTGCCAGCAAACTGCCTGGAGTGTCAAACTCTTGTCTGCCAAATCTGAGGGCTCGGAGCTGTTGCAGTGAGGCTGATGGATGTTGTAGGCTCGGTCTCAAAGGATGCTCTGGAGCACACCTGTGTGAAGAATTTCTCTGCTGAGCGTAGCAGGGAACCTGTTAAAGCATCTCGTTGTTGTTGTTGCCATGCAGTGTGAAGTGAGAATGTACAAAGGACTCTTTTTAGCTTTCCTTACCTCATTTTGTCCACGTGTTGCATTTCGATGAACAGATGATGTTTCTCTTTTCCGTAGAAAACTTTTAGGATGTCTCGTGGTATTTATTAACAGCCAGTCTTCTGCTCTCCCAAATGAATGTTTTGCTTACTGAGCCAGTAAAATTCTCTCCTTCCTCACTGAGATGTTGAAAAATTCAGTAGCCCTGTCTCTAAAATTGAGCCACAGGTAAATACAGAGAAAGGCTTTTGCCATCTGGAATAGCAGCTCCTATTTCTGCCTGCTTTGGTCACAGTTTATTTTGGTATAAATAACTCTGTTCCTCACCTGCAGAGACTCAAGGGAAGCCCTGAGGTCTTGGGGGGTTTTAATTTCCAAAGACCAGAGAGCTCCCAGCTCAGCATATGTTTCTGCCCAGTAGTTCTCAGACAGATTTCACACTGCTGGGAAGATTCCACACACACACAAATTGAGCTGCACATGGAATATGCTGTAGCCAGAAAGGTTTTTTTCCCCCAGCCCTGCTGCAGAAGGGCTGTGGACAGTTTTTTCCCAGATTTGTCACAGTCAGCACTGTCTGTGCACATTCTCACCAAGAGCCCCCAGCAGTGCCTGGGTGGCTGGCCCTGGGCAGGGCCGTCTGCTGTGGCCCTTCTGTCCCAAAAGCTGCCTGGACTCCCTGTGTTGGGTCAGGCTCAGCCCCCTGTGCTGAGAGAGCCAAAAGCTTCACCCAGAGCCTTTCCCAGCCACCTGGGATGGAGCTCGTGGGCCTCATGCAAAACCTCAGTGTGGAGCCTTAAGCCCAGCCCAGGCACGGGGGGCTGGTTGAGCTGCAGAGTGAAGCATCCAAAGGCACAAGTCAAACCCACACCAGTGCAGAATTGGGCCTTTCCCCTTCCTGGCTGTCCCTAGGAGTCCTTGATGCCACAAGCAGGTGCCTGGTGGCCGTGTTGGATGGAGGGAGGGACTAAAATTAAGTGGCTTCAGTGGCACATCGGTGTTTAGCTGTGGCTAATTTTGGATCCTACCTGAATGTACCAAACTTGCCTCAAAGCATGGAGTCCCTCCTCTTCATCAGAAACAGGAAGAAGAAGAAACAGAAGTATTTGGGTTGAAAAAAAAACAAAACTATTTGCCTTCAATTCAGTTTCTGTAAATAGACATTTGAGTGGCAAACCCACATTTCCTCCCTTGTAGATTCTCTGCCTCTGCTGTACATATCCAGCTGGCTTGGGTTGTGGGGACCAGACTGTACCGTGTTTCCTGTCGTGTGCTGTATGCAGAAGATGTCTTACTTTTGTCTGTAGTGTTTTATAATTTGGGTTTTGTCTCTTTGCTTACTTTTTTTGTATCTCACCCTTTGAATAAAATCAAGTGCCCTACATGAAACAAACGGAATTACTGGTCTTCAGTTAAATCCATTAAGAACAGGTGTAGCCCCTGTGGAAGTTAAGGGCTGGATGTACAAAGCGGAAAACCTCGGGGCTTAACTTGCCCCTCTCCTGACCAGCCAGGCTCTTTTCAGGTCAGAGATTCAGCCTGTATTTCATTTTTTGCATTTCACCTGCCCTCTCCTAACCGATTTTTTCCACTCTGTGGAAAGCCTATCAAATCCCCCTAAGGCAGAACAGTTCCTGCAACCTTCTGTTCCTTAATTCTTATTTAATGACCCCTTTTCTATCACTGAGAAGGTTGCAGTCAGCACAGCCCATACCTGCCCCGTGCTCGGTGAGCGTTTCTCACATTCCACAACTGCTGAAAATTCGTGGCTTCTTTTCCCAGGAAGAGCCCTGCGTGGGTAAGGCTGAGCTGGGACCGTGGGGGTCACGTCAGACCAACGCTGGGGGCTCAGGGCTTGGTCAGGGCTCAAACACACCTGGGTGGCTTTGTAAGGGAATCCCACGGTGACAAAACGCTGAAACCCCCCCCCCTCCAGCTGGGCCATTCAGGGATTGGTTTCCTCAGGGCCCTTTGCTTCTCCAGGGGCGCAGCATCAAACTCCAGCGTTGACTTTCTTAGACAAAGGGAGCAGCTCAGGCTTCTCCTGTCAAAGACCTTTCCTGTACAAGAAGCAGCCCTGAAAGGCTGGGGGGGCTGGGCCGAACTCAGGGCCTGCACAGGGGGACACAAACCCCACGAGGTACCTGAAGCTGGCTGTGTAACCAGAGCCACCCTCCAGTACAGGGGGTGGGTGGGAAAAGCCAGCTGCAGCCACCAAACCTCTCCAGCATGAGCCCAGCACAGACAGAATGGCCCCTGTGGCCACTGGCCACTCGGGGGCCACTCGGGGCCATGGCAGGGACTCTCATCCCTGCTGGCATTCCTTGCAGCAGCTCCTTTCCCCAGGCTTTGCCCAGCCCAGCCCTGGAACTGCTGACAAGGAAAATTCTGCCCGGACAGCCCCAGCTGGCCCTGCCTGAGGAGAGCCCAGGCACACGGGCCCCACACCAGGGCAGGATGGTCACTCTCAGAGGTGACCTCCAGCCTCCCTGGTGACACAACACCGAGCCTGAGCCTCCGGCCCTCACCTGCTGGAGTTTAGGGGGGATTTCAGACCTGCACAAAGCTGGGCATGACGCACGCAGGAAACTCCCACTGAACCACACCATGAGGAGAGACAGGTTTCTGAGACCCAGTGAAGGTGTGTGCCAGCCCTTGCTGACAGAGGATGGCAGTTCTCATCCTCCCCCTCTCCACCTGAGCCTGGCACAGCCACGTCCCCTCCCTCGGGCCCTCAGGAAGGCTCAGACAGAGCCTGAAGTGTTGGATGAATCCAGTGCCTCTGTGGATGAATGAAGTGGCTTGAGGATGTCTCTGCAGGACCCCAGCCAAGCCAGACAGGGGCTGAGGGGGTCCAGAGGCACCTGCATGCAGTGGAGCAGCTGGATTAGGGAGGAATTTTTGCTGTATGGACACAGGAGCTGGGACAGGGATCAGCAGGGGCTGAAGTCATCTGCTTCTCATTCTGCTCCAGGTGCTGCCAGCCAGGAACAAGGGTTGATCACAACCCCAAGGTTTGTCCCAGGCTTTGCTGGCTCAGCTGAAAGGGGCAGGAATGGGCTCAGGAAGCACCTGCAGGCTGGGTCTCACCTGGGTGAAGCCCAGCACAGTGAAAGGGGAAGGAGGCAGACATTTGGGGGCAATCATCTCTCCCAGAGAAAGACATCTGACCTTTCCCCTGCTGGAAAGGCCACTGCTCAGCCACCAGATGCCACTTTGTGCAGTGCAAGGTGCCACTGAGGGCACAGCTCCTGCTGAGCAGGAGAGACAAAGCAAGAGCTCAAACCTGCTCCTAAATCCTTTGCACTTTGGAATCTGCCCCATCTCCCCAAGGAGCGCTCTGGATGTCACACCCCTCCCGTTTGTGTTACCACGTGTCTAAGGCCCCTCAAATCCAGGGGTTTTCATTCCCCACACCGCAGTGGTGCTGGATCGATGCCACGAGCAGCCAAAGACCCCGTCCCAGGGCTGTTGTTTTTATGGCTGCCTGCCCCTGTTGCAGGGGGATCATTCCCTGTCCCAGGGCTGTTGTTTTCATGGCTCCTGCACCTGTTGCAGGGGGATCATTCCCTGTCCCAGGGCTGTTGTTTTTATGGCTCCTGTCCCTTTTGCAGGTCGATCGCATCGCTGCCTCCAGAGACTGAGCACCAGCATTGCCCCCGGAGCTGCTGCAGCGCCCGAGGGCCTCGAGGAGCAGGAGCCAGGGGTGAGCGGGGACAGCCAGAGAGCGCCCTGGGGTGACACCGTCCCTGGGGTGACACCGTCCCTCATATGACACCAGACCTGTGGTGACACTGGCCCTGGGGTGACACCATCCCAAGGGTGACACCAGCCCAAAGGTGACATTGGCACAGAGGTGATGCCATCCCAAGGGTGGCACTATGCCAAGGATGATGCCATCCCAAGGGTGACACCAGCCCTGGTCCCACCGAGGCTCCAGTCTTGGTCCCCTCTGCTCCACAGCCCAGCCCAGCACCCTGAGTGTGAGTAGCACTGAACAAAGCCCGGAGCCACCCCTGGGTGGGTGACACAGAGGTTGCTCTGCTCACTGCTTGTGTTTTGCACTGAAGTTCTTGTCTTGTTTGTAGGTTTTAAACAATAAAAAGCTCCAAAGATTGTCTTGATTTTTAGAGCAAATGCCAAAAGCGGAGTGCTCTGCTTTAGAAATGCCAGTTTGTCTGTTCTTGGATGGTTCCTTCCCTTCTTGGCTTCTGCAGCCCAGGAAACAAAGCCAAATTCACAGCTCCTCCCTGCTCCCCCTTCTTTCCCTGTTCAGTGACAGTTCTGAGGGCTTTGACTCAGATTTCCCCCCTTGTGTCTCCTTCAGACAAAGCTTGAGGGCTGGGCCTTCAGTCCTGGTGGTGGCTTTGCCACAAGAACCTGGCTGGACAGTCCTGCACTTTGCTCAACACACCAGACCCATGGGGACAAGGACAGTTCGTCAAAAATACCCCAACCCAACCCCAAAACCCGCTGAGGTGTCCAGAGCGAGCTGCTGGGAGTAGAGAAAACCCAGCACCTCCCACAGGACTAGCTCAGGAAACTCCAAGCCCACGAGGGAGGCAGAGGAGCAGAGGTTTGGTGTCCACGGGGAGCCCAGCGGGAATCAGCTCCTCTGACGGGGGTGCATTTAAAAATTAATACAGTGCAAAAATGTTCCAGGCTGCACCAGCCCCAACTGGACTGACAAAGCAAAGCTGGGAAAAGCTTTGATGCTTTTGCACAAAACCAAAGCCCCGACAGCGCAGAGCGTGTCCAAGGGCAGGCCCAGCCCCTCCTGCTCCTGCAGCAGCACCAGCAGCTCCCCTCCTGCTGCAAACTGGTGCAGCTCTGCAAGGCATTGCTGCTCGAGGCAGCATCCCCCTTCCTGCCGGGGCCAGAGATCCCTGAGCTCCTCCAGCAGCCTCCTCCCCGCTCCCTGGAGCACGGGAAGCAGCTCTGGGATCCCTCTGGGATCCCTCAGCGTTCGTGCATCACAAACTGCAGCGCTCTGGGCTCGGCACACGGAGCATCCCACAGCTCATCCCTTCCCGGCTGCAGAGAGGGAGGAGGAGGAGGAGGGAAAAAACCCAACCCAAACCAACATCCTGAGGTTCCAGTGCAGTGATTTATCACCGAGCTGGCTGCAGACAGGCACACAGACGGACACACAGACACAGACAGACAGACAGACAGCCCCAGTGCAGCTGATGCTGCCTCGCTGTCTCCCCGCGGACCTCACTGTGATTAAATCATGTTCCAACAACAGCAGAGAGGCAGGGGAAAAGCGGTCAGGAATTTTTGGACAGGAAATAGATGGGAAGAGGAGGGGAGTGTGAGGGACACGAGCAGTTCACTGCTCTGTCCTTTCCTGCAGCCACAGGGGGAGGAACCCCCAGGGCCGGGGTCCCCATTCCCACGGGCTCCTGTCCCCATGGTGGTGGCATCCCTCTCTCCGAGGTCTGTGCAAGCTCAGCGGAGCCGAGCTGAGCCCAGAAGGAGTTGGCATCACTTGAATCCAAAGGCATTTTCTCCAAGCACAGCGGGGACCACAGGGAAAGGAACATCTCAGAGAATTCCCTGACAGGCTCCGCCGGCTGCAACCGCCCCAAATGAACTCAAACCCCTTCTCTGGTGCTTCAGCTCAGAGTTATTCAAGAGGATTGCACTGAACTCCTTTAGCTCCTGCAGTGGTTTGTCTGCAGCAGGGATGAACCAAGGACCAGGACCAGGACCATTCGTGGTGGCAGCAGAGCTCCTGAGCAGGAGGAGCCCATCACTGCAGGACCACGGCTGTTCCCAGCTGTCACTGGGATAACTGGGGAGGAAACACTCAGAGAAACCATGCCACAGCCTCCAGCCATGAGCACCCATCGGATCAGGCCTCTGGAGAAGGGATCCATAAGGCTGTCTGTAAATGTGACTCTGCCAAGATGCTTTAGATGTCTGCAGCAGAGCATAAAGTAACCATTGTCAGCTTGAAAAATGCATTAGACCTCAAAAATGCCTCTGGTAAAAAGAAAGGAAAAAAAAGGGGGGGCAGAGAGAAGGGGGAAAAAATTGTTTATTTTTCAGTTTTTCCCGACTACAGTTTGCAGTAAATATTTTTTTTCAGATAAATAATTTGCTGCTGTTGTTTACAGACAAATACAACAAATAAATCTCCCTTGTTTAAAGCCTTGATCTGAATTACTCTGTAGAGAAACGCAAACGTTTCCTCTGGGGACTCAGCATTCTCCTCCCCTAAGTACTGCAGCAAACATGGAGAGGTGAAGATCTCCCAGAAGAAGCTCAGGAGCTCTGCCCTGCACACCCCCGGTGGTGCCACCCGTGTCCCTCGTGTCCCTCATGTCCTGCCCCGTGCCCACCCCCGGAGCCAGTGGGAAGTTTCCTCCCCCCCGGCAATCCCACGCAGGGATTTCTGTGATTTCCCCTGTTCACACTGGTTCCAGAGCTGTTCTGCTGTGGGAGCTCAGAGGTGTCAGAGTTCCTTCTCCAAACCTACATTTGGATTCACTGTGAATTATTCATGGTGCTCCCGACCTCTGCCTGCTAACCCTGAATAATCAAAGACCCCTTAAGCCAACAGGATCCCTACCTGCTGTTCCCCACAAAGATCTGTGTTTATCCTACTGAATCAATGGATTCTCTGGCTGTTGTCCAGCAGTTTGTGCCTTCTTTTTTCTCCCTCACATTTGGGTCTGTTTCTTACTTATTTAATTTTATGTTGTGGGAATGTAGAAATGTGCCACAGTGGATGGGGCTGCTGGCCTGGGTGGTCCCACACTTGGCCCAGCTGGTGCCTGAGTCAGCCAAGCCGTTGCAGGAAAGAATCCTTTGGAAGGGGTATAAAGTGAAGGCCAAACCCTGCAGTCCTTGTTCCATAAAACATCCCCAGGATGCCCCAGCACCTCCAGCACCAGCAGCTGTCCCCAGACACAGCTCCCTCTGTTCCTCAGGGCAGGCAGACGCTGTCAGTGAGGGACAGACCCCCCCCCCACAGCCCATCCTGGAGAGGGGCAAATCAACCAAACAGGAACATCCAGGCTGGAAGAAGGCACAGGTGGGGACCAGGACCCCTGTGGCTGATGCCACCAGGCACTGAGGGGGTTTAACCCAGCACAGCTGCAGGAACCTGGGGGATGATGCAAATCATGGGACCCTGGGATGGTTTGGGTGGGAAGGAACTTTAAAGCCCATCCAGTGCCACCCCTGCCATGGGCAGGGACACCTCCCACTGTCCCAGGAACAAAACTGCTGAACACTTTTTCTGGGTTTTTTTTTGCCTCTGAAGGCTGAGGGTGTCCCATGTACCCTCAGGTCGCCCATTGCCACAGCCAGGAATTAAAACTGCATTTCTCTGCCTTATCTGGGTCAATGCAAATTTCCTCAGTCTCCCAAAAAGCATCTTATGAGATTCTCCTACATCTGCAAAGGAGAGAACAAGGGTTTGCTGTCATGTCTGGAGGAGGAGTTGTTGTCACAGGAATGTCTCAGAGCACCCAGGACACAAGTCACAGCTCTGCCAACAACTCTCACCCTTGACAGGTTATGTGCCTCCCCGTCCTTCCTTAATGAAAAACCAGACTTATTTTATTTTGCAAGTCGATTATTTTTGCTGGATTATCTCAGGCTGGAGGAGCAGCCTGGCCCAAGCCACCCCAATCCCTCCCCAGACAGGGACAGGCAGAGGCAGACAAGTGATGATGACTTCAGAATTTGACCTTCTGAGCTGGGCTGTTTGAAAAAACAAACAAGAAGCTGTCTGATGCTGCTGCAGTTATTTCAATACATTTTTAGCAACTGGAAACCTCTCCAGTTTCCACGACAGGCTGTGGGACAGGCGGCTGGGATCACTTTTACTTTCAGCATCGCACGCCCCCACTCACCCTACCCCCAAAAAGTTAACAACTGTCAAGCTCACACCAAAGCAGAAGCTCCCCAGTTCTGTCCCGTGGCACCAGCTCTGGCAGTCTGTGGAATGCTGCCCCTGCAGCCCAGGCTGGCTCCCTCCCTGCCCTGCCTTAGACACAGCTGAAAATACCCCCCACTCATTCCCAGTGTTGTTTTTCCACATCTGCCGCTGCTGTGGTTACTGCAGCCCTTCAGAGCAGGGAGGGTGGGGCCTGCACACGGGGAGGGCATTTCCAGGTGTTTCATCCTTTCATCCTTTTATTTAAGGTATTCAGAGGCTCACAAGTGCCCACACCTTAAATAAAACCTGGGACTCAATCCCAGCCTCCTCCCCTTCAGTCAGGAGCATCTGCAATGTACAGAAATTTTCATCCTGTCTGAACCCAGGCACTGCAGAGCCAAAAAATCTCACTTTCCCAGAGGATTTTCCCAGCTTTTCTTTCAAACAGCTCCAGATTTGCCCCCACAGGTCACAGCCATGGCAAGATGGGATATTCCATGGGAATGCTGACTGGCAGGCAGAGCTTGTCAAGGCCAGAGGTGCTCACGTTTCACATGTCACCAGGAACAGACTGAAGGAATGCAGACATTCCCTATTCCTGCCCGGCTTTTCCTTTCCCAGAGACTTTCCATTGAGTAAGAAATACCTCGAGAAAGGATCCCGACACCCCTGCTCCCTGGTGAGCCCACACTGACCACAGGGTCTCACAGGCAGCAGGGGAGAAGCACAAAGCATCTCCTGGAGGCAGCTGAAGACTCACACACCCAGAGGGGATGCCAGAGAGGATTTGAGATGGGAATGGAAAGTGGAATTTAGAAATCCCCAGCT
This sequence comes from Coloeus monedula, assembly GCF_965178545.1. NCBI lineage: Eukaryota > Metazoa > Chordata > Aves > Passeriformes > Corvidae > Coloeus > Coloeus monedula. Next base: position 4,582,933 of record NC_138808.1, on the reverse strand, counting down.
TTCCTGCGAGTAGGAGTTACCTCATTGCTAAGTTCAGTTTTCCACTCCCTGTGGTATTTTTGCACGCTATGGTTTCTCCATCCCTGTTAATTCCTCCAGCTCTGGAAAAGGCCCCACTATTTAATGTCTGTGAAGAGCCACAGAATTCCCTGCTCGGGCTGCAGCTCTGGCCACATCAGCACAAGCCAGGATGTCCCCTGGGTGGAGGGGACAAGTCCTTCACCATCAGGGACACCTCACCTTGGGGGACAACTGCACTGACCTTGTGGCATGAGAAAACATTTTCCCTCGTGCTCTGCACCTTTCCAAGATATTTTTCCTTCCCACACTACCAGGAAGGACCCTTCAAAACATTTAAGTATTAAAAAATACTTAAATAATCTAAAAGTTCTGGCAATGTGCTACAGACTTTCAGCCACAGTCTGCATCCAGGGTGATTTATTTTATAGCTCGTGTTATTTTTACAAGTCATTTTATAGCTGTTTCTGAAATAAAAAGATGCATTACACCCTCCAGCAGCACCACAGCAGAGGATGCTGTGTCTGAGTCCCCCTGGCGTTTCCATCAGCCGCACACAAACCCTTATCTATGACTCAGATGGGGCTTTCTCTGCCAAATTTAGGGAGAAAAAAGCAATTTCTTTCCCTGCCAAGTGAGGAGCTCCTCAGCTTTCCCAGGGCAGATGAGCCTTTGGAAGAACAAGCAGGATTCACTGGCAGGGAGAGCCCTGGGAACAGCCCCCCAGACACAACCAGGGCCGGGGGCTGTTTCCTGAGCCCACCTGGGCCCCCTGAGCTGTAACTGTGTGGCCGAGTGGCCTCTCCCTTGCAGCCTCAGCACAAAAAAAGAGGAATCCCTGCAAATGGCCCAGCCAGGACCCACCATTTGGCTCCTTGCAGCTGCTCCAGCCCCATCCCAGTCTCCCCCAGACCCCTCCCCGAGCCCCCCAGTGCCCTCAGCACCGGACTGGGAGCCCAGCCCTGCTCCCACTGGGTCCAGCTGCCGGCCACGACCCAGGCTCGGGGTGCCCACGGACCGGCCGTGTCCCTGTGATGCTGTGGGGACACTTGGCTCCAAAATAAACCTTCTGCCTGGGGACATCTGCCCTGTCCTGGTCTGGTGCCGTGGTGGCAGCGCAGTGGGGCTCCCTGGGGGCCGAGGGGTTCCTGGAGCTGAGGGAAAGGCAATCCAGCCTGCCCCGGTCCCCGTGTTCTCCCGGTTTTGTCTCCCCAGACCAGCAATGGTTCTTTAAGCAGAGCTGGGCAGCCACTTCTGTGTATTTCCCTGCCCTGACTGACCCAGAGCTGCCATCAGAGCGGGTCTGCATCGTCCCTTCTGAGCTTGGGCTAAGCTCAGGTGTAACTTTCTTGGGTTTTTTCACCTGACCCCTTCCGAGCAAAGCAACTGAGATTTTCTTGGAGTCTCCATTTAAAAAACACCTTTTGTCTGAGTGACAGCAGGACCTGCTGAGCACTGCGACTTCCCTCTGGCATTCTCCAGGTACAAGTTTGGTTTAAACCAAACACGGGAAGGAAAAAGCAGGCTGAGTCCAGACATGCAGGGTCTGATGTGCTGAGGGAACGGCCAGCTCACCTTTGCAGAGGAAGGTAAAGCCTGTGAGCTTGGGCAGGTGTTGGCTGGACCCAGAGCCAGAGGCTGAACTTCTTCACGCTCCATGGAATATCAGAACAACCATATCAAAATCCGGATGAGCTGGGGTAGCTAAGCTTGGTTATTCCTGGTAGTGGCTGTGCCCTGTTAGAGGCACCTCTGGTGAAGGTTCCTGTCACATCCCAAAGAAAACAGCTTTTGTGTCAGAAGTGCTCTGGGCTGTTGGGAAGAAAATCACCAAGCTCGAGTTCCCCAGGGTAATGAAAAACCAGTTTATGAGAATCTGTTGCCCAGGATTTGCTTTGCCTTGGCAAGGAATTGTTCAGAGCCCAGCAGAGATTTGTGTAGTTCTTTAATAATAACATCAAGGTCAGCAAGAGTAATGACTGAATTTAACAAGTGACACATGCAACAAACAGAGGGAGTAAAACATCACTGCACAGCCCTGGCAACGCGAAATTCAGCATCCAAACAGGGACCGTTCTCCTCCTCCCCTGCACCAGCACCACAAACAAGGCAACGTTCCCAAATCCTGCCAGAGCCCTCAGAGCCAGACATGCCCCTTCCCCAGAATAAACAGTCACAGAAGATGCCTTCACACACCAGGGAGCAGAGAGAGAATTCAGGTGACCACAGAGTTCGTGTGGGTGAGCGCTTCAAAGTACAGCCAGCAACACTTGGTAACACTGGGCAAGTAAAATAAAATAAGGTCTGAATAACAAAGGTCTGAACCTTTGTCCAGCGCTGCTGCTCAGCCCTTGGAGGCTGCCAGGCACTGACAGAAAGTTTTGAATGAATGAGAAACAAGGGGAGGAATCAAGGAGCAAATGAAACAACTGCTTGTTTGTTCAGTGCCATCAGACATCTGGGAACTGCTGCTCACACCAGCCCTCACTGGAGCACGTGCAGCTGGTGAGACCTGCTGGGGTCCCTGAGCTGGCTGTGGCACCACTCAGCTCCTTTTGGTCTGGAATGAACATTTAATTAAAGGTTGGCTGGTGTGGACTGGGAAAGGTTTATAGACAGAGAGTACATAGGGCACCACAGTGCAGTGGAGGATGCTCCAGCTAATTCGACCTCATTTACATAGCATTAATTGTCACTGGAAGCTGGTTTGAATTCAGGACCAAGTTTTTACTCTTCCATTAAGTTCCTAAATTAATCTTTAGGGTGCAGCATAAGGGGAGAGTGGCTTTTAAAGGCATGTGAGGTACTTTTGGGAGCCATTTCTGCAGCCAGATTTAGGTTGATCCTAAATCACAGAACCCCAGACTCGTTTGGGTTGGAAGGGACCTTAAATCCCATCCAGTGCCACCCCTGCCATGGGCAGGGACACCTCCCACTGTCCCAGGCTGCTCCAAGCCCCATCCAGCCTGGCCTTGGGCACTGCCAGGGATCCAGGGGCAGCCACAGCTGCTCTGGGGCCTCCCCACCCTCACAGGGAAGAATTCCTTCCCAAATACAAACCAGGTACAAAATTCACCACCAGACGTGCTCTAATTTTTCTGGGAACGTTAGGAAGGGTCACCAAGGCCAATCCTCTGCAGAGTCGTGTGGGTTTTCTTCAGGAGCTCCAGCCAGATCCCACCCAGATCCACGTGCAAAAAACCCTGCGCCGATGGATCGAGGGCCTGAGTAGCCGGGAGCTGCAGTGCCCCAATTAATGCCATGTAAAACAGGTGCTCGTCACTACAGGAAATATTTGTACATTTATAAAAAAAAAAAGCAATACAACCATAAAGAAAAAATACAACAAGCACAGCTTGATACGATAACATGCCATGAAATGTCATTGGCTTTATAATAATTTACTACAACTTGAAAAATGTTCTTTTATCCACAACGGATAGGAAATGCTTCCATCTAACATATGGTAAGCATGCAGCAACAATATGTACAACAAAAATTTGGAGCTTGATTTTTTTCTTAAACTGGATGATTACAAAGGGAGCACTTGAAAATCCTGATTTTTCTAGCCTGATCTAGGCATTATTTTGCTTCTTTAAATCGGTGGGGGTTTTTTTCCCCCTTAGTTTGGGGAGAATGAGAATTTCTACGTATATCTACAAAGAAGTCATGGAGAATACACTCCTATTTCCCCTAGCAGGAGGTTTACTGGTTAATTGGTTAATTAACCAACTTACTGGCTAATTGACGCTTAAAAAAATAAAATTCTCAATGCTGTATTGTTGAAAACCAATTTCCTTCCCAAACGCTTTTGAAATGCTGAGGATGTGTTGGGGACATGGATCCTGTGTTACACTACTCCCAGTTTTCACACCTTCCACCGTGAAACCAAAGCAAACCGAAGCAAGCAGCTCTTTGCCTGACCAGGTCCCGTCCATCCACGAGGGAGCCCATCCCAGTCTGAGAGGGGGTGTTAAAGCTTCCCCTCCCACCGCCAGCATCATCCTGTGGGAGCAGCACAAGGGGAATTTGCTCCGGGTCGGGGACTGCTCCGTGCTGCCCGCAGACAGAACAGTGGGGGGATCAAAGGGCCTTGGGGAGCACAGCCCCGGCCTGGGATTCAGTCCCAGGACCTCAGGACTGATGGATTTACCTCACCTAAGAGCTGACCCTGACCTAGCAGAGGGAGGGAGAGACCCAGAGCCTCGTGCCAAGGGTTCCCTGCTGTCCTTACCCAAAGGAGTCCAGGGTAGGTCTCCACTGAGTCTCTTTCCTCTGTCCCCTTTCCTACTTGAGATTTTTTTTTTTTTTCTTGTTTTGCTAGAAAAGCTAGAATTGATATTTCCAAAAGCACTGAAGGAAGTACTTGGCAAAGCATTTCTTTATCTGGTAAAAAATGAGATGAGACCCCTTCGCTACTCACAGAACTGCAGCTACAAAGGTGGTTTCTCTCCTGTGAGATTTCCACAGAGGGTTTTGTGAGAACTGATCCCGAGGGGCAATCAGGGAGCTCTGTCTGAAGGGCTGAGGGACCTCCCCTGGCTCTTGCCCTGGGCTGCAGGCAGGTGCTCAGGATGGCTGTAGGATACAGGAGTGTGCAGGAGGTGCTGTGGGATGTGCTGGGGGTCCCCTGAAGGTGAGGAGGAAGCAGGAGAAATGCAGCCAGTGCATTTCTTGGCAGACTGATTCCCATCTGGCCTGTCCCAGGGGGTTTGCCTTAGTCAACAACCGCTAATAGGAGTGATGCTGGTGAGAGCTGACAAGAGTGAGTAAGCACACTGGCTCTTCTTCACTCCGAGCTGGGAGGCATCTGCTACTTATTTAGGAAAGGAAAACAAAACAAAACAATCCACGTGGAAACATTTTTAAGGTGAAAGAATTCAATTTACAGAAAAACAGGGACGCATCAGTGGCAACCATTTCAAACTGACGGCAACAAGGAGCCCAAGCAGGGCTGGATTTAGGGAACTCGAGACACCAAACCTCTGGTTTACATCCAGAGTCCTTCCCTTCTAAGAGGAAACCAGCATTAAATCACACTGCAGAACTGTGGAGTGACGGACTAGATGGACAGAATTGCCTAAAATGAATGCAAAGACTCTTCAGTTGACCACACCTTTCCCAAATTCCTCAATGGTTATGACCTGCTCTGTCCCACTGGGAACACTGAAGGCTGACCTGTCCTCAATTATTCCTTGTCCTCAGGGATGGGGTTCATTTTCCCATGCAATCCGTTTTCTTAGTGACTCTGTTTCCATTCACCTGCACTTCCACAAACCAACATCCTCCAATCCACACCCCCTTCTCCTTTCCAGACCCTCGGAGGTGACAACACCTTCCCGTCTGCAGTTCCTGGTCCGTGGGAACAGCTGCCTGTCCCCAGTTCTGCCCAGGTTTCTGCGTTCCTGCACCTGCAGAGCTGCTGCTGTCGCTCCTCGCTGGCAGCGAGGGGCGGTCGCTGTCCCGTGTGTCCCTGTCAGCCCCAGGTCGCTGGCTGGGATTCCGCACCGGCAAGAGTCCTTTGCAGTCCTTCCCCGGAGAGAAATTTCCTTTGCACAGAGCTTGCTCTAGTTACCCGTTCCTTTTTCCCAATGAATCCAGGGCTCACCGTGGTAAGGCACAGGGAGGTGTCGGGGACCGGGCGGCGGCGCGGCCTTGCTGGGACGGCACTGGAGTTCTTCACCGCGTCCCCGCAGTCTCTGGGCTTTCCTTGCGCCGAGAGTTTGGCGGCACTGATGCTCGGGGCGGAGGGGTGAGGGGGGGGGGGGTTCGAGAAACGACAGAAAACGAGAGGAGAAGGCGGCTGCGGGGTGGCCGGGGCTGGGCTCGCCCATCCCCGAGCGCGGCGGGCCCGGGCCCCAGCGGGGTGAGGCGCAGTCCTGCTGGGAGGGCGCTGGGCAGGGGCGCGGCGGGGGCGGCCCTCAGGCCGTGGGGCGGGGGGGCGGCCGGGACGGCGGCGGCGCCCGGCCGGGGGGGGGAGCCTGGGGCGGCGGCGGCGGCAGCGGGGGCAGCGTGGAGGAGGGCGAGGGGGCGTGAGGGGAGCTGGGGGGCGGCGGGCTGTAGATGGGGGCGGGGGGCGGCGGGGTGTAGATGGGCGCCGGGGGCGGCGCGGAGGGGTACGAGTTGTTGAGGGGGTATTTGGGGGGGGTCTCCGTGTTCTTCACCCGGGTGAAGTTGATGCAGCGGCCCTGCAACAGAGGGGGGGGGGGACAAGAGGAGGAGCGGAGTTAACTGAGAGACGCGTTCTCAGGAGGGGTTGGACCTTGCAGACCACCCCGTGCCACCCCTGCCCTGGGCAGGGACACCTTCCACTGCCCCACGCTGCTCCCAGCCCCGGCCAGCCCGGCCTTGGGATCCAGGGGCAGCCGCAGCTGCTCTGGGCACCGTGTGCCAGGGCCTGCCCACCCTCTGAGTAAAGAATTCCCTCTTAATACCTCACATAAACCTGCCCTGATCGGCCTGAGGCCGTTCCCCATGTCCTGTCCCTCATTCCTGTGTCTCAGAGCACGACCTGTGGTTCCTGCCTCCACAGATGTCTCTTCCCACACTTCATTCTTAAACTTCCAGCAGCACGAAATCGGGGATTTGCCCCTTTGGAGCCTCTCTCTCCTTCAAACACCTGGATTTGCGTCCCATTCCAGCCTTTTACCAAGCAGGCAACAAGGGAAGGTTTGTGTAACTAAGATGGTTTCTTGCTCAGAATTTTTCCTGAAATGCATCCATTCCTCATCAGGATGTCTTGATACCCCAGTGCTCGTGAGAAGCCAATAAACTGCTTTTCTTGCTCTTTGGTGCTAAGTTACAGTCTGTTGTACAGTTTTAAACAAAACCTTTGCCCTCTGAGCTATTCTTTTTTTTTTTTTCTTCTAAGTTCCACCTGCAAAAGATCCCACTGTAAATACTCAAATGTCAGAATCAGCATTACTGTATTATGGATTCATTCCTTTAGATATGAAATCATCCAAAAAGGCACTAGAGGATTTCTGAATCCATTCTTTATTTTTGGATTGGTGAGCTTATTTTCTGTTTTACTCTTTCCTCTCCCAAAGTAAATGTTTTTCCTGGTGAAAAAATGCCAAATGGAGCACTGAGCCCCTGCAGGCTGGAGTAGATTTGTTGGGGTAACAACATGAGCCAGTTTTAATCCCCTGCACAGCTCTGCATCTCCTCCCTGCTGTCCCCAGCCCAGGCACAAACGCTCTGCAGGGAGGACGGTCCTGGAAGGATTTGACAGGGATGGGAGGAGCTGCTGTGGACGGGACAGAGGTGCACAGACAGCTCCTCTTCAAGAGCTCTGCCAGCCGTGGATGTGGAGAAACATCTGCCTGAGCCCCGTTCAGCAGAGGGAAAAGGGTTCCTGGCTGAGGGCAGCTGTGGAGCGGCCCCAGCTGAGCTCAGCCTGGCTTGGACAAGCAAGGTCCTTTAAGGAAAACAAAGATTTCGCAGCGCCTTGAACTGCACCGGGTTCAAGATGACCCGGCCAGCTCTGGCCAGGGGCGGCTGAGCCCTCCCATGCCCTCGCTGGGAACAAGGGGGGTCATGAACATGGCAGTGGCCGTGGCAGTGGCAATGCCCTCCCCGGGGTCAGCGGTGTCCCTTGTCCGGCCTGTCCCCACAGCAGGACATCGCAGGGGGGACGGGGAGTGCCCAGCTCCCACACAGAGCTATGGCACCTCTGTTCCCTGAGCTGTCCCTCGCAGGGGGCAAAATGCCAACACAAAGTGCAGCGCAGAGTGAGCTGGCAGGGGCTGTGGGCAGGCAGGGCAGAGCCTGCAGTGAGCCCACACCCTGCCCCGTCCCACAGCACCCGGCCCCGTTTGCTCTCACGAGCTCCTGCCTCACCCCTAACGTTGTTTTAATGCACTCTGCTGAGATTTTAAGTAAATACTGTGGGACAGGCCTGCTGGGTGAGGGAAAGTCTGAACCTGAGATTAACCAGTTCTACTCAGAAAAAAACACCATAAGAATATTTTCCTTGTTCCAGTGCCACATCTCCTGCCACGCAACTCTAGCTGCTTCAGACTATTATTTGCACTGGTTTTGTTTTCTTTATGTATGTTGAGAATAAAATAAACCCGAACAAAAGGCAGCAGTCAGAAATCTCGGCCAGAGAACAAATAGCTGCAGTTGTTTTTGTGTGGAGAGATGCTCTGTCTGAATGCTCCAAGAATGAGGTTATGGAGCTGCTGATCCAAATGGAACTGAGCACTGCCCTGAGAGCATTCAGGAGGATGCAGTGAGGCTCAGAAATCCTCGAATTTGGGGCTGGGGCAGGGCTTGAGGACTAAGAGCCCTCTAGAGCTCACAGATGCAGAGACAACCCGGGAGCACAGATGTGACAGCCAGACCTGGCTCAGAGCTGGCCCAGCAGCCACCGACCATCAGATCCCTCTGGCCCACTCCCCTGTGCTCTCCACTGCTCTAATTTAGAGTTCAAAGCTCCTTCACGCTGGATGCAGTGTGCCCTTCCCTCAGCTCACACTGCCATTCCCTGTCTCCTCCTCTGCTCCCGAGGCAGCTGTGCTGCCCTGAGCAGGCAGTGCCCTGCCTGGCAGCACCTTCTCCTCCTGGGCAGTGGTCAGTGCAGGGCATCCAGCACGTATGGAAGGCACAGACACAGCCCAGGCTTCCTCCTCCCTTCACGTGCGCTGCCAGATTGAGGGAGTTCTTGTGTTTGACGGCTCCACATTCCTCTCACCCGAGCAGATGGGGGCAGAGTGCCAGAGAGGAGTTTTCAGTCCAGATGGGCTGAGATGGACTTTGGCAGCTCCACTGCCTCAGAGGAGATGGGGAAGCCAACAGCTCCTTGGGGAGGGGAACTGTCAGAGGAATGACAAGGGGATATCCAGGAAACAAATTACTGTTCCCTTGCACATGAGGGGCAGAAAATGTCTAACTGGTGCCCTGAGTGCAAATGCAAAGCAGGCCCAGGAGGGAGAGAGCCCCTTCAGGCAAAAAGCTGGATATTAAACCACGATGCAAAGGTGCAGAGGTTGTGCTCTGGCAGAGTGTGAGCACAAACAGTAACCCTGGAGCTCTGGAGAACCTGGCTTGCCCTGGACTCGTGGCCAGAGCTGTTTTCCCACCTGCACTCACGCAAAGGGGACCCTGAGTCACAGCTGGGCTTTGCACCCCTGACTGCAGCAGGAATATAAAACATCAGCATCACTGAGCTGCTCCATGGCCAGCCCTGTTTGACCTGGAGCACGCTCTGGAGGAGGAGCAGGGTGCTTGGCTCGTCACCCACCCGTGCTGGGTTGTACAGGGCTCCCCGCTGCCAGGGCAGTTCTGTTCATCCCACAGGCAACAGAAGCTGAGAGCACAGTAACAGACCCTCTAAACAAATGGGCCCAAATGCCTTGACCAGCTTTGGGGTCTGGATGCCAAACAGGAAAGTCTGAGTTTGGTCTTTTACCGAAATCTGAGGTACTGCAGGCAAGAGGAGTGCAGGATCTCTCCAGTCAGGGACCTTCTCATGACTGATTTCATGTGTGTCCATGGCCACCAGTTACCAGCTCCTTCTGGCTGTCCACCAAGATTTATCACCTCACTTAGCATCCAAATAAAGGTGGGGTGGATGTGGAAGATGGTGGCAGAACATCCAGGAGGCAGGAAATGAACCCATTTCTACTAAATGCTACTTTGCAGCCTTAAACAGAAACATCACCTTCATCCCAGGAGAAAAAAACTCCTTAACCAGATTATACCAGAGCTTGAGATAAGGATCCAGTTCCAGGAGTCTCTCTAGCAGGGAGGCAGTAGCTGGAGATACAGGATGTATGAACGTAGGGAACAGGCTGGGTGTTAAAAGGCTGCTGTGTCGAAGGCCTTGGCGAGGTTTTATTTCCCTTTCTGCAGCCACAGAGCTCTGGGGGGAGAGTCACAGCTGTGCCTCAGAAGAGACAATTGAAGCAACATGGAGACATTATTAGATCTGAAATGCAGTGGATTCAGCAAAACCAGTGAGGGCAGTCCAGTCTCGCATCTTCCCTTGTTTTTCTAGAGAGCAGCACTGGCAGGCACAGGAACCAGGAGTTACTGGCCTCCCTCTTGCACCTCCAACAGCTGATTTAGGGATGGGGCAGCAGCGCCTGGGAAAACTCAGTGTTCAGCCATGGGGACAGTCTGTGGCCATGGACACTCACCCATGGGACAGTCTGTGGCCACGGACACTCACCCATGGGACAGTCTGTGGCCACGGACACTCACCCATGGGACAGTCTGTGGCCATGGACACTGACCCATGGGGACAGTCTGTGGCCATGGACACTGAGCCATGGGACAGTCTGTGGCCATGGACACTCACCCATGGGGACAGTCTGTGGCCATGGACACTGAGCCATGGGACAGTCTGTGGCCATGGACACTGAGCCATGGGACAGTCTGTGGCCATGGACACTCACCCATGGGGACAGTCTGTGGCCATGGACACTGACCCATGGGGACAGTCTGTGGCCATGGACACTGAGCCATGGGGACAGTCTGTGGCCATGGACACTCACCCATGGGGACAGTCTGTGGCCATGGACACCGAGCCACGGGGACAGTCTGTGGCCATGGACACTGACCCATGGGGACAGTCTGTGGCCATGGACACTGAGCCATGGGACAGTCTGTGGCCATGGACACTGAGCCATGGGACAGTCTGTGGCCACGGACACTGAGCCATGGGACAGTCTGTGGCCACGGACACTGAGCCATGGGGACAGTCTGTGGCCATGGACACTGAGCCATGGGGACAGTCTGTGGCCATGGACACTCACCCATGGGACAGTCTGTGGCCACGGACACTGAGCCATGGGGACAGTCTGTGGCCATGGACACTGAGCCATGGGGACAGTCTGTGGCCATGGACACTCACCCATGGGACAGTCTGTGGCCACGGACACTGAGCCATGGGGACAGTCTGTGGCCATGGACACTGAGCCATGGGGACAGTCTGTGGCCATGGACACTCGGCCGTGGGGCTGTTTCCCCTCTCTCCTCTCCTCTGGCCGCCCTTGCCCCGTCAGTGCCGTAGGGCTGCTCACTTGATCCAAGCTTTTCCTTTTGTTCTCCACATCTGGCTGAGGCAGGAGTGCTGCCAGGGCTGGAGGGGAAGGGTGGGATGTGGGTGAGGGGGCTGAGTGCTCAGGAGAGCAATGGGAGCGTCTGTGCTGGGACAGGGATCTGGCATGAGAGGGACACGGAGCAGCAGCTGCCTCAGCCAAGCTGTGGCATTTCCTAGGGATTCCACAGCCTTGTCCAAGCCACTTCCCCCCCCCCTCCTGCCTCTCTTTCTGCTTTCACCTGGGTCTGCAAACTGATAGGGAAGATGGGCTGTGCCTCAGAGCACTGCACCAGCACCTGCCCCGCCAGACATGACTGGGATTCAGCAGTGTCCAGCTGAATCCAGCCCTGGGAATGGACCCTCTGCCAGTGTCCAGCTGAATCCAGCCTCGGGAAGGATGGACCCTTCCCCTGGGACACTGCAGCATTTCTCTTTTCTCTGACCAGCTCACTCTCCAGCCCCCATCCCAGCAGGACTCCGACCAGGAGGAAGCTTTTTCCTCAGTTCCATTCCAGCCCTGCTCTCTGTGGTTCCAGCTTCTCAGGGAGAAGCTCGCACACGGCACAGCCAAGAGGGAATTCAGGGCAGGGAAGGGGTCCCAGGGCAGTGCATGCCCTCCAGAGGACCCAGGAGATCTCTCTTTAGCATAGGAAAATGGACAGCATTTTTCTGAAGCAAAGATGAAAAATGTTTCTGTTTCTCTTGGTTTCCTATCAAGCTGGAATTAATACCTGGAAAAATATCAACATTTTAAGATCATAAAACACTGGGACTGGCTTCTTTTGCCTGGTTTAAAGAGAGGCTCTGGAAAAGATATGATCCTTAATGTTGTTTTGTATGGGTCATTAGTAATTCAGACTTTCCATAAACAAAATCCCAGTTTACCCTGTTGTTATGAGAAGGAGAAGAGAGAAATAAAAAGAAATATAGAAATAGAGAAAAGAGAAAGAAAGAGAAGAAGGAAAAGAGAGAGAGGGGGAGAAAAGGAAATTTAATAAGCAACTTGTGATGTGATACCTAATTGTCACTCAAGCATGCACAAAAACTTGCAGGAGGTACTGGAAGATGAGTAACCTTCCCACCAGCCTTTTGTCATTTGGGGTCAGCGCTGGTTCTGGTGCTCCCAGAGGGTTTTGCTGCTCTGAGCCCCTGCCAAGGTAACCCCCAGTTCCCAGGCGGATTCTGTGACAGGGTGGGATCCTGTGAGCTTGAAATATCCCTGCTTGCAAACCTGAGCTGGCAGCCTGCTGCCTTCTGAACACATGGAGGGGTCTGGAGACAGTTTTAGGAAGCTGTTAAACTCTCTTCTGGGCTTTGTTAGGCAGCCTGGGCTCAGCCTGAGCGTGCCTGGTACAGCCAGGAATGCTGCAGCAAAGCTCGGTGATCACCCGGCCACCTCCGTGCCTCTTACTCACCAAACCAGCATTAAATCTGTCTCATTTCGTGATAAAACATCACCACACCGAAACCATTCCCATCTGTGGCTCATTCCTAAGGCCAGAGCCTGGATCTCAGCCTTGCTCACAGAACCTGCCATTCCCAAGGCAGTCCTGCCACCTTGGCCACTCAATAAATAAAAAATTGGAGACTTGAGCTCTTTTCTCCCAAATTAAGAGGAAGACTTGCATTGATAAGATCATCACTCCAACGGGGTTCTAAGGACCTGGTCTCTCATTGCAGAGGCAGCACTGAGAACTGTGACCTCTTATGGTTTGCCTTAAAAGATTTTGTGAAAAGCACTGCAGGGTGAGAAAGTTTGGAGCAAGACCCAGTCAGGTGTCAGTACTACAAACCATCCTAGATCTGACTTTTTAATTCCCAGGAACAGACTGGTACAAAATGAAGCCAGTGAGGAGGTGGGATTTACCCCAAAGGAGAAGGATAAACATCATAACTAGTGACAAGTGCCATTACACCAAACTCCAGCTTTACCAGGGGCAGTTTCCTCCACTGCAGACAAGCATCCTGCCTAAATTCAGCAGGAAAAGTCAGCAGAAAACCCACCTAACTTTCTTTGATGCCTTGACATGGTTGGGTCTATACAGATGTTAAAGCAATGGTTTATATTTGTACTTATACAATCCTGTTCTCTTCAAACAACCCAAAAGACGGACTTATTGAAGAAAAGAGGAAACTAACCACATTGAAGAATTTAAAATCATTAAATATATAAGAGCTTATTTAGAGCATGTATATATATGTGTGTGTGTGTTTGCAATGTCCATAGCTATGCATATGGGACTCTGCATCTCAGGCCCCACAGCACAGAGTGGTTCTGCCCGTTCAGCCTCCAGTGAAATCTCACTCATGAGTTTACTCATCACTTCTCATCTGTGCCCAGCTCTCCAGACCCACCACAACCCCGATAACACCCTGATAACACCCCCTGCTCTGCCAGCTGCTGGGGCTTGACACCTCTGACCACACCATGAAGGACTGACCCAGCTGGGAGAACTACTGAAGAGGAAACAATCGGAGCAAAAAGAGAAGTGAAACAAGACGATACAGGCTGCTGCCTTGCCAAACTCGAGCGTGGGAATGAGCTTAATGGTCCCAGACTCTGGCTCGTGCCAGAGTTCAGGAGCGTGGCTCTCCCAGGGATGAGTGGGCATGGGAATGTCAGCAGCAGCCCTGATGGCTTTTGCAGGAGCTGCTCTTGGCTCATTCCTGCAGTGGGATGGGTGTCATTTCCAGGAAGATCTGGTTGCTCTTCCCGCTGCCTTGCTGGAAAGAGGTAGTTCAGGCTTGGAGAAACTGAGTGACACACCAGGGGCACACCTCAGCCTGCCTGGAACCTTTCATCTGGGGGCTGAATAACAAAATCTACTGGGTATGAGGAGGAGAGAGAAAAACTCAAATGAAAAATGAAGTGCATTCTTTTGGCAGCAACAACTGGAACAACTCATCGAGGGCAGTGGTAAACACCCCTCTGGAGAGGAGGAGCGAGCCTCAGCCTCCAGAAACCAGTGACCTGAGCAGGATCTCCGTGCCTGCAGCTTGGGCAAAGAGGACAGGGCAGGATTCAGGACAGGATTTTCCATGATGTGAATGTGACAACACAGCTTGATGGCTGCTTTCACCTTCCACGACTCAGGACAATCACCCTGAGCGGTGCTAATGGTTCGAGGAAGTGGGAACTGCTGTCCACTGAATGTTGTCCTACAGCTTTAGTGAGGAAAAATTCCCATCCCCACAGTCCCTGGTGCTGGGCTTGCCTTGGCTTCTGACATCAATATTAAAGGCATAACTTTTACTTCTGTCTGGGATAAATCCTGCCCTGGGTCAGGTTTGACTGCACCCTTCAGGAGCTGCCTCAGGAGCTCAAGGGCCAGCTCTGCCTCATTCCCCCAGCCCTGAGCACTCTGCAGGCTGAGCAGCAGATCCCAGGCTTTTGGCTTTGGAGCTGTTAGTTCCAGGAAAAAGAGCTAATGTTTAGGTTAACTTTTCCATGGCTGTTAATGGAAAACCACACTGCAACAGAACGTGTGGAAAGGTTACGGTTTGGTTCTCAGGCTCTGCTGCCTGTCAGGAGAAATCTGTCAGCTGGGACCTAAGGATGGGTTAAACAGCAGCTCCTTGTTAGTGCCTGGGTGGCTTTGGGTCTGCAGGGACAGCAATGGCCACATGGACATGTGCAGGGGTGACCTGGGGGGCTGCACAGCTGGTTTTACTCTCAGGGCTGCAAAGGGACCGTGTCTGGTGTTTAAACCAGGGGGATTTGTAATCCTATCTCCTGGTTTCTGCTCTTTGTTTTGGGAGGAGGTTTCCATTCATGACACTGAAGTCAGACAATTACCTTATATCTGAATTTAATCTCTAAAATAGGCTCCTAATTCAAAATAAGGCAGGATCCAGGGGATTTTCCAGGGTGACAGATTTTGCTTGTGTGCTTTGTGATGTTCCTCATTAATCAGGAATACCTGGCCATACATCACCCTTCACTGTGGCTACTCGATAATAAAACACATTTCATGGTTTCAGAGAACTCACTTCACAGAGCCATGGGATGGGCTGCAAAGACCTTAAGGCCCAGTGCCACCCCTGCCACGGGCAGGGACACCTTCCACTGTGCCAGGCTGCTCCAAGCCCCGTCCAACCTGGCCTGGGACACTTCCAGGGATGCAGGGGCAGCCACAGCTGCTCTGGGAAACCTGTCCCAGGGCCTCCCCACCCTCACAGGGAAGAATTTCCTCCTAATTTCCTCTTTGGATGCTGCATGGGAGCTGTGCATGGGAAAATGAACCAGCAAGAAAAACTGTTCCTTGTGGTTAGGAGAGGATTTGAACTACATTAACAGAATATTCCAGCTGCTCTCACAGATCCCCTGTTTAGAGTTCGGATGAATTAGTACCACCACAGTGTCCCAGTGGTTCTCCCTGTAGCTGCCTATACTTTCTCTTCTCCCTTGCCTCGGATAAGGCTGAATTCCTGGTTTAATTTACACCTGGACAGCTCCTGGCACGATGGAGCACAGGAACACACCACCACAGTGAACGGGGCCCCAGGGTGTGTGGCAGCACTGCCCCAATCCTTTCAGCTCAGATTTAATTTCCCTGCATTTCAGCTCTGTGTGGGAAGTGAGAGACAACGAGTTATTTCCCAGACTGGTCTTTGCAAGCACACAGCATTCTCCATCAGACAGGGAAAGTCAAGGAAGGCAGACCTGATTTTCCAAGGGGTTGAATTTGCCAGAAATAGAGACACCCAAATTCCTCAGGTGGTGCAGCAGCCAGTGCTAATCCCTCTCTGAAACACCCCATTATTGCAGCAGATTAAGGGTCATTCAAAGACATAAGAAAGGACAGAGAAGAAGGAAATGTTACTGTGCAATTAGCAGAGCTCTCCTTCTCCACGGTGCTTTTCCGTGGTGAAGGTTCAGGAAGTTTGGCTGTAAATGTCTGATTTCTTACTCTGACTGCTCTGTTTATATAAAGACCAGTTTTTATGTCAGCACATGCACACACACATTTTCCTTTCCTACAGAAAAGAACAATTGTCATTACTTTAATGGGGACATTTTCATGTATTTGGTGGCCTCACACTCTCATCACAACCAACCACAATCTGTACCAGAGCCCTGGCACTGGGACCCACCGTGGTGTGATTCCACCAGTAAACTTCCAAAAAAAACCTCTTCTCCCTCAATCTTCATTAATTCAGGTAGGATACATCTTTACACATAATTACACATGGCTTCATTACATTTTTCCTCTATTTATACCCTTCTAGATCTATATTCACCTATTCAAGCACAAAACAAAACCACAACTAATGCAATGCAAGAACAATTTAAAACACAGTTTGTTCCCTGATTGAAGAGTTCCTGGCCAAGTCTGAGCTTGAAACACATTTTGATAATCTCATAAATTCCTGACAGAACAACATTTATCAAGGAAGTGCAACTGGCATTCCAGAGAAGCACGAATTGTTTGGGGCCTGTGAGCAATTTGCACAAATAAGCATTTCTGTATTCCATTACAAAAGTGATAAAGTTCTCTAAAAAATGTATATATTTTTACATCACCTCTCTCTGATGATGTTTCCAATGTAAAAATAACCTCATTAATGCTGACAAGAATGCAAACCTAGTCTCTTGAAAATGTGAGAAGACCACAGGAATCCCATGTGATCTCACTTCCTTGCCTTATTGGAACCATCTGTGTCTGTTGGTAACCTCAGACCCTCTATCCCCAGGTCTGACTCCAAAACCCAGAATTTCATTATCTCTTCGTGCATCTCAGCCTCTCTGGGTGCACTTCAAAACAGGTCCTGAGCATCCCTGTCTTTTCCTTTTGTTCTGGGCTCAGAGATGAGTTGTTAAAAGCCCCCTGCACACCAGATCAAGGTTTGCTCCCTGGTTTGCTCCTGCTGGGGCAGCCAGGGGCTGGCAGGGGCTGCAGGAGCAATGACAGTGTCCTGCTGCTGCTGGGGACACTGGAGCTTTGCAGGGGGCTGGGGTCCTGCTGTGGGCAGGGATCCCTTCCCTTGGAGCCGTTCTCCTTGGAGAGGTCTCAGCTCTGCCTCCAAACCCATCCAACCCTGGATCCCACGCTCCCTGCCCAGTGAGGGCTGTACCTGCTGCAGTGAGGGAACAGCCCCAGGACAAGGCATCCCCACCTTCACTAAAGGGCCCAGGACATGACCAGGCAAGAGGCAAAGACAAGGGACTGTCTGAGGTCACAGGGAGCAGGGGAGGACGGGAATCCTCAGGCCCACAATATCTCTGCCACGTGCATGAACTGCGTTAGTCACTGCCCTTGCAGCAGTGTCTGGTCCCAGCCTGATGTGACCCTCGGGGCAGGGGACATCTTTCCTGACAATTTCATGGATCCCTGGAAGCTGCGTGGGCTGCAGCAGATAAACAGCAGCAATTACTCAACGCAGGGCTTGAGGTGGAACCCGTGTTTTGTTCTATGCAAGGAATCTTCAGAACAGCTCAGCTCCTGCGCTGGCGGGGGATAAAGTCACTGATTATAGCAAGGGATTGCTTATATATGAAAATGATGTAACCCTGGGACTCAGTCCAACTCCTTTCCAGGCTCCAAAGCAAACAGAGATGCCTTTCAGTTATTTTTTATCTGGCTTCACTTTTTAGTCTCGATCGGTGGGTGAATTAAGGAGCCCATTCGACAGCACTGGGTCTGAAATCTGCTTCCCTTTCTTCAGGAAAGAGAGGGGAAAGAAGGCACAAACTGCTATCAAAACAGCTCCTCCTTGTAGCTCTCAGGAATATCATATGGTCAAAGGCTCCTGTGTGCAAATTCGAGCTTCTCTTTACTAGCCATTCACGTTGCCTGCAAGGGTTTGAGTATTTGTCCAGCCTGAGAAGGCTCCGTGTTTGATCTGGTGGCTCCCTTTGAGGCTGCTGGTTGCTGTGGGATGCTCTGCTAACCCCTGCTTCTCTTGCTCTCAGGGCATGCCCACCACTGGCAGCTTGTTCAGGGCTGGCAGCGTGGACTTGCTGGGGTGTTGCTGAATAACTCGGAGGTGTTTATTCAGCTTGTGGAATCCACCCGGAGCAGCTGCACTGAAATGGAGCTGATTCCTCTGGAACTGCTCTGGGCGCCTGCCAGGGAGACAAAGCAGAGCCCAGCATTGCTGGGAGCACCTGGGATGGGAGGGATGGGTGACCTGGTCCCCTGCAGCATCGGGATGAAGCTGGGCAGTCAGGGAAAAGCTGGAAAGCTGCAGCTGCCCTGTCCTGAGCAGCAAGACCTCAAAGCTGCAGCTGCTGGAGCTTCCTGGAGCCCCTGCCCAGCGAGGCTGGGTTTGAACTGGGCAGCAGGGCTGGAGTTCCAAACCATCTGAGTCCCCACACCATGGCCTGGAGCTGCCAGGAGCAGCCCTGAGGGGCCCCTTTGCTGCCAGGCTGGGGAGGGCACTCCTCCAGCTCTGCTTCCCAACAGAACAGGACCAAATCCTGCCCCTGGACACTCGGAGAGCCCGGGCTCGCCACTGGGCATTCTGCAGCCTGGAGAGGACCAAGTCTGTCCTTGTGCTCCTGGTCCTGGAGGGAGAGGCCACAGGAATGCACACGTGGGCTCACCACTGCCAAATCCCCTCTCGCAGCTCTGCCCTGGCAAAGCCTGCCCTGGGAACAGCGGGCTGGGAGAGATCCAGGCGTCTGCGTGCTCATGTGCAGGGCTGCCTGCCTGGGGCTGTCCTCCCGCAGCATCTCCTGCTCCAGGAACATCTAAACCTGCTGGGTGCAGCCTCCTGTCCCTCAGCAGCTCCAGGAACATCTAAACCTGCTGGGTGCAGCCTCCTGTCCCTCAGCAGCTCCTGCTCCAGGAGGATTCTGGCCACACAGCTCTTTGCACAGGTAGGAATTTCCCATCATTTCAGTGCAACATCTGATCGTTTTCTTCTGCAATGCAGCCCTACAGACACAGGATTCAATTTTAAAAAGATTTTCTGTGGAATTGCCCCTTTTCCTTGGTATTTTTTTCCCTTGCAAGGAGAGCAGACTCCTCGTGGTGCCCCAGGGCTCTGCTCTGAGGGCACTGACAGCTGCAGCCAGCACCAGCAGATGTTTCTGTGCTGCCATTCCCATCAACTCAGCACTGACCTTCCCCCCGGATTTCCAAGCTCACCAAAGCAGGAACGTGTTTTATGAGATAATATTTGATGTTTGCTGACCTGGGAGAAACCACAAGCCCTGAAACAGCCTGAGTCAGGCAGCCTTTGTATCCTAAGGTTGGACATGCATTTAAATTTCTCTTAGAGGAACAGTGGCACAGAGGAGAACAAAGGCATGTGGCAGGGATCCAGGAGAGCTGAGAGTCTTCTTATCCTGTGAGGTGCAAATTTTGCAACTATTTTTGCAACCTTTTGCTTTTCCTTTTGCCTAATTTGGCTCCCAAGGCACAGCTGTAGTTTTTGGCAGTTCAGTTAACAGCAATATTGCCTCATCCCTTCTTGGTCCCTTGAACTGAAGCCTCTGCTTTTGTAAAGCCAACCTTCCTCATGCCCAGTAAAATCCCTTTCTAGGAGAAAGTGAAGTAGGGCAGACTAAAATTGGCATCCAAATCATGGGAATGTCTGTATCAAGATGGGAGATGACTCAGAAATCGTGCAGCTGAACTGAGGATGCTTCTCCTCAGTCTGAATCTGAAGCAGGGAAACAAAACCCACACACCTTTGCTGAACAGGAAAGGGGAAAACCCGAACTAATTCTGCCATTTCAGCTGTGTGAACCAATGAAAGCCATTTCAGTGTTTTACAGTGAGTTCTCAGACTGGTTTTGCCTGTGCTGTTGGGGGGACATCACCTGGGAGCTGTGTCACTGCTGTGAGGGGACAAACACAAACTGCTCCCTTAAACCTGACAGTGCTTAGCAGCAGGGAGTTTGATGTTCCCTAACACACCATTATTCACAGAAGCCAAACACTCAAGCTCACATTTTGCTGACACAGAGGAACACCCTGCAGAAGGGCCTGGAAGTGCTTCATATCTACCCAGGGAAGTGCCCAAACAAAGGAGTCACCCGGAGAGGAGCTGGTATTTAGCAGCTCTAAGCCTGGGTGCATTTTCAGCCAGCTCCTCTTTCACACTAAATTAGATTGTGCCCAGGTCAGAGGTCCTTTACAGCACAAATCAGTCATAAAGGGCTTGACTGACTTCAAGGCTGGGTCACATCACACCTGTGTGGGCTGATTCTGCTGGTACTCGTGCTCCAGGACAGGAGGGCGAGTCCAAGGATGTGTCACTGCAGAGGCTGCAGCCTCTGTCAGCTGCACCAGGAGAAATTGCTGCAAACTGTGAGGGTTGCACTGCTCTGGATTCTCCCCAGCATAAATGGAAGTGGCATCTGTCATTTTAGCTTATTGAGTCAAAAAATGGATTCACAGAACAGGCATTCTTCAGGCCCTGGTTTCTGAGGGAGAAATGCCTGGCACCAGCAACCTCTACGTTTCCGACTTTTCTCCCAGAAATCAGAATCAGTGAAGACATTTTAGCAAATCTTCCCCGGGAAGGAATAAAATATTAAACTTTTTAATTCACAAAAAGGTCCTGTATTCAATAAAAATGCCCACAGGGAACCAAATGCTACAGGCCTATGATTCTCCACCAGAAAATTACACTGTTGTTTCATGTGCAGTTGAGTTTCTTGAAGCCTCCACAGTGCTGCAGTTACTTACACTTTGGGACAAATATATTCCTGAAACAGCTCCAAGCTCTTTGTTGATTCATGTCAGGGGTGTGTGACTGACTGCATAAGACATTAATCTAACTGACATTTTCCACCATGAGGGGAATTTAACGAATGAAAATCACAGAATATCCTGATATCCAACCCAAACCTCCCCTGACACTGCTGCAGCCATTCCCTCAGTCCTGTCAAAATATCCCTTGCTACTCATTACAATTTCTCCTGTAACTGGTGGAGAGCAGCTCTGTGCTCTAAGAGCAGACTGTGCTGGGCTCTTCCAGGGGTATTTCTGTCCCTGCACCTCGACAGTTCAGGCTTGAAACCACATCAGCCAAACCCCACGAACTGTTTGCAAACAAAGCTGACAGATGTGACTGAGAGTTTGCTTCTAAGCTATCAGCAGTGTCTGCCTTCAGCCCCACAGGTGAAGGCAGGCAGAGGGTTTTGCTGTTCCCTGCTGGAAGGAAGGGTTTGGAGGCGCTGGTACCTTGTCTCCTGGCTGGGGACGCATCACGGACACGCGGTCGTATCCTTTCCGCAGCAGGACCCAGAGGGCGTCCAGCTTCCCCTGGAATGAAAGGAAACAGGGTGTTTGTTATGCTCTGGGCAAAGTGTAGTGCAGGGACCAGCACTTGGACCCAACAGGTTTTACCCCATCATTTCCAGTGCCTGTAGAAATGCTGGAGAACGATGTTTTCTCTCACAGACACTTGCTGTGAACTCGCTGCGAGTGCAAAGGAAGAGCACTCAGATGTCTGACAGATAACAGTGTCTGACCTTTCCAAAGATAATGTGTGACTCTGACACCTTCTGGGCTCAGAGGGAGACTGATGCCGACTCAGCTCCAGGCATCACAGCCAGCAAAATGTTAAATCAGTGCAGCAAGCGAGCAGTGAACTCATGCGATGCCTTTCCAAACTGCTGCGCCTCCTGCTCTGGATGAGCAGCTTCTCTCCAGCCCTAGGTGACCCCTGTGACATGTGAGAAAGAAATCTCACTTATGTCTTGAAACAGTCTGCTGGGGAGAACGGAGTGAAACCCCACCTGCCAGGAGAGCTGAGCCCCAGCCAGGGGCAGTGTGGTGGCCAGGTCATCCTTCCTGGTAGCCACCAAGAGAGGGCTCACCCAGGCTCCCAGACCCTCCCCATGTGGCAGCCCACGTTTGCACCTTTTCCAGGCAGTAGCACCTCTCTTTCCAAGCCCTCCAGCCCCACGCTGAGCTCAGAGGCAGCAGCTGTCCCCTCGCTGGGTGGTCTCACACCCCACACACCCAGACACACACGTGTGCACCGGCACAGACCTGGGTGAGGTCTGCTCAAAACCCAACGTGTTGAAAACCTCTTGCAGACAGAGTTTGGCTCATGTGTGGTCAGACCCTCCCTGCCATTCCCTGCAGTGCAGCCCAAGCATTTATCCCTGACTGGAATTCAGCAGCCAAGCCTGAGGGTACTCCCCAAATGAGCTGAATGAGGCCAGAACGAGCAGCCCAGGGCTCTGCAATGCAGAAATATTCACCAAATCATCTGCTCTGAAACATCCCTCTGCTGCTGAAGGATTCCTGCTCTATCCCCACTCCAACCAGCCAGGGTTTCCTTTCCTAACTGGACTCGGCTCCTGGGAGAGCTTCGGGAGGGTTTGCATGGGGGCACACCTCGGCTGCCTCAGGGCAAGGCTCCAGACAGGTCACGAGTCAAGATTATTTGATCGAACTCTCTTCACACTCACTTCATTTGACCCCCGGTCTGTGAAGAACTCAGTACCCTGAGATTTGTAGGCATTTTTGGAGAGGGTTAACAGCAGACAGTATTTATTAATGTTTCCATGAGTACTGGTCCAAATGCTCTGAGTGCTGTGATATTAGAGCAGGAACCAGGAGCAAAACCCCTACTAGCAAACTTCACTGTACCTGCAGAGATAAGCTGCTCTGAGAATGTACAAAGCTGTCCCTCGGTACAAAACTGTTTTCTGCAGGTAAGACCATCAAACCCAAAGACCAACTCCTGACTGGATCTAGGAATTCCTGTCTGATAAATCTTTCCCAGAAATAAAGACTACAGAACTCTTGTGCTAGCAGAAATGCCTTGTGTAACTATTGTGGGACAGGATTAACAAATGGAAATATGAGCTGGATGTTGCAGAGGGAGTGGGGAAAGAATGAGGATCTTAATTTGGAGTAAGGCAGCAGATTTTCCTGAGGGCCTGGTCTGGCTGTGTCAACTTTGGGGTCTGTGAGGGCCAGACTTGGCACTCAGGGTGTTTGGAAGGTCCTTTGTGACCCCAGGTCTCTGGTGTTGAACTAAAAACTCCCTTTCATGGGGGCAGAGTCCTTCTCTTCCCTTTCCAAGGAACCATCAGGGCCATAATCCTCTCTGGGATCTCTGCTCCTCAACCAGTGTGTTCAGCCAATGGTTCAAAGCTTTTTTGGGAGTTGGAGGGACACATGGGTGGAGGCAGACACGTAGAATGACTGCATAGAACTTGTTTCCATAGGATATGGAGAAAAGACTTCCTAAGGTGAGAGCCAGGAAAGTCTGTTATTCTCAAAGGAGAATAAGCAAGAAGCTTCTCTGTCAGATTCTTCTGCATTTGGACAGCAGAACTCCTTAGACCTGAGGGAACCCATCCCTTCCTTCTGTTCCAATCCATCTTTCCTCTACAGCAGAGCTGGTTGAAGCTCTTGATCTCCTGTCCACTCTGACAGCTTAAGAAATAAGTACCTTTTTCCTCCATTTCTCCTTTAGGAAACCAGAGGCAAAGCGACAACTTTCCATGGAACAAAAAAAATTCCTTTTTACTCTGCAGTCCCAATTTCCAAGAGCCTACCAAGATTTCTTGGGAAAAGCCAAGAGCTCCATCTTTGGGAGCCTCAGGGTCTGCCTGAGACATCTGGGTGGAAGAGAGGGAGTGTGCATCATGGAAAGGATGATGGCTGAAGAAATGAAACGGCAATGCTTTCACTTGGAAACAAAAACCCTCCTGTGCTCTCCATGGATGGGCCGTGTCTCCGTGTCTGGAACTCCTCTGCAGTTGAAGCACGAGGTCACTTGGAGAAAAAAGAAAGGTCTGAAGGCAAATAAAGCCTTGAGTCCTGCTAGATCTGAAGCCCAGAGAGAAGAAACAGTCGGAACAGATGAAAAATGAAGGAGGGCACAGTTCCAGCCATGGAATTTCCTCTGCATTCACAGTTAATTCAACACTGCATTGACTCTGAGTTACCTCGGTGCTCCTCAGACCTGCTGGTGTCAGGCAGAGGCTCTTTTGGAGCTGTCTGTAAACCCAAGCTGCACTTGGGCCTCTCTGGCCAGGCTGCTGTGCCATGGCAGCTTTGTGTGATGGAGACAGGAGGGACAAAGGCTGGAGAACCACCAGGGACACGTGGCCCAGGAAATGCTGGAGTGGCCTCCACGTGGGATTCACCTGAGGTTTCCTTTGGAGAGCACCACTTGTTGCTTCAGCCTTAGGTTGTAGCCAGGTGGGGATCAGTCTCTTGTTCTGGGTAACAAGTGACAGGATGAGGGGAAATGGCCTTGGGTTGTGCCCAGGGAGGTTCAGGTTGGATGGTGGGAAAAATTTCTTCACTGCAAGGGTTGGAAAGGCCTGGCCCAGGCTGCCCAGGGCAGTGGTGGAGTCCCCATTCCTGGGAGCATTCAAAAAACGTGTGAATGTGGCACTCAGGGACGTGGTTTCGTGGTGAACATGGTGGTGGTGCTGGATGGATGGCTGGACTTGAGGATCTTTCCAAACTTAATGATTCCATGACTCTCTGATTCACTTCCATCTATGTTTTGTGCTGCCCCTCCCTGTCAGATGAACCGCGGGTTTGGCAAGTTTCTTAAGAAGTTTTCGGATTTGTCATTCCCCTTGGATTATCTGCACTGACTTTTCAAACAGTTGAAATGACATTTTAAAAGCAGGATAATCCAGTTGGCACTGTGCTGAGAAGTAAGAGCAGCAAATCAGAATAACAACAATAATAACCCCAATCTGTTAAGTGTCAGTAGCCACATCTGGTAGCAAATAAATCTCTGGAGCATTAAAAAAACCCCAATCTATCCACTCTCAGCTGTCTACCTACTTACAGACATGACTCTGGGAAGACTGAAAAACAGAGGGAAGAAGAACTCCTTCATAAAAGGCAGAACATTCTGAGCAGGGGCTGGTACTTGTGCAGCTGAGGAAGGCCTGTGGCCAGCAAGATGACTGGTCCGACGATGTGAATTTCCTGGCTCTGTATCAGATTCAGGCACCCTTGGTTCGCTGTTCCTGAAGTTTAATTCCTTGCCCTTCTCCTTTACCATGATTTTTTTAAAGCAGGTTGTTACAGGCATGTTTATCTGCTTCCCAAAGGGCTGCTTCAACCAGCCCAGTGGAGGGGGTGGAAATTTAACACCTCTTTAACCACAGTGCACTTTGGAGCATGGGGATGAGGGAAAATTCAAGCTGAGACATTTCCTATGGGTGAGGTCTGGGCATCTGTGAAACGTTCCCCCCAGAAGTGGTGGGAGCTTCTCTGTTATTTTAAAACCCAGACTGGACAAAGCAGGATGGATCCCAGCCAGTGCTGCCCTGGCTGAGGGTCCAGCCCCAGGCAGCTCAGGGGCTGTTCCCACCTTCCCTGCCTGCCACGGCTCCAGGAGAGCTTCCCTGCAAATCCATCTCCTGTGCTCACACCTCCAGGACACGACTTTCTGCCAAGACTGCTGATGAATTTTGCCAATTTTGCTAATTCCTTACTGCCCAGGGAGAGCAACAGCAGGACTCTGCTTCATAGGAATGATCCTTCCTGGGTTTGTTGAGTGCTGATGATTGTCCATGAGGAAAGTGTTGGAGACAGCTATCCTGTCTCCATACATTTTTTGGGTGCAGCTCAGTGAGGGGTGTGGTGGCAATTAATAATTAGGTAAATTCTGGTCCAGGCTGCTAAATACTATCCAGATGTGGAACACTCCAAAGTTTTGGGAGTATTTGAATACAGGGTTTTGGATTGGAACTGTCTCTATCCTGTATACAATTGGAATGGTAGATAAGAGAGCTATTTCTAAAGGAATTAAGAATATATATCACCCATGAGATGCTCCTAACATTTGCAGGCACCCTTATAACTGAATTCTTGTTGTTATGAAGCAAAAGCTATTCCAGAGTCAGCACTGAACCTCAGCCCTATATACATTGAATCTTCTCTCCAAGCCTCTCTTGAACTTTGGAGAATTTCTGTCCTGGACACAGACCTGCAACAAACCTGAAAATTCACTGGAAGTCTCCTGGGGCTGTGATCCAACAGCATCAACTGGGCAAGGGCAGAAGCTCAGCAGAATCTTCTGTGGGAAAGGACCCAGCTCTCAAGGAATGAGCTCAGGTAGTTGCACCCACATGGTTCCAGCTGCCTGAGCAAGTATTTGGGGCTCTTTGTCCTAAAATCAGTGTTTCTGGCAGCTCAGTTACAAAATCCGACGGCGCTGTGTCTTGGCTGGAGGAGGTGATTTCCAGGAGCAGGGAGAAGCTCCCAGGTGGGGCTGGTGCGTTTCCCAGGCGCGCTGAAGCACCGTGACCACGCAGCTGGGGCGTGCTGCGCTCCCCACGCGGAGCTGGCACCGCTGCCTCCAACCTGTCCCACTGTGGGAAGGAACAACCTTCACCGACACATGCTGAAGTCATTACAACACAACTGCAAGTGACTTGCTGGGAGGCTCTGTTTATGAGACGATAATCTTCCAGGGGGGAAAGAGAGAAGGTGCTGCACCGAGTTTTCAAGGAAGTTCACGTTTCTGCATCCTCCAGAAAGCACCCTGGCTCCCCTGAGCATCCCTGCCATTCCTACTGCTGGATTTGAACCAGCTGCAAGATCAGGGACTGAGGAGAGCCCAGACACTGCCCTGGCTCCTGTGGGCACCACCTGGAGCAGGTCAGTAACCAGAGGCAGTGCAGGGAGCCCCGAGTGCTCTGCAGGGTGGGACATCTCCAGCCTGGCTCACAGCTTTTGTCTGACCCCACTGGCTGCTGCTGGGCAGGAAGGAAACAGGACAGTGAAGCCTCTGTTTTCCATCAGAGAGGCACTTTCTCATTCCCCAGCATCAAGTTTAAGGCAAGCTCTGTACACTGAAAGGTTTATTTACTGCGTGTGCTACACACACCCTCGCTGCAGGTTAATTGCCCGTGGAGGGATTTGAAGGCCCTAAACCAGCACCTCTGCTCTTCAGATCCAAGCTCCAGAGGTGCAAGGTTTGTACTTGGATATGAATTGGGTGTTCTCAGTCTTTTCTGGGCCTGATAACTACAAATACCCTGGACTGAAGAGAAGTGTCAGCATTTCCCAAAAGAGTTAAACCTGAGAAACAGGAATGTGGAATTATTTTTTTCCTGTTCATTAGAGAAGTCACACAGTCGTTAAACTGCCCTCCTTTCCTGAGAACAGCTGAATTTGTCCTGGAGGCAAGAGATCAGCTCTCTGACACTGGAATGCCCTCATACTATGCCTGGGTGATGCAGTCCATGATCTGTGTGCTCTGCTCCTCTTATCCACAAGATTCAACCTGTCCTGGACACATCCAGCAGGAATTTTCTTCCTACTTTCTCCCCTCTTTCTAAGGAAAGAATCAGAGAATTGTTGGGTTGGAAGGGACCTCTGGAAAGCATCCAGTCCAACCCCCTGCCAGACAGGGTCACCTGGAGCAGGTGACACAGGGACACATCCAGGTAGGTTTGGAATGTCTGCAGACAGGGAGACTCCTCCCTGGGCAGCTGTTCCAGGGCTCTGCCACCCTCCATGGAAAGAAGTTCTTCCTCCCGTTGAGTTGAAAATCTTGTGGTTTAGGTTATTTCCTTGTCCTGTCACTGGGCACCAATGGAAAGAGTCTGGCACCATCCTGACACCCCTTTGAGACATTTGTATGCGTTAATGAGAGTCCCTCCAGTCTTCTCCAGACTGAACAGGTCCAGCTCCCACAGGTTTTCCTCACACAAGAGACGCTTCAATCCCTTAATCATTTTTGGAGAAGATCCTGTTTATTCCTGACACCTCAGGGAATGTGCAGTGTAGACCTTTGCACCCTGTGAGCACTTCCCAGAAGCTGCCATTCAGGAAGAGATCAGGATCCTGTTCTGGTCTAAGAAAGCAACACAACTCCCAAACCTGACGAACCAGGTGGGAAACTCCCATTGCCCCACGTGGCTCCTTCCCACAGCACCTCCCCAGGCACACGTTCAGGGGGCTCCCTCAGGCACAGCCACTCCAGCAGCACTTGGGATCAGGGGTTTGTGGGCAGAGCTGAGCCTTGGATGTGAACACACATCATGACAAAAAGATCTCCTGCACACATCCCCGGCAGCACCAGGCAGGGCTGGACTCACCTTGATGGGGGAGTACCACTTCCGAGGGGACGAGGGCTGGCGCATGTTGCTCCCGAGGTTCCTGGGCTCAGGGAATTCGTATTCCTGCTCTGGCATCTTCACCCTGGCGTTCTTGGCCTTCTCTAACTTAGCACCTTCCTCCGTGGAGCCCTTTTCTCCCCAGCGCACCTGGAAGGAGGGATCAGGCGCTGTCACCTGCTGCAATCACACCCCTGCTGCAAGAACAGAGCTCTGCCTGTGTTTTCCCAGTGCCCAGATCCAAGCTGAAGAGCAATGCACAGGCTGTGAGGTTTGTTTCTAGACTGCAGCCCAAATTTTGAACTTGTCCTTTGTGGTGGTTTATGAGAAACGTGAGAATGGGGAAGGTTTTCAGAAAAACTAAACCCATGTCATTGTAATTTGTGTGGCAGGGCTGCCCCTGTATCCCAGGCATGGGCCAGGACATTGCTGGATTAGAGGAAAAAGATACTCCCAAACTTCAGAAATCTGTGTTTGGCTCTCAAATATTCCCATACAAAAATGATCTGGACTCAGATGTACCAAAAAAGCCTAAAGAAGTTTGTGCCTGTCTCCTGGGTTTCCTCCTGGGTAGATTGCAGGGGGACGTCGCAGCCCAGTCCCCAGCCCAGATCTGACCCCTGAGCTGGGATCTCCTCACCTCCATCCGTTTGATGCCGCCCACTCCTCGCCCACCATAGTAAGAGGCATCGACTGTTGGCCACTTCTTCTTTGGCAGACCATCATCATCTTCCTCCTGCAAAACAAGGGGTGGCACTGTCAGGGAAAATGACAGGGATGGAGAAGAATTAACAGTCCCAGGCAGCATTGTCCTCTGAGCCTGCAGGGCAGGCAAGGTTCTGGTCTCTCCCTGTTGCTTTCCAGAGGATGTACTCTCATGAAAGGACAATGTTTCGTGATATAAACACAACCACTTGAAAGGTACCATCCAGCTCCAGCAAGAATGAGACTTTGGTATTTTTCACCTCTGCCACCCCTTCCCTTCACCTGGGACTGGGAGAGGCAGCTGCTGCTCGTGGCTCCCTGTGCTGCAGGGACCCTCCAGAGCCCAGGTAAATCCCCATATTGGAGTTCAGGCCTCACAAGATGGAGGGAAAGAGTGAAAAAATGAGTAAATTTTCTCCTGAGTGATGGCAAACTCGGGGTACCTTCGGAAACAACCCCACTGGGAATGCCCAGGTTTATTGACAGGAGCTGGCCAAGAGGAATAGGATGGAAAAGTCTCATGGAAAAATCACAGGAATGGAATTAGCTCCTGTAATGAACCTGTGCCTCGGCTGGGGCAGCTGCCCATGGAAGTCCATGTGGCTTCAGGGAGTCCTTTCTCCTGCCAGAGAAAGTCAGGCCCTGTGTGAAAAATGAGATTTCAATTCTGTGTCCTGCCCTTGCTCGTTGCAGGCACATCCCCAACCACAGAGCCAAACGTGCTCAACGCCTCATGGTGACATTCAGATACGGGCAAATTAACAGATCAAGAACATTTCCTTAAGTGTATTTAAAATGAGTCTGCTAAAGCTCTAGTGAGAGTCAAGGTATTTTAAATTCTCTGTTGCACTTAGTAGGGTCAGAGTGTATGTGGAGCTCTTATAGTGCTTTTCCCTTTAATTTCTACAGTTCAGGCTGTGAACTGGCAAAGCAGAAAAGCAGAGTTCATCAAAAACGTGAAGTATTTCCTGTGAAAAACGTGGAGAGAAAAGAAAAGTGGTCCCTCTCTCCTTTTTCTTCTTCTTTCTTTAATTTTTCACAGAGATTTGGCTAAACTCCAAAACTTAGGAGCTTTCCAAAACGGGGAAAGCCAAAAATACTTTGAAATTGAAACTCCCCATCAGGAAAACTGAAAATCTGGGGGGGGGAATCCAATAAAAACTATGGTTTTCATGGCAACCAAAAGCATTTCAGTTTATCAAAACACACAGAAATTGGGCTGCAAAACGTGTCCTGATCTAAGGGAAGGGTAACAACTAATCTAAGGGAATTGGTTACAACTACCAGGTTCTTCTCTTCAGAAATGCCCTCTCTCTCTGGCCCCAGGCAGAGCTGCTGAGGCTCTTTGCTGCAACCCAAGAACTCAATATCTCTGCATGAAGTTTTCCATGAGGACTATTTTTTTTGTTAAAAGGAAAGAAAAAAAAAAACGAAAAACAAATTGGAAGCGAAGCCATCTAAATATTTTCCTTCAGCAATTCTCTTTCTCTCTCTTCAGTTTAGCACAGACTGGACTTCTCACAACAGGAAATACCAAGGTTTAGGAAATCTTCCCCACAAGCCCTTAAAAGCCCTGCGAGTCCCCTCACTGCAAGTTGGGAGCCAGGACAACAGCACACGCACAGAAAGGCAACACGGACCTTGAAAAACAAAGGAGTCACAAGTTTTTTGCAGAATGAGTCTGTTTACATGTTTGGAAGGGCAGGGGAGGTTTTGCAATACAAGCAGAAAGCCCCCACCAGGGATGTCCTACACTCCTGGCCAATGTGCTCACCACACACGTGAGGAACTGCAGGAACTGGAAACGGGGGGTCAGGGCAGGGAGGCAGCAGGGAAATGGGAAGGAAGAGGCACCCAGTCCCCACCATCCCCAACTCACTGCCCCGTGAGCCAGGGCTGAATTCTCACATCCTGCCTGCTTCACCTGTATTTTTCTACACGTGGCTGCACCAGGGTTTGTACCTGAGGAGCTTCAGCTCTGACCCAGCTGCAGCCTCAAAAACAGCCCCGGAAAATTCAAGTGCATTTAAGGATGCTGGAAACTGACTGTACAGCACTTGGCAACTTTCCACCCCCAAAATCTGCTTTAGATGGAGCTAGAGTTTCTTTTAACAAATAAGAAGAAGCAGGACAGAACTGCATTTCACAGTCAGGGATCCAGATTCATAAGTGCTGGATTGCAGAAAACAAAGATCTGTGTTTATCTCAGAGGCCAGGCCAGGCTCTGGATACTTTGACCCTGACCTGAGAGAACCTCATCTGTGGGTAACACAAGGATAATTCAGGCTCCACAAGGGACATCTGAAGCACTCAGGGTAAGAATTCAAACTAAATTTGGCCAGATATTAAAAAAAAAAGTTTGGACAACTTACCCCTCTCCCCACCCTTATAATTATTTTCCCAGTTGTCTCTGCAATGCCTGAATTTTGTCAGAATTCAGCATTTATAGAGAGCTCTGCCTGCACCAAGGGCTGAGCCACGACACGACAATCATTTCTCTGTGAGAGATGTTGTCATCGAATTCTACAGTTGAGAGAACACAGAGGCAAACCCAGCTGTCCTCAAGACTCCTTTCTACCCCTTCTCCCAACACTGGAGTCATTCCCAAATCCCATGACCACCTCTCAGCTGCTTTGTTACACTTTGAGGACACCTTGCTCTGTTCTCAGAGAACATTTCCTCCTACTGTGGAAGGTTTTGCTTGCTACCTTGGTATCTCTAAAGGTTCCCCAGTATCTTCTCTTCTCCAGCTTGAACAACTTCAGCTTCATACAAGCTCATCCTTGAGGCACAAAGGTTTATCAAACCAGCCTTGATCATCACAGAAACTCCCCATTTATCTGTGGTCCAGATCCTGCCTGAAGTCCTCCAAGAACAAAGCACTGCGTGTGCACAGATGAGAGGGAGGTCTGGGTTTGGTGAGAGAAGGATGCTGAGCTGTTCCCACTCCAGAGCTCAGACACCGAGCTGCAGGAAGGTGGAGATCCTGTAAGGTCATGGGAATCCACACCAGGATGGGATTAAACCCAACTCCCACAGCCTCTGCACTGCACTGGGCCTGCCTGGATATTCCACATGAAATTGGCTATGAAACTCCACACCCTCATGGTGTAATACCTGCACCTCATCTATTGCCAGTAACAGCCCCATCTTTTTTCTTTTAGATGCTCTCTCTTGAAAGGTTCTTTTCTCCTCCTCCCATATTTCCACAACTCACTGTAAAAGGGAAGGAGGAGCACTGGAACACCACTGGGACCTGGCTTCATTTCAGGAATAGCAGAATAAATTTCCTGCCTTGGTGTCTACAAAAAATTCCTATCAGATCCTTTCTCTGGAGCTTGTTTTGCTGTCTCCCCAGCAAGGCTTTCCAGACGGAGCAAGGAAAACAATTTGGAAAGGAATAATGATCAGCAATAATTGAACAACCTGGTCTAGTGGAAGGTGTCCCCTGCCCATGGCAGGGGAGTGGAACAAAATGATCTCTAAGGACCCTCCCAACCCAAACCATTCTGTGATTCCATGATAATAAGTGAGAGTTCAAGCAGCTCTCCAAGCAGCTGAATCTCCTTTAGTCATTCTCTGGCTTCAGGGATGTTGTGGGAGAGATCAGATCCCAACAGTCAGCGTGGATCCAGCTGAACAGGGCTTTCATCCCTTGGCTGAACAGCAGCTGCCGAGCAGGGAGTTAAGTCCCTCCTGTCCATGCTGCCTCCCAGGACAGTGACAACGACCTTCAGGGTCTGGTGCCAGAGCTGCTGAATGGCCCTTTCTGTCCAGCACCTCCCTGTGTGTGTTTGCTGTGCTGTGTGTGGGTAAGAGGACAAGAGACCTAAGAATTATCCCATTACAGGCTGGTTGGTGGCTTGGCTCCGGTGCCACAGTAGGGATGTGCGTGGATGTTGGGTGACAGAGCAGCAGGGAAAGGAAGGGACTGAGTGATGAGGAAAGGGCAAGCTCTGGGCATCTGGGTGATCTCCTGCCTGGCTTTGCCAGACTCCAGGGAGCTTTGTGTCCCTGGATCCCTGCTGTGGGAACAAGTGGCACCTGCATAGATTCAGCTGTGGGTTTTAGGCTCTGCTTACAGGGCAGGGCCTAAAACCCAGTGAGGGCAGTGTGTGTCTCTTGGGGTGCTTGGAGGGGCTCCAGTTTAGCACCCTCTGACTGCAGCCAGTCTGTCCAGGACTGACAGCAGCAGAATTCTGGCCTGGGCCAGGGAGTGAATAGCAAATTGCTGGAAGATGCAGAGCCCTGCAGTTGGGGTTTTTTGGTGTATTTTGAGCATAGGTTGCTATAGTAGAACCAGCTTCAGCCTTGGGTGAGTTTCTGCTCTGAGCTGGGCAGAGCTGTTCCAATAAACCCAGCCCAAAAGTGCTGGGGCACAGGAGTAAAAGCAGCTGTGTCTTCCTCCAGCAGGACTAGAAGAAGCCTTCCTGTTCACTGGAGGTAGAAGAATGTGGTTTCAATCCACCTTCAGTGACTAATCACAGGCCAGAAAGGTGCTCCTGGCTCCTCCAGGCACCCACCTCTTCCGTTTGGCATTAACTCAATCCTTCCTAAGTGAAACCATCTGTCCTTCCCTGGGCTTCACCCTCAGCATCCTGAGCTCCCTGAGCAGCACAGCAGGAGCTGACAACATTTGCAATTTCTGAATGAATTAATTGGGAGTTTCTGGCCAATAATGATTTCCTTCACCAACAGTGAAGTGTCTCCAACATGTCTCAAAGGGCCTCTGAAACAGAGTTCAATAAAACCTTTGGCGGGTCCGACAGCAAAGGCTGCTTCCCCCTCGTTGTTCCAGTGTAATGCGTTCTCCTTCCTCCTGTGGGCCTCAGCTCCCAAACCTGCTGATGCAAGAATTCCTTGACTTTTTTTTTATTTTGGCCAAGACTTTCGTGAGAAGAAAAAAATCCAACTGTAACCCTGCTGCTGAAGGGACCAGCAATCCCTCCTGCTGGAGAGGAGCAGCTGCTGGTTTCCTGCAGGGGAGGGGGATATCTGCAACACCCGAATACCTGGATTGTAGAAAATCAACTCCATCTTCTACTTGTTTAGAGCAAAGAAGAAAATCTGGAGGCTTCAACCTTCTGAGAACACATCACACTACTGCCAGCCCCACTCTGTGGACCAGCCCTCTCTAGGAGTAAATGCACCAACAAAATGCATCTTGTCAGAGCTTCTGCTATTTTTTCCCCTAGTGGGAAGCTCTTCTGTCTGGGAAAAACCAGTGCAAGTCACAGCTTCAAGCCTTACTGATTTCTGAGCACTGCCCTGATGCTGTACAGCTACTAAAATAGTATGGACTATATTTTCCTTTTTAAAAATCCTTTGGCTGCTAAATGTGCGCATTGGCTCTGGGATAACTGAGCTTAGGGGACGTGCTCTGGTGGGAAGCACAGGTGAAATGATACCATTAGAGCAGCTGGCACACTGAAGAGATGGATGCCCCATCCCTGGCAGTGTCCCAGGCCAGGCTGGACGGGGCTTGGAGCACCCTGGGATAGTGGGAGGTGTCCCTGCCCATGGCAGGGGTGGAATGGGAGGATCTGTAAGGTCCCTTCCAACCCAAACCAATCCATGATTATTGTAACCAAACCCTGCCATCCCAAGGTCCCCAAAGAGGAGAATAACACCCAAAAGACTGTTCAGATCCCCTCTTGGACTGACGAGGCAGCAGGTAAAGCACAGGTCCTAATGAATGCCAATTTTCAATCACTGTGCAGAGCCCTCTCAGGGTACAACCAAAGCCTGGACAAGCTGAATTTCAAGCTGCAGCTGTGGTTTTGCAGTAACTGCTCTGTTTTTGCAGCACTTACTGGGTTGACAAAAGACTTCCTTATAGGTGACGCACGTCTTCCCTCTTAGGGGATGTAATTTCCCCCTGCAGCTCTTGGCCAGGGAGCCAGCATTCCAGAATGATGTATTTTAATTAATTTCAGCAATTGAATCCCTTGGCTTGGAGGCATGTGTGATGCAGAACAAAGCACGTGCAATCTGAGGTTAATATTTTCCTTTTCATTCAGAGGACAGAAGCTGACAAAGCTGGTGGATTTTCACACAGCCCAAACAAATATCTGCTTAGGGAAACGGGCCAGGTACCTGCAGAGGGAGGCACAGGGAGCACTGGATCCAAATGCAGACCCCCCTTGGGTCTGGGAATGGTCTCATTTGGACTTTGCTTAAGGCCTGTTTTGAAGGGGACAAGTGCCCCAAGGTGGAGATTCCAGGGCTGGCCTTGGGTCCTGCTGCTCTGCACAGGGCAGGGAGAACCGAGGCCAGATCCCTGCTCCTTGCAGAGGCCTGAGCTTTCCTGAGCCTTGGCTCAGCCCACACTCCCT
Organism: Coloeus monedula; assembly: GCF_965178545.1. Lineage (NCBI taxonomy): Eukaryota > Metazoa > Chordata > Aves > Passeriformes > Corvidae > Coloeus > Coloeus monedula. The sequence continues at coordinate 4,547,808 of NC_138808.1, read as the reverse complement.
GTGCCAGGCTTCATGGAGAGCAGACAGCACCATTTCACAAGCTTTTCCACTTGCACGCTGAAGCAGGCAATGAATTTGTCTCCAGAAGCAGAAAGCAAGGCACACTACCCAAGCAAATCACTCTGAGCACAGACCTAAATCTAATTTTACTTGCATATTTCAGAGGAACTGATCCAAACCCCAGTGAAGTCAATGGAAAAACTCCCATTGCCATCAGAGTGCCCTGCACAGAGCCCAGGGCCTGCAGTGAAATCCCATGTGGAAAACACTGGGAGCAAAGCAGAGACTCATTGTGTGCTGAAAGCAGGAGCACAGAGAAAGAGGCAGATGGAAAACTGGGCATGTTTCTGGGCACAGCCTGTTAAATAATGGTGGCAGAGCTTTAACCATTTGTGACAAGATTCATCTAAAGCTTGTAAGCAGAGTTAAGATGGAAGTTTTAATGTTGATTTACCATTTGTTGATTATTCTCCACTAAAACTTCCCTGGCTTGTGTAGCTCTGCTGATGTCAAGAGGGTTTTGCTGGGGTTTTACATCTGCTCACAATGTGCCTCAGACAGTGCAAGGACCGTGAGCTTCCTTTTCTCACAGCAACTGTGCTCTGAGGGCTCAGCACCGGGAGCTCCTGCCAGGGGTAGTTATGTATCCCAAACCACCAAAATCATTACCATGCCATTCCAGGGAGGCAGCTAAGCACATGTTTAGGTTCCACTAACTTCAGAGTTAAACACAGGCTTAAGGGTTGTCCCTTGTGTGAACCACAGTCTAACTCTGCAGTGCTGTTCTGACCAAGTGAGGCATTGTCTGAGCTGTCCTCCTTCCCCACCTGCTCAGTGGAGGCACTGAACTCACAGATTTAATCATCTTTTGTGAGGAGACTGAACAAAACCTTGTCCTAAACACCGAGGAGACCAGGGGTCAGTGTCACTCACCTCGCTGTCTTCTGCAGGAGGTGGGGGAGGCTCTTTGATGATCTAGAAGGATTAAAGAGAAAGAGAATCATAAATTCACACTTTGTTCTTTAGCACAACTCAAATGTCACCAAAAAAAAAAAAAAAATTCCAAAGGAGAAAACAACAGGATGTGCTGCTGGAACCCTCTGTTACCACACGCTGTGATCATGGGGTGCCTGTGGGTGCCACTGTCGCCGAGGGGCAGCAGAAGGTGTCCCAGAGCCCTGCCACAGGGACACTCCTAATGACAGCTCCACACTCACACTGCTCATTAGGTCACCCCTGCCCTGTGTGAGGCAACAGAAAATTCAAAGTCTGATATCCCTGATTCTCCTAATCCCTGCAGTTGCCACAGTCAGTGCTGGCTCTGAGCATTGAGGCTTCACCTGAACAACCACACTAAAATCAGCATCTCCTCCTCCTGCCCTCTGCACATGTGTACAAATCCTGCCTCAGATAATTCACAGTCTGAACAAAGGCTGGAAAGCAAAACCAGTGTGAAGCAAAAGGCCCTGGGGACATTGCAAAGCAGTGATAACCCCCAGCCTGTCTCCCAGACCATTCTTCCTTTTTCATTCCAGAAGGCTGTGCCAGCGCATGCTCTTCACATCAATGCTTTTCATATTAGCAGTTTAATATAGTTCACTGTCATAAACTTCAAAAAATATAAATATATATATATGGCTCACGGAGGTTTGTAATAAAGCAAGCAGGGTGAGGTTGCAGCCTGGTCCAGGATATTCTCCATAGGAACCATTTCAGTTTATGTGGGTGTGAGGCCATTATTTCATGCAGAAAGTTTGCATCCAGGGCTCGGCAGGCAGTTGGCTGCTACCAGAGCCCTGCATCCAAGAGCAACAGAGAGGTTTCCAGGGGGAGGGCAGCGACAGCAGGCACGTCAGACCCTGTCCCTCACAGCCAGAGCAGAGCCCCTGCACAGCCCCAGCCCTGGCATGGCAGTGCCGCGCCCCAGGATGGGTTTGCTCCAGCAGTTTCCAGTGCCTCTGGACAAGGCAGCTCTTTCTGTGCACACCAGGCCAAGAGTCAGAGGCTGTCTGAGCACCAGTGGAGGTGACACTGAGAGTCCTGAGCTCTGCTCAGAGCTGGGTGTCGGGGGAAGAGGCTGCCCTGGCACGGGGGACACACGCGTGGGCTTCAAAATCACCCTGCAAACAAAAAATACAGTCCCAAACAGCAACGGCTTGGCTGTTTAAATGCAGAAAGGGAAAATTGCAATCACATTAAAGGCCCTGAAGATATAAATATTTACAGCAATTCCTCTCACTCGTGTTTTTCCCCCTGTGATGAGCTCACTGTTTTTATTTTCCTCTGCAAAGCCCGAGTCATGCAATGTGGCCATTAATGAGGAGCATGTGCCTCTGGCTGGGGAGGAGACAGGGCTGGAGCAGTTTGTGTCCCAGCCCAGGGCAGTGATGAGTGCTGGGCTCTGCCATTACCTGCTCCTGGGCCACAGGGCTTCTGTTTTGGTGGCCTGCAGCACTTCAGGGAACCCCAGCTAAAGAGACTTTGTGCATTCAATCAGCACTGAATGTGGGCATGCACAGCAGCCCAGAGCTCTCGTGGAAACACAAAATCACTCATGAGGAGGAGTGTGGTGGAGACTTGCTCATCCCCTGTTCTGGCACAGCAGGAGTGTGGGTCAGGTGTGGCTGACAGTCCCCGTTAGGGAGGAAGGAGGGGGGATGGCCCTGAGGAGCTTGAGCTGACCAGCAGAGCTGGGCAGTGAATAAAACAGCACCCATCTCCCTGCCCATCCTGGGATTCCCAGCTTGGGCCGGGTAGAAACGATGAAAACTTTGTCATTTTCAAAAAATGATGAAAAGTAGATGAGAAGTGGGTGATACGTCCCAGGGGCTGCTCAGGGAGGTTTGGAGTCCCTACCCCTGGAGGTGTCCCAGGAAGGCCTGGATGTGGCACTCAGTGCTCTGGGCTGGGGACAAGGTGGGGATCGGGCACAGGCTGGACTTGGTGATCTCAGAGATCTTTTACAACCTGAATAATTCTGGGATTCTGTGAAAAGTGGATGAAAAGTTGTCTGCATCCCAGTACTACTCTGTGGAAAGGAAATTCTGGCTATCAGCATGGTTTACTCAGAGGTGTAAGAAGGAGACAGCACCATCTCTTCTGTGTCTCCTGACACACTAAATACTGACAGAGTGTGCAATGCACCAAAAAACACAGGAGACTTTTTCAGATTAATTTTGGTCAGTGAGAGGGGGTGGCATTTGTCAACAGACCTCCTTTAGAACCAAATGCCTGAACACAAACCCATCAGACACTGAGAAATTTCAGATATGTGATCCAAAATGTACCTGCTGGAAGAGGCCTGGTTCCCTCCTGGAGCATCCCCTGTTCTGGTGGAACATCATGGGTTCCAGTGGAGTTCCTCTCATTTGCATTGGCACGAAAACATCAGGATAAGCCATCCAAATTTGGTCCAGCAAAGTATCCAAACACAACTTCTCAGCCAGTATCACTGGCAGCTCTGCAGATTGCACACTTGGCAGTGAGGAGATGGCTGTTTTCCACACATTTGCATTCCTCCCCATAACATATGCACACACGTACACACAAACTGACTGACTTCTGTAAACAGATCAAGTGTTTTCTATCACGGGCCGAGAGGGGGGAAAAAAGACATTCCTTCCATTTTTGAGTGCTTTGCACTTCTAAGAGCAACTGAACTCCCCATAAATTGGCAGCATGGACTGGTTAATTTGGACAAGTCTAGAGATGGGGGAGTTCAGTCTCCTGTGCCTTTGAGCCTCTACGACCTTTCGAAGTTCAAGTCTTACAAAAAAAATCTAATTTCTGACTCTCTGCCCGGGTCTTCAAACAGCACAAATCTTTTCCTTCTCCCTTTTGGATTCTTACATTTACAGCTCTGAGTGCATGAAATCCTTATTCTGGGGCACTGAGACCCTTGTTTTGGGGCATTTGAGACCCTTACTCTGGGCACTGAAGGCATCCCAAGCATCCACCAAGCTGCCTTGGTGCCATCCCACAGCAGTGGGCACAGCAAGAGCCGGGGGCAAGGCCAAGGGCCCAAAGGCCCCACAGCCGCTCGCCTGGCACAGGCAGAAACAACTCAAGGACAAGAGTGAAACTGCCATCGCAGGGACCCTGTGAGGACACAGCCCACGTGGCCACCTCGTTTTTGCCCTAGCTGCACCTCTGGCCTGGCCAGATGACACCCAGGACCTGCTGAAGGGATCAGCTGGGAGCAGGCCAGGCCCAGCACAGCGCTCCGGCGAGTTTGGCTTGGCAAGGCCGCCGTGTTTGTCCATGTGTGCTGCAATGTTTGGATAACCCCAAGCCATCCCTGGGATTGCTGTGTAGCTGGGTCTCCTGTCCCTGTGTTTGGGAGAAGAACACGATGGTTCGGCCCCAGGTTTGCTCTCCAGGTGCGGAATACCTGAGTGGTTCCACACCATCACCGTGCTACAAAAACCTGGCAGGGCTTTTTTCCAAGGGTAAAGGCCCCTGGGATGGAGAGGTGGCCACTGGCCTTCCTTGGCGCAGGAAGGAACTTTGAGAGCAGTTGTCAGCACTTCCACACACTCAGCTGTGAAAATTCAGGACAGTGAAGTAATTCTTTGCCTTTCACCACAGATCCCAACAAGCACGTGAAGGGCAGGTCTCTGTTAGCTGAGCCACTCTGTGTCGCAGACCCATGGAGCAGCAGCTGTTTCTGATGGATAACCCAGTGGCAAAGCAGAGGAATGCTATTAGCCACCTCCTGGAAGGTTAAAAGCATTGGGAAGGATGAATTTTCTGTTGCCCTGAAATTTCTATAGCCACTCAGGCATAAGAAAGCACAAGTTGAATCCAAATTTTGCATATTCCAGGAATGTGTCTAGGATATTTTCCATCTTAGGAGCCCAGAAATCTCCACCAGCTCTCAGTGTCCAGCAATCACACAGTAAGTATCCCTGGAGTTTTAGATGATAAATAGGGGCAATATGTTTCTTGTCAGAGGAGTCTATCTACTTTAGGATGGGACAGATCATCATTTAAAATGAAGCAAACAGTACAAAATAAGAAGTAAAGGACTTTGCCTCTAATTAGGACTACAGTTTGGAAGCATGCAGTTAACTGAGCGGATTATTTTTGTCCTTAATTACCTTCACTCTTCTGGAAAACACAGAATATATATTCTTGCTATCTTAACAAACAAGGGTTTTAAATAGCATTAACTGTGATCCGTCTGACTAATTTCCTATTTTTTTTCCCTTACATATTTATAGTTTTGTCCTCTCAGTCCTGTGACAGTTTCATAGTTGAGGTATGAGTTGGGTAAAGGAACATTTCCTTTTTATTTCTGTCATATCTCCTGTCTCTTCTCAGTACCCATAAAATCCTTGGAGATCCGGTCTACACTTCAAAGCTAACACAAGCAGAGGCCTGTCCCAATTTCTTCACCTGCAGTATAATACAATCTTCTTCCTGCTTTCTCTCTCTTTCCTGGGTTGTCTCCACAATGTTCCAGATGATTCATGATCCTGTGCTCCCTTCTCCCCAGATCAGCACAACTGCAGAAGAGCTGTGCCCGTGTGCCCCATGTGAGTGGGTGGGAATCGGAATCCATGGACCTTTGTAAGGAATCTCCATCCAGCCAACAGGGACCCTGCCATTTTATGATGCCATTAGTTTTAGGCTCTTCAGGGTTGCTGCAGAGCCGATGCATTTCCTCCCCTTCTCTTCCACCAGTTTAGCCATGTGGTTTTAATCTATATTTTCTGTATTTTCTCCATCCAGCTTTTTGTTTCCAAAACTTCTGGTCATCTGCAGTACAGACTGAGAGCCAAACAGATTGCTGGGTTCTTCCATGCTTACTTCCAGAAAACAGCTTTAAAGTTAAAACTGGTGTTAGATGCTTAAATACCAACACCTCGTTCATATGCCAGCCACACCCCTGTATTTAAAATCACTGTAGTATGAAAATGAGTGAGGTGGGGCAGATTTTCTACGTGGGCAAATGAGCCAGCCCAGCCTCTCAGGCCACCCTGGATAGCTGCAGAAGGGAGGCAGAGACTCGTGTTTACTTCATAAACCTGGGAGGAGGTGTGATGTACGAGCACGTGGGGAAAAGGCTCAGGCTCAGCTGCCCCAGGGACAGAATTCCACTCCCAGCCCTGGAGTGCCCTCGCTGAGCTCCAGCCCAAGGCTTGGGCAGGCTGGGTGGGGCCATCCCCTCAGATATTCCAGGGCAAACCTTCGTGCAGGTCCCGCTCTGGGGCAAAGCGTGGCCCAAGCACAGCTCCCTCATGCTGCCAGGGTCAGTGTCTGTGCAGCACGTGGGCACAGGGGAACCGTCCCAGCGAGGGAGACCATCCCAGCACAGCCAAGCCTTCCAGCTATTACATTAATTATGCCTTCACTGTGCATCCAAACACTTTAAGCAGCTCCATTTCCAAGCCAATCTAACACGGTGCCTGCAAAGTCCTCCTCAAGACAGTTCTGGAGGTTTATTATCTCTTCGGCTTACATCTGCATTAAAACCTATTTGATTTATATCAACATTAAACCTGAGGCTCATGTTGGCCTCCTAGCCAGAACAATTTCACCCTTGGACACCTGAACAGCCTCTTGCCCGCACAGTTCCTGCTGTGGATGTCTGCCCTGCTCCAGGCTGCGCTGTGCTCAGGAAAGAGGATGAATGGGAAGACAAGCAGTAACTGGGGGAAGCCAGAAGCTGGGATCTGCTGCTCTGCAGATCTGCTCAGCTCAGGAAAGGTGAGGTCACCCTGTTAGAGGTGTCTGTGTACTTGCCATCATTCTTGTTACAAGCACAGTGTTGGGGAGTTCAGCAGAGCAGAATTGTTTCTTTGTTTTCTGTTATTAAATAAACCTCCTACAACCTTTGGAGAGGTCGGTGCCTGCCTCCTATGCTTTTGTAATATCCTCCACAGGTATCCAGGGAAATTTTGCCTGTGCTGGTCTCAGGCACAGCAAAGAGTTATTATTGTTCTGATCTACTGAGCAACAATTGCCTCTACTGTAAACCGAGTGGTAAATTCCAGACTTCATCCCAGAATACTTCTGAGACCAATAAACTTGGATCCATTTGGAAGCAGCATTCCTTCATGGGCGCACGCCAAGGAGATACCGGGTTCCAGATAAACCTCCAGAGGGAGTCTATTGACTCCAGTCCATTTACTCCAGGGACAAAGCTGGCTTGGTGTCTTTCCTGAAGAACTGCTGGATGGTAATGACTCCTATTTAATTAAAAAGCATGCCAAGAGGAATTTCAGGGTTTAGAAATGTGCTTGTCACTCAGAAACAAATTTATACTTGGTAAGAGAAGAGCTTGCTATGTTTTTTTCCTTTTTCCCCTGGACACATCCACAATTATCTCTGAAACATCCCTGGGCTGGAATCCACGGCGATGTCTCCGGGTCTGCGGTTTGGTTATTCGAGGTTGGAGCTCTGGTCTGTTGTGCAAGGCAGTTCCTCTGCCCTTAATTCACTTCTGACAACACTGCATTCCTCCCCGTGCCACTTCCAAGCCAGTCACTAAGCTCTGCTCGGCTCCCTTTCCCCATCCCCTGACAGGCTGGGCACTCCTCCACGGATTTATCTTTAATTTCACAGAATTTTTGGGTGAGCAGTGCTCAGTGGGGTGTCCTGGCTGCTGATCCTCTGCCAAACACACCGGATGCCCTCCCAGAGAGGTGGAAGGGATTTCATACAGGCTTCTTGGAATAAAATCTTTCCAACAACTACAGGGAAGTGTTTGACTACATTGGAAAAATATCAGCGAGATAGTCCCCACTCGCAGACCTTGCTAGGAGGGAACGTGGGAGGTAAAGGAGGAGAGTGAGGAAAAGCTTTTATCTACAACAAATGTTTTAAGTAGAGAATTTAAATCTGGAAAATATTAAGCTTATAAAGTTTTATGTGGACCAGAGACTCCCTCTCTCTGCTGCACCCACCTTGCTTATCTGGACTGTTTTTCACACTCAGGGCTGTTACATGACCACTGTCCTCACATGATTCCACTGCAGCAGAGTCACAGAACCCTCACAATGACAACTCCATATCCCCTCCACACCCTGCTGCTTTTATTTGTGCCTTTTTCTCATCAGCTTCATCTTTCTGCTCTAACAGCACCTTAAACCAGCAGCATCACTGAGAGCATTTTCCCTCTGTCCCCTCAATTCTCCCCCAGGTGCCAGTGCCAACATCCCCACAGGGCACATCTCCACTGACTTCCATGCAGATGCGCCAACAAAAAGTTGGCCCAGCTCCTCTGGGAATGTGTCATCTAGTTCAGACAAATAACTCTGAGCAACCTACCACGCTGCTAATCCTTTGGCCAATTTTAGAACCATTTTTTTTTTTTATTGTTCTGAAAGTCCAAATAAATATTTTTTCCATTTTGGTTTTCATCTTGGTACAGAGGTGCCAAACTACTGTGAAGAGAAGCGTTTTATCCCCATTTTCAGCCAGGAACAGAAATAGACAACTAAGATTTTTCCTGCAAGATTTCCATCCTTGTTCTGGATAATACATCTCAGCACAGAGACTCATCCTCCAGCAAGTGGCTCCTGCAGTGTGTGGCTCCAAAGCTCTGCACTGTTGGTTTGGTACAACTTGGTGCGAATTTACAACACTGGGTCTGTGATTTAAAATCAGGAAAAATGATGGTGACCCAGAAACTGGAGCTGGTTTGGGCAGCCTTAAAAGCAGCTTCTGAAACGTTGCACGCAGCCAGTCACCAAACCCAGGCTCCAATTCTGCTGACATTTGTGCGTCCCTAATTCTTGTTCTATATTTGCAGCACAAACAAGATCCAAACCAAGAGCAGAGCTTCACTGCATTGTGTGTTCCACAGTGATGAGCCCTTGCCCGGATCCTCACTGGGAAAGGCAGTGCCAGGGCTCAGCAGGGATGCTCGGGGTGTGACAGGTCTGTGCAAACAGCAGAGTCACGTGAGATGAAAGCTCCTCTCGAGTCCTGTGATTTCCTTCTTGCCTCCTTTGACCTCTTCCTTCTCCCCTGTTTTCTCCTCATTTCCCTCTACTCTTTTAAAGCATTAACTCTGTGATTGTGCTTTTGAACTTTTGTGAAAGGGCCTGGAGGAAAGACAATGCTCAGTGAAGCACTGTCACTGGGATGTTTCAAAGTGCTTTTCAGACGTGATCCAGGAAACAAAGTTCATCTTGCAAAAATTTGCACACCTAGAAATGTCTTTTCCTTGCACCTGAGGCAGAACCAGGACTCCAGTGTGGGTTGATGAGCCCTGCCTTTCTACAGGAGCCCTCCAGCATGGGCATGCTGACACTGGGGTTAGAAAATCCAGAACAGGCATGGCAAGGAACACATTTCTGCAAACTATTTCCATTTTGTGACCAAAACACAAGACTTAAAGGCTCCTGACAAGGTTTGGATGTTGGCAACATTGCTGTTCCACGGGTCTAATCCCAGGCTGGGCAGATGAAACAGAAGCCCAAAGCAGAGGCAGCAGTGGCAGAAATGCTGCCCCGTTCTGGGATCAGTCCTGTGGAAAACTCTGCCTCCCTCCCCCTCAGTTCTTGCTTTCAGGCAGCACTGAAATGCTGCTTTGTGCTGATGATTTCTGTCACTTACCACAGTGCAGCAGAGGGGCCAGAACCACCAGAGCAGAGCCAAGGCCAGCAGGAGGAAGAGGATCAACAAGGCGATGGCCAGGATGGTCCCGTCGGACTGGAGGAGAAGCACAGAGAGCGTGTGACACCTGTGACACAGAAGTGTCCTCACACAGATCCTCCCCTGTGCACCCTGCCCCAGCTGTGTCCCAAAGGCCCTTCTCCATTTATTGCCACATTAATGATAATGATCAATCAGGTCACACTCCATTTAATTTTCAGACAAGATGCAGCTTTCCTCTCCTTACACATGCAGATGTGGCACCTGCCCTCCCCCACACACCTCACTGCAGAGAGAGGCCGAGACCTCTCATTCACTTCACAGGTTTTCCATCAGTTTTCTGACCCTCACAGTTACATAAAACACAGATTAAAATTAATGTAACATTCCTCAGACTATTTAAGTGAAGACTTAGAAAAAGATTTTAAGGAGAGCTCCCACCAGTGTGATGGAATCATAGAGTGGCTTGGGTTGGAAGGGACCTTAAAGCCCATCCAGTGCCACCACCCCTTCCATGGGCAGGGACACCTTCCACTGTCCCAGATTGCTCCAAGCCCATCCAACCTGGCCTTGGACACTTCCAGGGGTGAGGCAGCCACAATATTGGCAATGTTTCACTGCAGTTCAAGCAACTTCTTTGCAGCTCTTTCCCTCCTGCAGCACAAACTTGACAGCGACGTTGGTGTTACAGCTGACTCCAGACAGAAAACTTGCAGTGAGATCTCCAGAGCACCATGACCCAGGTCCTCCTCCTCCTCTCAGCTGTGCTGACTCAGAGCAGCTCTGCCATGAGCTTTCCAAGAGATCTAAACATCCGTCACAAGGACACACAGGGAGTATCCCCATCATTAACTCCAGAAGATCCCCTCCTCTCTGGCTGGAACACTTCTCCCAGTTAAAACACGTTTGCAATTCTCCAGTATTGATCAGCACTGCAAACTGCTGCACAAGCCAGCTCAATTCAGCTGTCAAGCCCCAAATGTGCACCACTTCTTGCTGCTCAGATTTAAGCCAAACCAGATGTCCCTGTCTCCCTGAGGTGTGCCAGCCTCCCTGTACCACTCCTCCCCGGGACTGTGCTATTCCCAGACCAGCAAGGCCTGACCTAAGGCTCTTTGAGAGGTTCTTGCTGCAAGAGCCAGACATTTAAACCCCCCCATCCAATGTCAAGGCCACGGTGCCAGACTGAGGACACGTCCAGGACGGACTGACCCGAGGGGTGCAAGAAATGGGTGCCTGCTTAAATCACTGCAACCCAAGGGCCAGATGACCTCCCATCATTCCAGAATGGGAGAGTCATGGAAGAACAACCAGGTTGAGAGCATTTTCCAAACTCTCTGCTGGTGCAGAAAGAATTTCTGGAGAACTTGGATCAAGACAACCTGATCTTTGACACTTGGAAGCAAGAGAAGGCAATCCACACAGGAGAAGAATTCACCCAAGGCATGTCTGGAAATGGAACTTGGACCCCAACACACACAAAAAAAGCTCTGTTGAGAAGACAGAGCTGTACATTTGGGGCTGTTGCTCCAGACAAACAGCAAAAAGGCACATCCATCATCTGCAAAATGCAACATGCTGGCATTCAAAGCTTTATAAAATGTGATCTCAGCTCTTTACTGCCACAAAACTAGAAGAAATCAGGCTATGTCTAATCGTTATCTGCCCCCTCAGCCCCACATTAAAACAAATATTTGCTCATTAAGAGTATTCTAAAATCAATTTGCAAAAATGCAAAACAAATTAAAGTGGCTTTTAAACTGTTTCCTGGGGATTTTTTGGTTTGTTTTTAAAAATATAATTTGTTTTTACTTTCCCCCAAGAACAACCTGTAAAGACCAATTTTTGATACCCCAACACATCTGTTCCTCTGCAATGCAGCTGGTCTGGCCAGCTGGGGTTTTGCAGCAAACCAGTCCAGAAGACTGGGCAGGGTTGGAGGTGCCAGATCTTCCCAGTCTCACTCAGCATTGAGCTGTCACTCTGTGTAATGTCTATGGTTTTATACAGCCAGAACTGGGCTGAGATAGAAGCTGCCACTCAGCCAAGCTGAATGATAAACAGGAACAAAAATCTGCCTGCTCAAGAGTATGCAAAAGTTCCACTGGCACTTGGAGATCTCTCTCCCAGTCTTATATAGCTGGTGAAAGAGGGCTGAAGCATTTCAAATGTCTGTTCTCATTCTATTTTTTTAAATCAAAATTTGGAAGAACAATGCAAACGCTCATGGAAACACTGAACCATGGAATAATGCAATGAGTGTGTTTAATACTTATTGAATACAGGCTGGAAATTCAGACCAGGAAAACAACTTTCATTTTAAAAAGGGAATTTTTACAGCCAACTAGAAGCTGTTTCATAAGAAAAGATCAATGGAGAAAAGCCTGGCTAGCCCCTGAATACACACAGTTATCTGTGATGGGTGCTACTGTCACAGGGATTCACCTTACACAGGTAAATGTGGGGCTGGGACCCACAGTGAGATCAACAACCTAAAACTCCACAGCTCCTGACCAGCTGACAAAAAGCCAGACAGCAAAGGTAATCTCAGAGCTTGTGCCAAATTACTGTAAAACTTTGGCACTTTGCTTCCTGAGAACTGTTGGAGAGCTGGACAATACCTGGACTTGTTCTTTTGAAACACCTTATCTTACCAAGAAACAGTAAGAGAAAAAAACAGTGGGCTCTTTCCATGGCCTCTCAAGGTGCTCCACATCTGAAGTGCTAAAACTCTCCCACACAGGCTCTGAAACAAGCTGTGGGGAAAGAGAGGCAGCTGTGCCTTGAAGACTCCTTTGCCCTGCCAGAGTCCAGAAAAGGTGGCAAGTATCGCTGGCAGTGGGAGTACAGTGGAAAAGAACCCCTGGAAGATGCTGTACAATAGAGAAAAAGCAGGAGATCTGGAGCAGGACATGTAAGAGGCATTTTGTCATACCTAGGGGGGTGTACAGATACATAGAGAGAGAATCTCAGAATCACAGAGTGCTTTGGGTTGGGAGGGACCTTAAAGCTCATCCAGTGCCACGGGCAGGGACACCTTCCCCCAGAGCAGGCTGCTCCAACCCCATCCAGCCTCCCCTCAGCTGCGGAGCTGTCGGGGACGTGAGAAGCCAGGCTGGGACTGGGGGAATTCCCTGGCCAGGAGACACCAGCCTGCCCCTCCTCTTGGATTGCAGGTTCTCCTCAAGAAAGGAGGGAAGGGATGGCAAAGTCTGATCCAGAAACTGCCCTGGGGTGTTTCCTGCCAACCACTGACCCACAAACCCTGGGGTACGTCCCACAAGGGAACGGCTCCCTGGAGGCACACACAGATCCCGGGAAGAGCCGACCCCAAGGCTCAGTATGAACGAGGTGCACGTTCCTTTAGCAGCCAGGGCAGAGGGATGGCCCCTCCATGGCTGGGCCACACAGGAAATGACTCCTCCTCAGCATTCATTCTTTTGCTGCTCCCTGCTGAGGTTGCTGCTCAAGACCAGGCTCCCAAAATTCTGCCCCAGGAAGTGTGGATGCAATCATGAGGCAAGACAAAGCTAAGGCAGAATCTGTGGCACGAAGGCCCCTCTTTCGTCTTACGCATCCTCGATGCTTCTAACACGGAAACAAAAATAAATCCATTCATAGAAAAACGTAAATCAGTCCATTGGAATTTCAATGGAACTATGGCATAATCCTGAGGGTTTTCCAAAAAATGCTGCTACACAGCAGATGGGCATTTTTGGTTGCATTTGGGTTTGTTTTGGTTTTTTAATCTTATTTTTAAGATTTTATTTCCTAGTTTCTCGCTTTACTGTGCTGGCCTTTGCTGCACACAGCAACAGAAACCAATGCCTACCATTTATCACATACAGGAATTTTTTTAATATAACAGAAACAATGTGGCCTAATTTCTAAAAGGAAATGAAAACTCACTGCTCTGCAGGGTCAGCCTCTGGTCCGTGTCTGTGGAGCTGCTTGAGCAGGAGCCAAGCTCAGCAGGGGATGTGAGCACAAAGCACCTGCTTGAGGTCACCCAGCAAAGGTGTTCTCAGCTCCTTTCCCCTGTTTTCTGTGCTGTGACAGGAAATGCCCCTCTGGCAATGATCTGTTTCCCTCCTCTCCTTCCAGAGCTGAAAGGAGATGAGAGCTGCAAACACTTTTCCAGCATCCCATTATTTGCTTTACAAGCCAGTGCAAACACCAGAGCAGCCTCCCTTCCCCACAGGCTGGACAAACCCCGAGAGAGAGACGCCTTTGTCTTGAGGAGCTCACCCTCCAAACAGAGCAGGCAAACACACGGTGGGAAGGAGGAGTGATCATTGTGCCCTCTGTTACAAGGGAAAATCTTTGGTCGGGGAAAATTCTCCAACCCTCGATTGCTGTGTTTATCCTTATGAAAATCACGGAACTTTTCCATCAGCCCCCCGGGCTGAGCAAGGGAGGCTCCTCACAGGCAGCTCCCCACGACTCTGATGGGGTAAGAACCTGCCAGCATGACCTGGACACACACGACAGCTTTGGGATAAGTTTCCTTCTGAAACTCAGTTTAAATTGAAATCACATTTTCAACAGAAAAACATTTCAATAAAATTAAACATTTCGTTTCAGCGTGCTCTGTTTCAACCTCATTATTAAGTGGGGTTTCACCCTTGGAGGTGCACATGTGTGCAGAGATCCTGGACTGCATTTCCTCTTTAACCTCAGCACTGTCACAGGAGCACAGGCTGCACAGCCACAAACTATTCTGATGTTTTCAAATTAAAGCTTTTCAAAACTTCCATCCTGTCCTGCCCCCACCTCCAATTTATTGGTCTCTTCTTCCCAACCCATAGGAACATGGGTTTTGCAACATGACAACCACACTTCGGGGTGTTACAAACCAGCCCATGGAGCAATACTGGAGTGAAATAATCTCTGCACGTTTAACTCTTTGGGTGACCTGTGGCAGCAAAAACGTTCCCTGCCTACAATACTTGTAGCATTTAAGAGCAATTTCTTGTAGAGGCAAACCCAAAATCTCATGCCCTGGAGCTCCCAGCGAGCAATGCCTCAGTTAATAACAAACACCCGGGTCAAGGGCCCAGGAAAATCTCATCAAATGGACTCTGCAGCTTCAAAAAGCCTCTACTGACTCCCCAGGGAGGGCCTTTGGCTGCCTGCAGACCCAGGGGCACTGATCACTGGCACAGCCCTAATTGTGCCCCCCAGAACAACATCAGCTTGAAAACCCCCACGCTGAATTACATTGCACTAACACCCAATTACACTTCCTTTGAATTAAAAGCAAAAAACAATAAACCCAACAAAAACAAGCCTGCAGGGAAAGGTCATTGGTTTTTACTACCAGGCTGCAGTTCTTGCTTGATTTTCTAATTTAAAGGTTAAATCCATCCACTATTGATTAACACAAGGGCGCAAATTCCTTCAGCCTTTCAAACTGCCCCAGGGAGAAAGCCGGGACACCCAGCTGTAGTGAGGCTGTGCCAGTCCCCACCTCCTTTTGGCAGCTGCAAAACCTCTCCAGGTTAAGAGATCAAAGTTTTACCTGACTCTGATGGTTCCTACACCCTTTCAGCTGGAACTGTCAGACCAGAGGGGCTGTTTCTATCCCAAATTGTGAGTCTGCCCCCCGCCTGACACCTCAGCCAACATCCCAAGCCATTTATTGACCTGGTGACATTCCCTGCTCCCAGCCAAGAGCTGCCCAGGAAGAGCTGGGTTATGCTGTCCCAGCAGTTTTCACCTCCCTTCCAGTTTTGGGTCTGAGAGATACCAGTGCAAGAGGTCATGAGTGGTTTTTCCTCTTCTGGGAGCATTTTAGAAAATGAACAAAGGCTTATTTCAATTCCCATCCTGGCTTTCCTCCGAGATGCTCTTTGTGCACTGCAGAACTTGGCCCTGACTTCCTGCCCCCAAACATGGCCTTGGCAATTCTTTCCTCTCTTGTACATTCCCTTTCCTGACCTTGCCTGGTATGCAGTGCCTGGGCACACCTGCACATTCACAACACAGCATTTAACAATTTCTCTCTCTTCCAGTTCTCCAAACTCCTCACACAGCAACAGGAGTAATTCCTTTTCTAAGAGCTCCCCAATTCCACCAGCACCACTTGCGAATTCTTCCAACAGGGAGTCAAAGACCAACTGATTTTTCTGACTGTTCATTTTTGGTCTTTTCTTGCCAGGAAAGCAGCTGTCTGCTTCAGCTATGCTCTTAATTGAATTTTTGCTTCCCTGGATTAACTCCAGAGAGTCCTTGAAAATGGACAGTTGATAGAAAATGACAGCCACTGCTTGCAGGGAAAATGGGATTTGTACAGATTATTTACACGTTGCATAGGAAGGCTTTGTTGTGGAGCTGCATCAGAGTGTGAATGGCAGAGCTTTTCAGGCCATGGAGCTGCTGGCTTTGTTCCTTCTCCCACTGAACACCCATTCCTGGGGAGCAGATGGGGTTGGGGTTCAGGGCATTGGCACCAAGGTGAGCGTGGCACTGCTGCCATAGGGGAAGATTTTGGAGAGGGCATTCCAGACCTCTCTCCTAACCTGACTATTCCAGAAACACAGCACAGAGGGGAGCCCAAAGTGCTGATTGCTGGTTTGCACACAGGGAAGATAACCTTTGCTGTTTCCCTGTGTGCTACTATCATTTCATTTCCTAGCTCTCACTCTCCCACCCGAGCTGCAGATGGTCCAACAGACCCAATTCCCTGATCTGAAGTCAGTTGAACAATTTGGTGCCCATTTTGAACAGGGGTATTTCCAGGACTGCAGCCCTTGTAACCTTAACTAAAGAGAGCATTGTAGTCTCAGTAAACAGTTTTATCTTTAAAAAGGATTTGAAAACATAAAACACTGCTACAAAGACAAAATGTGTGTTTGCCCAGGAGGAATGTCCTCGATTAGTGAAGCCTGAGATACAATTTGCAAAGCAGCCACTGAATGTCTCTGCATCCAGCTTTAGATGCAGGATCTGGGTTTGAGTTCTGGCTGCTCAGCTGCACTGCAAATCCAGGTTCCCAGTCTGGAGGCATCGGAGTTACAGGCAGTGCCATGGAGCACAGGCATTTTCAAAAGCGTCCTTACAGCTATTAAACAACAGAAGACCAACAGGTATTTCATCTCCTATAACCCACAAATAATAATTCTATCCCTGGGAGAAAGCGTATGAGGAAGGAATAATTTTTCTCTAAGAATTGTTTCCCAGGTCCTGCCTCACGTGAGTAAAACACAGCAAACCCCTATGTGCTGACAACGGGCAAATACATTTTTGCCAGTGATCAATGAACTAGAACTGAAACTTGACTAATAAAACAAATTCCCTTCTTTTAAGGCATAAGGAAACCTTTGTCAGTTTTGGAATACAACCTCTCATGTAAGCTCTGAAAACTCTCTCCATACAATCTTGTCCTTGTTGAACAAGGATCGAGTTCAAGTGACACAAAAGCCTTTTCTCAGCTGGTGCCTCAGCCTTTGTGGGCCACAGAACCCTTCTGGTAACTGATGTTGTACATCTTGGCCTCTCCCTTATTCTGCACAGAAACCCAGTGGCCTTTGCTGCACAGGGACAAAAGCAGGCTGGGGACACATTTTTAAGTCTTTCTGGCAACACTGCTCTGGCTTCCCAAAAATTGCTTTAGGTCAGTTCACAGGAAAATTAAAGCAGGGCCTCACCCATGGCCTGTACAGTGACAGGTCTGCCCACAGATGAATAAAGCCGAACACACTGAAACATGAAGGACTGCTGGGAATTCCAAAGGAATTCCAAATGAATTCCTTCACTACCCCCTGCAGCATGACTCATTTCATGCCCTGTTCCCAACAGCCAGGACTCAGCAGAAGCAGCATCTTCAGCATTACTGGGAGTTACAAATTTCATCATCCCAGTTCCAGCAGAGCCTGGGTGCAGCAATTCCCCGCTGACGACAGGGGCTGCAGCCACAAACCACCCACTCCAGGGGAGAGCCCAGCACATTTTTGGCTCCCTGCTGGTTTCCATGCAGAGGGATCAGGCCAGGTAAGGAAGGCAGCAGAGCTGCTCCTTGTTCCCTGGGCAGTGGCCAGGCAGGCACAGACACCTCCAGGGCACTGCCAGCACAGATCTGGTCCCTGTCCCACCACAGACACAGCCTGAGGCATTTACTGAAGGCTGAAGAGCTTGGCCACATCGTGGCACACAAGACACACTAAATGTCACATTGTCACACCTTCAAACTCACCTTAGAGGGGGGAACACATCCTTCACACCAGGCTTACCCAACCTGGCAGCCCTACTACCGACATAACACACACCTGCTGCTGAGTCCCACCACCCCACAGAAGCATTTTAGGAGTCAAAACTTACACAGTGCGTGCTGGAGATGATGACAGAGCTGGAGATGAAGCTCAGACCATCGTTCATACTGACTTGAAGAGCTGCTTCCCTGAAAAAATCCAAGAAACAAGTTGGAGCAGCTCATCCACAGCCCTCAGTCTGATACCATCCCGGGCCCTGGGCTGCTGGTGCTCAGAAAAGCCTCTTGTGCAGATAATTCCCACTGGTGGTGCCCTGGTCCCTGTGCTCCAGTGCACAACTGCCAGTGATCGTGAGGGAATGTCAGCCTGGGACCCCAACAGGAGCAGCAGAGCACAGGGAGGTGACCCAGACCCATCTCCCCACAGGCAGAGTGAATATTGGGGTAGGAAAAACGTACATGCCAACTTCTCTCAGCACAGGTGCTGGGCACAGCAGGTAGGTGTCCTCCACCACAAAAGGCTTCTCATCTGGAAAAGAGAAAGAGTGGGATTACTGACAAATCAGTACTACAGGCCTTAGAGAGCAAGTTTAAATAATTGGTTTTCCTCACTCTTGATACATAAACAAGATGGGGGATAAAGAGCTGCCTCACATATCTGAGCCACAGCACAGCTGAAGGTGTGGAGCTTTTTGGGAGGACAGAGTACAGGATCACTCTGTGCAGGAGCCCAGCTGGAGCTGCAACAGGTTATACAAAAGTGGAGATACCCAAGTAAAGAAACGGTACATTATGGAAAATTTTGCATTTCAAGGCAGAAACATCTCCCCTGGGCCACTGAGATGAGTTTGCTCACATGGGTGGTGGGAAATGATGCTCAGGGCACCAGCAGCAGAGCACTCCTGATCCTGCTCTGTTCTCAGCTCTCAAGAGCAGGGTCTCACAGCTCATTTTGCTGCATTTATGAGTCATAAAGAGGTACTGACTACAAGAATCTATCCCGTCATGCAGGAGCAGGACTCACAAAGCCAAGCATCCCTTCCCAGACATTCCTAGAAGAGGTTTCTGCTGGGTACAAAGTTTTAGAAAGCAGTAGTATTGCTCTGGTAATTCCTGTCACACATTAGAGCCCCTGTCTCATACCAGTGTATTTCTTTGCTTTGGAAGCAATATAAAAGGATATTTCCTCATGCAGGCTAGGAACTGTTTATTTTTTACACTCCATTAAAAAAAGGGAAAAAAAAAAAAAAAAAAAAGAAAAAAAGAAATGGCAATGAAAAGTTGTAACCTTCCCTGAAGTTCTCCTTGCAGCACATCCAGGCCCTCAGTTTTGCAATGGAGCTACCAAACCAAGGAGCATTTCCCACTCTGCACAAGGCAGATGTGCAGTGGTGGCACATCTGGTCCCACAGTGCTGTTCTCACCCTGATTTATGACTGTATCATTAACTCCCATGAATTTATGACATTGTCTCAGCGCACACATGCCAAGAAAATGAAGATCAGTGTCTTGTTTTCTCCTTTGCTAGCTCTGGCAGCCAAGGCCAAAGGCTTCTCCATGCCAGCATTCACTGAAACAAAAGCTGCTTCATCTTGCAGGGCCTTTCCCTTAGTTCTCATTAGGTTTTTGTTTCTCTTTCTGTCCCTTCCCACTCCCAACTCCCATCAGTCCATGCCTCTCTAGAAAGTTTATCAGCCCGGAGTGCCCCGGGGGAGCTCCTGGCTGGCCAGGCTGGCTGCAGGCAGAGATTAGTTTGTTTGGAGAATGTTTGTGTTTCACCGCAAAAATGAGTGACTGTTTCCCTCTGCTCTAAACAAAAGAGGATCCATTTGGTTTGCATAACTCTGGCCCATCTGACTCCTTCCTGGAAAACTGACCCAGGGAAAGCAAACAGAACAACACTTCTCATCTGCTCTCACACCGGAGCTGGGGATGGAGCTGGGGATGGAGCTGGGGACGCATTGGAGCTGCTGCAGGACAGAGCTGCCGTGTCCCAGTGCTGCGGGAGGTGCGCTGAACGCTCCCCAGCTCCAGAGCTGCCAGAGCCTGGGATCTGTGGTTTGGATGTGGTGGAAGGGCTGGGGAGGGAGGGTGGAGCGCTCGGCTCACTGCTGAGTTTGCTGCCCTGAACGTCATTTCAGTCCCTGCTCGGGGCTGGCCAGGGAATGGGGTGGGAATCACTTTGCCTCCTTGGACAGTTTTACAGAAGGGATGCCCTTGATCCCCTCCCAGGCACCGACCACGGACAGGGCTTGGACACCTCCAGGAAACAGCCCAATGCCTCACTTCTGAGTTGGCATTCCACCACAGTAATGGGCACAACTTCCTCCTACTTGTGCATCCCTCCTTCAAGCAAAATAAGGTCATGCTGTATAAACCCCCCAGACTACCCAAACTGGCCAGTCCTGAGGCCTGAGCCCTTCAGAGCAGGAATGGATGAGGGTCAAACCTCCCACAAAAACACATCTGGATGCCATTTCAACCAGGTACCTGATACTGCTCAGACTCCTGCCATTCTATACCCAGAGTTCCTACACCTGAACAGCTAAATGGAGCCTGGAAAATCTATTATTCCCAGCAACAGTGAATAATTTCTTATGCCATTAGCAGGGTGTAACCTTCTGGCAAGTCAGGACTTGGAATATTTCCCAACCATAATAATAAAAGCTTCAATATATGCAGGATGCTTTAACACAAAAGAGCAAACTTAAAAAAAAAAAAAAAAAAAAAAAAAAGAGAGCTTACAAGAACCCAAGGAAGGTGACAGATAGCAGCACTTTCTTGTAGCCATATAACCATGCCAGAATTAACAGCCTTCCCTCTGGTTAATGGTTCATCCCATTGCTCATCCCACTGGTGCACTGAAATCGGACTGCAAGGATCCATTACAGGAGGGTTTAGGAGAGCCCAACATTCCAAACTGCCACTGCAACACTGCAGTGCTGATTGCAGGACTCGCAGGGTCAGCAGTATTTTGGTCCAGAAAAGGCTGCAAAAGCTGGCTGCCAAACTTCCCATATATCACACACTAACAGTTTCCTTCTGCTCTCCCTGTACTTATGATTTGCATTCAGCTGAAGTACATCTCAGAGATGCTTTGCCCTGGTCTGCTATTCCTGCAGGAGGGGAGACTCCAGTCCAGCCTGGCTGGTGTGGAGGCTGCTGCTCTAAGAGGGCTCTGCACCTCATCCCACCTGAGATGGCAGCTTCCAGTCATCCTGAGCACTTCCGTTGTCCCTTTGTTGCCTCAGATGAGCCAAAACACCTCCCTAATTCTCTGCCCCCACCTACCAAAGCTGGGTCTCTGTTCCCCCTGTCTGACTCCCCCTCTCATGCCACTCTTGTGACAACTCTGCCAGCAAAATTTGTGTTTCAAACCCACTTTGTGGGAGACGGGAATGCAGGAAGACACTGGAACTCTCTCTGAGCTACAGAAACTGCCTACAAGAAAGACCCATAAATAAAAAATGTTTTGTTAATGCTGTAATGAAAACCACATTGAGATCAGCTGTAATTGCTCTGCTTTGTGCAGGGACTCACGAGCCCTGAGCGCAAAAGCCTTCCAGAGCAGGGTGAGGGGATAGGGAACAGATAAGCACAGAGCAGTGATATCACATTCCCAGCAGCCTCTGGATGGAGGGCAGGGATTTGCTCTGAGGGGTTCATGTGCTGAGCAAACTGTTCAAGGGGGCTACAAGGGAAGCTGGCAGAGCACCCCAGTGTTGATCTGCTCA
This sequence comes from Coloeus monedula, assembly GCF_965178545.1. Classification (NCBI taxonomy): domain Eukaryota; kingdom Metazoa; phylum Chordata; class Aves; order Passeriformes; family Corvidae; genus Coloeus; species Coloeus monedula. The sequence continues at coordinate 4,526,259 of NC_138808.1, read as the reverse complement.
CGTGCTGCACCATCACAGGGTCCCTCGGGCAGGAGCCCTGGGCCAGCACGGCCCCAGCCCCAGGGCTGTCCCCATCAGCTCTTCACTGGTGCCACACAGAGACCACTGTCACCCAGAGCACTGGGGGAGCCCGGCAGAGCTCCCACCCTGCACATGGGGGCTGCTCCTCCCTCAGCACAAATCCCCACTGCAGGGAATGCTGCTGGAAGCAAAGGCACAGGAGTCTGGGTTAAAAGTTCTGACACTGCAATTTGTTGGAGGCCGGGGCAGCATTTGAGGGAAGCACAACCATTTCTTCCTTCTTTGTGTTCTTTGACAAGCAGTGACTTCAGCCACCCTTCAAAAGCAGAGGCCAAGCTCCCCTTGGTGCATGTTCTCACCTCGGAAAGATTGGAGGCACGGATTGTGTCCCTCACAAAGGTTGGTACAGAGAGGGACATTCTCTAATAGCAGAGTGGGAGGAGAAAAGCTGCTGTTAGAAAATAAAAAGACTCAGAGGTGGGTTGCAGTGACAGGATCAGGCAGGGAAATCAGGGGTTAGAGAGTGGAACTGCAAAGCAAAACATTCCTGTGCTACGAGTGACAAAGCTGCAAGAAAGTGAGAGGATATCACAAGAAAAGTGCTGTGCTGCCAGGAGAAATGAGAGATGGGGGAAATGGAGCAATCTGCTAGGCTTTAAAAACAGAAGACAATTTTTAGGAGATATTTGTTGGGCAGGCTGGGGATCCAGTCCCCATCATCCCACTCTCTGCTGATACCTGGCACTGTCCTGCTCCCAGTGTCTTTGAATAAAAAATCCAGGCCAGTTTGTGCAAAGGAGGGGGTTTGGCCAAGCATCCAGAGCATTCACTGAGTGCAGCAGATCCAGCCCCAGCTCTGCTGTGGTGCCTGCTCCTTCACCAGCCTTTCATCTCTATTCAGCTGTGAATTGCTTAGGACAGAGCTCAGCCTCTCTGCCCAGAGCTATCTTTGCTGGCTCCTGCACAATCTGGGCAGACACAGACATTTTAGCACCACAGAGCAGCCATAAGTCACTGCACTGGATAATTACTTTTAACTCTGTGCAGGCTGAACCCAGTTCTCCCAGGTCCTGCTGCTGGCAGGAACACCCTGCTGCTGAACATGCATCTCATTACAGCTCTGCTCAGCCAAATATTCCTCATGGTTTCTACAGATGTTCCTTTTTTTTTTTTATCCCATAACTATGAACATTATGAGTCGATGCTCTCTTCACCTGCCACTTTTCCCTGCCAATAATCCCAATAAAACCCCATTAGCTCATGCCTTTAACCTCAGCACGTCCCAGCTACATCTCATCTGGGATAATTTAGGGTTTCAGGAACTGTTGGCTTAGTGTTATCTTTTAAAAATACCTCCCTCCCTGATACAATCAGAGGCAGTGAGGTTTCAAGCAAACAAAGGCAGCTGAGCTATCCAACCTCCATGAGGTTTCCATAAAATCCTGGTTCAGTTCTCTCAGGGCTGTTTGAGTTGGGAGCAGCAGGCAGGGGCTGCAGCTCTGGGATCTCCCACAGAGCAACTCAAACCCAACAGAGCTGTGCCAGTTCCCACCTGGAGAGACCTGGATTTGGGAACTGCTGAGCTCCCTCAGTCAGGGAGGAGCTGAACCCAGAATTTGGGTTTGTGTCCTTTTCCTGCCACGTCACAGCTTCAAACAACCCCAGGCTGTGCAGAACAGCCGGAGAGGGCTTGGTGCAGTGCCAGGGGAGTGAGCTCACTCTTCACCTCTGCATCCATTCAGGACACCATGAACACACCAGGTCAGAGGACAGGAAATGTATTTGCCCTTTATCCTCATTTTCCACAGCCATTCTGTGGACACAGGAAGGCAGCTTCAAATTCAGAAAGCCCAGGGGCTGCATTAAGATAAGCTGATCTTTCCTGAAAGCTACGATGAGACTGTGATGACAGACACCATAAAAGATGACTGGGCTGGACCAGCACAGAGGGAGGAAGGATTCCTCCTCCTCCTCCCCCCTCAGCAGCAGGTCACAGTGTTTGGGATGAGGGCAGCCTCATGCAGGTTCCCTGTGCTGGTGTCTCCACAGACAGGACCCTGAGCAGTGGGAAGCTGGTGGGTGGCATTCCCAGCTCCGTGAAAGCCTTCCAGGAATGAGTGCCCTGCTCCACAGCCCTCCAGCTTCTGCTCCTCACATCCTGAGCACTGACCACATCTGAATTAAGCAAATGGGAACCAGGGCCAGCCAAACTTTCTGCTCGGTGACTCAGGAGTTGGCAAGTCCAGAACCTGCCTGTTGGAGGAGGCACTGCAAGAGCACAACTGTCCCACACCTGCCCCAGGGCTCAGTGACATCCCACACGGGGCAAGCAGCCCCAGCAAACCCCCCCTGCTCCAAAGAACAAGTCACACAGATGTTCAGAACACACTGAGCCTTTAGATTTCCACTTTTTAGAGCTAATTAATGCATTTATTTTATACTGAGCAGGGTCAGGACTGCCTCCAAAACAACCAGGCATTTTCTGAACAAATCCCATGTTAGGATGGATGAATTCTGCTGTCACTGCTGGTGTCAGCTGTGAGTTATGTGGTTTCCCATAAGGGTCAGAGGAAAGCAGTGGGGTCCTCAGCCCTGCCAGCTCAGTGGCTCCCAGTGCACGTCACAAACAGACCAGACTCTCAGGGGACCATTTGCTTCTCTTACCTCAGTTCTTCTGCCGGGGGAACTGCAGAGGGAACTTTCCAAGCTCCCCCAGCAGCACAGCAGTGCCTGAGCCGCTGCTGCAGCACAGCCTCCACCAGCAGGGAGTGTAGAGCTGCACGAGCAGCCCCACTGAGCACCCCAAAACTGAGGGGAGAAACACCCCGATCCCCCTGCTCACAGCCCAGCAGGACACTGAGGGATGCTCTTTGCAGCAAGGTTCTTGCCTTCTGCATTTTCATCCCCCTAAGCTCCTCTGCTCACACGCTGGCCGTCAGTCACAGCACACAGTGCCACCAGCTATTTGCCTCTTAAAAAATAATCCCTTCTGCATGCTGCAAATTAAAAGCTCCTCATCCCGTAATTATTGCTTTCACAACCAACGTATTTGAAGATCCAAATACCTGCCAGTGCAGAGTCAGAAAAGAAAACAAAGCAAATCCAAGGAGCTTACTGAGGGTGACCGTGTCGTTGATCCTGAAGCTGCAGAGAACCCGGTCAACGTTGCGGGCGTGGCGAAAGCCATTTCCCCTCACCACAACCTGGAAGGACTCTGCAAAAACAGGCACTGGGTTATTATTGATGCAGAGCCAGGCAGGGAATGGCCACTTAGCCAAGGCACATCTCACAGGTTTTTAACTGCTAAAATTGGCAGTTTAACAATTTAGGTTAAAAATTGTTAAAAATGCAACTTCCACACTCTCCCTACCCAATTTCAACTTGAATTTTTAGAAGCAGGAAACAATTCACCACAGACACACTTTGACTGGCCTGCAGTAGAAACATGAAGCTTCAAGGACACTGAGCTTTCCCCTCTCCAAGCGTCCATTTTAAATGGCAGAAAGTTTTGGGTGAAGAAAGGCAGAAGTATCTTTCCATGGAAAGGCAAAAAAATCTTCTAGTGACACAACTGGGAGAAGTTTAGGTGTTCCTTTCCCAGGTAACTGCAAGGAAGCAGCCCCCACAACTCCGGTAACTCTCTGGGAGAGGCACTCAGCTCATCCCCACTGGAGTTTGGCTGGGGAATGTGATTTGAACATGAAATTGTCCAAGACAACACAGGAGCAATCTCAGTGACACCACCCCGGATTTTAAATCCCCAGGAGCAGCAGGGAACCTTGTTTTTGCAGGTTCAGATCTTTCCCCTTTGCATTTTACAGTCCCCATCTTCTCTCATCTCCCTTGAGGACCCGCACACTGTACTTGTCAAGAAAAGCAGATTTGCTCTGGAATCTGGGCTCCCTTCCAGGTCCCACTCGTTTACAGCCAAGTTGCAAATCATCCCAGCACATCCAGGGAAGCTGCTCCAGGCCCACTGAGTGCTGTGGGAGAGCACTTGGGAAGTGCACAAGAGCTCTGTTCTGGTGAATATTCAAGAGAAATCACAGAATTCTCAAGCTCTGGGGGATGTGAGTTCAAGAACAAAGAACAGAGTATCAGTGATACCACGGGGAGCCTGGCTCTGCTTGGGGCTGGACTGAACAGCCCAGTGCCCCCTGCACAGCCAAATCATCCAAACCCTGCCATTTCAGAACTATGTCACGGCTGAAATTCGTCCCTGCAGTGTCCTGGACACGTCAGCAGTGCAAGAGTGGCCTCAGGAGCCCCCAGATTTGCTCCTTGCAAACAAAAAGAAAGGAAAAAAACTGCCACCATTGCTCGAGGATGTGCAGAGAAACATGAAAACATGAGGTGTCACAGCCAGACCTGCAAACATTGATTTTAAGGACACCAATGCACATAATTCGTGCAGTCAATGGCACTTTCTCACTGGTCTCAAAGCCCTAAGTGATTAAATTACTGCAGTCCAAGAGCAAGGGACTATTTGCCCAAGCTTGGAGATGAGGCCCTGAATTGAGGATCCAAATAACTGCTGGCATTTTCCAAGGATTGCTCCTCTTGTGAAGTCTTGGCCAAATTCTGATACAGTTTTTATAAACCCCTCTGCATTTCCTCTCAGCTGCTCTGCTGGGCACAGCTGTTCCTATCCCTGTCTTCCCATTAAGGCACAATGAATGGCAGTGATAAGATCAAAGCATTCAGGAAGTGTTAAAGATGGTTATAAATGATGATTATAAGTCATCTTTTGGCCCATGACATTCTGTAAGCATCATTGTTTATCACTTGAATAAGTATGTAAATCTACTTTTAAGTGCAGTGCATCTACTTCGTGTCTGCCCCAGCCCGAGTAAGACAGACTGGTTTGGCAGAAGAATATTTAAGAAAAACTTCAGAACTCAGGCCTTTTCTGTAAGAAAATCCCATTTGATCACTTGGCAGAAGTGGGACATGTGCACACTACCCTAAGGTGAAAAAGAAATTCACCCCCCCAAAAAAGGTGAAGTATTTAGCCCCAAGTAATTGGCGAATTTTGCACTCTCCAGCAATTAGAGGTGAACCGAAAATTGTATTTTAGGCAACATGAAGAACCGTGGCCTCGTTCATACTTACCCCCTGCACAGATACTGGAAGGCTCTGCTGCCAGGATTTCTATACAGGACTTCTTCAAAATCTAAAAGAGACAAAATGTCGTGAAGTGCCTCAGCCTTGTTTCCACAGAAACAGCGACGTGAGAGATGAGGGAGCGCACTGCTGGGAGCATTTAACCCATCCGAGCGTTCTGCATTCGTGGCGCACTTACGGCTCTCAGCTTTCCACTCCCAACCAGCCAGCCGGGCATCCCTGCCCTCCCTGAGCTGCGGCTGGGCTGGAAGGGGAGGGATGCCAGGCTCTGCCGTGTCCCAGGGCACAGAGGGGCTCTGCACCCCTGACCCGCAGCCCTGCAGCGCAGGGGGGGCACCGGCGCTGCCCTCTCTTTGCAGCCACACCTCCCTCTCCAGAGTTATTCTGGACCCGAAACTCCAAATAAAACATCACGAGTTTCAGCTAAACTGTTCAGCTTTGCACTAAACCAGCCCAGAAATGCCTACAGAGCCACTTCTCAGCTCTGTCCCGAGGGGCTACAACTTCTGTTTTTAACCTGATTTACGCGAGCTCCCCCGAGGGCATCCCCAGAGCTGCTCTGTGACTTCAGACCAGACAATTCTCCATTTAACCCAGGCTTAAAGGAAGCAGCGTGTCCCTGGGAGGGCTGTCCCCGGCTTTAAGCCCTTTGTGTGCAGGGATTTACACAAACCCTTCGGCCTGAGGCTCTGCCGAGCGCTCGCAGGGCTGGGCTCTGTCCCCGCGGCGCTGCAGCTCCTCGGGCTGTTGTTGTCTGCATGCAGCAGCTCCAGCTCCTCAGTGCACAGCCAGAGCTGTGCCAGTGCCCGTGACCCCGGGACAGCAGCTCCGAGAGCCCCTGCACGAGGCAACACCGATCAAAATTCAGGTCAGCTCCGAGAGGCAAGTAAATGTCAGCCAAGCATCATTTGATGACTCAAATCCAACATGAAAACTATTTTCCCAACTTTAAATTGAAACATCTGTAAGGAGGGAAGAGCAACCAATACAATAAATTCTGTAAGAAAAAGATAATTTTTTTTTTCTCCACAGTCACAGCTCCCTGCCTCAAATACCTGATTGCCAGAGCTGCTCAGAGAGCCAGGCTTTGCTTTTTAAAACATTTAAACAGAAGTTTGAGTTACTCAGGAGGCAGGGCTGAAAGTACCAAGGGGCTGAAGGAAGCCGGACGGTCTGAGCTGGTGGGAGGCTGACAGGTGAGGAGAGAGATTTGCAGGAACAAGGTTTTACAGGAACTGTCAAGTGGAAAAAAAGAGAAAGTCAACAGTTGAGAACAGAACTGAGAAGGACTAGAAGAATTTAAAAGACAGAATAAGGAAAGCCACAAAGAATGTAAAATACAATCAATACTTTTCTTTTTTTAACCAAGTAAAACCTCACATGGTTAAATTTGAGATTCACAATTTCTACTCAGATATTTGCAAACATTCTGCTGTAAGGCAGCTCGGATGGAGAAATAGCAGGTGTCTCAGTTAGATGATGCAGATCTCCCAGTCCAGTCTAATCCCTTTACATGACTATAAAAAACTGGCCTTAAACACTTTTACAGTGCCAATTGCAATATTTATTTTGATTTAGATTAAGTTTCCAATGCTCCAAGCACACACCCTAACTTAAAGTGAACATCAGGCAGAATTATTGCAAAAGGCAGAAGAACTATTACAAAAAAATTCCTTTATGGCTCTTCCTCATTAAAAAACACATTCAAAAAGCATTCAATGTCTTCATTGTGGATTTCATCAGATCTGTCCTTTTCTGAATGCACAGCCTTGGTGGGCTGGAGGTGCAGCTCATCCCTGAGGTCTGGCTTCCCAGGGAAGCAAATCCCATGGAAGGGTGGTGGTGCAACCTCCTGACTCTTTTACCTTTCTGCCAGGGGAGCCACTCAGGGCCACGAGCCAGGAGAGGCCCAGCAGGTCACTGGGCCCTTCTGGGGACAAAGGGAAGAAGGGGAGTGAAATTCTGCAGCTTTCGCTTGATATATTCTGCTCACGTTGAGCACACAGCCAGATCCCTTCACCACAGCAGCTGCATATTCCTTATACATTCTTTTCACCAAATTTGGGAATTCTAATTAGCAAGCAGGATGCTGAAGTGTGATAGAAGGTTACTGCCTAATTAGTGTTATTGAGAATGACCTGCAGCCTGGTGCCCAGTGCTCGTTAGCAAGCTCTGTCCAATTACTGAACACCAAAGTCTGTTGCCAATTACAAAACAGCCATTTATTTAGGAAGTGTTTCCTGTCCAATAATATTTACATGAGCTAAGTAAAATAAATGCATTTAAGTCCTTCTTAAACGTGCATTTGGGGGAAGAAAGAAGTAGAAAGTTGATCATATACCATTAAAATTAACAAGAAACACTGTGCAGCTGAGGCTGGGGCTTATCAGCTGATACACATGTTCCGTGTCCATTATGGAATCTGCACTTACAGGACTTGTTTGGAATTAACTTTCTCTCATCCCTGTCCCCACTCAGGGGGTCTCACCCCTCTCCCTGCACCAGGCAATCTGCAGTTTCTCACCTGCCAGTGAAGCTTGAACAGACAGTTCAGGATGGGCACACAAAGCCATCACCACATTCCTCACAGTGCCTCACTCATGCTCACACCGAGTGCTCTGCAAAGTCCCCACACTGCACATTTCCAGCACTGCAGTTTGCCCCAGGAAACACTGGTATAACAGAAGTATTTAGTGTATTGCCAAGCTAGAACTTCCTAGGGTGAAGGGGCACCTTGAACTGCCACATCAGTTCTGAGCTGCTGCATCAATCCTAAGAGCTGAGGCAGGACCTGAAAAACGCTGAGAGTAGCTGAACACCACTGCAAGAGGATCCAAAAGGAGCACACAGACATTAAACTTGAAAGGATGGACCATTTGTGCAATTCATACAGATGGGAGACAGTGCCACAGGCTACTTGATGCTACTTCATTTCTTATCCAACACAAATGCTTCCTGCAGCTCTCAGACCTCTTGCTAAGGGACCCACGATTACAGCTCTGAGATAAGCTCCAGGCTGGTGCCATGGTTTAACACATGGCAAGGATCAGGGAGTGCTCCTGTTCCAAGAACTGCTCCTCAGTCAGCTCCTGTTACAGGCTTAAAGCAAGGTGATGACAGGATCCCATCCTGACTTTCATGTTGCTTCATGTTCCTTGCCTCCAGCACTCCTACCAAAGCCGTACTGGGCAGGAGACAAAGTTGAATTTCAGGTTTTCTTCTAAGACTTGCTTCATTTGCTTTAAATTGACAGGTTGATCAGCAGAAATTTTTCATAGCAAAGGAAAATTTAATAAAATAATTCAGTCCCTTCCATTAACTTCCCAGCCTGCAGCAATCAATCAAATCTGCTTCTGCTCCACATTGTTCCCTCCTGACAAACTCAAATCACTCAGTCATTACCAGGGGGAAGCTGGAGTTTTAGCAGTGGCTTTTGCACAATGAGGCAAAAAAAGAAATTGGTTTGCTTAATAAAAAGGTCACATTGGAACTCATGGGAGAGAAAGGACCATACCCCACAGTGCACTGAACACCCTCAGCTCCCAGTTTAGGAATCAGGTTTTTGAGCATGACCTCAGTGTGGGATTGGAGTCTCCTCTCAATTCAGCACCATCGCCTGGGCTTGGTGGTGCTTGGAGGAGACAATCCCTCCTGGAACCCTGGGAGCAGATCTCCCTGCAGCTGCTCACTCCCAGCTCTCTGGCTGCCACAGAAAGGAAGGGCAGGTGCTCAGAAACATTCCCAGCCCCACCACCCCGAATATCTTTGCTCAGCAGATCCAGAGGCCCAGCTGAGGCCAGCCCCGAGCTCCACCACTCCCAGCTCCCACCCTCTTCCCTGTTCCAGAGGGACTTCCAAGTCCACCACCTCTGCACACTCAGAGGGTTGAGAAAGACCCACTCAGGACAGGGCAGGAGGGGAAAGTCAGGGCAGCTCACACTAAACCCCTGCAGACCCACACCAACCCAGGTGTTCACATCTCCAGAATTAATTCAAGCACTCATCTCCCCAGGCTCATCACTGGATCTCTCCTTCCCCTGTGACACCAGCCAGCAGTTGTAGCCTGATCAGTCCCCTCTCCCCATGGCTGAGCATCCTTGCCGTGCCAGCCCTTACACAGGAACTGAAAGGAGTCTCCAGATGCCAGGACCCTTTCACCATTAACACTCCCTGTGACCACAGAGGCTTCGTCTGCTCCAGCACAGGGGTGCTTTTGGCAAGCATGAGAAAAGTAGGAAAGAGGGACCTGATTTTCCAGCTGGAACAGGAATCTACAGATTGATTGTTATTCTCTGGAGTGATGAATGTCCTCCTTGTCATTCCTTTCACTCACAAAACCACTTCCCTTCTCCCCAGGCTATGGCAATGACTCCACTCCAGTGCAAGTGCTCAGGTCACAGATCATCACTGTACAATTGCACTTCCCTGTGACCCTCCTTCCCAAGCTGGGAAACCTTGCACCAGTCAGCTGGAGCAGTTCTTGACTGGCTGCCTGGAGGCTGAAGTCTTCCCACTCTGTTCAGTGCAACTGGAAGGGGAGTCAGAGCTGCTGCTGGAATTCATTAAAAACAGCTGCAAAGGGAATGCAAGGCTGGGAAGCAAACTATTGCTTTTTTGTTGTTTTGTTGCTTTCTGAAATGACATGCAACACCTGATGGTCCAAGAGAGCTGAGGCAGTAGATCCACGCTCAGACAGCGCCAGGAAAACCAATAAGCCAGGGATTGTATTCCACGTCCATGCAAGAGCACCAGGGAAAATTGAGCCTGTGCTGAGGGAATGGTTTTGCTTGGAATTGCATTGTCCAAATAGTGTGTAACCACTGTAAACAGAGAAATCTGAGCCCCCCAGTGAATCCCCCCTCCCCAGCTCCACGTTGTAGCTTTCATCTGGGTTTTATCCCCCAAGCAGCCTGCACCAAAATGAGAACACGCGGGGCCCCAGACGGATTTCCCATCCTTTGTAGCCACAGGAAGCAATCGAATCAGCCCAGCCACTGAAGTGGGCCAGCTCTTCTATGCTGCACCCAATCCCTGCAGGAAATTCCAGGAGCTGGGAATAGGGAAACCTAGGGACCTACTGATAAACTCAGCCTTGAAGTAGCATTTTAGTACAAACCAAGGCTGCTTCCTTTGGGCTAAAGGATTCAGTGATTTTTCAGCAGGTTCTTGTGAACACAGGAAAACCAAACCTTGAGCTGTGCAGGGTAACACCAACGTGCACAAGTGCAAACACCCGAATGAAAATACTCACAGAGTCTATGATCCCCTGCAGGGCTTCAAACCCATCGTTCACTGGGAAGACGTGATCTCTGCTGTCAGCAATCCGGGCCAGCTGACGCAGTGGGGAGAGGAAATAAAACAGAAATGCAAAGCACGAGATCAGTCAGCCAGCAGGCAGCAAATTAAGACTTCTCCACATTAATTCACTTGCAAATAAAACCCTCAAATACTCAACTCCTCTCTCTGGATTGCCACTGTATTATGGTTTATTAAGCAGTAAAAAGTTTATCTTGTCAGCCTGATTGACTTTATAAAGCTCTGTATCAGGGTTCAGAAAAGACTTGGAGACAAGACAGAGAACGTGGCTTTCTCTGGTCTAATGATCTCTAGGGCAAAGGTTGCACCCAAAAAAGGTTGGACCCTATAATCATGGAGGTCTTTTCCAACCTTAATTCTTCCACGATTCCTTGAAATTGTATCTCACATGGAGATACAGGCCTGATTCACCTTTCCTGTCAGGACAGAGCTTTGTCTACTGGTCCCACGTTCAACCATCAGAGAGCCAAAAAGAAGGAAGCAGGGAGGTAACAGGAGACGTTTTGTGAGTGGAGGTTGGAAGGTCTCAGAGGAGCATTCAGAAAACTCCCTGATGAGGACGAGGGGCCTTCCTGAGGAGGTGGTGAGTTAAGGGGAGCCAGGACAGCACCTGCAAAGAGCTGCCTGCAGGTTCAGTTGCCAAGAGCACGCCAAGGGTTAAGGCAGAAACACAAGCCCAGCTCGGCAGTAATGAGCTCTCCATGCATCTGCTGGAGCAGGCTCAGTTTGAGTGCTGCAAGGCCAAGGCTCGTTCCAGGAAATCTCCCCTGGCAGAGGTACCCCCAGCCCAGCAGGTCTCTCTGGAGCTTCCTGGAGCTCTGCAGGCTGGAGGCAGCAGAGCAGCCTCACATTCCTCCCCAAACCCCACGGGCTGCCCCAGTCCAGCTCCTGTCACTCCAACTCCCAGCCCTCCAACCCCTGCCCTGCACCCAGAGCCATCCTGGGGCAGCTTTCCCCTGCTGCTGCAGGAAGGGCAGGAAACCAGCTCATTGCTGGCTGTGAGCTGCAGAAGCTGCTGTAAAAAGCTGGATGTTTACAGCTCCCTCACTTCATTCCTCCTCCTCATCCATTCTGGGGCTTCAAGCACAGCCATCTAATGCCAATTAATTTTTTTCACCATCTAAATGCCTTCAAGGAGCAGCTGCCTGAGGTCTGCTGCTTTAGATCTGGTCTCTGTGCCATTTTTATTCTCTCTTTGCTTCTTCTATGACTTACTCTGGGTTATACCAGTCTCTGCATTTGATTCAAGGGAGATTTTTCTAAACTAAGTGTGGTTTGACTCCTTTTCTGAAAGCTGAAAACCTGGGAAAAGTCTTTCAGCCTCCTCTTCAGTGCAATGGGGCTGTGCAAGTGCTTCACTCATGTTAGCGAAATGTCACCATGTGAAATATACTTCATGGACATACCAACATTCATATGATATAAATTTATAAGTCAGACAAAACACTGTGAAATACTCATCACTAATGAAGCTGTTTGCTTTTTACGGCACAGTTTTCCCCTGAAAGAAAAGCTGCGCTGAAACTGAAATGTTATATGGCCATACTTCAGTTTTATGGGGAAAAACACCCCCACAATGTCTTCCTGCCTCCAGCTCAGGCCAGACAATTTGCTGTCCTTCCTGTCTTTTCCCCTGCTGTTCTCCAGCATTAGCAAGAGTAGCTGGGGCAGGCAGAGGGGCAGCTCTGCACATCTGGAGGTTCAGACAAAAAGGGACCCAAAGCCAACAAAGACCCAGACCCAGCCATGTCAGGAGGTCACTTCAGACAGAGAATGGAAGGAGAGGAAAAGCCCTTGAAGAGCCTTGAGCAGGGGATTCAGGGGTGTGTGCCCCTGTCCCAGCTTTGCCAAGCACTCAGGGACCACAAGGCCTCCCTCACCTGGGTCTCGTTGAAGTCTTTCACACCCACACAGTACACGGTGGCTCCCAGGTCCCGCGAGCGATTCGCCTGGAACGGGGAGAGGAGGCAGGACAAGGTTACCAATGGGATGGGATGCAGCTTCCTGAAAGCTCTCAGTCATAAATCTACTCTTTCTCTGTAAAATGAGCAGAGGGGGAGCTTATCAAAAGAGGACTCGAAAAGTTTTCCTCCCTGATTCTGTAAAATCAGGTTTTATCTGCTGCTAGAGTTGCTGTTGTTTAGTAAAGCAACTCCCAAGGTATTTGGTGGATTTTTAAACCTAATTACTTCACATTTATAGCTCCTCCAGCTTCCCAAAAAAGACGTCAGACAGGCTAAATCAATTTTCTTTTCATCATTTAGGGCACACAGTATAACAGTAACCTAAAATGCTTTTGTGTTTTCTGTTTCAGACAGGTGTGCCTGGCCTCGTGATATCCAGAGGTGAGAGACAGACCCCATTCCACCTGCACTAAAACTGCATCACTCCCAGTGCTTACACAGCATCCTGAAATGAAGGGAGAGCATCCCCAGGTTTGATTTTCCCAGGCTGTTTCATTGAAGTTGCATTTACCATTCCAAAGGCAACTGCTCCAAATGCCTAAGTGTGAATTCAGCCATTTAATTGTATTTCAGTGGAACAAGAACACCCAACCTGACTGAAATCTCCTTCCCAGAAGAGATGGTGGCAAGTCAGATTGTATGGGAAGACTGTAGCAATGCAGGTTGTTCACCAGCAAAGTGCTTTTTTAGCAGAAAAGCACCATTCCAGTTTTACCCTGGGAAGCTTCAACTCAAACAACTGCAGCAACTCACAGTGTGAGTGCCGAGTTCAGGATCCCCTTCTACCAGCCCATAACTGCTCCTCCCCAAACCAAAACAAATATAACACTTCTGACCTTTCAACTTGTTCATTCACCTCTAAAAACAAACTTGTTTTTCTTGTGGATTTTTTATTTCAGAGGGGAAATAAAAAGAGACGAACCGTAAGGAGGGGAACTGGAGATTCAGGAGGTTTGCTGGAGCAATATTGGTTTTACTCTACAAACCCATTCTTTTTGTTGTTATTGGATTTAATGCTGCACTTTGGACAGACTGAGAGGAAAAATTCTGCCCATAGCAAATTCATGCAGAAATACCAACTTCCAAGTTTAGGTCATCCTGGTTTGTTTGACTGACAAGTGCCAATTGCTCATCTCTTCAGGGAGGACTGTCCAGAGGACAGCAACAGGAGTGTTCTACAGCAAAGCTGGCAGTGCTCACACCACTGCTTAGCTGGCATTCTGCATAGCTCACTAATTTAATGGGGATGTTGAGAATATGTGCTCGAATCTTGGAGGTGTTTGTGGAAACGTCAGATTGGATGATCTGAAAGATCTTCTGATGTGACAGAAGCCATCCTCTTTCTGCAGTCATTACTTTTTGTGGGAGAAAAAAAGTGAAAGTGAGAATATTCAGCATTTCCCAGAGCAACCCAGTAAATACTGAAACTTTTCAGCTGTGAACAATCCCTTCTTCTGGTGTTTATTTTTAACTGGAAGTTTTAACCCCTCTCCCGCGAACTGGCTCAGCTGTGATGAGTCAGAGGCTGCTGCTGTCAATGGTTATCCTTCAGATTCATGTCTGCAGAGCACCAAAGTGGAGTTTCCTTTTACATTCACAGCAGCAAGCCCAGACACTGCACTGTCTCCCTGACTACAAATGTGTAAGTCACTTACCTCCCTCTCCGAGTAGAAAAATAGATCTTCGTGGAGTTCTCCATCTGTCAATGCAATGATGACACTGGCAGTTCTGTAACCTGCACACACAAACCTCTTCAGTCCCTTGGCTTGGGTTGTGTTTGTTAAACCACCTCCGAACACACCCTGCCAGTAGCACACTTAAAGGGCATAACTTGGTGGTGTTTCAGACCAATAAATGAGACTGCAGCCATCAAAAACCCAATGCAATTTGTTCCTGGTTAGCTCCTGATTTTATGAATGCTGTCAATTCAAGAAATCCAGAGGGGTTTTTCCAGCTTGTGATAAAAAGCTCAATGGGGATTTAGACAGAGATGGTGGGAAAAGGGCCTAAAATCTTCAAGATTCCTTAGTAACATTTCAGGAACATCATTAAACTTTGCAGCCTTCCCTTCCTAACCAGAAAGTTTTCACATCAATGACAGGGAAGGAAAGGACAAACATTTTCCCAGTTGTCTGCACTTACTGCTGGTTTTAATAATTGCTGGTTAAAAAATCTTTTACCTAACAGCTTCTCCATGTACTTGTGCTTCAGAAGGAAGAAGAAATGGTTACCCTCCAGCAAAAGTAAGGTACCAGACAGTTTTGGTGAGGGTGGGCACCTGCAGCCAGCCTGGCTTCTCACTTTTGGCCTGAAACACTTCAATTCCAGCTCCTTAAAGCTCCACTTGTTCTTTTTCCCTCTCAGGAATACTACCCTGACTAGCACCACATTCCTGCAAGAATAGAAGCCACCCCCAGCCTTCCCACAGCAAAGCTACATTTCAAATCTGTTAAAGTTATCAGTCAAAAAGAAAGAGGAAAAAAAACATTTAATGGATTGAGAAAGTCTCTCACCGTGAACATTTTCGTAGTAAATCTGTTCACTTGCCTGAAATTAAATCAGAAGATTATTAGCAATAAATCAATAATGAGACCTTGTGAACATCTACTCGTGCACCAGAACGGAAGGGAGAGCAGCAGTGAGGATGCCACACTGGCAGTTTACACATGAGCTCTGCTTTCAGACCTCTGATTCACAGAGCAGGGCTCCTGCCCAGGTTCTGCCTGCATTCCTGCAAGGTCTTATCAGTCAAACCAACCCCAGTGTTGTCTCCCTCTATTCTTCTCTCTGGAAATCCCATCCACTTCCATCCTCGAGAAACATCCTGGGCCCAATGCTAAATATTCCCCAGCACCTCCAGATCAACTACTCCAACTGCAAATAAACCAGCAGCTCTGTCAGCTGAGTGTCTGCTGTGTGTTCACATCTCAATGATGGGGCAGCACTTTCAATAGGCAGACAGCTCAAAATCCTCCCCAAAACCCACGTAGGACAGAGATGGAAGGGAGTGCAGGAGCTCAGGTTTAGAAAAACTCATGAGCTTGTAAAACATGTAAAAAATGCACCCAGAAGGAGAAGGTCAGAGCAGGCAATAACATCTGCATTTATTTGGCCACCCCAGGTGTGAGCTGTGGCCTCACCTCACTGTCACAGGACTGCAGGCCCAGGTAGGACTGACAGCTTCCCACCCAGCAGAGAGTTTTTAACCAGCCCCCTGTGTTCTACAGCTCCTGAGGAGCAGTAGACACTGCTCAGGCACTGAGCCTGCACCAGTTACCCTCTCAAATCCTTCGTGCATGTACGTGTCCCCTCCTGGCAGCACCTTCTGCAGCTCCTCCAGGCCCTGGCGGATCTGCTCCCTGGAATGAAGGCAGGCACTCTGTTAGATCCAGGAGCAAAGCCACTGGGATATCCTGACAGCCAGGTGAAGGCAGAGCCAGACAGAGGGGTGGGAGGAAGAGTTAACCCAGTGTTTACATGGGCTAGATGCCTCTCTAAGGATGTGGAACAGAGTAGCTGTGCTCCCAGTGTTCCCACAGCCTGGGGAAGGCATCACAACAGCACCACCTCCGAGGTCAATATCCACACATTTCATACATTTCTTCCTAAATAAATATTCCCTGGTCAAACCTCAGCAGCTGACTTGCACCTGGCTCACTTTCCTCACATGTTTGCTGACTTGAGTATACGAACATAACCAAACAGCCACAAGAAATGTCACTCTCAGACCGTCCTGGCAGCTCCAGTTTATGTGGATGCTGCATCTTCAGTTCCTGGTCAAACTGACTTGAAGACTGAAGCCTTTCCCAAAGGCTTTTTGTGAGTCAGGGTATGTATTTTAATTCTTTTTAGGAGTGCCAGGCACAGTGACAGCTCAGCTGCGGGCTCTGTGGGATGGATGGTCATTTGTTGTTCCACTGAGGGGCAGACACCAAAGTCTGGAAGCCAAGCACAGGCCAGGAGTGTTTAATGCAAGATAAAACCCTGCAGTGTGTGGGGTGTATCTGAGCAAACGGCACAATCTCCATGGGAAAGGGATGAAGTCACTGCAGGCAGGGCCACAAAGGCATGCCAGAAGCCAGCTTTGTCTCTACATTTTTTAACCCCTTCAGAAAGCCCAGTTTGTGTCATCCCATCCTCGGAGCTCACATTGTGAGGCTGAATGCAGCAGGGCATTGACATTGCTCAGTCTGCACAGCAAAGACTGGGGAGCAAAGACTGTCTGCTTTTACCAAGAGATGAATTACCAAACTTTTAAGAACCCATTTTGTACCTGTGATATCCCAAACTAGTTAGACACTGTTACAAGGTTCCTCTTCTCAGGCACCCATGCACATACCAAACCAAGGCTGGATATAAAATGGAGCATTTCCTGTGATCAAAACTATTTTTCAGAGGTAAACACTGAAATTTTAAAATATGCAGCAAAAGTCTCTAAAATCTGTCAGTCCAGTCCCCTTACATGCACAGTATTCCCAAAAGGAATGCTCAGCACCCTCAACCCTCACATTCAGATGTGAAACACCACACAGAGGCAGGGACAAGGCAGGGAAGGTTCTCTCACTGCTCCACTTTCCCAGGTGAGGGAGGCCAGTGTGAACTAAATCAGAGCACACCCCTTGTTTGTCAGTGCCCAGTAAAACCCAGCAGCTCTGCACTCAGCTGGCTCTGAGACTAATGCCATATCAATATCCTGCTCCCAGCCAACATTTCTGGGACAGCTGGGTAAATATGGAATACATTTCCACATGGGAAGCATTTCAGTCTCGCAGTTCAGAGCCTGAGCAGAAAGGAGATCTCTGCGATGGGGTTTGCTCATAGGGTGGGACACAGCAAGAGGCAGGGAACAGGTTTTCCTCTGGCACCCAGTTAAATAAATATGGCTCATTCTCTTTATCCCTGTTGCTGCAGTAAGTGGCAGGAGGTGCTGAGGCTGGCTGGGTTTAAGGACGTTTTCAAGGCTGGTGTGTGTGTGCAGTGCTCTGTAGGACAGCTGCCAGCTTCCTCCCCATGGCAGCTGCTCTGGTATGCGATTTCAGACATCCAATATGTAAAACACATGCTGACTTATACACCCTACACATGTGGTACATATATTTTTGCTCCACGTGGCAATGAAGTTAACAGAGGAAGCGAGAGCGATTTAAGGACCTCATCCAGCTCTCCTTGGAAGTCAGAATAAAATTTAAAAAAAATCCATCCCATGGATTTTACTGGGATTAACTTGGGGGTCTAGAAGGGGGTGGCAGGAACACACTCCACAAACAAGGCAATCAAACTATTATTGCCAAAAAATCCACACCCTTGCACTCCATCCCAAACGCTGTTTGTCTGTGACATACCTTCAGCCCTTCAAGGCAATCACATCCCCCTCTATCCCAGGAGTGTGGGTGTCACCTCTGGCTTCCAAGCCTGCTTTAATGGGAAGGGAGCTTCACCTATTTGTTTGCAGAAGCAGCTCCCAGAAGATGTTTCACAAGCACTGAGTCTCTGATTCTCTGACAAAAGCCTGAATCTCTGGGGAGTGCAGACTCCCTCAACGAAACCAGTGTGAGCTAAAATCCTGACAGCTGACAGAAGGACATTTAGAAGCAGAAATTAAGAAGGCAACTTCTGCCCTGAGAGGCCTTAGTGCATTCCAGTGTGTGAGCACGGGCATGCGACTCTACCAATTAAATGGAGAAGCACAGAGGTGCCACAACACCATTCCCAGTGGGCTGGAAATCACTGGGAAAGGAAGGTGAAGGAAACTACAAGGACACAAAAGCTGCTGTTGACCTTTAAACCTCTTCTTACCTGTCTTCTGTTAACCTCATTAGAATTGTCCCTCTAGTTGAAAAAACAATGAAGGACATCCTCAGCTGAGGGCTGGAGGAGAGAAAAAACAGTGAATTAATTTGGTGGTGCAGAGCTTGCTGTGTGTGTAACACAACCACACAGGACACTCTGCCATCCCAGTTACAACTCAACAGGATGGAAGACACGAGCAGGTCAGGAAAATGTACTTTGCCCTGGGCCTTCTTAGTCGAGGGAAACCTTGGGGAATCCTTGTAAAAGACGTGAAGAACACTTGCATCACAACCTTGGGACTGCTAAAGCAAGAAAGGCTTAAAGGCACCCTGGTGTCCCCACGGAGATGAGGGAAGGCTCGTTATGTTTGTCACAACTCATTCCATCCCCTATCCCGAGGGATTCTCATGCAGAGCCTGAAAGCTGCAGCCACAGGCTCTCCCTGCAGCCCCAAACGTCTGTACCTCGGGCAGCAGCTCGGAGACAGGAGGATCCCTCCCTCACAGAAACAAGGTTTGATCCGTGGAAAGCAGGCAGGAATAAAAGGAATTGGCTCATCTCCCCCCACTTCCCACAGAACAGAAACTTGGGGAAGAGCAGTCAATGGGAGATCTGAGAAAAGCATCAAGAGCCCTTTCTCCACCACAGCCCCCAGAGGGAAGCAGCACATGCTGAGACTGGGAGCCCCAGGCACCCCCTCAGATGCCACCCGGGGACCTGCAGCCCTCCTTACCTTATGAACTTGCGGGCCAAGTGTTCCACAAAATGATAGATCTCATTCCAGTGGTGCAGGACGCTTCCCGATCTAGGGACACAGTGATTACAGGACACATTAGTTGACGTATCCCCAGCCATATGCTCTGTCACACATTGCTCAGTGAGGCATTTGCTTCTATTTTGTCCAACACTCACTGCCCATACTCTTCCTTTAAAGAGAGATCAAACTGTAATTGACATTTCTCACTTAACTTTAAAAAGCAAGAACAATTCCCACTCCATGCAAATGTTTGAGGCTACCCTTGGCAGTAGCTTATGGCAGCTAGGCTGGACCTTAACACAGCCTTAACCAAATAAACCTGATGTGAGAGAAGAGCTGTCTCTCTGCACAATGTTTCAGATTAATTCCACCCACTCACTTCCAAACCATTACACAGAGCTTTTAGCTCAAGTGTATTCTGAGAATTGCATGCAGTTGGAGGAACAGATTATTGAACTTCTCCAGTGTTTCCACTGTGCCAGAGACTATGAAAAGTAAAACACCTTAGTCCACATCTCAGCTGCTCTGGTTAATTCTTTCACACCTCAGTTAAAGACAAAACAAACTAATTTTGCTCCTCAGGAGAATAAACCATAGGCTATAATGGGATTGGATTATTCTTCATTATGTTGTAAGAACGAGTTAAAAATTAGGTTAATCAGAATCTTTCAGCACAAAATGCCCCTTCTGGCATAAACACTTCTATGAACACTGGAATATTAATATTGGAAAAAATTTCCTTCCTAGAGTTGGAAAATAAATGTGTCATCACTTATTTAATTCATTGAGTACAATTAGAAATATTTATTGGGGAAATAACCATTCCAGCTTTAACAGAAACTTCATTGATCTGCAGCCTGAGGAAGAAAGATGAACATTTGAGATGGTTTTTCACTTCACAGGAAGAAAAGGCATCTGAGCTGTTCTGTTCTACCTCAGCTCTGGCAATGCCAGTGCAGAGCCAGAGCAGGTTCCCCCAGCCTGGGGCAGCCACCCCAGTCTGGCCGCTCAGGGCCTTGCTGCCCTTGCCGAAGCATGAGAAGCACGCAGAGTTCATTGTGTGGGTCACAGACACTTCCTGCCCCCTTTCCCCACACCTGCTTTGCATTCACAGCCATGCAGGAAGAGCCTTGGCCTTTCCCTCCTGCTCCACGATTCCTGGAGCTGTTCTTTCTCTGTATGACCCCAATCTGTCCATGCACTGAGGACCTTTGCTCACGTACAAAAGCGTGCAAAAACTGTGACCCTGCCAGCTCCTGCTGCACAAAGATCCCAAAAGCATCAGTTTGAGGATGGCCTTACAGACACCCTGCTCAGGGTGGGACAGATGGCAGAGCAGGCGTGATCATGAGTGCTCCTAGTGCTGAATTATTTCTTGGCTCTTTTTCGTCAGACCAGGACATGACACCATGGCTTGTTCTCCACACAAACGTGTGCCAAAGAGGGCTAAGGGAGCACCAGTAGCAAAGGTCTTGACGAACCAATTAAACCCCAGACAGTGGGAAAACTGGCGTCATAAGAGATGAGGGGTGAGGTACAACAGGACTCGCTCTCAGACAGGAAACTGAGCTCCTGCCCCATCCAAACTGTAAATTGATAGAACAGAGACACACAAAGCTCAGCCCCAGGTGCAAATTCCCCTTGGATGTATGGGATAACTCTGAGACCTTGGACACCATAGGCACTCCAGTCCCAGCAATGCCAAATAGCCCAAATAATTTCCTAGAACTGGCCTGGAAAATCAGTATTGATTGTCCTTATGTGAGGCATAAAAGAAACACTTGACTTTATAGCGAGGGTCGCGTCAGTCTCCAGAAGACATGGAAAGCCACAGCTTTGATAATCATAAACCAATTTGTCCTTGCTTCAATTAAACAAATGTCACTTTAGACCGTACATCCACCTCCCAAAAAACACACCTCAGTGAAGTTTCCCACGTCTCTGGACCCTTCTGGTAGCAGACACGTGGAGCTGGGACCAGCAGCCCCTGCCCAACCTCCTCCCAGCCATCAGGTAAAGTGACCACACCACTCTCCACGTTAAGGGAAAACTCTGGCAGCAGGACACTGCCCTGGAAGCCCCCTTAGCCTTGGGTTGTTTCTTCCCCCCTGAGCAAAAGCTGATCATCCCCTCAAATGACTCTTGCAGCTGGGAAGGACACCCAGCCACATCAGGTGTACAGGTTGTCACACCGAGCCCTGACACTTCCCATGGCTCTGGAGTCCTGCATTTCTGAAGAGTGCTTGCAAGAATAAAGCTCAAAACCCAGTGGCTCAATTCCCACCAGAGATGTGCCAGTCAATGAGTCCACAGCACGTCCTGGGAAGCGTTTGCTTTTCCAGCTCTCATTCTGCTGGTCTGAGGTGGCTTGGGCAGTTTCTACAGGTGAGCAGTGCTTTTTAGTTCTTCACACAGATACAAATTCAGCTGCTGCTGCACCTCCTCCACTTCATCGTCCTCACTGTGCTGTCCCACCAGCAGTCCCATCTTCCTGCCCTCTGGAACACCACCAGTTACAGCTCTTTTTCCATGAGATCTTCCCAGGTATCCATTAACACACCTCAAGTTCAGGAGCAGCAGAAGTTAAATGCCTATTTTAATGAAACTTCTTACCACTGCTGCAATCATAAAACCAAATCCACTCTATCCATAAAGGGAGGATGATTTCTGCTCAGTTCCCAAGGCCCTGGAGTGGGATCATTGGAATAGCCTGCAGTCCAGTTTTTCCCCATCTCTACCAGAGCAAGCTGTAACAGCTCTAACAAAAACAGTGTTCACACTTTTGCTGACCACACATCATTCCTTCCTGCACAGCAATTCCCACCTGAGCCAGACAGCTCCGTCTGCCTGGAGTTCATTTCTCCCTCTGGTGTCAGGGGCCAGAAATGCCCAGGTCTGCACTTGAAAAAAGCACTCCTTGTACATAAAATGCATTTTCTGAAACACACTTCAGACTTCTTACATTCTTCACTTGGCATAAAATGGACAAACCCAATACCACCAACCTTTCTGCAGTCAGTGCAACGTTTACAAAATCAGCATTAGCCCGCGGTGTCCACCTCCTCGAGCTGCATCATTCCGCAGCCACACTGTGAAAGACTTCCCTTGTACAGTGAGGCAGGCCAAGAACTCTGAGTAGGACAAGCATTTCTAGAGTCTAACTGTAAGATAAGAAAAGCCAATTTTCAAATAGTTCTCTCTTCATATTCCCAAAAGAAACAAGAAGATCAGTGAGCCAATGCTTTGCAGCTGAATGGTTGATGCTATAAACTTGCAAATTAAGAAAAGGCTCATCGTGAGGATGCCAAAATCTCTTCTGGAGAGGGCCCAATAAATGGAAATTAAACCTAAGTAAACTGTTCTCTTTAACAAGAGAGTGATCCATTCTGTGGTCAGCTCCACTGGCATTCTGCACATCCAAAGGGAATGCAAGTGTAGAGAGAGACACTGCAGTGGCTCCAGCCACGCTCTGGCCAAGCCCTGCCTTCAGCAGGTGCCTTCCCCCTTCTCACTGGGACAAGATGCTCCAGAACCCAAAGCTGCAGCAACTCAAACCTCCCTAGACTTGGTCTTTTTTGCATGTTTTAGACTCCACTTTTCCATTTCTGCTGTTGCACCTTCTCAGAATACCCGGGGGTTTATTCAGTTCACAAACTAGGAGAGTCACAGAACCAAGGCCACACTCTTGTACTGAGGCCTCACATGTCTTATGTGCTCTGCAGCTGACCAAAGGACATAAAGACACTTGGCTCAGAGGCTGATATTGATCGAAAAATCTCCTTAAGCTTTCATGGCTTTGGACTAACTCCAGGAAGTCTCTCGGCTCTCAGAGATGACATTTAGCTCAGAAGTTGTGCAGCATCTCTTTATTGAGCTCTTCAAAAATAACACAAATGAGCCAAAAAGTGTACTTTGTTTTTCCAAATACTTCAGGAGCAATTCTGAAAGCCCTCCATAGCACAGAGATGTCTGAGAGATGATGCAATTCTTTGAGGAAACACTGTTATCGCGTGCCACACTTCACAGGAGACAACTCACCGAGGACACTGCCAAACACTGGAGATCACAGGGTCCACAGAGGCTCAGTTCAGGGCAGGACAAGCCTCTAAGCCCAGTCTCAGTCCAAGAACATCCTTACATCCTTCTCCTCCTGGCTGGTAGGGGGTATGCAACAAACCAACTAATAAACAAGTAGCTGTGGACTTCATTTACATCAGTCAGCAGATAAGGCACAGAGTGCTGCAGGCACACACTGGATCCTGGCTGGAAGGAAGCTCCTGCCCATTCCTTTTACCAAGGAATGGTTATCTAAGATGCATCACTGGGTAAAAAACACATCCACAGGTCCTGACTGGCAAGGATTTCACACATGAGCTCAGCTCGCTGCAATTGCCTGCCCTTGGCAGACTTGGGAGTTAATTACATTCCTTCAGGCAACAAGCAAAAAGACACAAAAATGCACAAATTTCTCCACCCTGCCTTGCTGGCATCCCTCAGCCCTCATGGTAACACAGAGGAAAACCATCTCTCCACATCTTGCAAGCCCCTGCCATCCCAACAAACTGCACACCTCGCTCTGGATGCAGGCCTGTGATCCTGGAAAGAAACCCAGGGAATCACTCGCTAGGTCAAAGAAGAGCAGAGATGGTTTCGAATCTCTTTCTGCAGACACTGAGTGTCACCATTCCCTGTGTTTGTTCCTCTGAGAGCAGCTGGAGCATTCTGCAGCTCTGTGAGTGCTGTGGGGAGCTCTGCTCCAGGGCTCACTTCCCCAGGGAAAGGAGCAGATCCTGAGGCTCAGGCTCCCTGCCTGGGGTCTGCCTGTTCCCATCCCATCGGGGCCCTGTGTCTTCCACACTCTGAGTGCAAATCTGGACTTGGAATCCTGCTTAAGTGGCAGTAACTACAGCTACTCAAGCTACTCTCAAAGGAACAAACATCAGCCTCTCCAGAGCAGGAGCTTCACTTCAGTGCAACTGGTTAAAAACAGATCCACTACCTGGCTGGATGAGGAAGGGATCACAGGAAACAGCTTGGATTCCTTGCTTCATTTTGCCAAGGACCTCTCAGAGCCAAGATTTCTTTCACACACGTACAGTTCCTTGCGTGTTTTCTGCACGTGGGCAGGAACCCCCCATGATCTGCCCACCACAGGAATGATCCCTGTGACACACACAGGCTGCAGCAGAAGGCTGCTGAGAAGACTCAGGTGTTACTCCTGCAGAATTCCTTCAGAACCCAAACAGCAAAGGGCACACAACGGTACCTGAAACAACAAATAGCTACTCCAAACATCAAATAGCTACTCCAAACATCAAATAGCTACTCTAAATAACACACAGCTTGAGACTAAATTGAGAAAATAGATGCAGTTTGAGATTTTGCAATCCAAGGACAAGAGCCATGGTCTGTGGAAGGTTCCCTGTCCATGGCATGAGGTGGAACCAGATGATCTGTAAAGACCTTTCCAACTCAAACCATTCTATGATTCCATGGAAGTGTTAAAGGCTGCGGGATAACCAACTCCACCACAGTAAATCTCTCCTCAGAGGTTAAACAACCAGGCCCCATGGTGTATTGTACTCAGGAACAGCTGAAAAACCACAATGCTCCTCCAAATTCCACTGGAGACCAAGGAAATTTTTACATCAGATCCTGTTCATTTCTGCAGCAGAAAAATCCCAGGAACAGGAATTCTGCAACTGTCAAAGCAGGATTTTTGTTGGATACCTTGATACATACACTGGGGCCAGCCTGCCTGCTTTAAAGTTTGTGCCAAGGCTTGTGTTTCCACCCAAATCCATAATCCCGTGAGCGAGGCTCAGAAGTCATGGATTTTAGTGAGGGAACAGCACAGAATTTGAATTAAGGGTCTGCCAAAGTTACATTAACACAGCACATCCATGAGATTTGAGAAAACCTTCAATCCTGCTTCAGCTTCCAGGGAAATGCAGTTGACAAAAGCTCTCTGCAGTACAAATCATGCTCTGGGTTTGTTTAGGTTTGGGATTTTTCCATTTGTAGCAATAGAGTTATTCCAACTAATAACTGAAGACCAGCAAAATGAATAAGCCAGGTAGATCTTTCCACTGAATAAAATAAATAAATCCTTCCCCCTAGAGCATCAGGACAACTGGCACACTGAAGCAGCCACTGTCTCGGTCTTAGATTTTTACCCAGTATTTTGTAATAAAGGGTTATGTAATTCCAAGTCATTTATACTAATGGAATGTGGGAGCTACTGCAAAACACTCAAGAGGATCAGTCAGAAACTTCGTCTGTGAGCACTTTTGGCAACTTGCAAATACTTTCCTGTCTGTGAAATTTATGGTTATTAATGTCAGTGCCATGGCTCTGGCAGGCATAATCTCCAGTATTTCCAAGCCTTTGGTTCCAAATAACTATTCTTGATCAAGAAAATCAGGACAATCATTTCAGCTAGTATTTTTTAAGTTTGGAGGTTTTTTTTAAATTGTTGTATTGCTTTAGTATGAAGCTTTCCAAAGCTCAGCACAAAATGATTCCACATTGCTCCATCCACATCTGAAAAAAAGCAGCACTCTGACAGTGCCAAGGAGATGACAGTGTCACAATTAGCGATGAAAAAGCGGGGTGGGAAGTTACCTTCAGTACAAACAGCTAAACAGTAAATATGCATTTGATTAACAGAGGAAACAAAGAAAGTGTGACTCAGCGACAGAAAATAAAGCTCTCTTTAAATGAGGCACTCTAGCTATTCTCCATCCCGGCAGCTGAATTCAGCCCCTTCCGAAGGGAGCAGCCCCGCTCCGGGCTGGGTTTTACCTGCGATCGCTGCTCGGGGCAGAGGGGGCCCGGGGGGCAGAGGGGGCTCGGGGGGCAGAGGGGGCAGAGGGGGCTCGGGGGGCAGAGGGGGCTCGGGGGGCAGAGGGGGCAGAGGGGGCTCGGGGGGCAGAGGGCACGGCCCTGGGGGCAGAGGGGGTTCGGGGGGCAGAGGGGGCCCGGGCACGGCTCCAGGCTGGCGAGCGCTTGCTCCACGTTCTCAGCCCTGCAGCCGGGGCTGCAGGAATAACCCCGCACGCCCCGCTGTCCTGAGAGCCTCGAGCTCCCCGGCTCACGGGGAAACCGGAGCGGACCTGGGGCTGCCCCGCTCCCAGGCGCTGTTTGAAGAAACTCGAGTGCGCACTCGAGTTCGAGTACACACAAAGCTCCCGCGTCGGGAAAATTTATAAGGATGTGATTTACAGAGCACAACGGGGTTTAGGCACTGGACCTATCGAAGAAGTTACCACAACAATAACAAAGCAAGCAGTCGGGAGTTTCAGAGGTCCCTCGGGGACGCAGTGACTTCTACAAAACCAAAATCCAAATAAAACCTCCTCGATATCAGCATGTGCCGTTCCGGTTCCTGCCTAGTGAAAGAACTCTGTGAAAAAGAACAAAGTAGGACTGACTTACTTGTCCAGAATGAAATACAAATCAAATCCTCCGTAGCAGGCAGGACCACCATTCTCTCTCTTTCCGCCGTGTCCATCACAGGTGAGTGTAAAAATTGCTAGGAAGACACATTTGAAGCCAAATCTCAAGATGCTTTGCTTTGCAATGGCCATTATATCCAGAGAGGAGGAGAAAAAGAAATCTCTTCTTCCGAGGCTCCTTTATTTCACAGGTTTCTCCACAAAAGCCATTCAATGACCTTTAAATATATATATGTATGTTATATTCCTCAAAACTCCACTTGCAACAGTTGTCCACAGGAATTGCAAGACTTTCCCCCTTGTTTCCCTTGCACTTCTGTTTCTTGGTTTCAGATTTCAAGATGCACAATACTGTATTTCACTTTTTTTTTTTAAAGGGACTTGACCCTCAGTCTCCCTTGCAGCTCTCGGAACGCAGCACCATTGTTTGGCAAGAGCAGGAGCAGCCTCCTCACAAATCTTGCTTTGTCACAGACTTCAGAAAATACAGGGAGGGTTTGTGGCTTCCCCCCCCTTAATTATTATTGTTATTATTAAAGATGGCAAGCTCTACTTTTCCTTAGCAAAAGAAGCTCAGAGAATGCCATCTCGTGGCCAAAGCTCGGGCCGAGCAGAGTCTGCTTTTCAGCATATTTGTGCACTGAGCACGTTAACACCCCACAGCAGCTGCAGGTAGCCGGACAGAGGCCGAGTGCTCACAGCAGGCACCCAGCTCCGTGCAGGAAATCACAGCCTGGCCTGGGCTGGGAGGGACCTAAAGTTCATCCCAGCCCACCCCTGCCATGGCAGGGACAGCTTCCACTGTCCCAGGGTGCTCCAAGCCCCGTCCAACCTGGCCTTGGGCACTTCCAGGGATCCAGGGGCAGCCACAGCTGCTCTGGGAATTCCATCCCAGCCCCTCCCCACCTTCACAGGGAGGAATTCCTTCCCACTATCCCATCTAACCCTGCCCTCTCCCAGCTTAAGGCTACTCACCCTTGTCCTGTCCCTACATCTTTGTTTTCCACATAGGCACCCCCTGAGCTTAAAGACCTTTAAAAACCCAGGGCAGCTTCACAAGAGTGAAAAGCCATGCCAGGCATCATGCCTTGCATTTTCTCAGTCCTGAGGAATACTCAGCAGTGCCTGTGCTTATGAAGCAGTCTGCCCCAACTCACCATCCTCACCAAACTCATTTCAACCTCTAAAGCCTAAACTCTTCCTCCTCCAAGAAAACTCAATGGAAAATGTAAATTAATCTACACTCACCTCTCTTACCTCCTTCCACAAGCACACCACAGGATCTAAAACCAGAGCAGGACAGCTCAAAAGGAACCCCTGTGCCAGTAAAAGCTAAACTGGAGGTACCAGGAGTAGGAGCTCCCAAACTTCCCTCACAGACCCTCAGGCCAGACCAGCAAACCCATCTGCCTAAGTGCCAACACCTGGTGAGTGGAGCAGCTTCAGTGGGGGGTTCAGGGGATGCAATACACCTGGCTCAAGCTTTCCAGCTGCCCTGCCCCGCTTAAAGCATTGAATTTGCCTTTAAAACATCCTTCACGAAAGCAAACAATCTGAAGGAAGACCAGAGAAAGCAGCAGGGTGGGGTGCAAGGGAAAGCGACAAACTGTGATAACAGACTGTGACAGAAGTGAAAATGTCTGAGTGCCACACGTGTCAGCCACCTCGGTGCACTGATCATCCAAACTTTGGGAGTGTTCTCCCTCCCGCACCTGGCCATGCTCAGCAGTGCCCCGGCTCCATCACCCCCAGTATGGGTAACAGAGACGCGGGCAGATGGCACCTCCTCAGTCCTGCTGTCAAATCCTGGTCAAAGCTGCAGCTCTGGTCCCTTGGAGATCCCTTGGAAGCAAAGCTTGTACAGGGCTAGACAGGAGCAGAAACAGATGTTTTATGGGTAGCTGTGAAAAAGATGGAGCAGTTACCTGCTGGTCTGCAGATCCAGGGGATCTGGGTGCTCAAACCCTCCCAGGGGAGGCTGCTGGAGATGCCAAAGCGCAGAGCTGTAGCTCCTGTGGCCAGCAAGGGTGCAAGGTGAGCGAGTAAGGTTTGGGGATTTTAAAGTTTTATACAGCTATTCTGGGCCAAATCAGTTTGTAGTTACAAAGTGGAGTTACCCAAATCCTGGGGCTGGGCATGGAGAGTTTTGTGTGTGTATTTGAACGTTGTGCTGCCCTAAGGAAGGGGATGAGAGCGGTCTGTGGATTCTCTTTTTTTGTGTGTGTGTATATTTTAAAAGAAAATGAGCTCAATGAAGGATGTAAAATACGGAAGGGTAGAACAAAAGCTTCCCCTTTAGAGACTGATGTGCTGGTTTGAAGAAATTTTGGAAAAGTACTAAGGCCAGCTTCAGATCTGAGGTATGGCTAAGACTCCTGGCCACAGCCAGATATGTCTTGTTGTCATCGGCTTGGGATCTCTGTCTGCCTAGAGGTTAAAAGCAGAGTGATAATCTCTTCCATTTGTTTCTCACTGGCTCTGAGATGAACAAATACTTCAAGTTAAAAAAAACCCCAAACAAAACAAAGAAAAAGCTGTACCTCAGGAAAATAACTTTGGCATGGAGTTAGCAGAGGGAAAGAAGAGGGAATGAAGGAGGAGATCAGATTCTTTGTGTAGCTGTGGGTTCAGACTGACAGAAGGCCCAGGAAAGCTCGGGGAAAAGCCAAGGAATGAAGCATCAGATGAAGCTGGGAGCACCCTGAGATGGAGGGAGCTGCTGACAAAGTGGAACACCGAGCTTTATGCTGCAGTTCTGAATTTCTTGAGGACTGATCCTCTTCATATGCCTGCCTTACGAGTGTGTATTTTTGTTTATGATATGGTAAGAGCAGCATCAACACTCAAGCTCATGTGGGACAGAGGAGGGGCATTGGAATTTGTCTGCCCTCCCCCCCCACTAAAAATGCCAGAAACAAAAATGTGAAGATTGCAGGTTGTGTGTGAGAGACCTACCAGTGCTTGGGAAGACTGAGTGCATTCTAGTCTTTGTGTGGGAGCCAGTAACGAGGTGTTTTAATTGCACACAGCTGTGCAAAGGGTAATTAAGCCCCAGCTGGTGCCCTGGGGTTTGGGAGCACCTTTGGGTGGTTCTGGGGCTGGTTCCCTTTGGCTCCCAAAGGTCTGACCACCTACACGGTGGGTAATGGCTTTTGTCAAGATCTAAAAATCACGTTCCCTGTTTTTCAGGGGGCATCAGGAAGCTGTTTCAGCACCGTGTGGAAGCTCCCTACACCACCCAGTGTTATTCTCACAATTAAATTATCGCTGCACAGGAATTCCTGCCCCGTGTAGACACGTCCTTAGGCACTGGCTGTATCTCTGAGTGCTGCAATTCAGCACAGCTGTGCTGATCCTGGCACCACGACACTCTCCCGGTGCTGTGGGATAGCAGACTCCTCTGGATGGGAGTTGGGTGACTTTTCCAACTCAGTTGTGCAACTCGAGGCTGACACTCAGTGGCCAAGAGGATTCTTTACGTCCCTGGACTGCTCTAATTTTTCAAGGGATCAAGAGCTCCCTTGTCTCTTGCTTTTATCTGACTTTTCCCTCTGTGATTTTATTTGCCTCTGCTGTAACATGTAAGTTTGCAATGCGTAATTTTTTTGGTGATTCAAGTTTGTTCCACCAGCTTTTTAAACAGGGGCTGCTAACTCTGTGCACGGATGGAACTCTTCCCTGCAGAGTGTTACACTAAGCACACAGATGAAAATATATTACTTGTAATATAGTAAATAAAATAGAAGAAAATGTCACAGGGAATAGTGCCACCATAGTCTAAGAAGGTGTCCTGGTTTCAGAAATCAGCCTGACTGGGAATGAGTGGCAAAAGCACCCCACTGTGCCTGGCCAGGAGGCTCCATTCATCCTTGGCACGGGCTACCTCAGATTATTTCAAGCACCCAAAGTGGTACCAGTGGGTTTTTGGTATGGCTGCCTTGGAGATGAAGGAAAGGGCTTGCCCAGATCTCTGGGTGTGCATTGTGAATTGAGAGCTGGCAATGAAAAGAGCATTTGAAGGGCTCAAATGGGGCAAAATATTTTTGTGGAGGTGTTCTTAGATGAAAAAGGGTAGAGTAATGACAAACAAGGAGTTAATCCATGATAAAGGAATTTAATTGATAGCTCTGCTCACCAATTGATCTGTTTCAGTACTCAATCCTCATGAAGGAACCTCTTGAAAGAGGAGATGCCAGGGAATAACTCCATCAGGGCTGGCTTTGGACAGCAGCTGCAAAGCTGCAGCTGGAGCATCCACACAAGGTTCAAAAAAGGTATGATTTTCACACATAGTTATTGTTATGGCAGTATGTGAGGGCCAGGTACTGGAGGACGTCAAGTTTGATGCATGACCCGAGATTGAATTGTGGTCCTTTAAAAACAAGAAAAGAAAAACAATTACCATGAGATATAGACTAAGATGCTGTTAAGTGCTCTGTGCATTCACTGACAGCCCTTAAGACCTGGCACATTGCAGTTCCTTTTCAATCCCATTGAGCCCTCCCAGGTGACAGAGTCAATGCTTAAAGCAAAGCAAGCAGTGAGGAGGTGCATTCCTGCTATGCCAGAATGCACCATCCTGAGCCTGAGCTGAAAAACATCTTTCCATGAATGGGCTGGAGACAATGAGCTGGCAGGAAGGCTCAGAATACTTCCATGGTGCTTCAGTATTAACTCCTCTGAGCAAAACTTAGTTTCCTTGGATATATGTAAAACAAATATATTTTTTTCCCATTGGTACAAGAAATTGTATTGGAAGTGATCAAATTACAATTAAGGTACCCACAGCAGCTCAGCTGATTTATGCCCATCTCCATAGCAATGGCTGCCCTTCTGCAGGAGGGTGCTGGTGTTGCTCAGAGCCAGGCAGGTTCTGAAGGATTGCTGCACTAGGAATGTTTGAGCTGTATGAGGGACAGCTTCCCTTGGAGAGCCCAAAGAGCACCAGCTCTGTGGCTCAGCAAGGAATGCCCACAAAGACGTGCTCTTGAAACCCCTTTGGCATTTCCCGTGCGGAAATCGGGGCTCTATGGCACTCGCTCCTGGGAATGCCGATGGCTGGGCATTACACGGTGAGGCTGCTGGCAGTTCACGGGCCCAGGCATATGGGCTGTGACGTTCTGCAAGAATCCTACCAAGTGCAGGTCATTAAAGCCCTGGGGAATGCGACTGCTGCCACTGAGAAAAACCTCGAGGGATTGAAGCCCCTTGGCTTAGTGTTGTGAAGCACCGGGGTTTGGTGGCTGCCTGGATCACCCTCGTCAGCAAGCTCTGACCTGGAGGACAGCGGTTCTTAGAATGACCCATTTTCTTGTCTGGGCATTACAGGGGAGCTCAGTGTGGGTTGAAACACTCCGGGCCCAAATCTAAGCCCCCTTAAGCTTTGTGGAAAGCAGCTGTAAGGGTTTGGTTTGGGTCATTTCTGGGGGCTGTGACACCACCCTGTTGCAGTCCTGATCTGCAGAGATGCCAAACCCTTTGTGCAACTGCTGCAGCCCTTGGTTTGTGTGCACCTCAAGGTGCAAGAGCAGCAATTGTGCCTTGGTCATTCCCTAAGGGAAACAAATACCTGCTCACTTAGAGACACAATTCCCATGCTTGCACTCACCATGAACTTCATAGGCCACGTAAGTTGTGAGTCCGATGCACATAGAGAAGGTGTCTGGTCCATATGATTCAAGGTCACGAATAATTGTCTTGACAAGGGTGAATGTGATCTCCTTCGTAGGGGATCTCTGATGATTCTGGTTTTAAACATCACATAACAGCATTGAGCAAGATCAGTGCCCCAATCCCTTTAATTCCAGGCGTACTCCTAGTTTTAGTTGTTATAAAGGTTTTAAGAGTAACCTAAGTGAGCTACAACATTGGCAAAACATGTAAACCCTCCACTGGAAGCATCTGAATGAGAGTATTCCAATTTTTCAAATGTTTAAAGTTACAGTGTTGTAAAATGTCATTGAAATTGATAAAAATATCTAATTAAAGGTGTGATGAATCTGGTCTTTAAAGTACCTGTTTGTTTTGAAAATAGCAAGGTCTTGCATATCTGTTTACTTTGCCTTAATTATAACTTTCCAAGTAACTGCTCCTTTTCAATCTTACCCTGATGTGTGCAGCCAGCTGGGGAAGTGCATCAAAGCTGGGCATCTCTGTTCTGTTCATTATGGAAATGTAGCAAGCTTTCTCTGGCAGCACTTTGGTTGCCATAAAGCCCTGTAAAAGAAAGTTACTGACCACTTGGAATTTATTCTTTCAGTCATTAATATTGGAGTTATGTACATATCAAAAAAAGTAATAAACCAGTTTTTACTGAATGTGTGAGCAGTCTCCTCATCCAGGCTCTGAACAAGCCTGCTCCCTGCACTCACCGTGTCGTAGTTCCAGATGGTTTTCCAGGACCCGTGGTTGGTCTTTTGCTCAATACTTGCCACAAGCCATTTCCTATTGATGGTCATAATTTGGTAGCCTCCACCAATGGAGATTTTCTTGCTTATGTCTGTCTGTTGATGCTAGAAAAACAAATGAAAGAACACTTAGGCTTTCAAGTGCTTATCTCCCCAAGCCTTTAGGAAAATGAAAGGTTCAAGGACATCTCATGAAGCGGGGAACATAGAAAGAGCAGCCATTCATGTGGAAATTGGTCACTGTACTCACGTAATCAGCAAGGGCTGGAGTCAGGACAAGTCCAAGAAGGACTGCAGTCAAAATCTGGAATGAAAATCAAATACAAAAGTGTACCTGCAGCTCTGGCTGACAAATCTGGTCATGAGAATCCTCCTTCCCTTTTCCTAATCTGATGTTTAAGGGTCCTCCTTTCATCCTGGCATTGCAACAGTGCCCTAAAAGGGAGTCACCCTTGCTTTACCCCAGGGTGCTGCACAGGAGACACATTTCCCACTTGCTCTTTCAAGAGCTGAATCTGCAGTTGTTTCTCAGACCTGTGCAGGCACACACAGGTATTTTACAAGAGTGAGGAGAAAGCTTTTCCATTTCTTGTGCTCTGGCATTACAGGGAAGGGGTTGATCCACTAGTGCAGTGCTCCAGTTGTGCAAAAGCGTTGACAATGATGGACATGGATTAGGCTTCCTGCTTTCTGAATCATGTACAGGCAAGCTGTGAAAAGATCCTTACCTCCTCAGCTCCTTTGGGGAACAGGGGCTGAGCTCTCATTCTGGAGGAGCAAAATGTCCCCAGAGAAAGCCTTTGTGCTCTAGAGAGGCAGAAGCACTTCTGAGGGATAAAGGAATGGGTTTGGATCAAAGTTTCAGTTTATAAGGAAGAAAAGCATGCATACTTACAGGGAGATTCATCCTGACTGCAGAGCTGACGCTCCTGCAGGTAGAAAGAGCAATGTGAACCTCCCACCTTTTATATGTTTTCAGAATTAGGTGTGGAAGGGCTGAATGTTGCAATAAAATTATTTTGCCATTTGTATCCCTGCTGCATGTCACTGAAAATTATTTCCTGCTGTAGCTACTTGATAAATATGGGGATTGTACTTCTGCAAATTTTTACCTGCTGGAGTCTGATGATTATGAGATAGGAATCCAATTGTAGGCAAAAAATAAATAGGTTTTATAGTGTTTTTCTGATATGTACTGATTACTTTTGAAAATTCTCATGAAATTTAACACCAGATATAGCTTAGAGAAATAAAAATAGAAAAACCCTAAAAATCTTGCATTCAACAAAATAAGGAAAAGCCTTTGTACCTTCCAAAATGCACTGTATGTTCCCTGTAACCATAGCACCCACCAAATGTGACCCAAATAGAACATGGCCACTGAAAAAAACCTGTTTTTCAATAAATGGGCATTTCAAGCTGAAATATCCCACATATGTGCAGGTCTGTAGTGGTTTCGTTGTGATTTTTAGGTGACAACAATATTTTTTCTTCAGCTTGTCTCAGCTTATTTTCTGTGGTGATGTAAATACTTATTGGCAGTGGCAGTCATTCAGTTGGGGAGGTTTTTGAATATATGATATTAGTTTCAAGTTTCATTCTGTGAGCAGCTTACAGCTATCACTGTAAAGATTCCAAAATTTCTTTTCAACTGCAATCTTCCCTTATTGTAAAAAAGGTGGTTTTTAAGTATGTATAGGCAAAAATACTTGTAACCAGTGCTGCTTTTGCAGTATTAAATAAAATTCTGGTCCTGGTTTCACTGAGGCAACTCTGAAGTCCAAAGGGACATTTTTATATGTACTGCTACACCAAAGGGGGCATCACATTCCTGGTTCTTTAGGAGCAGCAGAGCTTGTGTGGATTTCTGTGAGAAAACACTGGGTTTCTGCATGGGCTCTGGGGTGAATCACTCTCTCCCCCAGCCCTGTCTGGCACTGCTGGAGAGAGGAACCATGCAGGATCCCTGGGAGCCAGGTGTTGTGTAGGCCTGAGCTTACCTAAAACATTCAGAATTGTGTCAAGAGCCGGAGCCCAGACCTTCCTGCAAATGCATTCACCCACTCATTTAATTAATAATGAATTAATTTAATTCATTTCCATGTATTAAAAATCATGGAAAACAACAGGATTTCAACAAGAGATTTACTCAGCTTCACTTGGAGGTGAGGAAGTAATCTGCAACCTTGTTGACCTGTCTTTATTTTGGAACACAGAGGCTGTCAGTGGCAGACTCACCAGGAGCTGGATAAGCCAGGTAGGAGGGAATTCCTCTGCACAGGGCTTGGATGCGTTTTCCATATGGGCGCAAGCTTTGGAGTCTGTTCCTCGAGATAATGAAGCGATTCTCTCTGGGTGGCAATTGGTAAGGCCCAAGTCCCTGAGCATCAAAGAAACAAACGCAGAAAGCAGCATTTAGGAAAACCAAAACTGGAGTTCAGAACTCGTACACACTTCTTTGGAAACGGGGAAGGGGTTATTCCTGGGCAGTGCAACTTTAGAAGGAACTTTTACAGGGACTCAGCCCTGCTGAGAAGGTTCTCTTCAGTTCTTGGAGCCTTTGCTCAGTCAATTGGCTTTCACACCATCTGCATTTACCCTCCTACCTTGTCTCCTTGAGGTGGTGCAGGAAACTGTTTGTCAAGCCAAAACCTCTTGCACATTGTAGCAATGATGTTTTGTTTTTTTTAAAACCATCTTGAGTGTAATGCAGCCTTATTGAAAAAGAAAAACGAGTTCTTGTTGCAAACAATATACGATGAAAGAAAGAAGTGGATTACCAAAGATAAACAATTTTAAAAAAAGGCTTTATACAAAACAAATAATCATTGGCAAAGAAAATACCGATCCTTTCAATGATATTGTTCAGGTAAATGTGTCATGGAAGTTGACAAGGGACTTTGGTAAAAGGTAAATTGCCTCCTCCAGCAATGTCTCATGTATGACGTGTTCTCCAGCTTAAGCACAACCCCGGTGCCAGAGTGGTGTGAACTGTCATTGTGGTGCTCCTTGGAGTTTTCTTCGATGTTCCAATTTTTGGAAAAGATTAAAGGAGGTAAGGATTTAGCTTCCTGGATTCCCAGCAGTGTTTCACTCAATAAAGCATTACCTCTAGTAGCCATGTTTTGGGGAATTATTGCTCTTGGAAACCAGATTAAAGGGGAGATAATTTCTGGCCTCAGGGAGGAGGCTGGGAAGCCATTAGTGTCAGACCTACATTCAGGCTTTATCCCGAGCTGGTGTCCATGACCTACCCGGAGCTCTTAGTGGGACTTGTGGGAGTGACACTGATTGTATCAGGAACATTGGTTGCCTGGCCAAGGCAGGGAACAAGGCATAATCACTTTCCCCTGACAGCCTTGGAACATTATCTACCTGTGTCATAGCCTGAGTGGAACGGTGCCATTGTTACCAACCTGGGATACGGCCAGGGCGGAAATCTCCTGGGGACTAAGGACAATCATCTCTTGCCTCTACAACCAGCAGTGCTAAGTGAGGCCTTTGAGCTCTCCTGGACTGCAGTGGGCTCCACAAGCACTTCCCTTGGAGTGGGATGTCTCCTGGAGCTTGCAGACTGTCTCTGAAGACTGGGCTGATATCCCCCACTCCTCGAGGCTCAACCCTCACCCGTTGAGAAATGCAAAGGCATTTGACCTGTTTGAGTGAACTCAAGGGAAATTTTTAACAGGTACTTTTGCACACATAAATAATGATATAGACAGCTCTGGGCCTCTGTGTGTACATGAGGAGTGATTAGGGTATGAATGTTGCTATCTTGGATCTATATTTTAGTCTTTGTTGTAACTGTAGTAAACCCTATTGAATCACCTTGTAAATGAGTCAATGATTAAATACTCTTAAACCCTTTGCACCCTCACCCTTTGTACCCCTGGACTCTGTGTATGCCATTCTAAAGTGACTTTAATTTGACTTTCCCCTGCAGGTTTCATCCCTGCAGTAAACAATAGACTAAACCTTGCCATTGAACTCTGTTAACCTGTACTTTCACAAATTCATGTTAAAACCTTCTTTTACCAATACCTTTCATGGTGATTCTTTAAGTGACTGAAACCACTCATTCACAACACCCTGTTAGCAAGAGCTGGAGCCAGGAAACCACCGAGAAGCAATCACAATCTGAAAGGAGTATTTGAAATTCACAACGTTTTAACATCGTGACTGCTTATCTTCCATCAAGTTATTCTCTGTCTTAAAGTAATTCTGACTTCCAGTTTACTTTGTGTACAGGCTCAGCACTTTCTGCAGTGGGATGCAGCTGAAGAGGATTTAAATGTGCAGGAGAATTATTTGTTATGATGAAAAATTCATTTGTGATAACTATTGTGAAAAATTATTATCTTGGATGCATTTCCATGAACATAGAATTGGTCCAAACTTTCATTTTAAAGGATTTTGATGAAAAAGATCTGAGTGCACCTGAGTCTCTCATGTCTCACGGTTCTCCTATGCTCTCAGCAAACAGCTGAGCCCTAACTTTATGTGACTTGCTGAGACTGCTGATTTGCCTCTGAGTCGTGAAGGAGAGAATATTGTCCTGTGGACGCCTCCCGTGTGTGTGCCACCCCTGGAACAGAGCACTTCTCTCTTTCCCGTTTGAGTAGGCATGTGGAGTTCCATCCCTGCCAAAAGGGAGATTCCACCCCTGCAGTCCCCACCCCTTTGGCATTTTCACTCTGCGAGCCCTACAGAAATCCCGAAGAGTTCACTCAGTGCCAGGAAAAGCTCAAAACCGTTTAAAAGCTGCCCAGCCTTAAGAGTTTTGTGGGAAAGTGATAGGTGTACTTACAGGGAACTCCATTTGGATGGTAGGTCAGGCCAGCTCTGCTGGTAATTGATGTGTACTCTTACTTTTTATACATAATATCCCAAAGTTAAACCTGAAAATGGGTTTACCTTATTGGCAGGTGCCCTGTGTTCACAGAAGCATGACGAGTTTCCTGGGGAAGTGCTCTGATAAGAGCAGGCTTTGATACCAGCCTGATTGAATTCATTGCATACAGGGAACTGAAAGAAAACTGGTCATGCTAAGCTCAATGTATTTAACAGTAACTTTTACATGGAACAAAATGATCACCAGAAGCAGAGCACAGATTGCCAGTAAACTTGTAGTGACGCTTTGTGCCGATGTGGCAAAGGACTCAGCCTGAAGCCGTACCTATAACCAAAACCACTGTTCAGACCAAGGGAGGTGCTAATCTTGCTGTGTTAAAAATGTTCAGTGAGTCCTGGGAGATCACAAGGTTGGCTCTAAACCGTAGGAATTGCTGAGTTCTTCTGCTGACCTTCCTTTCCGAGCTCATTCAGCATCTGCTTTCTGGTTGTCAGACATGGCCCTGAGAATCTTCAGAATCTTCCCAGAGCTCCTTCAGGAGAGTAGCAGCTGATTATGGACTAAGGGCTGATTTGAGAAAGGGCCCATAAACTAGAGGTAGCAAAACACGTGTGAGGGAGGAGCAGTGACATGGGGCACTTTCTGTCACCTGCCTCTTAGGAAGTCGATTTTAATCTTTCTCTGACTTTGACAGTGCTACACAGAGCCATGGCCCAGGAGCCTGTGGTAATTTGGATTTGCTTTTTCCCTGTGCCTGCTCCAGGTTCCAGGAGCAGCACTCCCAGAGGAGCTCACTTGCCAACTCCCAAAGCGCTTTGTATTTGAGAGCAGTTCTGCCAGTCCCCGTGTGCTGACTGTGCCCTTGGCTGCAGGTCAGGGTGGGTTTGCACACTAAAGCTTCCTCTGCCTTGCCAGAACGGCGCGACGGGGACTCGGTGTCGCTCGGAGCTGATGTCTCTGAACACTCTTCTCCTGTGCCATCCACTGCTGAGGATCATTGCTGCAGCTGTTCCTGCAAAAGCCAGGGGATCTTGCTTTCTTTGGGAAGGGGAGGCCCAGTTCTCACTTGTGCTGCTCAGGGCCACACTGTGTCCTTCTGCTCCTGCCTGGGGCCTTGCTGGGGCTCCGTGAGTGCTGAGGAGGTGCAGCAGTCTGCCAGCACTGTGAGCGGAGCACTCGGCTTTTCATCTGTTTCACATCCACTTCGTACTTTGCTCAAGGTGTCAAATACGGTGAATGAAAGTGATAAATTGCTGATGGACTGGGGGAATTAAAATAACTTGTGTAACATGAGGAAGGAAGGAGATTGGCAGCAACAAACTCCTGCTTGTCTCTTCACTTCTGGGACTGATGTGGGCTCAGCCAGGTAGTTCAGATACCTTTGCCTGGGAGGTGCCTCAGTGAGCTCTGCATCCTTGCAACCTGCTATAGAATAAAGCCTGTGGGGCCAGTCAGAGTATGCCAGAAACTGAGGGATGTTGTATGGCTGGTATTGGTACTAAAGACAGATTTGTATTCACCTGGATAACCTGGGGCATCCTTCCATTTTTGTTAGAGAAGAGGGAATACTCAGTCTTGATTGTAAAGATTTGAGCAACAGGAATCCCCACCTTGTCCTATTTTAGGAACAGAACAACTCTGTAAATCCCACAAAGGAGGCTCCTCTTCCCCTAAAAAAGGCAAATTCACTGCTTTGCACTTCTTTCCTTCTGCCTTTTGTGCCCCCTGAATCAAGATTTTTAATGTGAGGCATCTTCCCCTGAATGCGGAAGGAAGGTCCCAACTGTGAATGCCTTGTTTGTACTGCACACACCCTGGGACTTGCCCAGCTCTCTGGGTGTGCCCTGTATTGAGAGCTGGCATTTGAAGGGCTTAAATGGGGCAGAAGGGAGATAATAAAAATATTTTTCTGGAGATGTTCATAGATGAAAAAGGGTAGAATAACAACCAACAAGCTGGAGTTAATCCATAATGAAGGACTTTATTTGAAAGATATGGTTACCAGTTCATCTGTGTCAGCATCTAAATCCCCAAGAACATCTCTAAATGGAGATGTGAGGGAAGAATGGTATCAGGGTTTGCCTTGGGAGCAGCTCTGGAGCCTCTGTACTTGATTGAAGAAAGGTAAGGTTTTCAGGCCTTGATACTGCCACCACAATAATTCAGGTCCACGAGTTTGAGGACATCAAGTGAAACACATGATCCCTGATTCAGTTGGGGTCCTATACAAACAACATTAAAAAGAAAAAAGAAAAAAAAAGAAGAAAAAAAAGAAAGGCACTGGCTTAGATGCTGTTGAGTGCTCTGTGCAGCTGTCTGTTGACAGCCCTTAATACCTGGCACATTGCACTCGCCTTTTCAATCACATTGAGCCCTTTCACCTTAAAAGCAAGTTTAAAGCAAAGCAAGCAGTGAGGTGGAAATGCTGCTATGCCAGAATGCAACATTTGGAGCCTCAGCTGTAGAGCGTTTTCCCAAAGAGGGTAGGAGACAATCAGCTTGGAGAAAGGCTCAGAATACTTTGATGGTGCTTCAGGATTAACTCCTCAGAGTAAAGGAATTATTTGAATATATTTCAAACAAATATAGTTTTTGAGCTGAATAAAAGAACTTCTATGATTAAGAAACTGGCAGCATCTCAGCAGATTTATACACATCTCCATAACAGTGCCTGCTCTTCTACAAGGATGCATGTCTGTTGCTTAGTTTCTGTCAATCTCAAGGTGCAAGAACAGCAATTGTACTTTAATCATGCTCCAAGAGAAACGAATGCCAGGTCACTTAGAGACACAATTCCTTTGCTTGCACTCACTGTGAACTTCGTAAGCCATGTAGGTGGTGAGTCCACTGCACATAGAGAAGACGTCTGCTCCATAAGACCTGAGGTTGTTGACCAATCCATTGGTGACAAAGGTGATGTGCTTGGTAGGTCTTCCAAAACCGATCTGGTTCTAAAGATCAAATAGCAGCATTGAGCAAGCTCAGTACCGGGATCTGGTTCCTGCTAGGCCTATTCCTAGGTCTGGAATGAGGACTCAGGGCTGACTGTTTGAGTCCCAACTGCCTTTAGGGACACCTTTCCATCCCCTTGGGGCCTGTGGGAGCACTAGCAAGCCTTGAAGGCAGCTGCAAAGGCAGAGCTCGTTCTAAGGGAGTCAAGGTGCAGGGAGCCCGAGGGGAAGTGGCAGCGCAAGGAAAGCGCTGAAGAGGAGAAGAGGAGTGTGGCCGCTCTGTGTAGCCAGTGCTGGGCTCCTTGCAAAGCATTTGCTCAGTCCCTGCCCTCGGCCCTCAGAGGCACTCGGGCTGTCGGCTGGAAGGCCAGCAGCAGAAGTGTCTTGCTGATTTCTTTCTGCCCTACAGGTCTTCCTGCTATTTAAACTTTGGATTTTTTTAAGGACTCAGTTCTCAGATTTCAAGGGAAGCCGGTGTTTAGCAAAGGTGAATATGCTGAATGCTGAGATCATTTTTATGATGTCTGTGCTAATTTGGTGGGCTGAACTAAAGAAACATGATGCATAGTTTTCTTCAAAAAGATTGAAAGCTTACTAAAATATTATTCAAGAAAACTGAAACACTTTTTCTTCCCTTATTAGATTTTCTAGACTTTGAGAATGGGACTTTATGAAATGTACTGAGCACAGAATCTAAACTCTTGGTTACTAAGTTAGTATAAAAAGTCAATCGAAATAATGATGTAAATCATTGTGAAAATAATCTAGGTAATCTGGGACTTGGATTCACATGATTAACCTGCACTAAAGGCATCCCAACGAGGATATGGTAAGTTTTGAAAGCTGTCCAATGATGTAACTGAAAAATATCACTGAAAATATCAATGGAAATGGCCATTAAAAAGGCTTTTAATTAAGCAGTTGATTAAGAGGGTTTTGAAAATAGAAGTGTTTCAGACAAAAAAATGAATATCAAATACAGTACAATATTCCAAGCAACTGCTGACTGTGACTCTTACCCTATTCTCTGAAGCCAATCTGACGAGAGCATCAAAGCTTGGCATCTCATTTTTGTTCATGGTAGAAATGTAGCAAGTTCTCTCTTGCACCACTTTGGTTGCAATGATGCCCTGTAAAATAAAGTTATTAAAGCACACAGTTCGGATTTTCACCTAAAAAGACGGGATAAAATCTGGATAAAAAGAGTAACAAATGCTGAGAGTTTTGACCTCAAATCATGGACTCAGAATGGTAAGAATACAGAAACAAGCCCCGTTCCTTGTCCCAGCTCTACCAGCAGCCAGTCTCTTCATTCACTTTGTGAACGAGCAGCCCCCCTGCCACTCACCGTGTTGTAGTTCCAGATGGTTTTCCATGAAAATTGTTCGCTCCTTTGCTCGATAACCACCACACGTGTTTGACTGCTGAGGGTCAGATTTTGGAAAATACCACCGCCAGAGACATGGCAGTTGTTATCCGTCTGCTGAGACTGAAAAGCCAAGGGAAAGAAGATGTTTAGTGTTTGAAAGAGAGACAGT
Organism: Coloeus monedula; assembly: GCF_965178545.1. Classification (NCBI taxonomy): domain Eukaryota; kingdom Metazoa; phylum Chordata; class Aves; order Passeriformes; family Corvidae; genus Coloeus; species Coloeus monedula. The sequence continues at coordinate 4,484,082 of NC_138808.1, read as the reverse complement.
GATGTCCCCAAAGCTTTAGAAAAATCCCTGCTACAATAGAAGAAGTGCTGGCCCCAGGACAGTGCTGGCACTGCCCTCATTCTTTTCCAAAGGAGCCAGAATCAAGGCTGTGCTGTTGGGCAAAGGCCCTAAGAATTCTTTTCAAGCATTCAGTGAATCATTGCTGCATCTGACAGCTGTCATCTGGTGCCTTCGGAGGTTGATGCGTGCAAGACCACTGGTCACAGTAAAGCCTGGCTCAAGGTCTTGGATGGAAACCTCTGCTGACCCACGGCTCTGTTTCAGCATCTGCACCCTCGAGCAGGAAGCTCTCAAAAGAGGAGATGCCAGGCCAGAAGGGCATCAGGCTTGGCTTTGGGCAGCAGCTCTGGAGCCCCCCCATTTGGTTCAAGAAAGGTAAGGGCTAAGGTTTTCTCACCTGCCCATTGCCATTGCAGTACTTCAGCTCAACAACTCTCAGGACATCGAGGGTAATGCATGATCCCAAGTTCACCTGGGGTCCTTGGAAAGCTAGAAAAGAAAAGACAAAACCCCATGAGCTGAAAGACCGTGGTTGCCTTTCTGCAGGAGGGTGCTGGTGTTGCTCAGAGCCAGGCAGGTTCTGAAGGATTGCTGCACTAGGAATGTTTGAGCTGTATGAGGGACAGATTCCCTTGGAGAGCCCAAAGAGCACCAGCTCTGTGGCTCAGCAAGGAATGCCCACAAAGACGTGCTCTTGAAACCCCTTTGGCATTTCCCGTGCGGAAATCGGGGCTCTATGGCACTCGCTCCTGGGAATGCCGATGGCTGGGCATTACACGGTGAGGCTGCTGGCAGTTCACAGGCCCAGGCATATGGGCTGTGACGTTCTGCAAGAATCCTACCAAGTGCAGGTCATTAAAGCCCTGGGGAATGCGATCGTTGCCCCTGAGAGAAACCTGAAGGGATCGAAGCCCTTGGCTTAGTGTTGTGAAGCACCGGGGTTTGGTGGCTGCCTGGATCACACTCGTCAGCAAGCTCTGACCTGAAGGACAGCGGTTCTTAGAATGACCCATTTTCTTGACTGGGCAATACAGAGGAGCTCAATGTGGGCCAAAACTCTGGGTCCAAATTTAAACCTCCTTAAGGTTCCTGGAAAGCACCTGTAAGAGCTTGTTTCAGGTCAGATACGGCAGCTGTGACACCACCCGGTTCCAGTCTTGATCTGCGGCGATGCTGAACCCTTTGTGCAACTGCTGCGGCCCTTGGTTTCTTTCCCACTCAAGGTGCAAGAACAGCAATTGTGCCTTGATCATTCCCTAAGGGAAACAAATACCTGCTCACTTAGAGACACAATTCCCATGCTTGCACTCACCGTGAACTTCGTAAGCCATGTAGGTGGTGAGTCCGCTGCACATAGAGAAGACGTCTGCTCCATAAGACCTGAGGTTGTTGACCAATCCATTGGTGACAAAGGTGATGTGCTTGGTAGGTCTTCCAAAACCGACCTGGTTCTAAAGATCAAATAGCAGCATTGAGCAAGCTCAGTACCGGGATCTGGTTCCTGCTAGGCCTATTCCCTAGGGGAAAGGCTGGGGAAGAGGGAGACGCTCTCCTGTGCCCCATAGGGAAACTGAGTCGGGCCAAGTGCAGCAGCAATGCAAAGTTCTGAGCTGACCAATGCAGTTTGGTACTGAATAGTCTGTGAGGGACTTTGAGGTCTTGGCATGTAAGAGAATTAGGGCCCTTGAAGGGCTTCTCAGAGAAAGGGTTTGTCAGAAACCTGCGGAGCTCAAGGTTCTCAGAAAAAGCGGAGCTGAGGGAAGGAATGGTGCAGCCCCTGTTTTCTTTCAGCAAAGGATTCCTATGAAGAATTCTCTAGCCCCACTACTGTTGAGAGAAAGAAAATCCTGCCACTTGTGAAAACCTCATTCTCTCCAGAAGATAAAACCACATGAAGAAACAGCCCAATGAACTTCAGGGTCAAGACACTGCTATTCCTTGGGAATCTTACCCTGCTCTCTTGTGCCAGGCGGGCCAGATTATTGAAGCTGGGCATCTCACTTCTGTTCATGATGGAAATGTAGCAGGCGTTCTGTTGCGTGACTTTGGTTGCAATGACGCCCTGTAAAATCAAGTTATTGAGAACTCGCACTTCACTCTTTCAACCCTTGGGATTGGACAAAACCCATTATTCAAACAGGAACGAATGCCCAGAGTTTCTACCAAAAATCATGGACTCAAGACGGTCAGAATACAGAAACAAGCCCCGTTCCTGGGCCAGCTGGAGCAGGAGCCAGTCTCCTCGTCCGCTTTGTGAACGAGCAGCCCCCCTGCCACTCACCGTGTTGTAGTTCCAGATGGTTTTCCAGGAGCCGCTGATGCTGTTTTGCTCAATGATTGCCACATGCCATTGCCTGTTGATGGTCACAATTTGGGACTGGCCACCAATGATGACTTGTGTGTTGTTGCCTGGGATGTTGCCTGGGATGCCGGGAATCTGCTGAGACTGAAAAGCCAAGGGAAAGAAGATGTTTAGTGTTTGAAAGAGAGACAGTGATGTCCCCAAAGCTTTAGAAAAATCCCTGCTACAATAGAAGAAGTGCTGGCCCCAGGACAGTGCTGGCACTGCCCTCATTCTTTTCCAAAGGAGCCAGAATCAAGGCTGTGCTGTTGGGCAAAGGCCCTAAGAATTCTTTTCAAGCATTCAGTGAATCATTGCTGCATCTGACAGCTGTCATCTGGTGCCTTCGGAGGTTGATGCGTGCAAGACCACTGGTCACAGTAAAGCTTGGCTCAAGGTCTTGGATGGAAACCTCTGCTGACCCACAGCTCTGTTTCAGCATCTGCACCCTCGAGCAGGAAGCTCTCAAAAGAGGAGATGCCAGGCCAGAAGGGCATCAGGCTTGGCTTTGGGCAGCAGCTCTGGAGCCCCCCCATTTGGTTCAAGAAAGGTAAGGGCTAAGGTTTTCTCACCTGCCCATTGCCATTGCAGTACTTCAGATCCACAACACTAAGGACATGGAGGGTAATGCATGATCCCAAGTTCACCTGGGGTCCTTGGAAAGCTAGAAAAGAAAAGACAAAATCCCATGAGCTGAAAGACCTTGGTTGCCTTTCTGCAGGAGGGTGCTGGTGTTGCTCAGAGCCAGGCAGGTTCTGAAGGATTGCTGCACTAGGAATGTTTGAGCTGTATGAGGGACAGCTTCCCTTGGAGAGCCCAAAGAGCACCAGCTCTGTGGCTCAGCAAGGAATGCCCACAAAGACGTGCTCTTGAAACCCCTTTGGCATTTCCCGTGTGGAAATCGGGGCTCTATGGCACTCGCTCCTGGGAATGCCGATGGCTGGGCATTACACGGTGAGGCTGCTGGCAGTTCACGGGCCCAGGCATATGGGCTGTGACGTTCTGCAAGAATCCTACCAAGTGCAGGTCATTAAAGCCCTGGGGAATGCGATCGTTGCCCCTGAGAGAAACCTGAAGAGATCGAAGCCCTTGGCTTAGTGTTGTGAAGCACCGGGGTTTGGTGGCTGCCTGGATCACCCTCGTCAGCAAGCTCTGACCTGAAGGACAGCGGTTCTTAGGGCAACCCTTTTTCTCTGCCTGGGCAATACAGAGGAGCTCAATGTGGGCCAAAACTCTGGGTCCAAATTTAAACCTCCTTAAGGTTCCCGGAAAGGACCTGTAAGAGCTTGTTTCAGGTCAGATACGGCAGCTGTGACACCACCCGGTTCCAGTCCTGATCTGCGGCGATGCTGAACCCTTTGTGCAACTGCTGCGGCCCTTGGTTTCTTTCCCACTCAAGGTGCAAGAACAGCAATTGTGCCTTGGTCGTTCCCTAAGGGAAACAAATACCTGCTCACTTAGAGACACAATTCCCATGCTTGCACTCACCGTGAACTTCGTAAGCCATGTAGGTGGTGAGTCCGCTGCACATAGAGAAGACGTCTGCTCCATAAGACCTGAGGTTGTTGACCAATCCATTGGTGACAAAGGTGATGTGCTTGGTAGGTCTTCCAAAACCGACCTGGTTCTAAAGATCAAATAGCAGCATTGAGCAAGCTCAGTACCGGGATCTGGTTCCTGCTAGGCCTATTCCCTAGGGGAAAGGCTGGGGAAGAGGGAGACGCTCTCCTGTGCCCCATAGGGAAACTGAGTCGGGCCAAGTGCAGCAGCAATGCAAAGTTCTGAGCTGACCAATGCAGTTTGGTACTGAATAGTCTGTGAGGGACTTTGAGGTCTTGGCATGTAAGAGAATTAGGGCCCTTGAAGGGCTTCTCAGAGAAAGGGTTTGTCAGAAACCTGCGGAGCTCAAGGTTCTCAGAAAAAGCGGAGCTGAGGGAAGGAATGGTGCAGCCCCTGTTTTCTTTCAGCAAAGGATTCCTATGAAGAATTCTCTAGCCCCACTACTGTTGAGAGAAAGAAAATCCTGCCACTTGTGAAAACCTCATTCTCTCCAGAAGATAAAACCACATGAAGAAACAGCCCAATGAACTTCAGGGTCAAGACACTGCTATTCCTTGGGAATCTTACCCTGCTCTCTTGTGCCAGGCGGGCCAGATTATTGAAGCCGGGCATCTCACTTCTGTTCATGATGGAAATGTAGCAGGCGTTCTGTTGCGTGACTTTGGTTGCAATGACGCCCTGTAAAATCAAGTTATTGAGAACTCGCACTTCACTCTTTCAACCCTTGGGATTGGACAAAACCCATTATTCAAACAGGAACGAATGCCCAGAGTTTCTACCAAAAATCATGGACTCAAGACGGTCAGAATACAGAAACAAGCCCCGTTCCTGGGCCAGCTGGAGCAGGAGCCAGTCTCCTCGTCCGCTTTGTGAATGAGCAGCCCCCCTGCCACTCACCGTGTTGTAGTTCCAGATGGTTTTCCAGGACCCGCTGATGCTGTTTTGCTCAATGATTGCCACATGCCATTGCCTGTTGATGGTCACAATTTGGGACTGGCCACCAATGATGACTTGTGTGTTGTTGCCTGGGATGTTGCCTGGGATGCCGGGAATCTGCTGAGACTGAAAAGCCAAGGGAAAGAAGACGTTTGGCCTTTGAAGGGAGACAGTGATGTCCCCAAAGCTTTAGAAAAATCCCTGCTACAATAGAAGAAGTGCTGGCCCCAGGACAGTGCCGGCACTGCCCTCATTCTTTTCCAAAGGAGCCAGAATCAAGGCTGTGCTGTTGGGCAAAGGCCCTAAGAATTCTTTTCAAGCATTCAGTGAATCATTGCTGCATCTGACAGCTGTCATCTGGTGCCTTCGGAGGTTGATGCGTGCGAGACCACTGGTCACAGTAAAGCTTGGCTCAAGGTCTTGGATGGAAACCTCTGCTGACCCACAGCTCTGTTTCAGCATCTGCACCCTCGAGCAGGAAGCTCTCAAAAGAGGAGATGCCAGGCCAGAAGGGCATCAGGCTTGGCTTTGGGCAGCAGCTCTGGAGCCCCACCATTTGGTTCAAGAAAGGTAAGGGCTAAGGTTTTCTCACCTGCCCATTGCCATTGCAGTACTTCAGATCCACAACACTAAGGACATGGAGGGTAATGCATGATCCCAAGTTCACCTGGGGTCCTTGGAAAGCTAGAAAAGAAAAGACAAAACCCCATGAGCTGAAAGACCGTGGTTGCCTTTCTACAGGAGGGTGCTGGTGTTGCTCAGAGCCAGGCAGGTTCTGAAGGATTGCTGCACTAGGAATGTTTGAGCTGTATGAGGGACAGCTTCCCTTGGAGAGCCCAAAGAGCACCAGCTCTGTGGCTCAGCAAGGAATGCCCACAAAGACGTGCTCTTGAAACCCCTTTGGCATTTCCCGTGCGGAAATCGGGGCTCTATGGCACTCGCTCCTGGGAATGCCGATGGCTGGGCATTACACGGTGAGGCTGCTGGCAGTTCACAGGCCCAGGCATATGGGCTGTGACGTTCTGCAAGAATCCTACCAAGTGCAGGTCATTAAAGCCCTGGGGAATGCGATCGTTGCCCCTGAGAGAAACCTGAAGGGATCGAAGCCCTTGGCTTAGTGTTGTGAAGCACCGGGGTTTGGTGGCTGCCTGGATCACACTCGTCAGCAAGCTCTGACCTGAAGGACAGCGGTTCTTAGGGCAACCCTTTTTCTCTGCCTGGGCAATACAGAGGAGCTCAATGTGGGCCAGAACTCTGGGTCCAAATTTAAACCTCCTTAAGGTTCCCGGAAAGGACCTGTAAGAGCTTGTTTCAGGTCAGATACGGCAGCTGTGACACCACCCGGTTCCAGTCCTGATCTGCGGCGATGCCGAACCCTTTGTGCAACTGCTGCGGCCCTTGGTTTCTTTCCCACTCAAGGTGCAAGAACAGCAATTGTGCCTTGGTCGTTCCCTAAGGGAAACAAATACCTGCTCACTTAGAGACACAATTCCCATGCTTGCACTCACCGTGAACTTCGTAAGCCATGTAGGTGGTGAGTCCGCTGCACATAGAGAAGACGTCTGCTCCATAAGACCTGAGGTTGTTGACCAATCCATTGGTGACAAAGGTGATGTGCTTGGTAGGTCTTCCAAAACCGACCTGGTTCTAAAGATCAAATAGCAGCATTGAGCAAGCTCAGTACCGGGATCTGGTTCCTGCTAGGCCTATTCCCTAGGGGAAAGGCTGGGGAAGAGGGAGACGCTCTCCTGTGCCCCATAGGGAAACTGAGTCGGGCCAAGTGCAGCAGCAATGCAAAGTTCTGAGCTGACCAATGCAGTTTGGTACTGAATAGTCTGTGAGGGACTTTGAGGTCTTGGCATGTAAGAGAATTAGGGCCCTTGAAGGGCTTCTCAGAGAAAGGGTTTGTCAGAAACCTGCGGAGCTCAAGGTTCTCAGAAAAAGCGGAGCTGAGGGAAGGAATGGTGCAGCCCCTGTTTTCTTTCAGCAAAGGATTCCTATGAAGAATTCTCTAGCCCCACTACTGTTGAGAGAAAGAAAATCCTGCCACTTGTGAAAACCTCATTCTCTCCAGAAGATAAAACCACATGAAGAAACAGCCCAATGAACTTCAGGGTCAAGACACTGCTATTCCTTGGGAATCTTACCCTGCTCTCTTGTGCCAGGCGGGCCAGATTATTGAAGCTGGGCATCTCACTTCTGTTCATGATGGAAATGTAGCAGGCGTTCTGTTGCGTGACTTTGGTTGCAATGACGCCCTGTAAAATCAAGTTATTGAGAACTCGCACTTCACTCTTTCAACCCTTGGGATTGGACAAAACCCATTATTCAAACAGGAACGAATGCCCAGAGTTTCTACCAAAAATCATGGACTCAAGACGGTCAGAATACAGAAACAAGTCCCGTTCCTGGGCCAGCTGGAGCAGGAGCCAGTCTCCTCGTCCGCTTTGTGAACGAGCAGCCCTCCTGCCACTCACCGTGTTGTAGTTCCAGATGGTTTTCCAGGAGCCGCTGATGCTGTTTTGCTCAATGATTGCCACATGCCATTGCCTGTTGATGGTCACAATTTGGGACTGGCCACCAATGATGACTTGTGTGTTGTTGCCTGGGATGTTGCCTGGGATGCCGGGAATCTGCTGAGACTGAAAAGCCAAGGGAAAGAAGACGTTTGGCCTTTGAAGGGAGACAGTGATGTCCCCAAAGCTTTAGAAAAATCCCTGCTACAATAGAAGAAGTGCTGGCCCCAGGACAGTGCTGGCACTGCCCTCATTCTTTTCCAAAGGAGCCAGAATCAAGGCTGTGCTGTTGGGCAAAGGCCCTAAGAATTCTTTTCAAGCATTCAGTGAATCATTGCTGCATCTGACAGCTGTCATCTGGTGCCTTCGGAGGTTGATGCGTGCGAGACCACTGGTCGCAGTAAAGCTTGGCTCAAGGTCTTGGATGGAAACCTCTGCTGACCCACAGCTCTGTTTCAGCATCTGCACCCTCGAGCAGGAAGCTCTCAAAAGAGGAGATGCCAGGCCAGAAGGGCATCAGGCTTGGCTTTGGGCAGCAGCTCTGGAGCCCCCCCATTTGGTTCAAGAAAGGTAAGGGCTAAGGTTTTCTCACCTGCCCATTGCCATTGCAGTACTTCAGATCCACAACACTAAGGACATGGAGGGTAATGCATGATCCCAAGTTCACCTGGGGTCCTTGGAAAGCTAGAAAAGAAAAGACAAAACCCCATGAGCTGAAAGACCGTGGTTGCCTTTCTACAGGAGGGTGCTGGTGTTGCTCAGAGCCAGGCAGGTTCTGAAGGATTGCTGCACTAGGAATGTTTGAGCTGTATGAGGGACAGCTTCCCTTGGAGAGCCCAAAGAGCACCAGCTCTGTGGCTCAGCAAGGAATGCCCACAAAGATGTGCTCTTGAAACCCCTTTGGCATTTCCCGTGCGGAAATCGGGGCTCTATGGCACTCGCTCCTGGGAATGCCGATGGCTGGGCATTACACGGTGAGGCTGCTGGCAGTTCACAGGCCCAGGCATATGGGCTGTGACGTTCTGCAAGAATCCTACCAAGTGCAGGTCATTAAAGCCCTGGGGAATGCGATCGTTGCCCCTGAGAGAAACCTGAAGGGATCGAAGCCCTTGGCTTAGTGTTCTGAAGCACCGGGGTTTGGTGGCTGCCTGGATCACACTCGTCAGCAAGCTCTGACCTGAAGGACAGCGGTTCTTAGGGCAACCCTTTTTCTCTGCCTGGGCAATACAGAGGAGCTCAATGTGGGCCAGAACTCTGGGTCCAAATTTAAACCTCCTTAAGGTTCCCGGAAAGGACCTGTAAGAGCTTGTTTCAGGTCAGATACGGCAGCTGTGACACCACCCGGTTCCAGTCCTGATCTGCGGCGATGCCGAACCCTTTGTGCAACTGCTGCGGCCCTTGGTTTCTTTCCCACTCAAGGTGCAAGAACAGCAATTGTGCCTTGGTCGTTCCCTAAGGGAAACAAATACCTGCTCACTTAGAGACACAATTCCCATGCTTGCACTCACCGTGAACTTCGTAAGCCATGTAGGTGGTGAGTCCGCTGCACATAGAGAAGACGTCTGCTCCATAAGACCTGAGGTTGTTGACCAATCCATTGGTGACAAAGGTGATGTGCTTGGTAGGTCTTCCAAAACCGACCTGGTTCTAAAGATCAAATAGCAGCATTGAGCAAGCTCAGTACCGGGATCTGGTTCCTGCTAGGCCTATTCCCTAGGGGAAAGGCTGGGGAAGAGGGAGACGCTCTCCTGTGCCCCATAGGGAAACTGAGTCGGGCCAAGTGCAGCAGCAATGCAAAGTTCTGAGCTGACCAATGCAGTTTGGTACTGAATAGTCTGTGAGGGACTTTGAGGTCTTGGCATGTAAGAGAATTAGGGCCCTTGAAGGGCTTCTCAGAGAAAGGGTTTGTCAGAAACCTGCGGAGCTCAAGGTTCTCAGAAAAAGCGGAGCTGAGGGAAGGAATGGTGCAGCCCCTGTTTTCTTTCAGCAAAGGATTCCTATGAAGAATTCTCTAGCCCCACTACTGTTGAGAGAAAGAAAATCCTGCCACTTGTGAAAACCTCATTCTCTCCAGAAGATAAAACCACATGAAGAAACAGCCCAATGAACTTCAGGGTCAAGACACTGCTATTCCTTGGGAATCTTACCCTGCTCTCTTGTGCCAGGCGGGCCAGATTATTGAAGCCGGGCATCTCACTTCTGTTCATGATGGAAATGTAGCAGGCGTTCTGTTGCGTGACTTTGGTTGCAATGACGCCCTGTAAAATCAAGTTATTGAGAACTCGCACTTCACTCTTTCAACCCTTGGGATTGGACAAAACCCATTATTCAAACAGGAACGAATGCCCAGAGTTTCTACCAAAAATCATGGACTCAAGACGGTCAGAATACAGAAACAAGCCCCGTTCCTGGGCCAGCTGGAGCAGGAGCCAGTCTCCTCGTCCGCTTTGTGAATGAGCAGCCCCCCTGCCACTCACCGTGTTGTAGTTCCAGATGGTTTTCCAGGACCCGCTGATGCTGTTTTGCTCAATGATTGCCACATGCCATTGCCTGTTGATGGTCACAATTTGGGACTGGCCACCAATGATGACTTGTGTGTTGTTGCCTGGGATGTTGCCTGGGATGCCGGGAATCTGCTGAGACTGAAAAGCCAAGGGAAAGAAGACGTTTGGCCTTTGAAGGGAGACAGTGATGTCCCCAAAGCTTTAGAAAAATCCCTGCTACAATAGAAGAAGTGCTGGCCCCAGGACAGTGCCGGCACTGCCCTCATTCTTTTCCAAAGGACCCAGAATCAAGGCTGTGCTGTTGGGCAAAGGCCCTAAGAATTCTTTTCAAGCATTCAGTGAATCATTGCTGCATCTGACAGCTGTCATCTGGTGCCTTCGGAGGTTGATGCGTGCGAGACCACTGGTCACAGTAAAGCTTGGCTCAAGGTCTTGGATGGAAACCTCTGCTGACCCACAGCTCTGTTTCAGCATCTGCACCCTCGAGCAGGAAGCTCTCAAAAGAGGAGATGCCAGGCCAGAAGGGCATCAGGCTTGGCTTTGGGCAGCAGCTCTGGAGCCCCACCATTTGGTTCAAGAAAGGTAAGGGCTAAGGTTTTCTCACCTGCCCATTGCCATTGCAGTACTTCAGATCCACAACACTAAGGACATGGAGGGTAATGCATGATCCCAAGTTCACCTGGGGTCCTTGGAAAGCTAGAAAAGAAAAGACAAAACCCCATGAGCTGAAAGACCGTGGTTGCCTTTCTACAGGAGGGTGCTGGTGTTGCTCAGAGCCAGGCAGGTTCTGAAGGATTGCTGCACTAGGAATGTTTGAGCTGTATGAGGGACAGCTTCCCTTGGAGAGCCCAAAGAGCACCAGCTCTGTGGCTCAGCAAGGAATGCCCACAAAGACGTGCTCTTGAAACCCCTTTGGCATTTCCCGTGCGGAAATCGGGGCTCTATGGCACTCGCTCCTGGGAATGCCGATGGCTGGGCATTACACGGTGAGGCTGCTGGCAGTTCACAGGCCCAGGCATATGGGCTGTGACGTTCTGCAAGAATCCTACCAAGTGCAGGTCATTAAAGCCCTGGGGAATGCGATCGTTGCCCCTGAGAGAAACCTGAAGGGATCGAAGCCCTTGGCTTAGTGTTGTGAAGCACCGGGGTTTGGTGGCTGCCTGGATCACACTCGTCAGCAAGCTCTGACCTGAAGGACAGCGGTTCTTAGGGCAACCCTTTTTCTCTGCCTGGGCAATACAGAGGAGCTCAATGTGGGCCAGAACTCTGGGTCCAAATTTAAACCTCCTTAAGGTTCCCGGAAAGGACCTGTAAGAGCTTGTTTCAGGTCAGATACGGCAGCTGTGACACCACCCGGTTCCAGTCCTGATCTGCGGCGATGCCGAACCCTTTGTGCAACTGCTGCGGCCCTTGGTTTCTTTCCCACTCAAGGTGCAAGAACAGCAATTGTGCCTTGGTCGTTCCCTAAGGGAAACAAATACCTGCTCACTTAGAGACACAATTCCCATGCTTGCACTCACCGTGAACCTCGTAAGCCATGTAGGTGGTGAGTCCGCTGCACATAGAGAAGACGTCTGCTCCATAAGACCTGAGGTTGTTGACCAATCCATTGGTGACAAAGGTGATGTGCTTGGTAGGTCTTCCAAAACCGATCTGGTTCTAAAGATCAAATAGCAGCATTGAGCAAGCTCAGTACCGGGATCTGGTTCCTGCTAGGCCTATTCCCTAGGGGAAAGGCTGGGGAAGAGGGAGACGCTCTCCTGTGCCCCATAGGGAAACTGAGTCGGGCCAAGTGCAGCAGCAATGCAAAGTTCTGAGCTGACCAATGCAGTTTGGTACTGAATAGTCTGTGAGGGACTTTGAGGTCTTGGCATGTAAGAGAATTAGGGCCCTTGAAGGGCTTCTCAGAGAAAGGGTTTGTCAGAAACCTGCGGAGCTCAAGGTTCTCAGAAAAAGCGGAGCTGAGGGAAGGAATGGTGCAGCCCCTGTTTTCTTTCAGCAAAGGATTCCTATGAAGAATTCTCTAGCCCCACTACTGTTGAGAGAAAGAAAATCCTGCCACTTGTGAAAACCTCATTCTCTCCAGAAGATAAAACCACATGAAGAAACAGCCCAATGAACTTCAGGGTCAAGACACTGCTATTCCTTGGGAATCTTACCCTGCTCTCTTGTGCCAGGCGGGCCAGATTATTGAAGCCGGGCATCTCACTTCTGTTCATGATGGAAATGTAGCAGGCGTTCTGTTGCGTGACTTTGGTTGCAATGACGCCCTGTAAAATCAAGTTATTGAGAACTCGCACTTCACTCTTTCAACCCTTGGGATTGGACAAAACCCATTATTCAAACAGGAACGAATGCCCAGAGTTTCTACCAAAAATCATGGACTCAAGACGGTCAGAATACAGAAACAAGTCCCGTTCCTGGGCCAGCTGGAGCAGGAGCCAGTCTCCTCGTCCGCTTTGTGAACGAGCAGCCCTCCTGCCACTCACCGTGTTGTAGTTCCAGATGGTTTTCCAGGACCCGCTGATGCTGTTTTGCTCAATGATTGCCACATGCCATTGCCTGTTGATGGTCACAATTTGGGACTGGCCACCAATGATGACTTGTGTGTTGTTGCCTGGGATGTTGCCTGGGATGCCGGGAATCTGCTGAGACTGAAAAGCCAAGGGAAAGAAGACGTTTGGCCTTTGAAGGGAGACAGTGATGTCCCCAAAGCTTTAGAAAAATCCCTGCTACAATAGAAGAAGTGCTGGCCCCAGGACAGTGCCGGCACTGCCCTCATTCTTTTCCAAAGGAGCCAGAATCAAGGCTGTGCTGTTGGGCAAAGGCCCTAAGAATTCTTTTCAAGCATTCAGTGAATCATTGCTGCATCTGACAGCTGTCATCTGGTGCCTTCGGAGGTTGATGCGTGCGAGACCACTGGTCACAGTAAAGCTTGGCTCAAGGTCTTGGATGGAAACCTCTGCTGACCCACAGCTCTGTTTCAGCATCTGCACCCTCGAGCAGGAAGCTCTCAAAAGAGGAGATGCCAGGCCAGAAGGGCATCAGGCTTGGCTTTGGGCAGCAGCTCTGGAGCCCCCCCATTTGGTTCAAGAAAGGTAAGGGCTAAGGTTTTCTCACCTGCCCATTGCCATTGCAGTACTTCAGATCCACAACACTAAGGACATGGAGGGTAATGCATGATCCCAAGTTCACCTGGGGTCCTTGGAAAGCTAGAAAAGAAAAGACAAAACCCCATGAGCTGAAAGACCGTGGTTGCCTTTCTATAGGAGGGTGCTGGTGTTGCTCAGAGCCAGGCAGGTTCTGAAGGATTGCTGCACAAGGAATGTTTGAGCTGTATGAGGGACAGCTTCCCTTGGAGAGCCCAAAGAGCACCAGCTCTGTGGCTCAGCAAGGAATGCCCACAAAGACGTGCTCTTGAAACCCCTTTGGCATTTCCCGTGCGGAAATCGGGGCTCTATGGCACTCGCTCCTGGGAATGCCGATGGCTGGGCATTACACGGTGAGGCTGCTGGCAGTTCACGGGCCCAGGCATATGGGCTGTGATGTTCTGCAAGAATCCTACCAAGTGCAGGTCATTAAAGCCCTGGGGAATGCAATCGTTGCCCCTGAGAGAAACCTGAAGGGATTGAAGCCCCTTGACTTAGTGTTGTGAAGCACCGGGGTTTGGTGGCTGCCTGGATCACACTCGTCAGCAAGCTCTGACCTGAAGGACAGCGGTTCTTAGGGCAACCCTTTTTCTCTGCCTGGGCAATACAGAGGAGCTCAATGTGGGCCAAAACTCTGGGTCCAAATTTAAACCTCCTTAAGGTTCCCGGAAAGGACCTGTAAGAGCTTGTTTCAGGTCAGATACGGCAGCTGTGACACCACCCGGTTCCAGTCCTGATCTGCGGCGATGCCGAACCCTTTGTGCAACTGCTGCGGCCCTTGGTTTCTTTCCCACTCAAGGTGCAAGAACAGCAATTGTGCCTTGGTCGTTCCCTAAGGGAAACAAATACCTGCTCACTTAGAGACACAATTCCCATGCTTGCACTCACCGTGAACCTCGTAAGCCATGTAGGTGGTGAGTCCGCTGCACATAGAGAAGACGTCTGCTCCATAAGACCTGAGGTTGTTGACCAATCCATTGGTGACAAAGGTGATGTGCTTGGTAGGTCTTCCAAAACCGATCTGGTTCTAAAGATCAAATAGCAGCATTGAGCAAGCTCAGTACCGGGATCTGGTTCCTGCTAGGCCTATTCCCTAGGGGAAAGGCTGGGGAAGAGGGAGACGCTCTCCTGTGCCCCATAGGGAAACTGAGTCGGGCCAAGTGCAGCAGCAATGCAAAGTTCTGAGCTGACCAATGCAGTTTGGTACTGAATAGTCTGTGAGGGACTTTGAGGTCTTGGCATGTAAGAGAATTAGGGCCCTTGAAGGGCTTCTCAGAGAAAGGGTTTGTCAGAAACCTGCGGAGCTCAAGGTTCTCAGAAAAAGCGGAGCTGAGGGAAGGAATGGTGCAGCCCCTGTTTTCTTTCAGCAAAGGATTCCTATGAAGAATTCTCTAGCCCCACTACTGTTGAGAGAAAGAAAATCCTGCCACTTGTGAAAACCTCATTCTCTCCAGAAGATAAAACCACATGAAGAAACAGCCCAATGAACTTCAGGGTCAAGACACTGCTATTCCTTGGGAATCTTACCCTGCTCTCTTGTGCCAGGCGGGCCAGATTATTGAAGCCGGGCATCTCACTTCTGTTCATGATGGAAATGTAGCAGGCGTTCTGTTGCGTGACTTTGGTTGCAATGACGCCCTGTAAAATCAAGTTATTGAGAACTCGCACTTCACTCTTTCAACCCTTGGGATTGGACAAAACCCATTATTCAAACAGGAACGAATGCCCAGAGTTTCTACCAAAAATCATGGACTCAAGACGGTCAGAATACAGAAACAAGTCCCGTTCCTGGGCCAGCTGGAGCAGGAGCCAGTCTCCTCGTCCGCTTTGTGAACGAGCAGCCCTCCTGCCACTCACCGTGTTGTAGTTCCAGATGGTTTTCCAGGACCCGCTGATGCTGTTTTGCTCAATGATTGCCACATGCCATTGCCTGTTGATGGTCACAATTTGGGACTGGCCACCAATGATGACTTGTGTGTTGTTGCCTGGGATGTTGCCTGGGATGCCGGGAATCTGCTGAGACTGAAAAGCCAAGGGAAAGAAGACGTTTGGCCTTTGAAGGGAGACAGTGATGTCCCCAAAGCTTTAGAAAAATCCCTGCTACAATAGAAGAAGTGCTGGCCCCAGGACAGTGCCGGCACTGCCCTCATTCTTTTCCAAAGGACCCAGAATCAAGGCTGTGCTGTTGGGCAAAGGCCCTAAGAATTCTTTTCAAGCATTCAGTGAATCATTGCTGCATCTGACAGCTGTCATCTGGTGCCTTCGGAGGTTGATGCGTGCGAGACCACTGGTCACAGTAAAGCTTGGCTCAAGGTCTTGGATGGAAACCTCTGCTGACCCACAGCTCTGTTTCAGCATCTGCACCCTCGAGCAGGAAGCTCTCAAAAGAGGAGATGCCAGGCCAGAAGGGCATCAGGCTTGGCTTTGGGCAGCAGCTCTGGAGCCCCCCCATTTGGTTCAAGAAAGGTAAGGGCTAAGGTTTTCTCACCTGCCCATTGCCATTGCAGTACTTCAGATCCACAACACTAAGGACATGGAGGGTAATGCATGATCCCAAGTTCACCTGGGGTCCTTGGAAAGCTAGAAAAGAAAAGACAAAACCCCATGAGCTGAAAGACCGTGGTTGCCTTTCTATAGGAGGGTGCTGGTGTTGCTCAGAGCCAGGCAGGTTCTGAAGGATTGCTGCACAAGGAATGTTTGAGCTGTATGAGGGACAGCTTCCCTTGGAGAGCCCAAAGAGCACCAGCTCTGTGGCTCAGCAAGGAATGCCCACAAAGACGTGCTCTTGAAACCCCTTTGGCATTTCCCGTGCGGAAATCGGGGCTCTATGGCACTCGCTCCTGGGAATGCCGATGGCTGGGCATTACACGGTGAGGCTGCTGGCAGTTCACGGGCCCAGGCATATGGGCTGTGATGTTCTGCAAGAATCCTACCAAGTGCAGGTCATTAAAGCCCTGGGGAATGCAATCGTTGCCCCTGAGAGAAACCTGAAGGGATTGAAGCCCCTTGACTTAGTGTTGTGAAGCACCGGGGTTTGGTGGCTGCCTGGATCACACTCGTCAGCAAGCTCTGACCTGAAGGACAGCAGTTCTTAGGGCAACCCTTTTTCTCTGCCTGGGCAATACAGAGGAGCTCAATGTGGGCCAAAACTCTGGGTCCAAATTTAAACCTCCTTAAGGTTCCCGGAAAGGACCTGTAAGAGCTTGTTTCAGGTCAGATACGGCAGCTGTGACACCACCCGGTTCCAGTCCTGATCTGCGGCGATGCCGAACCCTTTGTGCAACTGCTGCGGCCCTTGGTTTCTTTCCCACTCAAGGTGCAAGAACAGCAATTGTGCCTTGGTCATTCCCTAAGGGAAACAAATACCTGCTCACTTAGAGACACAATTCCCATGCTTGCACTCACCGTGAACTTCGTAAGCCATGTAGGTGGTGAGTCCGCTGCACATAGAGAAGACGTCTGCTCCATAAGACCTGAGGTTGTTGACCAATCCATTGGTGACAAAGGTGATGTGCTTGGTAGGTCTTCCAAAACCGATCTGGTTCTAAAGATCAAATAGCAGCATTGAGCAAGCTCAGTACCGGGATCTGGTTCCTGCTAGGCCTATTCCCTAGGGGAAAGGCTGGGGAAGAGGGAGACGCTCTCCTGTGCCCCATAGGGAAACTGAGTCGGGCCAAGTGCAGCAGCAATGCAAAGTTCTGAGCTGACCAATGCAGTTTGGTACTGAATAGTCTGTGAGGGACTTTGAGGTCTTGGCATGTAAGAGAATTAGGGCCCTTGAAGGGCTTCTCAGAGAAAGGGTTTGTCAGAAACCTGCGGAGCTCAAGGTTCTCAGAAAAAGCGGAGCTGAGGGAAGGAATGGTGCAGCCCCTGTTTTCTTTCAGCAAAGGATTCCTATGAAGAATTCTCTAGCCCCACTACTGTTGAGAGAAAGAAAATCCTGCCACTTGTGAAAACCTCATTCTCTCCAGAAGATAAAACCACATGAAGAAACAGCCCAATGAACTTCAGGGTCAAGACACTGCTATTCCTTGGGAATCTTACCCTGCTCTCTTGTGCCAGGCGGGCCAGATTATTGAAGCTGGGCATCTCACTTCTGTTCATGATGGAAATGTAGCAGGCGTTCTGTTGCGTGACTTTGGTTGCAATGACGCCCTGTAAAATCAAGTTATTGAGAACTCGCACTTCACTCTTTCAACCCTTGGGATTGGACAAAACCCATTATTCAAACAGGAACGAATGCCCAGAGTTTCTACCAAAAATCATGGACTCAAGACGGTCAGAATACAGAAACAAGTCCCGTTCCTGGGCCAGCTGGAGCAGGAGCCAGTCTCCTCGTCCGCTTTGTGAACGAGCAGCCCCCCTGCCACTCACCGTGTTGTAGTTCCAGATGGTTTTCCAGGAGCCGCTGATGCTGTTTTGCTCAATGATTGCCACATGCCATTGCCTGTTGATGGTCACAATTTGGGACTGGCCACCAATGATGACTTGTGTGTTGTTGCCTGGGATGTTGCCTGGGATGCCGGGAATCTGCTGAGACTGAAAAGCCAAGGGAAAGAAGATGTTTAGTGTTTGAAAGAGAGACAGTGATGTCCCCAAAGCTTTAGAAAAATCCCTGCTACAATAGAAGAAGTGCTGGCCCCAGGACAGTGCCGGCACTGCCCTCATTCTTTTCCAAAGGAGCCAGAATCAAGGCTGTGCTGTTGGGCAAAGGCCCTAAGAATTCTTTTCAAGCATTCAGTGAATCATTGCTGCATCTGACAGCTGTCATCTGGTGCCTTCGGAGGTTGATGCGTGCGAGACCACTGGCCGCAGTAAAGCCTGGCTCAAGGTCTTGGATGGAAACCTCTGCTGACCCACGGCTCTGTTTCAGCATCTGCACCCTCGAGCAGGAAGCTCTCAAAAGAGGAGATGCCAGGCCAGAAGGGCATCAGGCTTGGCTTTGGGCAGCAGCTCTGGAGCCCCCCCATTTGGTTCAAGAAAGGTAAGGGCTAAGGTTTTCTCACCTGCCCATTGCCATTGCAGTACTTCAGATCCACAACACTAAGGACATGGAGGGTAATGCATGATCCCAAGTTCACCTGGGGTCCTTGGAAAGCTAGAAAAGAAAAGACAAAATCCCATGAGCTGAAAGACCTTGGTTGCCTTTCTGCAGGAGGGTGCTGGTGTTGCTCAGAGCCAGGCAGGTTCTGAAGGATTGCTGCACAAGGAATGTTTGAGCTGTATGAGGGACAGCTTCCCTTGGAGAGCCCAAAGAGCACCAGCTCTGTGGCTCAGCAAGGAATGCCCACAAAGACGTGCTCTTGAAACCCCTTTGGCATTTCCCGTGCGGAAATCAGGGCTCTATGGCACTCGCTCCTGGGAATGCCGATGGCTGGGCATTACACGGTGAGGCTGCTGGCAGTTCACGGGCCCAGGCATATGGGCTGTGATGTTCTGCAAGAATCCTACCAAGTGCAGGTCATTAAAGCCCTGGGGAATGCAACAGTTGCCCCTGAGAGAAGCCTCGAGGGATTGAAGCCCCTTGGCTTAGTGTTGTGAAGCACCGGGGTTTGGTGGCTGCCTGGATCACCCTCGTCAGCAAGCTCTGACCTGAAGGACAGCAGTTCTTAGGGCAACCCTTTTTCTCTGCCTGGGCAATACAGAGGAGCTCAATGTGGGCCAAAACTCTGGGTCCAAATTTAAACCTCCTTAAGGTTCCCGGAAAGGACCTGTAAGAGCTTGTTTCAGGTCAGATACGGCAGCTGTGACACCACCCGGTTCCAGTCCTGATCTGCGGCGATGCCGAACCCTTTGTGCAACTGCTGCGGCCCTTGGTTTCTTTCCCACTCAAGGTGCAAGAACAGCAATTGTGCCTTGGTCATTCCCTAAGGGAAACAAATACCTGCTCACTTAGAGACACAATTCCCATGCTTGCACTCACCGTGAACTTCGTAAGCCATGTAGGTGGTGAGTCCGCTGCACATAGAGAAGACGTCTGCTCCATAAGACCTGAGGTTGTTGACCAATCCATTGGTGACAAAGGTGATGTGCTTGGTAGGTCTTCCAAAACCGATCTGGTTCTAAAGATCAAATAGCAGCATTGAGCAAGCTCAGTACCGGGATCTGGTTCCTGCTAGGCCTATTCCCTAGGGGAAAGGCTGGGGAAGAGGGAGACGCTCTCCTGTGCCCCATAGGGAAACTGAGTCGGGCCAAGTGCAGCAGCAATGCAAAGTTCTGAGCTGACCAATGCAGTTTGGTACTGAATAGTCTGTGAGGGACTTTGAGGTCTTGGCATGTAAGAGAATTAGGGCCCTTGAAGGGCTTCTCAGAGAAAGGGTTTGTCAGAAACCTGCGGAGCTCAAGGTTCTCAGAAAAAGCGGAGCTGAGGGAAGGAATGGTGCAGCCCCTGTTTTCTTTCAGCAAAGGATTCCTATGAAGAATTCTCTAGCCCCACTACTGTTGAGAGAAAGAAAATCCTGCCACTTGTGAAAACCTCATTCTCTCCAGAAGATAAAACCACATGAAGAAACAGCCCAATGAACTTCAGGGTCAAGACACTGCTATTCCTTGGGAATCTTACCCTGCTCTCTTGTGCCAGGCGGGCCAGATTATTGAAGCTGGGCATCTCACTTCTGTTCATGATGGAAATGTAGCAGGCGTTCTGTTGCGTGACTTTGGTTGCAATGACGCCCTGTAAAATCAAGTTATTGAGAACTCGCACTTCACTCTTTCAACCCTTGGGATTGGACAAAACCCATTATTCAAACAGGAACGAATGCCCAGAGTTTCTACCAAAAATCATGGACTCAAGACGGTCAGAATACAGAAACAAGTCCCGTTCCTGGGCCAGCTGGAGCAGGAGCCAGTCTCCTCGTCCGCTTTGTGAACGAGCAGCCCCCCTGCCACTCACCGTGTTGTAGTTCCAGATGGTTTTCCAGGAGCCGCTGATGCTGTTTTGCTCAATGATTGCCACATGCCATTGCCTGTTGATGGTCACAATTTGGGACTGGCCACCAATGATGACTTGTGTGTTGTTGCCTGGGATGTTGCCTGGGATGCCGGGAATCTGCTGAGACTGAAAAGCCAAGGGAAAGAAGATGTTTAGTGTTTGAAAGAGAGACAGTGATGTCCCCAAAGCTTTAGAAAAATCCCTGCTACAATAGAAGAAGTGCTGGCCCCAGGACAGTGCCGGCACTGCCCTCATTCTTTTCCAAAGGAGCCAGAATCAAGGCTGTGCTGTTGGGCAAAGGCCCTAAGAATTCTTTTCAAGCATTCAGTGAATCATTGCTGCATCTGACAGCTGTCATCTGGTGCCTTCGGAGGTTGATGCGTGCAAGACCACTGGTCACAGTAAAGCCTGGCTCAAGGTCTTGGATGAAACCTCTGCTGACCCACAGCTCTGTTTCAGCATCTGCACCCTCGAGCAGGAAGCTCTCAAAAGAGGAGATGCCAGGCCAGAAGGCCATCAGGCTTGGCTTTGGGCAGCAGCTCTGGAGCCCCCCCATTTGGTTCAAGAAAGGTAAGGGCTAAGGTTTTCTCACCTGCCCATTGCCATTGCAGTACTTCAGATCCACAACACTAAGGACATGGAGGGTAATGCATGATCCCAAGTTCACCTGGGGTCCTTGGAAAGCTAGAAAAGAAAAGACAAAACCCCATGAGCTGAAAGACCTTGGTTGCCTTTCTACAGGAGGGTGCTGGTGTTGCTCAGAGCCAGGCAGGTTCTGAAGGATTGCTGCACAAGGAATGTTTGAGCTGTATGAGGGACAGCTTCCCTTGGAGAGCCCAAAGAGCACCAGCTCTGTGGCTCAGCAAGGAATGCCCACAAAGACGTGCTCTTGAAACCCCTTTGGCATTTCCCGTGCGGAAATCGGGGCTCTATGGCACTCGCTCCTGGGAATGCCGATGGCTGGGCATTACACGGTGAGGCTGCTGGCAGTTCATGGGCCCAGGCATATGGGCTGTGATGTTCTGCAAGAATCCTACCACGTGCTGGTCATTAAAGCCCTGGGGAATGCAACAGTTGCCCCTGAGAGAAACCTGAAGGGATTGAAGCCCCTTGACTTAGTGTTGTGAAGCACTGGGGTTTGGTGGCTGCCTGGATCACCCTCGTCAGCAAGCTCTGACCTGAAGGACAGCAGTTCTTAGGGCAACCCTTTTTCTCTGCCTGGGCAATACAGAGGAGCTCAATGTGGGCCAAAACTCTGGGTCCAAATTTAAACCTCCTTAAGGTTCCCGGAAAGGACCTGTAAGAGCTTGTTTCAGGTCAGATACGGCAGCTGTGACACCACCCGGTTCCAGTCCTGATCTGCGGCGATGCCGAACCCTTTGTGCAACTGCTGCGGCCCTTGGTTTCTTTCCCACTCAAGGTGCAAGAACAGCAATTGTGCCTTGGTCGTTCCCTAAGGGAAACAAATACCTGCTCACTTAGAGACACAATTCCCATGCTTGCACTCACCGTGAACCTCGTAAGCCATGTAGGTGGTGAGTCCGCTGCACATAGAGAAGACGTCTGCTCCATAAGACCTGAGGTTGTTGACCAATCCATTGGTGACAAAGGTGATGTGCTTGGTAGGTCTTCCAAAACCGATCTGGTTCTAAAGATCAAATAGCAGCATTGAGCAAGCTCAGTACCGGGATCTGGTTCCTGCTAGGCCTATTCCCTAGGGGAAAGGCTGGGGAAGAGGGAGACGCTCTCCTGTGCCCCATAGGGAAACTGAGTCGGGCCAAGTGCAGCAGCAATGCAAAGTTCTGAGCTGACCAATGCAGTTTGGTACTGAATAGTCTGTGAGGGACTTTGAGGTCTTGGCATGTAAGAGAATTAGGGCCCTTGAAGGGCTTCTCAGAGAAAGGGTTTGTCAGAAACCTGCGGAGCTCAAGGTTCTCAGAAAAAGCGGAGCTGAGGGAAGGAATGGTGCAGCCCCTGTTTTCTTTCAGCAAAGGATTCCTATGAAGAATTCTCTAGCCCCACTACTGTTGAGAGAAAGAAAATCCTGCCACTTGTGAAAACCTCATTCTCTCCAGAAGATAAAACCACATGAAGAAACAGCCCAATGAACTTCAGGGTCAAGACACTGCTATTCCTTGGGAATCTTACCCTGCTCTCTTGTGCCAGGCGGGCCAGATTATTGAAGCTGGGCATCTCACTTCTGTTCATGATGGAAATGTAGCAGGCGTTCTGTTGCGTGACTTTGGTTGCAATGACGCCCTGTAAAATCAAGTTATTGAGAACTCGCACTTCACTCTTTCAACCCTTGGGATTGGACAAAACCCATTATTCAAACAGGAACGAATGCCCAGAGTTTCTACCAAAAATCATGGACTCAAGACGGTCAGAATACAGAAACAAGTCCCGTTCCTGGGCCAGCTGGAGCAGGAGCCAGTCTCCTCGTCCGCTTTGTGAACGAGCAGCCCTCCTGCCACTCACCGTGTTGTAGTTCCAGATGGTTTTCCAGGACCCGCTGATGCTGTTTTGCTCAATGATTGCCACATGCCATTGCCTGTTGATGGTCACAATTTGGGACTGGCCACCAATGATGACTTGTGTGTTGTTGCCTGGGATGTTGCCTGGGATGCCGGGAATCTGCTGAGACTGAAAAGCCAAGGGAAAGAAGACGTTTGGCCTTTGAAGGGAGACAGTGATGTCCCCAAAGCTTTAGAAAAATCCCTGCTACAATAGAAGAAGTGCTGGCCCCAGGACAGTGCCGGCACTGCCCTCATTCTTTTCCAAAGGAGCCAGAATCAAGGCTGTGCTGTTGGGCAAAGGCCCTAAGAATTCTTTTCAAGCATTCAGTGAATCATTGCTGCATCTGACAGCTGTCATCTGGTTCTTTCGGAGGTTGATGCGTGCAAGACCACTGGCCGCAGTAAAGCCTGGCTCAAGGTCTTGGATGGAAACCTCTGCTGACCCACAGCTCTGTTTCAGCATCTGCACCCTCGAGCAGGAAGCTCTCAAAAGAGGAGATGCCAGGCCAGAAGGGCATCAGGCTTGGCTTTGGGCAGCAGCTCTGGAGCCCCCCCATTTGGTTCAAGAAAGGTAAGGGCTAAGGTTTTCTCACCTGCCCATTGCCATTGCAGTACTTCAGATCCACAACACTAAGGACATGGAGGGTAATGCATGATCCCAAGTTCACCTGGGGTCCTTGGAAAGCTAGAAAAGAAAAGACAAAACCCCATGAGCTGAAAGACCGTGGTTGCCTTTCTACAGGAGGGTGCTGGTGTTGCTCAGAGCCAGGCAGGTTCTGAAGGATTGCTGCACTAGGAATGTTTGAGCTGTATGAGGGACAGCTTCCCTTGGAGAGCCCAAAGAGCACCAGCTCTGTGGCTCAGCAAGGAATGCCCACAAAGACGTGCTCTTGAAACCCCTTTGGCATTTCCCGTGCGGAAATCGGGGCTCTATGGCACTCGCTCCTGGGAATGCCGATGGCTGGGCATTACACGGTGAGGCTGCTGGCAGTTCATGGGCCCAGGCATATGGGCTGTGACGTTCTGCAAGAATCCTACCAAGTGCAGGTCATTAAAGCCCTGGGAAATGCGACTGCTGCCACTGAGAGAAACCTGAAGGGATTGAAGCCCCTTGGCTTAGTGTTGTGAAGCACCGGGGTTTGGTGGCTGCCTGGATCACACTCGTCAGCAAGCTCTGACCTGAAGGACAGCGGTTCTTAGGGCAACACTTTTTCTCTGCCTGGGCAATACAGAGGAGCTCAATGTGGGCCAAAACTCTGGGTCCAAATTTAAACCTCCTTAAGGTTCCCGAAAAGGACCTGTAAGAGCTTGTTTCAGGTCTGATACGGCAGCTGTGAAACCACCCGGTTCCAGTCCTGATCTGCGGCGATGCTGAACCCTTTGTGCAACTGCTGCGGCCCTTGGTTTCTTTCCCACTCAAGGTGCAAGAACAGCAATTGTGCCTTGGTCGTTCCCTAAGGGAAACAAATACCTGCTCACTTAGAGACACAATTCCCATGCTTGCACTCACCGTGAACTTCGTAAGCCATGTAGGTGGTGAGTCCGCTGCACATAGAGAAGACGTCTGCTCCATAAGACCTGAGGTTGTTGACCAATCCATTGGTGACAAAGGTGATGTGCTTGGTAGGTCTTCCAAAACCGACCTGGTTCTAAAGATCAAATAGCAGCATTGAGCAAGCTCAGTACCGGGATCTGGTTCCTGCTAGGCCTATTCCTAGGTCTGGAATGAGGACTCGTTGTTGGGTGTTTGAGTCCCAACTGCCTTCAGGGACACCCTTTAATTCCCTGGGGGCCCTTTGAGTCAACATGCTGAACCTGCACGTAAGGCATGTGAATGAGGATTTTGTACTTTTTTAAAGGTTTGAAATGGTGTACCTGAAATATAATCAAAATGTCACCACTAATTTTTTTTTCCCTTTACCTATCAGTTAAGAAATTTTGGAAAATAGCACTATCTCAGGCACAGAATTAACATCAACTACGGTAAAATATTTTCGGCTACTTCTGATTTTGTATCTTACCGTTTTCTTTGAAGCCAGCTGGGCTAGATTTTCAAAGCTAGGCATCTCATTTCTGTTCATGATGGAAATGTAGCAAGTTCTCTCTTGCATCAATTTGGTTGCAATGATGCCCTGTAAAATCAAGTTATTGACCATTTGCATTTCAGTTTTCCAACCATTCGGATTGGAGAAAACTCTTTTTTCAAACAGGAATGAATGGTCAAGCGTTGCTACCAAAAATCGTGGACTCAGGATGGTCAGAACAAGGAAACAAGCCCCGTTCCTGGTCCCAGCTCTACCAGCAGCCAGTCTCCTCGTCCACTTTGTGAACGAGCAGCCCCCCTGCCACTCACCGTGTTGTAGTTCCAGATGGTTTTCCATGAAAATTGTTCACTCCTTTGCTCGATAACCACCACACGTGTTTGACTGCTGAGGGTCAGATTTTGGAAAACACAACCGCCAGAGACATGGCAGTTGTTACCCTTCTGCTGAGACTGAAAAGCCAAGGGAAAGAAGATGTTTAGTGTTTGAAGGGAGTCAGTGATGTCCCCAAAGTTTTAGAAAATCCCTGCTACAGTGGAAGTGCTCCTCTCTGGTAAGTGCCATCACAATCTGGGATTAGCCACTAGTGATGGGGAACTTGGTTGTTACCCCAAGTATGAGTTGCTGGCTTTCAATTTTTTGCTGAGAATCAATTAAAAAATAAGACGTTTTTAGATTTCAAACTAGTCAGTGATCTCCTAAAATTTTTATAAAAATTTTTGCTAGGCTAGAATAAGTTCTACCCCACAGAGAGTGCCAGAGTTTCATCTGTCAAAGAAGATTTTAATATGTTTCCTCCAAAGGGTTGGAGAAAGAAAAAGGACATCTCATGAAGCGGGGAACATAGAAAGAGCAGCCATTCATGTGGAAATTGGTCACTGTACTCACGTAATCAGCAAGGGCTGGAGTCAGGACAAGTCCAAGAAGGACTGCAGTCAAAATCTGGAATGAAAATCAAATACAAAAGTGTACCTGCAGCTCTGGCTGACAAATCCGGTCATGAGAATCCTCCTTCCCTTTTCCTAATCTGATGTTTAAGGGTCCTCCTTTCATCCTGGCATTGCAACAGTGCCCTAAAAGGGAGTCACCCTTGCTTTACCCCAGGGTGCTGCACAGGAGACACATTTCCCACTTGCTCTTTCAAGAGCTGAATCTGCAGTTTTTTCTCAGACCTGTGCAGGCACACACAGGTATTTTACAAGAGTGAGGAGAAAGCTTTTCCATTTCTTGTGCTCTGGCATTACAGGGAAGGGGTTGATCCACTAGTGCAGTGCTCCAGTTGTGCAAAAGCGTTGACAATGATGGACATGGATTAGGCTTCCTGCTTTCTGAATCATGTACAGGCAAGCTGTGAAAAGATCCTTACCTCCTCAGCTCCTTTGGGGAACAGGGGCTGAGCTCTCATTCTGGAGGAGCAAAATGTCCCCAGAGAAAGCCTTTGTGCTCTAGAGAGGCAGAAGCACTTCTGAGGGATAAAGGAATGGGTTTGGATCAAAGTTTCAGTTTATAAGGAAGAAAAGCATGCATACTTACAGGGAGATTCATCCTGACTGCAGAGCTGACGCTCCTGCAGGTAGAAAGAGCAATGTGAACCTCCCACCTTTTATATGTTTTCAGAATTAGGTGTGGAAGGGCTGAATGTTGCAATAAAATTATTTTGCCATTTGTATCCCTGCTGCATGTCACTGAAAATTATTTCCTGCTGTAGCTACTTGATAAATATGGGGATTGTACTTCTGCAAATTTTGACCTAATAATTATCAGATAAGGCTCCATTTCTAATAAAAAATTAAATGTGCTTTATAGTAACTTTCTGACGTGTACTAATTACTTCTGAAACTTCACATCAAACTTACAATCAGATATAGCCTTGGCTTTAAACAAACAAAAACCCCCACTTTTAATTAGTCTGAATAAATAAAAACCTCTGCACTTTCCAAAATGCACTCTATGTTCTTTGTAACCATAGCACCCACCAAAATACATGCTCCATGTACAACACGGCCACTGAAAACTGTTTTACAAGAATCACAGAATCACAGAGGACCCAAGAGGATCGAGTCCAACTCCTGGGCCTGCACAAGAACAATCCCCAGGAGTCCTGCCCTGTACCTGGGAGCATTGTCCAAACACTCCTTGAGCTCCATCAGGATTGGTGCTGTGACCACTTTTCTGGGGAACCTGTTCCAGCTCCCAACCACCCTTTGGGTGAAGAACCTTTTTTTTATATCCAACCTAAACCACCCCTGACACAATTTCACATTATTTTCTCGGGTCCTGTCACTGGTCACCAAGACAAGAGATCAGTGTCTGCCCCTCCTCTTTCCCTCACAAAAAAGTTTTAACTGCAATGACATCTCCCCTCAGTCTCTTCCTGCTGAACACACCAAGTGCCCTCAGCCGCTCCTCACATGGCTTCCCCTCAAGACCTTTCACCATCTCTGCTGCGCTCCTTTGGAGGTTCTCTAATAGCTTAATATCTCCCTTATATTGCAGTGATCAAAACTGCACAAAATGTTCAAGGTGAGGCCACCCCAGTGCAGAGCAGAGCGGGACAATCCCCTGCCTTGACCGGTTGGCGATGCTGTGCCTGATGCCCCCCAGGACACAGATGTCCCTCCTGCCTGCCAGGGCAGTGCTGACTCATATTCAACTTTGCGTTGACCAGGACACCCAGGTCCCCTGGTGCAGCACTGCTTTCCAGCATCTCATTTCTTCATTCTGCATGTATATCCAGGGTTACCCCACCCCAGGTGCAAAATCGGGCACTTTGTCCTGTTGAACTTCATATGGTTGGTGATGGACCACCCCTCTAATTTATTGAGGTCCCTCTGCAGGGCCTCCCTGACTTTGAGGGAGTCAACTGCTCCTCCCCATTTTGTATCATCTGCAAACGTGCTCAGCATCCCTTCCAGTCCTGCACCCAAGTAATTTATTAAGGTCTTGAAAAGCATGACACCGAGGATGGAGCCCTGTGGAACCCCACTAGGGACCAGTGCCAGCATGATATCACCCCATTCACTACAGACCTTTGTGCCTAGCCACTGAGCCAGTTGTTCACCTATTGTGTGATGTGTTTATCCAACAGTGGGCTGGACATTTTGCCACTGATACATTTGAAAAAAAAAAAAAAATTATCGTCCCCCACAGTTCTGGCCAGCTTTAACTCCAGTTCAAGCTGAAATGTTGCATACATATGGGTAAGTCTGTGGAGGTCTCTTTGTTATTTTAGGTAGCAACAGTTTATTTTCTGAAGTGATATAAATACTTATTGACACAGGAAATACTTAAGAGGGAGGTTTTGAATACTTTTTTTAATGTCATTGAATATTGGAATCTTCTAAGTGGGAAGGGACCCACAAGGATCATCCAGTCCGACTCTGGGCCCTGCACAGACACCCCAACAATCCCACACTATGCCTGGGAGCACTGTCCAAATGCTCCTGGAGCTCTGGCAGCCTTAGGGCCATGCCCATTCCCTGGGGAGCCTGGTCAGTACCTGACCACCCTCAGGGACCACCCTGATATCCAGCCTAACCCTCCCCTGACACAGCTCCAGCCATTCCCTCAGGTCCTGTCACTGGTCACAGAGAGCAGAGATCAGAACTGCTTCTTTGCTGTGTTTTGGGAGGATGTTGAAGAGCCCAGTGAGGTCTCCCCCCAGTCTCCTCCAGCTGAACACACCAAATGCCCTCAGCTGTTCCTCCTGGCTTCTCCTTGAGACTGTCTTCACAGCCCAATGCCAAATTTTCAGTTTCATTCTGTGAGCAACCTGGCTTTATGGCATGGAAACTACTTTTCAGCTGCAATCCAGCAGCTTGTTTTAAAAGGCAGTATGGCTAGGTGTGGGGGTTTATAGATAAAATTAAGGTCTAAACGTTGTTGCACGTGCAATATGACATTGAATTCTAGTATCAGTTTCACTTTTTGAAACTGCAAGCCCGAAGCGACATTTTTGATACGTCCCGCTACACCAAACGGGCATTACATTCCTGGTTGCTTTACGAGCAGCAGCACCGCTGTGGATTTGTGAGGGGCGGACGGCGCTCTCCCTCCCTCACTGGTGCCTGACGAGAAACACCGAGAAAGCTCCTGTGCTGCCCGGGAGGAATTCGCCCTTTGCTGAAGGAATAAACGATCGTGCTTTTGCTGAGGTGTGTGACGGCTTGCAAGGGCCGGAGGGAGCGAGGGCGAGGTGCCGCCGGGCCGTGAGGGGAGCGGAAAAGAGCGGGAAAGCCCCGCTGAGGCGGCGGGGGAGGGGGGGAACACGGACGGGCGGAAAAAGGGCGGGAAAGCCCCGCTGAGGCGAAGGTGCCTCAGCGGTCTCGGCAGAGCAGCCCTGGCACATTTATGCCATTGCAGCTTGATTAATTTACAGTTCTTGAGGCAGTTTTTACCCTCAAGACCGGTATTAGGCCTGCTAGTGATGTCTTCAATCAGAATATCTATTTTGTGTAAAAAAAAAAATTCCCTCCAAAATCAGGTTCTTTCAACATCTCGAATTTGTCTTAAAATACATGACGGTATTCAAACACATTAGATTGTGTGATGGCATTTTAATTATACTGAAGTCCCTCTTGCACTTATGTTTTTCAGGTGTTTTTTCTCTTCATATTCTGTCTGCTGTAGGATGAGCAGAAAAACAGGACTTTGAATAAAATCCTGCCACTTTCTTATACTGATATGGAATGCTTATGGGTTGTGCTCACAATTTAAAATTAAATGAAGCTCAGGCCTCACCCTCGTTGTTGAGAAAGATCTTTTCTGGCAAGGTAAGCAATTCCAATCTTCTGCACTGTTACGAATACTTCTATACCTCTGTCCTTAAATGGATATTTTGAGAGTTACAGTGTTGATGTCTTCTGAGGTTCACAGGAGTCTTTGCTTTCGTGTCCCTATTTAGAAATCTCTTTTTCAATCTGGTTTTCTTCTTGATCAATCAAAACCTGAATCAATTTCAATTTGACTACTGAACACTGTTAAATGTAACGACATCCCAGTTAGAGCAAGCAACCTTCCAGGCTGTCATATTGCAAGTGCATTCCCTGGGTCTGGAAAGAGCAACTACTTTGCTTCATTGGTTCAGTGCTATTTCCACGTTTTGTGTAAAGTTTGAAATGTTTCTGTAGGACACTTGGTGAATTAAGGCTTTTCATGAAATAAAGGTTGGAGATGTATTAAGCATTACAATGTGTAATATTTTAATAAAAACAGGAATCTGTATCTGTGACGTTATAGCAGTTTTGCAAGCAGCTGGACCTTGCAGACGGTATTTTGCTCTCCTGTTGGAATTCTGGCTTTGAGCGGGACCGTATTGCAGCAGGCATTGTCCCTTGCCAGGAGCAGCTGTGCCCTGCTGTGCCCTGCATGGAGGCCAGGGAGGCTCTGGTTGGAGTGGACAGCGGCTGTCCCTGTTTGTTTGCGAGGCTGCCGGGCTCTTGTGCTGTGCAGTGACCGCGGGGCTGCGAGATCTGCACCACAGGCTCTGCTCAGGTCACATCCCGGCTGCCTGGGGGCGCGTGGGATCATCATCTGTGACAGGGCTCCACAGCCCCCAGACAGACATTCCCAGTGCCTCCCAACAGGATCAGGGAAGAGGGCTGCGCCTGTGTGGTCTCAGGGAAAATGCAATGTCAAGTTGGAAAAGGAGAGGAGAGTCTCTCCAGAAACCCCAGGCAAGTCAGATGGGAACTTTTGTTTAAATACTGCAACCCTACGGTTGCTTTTCTTTGGAGGCGCTAAAAATTTCTTGGGTGCAGTTTTGCTTTTGGTTTTTATGTCAGTTGACCCCTAGAGTCCCCAAAAGGCTTTTCCTGAAGAGAGCAGGCTGCTATGTCCTTTCCTTAGAGTAACCCTGGGGTGTTCCTGAGTGGGTAAAGTGTCTCTTAGAGTAACTCCTTTCAAACAGCAAGGAAAGGGCCCCTGAGCGAGGAGGGAAGGTGAAGATGTGGTGTTTTCCAGACAGAGCGAGTTACTGAAGAAAGCGAGTTAGATGAAGAAAGTAGGCTCAGACTTTTTTTGCTTTACTTTCAGCCTAACTATAATTTGGCTCTTTCAAATTTCCAACTTGCAGTTGTTTAGGGTATGCTTCTTTGCTTCCTGTGTTAAATCTTTATGAAACATTCTTAAATAGCATCTGTTTTCAGCTCAAGACTGTATTTAATACCCTTCTCAATTCTGTTATTTTCAGCTTGATTTCTGGGTTGGTCGGAGTAAATAGTACATCTGTCCATGTGCAGTTTGCCATATTGCATGGCAATGCTTATTTTTAAAGTAAAACATTGCAATTCTTAGTGTGTTGGTAAGACATTAATATAAAAATAGCTCAGTTATGCCGATCTCTGTAAATCCAGACTTAAGTTCACCTTATTTAAAATGGTTAATCTAGAGGCTACAGCACAGTAATAGGCAGTTACTTTATCTTAACTTTCAAGCATGAAATATCTTGCTCTAAGAAGTTTGAGCCTGATAAGAAGTTTGATCTTGAAAGAAGAACTGATTAGATTTAGACTGAGAAAATAGGAGAACATTGTAGCGGAAATTTTTTCAACTTAGTGTTGGAAATGTACCAGAAAAAGTCACTTAAACACTGAGCTGCATCATTCTAAACGCGTGCTGCGAGCACTTGTTTATTTTGGAACACAGAGGCTGTCAGTAGCAGACTCACCAGGAGCTGGATAAGCCAGGTAGGAGGGAATTCCTCTGCACAGGGCTTGGATGCGTTTTCCATATGGGCGCAAGCTTTGGAGTCTGTTCCTCGAGATAATGAAGCGATTCTCTCTGGGTGGCAATTGGTAAGGCCCAAGTCCCTGAGCATCAAAGAAACAAACGCAGAAAGCAGCATTTAGGAAAACCAAAACTGGAGTTCAGAACTCGTACACACTTCTTTGGAAACGGGGAAGGGGTTATTCCTGGGCAGTGCAACTTTAGAAGGAACTTTTACAGGAACTCAGCCCTGCTGAGAAGGTTCTCTTCAGTTCTTGGAGCCTTTTCTCCTGTGTGTGTAGGAACAAGTGCTTTTCACTGACAGTCAGCTTTTGCCCCACTTTCAACCACCATCCTACCTTGTCTCCTTGAGGTGGTGTAGGAAAGCGTTTGCCAAACCAAAATCTCTTGCTGGTTGTAGCAATGATGCAGGTGTTCTTTGAGAACACTTTGGTTGCAACGTAGCCCTATTAAAATTAAACAAAGAACCCTTTTTGTTGCAAACAGTACACAGGGAAAGAGAAGTGGTTGCTGGAGAGAGGCACTGGTTAAAAGAAAGGCTTTCTACAGTGCAAATAGTCCTAGGGAAAGAGAAATATTGTCCTTTCAATTATATTGTTTAGGTAAATGTGTCATGGAGGCTGACGAGAGACTTTGTTAAAAGGTAAATTGCCTCCTCCAGGAATGCCACGTGTATGATGTGTCCTCCTGCTGAGGGCAGGTGAAGGAATTTGCTGCTGAAAAGCTCAGCGCAGCACGCAGGACAGCAGAAGCAGTCCTGAGGCTGAAGGAGCACGTTTTCAAGCATCTCCTCTAAAATATGATGCAGTTTTGTTGCTGCTTTGGTGGTTTTTAGAAAACTTGTGTCCCTTTTGCCGTTTTTCTTGTGCCATGGTGGCAGTTACTTACAGTCTTGAAGTCCCAGATGGTTTTCCAGGCCTCAGACCCCTCCTTTGGGTTGGTGCTGACCCTGGTGTCAGAGTGGTTTGAGTTTTCACTGGGCTGCCCATTAAAGTTTTCCTCCATGTTCTGATTTTTGGAAAAGATGAAAAGAGGTAAGGATTTGGCTTCCTGGATTCCCAGTAGCGTTTCACTCAATAAAGCATTAGCTCTAGTAGCCATGTTTTGGGAAATTATTGCTCTTGGAGATCAGATTAAAGGGGAGAAAATTTCTTGGCTCAGAATGAAGACTGGGAAGCCTTTACTTTTTAAGTAATCAAAATAATCCCTTACTGTTCTTTCCCCAGCAGGATCTTGCTGGTGCCAGATTACTTACAGTATTCTACTGTATTTTGTGGTCAGATCGATCACGTTAATATTTGTTTCTCTCCACATCATTATTTTCAGTGTTTATGCTCATCTCAGGACAGACTTTCCTGATTCCATGTATGGTAACTGTCTTTTTCCCTTGATACATCAAGCATGGAAATAATTTCTTCATTATCATAGAAAAATTAAAAAGAAGTTTTCTTCTAAATATCAAACTTAAAAACGCAGCTTCACTTCCAGAAATAGATTTCTCAGAGGTGAGAGCTAAAGCCAGTAGTTCTTGTGGCAGCAGTGAGTAGCTGTGTGTAGCTCTATACTTACGTGGTCAGCAAGAGCAGGAGCCAGGAAAACTCCAAGAAGAGAAGCAATCACAATCTGAAATGAACATTGGAAATTCAAAACACTTGAACATCATGCTGCTTATCTTGCATCAAATTATTTGCTGTCTTAAAATAATTTTGACTTCCCATTTACTTTGTGTAGAGGCTCAGCACTTTCTGCAGTGGGGTCCAGCTGAAGAGGATTTAAATATGCGGGAGAATTATTTGTTGATGAGCTTAGAGAACACATGCATAGAAATGGCTCTTAGCCCCAGCAGTGCACCTTGCTCAGGCAAGAAGGTTGTTGAAACAGTGGGTTCTAAAACTTGCCCAGCCCCAATTCAGTAACTCCTTGGAAGAAGGTACTCTGAAGTATTTGCTTTTGAGAGTGAGCTTTTCATGCCGAGCTTTTGATTTCAGACAGGGAGCAGGTCTGAGAAATGTCCATGTACACCTGTTGTGAGGAGTTAGAACATGGGTGCACAGTCCAGCTCTGTACTTGGAACACAGCAGCAGAGGAACCTCAGCATCCTCATAGTGATCTCATCCTCCGAACACAGGACTGAGTCTAAGGGGAGGCACAAGCACTTCTGTTCAGAAAATTGGGACACCAAACATTTGTTACCCCTTTACAGAGCTTCAGCAGCTCATGAGCTTGCTGTTGCTCATGTTTGTCTGAACTACCGGTGATACCTTTTGGAGAGATTTCCAATTGTTATGAGGAAAAATTCTTTTGGGATAGCTATTGTGAACAATTATTCTTTTGAATCCCTTGTACATTGAATCAGTCCCAAATTTCACCTGCTGCAAAGGAGGATTTTTATGGAAAAGGTCCCAATCCAACTCAGAGTATTTGAAAGTAATGCTTGGGAATTTTTCCTGCACCAGTTTCAGGCTGCTGTAAATATCCCGGTGTCACCATCCTGCACCTGAGTCTCTCATGTCTCACGGTTCTCCTATGCTCTCAGCAAACAGCTGAGCCCTAACTTTATGTGACTTGCTGAGACTGCTGATTTGCCTCTGAGTCGTGAAGGAGAGAATATTGTCCTGTGGACGCCTCCCGTGTGTGTGCCACCCCTGGAACAGAGCACTTCTCTCTTTCCCGTTTGAGTAGGCATGTGGAGTTCCATCCCTGCCAAAAGGGAGATTCCACCCCTGCAGTCCCCACCCCTTTGGCATTTTCACTCTGCGAGCCCTACAGAAATCCCGAAGAGTTCACTCAGTGCCAGGAAAAGCTCAAAACCGTTTAAAAGCTGCCCAGCCTTAAGAGTTTTGTGGGAAAGTGATAGGTGTACTTACAGGGAACTCCATTTGGATGGTAGGCCAGGCCAGCTCTGCTGGTAATTGATGTGTACTCTTACTTTTTATACATAATATCCCAAAGTTAAACCTGAAAATGGGTTTACCTTATTGGCAGGTGCCCTGTGTTCACAGAAGCATGACGAGTTTCCTGGGGAAGTGCTCTGATAAGAGCAGGCTTTGATACCAGCCTGATTGAATTCATTGCATACAGGGAACTGAAAGAAAACTGGTCATGCTAAGCTCAATGTATTTAACAGTAACTTTTACATGGAACAAAATGATCACCAGAAGCAGAGCACAGATTGCCAGTAAACTTGTAGTGACGCTTTGTGCCGATGTGGCAAAGGACTCAGCCTGAAGCCGTACCTATAACCAAAACCACTGTTCAGACCAAGGGAGGTGCTAATCTTGCTGTGTTAAAAATGTTCAGTGAGTCCTGGGAGATCACAAGGTTGGCTCTAAACCGTAGGAATTGCTGAGTTCTTCTGCTGACCTTCCTTTCCGAGCTCATTCAGCATCTGCTTTCTGGTTGTCAGACATGGCCCTGAGAATCTTCAGAATCTTCCCAGAGCTCCTTCAGGAGAGTAGCAGCTGATTATGGACTAAGGGCTGATTTGAGAAAGGGCCCATAAACTAGAGGTAGCAAAACACGTGTGAGGGAGGAGCAGTGACATGGGGCACTTTCTGTCACCTGCCTCTTAGGAAGTCGATTTTAATCTTTCTCTGACTTTGACAGTGCTACACAGAGCCATGGCCCAGGAGCCTGTGGTAATTTGGATTTGCTTTTTCCCTGTGCCTGCTCCAGGTTCCAGGAGCAGCACTCCCAGAGGAGCTCACTTGCCAACTCCCAAAGCGCTTTGTATTTGAGAGCAGTTCTGCCAGTCCCCGTGTGCTGACTGTGCCCTTGGCTGCAGGTCAGGGTGGGTTTGCACACTAAAGCTTCCTCTGCCTTGCCAGAACGGCGCGACGGGGACTCGGTGTCGCTCGGAGCTGATGTCTCTGAACACTCTTCTCCTGTGCCATCCACTGCTGAGGATCATTGCTGCAGCTGTTCCTGCAAAAGCCAGGGGATCTTGCTTTCTTTGGGAAGGGGAGGCCCAGTTCTCACTTGTGCTGCTCAGGGCCACACTGTGTCCTTCTGCTCCTGCCTGGGGCCTTGCTGGGGCTCCGTGAGTGCTGAGGAGGTGCAGCAGTCTGCCAGCACTGTGAGCGGAGCACTCGGCTTTTCATCTGTTTCACATCCACTTCGTACTTTGCTCAAGGTGTCAAATACGGTGAATGAAAGTGATAAATTACCAAGGGGAAAGATTTACAGTTCTTCTAATGGGACTGATTTGTGGATGCCAAATGGAGACTGGTTACATCCTTAGCCTCCAAGATGCCAAATACACATGAAAGTCTTATGTTAGAAAATCTTCTTATAGCCTCTGGAAATTCCATTGATTGAGCCCTCCTCAAGAAAGGCAAGAGAAACCAAGCTGTACAATCCTCCTCCCTGCAGTGTCATTAGCAATGAGTTGGAAAGCAGTTTTGTCCCTGTCTTGCACCAGTTAGAGCCAACTTGGCCATTACAGAAATGCATCACTCTGGGAACCCTGAACCTCCACATCTTCCATCAGCTGCTGAGCGCTTGAGCAGTTTGTGTGGCGAACGCCCAGCTCAGGCACTTGACATTGAGCACAGCTTACGGAACTAGTGACAGCAGTAGAATAGCCAGGGAAAAGGGCAGGGAATGGGGCTTTGTCTGCATAAGACCCTGTTTTCTTTCCAGTACAAGTTTGTCTCTGTGTCCTCTTTAAAGCTCTGCTCAAGGCATTCTGTTTCCATAGTAAATTCTTGTAGCACTGTGCAGCAACCTCCCAAGGGTAAGAAACATTGCAGATTTCACCTTCCCTCAAATTACTGTTTTGTTCTGTGCACACACATGTTCATGTGCTTTTCCTTGCTGTCTAGCAAGAGTAAACCTGATGAAATTATTTCTGGTTGCATCCTTGAAGCTGGAGCTTGAGGGGGTTTTTTAACCGTGGAATGTGATTCATTCTGCCCTTGAGCCACAGTTTTCTAGGCTATGTCACCCTGCCTTTATCTAGAGCATGGCATGGCCACCCAAGTGCAAGTGGGAGCATGGAGAGTTATGTTGGTTTTTAGAGGTGTTGCTTCACTCTTTACCTTTTCTCCCCACTACTTGCTGACTCCCTGATAAAGTAAATATTTATGAAAAGTATCTGGAGAAGAAACCCATGAGCCACCATGAGACTTTATTGTGATCATACCATCTCAACGTGACTTGATTGAATCCTTCTCCTTTACATGTTTAAATTTCTGTTTGTTAATCAGACTTGAACTGAAATGCTGCAATTTTACTTTTCACTTGATGCTCAGGGTTCTCCTGTTTACCTGGTTTTTAGTGGATGACAGTGTCAAATAATGGGTCAAATTCTTCTGGCAATTTTATAAGTTAAGAGTACTTCTGTAGCTTAATAATGTTTCATCAGGATAACCTAGGATGTATTTAAAAATGTTTGACCTTTTAAAAAAACCTGAGAAATTTCATTTTGTGTGGAAATAAACATTGCTTTGCTCTAACTGGAACACCATATTAATTGTTCTGCACATTTCTAACATTCCATTTCATGCTGACTTCCCTGATACAATCAACCTGCCTGCAAGTGTAACAGCTGAGGAAAAAGTGATTTTATTTGAGGAAAGGATGGAGAGGCTTCAGGAGGTTTGAGAGATCTAAAGGATGGAAAGCACAAGGCCCACTTTGAGAATTCAGATACCTTTGCCTGAGAGGTGCCTTAGTGAACTCTGCATCCTTGCAACCTGCTATAGAATAAAGCCTGTGGGGCCAGTGAGAGGGTATCAGAAACTGAGGGATGTTGTGTGGCTAGTATTGGTACTAAAGACAGATTTTTATTCACCTCAATAACCTGGGGCATCCTTCCATTTTTGTTAGAGAAGAGGAAATAATCTTGATTCTAAAATTCTGAGAAACAGGGACCATGCCTTGCTAAAAAATAAAATTATATTCTAATTTCCCTGTAAAATTCTCAACTGTCAATTGTTTGGGATTAATTCTCAGTCTCCTTGATTTTTCTCTATGACAATGGCTTGACAATTTTAAAAATTTGAGTTCAGGAATCTACGGAATGATTGAGGAGGAGAAAATTCTTCTTGGGTGGCAAGAGTCCAAGATAATTGCATCCCTCAAGTCCCACTTGCTCAAAAAATCAACAGAAACAACAACAACCAAAAAAAACCAAAAACAAAACCACCGAACAAACTCAAAAAAACCCCCAAAAAGTGAGTTTTGTGAATAAAATTCACAAATTCACAAAAAGTGAATACAAGTTAGGTATTGGGTCACAGTAGATGGGGATTGACATTTTGCCAAGTGCTCTTGTTAGCTCAGCAGAAACACGAGTGTATTCCTAGATTGATTTGTGTCCAATTCATGTACCTGGACATTGGGAGATTCTGATAAGAGAGAATCTGGACTATGCTGTCAGGAAAGAGACATGTTCCTGGCAGCAAAAATGGAAGAAATCTTTTGATTTTTCATGTTCATGGCTGAACTAGAGGCATTTGGGAGGAGATGACTTGGAATCTTGCACTGTCTCAAGGGATCAACAGTTGTGTTTATACTGTGTATGCATCTTTGGAGCACATTTTCATCCACTTCAGTGTTCAACGTGATGCCCTGTAGCCAGTCCTTGCTATGCACTGGAAAATAGAGGGCTCTCTAAGAACGTCATGGTAAATTCTACAGACTCTCCTTCCCCTAAAAAAGGCAAATTCACTGCTTTGCACTTCTTTCCCTCTGCCTTTTGTGCCCCCTGAATCAAGATTTTTAATGTGAGGCATCTTCCCCTGAACGAGGAAGGAAGGTCCCAACTGTGAATGCCTTGTTTGCAAAGCACCCTGGGGCTCGTGCAGCTCTCTGGGTGTGCCCTGTGTTGAGAACTGGTGATGAAAAGAGCTTTTGAAGGGCTCAAATGGGGCAGAAGGGAGACAATCAAAATATTGCCATGGAAGTTTCAAAGATGATTGAGGGGTATAGTAATGAGAAACAAGCCAGAGATGATCTATGCAAAAGGTTTTTAATTGAACGCTCTAGTCAACGAATTATTTGTTTCAGCATCAGAACCATGAAGAACAAAACTCTTGAAAGAGAAGATGTCAGGGAGGAATGGCATGAGGGTTGGCTTTGGGCGGCAGCTCAGACGGCTGGATCTTGGTTCAAGAAAGGTAAAGTTTTCAGACCTGTCCATTGCCACGGCAGTACTTCAGCTCTACAAGTCTCAAGACATCAAGTGCAATGCATGATTGTTGATTGTATTGGGGTCCTTTAAAAAAACAAACAAAAAAATTACAATTAGTTCATGGGTAAGATATTCTTAGGTATCGAGAGGAGCTCATTTTTGTTACTTGAAGTGAACTAGGTTGTCCATAATTGCTGTATAGAAATAATTTAATAGACGAAGGATATTATTGAAGTCATGAGACAACACTGGGTCTATAATACAGAAATGAGAGAACAATGGTGCTTAGAGCTACTCTTTCTCTTAGCGTAGACATTGCAGAGGATGTCAGTGTGTAAAATCCTAGGCATTGAGTTAAGCCACCTTAAATTTCACAGAAAGAGGTAGTAACGATATAGATCAGGTAATTTTTGGCGGCTGTGTCTCAATGTTGTT
This sequence comes from Coloeus monedula, assembly GCF_965178545.1. Lineage (NCBI taxonomy): Eukaryota > Metazoa > Chordata > Aves > Passeriformes > Corvidae > Coloeus > Coloeus monedula. Next base: position 4,445,270 of record NC_138808.1, on the reverse strand, counting down.
TCAGTCCTGATCTGCAGAGATACCAAACCCTTTGTGCAACTGCTGCAGCCCTTGGTTTGTGTGCACCTCAAGGTGCAAGAGCAGCAATTGTGCCTTGGTCATTAGCCAAGAGGAGAAAAAGCCAGGTCAGTAACACTCAGAATGCCCATGCTTGCACTCACCGTGAACTTCGTAAGCCATGTAGGTGGTGAGTCCGCTGCACATAGTGGCAATGGTTGCTCCGTAGGAGTTGAGGTTGTTGACCAATCCATTGGTGACAAAGGTGATGTGCTTGGTAGGTCTTCCAAAACCGATCAGGTTCTAAAGATCAAATAGCAGCATTGAGCAAGCTCAGTGCTGGGATCTGGTTCCTGCTAGGCCTATTCCTAGGTCTGGAATGAGGACTCGGGGCTGGCTGTTTGAGTCCCAACTGCCTTTAGGGACACCTTTCCATCCCCTTGGGGCCTGTGGGAGCACTAGCAAGCCTTGAAGGCAGCTGCAAAGGCAGAGCTCGTTCTAAGGGAGTCAAGATGCAGGGAGCCTGAGGGGAAGTGGCAGCACAAGGAAAGCGCTGAAGAGGAGAAGAGGAGTGTGGCCGCTCTGTGTAGCCAGTGCTGGGCTCCTTGCAAAGCATTTGCTCAGTCCCTGCCCTCGGCCCTCAGAGGCACTCGGGCTGTTGGCTGGAAGGCCAGCAGCAGAAGTGTCTTGCTGCAGCCCGTTCTAAACGGGAGCCAAAGAGGGCAGCAGCAAGCCCGGGCAGATCCATTTGCTCTCGGACTATTTGCAGGTGGTGCTTAAGACCTCTCTGAGAGCCCTGGCTGCTCTAGCGGGACGAGTCTTTCTGAACGGCTCTCGCGGCGTTGTTTCAAAGGAATTGCCACTCTCTTTTCCTCCTGGAGTGCTTTGTGGCCTGGCCCAATTCCCTGGCTGCTGGTGTTCCCTCGCACGCCCTCAGCTTCCCTCTGATCTCTAGCTCCTTCCTCAGCTAGGGCCACAGGCCTCCTGTTGTGGCTCCTCGCAGGAATGTGGGAGAAAGGCTGTGGAATAGGGAGACGCTCTCTCGCGCCCCAAAGAAAAGGGAGTCTGGCCAAGCGCAGCTGCAAGGCCAAGTTCTGAGCTGACCAATGCAGTTTGGTACTGAAAAGTCTGCAAAGGATTTAGAGATCTTGGCATGCCAAGAGAATTAGGGCCCTGGGAAGGGCTCCTCAGAGCAAGGGTTTGTCCAGCAAGCTGCAGAGCTCAAGGTTCTCAGAGAAAGCGGAGCTGGGGGAGGGAACGATGCAGCCCCTTTCTTCTTTTGGCAAAGCATTCCTACAACAAATTTCCAATCTACACTACTGTTGAGAGAAAGGAAACCCTGCCACTAGTGACAACCTAATCGTTTCCATAAAGAAAAAGCACATGAAGAAACGGCCCGCTGATCTCCAGTGTTTGGACAGGGTTGGCAGTGAGGCTGTGATTGTTACTTATATAGGCTTTCAGAATCGTAGACTGTGATGAAAGGGTTTTTGAAAGCTGAGTGCACAGTGCTTCCTTCTCACTGGGGAGCAAGGAGTTGAGGTTAGCTTCAGGAGGATGCACTTTAGGACTTGGAAGCCACGAACTACAGCTAAAGCTGAATATTTTTGCTTATGCTTTCACTGATAAGACTAATGGTTTTCTTCTCCCTTCTCGGTGTTCTTGCTCTTTAAAGCCTTGATTTTTTTAAGGACTCAGTTCTGAGTCTTCAGTGGAAGCCAGTGCCTACCAATGGTGAGTATGCTAAATGATGATATAATTTTTAAAATGTCTGTGCTAATTTAGTGGGCAGAGTTCATGTTAACATGGTACTTAGTTATTTGAAAAGGTTTTGAGAGATGATTGTAAATTTTCCAGGTTATTGGCATATTTGTTCTTAATCAAATACACCTCACCCAAAGAAATTAATTTTTTTAGCATGCAAGGACAAATCTGCACTCTTGGGTCATCAGAGAGTATTAACAAGAGATCAGTATAAATACTCATTGCAAACAACATAAAAATTACCCAGGATATCTACAACATTAATTAAACATGAGAAACCTTCACTAAAAGCATCTTAAAGAAAATATTCTTATTTTTGAAACTTTTAAAATAGAATATAATTCAAAATAAATTGAAGTGCATATAAACAGTGTGATCTCAATCACCTCTAAACACCTGATAGTTTAAAAGGCTTTGAAAAGAACAGTCTTCCACACCTGTTTCCTTTCAAATACTGTGCAACATTCCTAATAATTCCTCCATTAAATTCTTACCCTCTTCTCTGCAGCCACTCTGACAACTGCAGCAAAGGTGGGCATCTCACTCCTGTTCATGATGGAAATGTAGCAGGTTCTCTCTTGCATCACTTTTGTTGCAATGACACCCTGAAAAATAAAATTATTGAGCACTCACAATTCAATTTTTTCCACCTGTTAACACTGGAATAAAGTTTGGATTGAAACAATAACAAACGCCAACAGTTTCTACCCCATATCATGGACTCCACACTTTAGGATAAGGAGAGCAAGCCCTGTCCCTAAGTCAGCTGTACCAGGAGCCAGTCTCCTCATATACTTTTTGAACAAGCACCCTCCCTGCCACTCACCGTGTTGTAGTTCCAGATGGTTTTCCAGGACAAATGGTTGCTCTTTTGCTCAAAAATTGCCTCTTGTGTTTGACTGTTGATATTCATGCTTTGTGAGACACCAGAGATGGAGATGTGAGAGCTCCCACCAGAGATGGAGATTTGGGAATCTCCGCCAGTAATGATTTGCTGGTTGTTATCCGTCTGCTGAGATTAGAAAACCACATAAAATATTTTAAGACCATGAAAGTAGCTAGTTCAAAGACCAAATATTTACTTTAAATCCCTGCAAAAAAATAACAAGTGCTAGAGTCCAGGGAGAGATGGCAGTGGAGATATATTTTCAAATGATGGACAAACATTTTCAAAAAAAACCAAAATAAAACCTGTGGTGTTGGGCAAAGGCCCTAAGAATTCTTTTCAAGCATTCAGTGAATCATTGCTGCATCTGACAGCTGTCATCTGGTGCCTTCGGAGGTTGATGCGTGCAAGACCACTGGCCGCAGTAAAGCTTGGCTCAAGGTCTTGGATGGAAACCTCTGCTGACCCACGGCTCTGTTTCAGCATCTGCACCCTCGAGCAGGAAGCTCTCAAAAGAGGAGATGCCAGGCCAGAAGGGCATCAGGCTTGGCTTTGGGCAGCAGCTCTGGAGCCCCCCCATTTGATTCAAGAAAGGTAAGGGCTAAGGTTTTCTCACCGGGAAAGGTCCAGTCCAATTGCCATTCCATCCGCCAGTCCAATTGCCTTGCCAACCGCCAGTCCAATTGTCATTCCAACCACCATTCCAATTGCCATTGCCATTGCCATTGCAGTACTTCAGCTCAACAACTCTCAGGACATCGAGGGTAATGCATGATGCCAAGTTCACCTGGGGTCCTTGGAAAGCTAGAAAAGAAAAGACAAAACCCCATGAGCTGAAAGACCTTGGTTGCCTTTCTGCAGGAGGGTGCTGGTGTTGCTCAGAGCCAGGCAGGTTCTGAAGGATTGCTGCACTAGGAATGTTTGAGCTGTATGAGGGACAGCTTCCCTTGGAGAGCCCAAAGAGCACCAGCTCTGTGGCTCAGCAAGGAATGCCCACAAAGACGTGCTCTTGAAACCCCTTTGGCATTTCCTGTGCGGAAATCGGGGCTCTATGGCACTCGCTCCTGGGAATGCCGATGGCTGGGCATTACACGGTGAGGCTGCTGGCAGTTCACGGGCCCAGGCATATGGGCTGTGATGTTCTGCAAGAATCCTACCAAGTGCAGGTCATTAAAGCCCTGGGGAATGCAACTGCTGCCACTGAGAAAAACCTCGAGGGATTGAAGCCCCTTGGCTTAGTGTTGTGAAGCACCGGGGTTTGGTGGCTGCCTGGATCACCCTTGTCAGCAAGCTCTGACCTGAAGGACAGCGGTTCTTAGAATGACCCATTTTCTTGACTGGGCATTACAGGGGAGCTCAGTGTGGGTTGAAACACTCCGGGCCCAAATCTAAGCCCCCTTAAGCTTTGTGGAAAGCAGCTGTAAGGGTTTGGTTTGGGTCATTTCTGGGGGCTGTGACACCACCCTGTTGCAGTCCTGATCTGCAGAGATGCCAAACCCTTTGTGCAACTGCTGCAGCCCTTGGTTTGTGTGCACCTCAAGGTGCAAGAGCAGCAATTGTGCCTTGGTCATTCGCCAAGAGGAGAAAAGGCCAGGTCAGTAACACTCAGAATGCCCATGCTTGCACTCACCGTGAACTTCGTAAGCCATGTAGGTGGTGAGTCCGCTGCACATAGTGGCAATGGTTGCTCCGTAGGAGTTGAGGTTGTTGACCAATCCATTGGTGACAAAGGTGATGTGCTTGGTAGGTCTTCCAAAACCGATCAGGTTCTAAAGATCAAATAGCAGCATTGAGCAAGCTCAGTGCTGGGATCTGGTTCCTGCTAGGCCTATTCCTAGGTCTGGAATGAGGACTCGGGGCTGGCTGTTTGAGTCCCAACTGCCTTTAGGGACACCTTTCCATCCCCTTGGGGCCTGTGGGAGCACTAGCAAGCCTTGAAGGCAGCTGCAAAGGCAGAGCTCGTTCTAAGGGAGTCAAGGTGCAGGGAGCCCGAGGGGAAGTGGCAGCGCAAGGAAAGCGCTGAAGAGGAGAAGAGGAGTGTGGCCACTCTGTGTAGCCAGTGCTGGGCTCCTTGCAAAGCATTTGCTCAGTCCCTGCCCTCGGCCCTCAGAGGCACTCGGGCTGTCGGCTGGAAGGCCGGCGGCAGAAGTGTCTTGCTGCAGCCCGTTCTAAACGGGAGCCAAAGAGGGCAGCAGCAAGCCCGGGCAGATCCATTTGCTCTCGGACTATTTGCAGGTGGTGCTTAAGACCTCTCTGAGAGCCCTGGCTGCTCTAGCGGGACGAGTCTTTCTGAACGGCTCTCGCGGCGTTGTTTCAAAGGAATTGCCACTCTCTTTTCCTCCTGGAGTGCTTTGTGGCCTGGCCCAATTCCCTGGCTGCTGGTGTTCCCTCACACGCCCTCTCAAGGTTCTCAGAGAAAGCGGAGCTGGGGGAGGGAACGATGCAGCCCCTTTCTTCTTTTAGCAAAGCATTCCTACAACAAATTTCCAATCTACACTACTGTTGAGAGAAAGGAAACCCTGCCACTAGTGACAACCTAATCGTTTCCATAAAGAAAAAGCACATGAAGAAACGGCCCGCTGATCCCCAGGGCCAGGAAGCTGCTACTCCTTAGGAATCTTACCCTGCTCTCTTGTGCCAGGCGGGCCAGATTATCAAAGCTGGGCATCTCGTATCTGTTCATGACGGAAATGTAGCAGGCGTTCTGTTGCGTGACTTTGGTTGCAATGACGCCCTGTAAAATCAAGTCATTGAGCACTCAAAATTTACATTTTCCAACTGTTATCATTGGGATGAAGTCGGGATGGAAACTGTAACAAATGCTGAGAGTTTCTACCCCACATCGTGGACTCCAATCATTCAGAATACAGAAACAAGTCCCGTTCCTGGGCCAGCTGGAGCAGGAGCCAGTCTCCTCGTCCGCTTTGTGAACGAGCAGCCCCCCTGCCACTCACCGTGTTGTAGTTCCAGATGGTTTTCCAGGAGCCGCTGATGCTGTTTTGCTCAATGACTGCCACACGCCATTGCCTGTTGATGATCACAATTTGGGACTGGCCACCAAGGATGACTTGCGTGTTGTTGCCTGGGATGCCGGGAATCTGCTGAGACTGAAAAGCCAAGGGAAAGAAGACGTTTGGCCTTTGAAGGGAGACGGTGATGTCCCCAAAGCTTTAGAAAAATCCCTGCTACAATAGAAGAAGTGCTGGCCCCAGGACAGTGCCGGCACTGCCCTCTTTCTTTTCCAAAGGACCCAGAATCAAGGCTGTGCTGTTGGGCAAAGGCCCTAAGAATTCTTTTCAAGCATTCAGTGAATCATTGCTGCATCTGACAGCTGTCATCTGGTGCCTTCGGAGGTTGATGCGTGCAAGACCACTGGCCGCAGTAAAGCCTGGCTCAAGGTCTTGGATGGAAACCTCTGCTGACCCACGGCTCTGTTTCAGCATCTGCACCCTTGAGCAGGAAGCTCTCGAAAGAGGAGATGCCAGGCCAGAAGGGCATCAGGCTTGGCTTTGGGCAGCAGCTCTGGAGCCCCCCCATTTGATTCAAGAAAGGTAAGGGCTAAGGTTTTCTCACCGGGAAAGGTCCAGTCCAATTGCCATTCCATCCGCCAGTCCAATTGCCTTGCCAATCGCCAGTCCAATTGTCATTCCAACCACCATTCCAATTGCCATTGCCATTGCCATTGCAGTACTTCAGCTCAACAACTCTCAGGACATCGAGGGTAATGCATGATGCCAAGTTCACCTGGGGTCCTTGGAAAGCTAGAAAAGACAAAACCCCATGAGCTGAAAGACCTTGGTTGCCTTTCTGCAGGAGGGTGCTGGTGTTGCTCAGAGCCAGGCAGGTTCTGAAGGATTGCTGCACTAGGAATGTTTGAGCTGTATGAGGGACAGCTTCCCTTGGAGAGCCCAAAGAGCACCAGCTCTGTGGCTCAGCAAGGAATGCCCACAAAGACGTGCTCTTGAAACCCCTTTGGCATTTCCCGTGCGGAAATCGGGGCTCTATGGCACTCGCTCCTGGGAATGCCGATGGCTGGGCATTACACGGTGAGGCTGCTGGCAGTTCACGGGCCCAGGCATATGGGCTGTGACGTTCTGCAAGAATCCTACCAAGTGCAGGTCATTAAAGCCCTGGGGAATGCAACTGCTGCCACTGAGAAAAACCTCGAGGGATTGAAGCCCCTTGGCTTAGTGTTGTGAAGCACCGGGGTTTGGTGGCTGCCTGGATCACCCTCACCAGCAAGCTCTGACCTGAAGGACAGCGGTTCTTAGAATGACCCATTTTCTTGTCTGGGCATTACAGGGGAGCTCAGTGTGGGTTGAAACACTCTGGGCCCAAATCTAAGCCCCCTTAAGCTTTGTGGAAAGCAGCTGTAAGGGTTTGGTTTGGGTCATTTCTGGGGGCTGTGACACCACCCTGTTGCAGTCCTGATCTGCAGAGATGCCAAACCCTTTGTGCAACTGCTGCAGCCCTTGGTTTGTGTGCACCTCAAGGTGCAAGAGCAGCAATTGTGCCTTGGTCATTCACCAGGAGGAGAAAAGGCCAGGTCAGTAACACTCAGAATGCCCATGCTTGCACTCACCGCGAACTTCGTAAGCCATGTAGGTGGTGAGTCCGCTGCACATAGCGGCAATGGTTGCTCCGTAGGAGTTGAGGTTGTTGACCAATCCATTGGTGACAAAGGTGATGTGCTTGGTAGGTCTTCCAAAACCGATCAGGTTCTAAAGATCAAATAGCAGCATTGAGCAAGCTCAGTGCTGGGATCTGGTTCCTGCTAGGCCTATTCCTAGGTCTGGAATGAGGACTCGGGGCTGGCTGTTTGAGTCCCAACTGCCTTTAGGGACACCTTTCCATCCCCTTGGGGCCTGTGGGAGCACTAGCAAGCCTTGAAGGCAGCTGCAAAGGCAGAGCTCGTTCTAAGGGAGTCAAGATGCAGGGAGCCCGAGGGGAAGTGGCAGCGCAAGGAAAGCGCTGAAGAGGAGAAGAGGAGTGTGGCCGCTCTGTGTAGCCAGTGCTGGGCTCCTTGCAAAGCATTTGCTCAGTCCCTGCCCTCGGCCCTCAGAGGCACTCGGGCTGTCGGCTGGAAGGCCAGCAGCAGAAGTGTCTTGCTGCAGCCCGTTCTAAACGGGAGCCAAAGAGGGCAGCAGCAAGCCTGGGCAGATCCATTTGCTCTCGGACTATTTGCAGGTGGTGCTTAAGACCTCTCTGAGAGCCCTGGCTGCTCTAGCGGGATGAGTCTTTCTGAACGGCTCTCGCGGCGTTGTTTCAAAGGAATTGCCACTCTCTTTTCCTCCTGGAGTGCTTTGTGGCCTGGCCCAATTCCCTGGCTGCTGGTGTTCCCTCACACGCCCTCTCAAGGTTCTCAGAGAAAGCGGAGCTGGGGGAGGGAACGATGCAGCCCCTTTCTTCTTTTAGCAAAGCATTCCTACAACAAATTTCCAATCTACACTACTGTTGAGAGAAAGGAAACCCTGCCACTAGTGACAACCTAATCGTTTCCATAAAGAAAAAGCACATGAAGAAACGGCCCACTGATCCCCAGGGCCAGGAAGCTGCTACTCCTTAGGAATCTTACCCTGCTCTCTTGTGCCAGGCGGGCCAGATTATCAAAGCTGGGCATCTCGTATCTGTTCATGACGGAAATGTAGCAGGCGTTCTGTTGCGTGACTTTGGTTGCAATGACGCCCTGTAAAATCAAGTCATTGAGCACTCAAAATTTACATTTTCCAACTGTTATCATTGGGATGAAGTCGGGATGGAAACTGTAACAAATGCTGAGAGTTTCTACCCCACATCGTGGACTCCAATCATTCAGAATACAGAAACAAGTCCCGTTCCTGGGCCAGCTGGAGCAGGAGCCAGTCTCCTCGTCCGCTTTGTGAACGAGCAGCCCCCCTGCCACTCACCGTGTTGTAGTTCCAGATGGTTTTCCAGGACCCGCTGATGCTGTTTTGCTCAATGACTGCCACACGCCATTGCCTGTTGATGATCACAATTTGGGACTGGCCACCAATGATGACTTGTGTGTTGTTGCCTGGGATGTTGCCTGGGATGCCGGGAATCTGCTGAGACTGAAAAGCCAAGGGAAAGAAGATGTTTGGCCTTTGAAGGGAGACAGTGATGTCCCCAAAGCTTTAGAAAAATCCCTGCTACAATAGAAGTGCTGCCCCAGGACAGTGCCGGCACTGCCCTCTTTCTTTTCCAAAGGAGCCAGAATCAAGGCTGTGCTGTTGGGCAAAGGCCCTAAGAATTCTTTTCAAGCATTCAGTGAATCATTGCTGCATCTGACAGCTGTCATCTGGTGCCTTCGGAGGTTGATGCGTGCAAGACCACTGGCCGCAGTAAAGCCTGGCTCAAGGTCTTGGATGGAAGCCTCTGCTGACCCACGGCTCTGTTTCAGCATCTGCACCCTTGAGCAGGAAGCTCTCGAAAGAGGAGATGCCAGGCCAGAAGGCCATCAGGCTTGGCTTTGGGCAGCAGCTCTGGAGCCCCCCCATTTGATTCAAGAAAGGTAAGGGCTAAGGTTTTCTCACCGGGAAAGGTCCAGTCCAATTGCCATTCCATCCGCCAGTCCAATTGCCTTGCCAACCGCCAGTCCAATTGTCATTCCAACCACCATTCCAATTGCCATTGCCATTGCCATTGCAGTACTTCAGCTCAACAACTCTCAGGACATCGAGGGTAATGCATGATGCCAAGTTCACCTGGGGTCCTTGGAAAGCTAGAAAAGAAAAGACAAAACCCCATGAGCTGAAAGACCTTGGTTGCCTTTCTGCAGGAGGGTGCTGGTGTTGCTCAGAGCCAGGCAGGTTCTGAAGGATTGCTGCACTAGGAATGTTTGAGCTGTATGAGGGACAGATTCCCTTGGAGAGCCCAAAGAGCACCAGCTCTGTGGCTCAGCAAGGAATGCCCACAAAGACGTGCTCTTGAAACCCCTTTGGCATTTCCCGTGCGGAAATCGGGGCTCTATGGCACTCGCTCCTGGGAATGCCGATGGCTGGGCATTACACGGTGAGGCTGCTGGCAGTTCACGGGCCCAGGCATATGGGCTGTGACGTTCTGCAAGAATCCTACCAAGTGCAGGTCATTAAAGCCCTGGGGAATGCGACTGCTGCCACTGAGAAAAACCTCGAGGGATTGAAGCCCCTTGGCTTAGTGTTGTGAAGCACCGGGGTTTGGTGGCTGCCTGGATCACCCTCGTCAGCAAGCTCTGACCTGAAGGACAGCGGTTCTTAGAATGACCCATTTTCTTGTCTGGGCATTACAGGGGAGCTCAGTGTGGGTTGAAACACTCCGGGCCCAAATCTAAGCCCCCTTAAGCTTTATGGAAAGCAGCTGTAAGGGTTTGGTTTGGGTCATTTCTGGGGGCTGTGACACCACCCTGTTGCAGTCCTGATCTGCAGAGATGCCAAACCCTTTGTGCAACTGCTGCAGCCCTTGGTTTGTGTGCACCTCAAGGTGCAAGAGCAGCAATTGTGCCTTGGTCATTCACCAGGAGGAGAAAAAGCCAGGTCAGTAACACTCAGAATGCCCAGGCTTTCACTCACCGTGAACTTCGTAAGCCATGTAGGTGGTGAGTCCGCTGCACATAGCGGCAATGGTTGCTCCGTAGGAGTTGAGGTTGTTGACCAATCCATTGGTGACAAAGGTGATGTGCTTGGTAGGTCTTCCAAAACCGATCAGGTTCTAAAGATCAAATAGCAGCATTGAGCAAGCTCAGTGCTGGGATCTGGTTCCTGCTAGGCCTATTCCTAGGTCTGGAATGAGGACTCGGGGCTGGCTGTTTGAGTCCCAACTGCCTTTAGGGACACCTTTCCATCCCCTTGGGGCCTGTGGGAGCACTAGCAAGCCTTGAAGGCAGCTGCAAAGGCAGAGCTCGTTCTAAGGGAGTCAAGGTGTAGGGAGCCTGAGGGGAAATGGCAGCGCAAGGAAAGCGCTGAAGAGAAGAAGAGGAGTGTGGCCACTCTGTGTAGCCAGTGCTGGGCTCCTTGCAAAGCATTTGCTCAGTCCCTGCCCTCGGCCCTCAGAGGCACTCGGGCTGTCGGCTGGAAGGCCAGCAGCAGAAGTGTCTTGCTGCAGCCCGTTCTAAACGGGAGCCAAAGAGGGCAGCAGCAAGCCCGGGCAGATCCATTTGCTCTCGGACTATTTGCAGGTGGTGCTTAAGACCTCTCTGAGAGCCCTGGCTGCTCTAGCGGGACGAGTCTTTCTGAACGGCTCTCGCGGCGTTGTTTCAAAGGAATTGCCACTCTCTTTTCCTCCTGGAGTGCTTTGTGGCCTGGCCCAATTCCCTGGCTGCTGGTGTTCCCTCACACGCCCTCTCAAGGTTCTCAGAGAAAGCGGAGCTGGGGGAGGGAACGATGCAGCCCCTTTCTTCTTTTGGCAAAGCATTCCTACAACAAATTTCCAATCTACACTACTGTTGAGAGAAAGGAAACCCTGCCACTAGTGACAACCTAATCGTTTCCATAAAGAAAAAGCACATGAAGGAGCGGCCTGCTGATCCCCAGGGTCAGGAAGCTGCTACTCCTTAGGAATCTTACCCTGCTCTCTTGTGCCAGGCGGGCCAGATTATCAAAGCTGGGCATCTCGTATCTGTTCATGACGGAAATGTAGCAGGCGTTCTGTTGCGTGACTTTGGTTGCAATGACGCCCTGTAAAATCAAGTCATTGAGCACTCAAAATTTACATTTTCCAACTGTTATCATTGGGATGAAGTCGGGATGGAAACCGTAACAAATGCTGAGAGTTTCTACCCCACATCGTGGACTCCAATCATTCAGAATACAGAAACAAGTCCCGTTCCTGGGCCAGCTGGAGCAGGAGCCAGTCTCCTCGTCCGCTTTGTGAACGAGCAGCCCCCCTGCCACTCACCGTGTTGTAGTTCCAGATGGTTTTCCAGGACCCGCTGATGCTGTTTTGCTCAATGACTGCCACACGCCATTGCCTGTTGATGATCACAATTTGGGACTGGCCACCAAGGATGACTTGCGTGTTGTTGCCTGGGATGCCGGGAATCTGCTGAGACTGAAAAGCCAAGAGAAAGAAGACGTTTGGCCTTTGAAGGGAGACGGTGATGTCCCCAAAGCTTCAGAAAAATCCCTGCTACAATAGAAGAAGTGCTGGCCCCAGGACAGTGCCGGCACTGCCCTCTTTCTTTTCCAAAGGATCCAGAATCAAGGCTGTGCTGTTGGGCAAAGGCCCTAAGAATTCTTTTCAAGCATTCAGTGAATCATTGCTGCATCTGACAGCTGTCATCTGGTGCCTTCGGAGGTTGATGCGTGCAAGACCACTGGCCGCAGTAAAGCCTGGCTCAAGGTCTTGGATGGAAGCCTCTGCTGACCCACGGCTCTGTTTCAGCATCTGCACCCTTGAGCAGGAAGCTCTCGAAAGAGGAGATGCCAGGCCAGAAGGCCATCAGGCTTGGCTTTGGGCAGCAGCTCTGGAGCCCCCCCATTTGATTCAAGAAAGGTAAGGGCTAAGGTTTTCTCACCGGGAAAGGTCCAGTCCAATTGCCATTCCATCCGCCAGTCCAATTGCCTTGCCAACCGCCAGTCCAATTGTCATTCCAACCACCATTCCAATTGCCATTGCCATTGCCATTGCAGTACTTCAGCTCAACAACTCTCAGGACATCGAGGGTAATGCATGATGCCAAGTTCACCTGGGGTCCTTGGAAAGCTAGAAAAGAAAAGACAAAACCCCATGAGCTGAAAGACCTTGGTTGCCTTTCTGCAGGAGGGTGCTGGTGTTGCTCAGAGCCAGGCAGGTTCTGAAGGATTGCTGCACTAGGAATGTTTGAGCTGTATGAGGGACAGCTTCCCTTGGAGAGCCCAAAGAGCACCAGCTCTGTGGCTCAGCAAGGAATGCCCACAAAGACGTGCTCTTGAAACCCCTTTGGCATTTCCCGTGCGGAAATCGGGGCTCTATGGCACTCGCTCCTGGGAATGCCGATGGCTGGGCATTACACGGTGAGGCTGCTGGCAGTTCACGGGCCCAGGCATATGGGCTGTGACGTTCTGCAAGAATCCTACCAAGTGCAGGTCATTAAAGCCCTGGGGAATGCGACTGCTGCCACTGAGAAAAACCTCGAGGGATTGAAGCCCCTTGGCTTAGTGTTGTGAAGCACCGGGGTTTGGTGGCTGCCTGGATCACCCTCGTCAGCAAGCTCTGACCTGAAGGACAGCGGTTCTTAGAATGACCCATTTTCTTGTCTGGGCATTACAGGGGAGCTCAGTGTGGGTTGAAACACTCTGGGCCCAAATCTAAGCCCCCTTAAGCTTTGTGGAAAGCAGCTGTAAGGGTTTGGTTTGGGTCATTTCTGGGGGCTGTGACACCACCCTGTTGCAGTCCTGATCTGCAGAGATGCCAAACCCTTTGTGCAACTGCTGCAGCCCTTGGTTTGTGTGCACCTCAAGGTGCAAGAGCAGCAATTGTGCCTTGGTCATTCACCAGGAGGAGAAAAAGCCAGGTCAGTAACACTCAGAATGCCCAGGCTTTCACTCACCGTGAACTTCGTAAGCCATGTAGGTGGTGAGTCCGCTGCACATAGTGGCAATGGTTGCTCCGTAGGAGTTGAGGTTGTTGACCAATCCATTGGTGACAAAGGTGATGTGCTTGGTAGGTCTTCCAAAACCGATCAGGTTCTAAAGATCAAATAGCAGCATTGAGCAAGCTCAGTGCTGGGATCTGGTTCCTGCTAGGCCTATTCCTAGGTCTGGAATGAGGACTCGGGGCTGGCTGTTTGAGTCCCAACTGCCTTTAGGGACACCTTTCCATCCCCTTGGGGCCTGTGGGAGCACTAGCAAGCCTTGAAGGCAGCTGCAAAGGCAGAGCTCGTTCTAAGGGAGTCAAGGTGTAGGGAGCCTGAGGGGAAATGGCAGCGCAAGGAAAGCGCTGAAGAGAAGAAGAGGAGTGTGGCCACTCTGTGTAGCCAGTGCTGGGCTCCTTGCAAAGCATTTGCTCAGTCCCTGCCCTCGGCCCTCAGAGGCACTCGGGCTGTCGGCTGGAAGGCCAGCAGCAGAAGTGTCTTGCTGCAGCCCGTTCTAAACGGGAGCCAAAGAGGGCAGCAGCAAGCCCGGGCAGATCCATTTGCTCTCGGACTATTTGCAGGTGGTGCTTAAGACCTCTCTGAGAGCCCTGGCTGCTCTAGCGGGACGAGTCTTTCTGAACGGCTCTCGCGGCGTTGTTTCAAAGGAATTGCCACTCTCTTTTCCTCCTGGAGTGCTTTGTGGCCTGGCCCAATTCCCTGGCTGCTGGTGTTCCCTCACACGCCCTCTCAAGGTTCTCAGAGAAAGCGGAGCTGGGGGAGGGAACGATGCAGCCCCTTTCTTCTTTTGGCAAAGCATTCCTACAACAAATTTCCAATCTACACTACTGTTGAGAGAAAGGAAACCCTGCCACTAGTGACAACCTAATCGTTTCCATAAAGAAAAAGCACATGAAGGAGCGGCCTGCTGATCCCCAGGGTCAGGAAGCTGCTACTCCTTAGGAATCTTACCCTGCTCTCTTGTGCCAGGCGGGCCAGATTATCAAAGCTGGGCATCTCGTATCTGTTCATGACGGAAATGTAGCAGGCGTTCTGTTGCGTGACTTTGGTTGCAATGACGCCCTGTAAAATCAAGTCATTGAGCACTCAAAATTTACATTTTCCAACTGTTATCATTGGGATGAAGTCGGGATGGAAACCGTAACAAATGCTGAGAGTTTCTACCCCACATCGTGGACTCCAATCATTCAGAATACAGAAACAAGTCCCGTTCCTGGGCCAGCTGGAGCAGGAGCCAGTCTCCTCGTCCGCTTTGTGAACGAGCAGCCCCCCTGCCACTCACCGTGTTGTAGTTCCAGATGGTTTTCCAGGACCCGCTGATGCTGTTTTGCTCAATGACTGCCACACGCCATTGCCTGTTGATGATCACAATTTGGGACTGGCCACCAATGATGACTTGTGTGTTGTTGCCTGGGATGTTGCCTGGGATGCCGGGAATCTGCTGAGACTGAAAAGCCAAGGGAAAGAAGATGTTTGGCCTTTGAAGGGAGACAGTGATGTCCCCAAAGCTTTAGAAAAATCCCTGCTACAATAGAAGTGCTGGCCCCAGGACAGTGCCGGCACTGCCCTCTTTCTTTTCCAAAGGAGCCAGAATCAAGGCTGTGCTGTTGGGCAAAGGCCCTAAGAATTCTTTTCAAGCATTCAGTGAATCATTGCTGCATCTGACAGCTGTCATCTGGTGCCTTCGGAGGTTGATGCGTGCAAGACCACTGGCCGCAGTAAAGCCTGGCTCAAGGTCTTGGATGGAAGCCTCTGCTGACCCACGGCTCTGTTTCAGCATCTGCACCCTTGAGCAGGAAGCTCTCGAAAGAGGAGATGCCAGGCCAGAAGGCCATCAGGCTTGGCTTTGGGCAGCAGCTCTGGAGCCCCCCCATTTGATTCAAGAAAGGTAAGGGCTAAGGTTTTCTCACCGGGAAAGGTCCAGTCCAATTGCCATTCCATCCACCAGTCCAATTGCCTTGCCAACCGCCAGTCCAATTGTCATTCCAACCACCATTCCAATTGCCATTGCCATTGCCATTGCAGTACTTCAGCTCAACAACTCTCAGGACATCGAGGGTAATGCATGATGCCAAGTTCACCTGGGGTCCTTGGAAAGCTAGAAAAGAAAAGACAAAACCCCATGAGCTGAAAGACCTTGGTTGCCTTTCTGCAGGAGGGTGCTGGTGTTGCTCAGAGCCAGGCAGGTTCTGAAGGATTGCTGCACTAGGAATGTTTGAGCTGTATGAGGGACAGATTCCCTTGGAGAGCCCAAAGAGCACCAGCTCTGTGGCTCAGCAAGGAATGCCCACAAAGACGTGCTCTTGAAACCCCTTTGGCATTTCCCGTGCGGAAATCGGGGCTCTATGGCACTCGCTCCTGGGAATGCCGATGGCTGGGCATTACACGGTGAGGCTGCTGGCAGTTCACGGGCCCAGGCATATGGGCTGTGACGTTCTGCAAGAATCCTACCAAGTGCAGGTCATTAAAGCCCTGGGGAATGCGACTGCTGCCACTGAGAAAAACCTCGAGGGATTGAAGCCCCTTGGCTTAGTGTTGTGAAGCACCGGGGTTTGGTGGCTGCCTGGATCACCCTCGTCAGCAAGCTCTGACCTGAAGGACAGCGGTTCTTAGAATGACCCATTTTCTTGTCTGGGCATTACAGGGGAGCTCAGTGTGGGTTGAAACACTCCGGGCCCAAATCTAAGCCCCCTTAAGCTTTATGGAAAGCAGCTGTAAGGGTTTGGTTTGGGTCATTTCTGGGGGCTGTGACACCACCCTGTTGCAGTCCTGATCTGCAGAGATGCCAAACCCTTTGTGCAACTGCTGCAGCCCTTGGTTTGTGTGCACCTCAAGGTGCAAGAGCAGCAATTGTGCCTTGGTCATTCACCAGGAGGAGAAAAAGCCAGGTCAGTAACACTCAGAATGCCCAGGCTTTCACTCACCGTGAACTTCGTAAGCCATGTAGGTGGTGAGTCCGCTGCACATAGCGGCAATGGTTGCTCCGTAGGAGTTGAGGTTGTTGACCAATCCATTGGTGACAAAGGTGATGTGCTTGGTAGGTCTTCCAAAACCGATCAGGTTCTAAAGATCAAATAGCAGCATTGAGCAAGCTCAGTGCTGGGATCTGGTTCCTGCTAGGCCTATTCCTAGGTCTGGAATGAGGACTCGGGGCTGGCTGTTTGAGTCCCAACTGCCTTTAGGGACACCTTTCCATCCCCTTGGGGCCTGTGGGAGCACTAGCAAGCCTTGAAGGCAGCTGCAAAGGCAGAGCTCGTTCTAAGGGAGTCAAGGTGTAGGGAGCCTGAGGGGAAATGGCAGCGCAAGGAAAGCGCTGAAGAGAAGAAGAGGAGTGTGGCCACTCTGTGTAGCCAGTGCTGGGCTCCTTGCAAAGCATTTGCTCAGTCCCTGCCCTCGGCCCTCAGAGGCACTCGGGCTGTCGGCTGGAAGGCCAGCAGCAGAAGTGTCTTGCTGCAGCCCGTTCTAAACGGGAGCCAAAGAGGGCAGCAGCAAGCCCGGGCAGATCCATTTGCTCTCGGACTATTTGCAGGTGGTGCTTAAGACCTCTCTGAGAGCCCTGGCTGCTCTAGCGGGACGAGTCTTTCTGAACGGCTCTCGCGGCGTTGTTTCAAAGGAATTGCCACTCTCTTTTCCTCCTGGAGTGCTTTGTGGCCTGGCCCAATTCCCTGGCTGCTGGTGTTCCCTCACACGCCCTCTCAAGGTTCTCAGAGAAAGCGGAGCTGGGGGAGGGAACGATGCAGCCCCTTTCTTCTTTTGGCAAAGCATTCCTACAACAAATTTCCAATCTACACTACTGTTGAGAGAAAGGAAACCCTGCCACTAGTGACAACCTAATCGTTTCCATAAAGAAAAAGCACATGAAGGAGCGGCCTGCTGATCCCCAGGGTCAGGAAGCTGCTACTCCTTAGGAATCTTACCCTGCTCTCTTGTGCCAGGCGGGCCAGATTATCAAAGCTGGGCATCTCGTATCTGTTCATGACGGAAATGTAGCAGGCGTTCTGTTGCGTGACTTTGGTTGCAATGACGCCCTGTAAAATCAAGTCATTGAGCACTCAAAATTTACATTTTCCAACTGTTATCATTGGGATGAAGTCGGGATGGAAACCGTAACAAATGCTGAGAGTTTCTACCCCACATCGTGGACTCCAATCATTCAGAATACAGAAAC
The DNA here is from genome assembly GCF_965178545.1 of Coloeus monedula. Classification (NCBI taxonomy): domain Eukaryota; kingdom Metazoa; phylum Chordata; class Aves; order Passeriformes; family Corvidae; genus Coloeus; species Coloeus monedula. The sequence continues at coordinate 4,427,909 of NC_138808.1, read as the reverse complement.
AAGTCCCGTTCCTGGGCCAGCTGGAGCAGGAGCCAGTCTCCTCGTCCGCTTTGTGAACGAGCAGCCCCCCTGCCACTCACCGTGTTGTAGTTCCAGATGGTTTTCCAGGAGCCGCTGATGCTGTTTTGCTCAATGACTGCCACACGCCATTGCCTGTTGATGATCACAATTTGGGACTGGCCACCAAGGATGACTTGCGTGTTGTTGCCTGGGATGCCGGGAATCTGCTGAGACTGAAAAGCCAAGAGAAAGAAGACGTTTGGCCTTTGAAGGGAGACGGTGATGTCCCCAAAGCTTCAGAAAAATCCCTGCTACAATAGAAGAAGTGCTGGCCCCAGGACAGTGCCGGCACTGCCCTCTTTCTTTTCCAAAGGATCCAGAATCAAGGCTGTGCTGTTGGGCAAAGGCCCTAAGAATTCTTTTCAAGCATTCAGTGAATCATTGCTGCATCTGACAGCTGTCATCTGGTGCCTTCGGAGGTTGATGCGTGCAAGACCACTGGCCGCAGTAAAGCCTGGCTCAAGGTCTTGGATGGAAGCCTCTGCTGACCCACGGCTCTGTTTCAGCATCTGCACCCTTGAGCAGGAAGCTCTCAAAAGAGGAGATGCCAGGCCAGAAGGCCATCAGGCTTGGCTTTGGGCAGCAGCTCTGGAGCCCCCCCATTTGATTCAAGAAAGGTAAGGGCTAAGGTTTTCTCACCGGGAAAGGTCCAGTCCAATTGCCATTCCATCCGCCAGTCCAATTGCCTTGCCAACCGCCAGTCCAATTGTCATTCCAACCACCATTCCAATTGCCATTGCCATTGCCATTGCAGTACTTCAGCTCAACAACTCTCAGGACATCGAGGGTAATGCATGATGCCAAGTTCACCTGGGGTCCTTGGAAAGCTAGAAAAGAAAAGACAAAACCCCATGAGCTGAAAGACCTTGGTTGCCTTTCTGCAGGAGGGTGCTGGTGTTGCTCAGAGCCAGGCAGGTTCTGAAGGATTGCTGCACTAGGAATGTTTGAGCTGTATGAGGGACAGATTCCCTTGGAGAGCCCAAAGAGCACCAGCTCTGTGGCTCAGCAAGGAATGCCCACAAAGACGTGCTCTTGAAACCCCTTTGGCATTTCCCGTGCGGAAATCGGGGCTCTATGGCACTCGCTCCTGGGAATGCCGATGGCTGGGCATTACACGGTGAGGCTGCTGGCAGTTCACGGGCCCAGGCATATGGGCTGTGACGTTCTGCAAGAATCCTACCAAGTGCAGGTCATTAAAGCCCTGGGGAATGCGACTGCTGCCACTGAGAAAAACCTCGAGGGATTGAAGCCCCTTGGCTTAGTGTTGTGAAGCACCGGGGTTTGGTGGCTGCCTGGATCACCCTCGTCAGCAAGCTCTGACCTGAAGGACAGCGGTTCTTAGAATGACCCATTTTCTTGTCTGGGCATTACAGGGGAGCTCAGTGTGGGTTGAAACACTCCGGGCCCAAATCTAAGCCCCCTTAAGCTTTATGGAAAGCAGCTGTAAGGGTTTGGTTTGGGTCATTTCTGGGGGCTGTGACACCACCCTGTTGCAGTCCTGATCTGCAGAGATGCCAAACCCTTTGTGCAACTGCTGCAGCCCTTGGTTTGTGTGCACCTCAAGGTGCAAGAGCAGCAATTGTGCCTTGGTCATTCGCCAAGAGGGGAAAAGGCCAGGTCAGTAACACTCAGAATGCCCATGCTTGCACTCACCGTGAACTTCGTAAGCCATGTAGGTGGTGAGTCCGCTGCACATAGTGGCAATGGTTGCTCCGTAGGAGTTGAGGTTGTTGACCAATCCATTGGTGACAAAGGTGATGTGCTTGGTAGGTCTTCCAAAACCGATCAGGTTCTAAAGATCAAATAGCAGCATTGAGCAAGCTCAGTGCTGGGATCTGGTTCCTGCTAGGCCTATTCCTAGGTCTGGAATGAGGACTCGGGGCTGGCTGTTTGAGTCCCAACTGCCTTTAGGGACACCTTTCCATCCCCTTGGGGCCTGTGGGAGCACTAGCAAGCCTTGAAGGCAGCTGCAAAGGCAGAGCTCGTTCTAAGGGAGTCAAGGTGCAGGGAGCCCGAGGGGAAGTGGCAGCGCAAGGAAAGCGCTGAAGAGGAGTGTGGCCGCTCTGTGTAGCCAGTGCTGGGCTCCTTGCAAAGCATTTGCTCAGTCCCTGCCCTCGGCCCTCAGAGGCACTCGGGCTGTCGGCTGGAAGGCCAGCAGCAGAAGTGTCTTGCTGCAGCCCGTTCTAAACGGGAGCCAAAGAGGGCAGCAGCAAGCCCGGGCAGATCCATTTGCTCTCGGACTATTTGCAGGTGGTGCTTAAGACCTCTCTGAGAGCCCTGGCTGCTCTAGCGGGACGAGTCTTTCTGAACGGCTCTCGCGGCGTTGTTTCAAAGGAATTGCCACTCTCTTTTCCTCCTGGAGTGCTTTGTGGCCTGGCCCAATTCCCTGGCTGCTGGTGTTCCCTCACACGCCCTCTCAAGGTTCTCAGAGAAAGCGGAGCTGGGGGAGGGAACGATGCAGCCCCTTTCTTCTTTTAGCAAAGCATTCCTACAACAAATTTCCAATCTACACTACTGTTGAGAGAAAGGAAACCCTGCCACTAGTGACAACCTAATCGTTTCCATAAAGAAAAAGCACATGAAGAAACGGCCCGCTGATCCCCAGGGCCAGGAAGCTGCTACTCCTTAGGAATCTTACCCTGCTCTCTTGTGCCAGGCGGGCCAGATTATCAAAGCTGGGCATCTCGTATCTGTTCATGACGGAAATGTAGCAGGCGTTCTGTTGCGTGACTTTGGTTGCAATGACGCCCTGTAAAATCAAGTCATTGAGCACTCAAAATTTACATTTTCCAACTGTTATCATTGGGATGAAGCCGGGATGGAAACCGTAACAAATGCTGAGAGTTTCTACCCCACATCGTGGACTCCAATCATTCAGAATACAGAAACAAGTCCCGTTCCTGGGCCAGCTGGAGCAGGAGCCAGTCTCCTCGTCCGCTTTGTGAACGAGCAGCCCCCCTGCCACTCACCGTGTTGTAGTTCCAGATGGTTTTCCAGGACCCGCTGATGCTGTTTTGCTCAATGACTGCCACACGCCATTGCCTGTTGATGATCACAATTTGGGACTGGCCACCAATGATGACTTGTGTGTTGTTGCCTGGGATGTTGCCTGGGATGCCGGGAATCTGCTGAGACTGAAAAGCCAAGGGAAAGAAGATGTTTGGCCTTTGAAGGGAGACAGTGATGTCCCCAAAGCTTTAGAAAAATCCCTGCTACACTAGAAGAAGTGCTGGCCCCAGGACAGTGCCGGCACTGCCCTCTTTCTTTTCCAAAGGATCCAGAATCAAGGCTGTGCTGTTGGGCAAAGGCCCTAAGAATTCTTTTCAAGCATTCAGTGAATCATTGCTGCATCTGACAGCTGTCATCTGGTGCCTTCGGAGGTTGATGCGTGCAAGACCACTGGCCGCAGTAAAGCCTGGCTCAAGGTCTTGGATGGAAGCCTCTGCTGACCCACGGCTCTGTTTCAGCATCTGCACCCTTGAGCAGGAAGCTCTCGAAAGAGGAGATGCCAGGCCAGAAGGCCATCAGGCTTGGCTTTGGGCAGCAGCTCTGGAGCCCCCCCATTTGATTCAAGAAAGGTAAGGGCTAAGGTTTTCTCACCGGGAAAGGTCCAGTCCAATTGCCATTCCATCCGCCAGTCCAATTGCCTTGCCAACCGCCAGTCCAATTGTCATTCCAACCACCATTCCAATTGCCATTGCCATTGCCATTGCAGTACTTCAGCTCAACAACTCTCAGGACATCGAGGGTAATGCATGATGCCAAGTTCACCTGGGGTCCTTGGAAAGCTAGAAAAGAAAAGACAAAACCCCATGAGCTGAAAGACCTTGGTTGCCTTTCTGCAGGAGGGTGCTGGTGTTGCTCAGAGCCAGGCAGGTTCTGAAGGATTGCTGCACTAGGAATGTTTGAGCTGTATGAGGGACAGCTTCCCTTGGAGAGCCCAAAGAGCACCAGCTCTGTGGCTCAGCAAGGAATGCCCACAAAGACGTGCTCTTGAAACCCCTTTGGCATTTCCCGTGCGGAAATCGGGGCTCTATGGCACTCGCTCCTGGGAATGCCGATGGCTGGGCATTACACGGTGAGGCTGCTGGCAGTTCACGGGCCCAGGCATATGGGCTGTGACGTTCTGCAAGAATCCTACCAAGTGCAGGTCATTAAAGCCCTGGGGAATGCGACTGCTGCCACTGAGAAAAACCTCGAGGGATTGAAGCCCCTTGGCTTAGTGTTGTGAAGCACCGGGGTTTGGTGGCTGCCTGGATCACCCTCGTCAGCAAGCTCTGACCTGAAGGACAGCGGTTCTTAGAATGACCCATTTTCTTGTCTGGGCATTACAGGGGAGCTCAGTGTGGGTTGAAACACTCTGGGCCCAAATCTAAGCCCCCTTAAGCTTTGTGGAAAGCAGCTGTAAGGGTTTGGTTTGGGTCATTTCTGGGGGCTGTGACACCACCCTGTTGCAGTCCTGATCTGCAGAGATGCCAAACCCTTTGTGCAACTGCTGCAGCCCTTGGTTTGTGTGCACCTCAAGGTGCAAGAGCAGCAATTGTGCCTTGGTCATTCACCAGGAGGAGAAAAAGCCAGGTCAGTAACACTCAGAATGCCCAGGCTTTCACTCACCGTGAACTTCGTAAGCCATGTAGGTGGTGAGTCCGCTGCACATAGTGGCAATGGTTGCTCCGTAGGAGTTGAGGTTGTTGACCAATCCATTGGTGACAAAGGTGATGTGCTTGGTAGGTCTTCCAAAACCGATCAGGTTCTAAAGATCAAATAGCAGCATTGAGCAAGCTCAGTGCTGGGATCTGGTTCCTGCTAGGCCTATTCCTAGGTCTGGAATGAGGACTCGGGGCTGGCTGTTTGAGTCCCAACTGCCTTTAGGGACACCTTTCCATCCCCTTGGGGCCTGTGGGAGCACTAGCAAGCCTTGAAGGCAGCTGCAAAGGCAGAGCTCGTTCTAAGGGAGTCAAGGTGTAGGGAGCCTGAGGGGAAATGGCAGCGCAAGGAAAGCGCTGAAGAGAAGAAGAGGAGTGTGGCCACTCTGTGTAGCCAGTGCTGGGCTCCTTGCAAAGCATTTGCTCAGTCCCTGCCCTCGGCCCTCAGAGGCACTCGGGCTGTCGGCTGGAAGGCCAGCAGCAGAAGTGTCTTGCTGCAGCCCGTTCTAAACGGGAGCCAAAGAGGGCAGCAGCAAGCCCGGGCAGATCCATTTGCTCTCGGACTATTTGCAGGTGGTGCTTAAGACCTCTCTGAGAGCCCTGGCTGCTCTAGCGGGACGAGTCTTTCTGAACGGCTCTCGCGGCGTTGTTTCAAAGGAATTGCCACTCTCTTTTCCTCCTGGAGTGCTTTGTGGCCTGGCCCAATTCCCTGGCTGCTGGTGTTCCCTCACACGCCCTCTCAAGGTTCTCAGAGAAAGCGGAGCTGGGGGAGGGAACGATGCAGCCCCTTTCTTCTTTTGGCAAAGCATTCCTACAACAAATTTCCAATCTACACTACTGTTGAGAGAAAGGAAACCCTGCCACTAGTGACAACCTAATCGTTTCCATAAAGAAAAAGCACATGAAGGAGCGGCCTGCTGATCCCCAGGGTCAGGAAGCTGCTACTCCTTAGGAATCTTACCCTGCTCTCTTGTGCCAGGCGGGCCAGATTATCAAAGCTGGGCATCTCGTATCTGTTCATGACGGAAATGTAGCAGGCGTTCTGTTGCGTGACTTTGGTTGCAATGACGCCCTGTAAAATCAAGTCATTGAGCACTCAAAATTTACATTTTCCAACTGTTATCATTGGGATGAAGTCGGGATGGAAACCGTAACAAATGCTGAGAGTTTCTACCCCACATCGTGGACTCCAATCATTCAGAATACAGAAACAAGTCCCGTTCCTGGGCCAGCTGGAGCAGGAGCCAGTCTCCTCGTCCGCTTTGTGAACGAGCAGCCCCCCTGCCACTCACCGTGTTGTAGTTCCAGATGGTTTTCCAGGACCCGCTGATGCTGTTTTGCTCAATGACTGCCACACGCCATTGCCTGTTGATGATCACAATTTGGGACTGGCCACCAATGATGACTTGTGTGTTGTTGCCTGGGATGTTGCCTGGGATGCCGGGAATCTGCTGAGACTGAAAAGCCAAGGGAAAGAAGATGTTTGGCCTTTGAAGGGAGACAGTGATGTCCCCAAAGCTTTAGAAAAATCCCTGCTACAATAGAAGTGCTGGCCCCAGGACAGTGCCGGCACTGCCCTCTTTCTTTTCCAAAGGATCCAGAATCAAGGCTGTGCTGTTGGGCAAAGGCCCTAAGAATTCTTTTCAAGCATTCAGTGAATCATTGCTGCATCTGACAGCTGTCATCTGGTGCCTTCGGAGGTTGATGCGTGCAAGACCACTGGCCGCAGTAAAGCCTGGCTCAAGGTCTTGGATGGAAGCCTCTGCTGACCCACGGCTCTGTTTCAGCATCTGCACCCTTGAGCAGGAAGCTCTCGAAAGAGGAGATGCCAGGCCAGAAGGCCATCAGGCTTGGCTTTGGGCAGCAGCTCTGGAGCCCCCCCATTTGATTCAAGAAAGGTAAGGGCTAAGGTTTTCTCACCGGGAAAGGTCCAGTCCAATTGCCATTCCATCCACCAGTCCAATTGCCTTGCCAACCGCCAGTCCAATTGTCATTCCAACCACCATTCCAATTGCCATTGCCATTGCCATTGCAGTACTTCAGCTCAACAACTCTCAGGACATCGAGGGTAATGCATGATGCCAAGTTCACCTGGGGTCCTTGGAAAGCTAGAAAAGAAAAGACAAAACCCCATGAGCTGAAAGACCTTGGTTGCCTTTCTGCAGGAGGGTGCTGGTGTTGCTCAGAGCCAGGCAGGTTCTGAAGGATTGCTGCACTAGGAATGTTTGAGCTGTATGAGGGACAGATTCCCTTGGAGAGCCCAAAGAGCACCAGCTCTGTGGCTCAGCAAGGAATGCCCACAAAGACGTGCTCTTGAAACCCCTTTGGCATTTCCCGTGCGGAAATCGGGGCTCTATGGCACTCGCTCCTGGGAATGCCGATGGCTGGGCATTACACGGTGAGGCTGCTGGCAGTTCACGGGCCCAGGCATATGGACTGTGACGTTCTGCAAGAATCCTACCAAGTGCAGGTCATTAAAGCCCTGGGGAATGCAACTGCTGCCACTGAGAAAAACCTCGAGGGATTGAAGCCCCTTGGCTTAGTGTTGTGAAGCACCGGGGTTTGGTGGCTGCCTGGATCACCCTCGTCAGCAAGCTCTGACCTGAAGGACAGCGGTTCTTAGAATGACCCATTTTCTTGTCTGGGCATTACAGGGGAGCTCAGTGTGGGTTGAAACACTCCGGGCCCAAATCTAAGCCCCCTTAAGCTTTGTGGAAAGCAGCTGTAAGGGTTTGGTTTGGGTCATTTCTGGGGGCTGTGACACCACCCTGTTGCAGTCCTGATCTGCAGAGATGCCAAACCCTTTGTGCAACTGCTGCAGCCCTTGGTTTGTGTGCACCTCAAGGTGCAAGAGCAGCAATTGTGCCTTGGTCATTCGCCAGGAGGAGAAAAGGCCAGGTCAGTAACACTCAGAATGCCCATGCTTGCACTCACCGCGAACTTCGTAAGCCATGTAGGTGGTGAGTCCGCTGCACATAGTGGCAATGGTTGCTCCGTAGGAGTTGAGGTTGTTGACCAATCCATTGGTGACAAAGGTGATGTGCTTGGTAGGTCTTCCAAAACCGATCAGGTTCTAAAGATCAAATAGCAGCATTGAGCAAGCTCAGTGCTGGGATCTGGTTCCTGCTAGGCCTATTCCTAGGTCTGGAATGAGGACTCGAGGCTGGCTGTTTGAGTCCCAACTGCCTTTAGGGACACCTTTCCATCCCCTTGGGGCCTGTGGGAGCACTAGCAAGCCTTGAAGGCAGCTGCAAAGGCAGAGCTCGTTCTAAGGGAGTCAAGGTGCAGGGAGCCCGAGGGGAAGTGGCAGCGCAAGGAAAGCGCTGAAGAGAAGAAGAGGAGTGTGGCCGCTCTGTGTAGCCAGTGCTGGGCTCCTTGCAAAGCATTTGCTCAGTCCCTGCCCTCGGCCCTCAGAGGCACTCGGGCTGTCGGCTGGAAGGCCAGCAGCAGAAGTGTCTTGCTGCAGCCCGTTCTAAACGGGAGCCAAAGAGGGCAGCAGCAAGCCCGGGCAGATCCATTTGCTCTCGGACTATTTGCAGGTGGTGCTTAAGACCTCTCTGAGAGCCCTGGCTGCTCTAGCGGGACGAGTCTTTCTGAACGGCTCTCGCGGCGTTGTTTCAAAGGAATTGCCACTCTCTTTTCCTCCTGGAGTGCTTTGTGGCCTGGCCCAATTCCCTGGCTGCCGGTGTTCCCTCACACGCCCTCTCAAGGTTCTCAGAGAAAGCGGAGCTGGGGGAGGGAACGATGCAGCCCCTTTCTTCTTTTAGCAAAGCATTCCTACAACAAATTTCCAATCTACACTACTGTTGAGAGAAAGGAAACCCTGCCACTAGTGACAACCTAATCGTTTCCATAAAGAAAAAGCACATGAAGAAACGGCCCGCTGATCCCCAGGGCCAGGAAGCTGCTACTCCTTAGGAATCTTACCCTGCTCTCTTGTGCCAGGCGGGCCAGATTATCAAAGCGGGGCATCTGGTTTCTGTTCATGACGGAAATGTAGCAGGCGTTCTGTTGCGTGACTTTGGTTGCAATGACGCCCTGTAAAATCAAGTCATTGAGCACTCAAAATTTACATTTTCCAACTGTTATCATTGGGATGAAGTCGGGATGGAAACCGTAACAAATGCTGAGAGTTTCTACCCCACATCGTGGACTCCAGTCATTCAGAATACAGAAACAAGTCCCGTTCCTGGGCCAGCTGGAGCAGGAGCCAGTCTCCTCGTCCGCTTTGTGAACGAGCAGCCCCCCTGCCACTCACCGTGTTGTAGTTCCAGATGGTTTTCCAGGAGCCGCTGATGCTGTTTTGTTCAATGACTGCCACACGCCATTGCCTGTTGATGATCACAATTTGGGACTGGCCACCAATGATGACTTGCGTGTTGTTGCCTGGGATGCCGGGAATCTGCTGAGACTGAAAAGCCAAGGGAAAGAAGACGTTTGGCCTTTGAAGGGAGACGGTGATGTCCCCAAAGCTTTAGAAAAATCCCTGCTACACTAGAAGAAATGCTGGCCCCAGGACAGTGCCGGCACTGCCCTCATTCTTTTCCAAAGGAGCCAGAATCAAGGCTGTGCTGTTGGGCAAAGGCCCTAAGAATTCTTTTCAAGCATTCAGTGAATCATTGCTGCATCTGACAGCTGTCATCTGGTGCCTTCGGAGGTTGATGCGTGCAAGACCACTGGCCGCAGTAAAGCCTGGCTCAAGGTCTTGGATGGAAGCCTCTGCTGACCCACGGCTCTGTTTCAGCATCTGCACCCTTGAGCAGGAAGCTCTCGAAAGAGGAGATGCCAGGCCAGAAGGCCATCAGGCTTGGCTTTGGGCAGCAGCTCTGGAGCCCCCCCATTTGATTCAAGAAAGGTAAGGGCTAAGGTTTTCTCACCGGGAAAGGTCCAGTCCAATTGCCATTCCATCCGCCAGTCCAATTGCCTTGCCAACCGCCAGTCCAATTGTCATTCCAACCACCATTCCAATTGCCATTGCCATTGCCATTGCAGTACTTCAGCTCAACAACTCTCAGGACATCGAGGGTAATGCATGATGCCAAGTTCACCTGGGGTCCTTGGAAAGCTAGAAAAGAAAAGACAAAACCCCATGAGCTGAAAGACCTTGGTTGCCTTTCTGCAGGAGGGTGCTGGTGTTGCTCAGAGCCAGGCAGGTTCTGAAGGATTGCTGCACTAGGAATGTTTGAGCTGTATGAGGGACAGCTTCCCTTGGAGAGCCCAAAGAGCACCAGCTCTGTGGCTCAGCAAGGAATGCCCACAAAGACGTGCTCTTGAAACCCCTTTGGCATTTCCCGTGCGGAAATCGGGGCTCTATGGCACTCGCTCCTGGGAATGCCGATGGCTGGGCATTACACGGTGAGGCTGCTGGCAGTTCACGGGCCCAGGCATATGGGCTGTGACGTTCTGCAAGAATCCTACCAAGTGCAGGTCATTAAAGCCCTGGGGAATGCGACTGCTGCCACTGAGAAAAACCTCGAGGGATTGAAGCCCCTTGGCTTAGTGTTGTGAAGCACCGGGGTTTGGTGGCTGCCTGGATCACCCTCGTCAGCAAGCTCTGACCTGAAGGACAGCGGTTCTTAGAATGACCCATTTTCTTGTCTGGGCATTACAGGGGAGCTCAGTGTGGGTTGAAACACTCTGGGCCCAAATCTAAGCCCCCTTAAGCTTTGTGGAAAGCAGCTGTAAGGGTTTGGTTTGGGTCATTTCTGGGGGCTGTGACACCACCCTGTTGCAGTCCTGATCTGCAGAGATGCCAAACCCTTTGTGCAACTGCTGCAGCCCTTGGTTTGTGTGCACCTCAAGGTGCAAGAGCAGCAATTGTGCCTTGGTCATTCACCAGGAGGAGAAAAAGCCAGGTCAGTAACACTCAGAATGCCCAGGCTTTCACTCACCGTGAACTTCGTAAGCCATGTAGGTGGTGAGTCCGCTGCACATAGTGGCAATGGTTGCTCCGTAGGAGTTGAGGTTGTTGACCAATCCATTGGTGACAAAGGTGATGTGCTTGGTAGGTCTTCCAAAACCGATCAGGTTCTAAAGATCAAATAGCAGCATTGAGCAAGCTCAGTGCTGGGATCTGGTTCCTGCTAGGCCTATTCCTAGGTCTGGAATGAGGACTCGGGGCTGGCTGTTTGAGTCCCAACTGCCTTTAGGGACACCTTTCCATCCCCTTGGGGCCTGTGGTAGCACTAGCAAGCCTTGAAGGCAGCTGCAAAGGCAGAGCTCGTTCTAAGGGAGTCAAGGTGTAGGGAGCCTGAGGGGAAATGGCAGCGCAAGGAAAGCGCTGAAGAGAAGAAGAGGAGTGTGGCCACTCTGTGTAGCCAGTGCTGGGCTCCTTGCAAAGCATTTGCTCAGTCCCTGCCCTCGGCCCTCAGAGGCACTCGGGCTGTCGGCTGGAAGGCCAGCAGCAGAAGTGTCTTGCTGCAGCCCGTTCTAAACGGGAGCCAAAGAGGGCAGCAGCAAGCCCGGGCAGATCCATTTGCTCTCGGACTATTTGCAGGTGGTGCTTAAGACCTCTCTGAGAGCCCTGGCTGCTCTAGCGGGACGAGTCTTTCTGAACGGCTCTCGCGGCGTTGTTTCAAAGGAATTGCCACTCTCTTTTCCTCCTGGAGTGCTTTGTGGCCTGGCCCAATTCCCTGGCTGCTGGTGTTCCCTCACACGCCCTCTCAAGGTTCTCAGAGAAAGCGGAGCTGGGGGAGGGAACGATGCAGCCCCTTTCTTCTTTTGGCAAAGCATTCCTACAACAAATTTCCAATCTACACTACTGTTGAGAGAAAGGAAACCCTGCCACTAGTGACAACCTAATCGTTTCCATAAAGAAAAAGCACATGAAGGAGCGGCCTGCTGATCCCCAGGGTCAGGAAGCTGCTACTCCTTAGGAATCTTACCCTGCTCTCTTGTGCCAGGCGGGCCAGATTATCAAAGCTGGGCATCTCGTATCTGTTCATGACGGAAATGTAGCAGGCGTTCTGTTGCGTGACTTTGGTTGCAATGACGCCCTGTAAAATCAAGTCATTGAGCACTCAAAATTTACATTTTCCAACTGTTATCATTGGGATGAAGTCGGGATGGAAACCGTAACAAATGCTGAGAGTTTCTACCCCACATCGTGGACTCCAATCATTCAGAATACAGAAACAAGTCCCGTTCCTGGGCCAGCTGGAGCAGGAGCCAGTCTCCTCGTCCGCTTTGTGAACGAGCAGCCCCCCTGCCACTCACCGTGTTGTAGTTCCAGATGGTTTTCCAGGACCCGCTGATGCTGTTTTGCTCAATGACTGCCACACGCCATTGCCTGTTGATGATCACAATTTGGGACTGGCCACCAACGATGACTTGTGTGTTGTTGCCTGGGATGTTGCCTGGGATGCCGGGAATCTGCTGAGACTGAAAAGCCAAGGGAAAGAAGATGTTTGGCCTTTGAAGGGAGACAGTGATGTCCCCAAAGCTTTAGAAAAATCCCTGCTACAATAGAAGTGCTGGCCCCAGGACAGTGCCGGCACTGCCCTCTTTCTTTTCCAAAGGATCCAGAATCAAGGCTGTGCTGTTGGGCAAAGGCCCTAAGAATTCTTTTCAAGCATTCAGTGAATCATTGCTGCATCTGACAGCTGTCATCTGGTGCCTTCGGAGGTTGATGCGTGCAAGACCACTGGCCGCAGTAAAGCCTGGCTCAAGGTCTTGGATGGAAGCCTCTGCTGACCCACGGCTCTGTTTCAGCATCTGCACCCTTGAGCAGGAAGCTCTCGAAAGAGGAGATGCCAGGCCAGAAGGCCATCAGGCTTGGCTTTGGGCAGCAGCTCTGGAGCCCCCCCATTTGATTCAAGAAAGGTAAGGGCTAAGGTTTTCTCACCGGGAAAGGTCCAGTCCAATTGCCATTCCATCCACCAGTCCAATTGCCTTGCCAACCGCCAGTCCAATTGTCATTCCAACCACCATTCCAATTGCCATTGCCATTGCCATTGCAGTACTTCAGCTCAACAACTCTCAGGACATCGAGGGTAATGCATGATGCCAAGTTCACCTGGGGTCCTTGGAAAGCTAGAAAAGAAAAGACAAAACCCCATGAGCTGAAAGACCTTGGTTGCCTTTCTGCAGGAGGGTGCTGGTGTTGCTCAGAGCCAGGCAGGTTCTGAAGGATTGCTGCACTAGGAATGTTTGAGCTGTATGAGGGACAGCTTCCCTTGGAGAGCCCAAAGAGCACCAGCTCTGTGGCTCAGCAAGGAATGCCCACAAAGACGTGCTCTTGAAACCCCTTTGGCATTTCCCGTGCGGAAATCGGGGCTCTATGGCACTCGCTCCTGGGAATGCCGATGGCTGGGCATTACACGGTGAGGCTGCTGGCAGTTCACGGGCCCAGGCATATGGACTGTGACGTTCTGCAAGAATCCTACCAAGTGCAGGTCATTAAAGCCCTGGGGAATGCAACTGCTGCCACTGAGAAAAACCTCGAGGGATTGAAGCCCCTTGGCTTAGTGTTGTGAAGCACCGGGGTTTGGTGGCTGCCTGGATCACCCTCGTCAGCAAGCTCTGACCTGAAGGACAGCGGTTCTTAGAATGACCCATTTTCTTGTCTGGGCATTACAGGGGAGCTCAGTGTGGGTTGAAACACTCCGGGCCCAAATCTAAGCCCCCTTAAGCTTTGTGGAAAGCAGCTGTAAGGGTTTGGTTTGGGTCATTTCTGGGGGCTGTGACACCACCCTGTTGCAGTCCTGATCTGCAGAGATGCCAAACCCTTTGTGCAACTGCTGCAGCCCTTGGTTTGTGTGCACCTCAAGGTGCAAGAGCAGCAATTGTGCCTTGGTCATTCGCCAGGAGGAGAAAAGGCCAGGTCAGTAACACTCAGAATGCCCATGCTTGCACTCACCGCGAACTTCGTAAGCCATGTAGGTGGTGAGTCCGCTGCACATAGCGGCAATGGTTGCTCCGTAGGAGTTGAGGTTGTTGACCAATCCATTGGTGACAAAGGTGATGTGCTTGGTAGGTCTTCCAAAACCGATCAGGTTCTAAAGATCAAATAGCAGCATTGAGCAAGCTCAGTGCTGGGATCTGGTTCCTGCTAGGCCTATTCCTAGGTCTGGAATGAGGACTCGAGGCTGGCTGTTTGAGTCCCAACTGCCTTTAGGGACACCTTTCCATCCCCTTGGGGCCTGTGGGAGCACTAGCAAGCCTTGAAGGCAGCTGCAAAGGCAGAGCTCGTTCTAAGGGAGTCAAGGTGCAGGGAGCCCGAGGGGAAGTGGCAGCGCAAGGAAAGCGCTGAAGAGAAGAAGAGGAGTGTGGCCGCTCTGTGTAGCCAGTGCTGGGCTCCTTGCAAAGCATTTGCTCAGTCCCTGCCCTCGGCCCTCAGAGGCACTCGGGCTGTCGGCTGGAAGGCCAGCAGCAGAAGTGTCTTGCTGCAGCCCGTTCTAAACGGGAGCCAAAGAGGGCAGCAGCAAGCCCGGGCAGATCCATTTGCTCTCGGACTATTTGCAGGTGGTGCTTAAGACCTCTCTGAGAGCCCTGGCTGCTCTAGCGGGACGAGTCTTTCTGAACGGCTCTCGCGGCGTTGTTTCAAAGGAATTGCCACTCTCTTTTCCTCCTGGAGTGCTTTGTGGCCTGGCCCAATTCCCTGGCTGCCGGTGTTCCCTCACACGCCCTCTCAAGGTTCTCAGAGAAAGCGGAGCTGGGGGAGGGAACGATGCAGCCCCTTTCTTCTTTTAGCAAAGCATTCCTACAACAAATTTCCAATCTACACTACTGTTGAGAGAAAGGAAACCCTGCCACTAGTGACAACCTAATCGTTTCCATAAAGAAAAAGCACATGAAGGAGCGGCCTGCTGATCCCCAGGGCCAGGAAGCTGCTACTCCTTAGGAATCTTACCCTGCTCTCTTGTGCCAGGCGGGCCAGATTATCAAAGCGGGGCATCTGGTTTCTGTTCATGACGGAAATGTAGCAGGCGTTCTGTTGCGTGACTTTGGTTGCAATGACGCCCTGTAAAATCAAGTCATTGAGCACTCAAAATTTACATTTTCCAACTGTTATCATTGGGATGAAGTCGGGATGGAAACCGTAACAAATGCTGAGAGTTTCTACCCCACATCGTGGACTCCAGTCATTCAGAATACAGAAACAAGTCCCGTTCCTGGGCCAGCTGGAGCAGGAGCCAGTCTCCTCGTCCGCTTTGTGAACGAGCAGCCCCCCTGCCACTCACCGTGTTGTAGTTCCAGATGGTTTTCCAGGACCCGCTGATGCTGTTTTGTTCAATGACTGCCACACGCCATTGCCTGTTGATGATCACAATTTGGGACTGGCCACCAATGATGACTTGCGTGTTGTTGCCTGGGATGCCGGGAATCTGCTGAGACTGAAAAGCCAAGGGAAAGAAGACGTTTGGCCTTTGAAGGGAGACGGTGATGTCCCCAAAGCTTTAGAAAAATCCCTGCTACACTAGAAGAAATGCTGGCCCCAGGACAGTGCCGGCACTGCCCTCATTCTTTTCCAAAGGAGCCAGAATCAAGGCTGTGCTGTTGGGCAAAGGCCCTAAGAATTCTTTTCAAGCATTCAGTGAATCATTGCTGCATCTGACAGCTGTCATCTGGTTCCTTCGGAGGTTGATGCATGCAAGACCACTGGCCGCAGTAAAGCCTGGCTCAAGGTCTTGGATGGAAGCCTCTGCTGACCCACGGCTCTGTTTCAGCATCTGCACCCTTGAGCAGGAAGCTCTCGAAAGAGGAGATGCCAGGCCAGAAGGCCATCAGGCTTGGCTTTGGGCAGCAGCTCTGGAGCCCCCCCATTTGATTCAAGAAAGGTAAGGGCTAAGGTTTTCTCACCGGGAAAGGTCCAGTCCAATTGCCATTCCATCCGCCCGTCCAATTGCCTTGCCAACCGCCAGTCCAATTGTCATTCCAACCACCATTCCAATTGCCATTGCCATTGCCATTGCAGTACTTCAGCTCAACAACTCTCAGGACATCGAGGGTAATGCATGATGCCAAGTTCACCTGGGGTCCTTGGAAAGCTAGAAAAGAAAAGACAAAACCCCATGAGCTGAAAGACCTTGGTTGCCTTTCTGCAGGAGGGTGCTGGTGTTGCTCAGAGCCAGGCAGGTTCTGAAGGATTGCTGCACTAGGAATGTTTGAGCTGTATGAGGGACAGATTCCCTTGGAGAGCCCAAAGAGCACCAGCTCTGTGGCTCAGCAAGGAATGCCCACAAAGACGTGCTCTTGAAACCCCTTTGGCATTTCCCGTGCGGAAATCGGGGCTCTATGGCACTCGCTCCTGGGAATGCCGATGGCTGGGCATTACACGGTGAGGCTGCTGGCAGTTCACGGGCCCAGGCATATGGGCTGTGACGTTCTGCAAGAATCCTACCAAGTGCAGGTCATTAAAGCCCTGGGGAATGCAACTGCTGCCACTGAGAAAAACCTCGAGGGATTGAAGCCCCTTGGCTTAGTGTTGTGAAGCACCGGGGTTTGGTGGCTGCCTGGATCACCCTCGTCAGCAAGCTCTGACCTGAAGGACAGCGGTTCTTAGAATGACCCATTTTCTTGTCTGGGCATTACAGGGGAGCTCAGCGTGGGTTGAAACACTCCGGGCCCAAATCTAAGCCCCCTTAAGCTTTGTGGAAAGCAGCTGTAAGGGTTTGGTTTGGGTCATTTCTGGGGGCTGTGACACCACCCTGTTGCAGTCCTGATCTGCAGAGATGCCAAACCCTTTGTGCAACTGCTGCAGCCCTTGGTTTGTGTGCACCTCAAGGTGCAAGAGCAGCAATTGTGCCTTGGTCATTCACCAGGAGGAGAAAAGGCCAGGTCAGTAACACTCAGAATGCCCATGCTTGCACTCACCACGAACTTCGTAAGCCATGTAGGTGGTGAGTCCGCTGCACATAGCGGCAATGGTTGCTCCGTAGGAGTTGAGGTTGTTGACCAATCCATTGGTGACAAAGGTGATGTGCTTGGTAGGTCTTCCAAAACCGATCTGGTTCTAAAGATCAAATAGCAGCATTGAGCAAGCTCAGTGCTGGGATCTGGTTCCTGCTAGGCCTATTCCTAGGTCTGGAATGAGGACTCGGGGCTGGCTGTTTGAGTCCCAACTGCCTTTAGGGACACCTTTCCATCCCCTTGGGGCCTGTGGGAGCACTAGCAAGCCTTGAAGGCAGCTGCAAAGGCAGAGCTCGTTCTAAGGGAGTCAAGATGTAGGGAGCCCGAGGGGAAATGGCAGCGCAAGGAAAGCGCTGAAGAGAAGAAGAAGAGTGTGGCCGCTCTGTGTAGCCAGTGCTGGGCTCCTTGCAAAGCATTTGCTCAGTCCCTGCCCTCGGCCCTCAGAGGCACTCGGGCTGTCGGCTGGAAGGCCAGCAGCAGAAGTGTCTTGCTGCAGCCCGTTCTAAACGGGAGCCAAAGAGGGCAGCAGCAAGCCCGGGCAGATCCATTTGCTCTCGGACTATTTGCAGGTGGTGCTTAAGACCTCTCTGAGAGCCCTGGCTGCTCTAGCGGGACGAGTCTTTCTGAACGGCTCTCGCGGCGTTGTTTCAAAGGAATTGCCACTCTCTTTTCCTCCTGGAGTGCTTTGTGGCCTGGCCCAATTCCCTGGCTGCCGGTGTTCCCTCACACGCCCTCTCAAGGTTCTCAGAGAAAGCGGAGCTGGGGGAGGGAACGATGCAGCCCCTTTCTTCTTTTAGCAAAGCATTCCTACAACAAATTTCCAATCTACACTACTGTTGAGAGAAAGGAAACCCTGCCACTAGTGACAACCTAATCGTTTCCATAAAGAAAAAGCACATGAAGGAGCGGCCTGCTGATCCCCAGGGCCAGGAAGCTGCTACTCCTTAGGAATCTTACCCTGCTCTCTTGTGCCAGGCGGGCCAGATTATCAAAGCGGGGCATCTGGTTTCTGTTCATGACGGAAATGTAGCAGGCGTTCTGTTGCGTGACTTTGGTTGCAATGACGCCCTGTAAAATCAAGTCATTGAGCACTCAAAATTTACATTTTCCAACTGTTATCATTGGGATGAAGTCGGGATGGAAACCGTAACAAATGCTGAGAGTTTCTACCCCACATCGTGGACTCCAGTCATTCAGAATACAGAAACAAGTCCCGTTCCTGGGCCAGCTGGAGCAGGAGCCAGTCTCCTCGTCCGCTTTGTGAACGAGCAGCCCCCCTGCCACTCACCGTGTTGTAGTTCCAGATGGTTTTCCAGGACCCGCTGATGCTGTTTTGTTCAATGACTGCCACACGCCATTGCCTGTTGATGATCACAATTTGGGACTGGCCACCAATGATGACTTGCGTGTTGTTGCCTGGGATGCCGGGAATCTGCTGAGACTGAAAAGCCAAGGGAAAGAAGACGTTTGGCCTTTGAAGGGAGACGGTGATGTCCCCAAAGCTTTAGAAAAATCCCTGCTACACTAGAAGAAATGCTGGCCCCAGGACAGTGCCGGCACTGCCCTCATTCTTTTCCAAAGGAGCCAGAATCAAGGCTGTGCTGTTGGGCAAAGGCCCTAAGAATTCTTTTCAAGCATTCAGTGAATCATTGCTGCATCTGACAGCTGTCATCTGGTTCCTTCGGAGGTTGATGCATGCAAGACCACTGGCCGCAGTAAAGCCTGGCTCAAGGTCTTGGATGGAAGCCTCTGCTGACCCACGGCTCTGTTTCAGCATCTGCACCCTTGAGCAGGAAGCTCTCGAAAGAGGAGATGCCAGGCCAGAAGGCCATCAGGCTTGGCTTTGGGCAGCAGCTCTGGAGCCCCCCCATTTGATTCAAGAAAGGTAAGGGCTAAGGTTTTCTCACCGGGAAAGGTCCAGTCCAATTGCCATTCCATCCGCCCGTCCAATTGCCTTGCCAACCGCCAGTCCAATTGTCATTCCAACCACCATTCCAATTGCCATTGCCATTGCCATTGCAGTACTTCAGCTCAACAACTCTCAGGACATCGAGGGTAATGCATGATGCCAAGTTCACCTGGGGTCCTTGGAAAGCTAGAAAAGAAAAGACAAAACCCCATGAGCTGAAAGACCTTGGTTGCCTTTCTGCAGGAGGGTGCTGGTGTTGCTCAGAGCCAGGCAGGTTCTGAAGGATTGCTGCACTAGGAATGTTTGAGCTGTATGAGGGACAGATTCCCTTGGAGAGCCCAAAGAGCACCAGCTCTGTGGCTCAGCAAGGAATGCCCACAAAGACGTGCTCTTGAAACCCCTTTGGCATTTCCCGTGCGGAAATCGGGGCTCTATGGCACTCGCTCCTGGGAATGCCGATGGCTGGGCATTACACGGTGAGGCTGCTGGCAGTTCACGGGCCCAGGCATATGGGCTGTGACGTTCTGCAAGAATCCTACCAAGTGCAGGTCATTAAAGCCCTGGGGAATGCAACTGCTGCCACTGAGAAAAACCTCGAGGGATTGAAGCCCCTTGGCTTAGTGTTGTGAAGCACCGGGGTTTGGTGGCTGCCTGGATCACCCTCGTCAGCAAGCTCTGACCTGAAGGACAGCGGTTCTTAGAATGACCCATTTTCTTGTCTGGGCATTACAGGGGAGCTCAGCGTGGGTTGAAACACTCCGGGCCCAAATCTAAGCCCCCTTAAGCTTTGTGGAAAGCAGCTGTAAGGGTTTGGTTTGGGTCATTTCTGGGGGCTGTGACACCACCCTGTTGCAGTCCTGATCTGCAGAGATGCCAAACCCTTTGTGCAACTGCTGCAGCCCTTGGTTTGTGTGCACCTCAAGGTGCAAGAGCAGCAATTGTGCCTTGGTCATTCACCAGGAGGAGAAAAGGCCAGGTCAGTAACACTCAGAATGCCCATGCTTGCACTCACCACGAACTTCGTAAGCCATGTAGGTGGTGAGTCCGCTGCACATAGCGGCAATGGTTGCTCCGTAGGAGTTGAGGTTGTTGACCAATCCATTGGTGACAAAGGTGATGTGCTTGGTAGGTCTTCCAAAACCGATCTGGTTCTAAAGATCAAATAGCAGCATTGAGCAAGCTCAGTGCTGGGATCTGGTTCCTGCTAGGCCTATTCCTAGGTCTGGAATGAGGACTCGGGGCTGGCTGTTTGAGTCCCAACTGCCTTTAGGGACACCTTTCCATCCCCTTGGGGCCTGTGGGAGCACTAGCAAGCCTTGAAGGCAGCTGCAAAGGCAGAGCTCGTTCTAAGGGAGTCAAGATGTAGGGAGCCCGAGGGGAAATGGCAGCGCAAGGAAAGCGCTGAAGAGAAGAAGAAGAGTGTGGCCGCTCTGTGTAGCCAGTGCTGGGCTCCTTGCAAAGCATTTGCTCAGTCCCTGCCCTCGGCCCTCAGAGGCACTCGGGCTGTCGGCTGGAAGGCCAGCAGCAGAAGTGTCTTGCTGCAGCCCGTTCTAAACGGGAGCCAAAGAGGGCAGCAGCAAGCCCGGGCAGATCCATTTGCTCTCGGACTATTTGCAGGTGGTGCTTAAGACCTCTCTGAGAGCCCTGGCTGCTCTAGCGGGACGAGTCTTTCTGAACGGCTCTCGCGGCGTTGTTTCAAAGGAATTGCCACTCTCTTTTCCTCCTGGAGTGCTTTGTGGCCTGGCCCAATTCCCTGGCTGCTGGTGTTCCCTCACACGCCCTCTCAAGGTTCTCAGAGAAAGCGGAGCTGGGGGAGGGAACGATGCAGCCCCTTTCTTCTTTTGGCAAAGCATTCCTACAACAAATTTCCAATCTACACTACTGTTGAGAGAAAGGAAACCCTGCCACTAGTGACAACCTAATCGTTTCCATAAAGAAAAAGCACATGAAGAAACGGCCCGCTGATCCCCAGGGCCAGGAAGCTGCTACTCCTTAGGAATCTTACCCTGCTCTCTTGTGCCAGGCGGGCCAGATTATCAAAGCTGGGCATCTCGTATCTGTTCATGACGGAAATGTAGCAGGCGTTCTGTTGCGTGACTTTGGTTGCAATGACGCCCTGTAAAATCAAGTCATTGAGCACTCAAAATTTACATTTTCCAACTGTTATCATTGGGATGAAGTCGGGATGGAAACCGTAACAAATGCTGAGAGTTTCTACCCCACATCGTGGACTCCAATCATTCAGAATACAGAAACAAGTCCCGTTCCTGGGCCAGCTGGAGCAGGAGCCAGTCTCCTCGTCCGCTTTGTGAACGAGCAGCCCCCCTGCCACTCACCGTGTTGTAGTTCCAGATGGTTTTCCAGGACCCGCTGATGCTGTTTTGCTCAATGACTGCCACACGCCATTGCCTGTTGATGATCACAATTTGGGACTGGCCACCAATGATGACTTGTGTGTTGTTGCCTGGGATGTTGCCTGGGATGCCGGGAATCTGCTGAGACTGAAAAGCCAAGGGAAAGAAGATGTTTGGCCTTTGAAGGGAGACAGTGATGTCCCCAAAGCTTTAGAAAAATCCCTGCTACACTAGAAGAAGTGCTGGCCCCAGGACAGTGCCGGCACTGCCCTCTTTCTTTTCCAAAGGAGCCAGAATCAAGGCTGTGCTGTTGGGCAAAGGCCCTAAGAATTCTTTTCAAGCATTCAGTGAATCATTGCTGCATCTGACAGCTGTCATCTGGTGCCTTCGGAGGTTGATGCGTGCAAGACCACTGGCCGCAGTAAAGCCTGGCTCAAGGTCTTGGATGGAAGCCTCTGCTGACCCACGGCTCTGTTTCAGCATCTGCACCCTTGAGCAGGAAGCTCTCGAAAGAGGAGATGCCAGGCCAGAAGGGCATCAGGCTTGGCTTTGGGCAGCAGCTCTGGAGCCCCCCCATTTGATTCAAGAAAGGTAAGGGCTAAGGTTTTCTCACCGGGAAAGGTCCAGTCCAATTGCCATTCCATCCACCAGTCCAATTGCCTTGCCAACCGCCAGTCCAATTGTCATTCCAACCACCATTCCAATTGCCATTGCCATTGCCATTGCAGTACTTCAGCTCAACAACTCTCAGGACATCGAGGGTAATGCATGATGCCAAGTTCACCTGGGGTCCTTGGAAAGCTAGAAAAGAAAAGACAAAACCCCATGAGCTGAAAGACCTTGGTTGCCTTTCTGCAGGAGGGTGCTGGTGTTGCTCAGAGCCAGGCAGGTTCTGAAGGATTGCTGCACTAGGAATGTTTGAGCTGTATGAGGGACAGCTTCCCTTGGAGAGCCCAAAGAGCACCAGCTCTGTGGCTCAGCAAGGAATGCCCACAAAGACGTGCTCTTGAAACCCCTTTGGCATTTCCCGTGCGGAAATCGGGGCTCTATGGCACTCGCTCCTGGGAATGCCGATGGCTGGGCATTACACGGTGAGGCTGCTGGCAGTTCACGGGCCCAGGCATATGGGCTGTGACGTTCTGCAAGAATCCTACCAAGTGCAGGTCATTAAAGCCCTGGGGAATGCAACTGCTGCCACTGAGAAAAACCTTGAGGGATTGAAGCCCCTTGGCTTAGTGTTGTGAAGCACCGGGTTTGGTGGCTGCCTGGATCACCCTCGTCAGCAAGCTCTGACCTGAAGGACAGCGGTTCTTAGAATGACCCATTTTCTTGACTGGGCATTACAGGGGAGCTCAGTGTGGGTTGAAACACTCCGGGCCCAAATCTAAGCCCCCTTAAGCTTTGTGGAAAGCAGCTGTAAGGGTTTGGTTTGGGTCATTTCTGGGGGCTGTGACACCACCCTGTTGCAGTCCTGATCTGCAGAGATGCCAAACCCTTTGTGCAACTGCTGCAGCCTTTGGTTTGTGTGCACCTCAAGGTGCAAGAGCAGCAATTGTGCCTTGGTCATTCGCCAGGAGGAGAAAAGGCCAGGTCAGTAACACTCAGAATGCCCATGCTTGCACTCACCGTGAACTTCGTAAGCCATGTAGGTGGTGAGTCCGCTGCACATAGCGGCAATGGTTGCTCCGTAGGAGTTGAGGTTGTTGACCAATCCATTGGTGACAAAGGTGATGTGCTTGGTAGGTCTTCCAAAACCGATCAGGTTCTAAAGATCAAATAGCAGCATTGAGCAAGCTCAGTGCTGGGATCTGGTTCCTGCTAGGCCTATTCCTAGGTCTGGAATGAGGACTCGGGGCTGGCTGTTTGAGTCCCAACTGCCTTTAGGGACACCTTTCCATCCCCTTGGGGCCTGTGGGAGCACTAGCAAGCCTTGAAGGCAGCTGCAAAGGCAGAGCTCGTTCTAAGGGAGTCAAGATGTAGGGAGCCCGAGGGGAAGTGGCAGCGCAAGGAAAGTGCTGAAGAGGAGAAGAGGAGTGTGGCCGCTCTGTGTAGCCAGTGCTGGGCTCCTTGCAAAGCATTTGCTCAGTCCCTGCCCTCGGCCCTCAGAGGCACTCGGGCTGTCGGCTGGAAGGCCAGCAGCAGAAGTGTCTTGCTGCAGCCCGTTCTAAACGGGAGCCAAAGAGGGCAGCAGCAAGCCCGGGCAGATCCATTTGCTCTCGGACTATTTGCAGGTGGTGCTTAAGACCTCTCTGAGAGCCCTGGCTGCTCTAGCGGGACGAGTCTTTCTGAACGGCTCTCGCGGCGTTGTTTCAAAGGAATTGCCACTCTCTTTTCCTCCTGGAGTGCTTTGTGGCCTGGCCCAATTCCCTGGCTGCCGGTGTTCCCTCGCACGCCCTCTCAAGGTTCTCAGAGAAAGCGGAGCTGGGGGAGGGAACGATGCAGCCCCTTTCTTCTTTTAGCAAAGCATTCCTACAACAAATTTCCAATCCACACTACTGTTGAGAGAAAGGAAACCCTGCCACTAGTGACAACCTAATCGTTTCCATAAAGAAAAAGCACATGAAGAAACGGCCCGCTGATCCCCAGGGCCAGGAAGCTGCTACTCCTTAGGAATCTTACCCTGCTCTCTTGTGCCAGGCGGGCCAGATTATCAAAGCGGGGCATCTGGTTTCTGTTCATGACGGAAATGTAGCAGGCGTTCTGTTGCGTGACTTTGGTTGCAATGACGCCCTGTAAAATCAAGTCATTGAGCACTCAAAATTTACATTTTCCAACTGTTATCATTGGGATGAAGTCGGGATGGAAACCGTAACAAATGCTGAGAGTTTCTACCCCACATCGTGGACTCCAGTCATTCAGAATACAGAAACAAGTCCCGTTCCTGGGCCAGCTGGAGCAGGAGCCAGTCTCCTCGTCCGCTTTGTGAACGAGCAGCCCCCCTGCCACTCACCGTGTTGTAGTTCCAGATGGTTTTCCAGGAGCCGCTGATGCTGTTTTGTTCAATGACTGCCACACGCCATTGCCTGTTGATGATCACAATTTGGGACTGGCCACCAATGATGACTTGCGTGTTGTTGCCTGGGATGCCGGGAATCTGCTGAGACTGAAAAGCCAAGGGAAAGAAGACGTTTGGCCTTTGAAGGGAGACGGTGATGTCCCCAAAGCTTTAGAAAAATCCCTGCTACACTAGAAGAAATGCTGGCCCCAGGACAGTGCCGGCACTGCCCTCATTCTTTTCCAAAGGAGCCAGAATCAAGGCTGTGCTGTTGGGCAAAGGCCCTAAGAATTCTTTTCAAGCATTCAGTGAATCATTGCTGCATCTGACAGCTGTCATCTGGTGCCTTCGGAGGTTGATGCGTGCAAGACCACTGGCCGCAGTAAAGCCTGGCTCAAGGTCTTGGATGGAAGCCTCTGCTGACCCACGGCTCTGTTTCAGCATCTGCACCCTTGAGCAGGAAGCTCTCGAAAGAGGAGATGCCAGGCCAGAAGGCCATCAGGCTTGGCTTTGGGCAGCAGCTCTGGAGCCCCCCCATTTGATTCAAGAAAGGTAAGGGCTAAGGTTTTCTCACCGGGAAAGGTCCAGTCCAATTGCCATTCCATCCGCCAGTCCAATTGCCTTGCCAACCGCCAGTCCAATTGTCATTCCAACCACCATTCCAATTGCCATTGCCATTGCCATTGCAGTACTTCAGCTCAACAACTCTCAGGACATCGAGGGTAATGCATGATGCCAAGTTCACCTGGGGTCCTTGGAAAGCTAGAAAAGAAAAGACAAAACCCCATGAGCTGAAAGACCTTGGTTGCCTTTCTGCAGGAGGGTGCTGGTGTTGCTCAGAGCCAGGCAGGTTCTGAAGGATTGCTGCACTAGGAATGTTTGAGCTGTATGAGGGACAGCTTCCCTTGGAGAGCCCAAAGAGCACCAGCTCTGTGGCTCAGCAAGGAATGCCCACAAAGACGTGCTCTTGAAACCCCTTTGGCATTTCCCGTGCGGAAATCGGGGCTCTATGGCACTCGCTCCTGGGAATGCCGATGGCTGGGCATTACACGGTGAGGCTGCTGGCAGTTCACGGGCCCAGGCATATGGGCTGTGACGTTCTGCAAGAATCCTACCAAGTGCAGGTCATTAAAGCCCTGGGGAATGCGACTGCTGCCACTGAGAAAAACCTCGAGGGATTGAAGCCCCTTGGCTTAGTGTTGTGAAGCACCGGGGTTTGGTGGCTGCCTGGATCACCCTCGTCAGCAAGCTCTGACCTGAAGGACAGCGGTTCTTAGAATGACCCATTTTCTTGTCTGGGCATTACAGGGGAGCTCAGTGTGGGTTGAAACACTCTGGGCCCAAATCTAAGCCCCCTTAAGCTTTGTGGAAAGCAGCTGTAAGGGTTTGGTTTGGGTCATTTCTGGGGGCTGTGACACCACCCTGTTGCAGTCCTGATCTGCAGAGATGCCAAACCCTTTGTGCAACTGCTGCAGCCCTTGGTTTGTGTGCACCTCAAGGTGCAAGAGCAGCAATTGTGCCTTGGTCATTCACCAGGAGGAGAAAAAGCCAGGTCAGTAACACTCAGAATGCCCAGGCTTTCACTCACCGTGAACTTCGTAAGCCATGTAGGTGGTGAGTCCGCTGCACATAGTGGCAATGGTTGCTCCGTAGGAGTTGAGGTTGTTGACCAATCCATTGGTGACAAAGGTGATGTGCTTGGTAGGTCTTCCAAAACCGATCAGGTTCTAAAGATCAAATAGCAGCATTGAGCAAGCTCAGTGCTGGGATCTGGTTCCTGCTAGGCCTATTCCTAGGTCTGGAATGAGGACTCGGGGCTGGCTGTTTGAGTCCCAACTGCCTTTAGGGACACCTTTCCATCCCCTTGGGGCCTGTGGTAGCACTAGCAAGCCTTGAAGGCAGCTGCAAAGGCAGAGCTCGTTCTAAGGGAGTCAAGGTGTAGGGAGCCTGAGGGGAAATGGCAGCGCAAGGAAAGCGCTGAAGAGAAGAAGAGGAGTGTGGCCACTCTGTGTAGCCAGTGCTGGGCTCCTTGCAAAGCATTTGCTCAGTCCCTGCCCTCGGCCCTCAGAGGCACTCGGGCTGTCGGCTGGAAGGCCAGCAGCAGAAGTGTCTTGCTGCAGCCCGTTCTAAACGGGAGCCAAAGAGGGCAGCAGCAAGCCCGGGCAGATCCATTTGCTCTCGGACTATTTGCAGGTGGTGCTTAAGACCTCTCTGAGAGCCCTGGCTGCTCTAGCGGGACGAGTCTTTCTGAACGGCTCTCGCGGCGTTGTTTCAAAGGAATTGCCACTCTCTTTTCCTCCTGGAGTGCTTTGTGGCCTGGCCCAATTCCCTGGCTGCTGGTGTTCCCTCACACGCCCTCTCAAGGTTCTCAGAGAAAGCGGAGCTGGGGGAGGGAACGATGCAGCCCCTTTCTTCTTTTGGCAAAGCATTCCTACAACAAATTTCCAATCTACACTACTGTTGAGAGAAAGGAAACCCTGCCACTAGTGACAACCTAATCGTTTCCATAAAGAAAAAGCACATGAAGGAGCGGCCTGCTGATCCCCAGGGTCAGGAAGCTGCTACTCCTTAGGAATCTTACCCTGCTCTCTTGTGCCAGGCGGGCCAGATTATCAAAGCTGGGCATCTCGTATCTGTTCATGACGGAAATGTAGCAGGCGTTCTGTTGCGTGACTTTGGTTGCAATGACGCCCTGTAAAATCAAGTCATTGAGCACTCAAAATTTACATTTTCCAACTGTTATCATTGGGATGAAGTCGGGATGGAAACCGTAACAAATGCTGAGAGTTTCTACCCCACATCGTGGACTCCAATCATTCAGAATACAGAAACAAGTCCCGTTCCTGGGCCAGCTGGAGCAGGAGCCAGTCTCCTCGTCCGCTTTGTGAACGAGCAGCCCCCCTGCCACTCACCGTGTTGTAGTTCCAGATGGTTTTCCAGGACCCGCTGATGCTGTTTTGCTCAATGACTGCCACACGCCATTGCCTGTTGATGATCACAATTTGGGACTGGCCACCAATGATGACTTGTGTGTTGTTGCCTGGGATGTTGCCTGGGATGCCGGGAATCTGCTGAGACTGAAAAGCCAAGGGAAAGAAGATGTTTGGCCTTTGAAGGGAGACAGTGATGTCCCCAAAGCTTTAGAAAAATCCCTGCTACAATAGAAGTGCTGGCCCCAGGACAGTGCCGGCACTGCCCTCTTTCTTTTCCAAAGGATCCAGAATCAAGGCTGTGCTGTTGGGCAAAGGCCCTAAGAATTCTTTTCAAGCATTCAGTGAATCATTGCTGCATCTGACAGCTGTCATCTGGTGCCTTCGGAGGTTGATGCGTGCAAGACCACTGGCCGCAGTAAAGCCTGGCTCAAGGTCTTGGATGGAAGCCTCTGCTGACCCACGGCTCTGTTTCAGCATCTGCACCCTTGAGCAGGAAGCTCTCGAAAGAGGAGATGCCAGGCCAGAAGGCCATCAGGCTTGGCTTTGGGCAGCAGCTCTGGAGCCCCCCCATTTGATTCAAGAAAGGTAAGGGCTAAGGTTTTCTCACCGGGAAAGGTCCAGTCCAATTGCCATTCCATCCACCAGTCCAATTGCCTTGCCAACCGCCAGTCCAATTGTCATTCCAACCACCATTCCAATTGCCATTGCCATTGCCATTGCAGTACTTCAGCTCAACAACTCTCAGGACATCGAGGGTAATGCATGATGCCAAGTTCACCTGGGGTCCTTGGAAAGCTAGAAAAGAAAAGACAAAACCCCATGAGCTGAAAGACCTTGGTTGCCTTTCTGCAGGAGGGTGCTGGTGTTGCTCAGAGCCAGGCAGGTTCTGAAGGATTGCTGCACTAGGAATGTTTGAGCTGTATGAGGGACAGCTTCCCTTGGAGAGCCCAAAGAGCACCAGCTCTGTGGCTCAGCAAGGAATGCCCACAAAGACGTGCTCTTGAAACCCCTTTGGCATTTCCCGTGCGGAAATCGGGGCTCTATGGCACTCGCTCCTGGGAATGCCGATGGCTGGGCATTACACGGTGAGGCTGCTGGCAGTTCACGGGCCCAGGCATATGGGCTGTGACGTTCTGCAAGAATCCTACCAAGTGCAGGTCATTAAAGCCCTGGGGAATGCAACTGCTGCCACTGAGAAAAACCTTGAGGGATTGAAGCCCCTTGGCTTAGTGTTGTGAAGCACCGGGTTTGGTGGCTGCCTGGATCACCCTCGTCAGCAAGCTCTGACCTGAAGGACAGCGGTTCTTAGAATGACCCATTTTCTTGACTGGGCATTACAGGGGAGCTCAGTGTGGGTTGAAACACTCCGGGCCCAAATCTAAGCCCCCTTAAGCTTTGTGGAAAGCAGCTGTAAGGGTTTGGTTTGGGTCATTTCTGGGGGCTGTGACACCACCCTGTTGCAGTCCTGATCTGCAGAGATGCCAAACCCTTTGTGCAACTGCTGCAGCCTTTGGTTTGTGTGCACCTCAAGGTGCAAGAGCAGCAATTGTGCCTTGGTCATTCGCCAGGAGGAGAAAAGGCCAGGTCAGTAACACTCAGAATGCCCATGCTTGCACTCACCGTGAACTTCGTAAGCCATGTAGGTGGTGAGTCCGCTGCACATAGCGGCAATGGTTGCTCCGTAGGAGTTGAGGTTGTTGACCAATCCATTGGTGACAAAGGTGATGTGCTTGGTAGGTCTTCCAAAACCGATCAGGTTCTAAAGATCAAATAGCAGCATTGAGCAAGCTCAGTGCTGGGATCTGGTTCCTGCTAGGCCTATTCCTAGGTCTGGAATGAGGACTCGGGGCTGGCTGTTTGAGTCCCAACTGCCTTTAGGGACACCTTTCCATCCCCTTGGGGCCTGTGGGAGCACTAGCAAGCCTTGAAGGCAGCTGCAAAGGCAGAGCTCGTTCTAAGGGAGTCAAGATGTAGGGAGCCCGAGGGGAAGTGGCAGCGCAAGGAAAGTGCTGAAGAGGAGAAGAGGAGTGTGGCCGCTCTGTGTAGCCAGTGCTGGGCTCCTTGCAAAGCATTTGCTCAGTCCCTGCCCTCGGCCCTCAGAGGCACTCGGGCTGTCGGCTGGAAGGCCAGCAGCAGAAGTGTCTTGCTGCAGCCCGTTCTAAACGGGAGCCAAAGAGGGCAGCAGCAAGCCCGGGCAGATCCATTTGCTCTCGGACTATTTGCAGGTGGTGCTTAAGACCTCTCTGAGAGCCCTGGCTGCTCTAGCGGGACGAGTCTTTCTGAACGGCTCTCGCGGCGTTGTTTCAAAGGAATTGCCACTCTCTTTTCCTCCTGGAGTGCTTTGTGGCCTGGCCCAATTCCCTGGCTGCCGGTGTTCCCTCGCACGCCCTCTCAAGGTTCTCAGAGAAAGCGGAGCTGGGGGAGGGAACGATGCAGCCCCTTTCTTCTTTTAGCAAAGCATTCCTACAACAAATTTCCAATCCACACTACTGTTGAGAGAAAGGAAACCCTGCCACTAGTGACAACCTAATCGTTTCCATAAAGAAAAAGCACATGAAGAAACGGCCCGCTGATCCCCAGGGCCAGGAAGCTGCTACTCCTTAGGAATCTTACCCTGCTCTCTTGTGCCAGGCGGGCCAGATTATCAAAGCGGGGCATCTGGTTTCTGTTCATGACGGAAATGTAGCAGGCGTTCTGTTGCGTGACTTTGGTTGCAATGACGCCCTGTAAAATCAAGTCATTGAGCACTCAAAATTTACATTTTCCAACTGTTATCATTGGGATGAAGTCGGGATGGAAACCGTAACAAATGCTGAGAGTTTCTACCCCACATCGTGGACTCCAGTCATTCAGAATACAGAAACAAGTCCCGTTCCTGGGCCAGCTGGAGCAGGAGCCAGTCTCCTCGTCCGCTTTGTGAACGAGCAGCCCCCCTGCCACTCACCGTGTTGTAGTTCCAGATGGTTTTCCAGGAGCCGCTGATGCTGTTTTGTTCAATGACTGCCACACGCCATTGCCTGTTGATGATCACAATTTGGGACTGGCCACCAATGATGACTTGCGTGTTGTTGCCTGGGATGCCGGGAATCTGCTGAGACTGAAAAGCCAAGGGAAAGAAGACGTTTGGCCTTTGAAGGGAGACGGTGATGTCCCCAAAGCTTTAGAAAAATCCCTGCTACACTAGAAGAAATGCTGGCCCCAGGACAGTGCCGGCACTGCCCTCATTCTTTTCCAAAGGAGCCAGAATCAAGGCTGTGCTGTTGGGCAAAGGCCCTAAGAATTCTTTTCAAGCATTCAGTGAATCATTGCTGCATCTGACAGCTGTCATCTGGTGCCTTCGGAGGTTGATGCGTGCAAGACCACTGGCCGCAGTAAAGCCTGGCTCAAGGTCTTGGATGGAAGCCTCTGCTGACCCACGGCTCTGTTTCAGCATCTGCACCCTTGAGCAGGAAGCTCTCGAAAGAGGAGATGCCAGGCCAGAAGGCCATCAGGCTTGGCTTTGGGCAGCAGCTCTGGAGCCCCCCCATTTGATTCAAGAAAGGTAAGGGCTAAGGTTTTCTCACCGGGAAAGGTCCAGTCCAATTGCCATTCCATCCGCCAGTCCAATTGCCTTGCCAACCGCCAGTCCAATTGTCATTCCAACCACCATTCCAATTGCCATTGCCATTGCCATTGCAGTACTTCAGCTCAACAACTCTCAGGACATCGAGGGTAATGCATGATGCCAAGTTCACCTGGGGTCCTTGGAAAGCTAGAAAAGAAAAGACAAAACCCCATGAGCTGAAAGACCTTGGTTGCCTTTCTGCAGGAGGGTGCTGGTGTTGCTCAGAGCCAGGCAGGTTCTGAAGGATTGCTGCACTAGGAATGTTTGAGCTGTATGAGGGACAGCTTCCCTTGGAGAGCCCAAAGAGCACCAGCTCTGTGGCTCAGCAAGGAATGCCCACAAAGACGTGCTCTTGAAACCCCTTTGGCATTTCCCGTGCGGAAATCGGGGCTCTATGGCACTCGCTCCTGGGAATGCCGATGGCTGGGCATTACACGGTGAGGCTGCTGGCAGTTCACGGGCCCAGGCATATGGGCTGTGACGTTCTGCAAGAATCCTACCAAGTGCAGGTCATTAAAGCCCTGGGGAATGCGACTGCTGCCACTGAGAAAAACCTCGAGGGATTGAAGCCCCTTGGCTTAGTGTTGTGAAGCACCGGGGTTTGGTGGCTGCCTGGATCACCCTCGTCAGCAAGCTCTGACCTGAAGGACAGCGGTTCTTAGAATGACCCATTTTCTTGTCTGGGCATTACAGGGGAGCTCAGTGTGGGTTGAAACACTCTGGGCCCAAATCTAAGCCCCCTTAAGCTTTGTGGAAAGCAGCTGTAAGGGTTTGGTTTGGGTCATTTCTGGGGGCTGTGACACCACCCTGTTGCAGTCCTGATCTGCAGAGATGCCAAACCCTTTGTGCAACTGCTGCAGCCCTTGGTTTGTGTGCACCTCAAGGTGCAAGAGCAGCAATTGTGCCTTGGTCATTCACCAGGAGGAGAAAAAGCCAGGTCAGTAACACTCAGAATGCCCAGGCTTTCACTCACCGTGAACTTCGTAAGCCATGTAGGTGGTGAGTCCGCTGCACATAGTGGCAATGGTTGCTCCGTAGGAGTTGAGGTTGTTGACCAATCCATTGGTGACAAAGGTGATGTGCTTGGTAGGTCTTCCAAAACCGATCAGGTTCTAAAGATCAAATAGCAGCATTGAGCAAGCTCAGTGCTGGGATCTGGTTCCTGCTAGGCCTATTCCTAGGTCTGGAATGAGGACTCGGGGCTGGCTGTTTGAGTCCCAACTGCCTTTAGGGACACCTTTCCATCCCCTTGGGGCCTGTGGTAGCACTAGCAAGCCTTGAAGGCAGCTGCAAAGGCAGAGCTCGTTCTAAGGGAGTCAAGGTGTAGGGAGCCTGAGGGGAAATGGCAGCGCAAGGAAAGCGCTGAAGAGAAGAAGAGGAGTGTGGCCACTCTGTGTAGCCAGTGCTGGGCTCCTTGCAAAGCATTTGCTCAGTCCCTGCCCTCGGCCCTCAGAGGCACTCGGGCTGTCGGCTGGAAGGCCAGCAGCAGAAGTGTCTTGCTGCAGCCCGTTCTAAACGGGAGCCAAAGAGGGCAGCAGCAAGCCCGGGCAGATCCATTTGCTCTCGGACTATTTGCAGGTGGTGCTTAAGACCTCTCTGAGAGCCCTGGCTGCTCTAGCGGGACGAGTCTTTCTGAACGGCTCTCGCGGCGTTGTTTCAAAGGAATTGCCACTCTCTTTTCCTCCTGGAGTGCTTTGTGGCCTGGCCCAATTCCCTGGCTGCTGGTGTTCCCTCACACGCCCTCTCAAGGTTCTCAGAGAAAGCGGAGCTGGGGGAGGGAACGATGCAGCCCCTTTCTTCTTTTGGCAAAGCATTCCTACAACAAATTTCCAATCTACACTACTGTTGAGAGAAAGGAAACCCTGCCACTAGTGACAACCTAATCGTTTCCATAAAGAAAAAGCACATGAAGGAGCGGCCTGCTGATCCCCAGGGTCAGGAAGCTGCTACTCCTTAGGAATCTTACCCTGCTCTCTTGTGCCAGGCGGGCCAGATTATCAAAGCTGGGCATCTCGTATCTGTTCATGACGGAAATGTAGCAGGCGTTCTGTTGCGTGACTTTGGTTGCAATGACGCCCTGTAAAATCAAGTCATTGAGCACTCAAAATTTACATTTTCCAACTGTTATCATTGGGATGAAGTCGGGATGGAAACCGTAACAAATGCTGAGAGTTTCTACCCCACATCGTGGACTCCAATCATTCAGAATACAGAAACAAGTCCCGTTCCTGGGCCAGCTGGAGCAGGAGCCAGTCTCCTCGTCCGCTTTGTGAACGAGCAGCCCCCCTGCCACTCACCGTGTTGTAGTTCCAGATGGTTTTCCAGGACCCGCTGATGCTGTTTTGCTCAATGACTGCCACACGCCATTGCCTGTTGATGATCACAATTTGGGACTGGCCACCAATGATGACTTGTGTGTTGTTGCCTGGGATGTTGCCTGGGATGCCGGGAATCTGCTGAGACTGAAAAGCCAAGGGAAAGAAGATGTTTGGCCTTTGAAGGGAGACAGTGATGTCCCCAAAGCTTTAGAAAAATCCCTGCTACACTAGAAGAAGTGCTGGCCCCAGGACAGTGCCGGCACTGCCCTCTTTCTTTTCCAAAGGATCCAGAATCAAGGCTGTGCTGTTGGGCAAAGGCCCTAAGAATTCTTTTCAAGCATTCAGTGAATCATTGCTGCATCTGACAGCTGTCATCTGGTGCCTTCGGAGGTTGATGCGTGCAAGACCACTGGCCGCAGTAAAGCCTGGCTCAAGGTCTTGGATGGAAGCCTCTGCTGACCCACGGCTCTGTTTCAGCATCTGCACCCTTGAGCAGGAAGCTCTCGAAAGAGGAGATGCCAGGCCAGAAGGCCATCAGGCTTGGCTTTGGGCAGCAGCTCTGGAGCCCCCCCATTTGATTCAAGAAAGGTAAGGGCTAAGGTTTTCTCACCGGGAAAGGTCCAGTCCAATTGCCATTCCATCCACCAGTCCAATTGCCTTGCCAACCGCCAGTCCAATTGTCATTCCAACCACCATTCCAATTGCCATTGCCATTGCCATTGCAGTACTTCAGCTCAACAACTCTCAGGACATCGAGGGTAATGCATGATGCCAAGTTCACCTGGGGTCCTTGGAAAGCTAGAAAAGAAAAGACAAAACCCCATGAGCTGAAAGACCTTGGTTGCCTTTCTGCAGGAGGGTGCTGGTGTTGCTCAGAGCCAGGCAGGTTCTGAAGGATTGCTGCACTAGGAATGTTTGAGCTGTATGAGGGACAGCTTCCCTTGGAGAGCCCAAAGAGCACCAGCTCTGTGGCTCAGCAAGGAATGCCCACAAAGACGTGCTCTTGAAACCCCTTTGGCATTTCCCGTGCGGAAATCGGGGCTCTATGGCACTCGCTCCTGGGAATGCCGATGGCTGGGCATTACACGGTGAGGCTGCTGGCAGTTCACGGGCCCAGGCATATGGACTGTGACGTTCTGCAAGAATCCTACCAAGTGCAGGTCATTAAAGCCCTGGGGAATGCAACTGCTGCCACTGAGAAAAACCTCGAGGGATTGAAGCCCCTTGGCTTAGTGTTGTGAAGCACCGGGGTTTGGTGGCTGCCTGGATCACCCTCGTCAGCAAGCTCTGACCTGAAGGACAGCGGTTCTTAGAATGACCCATTTTCTTGTCTGGGCATTACAGGGGAGCTCAGTGTGGGTTGAAACACTCCGGGCCCAAATCTAAGCCCCCTTAAGCTTTGTGGAAAGCAGCTGTAAGGGTTTGGTTTGGGTCATTTCTGGGGGCTGTGACACCACCCTGTTGCAGTCCTGATCTGCAGAGATGCCAAACCCTTTGTGCAACTGCTGCAGCCCTTGGTTTGTGTGCACCTCAAGGTGCAAGAGCAGCAATTGTGCCTTGGTCATTCGCCAGGAGGAGAAAAGGCCAGGTCAGTAACACTCAGAATGCCCATGCTTGCACTCACCGCGAACTTCGTAAGCCATGTAGGTGGTGAGTCCGCTGCACATAGCGGCAATGGTTGCTCCGTAGGAGTTGAGGTTGTTGACCAATCCATTGGTGACAAAGGTGATGTGCTTGGTAGGTCTTCCAAAACCGATCAGGTTCTAAAGATCAAATAGCAGCATTGAGCAAGCTCAGTGCTGGGATCTGGTTCCTGCTAGGCCTATTCCTAGGTCTGGAATGAGGACTCGAGGCTGGCTGTTTGAGTCCCAACTGCCTTTAGGGACACCTTTCCATCCCCTTGGGGCCTGTGGGAGCACTAGCAAGCCTTGAAGGCAGCTGCAAAGGCAGAGCTCGTTCTAAGGGAGTCAAGGTGCAGGGAGCCCGAGGGGAAGTGGCAGCGCAAGGAAAGCGCTGAAGAGAAGAAGAGG
Source organism: Coloeus monedula (assembly GCF_965178545.1). Lineage (NCBI taxonomy): Eukaryota > Metazoa > Chordata > Aves > Passeriformes > Corvidae > Coloeus > Coloeus monedula. The sequence goes on along the minus strand of NC_138808.1, from coordinate 4,393,210 downwards.
AGTGTGGCCGCTCTGTGTAGCCAGTGCTGGGCTCCTTGCAAAGCATTTGCTCAGTCCCTGCCCTCGGCCCTCAGAGGCACTCGGGCTGTCGGCTGGAAGGCCAGCAGCAGAAGTGTCTTGCTGCAGCCCGTTCTAAACGGGAGCCAAAGAGGGCAGCAGCAAGCCCGGGCAGATCCATTTGCTCTCGGACTATTTGCAGGTGGTGCTTAAGACCTCTCTGAGAGCCCTGGCTGCTCTAGCGGGACGAGTCTTTCTGAACGGCTCTCGCGGCGTTGTTTCAAAGGAATTGCCACTCTCTTTTCCTCCTGGAGTGCTTTGTGGCCTGGCCCAATTCCCTGGCTGCCGGTGTTCCCTCACACGCCCTCTCAAGGTTCTCAGAGAAAGCGGAGCTGGGGGAGGGAACGATGCAGCCCCTTTCTTCTTTTAGCAAAGCATTCCTACAACAAATTTCCAATCTACACTACTGTTGAGAGAAAGGAAACCCTGCCACTAGTGACAACCTAATCGTTTCCATAAAGAAAAAGCACATGAAGGAGCGGCCTGCTGATCCCCAGGGCCAGGAAGCTGCTACTCCTTAGGAATCTTACCCTGCTCTCTTGTGCCAGGCGGGCCAGATTATCAAAGCGGGGCATCTGGTTTCTGTTCATGACGGAAATGTAGCAGGCGTTCTGTTGCGTGACTTTGGTTGCAATGACGCCCTGTAAAATCAAGTCATTGAGCACTCAAAATTTACATTTTCCAACTGTTATCATTGGGATGAAGTCGGGATGGAAACCGTAACAAATGCTGAGAGTTTCTACCCCACATCGTGGACTCCAGTCATTCAGAATACAGAAACAAGTCCCGTTCCTGGGCCAGCTGGAGCAGGAGCCAGTCTCCTCGTCCGCTTTGTGAACGAGCAGCCCCCCTGCCACTCACCGTGTTGTAGTTCCAGATGGTTTTCCAGGACCCGCTGATGCTGTTTTGTTCAATGACTGCCACACGCCATTGCCTGTTGATGATCACAATTTGGGACTGGCCACCAATGATGACTTGCGTGTTGTTGCCTGGGATGCCGGGAATCTGCTGAGACTGAAAAGCCAAGGGAAAGAAGACGTTTGGCCTTTGAAGGGAGACGGTGATGTCCCCAAAGCTTTAGAAAAATCCCTGCTACACTAGAAGAAATGCTGGCCCCAGGACAGTGCCGGCACTGCCCTCATTCTTTTCCAAAGGAGCCAGAATCAAGGCTGTGCTGTTGGGCAAAGGCCCTAAGAATTCTTTTCAAGCATTCAGTGAATCATTGCTGCATCTGACAGCTGTCATCTGGTTCCTTCGGAGGTTGATGCATGCAAGACCACTGGCCGCAGTAAAGCCTGGCTCAAGGTCTTGGATGGAAGCCTCTGCTGACCCACGGCTCTGTTTCAGCATCTGCACCCTTGAGCAGGAAGCTCTCGAAAGAGGAGATGCCAGGCCAGAAGGCCATCAGGCTTGGCTTTGGGCAGCAGCTCTGGAGCCCCCCCATTTGATTCAAGAAAGGTAAGGGCTAAGGTTTTCTCACCGGGAAAGGTCCAGTCCAATTGCCATTCCATCCGCCCGTCCAATTGCCTTGCCAACCGCCAGTCCAATTGTCATTCCAACCACCATTCCAATTGCCATTGCCATTGCCATTGCAGTACTTCAGCTCAACAACTCTCAGGACATCGAGGGTAATGCATGATGCCAAGTTCACCTGGGGTCCTTGGAAAGCTAGAAAAGAAAAGACAAAACCCCATGAGCTGAAAGACCTTGGTTGCCTTTCTGCAGGAGGGTGCTGGTGTTGCTCAGAGCCAGGCAGGTTCTGAAGGATTGCTGCACTAGGAATGTTTGAGCTGTATGAGGGACAGATTCCCTTGGAGAGCCCAAAGAGCACCAGCTCTGTGGCTCAGCAAGGAATGCCCACAAAGACGTGCTCTTGAAACCCCTTTGGCATTTCCCGTGCGGAAATCGGGGCTCTATGGCACTCGCTCCTGGGAATGCCGATGGCTGGGCATTACACGGTGAGGCTGCTGGCAGTTCACGGGCCCAGGCATATGGGCTGTGACGTTCTGCAAGAATCCTACCAAGTGCAGGTCATTAAAGCCCTGGGGAATGCAACTGCTGCCACTGAGAAAAACCTCGAGGGATTGAAGCCCCTTGGCTTAGTGTTGTGAAGCACCGGGGTTTGGTGGCTGCCTGGATCACCCTCGTCAGCAAGCTCTGACCTGAAGGACAGCGGTTCTTAGAATGACCCATTTTCTTGTCTGGGCATTACAGGGGAGCTCAGCGTGGGTTGAAACACTCCGGGCCCAAATCTAAGCCCCCTTAAGCTTTGTGGAAAGCAGCTGTAAGGGTTTGGTTTGGGTCATTTCTGGGGGCTGTGACACCACCCTGTTGCAGTCCTGATCTGCAGAGATGCCAAACCCTTTGTGCAACTGCTGCAGCCCTTGGTTTGTGTGCACCTCAAGGTGCAAGAGCAGCAATTGTGCCTTGGTCATTCACCAGGAGGAGAAAAGGCCAGGTCAGTAACACTCAGAATGCCCATGCTTGCACTCACCACGAACTTCGTAAGCCATGTAGGTGGTGAGTCCGCTGCACATAGCGGCAATGGTTGCTCCGTAGGAGTTGAGGTTGTTGACCAATCCATTGGTGACAAAGGTGATGTGCTTGGTAGGTCTTCCAAAACCGATCTGGTTCTAAAGATCAAATAGCAGCATTGAGCAAGCTCAGTGCTGGGATCTGGTTCCTGCTAGGCCTATTCCTAGGTCTGGAATGAGGACTCGGGGCTGGCTGTTTGAGTCCCAACTGCCTTTAGGGACACCTTTCCATCCCCTTGGGGCCTGTGGGAGCACTAGCAAGCCTTGAAGGCAGCTGCAAAGGCAGAGCTCGTTCTAAGGGAGTCAAGATGTAGGGAGCCCGAGGGGAAATGGCAGCGCAAGGAAAGCGCTGAAGAGAAGAAGAAGAGTGTGGCCGCTCTGTGTAGCCAGTGCTGGGCTCCTTGCAAAGCATTTGCTCAGTCCCTGCCCTCGGCCCTCAGAGGCACTCGGGCTGTCGGCTGGAAGGCCAGCAGCAGAAGTGTCTTGCTGCAGCCCGTTCTAAACGGGAGCCAAAGAGGGCAGCAGCAAGCCCGGGCAGATCCATTTGCTCTCGGACTATTTGCAGGTGGTGCTTAAGACCTCTCTGAGAGCCCTGGCTGCTCTAGCGGGACGAGTCTTTCTGAACGGCTCTCGCGGCGTTGTTTCAAAGGAATTGCCACTCTCTTTTCCTCCTGGAGTGCTTTGTGGCCTGGCCCAATTCCCTGGCTGCCGGTGTTCCCTCACACGCCCTCTCAAGGTTCTCAGAGAAAGCGGAGCTGGGGGAGGGAACGATGCAGCCCCTTTCTTCTTTTAGCAAAGCATTCCTACAACAAATTTCCAATCTACACTACTGTTGAGAGAAAGGAAACCCTGCCACTAGTGACAACCTAATCGTTTCCATAAAGAAAAAGCACATGAAGGAGCGGCCTGCTGATCCCCAGGGCCAGGAAGCTGCTACTCCTTAGGAATCTTACCCTGCTCTCTTGTGCCAGGCGGGCCAGATTATCAAAGCGGGGCATCTGGTTTCTGTTCATGACGGAAATGTAGCAGGCGTTCTGTTGCGTGACTTTGGTTGCAATGACGCCCTGTAAAATCAAGTCATTGAGCACTCAAAATTTACATTTTCCAACTGTTATCATTGGGATGAAGTCGGGATGGAAACCGTAACAAATGCTGAGAGTTTCTACCCCACATCGTGGACTCCAGTCATTCAGAATACAGAAACAAGTCCCGTTCCTGGGCCAGCTGGAGCAGGAGCCAGTCTCCTCGTCCGCTTTGTGAACGAGCAGCCCCCCTGCCACTCACCGTGTTGTAGTTCCAGATGGTTTTCCAGGACCCGCTGATGCTGTTTTGTTCAATGACTGCCACACGCCATTGCCTGTTGATGATCACAATTTGGGACTGGCCACCAATGATGACTTGCGTGTTGTTGCCTGGGATGCCGGGAATCTGCTGAGACTGAAAAGCCAAGGGAAAGAAGACGTTTGGCCTTTGAAGGGAGACGGTGATGTCCCCAAAGCTTTAGAAAAATCCCTGCTACACTAGAAGAAATGCTGGCCCCAGGACAGTGCCGGCACTGCCCTCATTCTTTTCCAAAGGAGCCAGAATCAAGGCTGTGCTGTTGGGCAAAGGCCCTAAGAATTCTTTTCAAGCATTCAGTGAATCATTGCTGCATCTGACAGCTGTCATCTGGTTCCTTCGGAGGTTGATGCATGCAAGACCACTGGCCGCAGTAAAGCCTGGCTCAAGGTCTTGGATGGAAGCCTCTGCTGACCCACGGCTCTGTTTCAGCATCTGCACCCTTGAGCAGGAAGCTCTCGAAAGAGGAGATGCCAGGCCAGAAGGCCATCAGGCTTGGCTTTGGGCAGCAGCTCTGGAGCCCCCCCATTTGATTCAAGAAAGGTAAGGGCTAAGGTTTTCTCACCGGGAAAGGTCCAGTCCAATTGCCATTCCATCCGCCCGTCCAATTGCCTTGCCAACCGCCAGTCCAATTGTCATTCCAACCACCATTCCAATTGCCATTGCCATTGCCATTGCAGTACTTCAGCTCAACAACTCTCAGGACATCGAGGGTAATGCATGATGCCAAGTTCACCTGGGGTCCTTGGAAAGCTAGAAAAGAAAAGACAAAACCCCATGAGCTGAAAGACCTTGGTTGCCTTTCTGCAGGAGGGTGCTGGTGTTGCTCAGAGCCAGGCAGGTTCTGAAGGATTGCTGCACTAGGAATGTTTGAGCTGTATGAGGGACAGATTCCCTTGGAGAGCCCAAAGAGCACCAGCTCTGTGGCTCAGCAAGGAATGCCCACAAAGACGTGCTCTTGAAACCCCTTTGGCATTTCCCGTGCGGAAATCGGGGCTCTATGGCACTCGCTCCTGGGAATGCCGATGGCTGGGCATTACACGGTGAGGCTGCTGGCAGTTCACGGGCCCAGGCATATGGGCTGTGACGTTCTGCAAGAATCCTACCAAGTGCAGGTCATTAAAGCCCTGGGGAATGCAACTGCTGCCACTGAGAAAAACCTCGAGGGATTGAAGCCCCTTGGCTTAGTGTTGTGAAGCACCGGGGTTTGGTGGCTGCCTGGATCACCCTCGTCAGCAAGCTCTGACCTGAAGGACAGCGGTTCTTAGAATGACCCATTTTCTTGTCTGGGCATTACAGGGGAGCTCAGCGTGGGTTGAAACACTCCGGGCCCAAATCTAAGCCCCCTTAAGCTTTGTGGAAAGCAGCTGTAAGGGTTTGGTTTGGGTCATTTCTGGGGGCTGTGACACCACCCTGTTGCAGTCCTGATCTGCAGAGATGCCAAACCCTTTGTGCAACTGCTGCAGCCCTTGGTTTGTGTGCACCTCAAGGTGCAAGAGCAGCAATTGTGCCTTGGTCATTCACCAGGAGGAGAAAAGGCCAGGTCAGTAACACTCAGAATGCCCATGCTTGCACTCACCACGAACTTCGTAAGCCATGTAGGTGGTGAGTCCGCTGCACATAGCGGCAATGGTTGCTCCGTAGGAGTTGAGGTTGTTGACCAATCCATTGGTGACAAAGGTGATGTGCTTGGTAGGTCTTCCAAAACCGATCTGGTTCTAAAGATCAAATAGCAGCATTGAGCAAGCTCAGTGCTGGGATCTGGTTCCTGCTAGGCCTATTCCTAGGTCTGGAATGAGGACTCGGGGCTGGCTGTTTGAGTCCCAACTGCCTTTAGGGACACCTTTCCATCCCCTTGGGGCCTGTGGGAGCACTAGCAAGCCTTGAAGGCAGCTGCAAAGGCAGAGCTCGTTCTAAGGGAGTCAAGATGTAGGGAGCCCGAGGGGAAATGGCAGCGCAAGGAAAGCGCTGAAGAGAAGAAGAAGAGTGTGGCCGCTCTGTGTAGCCAGTGCTGGGCTCCTTGCAAAGCATTTGCTCAGTCCCTGCCCTCGGCCCTCAGAGGCACTCGGGCTGTCGGCTGGAAGGCCAGCAGCAGAAGTGTCTTGCTGCAGCCCGTTCTAAACGGGAGCCAAAGAGGGCAGCAGCAAGCCCGGGCAGATCCATTTGCTCTCGGACTATTTGCAGGTGGTGCTTAAGACCTCTCTGAGAGCCCTGGCTGCTCTAGCGGGACGAGTCTTTCTGAACGGCTCTCGCGGCGTTGTTTCAAAGGAATTGCCACTCTCTTTTCCTCCTGGAGTGCTTTGTGGCCTGGCCCAATTCCCTGGCTGCTGGTGTTCCCTCACACGCCCTCTCAAGGTTCTCAGAGAAAGCGGAGCTGGGGGAGGGAACGATGCAGCCCCTTTCTTCTTTTGGCAAAGCATTCCTACAACAAATTTCCAATCTACACTACTGTTGAGAGAAAGGAAACCCTGCCACTAGTGACAACCTAATCGTTTCCATAAAGAAAAAGCACATGAAGAAACGGCCCGCTGATCCCCAGGGCCAGGAAGCTGCTACTCCTTAGGAATCTTACCCTGCTCTCTTGTGCCAGGCGGGCCAGATTATCAAAGCTGGGCATCTCGTATCTGTTCATGACGGAAATGTAGCAGGCGTTCTGTTGCGTGACTTTGGTTGCAATGACGCCCTGTAAAATCAAGTCATTGAGCACTCAAAATTTACATTTTCCAACTGTTATCATTGGGATGAAGTCGGGATGGAAACCGTAACAAATGCTGAGAGTTTCTACCCCACATCGTGGACTCCAATCATTCAGAATACAGAAACAAGTCCCGTTCCTGGGCCAGCTGGAGCAGGAGCCAGTCTCCTCGTCCGCTTTGTGAACGAGCAGCCCCCCTGCCACTCACCGTGTTGTAGTTCCAGATGGTTTTCCAGGACCCGCTGATGCTGTTTTGCTCAATGACTGCCACACGCCATTGCCTGTTGATGATCACAATTTGGGACTGGCCACCAATGATGACTTGTGTGTTGTTGCCTGGGATGTTGCCTGGGATGCTGGGAATCTGCTGAGACTGAAAAGCCAAGGGAAAGAAGATGTTTGGCCTTTGAAGGGAGACAGTGATGTCCCCAAAGCTTTAGAAAAATCCCTGCTACACTAGAAGAAGTGCTGGCCCCAGGACAGTGCCGGCACTGCCCTCTTTCTTTTCCAAAGGAGCCAGAATCAAGGCTGTGCTGTTGGGCAAAGGCCCTAAGAATTCTTTTCAAGCATTCAGTGAATCATTGCTGCATCTGACAGCTGTCATCTGGTGCCTTCGGAGGTTGATGCGTGCAAGACCACTGGCCGCAGTAAAGCCTGGCTCAAGGTCTTGGATGGAAGCCTCTGCTGACCCACGGCTCTGTTTCAGCATCTGCACCCTTGAGCAGGAAGCTCTCGAAAGAGGAGATGCCAGGCCAGAAGGGCATCAGGCTTGGCTTTGGGCAGCAGCTCTGGAGCCCCCCCATTTGATTCAAGAAAGGTAAGGGCTAAGGTTTTCTCACCGGGAAAGGTCCAGTCCAATTGCCATTCCATCCGCCAGTCCAATTGCCTTGCCAACCGCCAGTCCAATTGTCATTCCAACCACCATTCCAATTGCCATTGCCATTGCCATTGCAGTACTTCAGCTCAACAACTCTCAGGACATCGAGGGTAATGCATGATGCCAAGTTCACCTGGGGTCCTTGGAAAGCTAGAAAAGAAAAGACAAAACCCCATGAGCTGAAAGACCTTGGTTGCCTTTCTGCAGGAGGGTGCTGGTGTTGCTCAGAGCCAGGCAGGTTCTGAAGGATTGCTGCACTAGGAATGTTTGAGCTGTATGAGGGACAGCTTCCCTTGGAGAGCCCAAAGAGCACCAGCTCTGTGGCTCAGCAAGGAATGCCCACAAAGACGTGCTCTTGAAACCCCTTTGGCATTTCCCGTGCGGAAATCGGGGCTCTATGGCACTCGCTCCTGGGAATGCCGATGGCTGGGCATTACACGGTGAGGCTGCTGGCAGTTCACGGGCCCAGGCATATGGGCTGTGACGTTCTGCAAGAATCCTACCAAGTACAGGTCATTAAAGCCCTGGGGAATGCAACTGCTGCCACTGAGAAAAACCTTGAGGGATTGAAGCCCCTTGGCTTAGTGTTGTGAAGCACCGGGTTTGGTGGCTGCCTGGATCACCCTCGTCAGCAAGCTCTGACCTGAAGGACAGCGGTTCTTAGAATGACCCATTTTCTTGACTGGGCATTACAGGGGAGCTCAGTGTGGGTTGAAACACTCCGGGCCCAAATCTAAGCCCCCTTAAGCTTTGTGGAAAGCAGCTGTAAGGGTTTGGTTTGGGTCATTTCTGGGGGCTGTGACACCACCCTGTTGCAGTCCTGATCTGCAGAGATGCCAAACCCTTTGTGCAACTGCTGCAGCCTTTGGTTTGTGTGCACCTCAAGGTGCAAGAGCAGCAATTGTGCCTTGGTCATTCGCCAGGAGGAGAAAAGGCCAGGTCAGTAACACTCAGAATGCCCATGCTTGCACTCACCGTGAACTTCGTAAGCCATGTAGGTGGTGAGTCCGCTGCACATAGCGGCAATGGTTGCTCCGTAGGAGTTGAGGTTGTTGACCAATCCATTGGTGACAAAGGTGATGTGCTTGGTAGGTCTTCCAAAACCGATCAGGTTCTAAAGATCAAATAGCAGCATTGAGCAAGCTCAGTGCTGGGATCTGGTTCCTGCTAGGCCTATTCCTAGGTCTGGAATGAGGACTCGGGGCTGGCTGTTTGAGTCCCAACTGCCTTTAGGGACACCTTTCCATCCCCTTGGGGCCTGTGGGAGCACTAGCAAGCCTTGAAGGCAGCTGCAAAGGCAGAGCTCGTTCTAAGGGAGTCAAGATGTAGGGAGCCCGAGGGGAAGTGGCAGCGCAAGGAAAGTGCTGAAGAGGAGAAGAGGAGTGTGGCCGCTCTGTGTAGCCAGTGCTGGGCTCCTTGCAAAGCATTTGCTCAGTCCCTGCCCTCGGCCCTCAGAGGCACTCGGGCTGTCGGCTGGAAGGCCAGCAGCAGAAGTGTCTTGCTGCAGCCCGTTCTAAACGGGAGCCAAAGAGGGCAGCAGCAAGCCCGGGCAGATCCATTTGCTCTCGGACTATTTGCAGGTGGTGCTTAAGACCTCTCTGAGAGCCCTGGCTGCTCTAGCGGGACGAGTCTTTCTGAACGGCTCTCGCGGCGTTGTTTCAAAGGAATTGCCACTCTCTTTTCCTCCTGGAGTGCTTTGTGGCCTGGCCCAATTCCCTGGCTGCCGGTGTTCCCTCGCACGCCCTCTCAAGGTTCTCAGAGAAAGCGGAGCTGGGGGAGGGAACGATGCAGCCCCTTTCTTCTTTTAGCAAAGCATTCCTACAACTAATTTCCAATCCACACTACTGTTGAGAGAAAGGAAACCCTGCCACTAGTGACAACCTAATCGTTTCCATAAAGAAAAAGCACATGAAGAAACGGCCCGCTGATCCCCAGGGCCAGGAAGCTGCTACTCCTTAGGAATCTTACCCTGCTCTCTTGTGCCAGGCGGGCCAGATTATCAAAGCGGGGCATCTGGTTTCTGTTCATGACGGAAATGTAGCAGGCGTTCTGTTGCGTGACTTTGGTTGCAATGACGCCCTGTAAAATCAAGTCATTGAGCACTCAAAATTTACATTTTCCAACTGTTATCATTGGGATGAAGTCGGGATGGAAACCGTAAAAAATGCTGAGAGTTTCTACCCCACATTGTGGACTCCAATCATTCAGAATACAGAAACAAGTCCCGTTCCTGGGCCAGCTGGAGCAGGAGCCAGTCTCCTCGTCCGCTTTGTGAACGAGCAGCCCCCCTGCCACTCACCGTGTTGTAGTTCCAGATGGTTTTCCAGGAGCCGCTGATGCTGTTTTGCTCAATGATTGCCACATGCCATTGCCTGTTGATGATCACAATTTGGGACTGGCCACCAATGATGACTTGCGTGTTGTTGCCTGGGATGCCGGGAATCTGCTGAGACTGAAAAGCCAAGGGAAAGAAGACGTTTGGCCTTTGAAGGGAGACGGTGATGTCCCCAAAGCTTTAGAAAAATCCCTGCTACACTAGAAGAAATGCTGGCCCCAGGACAGTGCCGGCACTGCCCTCTTTCTTTTCCAAAGGAGCCAGAATCAAGGCTGTGCTGTTGGGCAAAGGCCCTAAGAATTCTTTTCAAGCATTCAGTGAATCATTGCTGCATCTGACAGCTGTCATCTGGTTCCTTCGGAGGTTGATGCATGCAAGACCACTGGCCACAGTCAATCTAGGCTCAATGTCTTAGATGGAAACCTCTGCTGACCCATGGCTCTGTTTCAGCATCTGCACCCTTGAGCAGGAAGCTCTCGAAAGAGGAGATGCCAGGCCAGAAGGGCATCAGGCTTGGCTTTGGGCAGCAGCTCTGGAGCCCCCCCATTTGATTCAAGAAAGGTAAGGGCTAAGGTTTTCTCACCGGGAAAGGTCCAGTCCAATTGCCATTCCATCCGCCAGTCCAATTGCCTTGCCAACCGCCAGTCCAATTGTCATTCCAACCACCATTCCAATTGCCATTGCCATTGCCATTGCAGTACTTCAGCTCAACAACTCTCAGGACATCGAGGGTAATGCATGATGCCAAGTTCACCTGGGGTCCTTGGAAAGCTAGAAAAGAAAAGACAAAACCCCATGAGCTGAAAGACCTTGGTTGCCTTTCTGCAGGAGGGTGCTGGTGTTGCTCAGAGCCAGGCAGGTTCTGAAGGATTGCTGCACTAGGAATGTTTGAGCTGTATGAGGGACAGCTTCCCTTGGAGAGCCCAAAGAGCACCAGCTCTGTGGCTCAGCAAGGAATGCCCACAAAGACGTGCTCTTGAAACCCCTTTGGCATTTCCCGTGCGGAAATCGGGGCTCTATGGCACTCGCTCCTGGGAATGCCGATGGCTGGGCATTACACGGTGAGGCTGCTGGCAGTTCACGGGCCCAGGCATATGGGCTGTGACGTTCTGCAAGAATCCTACCAAGTGCAGGTCATTAAAGCCCTGGGGAATGCGACTGCTGCCACTGAGAAAAACCTCGAGGGATTGAAGCCCCTTGGCTTAGTGTTGTGAAGCACCGGGGTTTGGTGGCTGCCTGGATCACCCTCGTCAGCAAGCTCTGACCTGAAGGACAGCGGTTCTTAGAATGACCCATTTTCTTGTCTGGGCATTACAGGGGAGCTCAGTGTGGGTTGAAACACTCCGGGCCCAAATCTAAGCCCCCTTAAGCTTTGTGGAAAGCAGCTGTAAGGGTTTGGTTTGGGTCATTTCTGGGGGCTGTGACACCACCCTGTTGCAGTCCTGATCTGCAGAGATGCCAAACCCTTTGTGCAACTGCTGCAGCCCTTGGTTTGTGTGCACCTCAAGGTGCAAGAGCAGCAATTGTGCCTTGGTCATTCGCCAGGAGGAGAAAAGGCCAGGTCAGTAACACTCAGAATGCCCATGCTTGCACTCACCACGAACTTCGTAAGCCATGTAGGTGGTGAGTCCGCTGCACATAGCGGCAATGGTTGCTCCGTAGGAGTTGAGGTTGTTGACCAATCCATTGGTGACAAAGGTGATGTGCTTGGTAGGTCTTCCAAAACCGATCAGGTTCTAAAGATCAAATAGCAGCATTGAGCAAGCTCAGTGCTGGGATCTGGTTCCTGCTAGGCCTATTCCTAGGTCTGGAATGAGGACTCGGGGCTGGCTGTTTGAGTCCCAACTGCCTTTAGGGACACCTTTCCATCCCCTTGGGGCCTGTGGGAGCACTAGCAAGCCTTGAAGGCAGCTGCAAAGGCAGAGCTCGTTCTAAGGGAGTCAAGGTGCAGGGAGCCCGAGGGGAAGTGGCAGCGCAAGGAAAGCGCTGAAGAGGAGAAGAGGAGTGTGGCCACTCTGTGTAGCCAGTGCTGGGCTCCTTGCAAAGCATTTGCTCAGTCCCTGCCCTCGGCCCTCAGAGGCACTCGGGCTGTCGGCTGGAAGGCCAGCAGCAGAAGTGTCTTGCTGCAGCCCGTTCTAAACTGGAGCCAAAGAGGGCAGCAGCAAGCCCGGGCAGATCCATTTGCTCTCGGACTATTTGCAGGTGGTGCTTAAGACCTCTCTGAGAGCCCTGGCTGCTCTAGCGGGACGAGTCTTTCTGAACGGCTCTCGCGGCGTTGTTTCAAAGGAATTGCCACTCTCTTTTCCTCCTGGAGTGCTTTGTGGCCTGGCCCAATTCCCTGGCTGCTGGTGTTCCCTCACACGCCCTCTCAAGGTTCTCAGAGAAAGCGGAGCTGGGGGAGGGAACGATGCAGCCCCTTTCTTCTTTTGGCAAAGCATTCCTACAACAAATTTCCAATCTACACTACTGTTGAGAGAAAGGAAACCCTGCCACTAGTGACAACCTAATCGTTTCCATAAAGAAAAAGCACATGAAGAAACGGCCCGCTGATCCCCAGGGCCAGGAAGCTGCTACTCCTTAGGAATCTTACCCTGCTCTCTTGTGCCAGGCGGGCCAGATTATCAAAGCGGGGCATCTGGTTTCTGTTCATGACGGAAATGTAGCAGGCGTTCTGTTGCGTGACTTTGGTTGCAATGACGCCCTGTAAAATCAAGTCATTGAGCACTCAAAATTTACATTTTCCAACTGTTATCATTGGGATGAAGTCGGGATGGAAACCGTAACAAATGCTGAGAGTTTCTACCCCACATCGTGGACTCCAGTCATTCAGAATACAGAAACAAGTCCCGTTCCTGGGCCAGCTGGAGCAGGAGCCAGTCTCCTCGTCCGCTTTGTGAACGAGCAGCCCCCCTGCCACTCACCGTGTTGTAGTTCCAGATGGTTTTCCAGGAGCCGCTGATGCTGTTTTGTTCAATGACTGCCACACGCCATTGCCTGTTGATGATCACAATTTGGGACTGGCCACCAAGGATGACTTGCGTGTTGTTGCCTGGGATGCCGGGAATCTGCTGAGACTGAAAAGCCAAGGGAAAGAAGACGTTTGGCCTTTGAAGGGAGACAGTGATGTCCCCAAAGCTTTAGAAAAATCCCTGCTACACTAGAAGAAATGCTGGCCCCAGGACAGTGCCGGCACTGCCCTCATTCTTTTCCAAAGGAGCCAGAATCAAGGCTGTGCTGTTGGGCAAAGGCCCTAAGAATTCTTTTCAAGCATTCAGTGAATCATTGCTGCATCTGACAGCTGTCATCTGGTTCCTTCGGAGGTTGATGCATGCAAGACCACTGGCCACAGTCAATCTAGGCTCAATGTCTTAGATGGAAACCTCTGCTGACCCATGGCTCTGTTTCAGCATCTGCCCCCTTGAGCAGGAAGCTCTCAAAAGAGGAGATGCCAGGCCAGAAGGGCATCAGGCTTGGCTTTGGGCAGCAGCTCTGGAGCCCCCCCATTTGATTCAAGAAAGGTAAGGGCTAAGGTTTTCTCACCGGGAAAGTTCCAGTCCAATTGCCATTCCATCCGCCAGTCCAATTGCCTTGCCAACTGCCAGTCCAATTGCCATTCCAACCACCATTCCAATTGCCATTGCCATTGCCATTGCAGTACTTCAGCTCAACAACTCTCAGGACATCGAGGGTAATGCATGATGCCAAGTTCACCTGGGGTCCTTGGAAAGCTAGAAAAGAAAAGGCAAAACCCCATGAGCTGAAAGACCTTGGTTGCCTTTCTGCAGGAGGGTGCTGGTGTTGCTCAGAGCCAGGCAGGTTCTGAAGGATTGCTGCACTAGGAATGTTTGAGCTGTATGAGGGACAGCTTCCCTTGGAGAGCCCAAAGAGCACCAGCTCTGTGGCTCAGCAAGGAATGCCCACAAAGATGTGCTCTTGAAACCCCTTTGGCATTTCCTGTGCGGAAATCGGGGCTCTATGGCACTCGCTCCTGGGAATGCCGATGGCTGGGCATTACACGGTGAGGCTGCTGGCAGTTCACGGGCCCAGGCATATGGGCTGTGACGTTCTGCAAGAATCCTACCAAGTGCAGGTCATTAAAGCCCTGGGGAATGCGACTGCTGCCACTGAGAAAAACCTCGAGGGATTGAAGCCCCTTGACTTAGTGTTGTGAAGCACCGGGGTTTGGTGGCTGCCTGGATCACCCTCGTCAGCAAGCTCTGACCTGAAGGACAGCGGTTCTTAAAATGACCCATTTTCTTGTCTGGGCATTACAGGGGAGCTCAGTGTGGGTTGAAACACTCCGGGCCCAAATCTAACCCCATTTAAGCTTTGTGGAAAGCAGCTGTAAGGGTTTGGTTTGGGTCATTTCTGGGGGCTGTGACACCACCCTGTTGCAGTCCTGATCTGCAGAGATGCCAAACCCTTTGTGCAACTGCTGCAGCCCTTGGTTTGTGTGCACCTCAAGGTGCAAGAGCAGCAATTGTGCCTTGGTCATTCGCCAGGAGGAGAAAAGGCCAGGTCAGTAACACTCAGAATGCCCAGGCTTGCACTCACCGTGAACTTCGTAAGCCATGTAGGTGGTGAGTCCGCTGCACATAGCGGCAATGGTTGCTCCGTAGGAGTTGAGGTTGTTGACCAATCCATTGGTGACAAAGGTGATGTGCTTGGTAGGTCTTCCAAAACCGATCAGGTTCTAAAGATCAAATAGCAGCATTGAGCAAGCTCAGTGCTGGGATCTGGTTCCTGCTAGGCCTATTCCTAGGTCTGGAATGAGGACTCGAGGCTGGCTGTTTGAGTCCCAACTGCCTTTAGGGACACCTTTCCATCCCCTTGGGGCCTGTGGGAGCACTAGCAAGCCTTGAAGGCAGCTGCAAAGGCAGAGCTTGTTCTAAGGGAGTCAAGATGTAGGGAGCCCGAGGTGAAGTGGCAGCGCAAGGAAAGTGCTGAAGAGGAGAAGAGGAGTGTGGCCGCTCTGTGTAGCCAGTGCTGGGCTCCTTGCAAAGCATTTGCTCAGTCCCTGCCCTCGGCCCTCAGAGGCACTCGGGCTGTCGGCTGGAAGGCCAGCAGCAGAAGTGTCTTGCTGCAGCCCGTTCTAAACGGGAGCCAAAGAGGGCAGCAGCAAGCCCGGGCAGATCCATTTGCTCTCGGACTATTTGCAGGTGGTGCTTAAGACCTCTCTGAGAGCCCTGGCTGCTCTAGCGGGACGAGTCTTTCTGAACGGCTCTCGCGGCGTTGTTTCAAAGGAATTGCCACTCTCTTTTCCTCCTGGAGTGCTTTGTGGCCTGGCCCAATTCCCTGGCTGCTGGTGTTCCCTCACACGCCCTCTCAAGGTTCTCAGAGAAAGCGGAGCTGGGGGAGGGAACGATGCAGCCCCTTTCTTCTTTTAGCAAAGCATTCCTACAACAAATTTCCAATCTACACTACTGTTGAGAGAAAGGAAACCCTGCCACTAGTGACAACCTAATCGTTTCCATAAAGAAAAAGCACATGAAGAAACGGCCCGCTGATCCCCAGGGCCAGGAAGCTGCTACTCCTTAGGAATCTTACCCTGCTCTCTTGTGCCAGGCGGGCCAGATTATCAAAGCGGGGCATCTGGTTTCTGTTCATGACGGAAATGTAGCAGGCGTTCTGTTGCGTGACTTTGGTTGCAATGACGCCCTGTAAAATCAAGTCATTGAGCACTCAAAATTTACATTTTCCAACTGTTATCATTGGGATGAAGTCGGGATGGAAACCGTAACAAATGCTGAGAGTTTCTACCCCACATCGTGGACTCCAATCATTCAGAATACAGAAACAAGTCCCGTTCCTGGGCCAGCTGGAGCAGGAGCCAGTCTCCTTGTCCGCTTTGTGAACGAGCAGCCCCCCTGCCACTCACCGTGTTGTAGTTCCAGATGGTTTTCCAGGAGCCGCTGATGCTGTTTTGTTCAATGACTGCCACACGCCATTGCCTGTTGATGGTCACAATTTGGGACTGGCCACCAATGATGACTTGCGTGTTGTTGCCTGGGATGTTGCCTGGGATGCCGGGAATCTGCTGAGACTGAAAAGCCAAGGGAAAGAAGACGTTTGGCCTTTGAAGGAAGACAGTGATGTCCCCAAAGCTTTAGAAAAATCCCTGCTACAATAGAAGAAGTGCTGGCCCCAGGACAGTGCCGGCACTGCCCTCTTTCTTTTCCAAAGGAGCCAGAATCAAGGCTGTGCTGTTGGGCAAAGGCCCTAAGAATTCTTTTCAAGCATTCAGTGAATCATTGCTGCATCTGACAGCTGTCATCTGGTTCCTTTGGAGGTTGATGCATGCAAGACCACTGGCCACAGTCAATGTAGGCTCAATGTCTTAGATGGAAACCTCTGCTGACCCATGGCTCTGTTTCAGCATCTGCCCCCTTGAGCAGGAAGCTCTCAAAAGAGGAGATGCCAGGCCAGAAGGGCATCAGGCTTGGCTTTGGGCAGCAGCTCTGGAGCCCCCCCATTTGATTCAAGAAAGGTAAGGGCTAAGGTTTTCTCACCGGGAAAGGCCCAGTCCAATTGCCATTCCATCCACCAGTCCAATTGCCTTGCCAACCGCCAGTCCAATTGCCATTCCAACCACCATTCCAATTGCCATTGCCATTGCCATTGCAGTATGTCAGATCCACAACTTTCAGGACATTGAGCGTAATGCATGATCCCAAGTTCACCTGGGGTCCTTGGAAAGCTAGAAAAGAAAAGACAAAACCCCATGAGCTGAAAGACCTTGGTTGCCTTTCTGCAGGAGGGTGCTGGTGTTGCTCAGAGCCAGGCAGGTTCTGAAGGATTGCTGCACTAGGAATGTTTGAGCTGTATGAGGGATAGATTCCCTTGGAGAGCCCAAAGAGCACCAGCTCTGTGGCTCAGCAAGGAATGCCCACAAAGACGTGCTCTTGAAACCCCTTTGGCATTTCCTGTGCGGAAATCGGGGCTCTATGGCACTCGCTCCTGGGAATGCCGATGGCTGGGCATTACACGGTGAGGCTGCTGGCAGTTCACGGGCCCAGGCATATGGGCTGTGACGTTCTGCAAGAATCCTACCAAGTGCAGGTCATTAAAGCCCTGGGGAATGCAACTGCTGCCACTGAGAAAAACCTGAAGGGATTGAAGCCCCTTGGCTTAGTGTTGTGAAGCACCGGGTTTGGTGGCTGCCTGGATCACCCTCATCAGCAAGCTCTGACCTGAAGGACAGTAGTTTTTGGAATGACCCATTTTCTTGTCTGGGCATTACAGGGGAGCTCAGTGTGGGTTGAAACACTCTGGGCCCAAATCTAAGCCCCCTTAAGCTTTGTGGAAAGCAGCTGTAAGGGTTTGGTTTGGGTCATTTCTGGGGGCTGTGACACCACCCTGTTGCAGTCCTGATCTGCAGAGATGCCAAACCCTTTGTGCAACTGCTGCAGCCCTTGGTTTGTGTGCACCTCAAGGTGCAAGAGCAGCAATTGTGCCTTGGTCATTCGCCAGGAGGAGAAAAGGCCAGGTCAGTAACACTCAGAATGCCCTTGCTTGCACTCACCGTGAACTTCGTAAGCCATGTAGGTGGTGAGTCCGCTGCACATAGTGGCAATGGTTGCTCCATAGGAGTTGAGGTTGTTGACCAATCCATTGGTGACAAAGGTGATGTGCTTGGTAGGTCTTCCAAAACCGATCAGGTTCTAAAGATCAAATAGCAGCATTGAGCAAGCTCAGTGCTGGGATCTGGTTCCTGCTAGGCCTATTCCTAAGTCTGGAATGAGGACTCGGGGCTGGCTGTTTGAGTCCCAGCTGCCTTTAGGGACACCTTTCCATCCCCTTGGGGCCTGTGGGAGCACTAGCAAGCCTTGAAGGCAGCTGCAAAGGCAGAGCTCGTTCTAAGGGAGTCAAGGTGCAGGGAGCCCGAGGGGAAGTGGCAGCGCAAGGAAAGCGCTGAAGAGGAGAAGAGGAGTGTGGCCGCTCTGTGTAGCCAGTGCTGGGCTCCTTGCAAAGCATTTGCTCAGTCCCTGCCCTCGGCCCTCAGAGGCACTCGGGCTGTCGGCTGGATTCCTTAGGAAACAACCCAATGAATTTGAATGCTAAGAACCTGTTACTTCTTAGGTATCTTACCCTGCTCTCTGCAGCCAATCGGGCCAAATTATCAAAGCTGGGCATCTCATTTCTGTTCATTGCAGAAATGTAGCAGGTGTTCTGTTGTGTGAGTTTCGTTGCAATGATGCCCTGTAAAATAAAATTATCGAGCACTCACAATTCAGTTTTTCTTTTGAGTTTGTGATAAAGTTGGGATTGAAGCAGTTACGAATGCCAAGACTTTCTACCCCGTATGGTTTACTTCAAATGGTCAGAATACAGAAACAATTCCCATCCCTTGGTCATCTTTGGAACAATCTCACTCCCTGCAACTCACCGTGTTGTAGTTCCAGACAGTTTTCCATGATAAATTTTTGCTCTTTTGCTCAATAATTGCCACCTGTGTTTGACTATTGATCTGCACGCCTTGTGAGATACCGGTGATAGTGATTTGGGACTGTCCACCAAAGATGATTTGCTGGTTTTGATTTATCTGCTGCGACTGGAAAACCAAATGGAGCACTTTTAGATGGACGTGTTAGTCAGTGTCATTTCCAATGCTTTTAAAAAAACCCTGCTACAATAGAAGAAGTTCTGTCCCCCCTGTAAGACCCAGGAGTGCCCTCAGTATTTTCAAATGGACTCAGAATCAAGGCTGTGGCATTGGACAATAGCCATAAGAATTCTTTTTAAGGATTCCCTGAATCCTTGCTGCATCTGACAGCTGTCATCTGGTGCCTTTAGAGTTTCATCTGTCAGAGAAAACTTCAATTCCTTTTCTCTAAAGTGGTGGAGAAAGAATCAAGGAGATCTCATGAAGCAGGGAACATAGAAAGAGCAGCCATTCATGTGGAAATTGGTCACTGTACTCACGTAATCAGCAAGGGCTGGAGTCAGGACAAGTCCAAGAAGGACTGCAGTCAAAATCTGGAATGAAAATCAAATACAAAAGTGTACCTGCAGCTCTGGCTGACAAATCCGGTCATGAGAATCCTCCTTCCCTTTTCCTAATCTGATGTTTAAGGGTCCTCCTTTCATCCTGGCATTGCAACAGTGCCCTAAATGGGAGTCACCCTTGCTTTACCCCAGGGTGCTGCACAGGAGACACATTTCCCACTTGCTCTTTCAAGAGCTGAATCTGCAGTTGTTTCTCAGACCTGTGCAGGCACACACAGGTATTTTACAAGAGTGAGGAGAAAGCTTTTCCATTTCTTGTGCTCTGGCATTACAGGGAAGGGGTTGATCCACTAGTGCAGTGCTCCAGTTGTGCAAAAGCGTTGACAATGATGGACATGGATTAGGCTTCCTGCTTTCTGAATCATGTACAGGCAAGCTGTGAAAAGATCCTTACCTCCTCAGCTCCTTTGGGGAACAGGGGCTGAGCTCTCATTCTGGAGGAGCAAAATGTCCCCAGAGAAAGCCTTTGTGCTCTAGAGAGGCAGAAGCACTTCTGAGGGATAAAGGAATGGGTTTGGATCAAAGTTTCAGTTTATAAGGAAGAAAAGCATGCATACTTACAGGGAGATTCATCCTGACTGCAGAGCTGACGCTCCTGCAGGTAGAAAGAGCAATGTGAACCTCCCACCTTTTATATGTTTTCAGAATTCTCAGTGGAAGGGCTGAATGTTGCAATAAAATTACTTTGCCATTTGTATCCCTGTCACTTGTCCCTGAAAATTATTTCCTGCTGTAACTACTTGATAAATATGGGGATTGTACTTTTGAACATTTTGACCTGCTGGAGTCTGATAGTTATCAGATAGGAATCCATTTGCAGTGAAAAATTAAATATGTTTATAGTATTTTTCTGACATGTGCTATTTACTTTTGAAAATTCACATCAAACTTAAGACCGGAGATATCCTAGGGCTTAAAGAAGAACATAAAAAGCTTTGCATTTGACAAAATAAGGAAAAGCCTTTTTACCTTCCAAAATGCACTGTATGTTATCAGGTTACCATAGCACCCACTAAAATACAGTGGTGAGGGCTGAGGTATCTGTGACTCCATGGACTTGGCAGAGCAGCCCTGAGACATTTTCACATTTCCAGTTTTATTCATTTATAATTGTTGACAGACTTTTCCTCCTAAGTGCATGAAGTTATAGCAGTTTTGCAAGCAGCTGGACCTTGCAGACGGTATTTTGCTCTCCTGTTGGAATTCTGGCTTTGAGCGGGACCGTATTGCAGCAGGCATTGTCCCTTGCCAGGAGCAGCTGTGCCCTGCTGTGCCCTGCATGGAGGCCAGGGAGGCTCTGGTTGGAGTGGACAGCGGCTGTCCCTGTTTGTTTGCGAGGCTGCCGGGCTCTTGTGCTGTGCAGTGACCGCGGGGCTGCGAGATCTGCACCACAGGCTCTGCTCAGGTCACATCCCGGCTGCCTGGGGGCGCGTGGGATCATCATCTGTGACAGGGCTCCACAGCCCCCAGACAGACATTCCCAGTGCCTCCCAACAGGATCAGGGAAGAGGGCTGCGCCTGTGTGGTCTCAGGGAAAATGCAATGTCAAGTTGGAAAAGGAGAGGAGAGTCTCTCCAGAAACCCCAGGCAAGTCAGATGGGAACTTTTGTTTAAATACTGCAACCCTACGGTTGCTTTTCTTTGGAGGCGCTAAAAATTTCTTGGGTGCAGTTTTGCTTTTGGTTTTTATGTCAGTTGACCCCTAGAGTCCCCAAAAGGCTTTTCCTGAAGAGAGCAGGCTGCTATGTCCTTTCCTTAGAGTAACCCTGGGGTGTTCCTGAGTGGGTAAAGTGTCTCTTAGAGTAACTCCTTTCAAACAGCAAGGAAAGGGCCCCTGAGCGAGGAGGGAAGATGAAGATGTGGTGTTTTCCAGACAGAGCGAGTTACTGAAGTTTTAGATGAAGAAAGTAGGCTCAGAGTTTTTTTGCTTTACTTTTAGCATAACACCTGTTTTCAACCCCAGATTTCATTTAATACACTTATTCTATTATTTGCTATTCCATTTCTGGGCTGGTCAGAGAAATAGTGCATCTGTCTATTTACAATTGGCTGTATTGCATGGCCGTATTTATCTTTAAAACAAAACATTTCACATTGCATCACATTACTAAGTTTTTCTATGTTAATTAGAAGTCAAAATAAAAATCAGTTGTACTGATCTCATGTTATCTTAACTATGAGTAATGTAGTTGGTATAGCACCATTTTCTTCTAGTATTGATGAATAATTGCCCAAGGCAGCATGTGAAGTCTCCCTGGGAAATTGTACTGGAAAAGGTTTAAATGCCAAAATTGGGATTTTGCAAGAACATTAGTTTTGCGACGTGTCTTTGGAATTGCTTCTGCTTTTTCAAAGGGTTCGTAAAAACACAGCACAGACCAATATAGGTTGATGATAAATTTTACTCAGACTCAACAGCTTCCAGATAGAGCAGAAAAAAGATAAATGATTGAAAATATGATCAAGAGAAGATTACCGAGGAGAAAAATCTTACTTATAGATACACAGTTCTATGAGTTTTCTTCTGCAAACTTTATCAGGAATAACCACAGTAATAAACAGGCAGTTAATTAATCATAAATTTCAATCATGAAATATCTCGCTCTAAGAAGTTTGATCCTGATAAGAAGTTTGATCCTCTTAAAAAGTTTGATCCTGAAAGAAAAGGAAAAACTGATTAGATTTGGACTGAGAAAATAAGAAAATAAAAATGCAGCTGAAACGCTTCCAACTAGTTGCCTAAAATTCCAGGCTTATGCCAAGAGCTAGAGCCCAGAACCTTCCTGAGAGTGGCTGGGCTCCGGGTTATTGTACAGAAGAGTGACAGATCTGCTGCGTTTCCTTACATGTGTATACACTGAAGTATAGAAAGTCATAGAAAACCACAGGATTTCAGTAAGTTATATGCTCAAATTTGCTTGAATCTTTTTTTGTAATCCTGTTAAACTGTCGAATTTTGGAACACAGAGGCTGTCAGTGGCAGACTCACCAGGAGCTGGATAAGCCAGGTAGGAGGGAATTCCTCTGCACAGGGCTTGGATGCGTTTTCCATATGGGCGCAAGCTTTGGAGTCTGTTCCTCGAGATAATGAAGCGATTCTCTCTGGGTGGCAATTGGTAAGGCCCAAGTCCCTGAGCATCAAAGAAACAAACGCAGAAAGCAGCATTTAGGAAAACCAAAACTGGAGTTCAGAACTCGTACACACTTCTTTGGAAACGGGGAAGGGGTTATTCCTGGGCAGTGCAACTTTAGAAGGAACTTTTACAGGAACTCAGCCCTGCTGAGAAGGTTCTCTTCAGTTCTTGGAGCCTTTTCTCCTGTGTGTGTAGGAACAAGTGCTTTTCACTGACAGTCAGCTTTTGCCCCACTTTCAACCACCATCCTACCTTGTCTCCTTGAGGTGGTGTAGGAAAGCGTTTGCCAAACCAAAATCTCTTGCTGGTTGTAGCAATGATGCAGGTGTTCTTTGAGAACACTTTGGTTGCAACGTAGCCCTATTAAAATTAAACAAAGAACCCTTTTTGTTGCAAACAGTACACAGGGAAAGAGAAGTGGTTGCTGGAGAGAGGCACTGGTTAAAAGAAAGGCTTTCTACAGTGCAAATAGTCCTAGGGAAAGAGAAATATTGTCCTTTCAATTATATTGTTTAGGTAAATGTGTCATGGAGGCTGACGAGAGACTTTGTTAAAAGGTAAATTGCCTCCTCCAGGAATGCCACGTGTATGATGTGTCCTCCTGCTGAGGGCAGGTGAAGGAATTTGCTGCTGAAAAGCTCAGCGCAGCACGCAGGACAGCAGAAGCAGTCCTGAGGCTGAAGGAGCACGTTTTCAAGCATCTCCTCTAAAATATGATGCAGTTTTGTTGCTGCTTTGGTGGTTTTTAGAAAACTTGTGTCCCTTTTGCCGTTTTTCTTGTGCCATGGTGGCAGTTACTTACAGTCTTGAAGTCCCAGATGGTTTTCCAGGCCTCAGACCCCTCCTTTGGGTTGGTGCTGACCCTGGTGTCAGAGTGGTTTGAGTTTTCACTGGGCTGCCCATTAAAGTTTTCCTCCATGTTCTGATTTTTGGAAAAGATGAAAAGAGGTAAGGATTTAGCTTCCTGGATTCCCAGTAGCGTTTCACTCAATAAAGCATTAGCTCTAGTAGCCATGTTTTGGGAAATTATTGCTCTTGGAGATCAGATTAAAGGGGAGAAAATTTCTTGGCTCAGAATGAAGACTGGGAAGCCTTTACTTTTTAAGTAATCAAAATAATCCCTTACTGTTCTTTCCCCAGCAGGATCTTGCTGGTGCCAGATTACTTACAGTATTCTACTGTATTTTGTGGTCAGATCGATCACGTTATTATTTGTTTCTCTCCACATCATTATTTTCAGTGTTTATGCTCATCTCAGGACAGACTTTCCTGATTCCATGTATGGTAACTGTCTTTTTCCCTTGATACATCAAGCATGGAAATAATTTCTTCATTATCATAGAAAAATTAAAAAGAAGTTTTCTTCTAAATATCAAACTTAAAAACGCAGCTTCACTTCCAGAAATAGATTTCTCAGAGGTGAGAGCTAAAGCCAGTAGTTCTTGTGGCAGCAGTGAGTAGCTGTGTGTAGCTCTATACTTACGTGGTCGGCAAGAGCAGGAGCCAGGAAAACTCCAAGAAGAGAAGCAATCACAATCTGAAATGAACATTGGAAATTCAAAACACTTGAACATCATGCTGCTTATCTTGCATCAAATTATTTGCTGTCTTAAAATAATTTTGACTTCCCATTTACTTTGTGTAGAGGCTCAGCACTTTCTGCAGTGGGGTCCAGCTGAAGAGGATTTAAATATGCGGGAGAATTATTTGTTGATGAGCTTAGAGAACACATGCATAGAAATGGCTCTTAGCCCCAGCAGTGCACCTTGCTCAGGCAAGAAGGTTGTTGAAACAGTGGGTTCTAAAACTTGCCCAGCCCCAATTCAGTAACTCCTTGGAAGAAGGTACTCTGAAGTATTTGCTTTTGAGAGTGAGCTTTTCATGCCGAGCTTTTGATTTCAGACAGGGAGCAGGTCTGAGAAATGTCCATGTACACCTGTTGTGAGGAGTTAGAACATGGGTGCACAGTCCAGCTCTGTACTTGGAACACAGCAGCAGAGGAACCTCAGCATCCTCATAGTGATCTCATCCTCCGAACACAGGACTGAGTCTAAGGGGAGGCACAAGCACTTCTGTTCAGAAAATTGGGACACCAAACATTTGTTACCCCTTTACAGAGCTTCAGCAGCTCATGAGCTTGCTGTTGCTCATGTTTGTCTGAACTACTGGTGATACCTTTTGGAGAGATTTCCAATTGTTATGAGGAAAAATTCTTTTGGGATAGCTATTGTGAACAATTATTCTTTTGAATCCCTTGTACATTGAATCAGTCCCAAATTTCACCTGCTGCAAAGGAGGATTTTTATGGAAAAGGTCCCAATCCAACTCAGAGTATTTGAAAGTAATGCTTGGGAATTTTTCCTGCACCAGTTTCAGGCTGCTGTAAATATCCCGGTGTCACCATCCTGCACCTGAGTCTCTCATGTCTCACGGTTCTCCTATGCTCTCAGCAAACAGCTGAGCCCTAACTTTATGTGACTTGCTGAGACTGCTGATTTGCCTCTGAGTCGTGAAGGAGAGAATATTGTCCTGTGGACGCCTCCCGTGTGTGTGCCACCCCTGGAACAGAGCACTTCTCTCTTTCCCGTTTGAGTAGGCATGTGGAGTTCCATCCCTGCCAAAAGGGAGATTCCACCCCTGCAGTCCCCACCCCTTTGGCATTTTCACTCTGCGAGCCCTACAGAAATCCCGAAGAGTTCACTCAGTGCCAGGAAAAGCTCAAAACCGTTTAAAAGCTGCCCAGCCTTAAGAGTTTTGTGGGAAAGTGATAGGTGTACTTACAGGGAACTCCATTTGGATGGTAGGCCAGGCCAGCTCTGCTGGTAATTGATGTGTACTCTTACTTTTTATACATAATATCCCAAAGTTAAACCTGAAAATGGGTTTACCTTATTGGCAGGTGCCCTGTGTTCACAGAAGCATGACGAGTTTCCTGGGGAAGTGCTCTGATAAGAGCAGGCTTTGATACCAGCCTGATTGAATTCATTGCATACAGGGAACTGAAAGAAAACTGGTCATGCTAAGCTCAATGTATTTAACAGTAACTTTTACATGGAACAAAATGATCACCAGAAGCAGAGCACAGATTGCCAGTAAACTTGTAGTGACGCTTTGTGCCGATGTGGCAAAGGACTCAGCCTGAAGCCGTACCTATAACCAAAACCACTGTTCAGACCAAGGGAGGTGCTAATCTTGCTGTGTTAAAAATGTTCAGTGAGTCCTGGGAGATCACAAGGTTGGCTCTAAACCGTAGGAATTGCTGAGTTCTTCTGCTGACCTTCCTTTCCGAGCTCATTCAGCATCTGCTTTCTGGTTGTCAGACATGGCCCTGAGAATCTTCAGAATCTTCCCAGAGCTCCTTCAGGAGAGTAGCAGCTGATTATGGACTAAGGGCTGATTTGAGAAAGGGCCCATAAACTAGAGGTAGCAAAACACGTGTGAGGGAGGAGCAGTGACATGGGGCACTTTCTGTCACCTGCCTCTTAGGAAGTCGATTTTAATCTTTCTCTGACTTTGACAGTGATACACAGAGCCATGGCCCAGGAGCCTGTGGTAATTTGGATTTGCTTTTTCCCTGTGCCTGCTCCAGGTTCCAGGAGCAGCACTCCCAGAGGAGCTCACTTGCCAACTCCCAAAGCGCTTTGTATTTGAGAGCAGTTCTGCCAGTCCCCGTGTGCTGACTGTGCCCTTGGCTGCAGGTCAGGGTGGGTTTGCACACTAAAGCTTCCTCTGCCTTGCCAGAATGGCGCGACGGGGACTCGGTGTCGCTCGGAGCTGATGTCTCTGAACACTCTTCTCCTGTGCCATCCACTGCTGAGGATCATTGCTGCAGCTGTTCCTGCAAAAGCCAGGGGATCTTGCTTTCTTTGGGAAGGGGAGGCCCAGTTCTCACTTGTGCTGCTCAGGGCCACACTGTGTCCTTCTGCTCCTGCCTGGGGCCTTGCTGGGGCTCCGTGAGTGCTGAGGAGGTGCAGCAGTCTGCCAGCACTGTGAGCGGAGCACTCGGCTTTTCATGTTTCACATCCACTTCGTACTTTGCTCAAGGTGTCAAATACGGTGAATGAAAGTGATAAATTACCAAGGGGAAAGATTTACAGTTCTTCTAATGGGACTGATTTGTGGATGCCAAATGGAGACCGGTTACATCCTTAGCCTCCAAGATGCCAAATACACATGAAAGTCTTATGTTAGAAAATCTTCTTATAGCCTCTGGAAATTCCATTGATTGAGCCCTCCTCAAGAAAGGCAAGAGAAACCAAGCTGTACAATCCTCCTCCCTGCAGTGTCATTAGCAATGAGTTGGAAAGCAGTTTTGTCCCTGTCTTGCACCAGTTAGAGCCAACTTGGCCATTACAGAAATGCATCACCCTGGGAACCCTGAACCTCCACATCTTCCATCAGCTGCTGAGCGCTTGAGCAGTTTGTGTGGCGAACGCCCAGCTCAGGCACTTGACATTGAGCACAGCTTACGGAACTAGTGACAGCAGTAGAATAGCCAGGGAAAAGGGCAGGGAATGGGGCTTTGTCTGCATAAGACCCTGTTTTCTTTCCAGTACAAGTTTGTCTCTGTGTCCTCTTTAAAGCTCTGCTCAAGGCATTCTGTTTCCATAGTAAATTCTTGTAGCACTGTGCAGCAACCTCCCAAGGGTAAGAAACATTGCAGATTTCACCTTCCCTCAAATTACTGTTTTGTTCTGTGCACACACATGTTCATGTGCTTTTCCTTGCTGTCTAGCAAGAGTAAACCTGATGAAATTATTTCTGGTTGCATCCTTGAAGCTGGAGCTTGAGGGGGTTTTTTAACTGTGGAATGTGATTCATTCTGCCCTTGAGCCACAGTTTTCTAGGCTATGTCACCCTGCCTTTATCTAGAGCATGGCATGGCCACCCAAGTGCAAGTGGGAGCATGGAGAGTTATGTTGGTTTTTAGAGGTGTTGCTTCACTCTTTACCTTTTCTCCCCACTACTTGCTGACTCCCTGATAAAGTAAATATTTATGAAAAGTATCTGGAGAAAAAACCCATGAGCCACCATGAGACTTTATTGTGATCATACAATTGAATCCTTCTCCTTTACATGTTTAAACTTCTGTTTGTTAATCAGACTTGAACTGAAATGCTGCAATTTTACTTTTCACTTGATGCTCAGAGTTCTCCTGTTTACCTGGTTTTTAGTGGATGACAGTGTCAAATAATGGGTCAAATTCTTCTGGCAATTTTATAAGTTAAGAGTACTTCTGTAGCTTAATAATGTTAATAATGCCTGAGCACATCAATGCTGAGGAAAGCTGAAGCTGCTGCTTCTTGCGTGTTCTTCAAACAAAATGAGTACATGAAGGCATAATCCCTGAGGAAAAGTTAAATTAAGCTTTCCCCTTAATGCATTTATAACTTATTAAAGCTTTTTTTTTAACTTCTGCTGCCTTAACCCTGTTATATTCCTGCTGCGAAATACTTACTTGACTGTCAAAATCTACTCTGAGTATTTTTGACATATCTTTTGAGTATGAAAAAAGAATCTTTTGGGAAGAAGGGGGAGACCCTGCTTTCAAGAGGAGTGCAACGTCAACCTAATTAGTCTAACTGGGTTTAGCAGAATTTGAGATCTGTTTATGTGTTTTCTGGTATATTGCTTAGCAGCACAGCATTGTTTCACTTGAGATAACATTTTCTCATGTGGACTTAGGTGGCATAAAGCAAATGTGTGCAATTTCCTTTTTTTTCTTTTTCCATTGAGACCTGTTTGCAGAGAGATATTTCTGTACAATCTCCTTCACCTTGTTTTTGATAAGAGAAATTACAGACATGTGTTTGCTATTAGTTTGAGTTCTTGTTTTATTTGGAGGGAACCAGCCTTGATTATGACCTTCTAGCAGAAAGCAGAGTGTGATTCATCCAGGTCCCAGCACTGGCTGGTGCAGAATAGCGGATGAGGAGGAGTCCAGGCAAGGTCGCAGTCACCAGAGAACACCAGAGAACATTCTCATGGCGATATCGTGGCCATTGGCATTTTCATAAAATGCAGAAATCAGCAGCAGCTTCAAAGGGGGAATCCCCATCCTGCTCCTTTTGTTTGTGACCTCATGTGCACCACAGAGCCTCTGAGTTTTCATGTCACTCCTTTGTATGCTGAGGAGGCCAGAAGACCCCCAGGTTCCCTTGCGAAGCACAGCTGTTGTTCCCAGCCCTGACACTGATTTCAGTGCACGTGCTCTATTCGTGGTGGTAACGGATCAAAAATGAGCAGCACTTCTCTTTAAGGGTCCCTGCATACAGAATGGACTCATGGAGTCCCACAATGGCTTGGGTTGGAAGGGGCCTTAAAGATCATCCAGTTCCAACCCCCTGCCATGGGCAGGGATGCCACTCACTATCAGGTGGCTCAGGGCCCCATCCAATATATTCAATGAAAGAAATGGCTGAAGAATTGATCTGTTTGTTGGCTGGCATGGAGGCCACCATGACACAGGTGTTTCTTCCCAGCACTTCTCTGCAGACTATCACTCAGGCTGTTAGGGATTGTATTTCGGAAGACAAAATGCAGTTTGTGCAAATGAATAGCAGAGTTATTCCCAATGTCATTTAATTCTGGATAATATCCTGTTAAATATTTAAAAAAGTAGAATCAGCAAGACTAAAGTTTAAACCAGTGAATAATTGCCATTTACAGAGTGATTGATTTACTGAGAGTTACTGAGTGCTTTAAATATATCTGGGTCAGGTTATCTGTGCTAACCCAAAATTCAGATAGGAGGCTTACGACATGTAGATATGGACTTGTTCGAGTCATGAAGGAAAGTTCTGTCATGTGTTTCCCACACCTCCAGCAAGATATAAAAGTTGAAGGTCTCCAGGATTTTCTTGCGTTCTTACCTTCTGCAGACTCTTGTTCTCATCTGAAAGAAAAATGAAGACATTTGTGAGTATCTCCATTTCTGTTGAACTTTTGATACTGTAAGCTCCTCACTTTTAAAAACAAGGGGATAGAGAAGAAGATGCTCAAGTAAGTGGTACAATACAGTGGTACAGTAATGATCAGTGCGTTGTTTCTTTGGGTAGTTCAGAGGGAAACTTGCATTTCTTGGGTCAGCGAAGTCAGTGGAAGCCTCATTTGAGCAAAGAATGCAGAATTGGTTCCAGAAGGGGGGCTTAGTTATGATTTAATAATTGCAGTTGTTGAGGCAAATCAAGAAGTAACGTGGCATCGAGGGAATTCTGAAAACTGCAGAAATGTAAAGGTTAAGTTATGATGCTTTTTCAGTTACAGGTAAAAAAGAGCCTGATAGCAGAACCTCTACAATGAACAATTTTAGTTGTTTTCAACTAATATACATGCTCAGTGGGTAATTTTTCAAACTGGTGCTACAGCTCCTTCCCTCAGTTCATGGGCTGGGTTTTTTTATGGCACTGCCTGGTGTTTCTGATGACAGAGAATTCTGATTACTTTTACAGGCTGCAGTCCTCATTTGCCTGGGAATCTTTTGGGCTCAGACTTCTGCATTGGACGTAAGTAGAGTAATGAGCCTTGTCCTGCACATGAGCATTTAAAATGTGTTGGATCCCAGGGCAGGGGGAATAGAATAGGAAGAAAACCACAGAAAAAACTAAAACTAAGAAGTTGCTTATTGCCAAGTGTAGAGAAAGAGCTTTTGCCAGAGGTGACAGTCAAGCCAGAGGGTGGTTCTGTGCAGGTGCAAAGTAACAAGAAGTCAGGGGGACAGACGCCTCCTTAGCTCAATCAAACATCTGGAGACTGCTGCCGTCTCCTGCCAGTCCCTGCTGCCGCCCAGAATGACTGGGATGTCCCGTGCAGTTTTTCCTCAGCCTGCAGAAGGGCCTGTTTCATAACTGACCTCCACCTCAAGAGCCTCCTCAGAGCGCTCCAGGGTTCTTCAGGGATTTAATATTTACACAAAGCAGAAAGCACTGGGGGTTGTTGCACCTGCTAAAGATGGAAGCCAGGTGATGAACAATGATTTTGTGCTTTTTACCAAAGACCTTTGTGCTGCGAGATCCTGTCAGCAACTATGTCACTGGGACTATGACCATCCACAGCGAGGAGCACATCGTTGACGTCCATGTCCGCTCTGGCGTGTACTCCTCTGATACCATTTTTGACTACACACATGTGAGTAAATCCAAGAGTCTGCCTCAAATCAATCCCTGAGGAAGTTTTCAGAATCAGAAATTATTTTAGTGTATTGTCACCACATCTTGTCTCGGAACACTGCTGCTTTGAAGACTCCCAGCACCTTTCCTCCTCCTTGGCCATCTCCTTTTTTCACCCATACAATGGGGCAGTTTAAAAGACTTGTAATGAAACCTGTGGTGGCAGTTCCTGGACGTGAGATCACTGACCTCAATGGGGCTGGAGGTGAGGATGGGCTGCCAGCACTCATGAGCAGCAGAAGTCTGTCAGAAATTATGCTTTCAGTCTTAGGGACAGGCACCAGGACAGGCTGGTTCCATTCCCCAAAGGAGACAAAGGAAATGCAGTCATTCCACAGCAGCAGCCTCTGCAGCCTCTGGTGTTCCTTCCAGATTGACCCAAAGAGTAGAGAGCATCAACTAATGTCAGCGTTAGCCGTTTCTAATGATTTAACCTTCATTCTTTCCATCGCAGGGGTATATTGCCACCAGGTTGTTTTCACGAAATGCCTGCTTTATCATGAAAATAAAGAAGGAATACATCCCAGAGCTGCGAGACATTGGACGTCTGGCTTTTGAAAGACAGGTGACTTTGTGGGGAACCCTTGCTGCTGGCAAGGAAGGCTGGATGGGAGCAGTGTGGTGTGAGGGGGACTGTCCACTCTGCCCCTAAACCAGCTCAGGAATGACTTGTGCTGTCTTAGGAATGATGGAGCTGACCTGACAAGATACAGCTTCAACAGAATATCATGCAGAACATTCTTTTAAGATAATGAACCATCATGGTCCCCCTGCAGTTTAAGAGGGGGTTGTCTTGAGCTGTACAATCCCCTGTCCTTGGAACTGATGTAATCTGACTATTTTGAGGTGATCACAATTTAAGTTCAGGCAAACTTTCCTTTTATTCATTGTCCTGCTGATATTTCGACCTTGATATTGCTTAAAATTTTTTTTTTTTTTCAGAACAGAATGTAGAGATCAATTTACTTTGACCAGATTTTGACTTCCCTATTCAGGCTGAGGTTTCAGAAGGAGACTGGAAGTATTGTCTGGAGGTGGAGTTCTGGTCCATTAGCACATTTACAGCAAAACTTGCTGCCAATTAACATAACTTATTATCGCAGCAATGCAGCTCAGGTTTGCTCTGTTGGCATAATTAATATCTAGCGAATTTTGTTACTGAATAGATTGAAAATATGGGGTTTTAATGCATTAAGCTTCTTTATCCAATGCTTTTTGTGAGCCAAAGGAAGGTGATTTTAGGTTTGGGAACCTTCTCAAAGGGTGCCCCAGCAGAGTGAAGCTACAGCTACATTTCTGATGGTGTCTAACCTTTTCTTTTCAGACCATGAAGGATGTCTACTCTCCGAATAATGTGTGGGCCCAGTTCCAAGATGGCAGTTCCTGGGTGGGGCATTTGAAAGACTGGGTTCTCTATGGCAAACACATTGAAAATCTCTGCACGGGGCTGCCTCTCTACAAGCTCGTAGCCACTGAAGGTAGGTTACAGATCAGGACATTAGGGCACCTTCCTCCCCTTTTAACCCAAACCCTCATGGTACCTTGGAGCTGCACAGACATTTCTTCCTGTTGAGCTACACCACAAAGGTTTTGCCCAATTTTGAGACAAACAGAAGCCTTGAATAGGGCCATAACTGGGGATGGAGATTTATGTATTTAACATTTTTCCTAGCTGGATACAGGGATCTCATCTGGTGGGGAGATCCTGATACTGGGATATATACTGATGTATATATTGATACTGATACTATCCTCATTTTCTTGGGATTTTTTAGCACCAGTGAATGTTGATAACTGTGCCAGTGCCGGAATTCCAAGCATTTTGGGCGTTAAAATCTGTGAACAACTCATTGCAACTGGATCTTGACGTTCTTGTTGCTAGGAAATGCCTTGTTTCTTTGCATGTTCAGTGATGTTATGTAACCACGTTCTCCAGCTGGAACAGAACTTGGATGCAAGGCTCAACCTGCCTATGCAAAGCTTTGATGCATAACAAGCCTATGATATACAAATAAATATAATGCTTTAATAAATAAATAGAATGTTTTGTCTGTTTCTTCCATCCAAAACCAGACCAAAATTACTGTGGGCCTTGTGAGCTGCCCTGCATAAGAAACACATTTCCCTTTGGTCCATTCCTATGCTGGGGCTGCAGCATGGCCCAAACATTGGTTTGTGCTTCATAAAGTGAAGAAACAGAAACAGAACAGATTTTTCCAGTGGAGAACCTCACTTTGGCATCAGCATCCAGGTGCTGGCTCGCCTCATGTAGGATGGCTGGGGGAGGGAGCAAACAGGTGAATGGAGATAAAGGGAGGGAGCCAATCCACGTTTCCTACATCTGCAAAGAGCTTGAATTCTGCAGAGCCAGTGGAACTTTGCAGCATTTTGAATAAGTGCGGAGGGTCAGAGAGATTTTTGTTCTGGGCATTTTCCAAGCCTGGGTAGAGGACACTGTCCCAGCCCTAAAAAATTTGTACCTCGGAATAAAGTTTTCCTTTCACACAATGGCAGGGTACAAAGAGCTGTGACCACTTGCTGAGTGTCCCACGTGCCTTGGAGAGGCCTTTGTGTCAGCAGCGGATGGAAATGCAGGATGGGGCAGTGCTGGTGCCACCTGCCTGCTCTGCTGCAATCCCAGGGAATGGTAGAACTCACACATCCTTCCCACCAGGGCTTGGAAGGGGTGTGTGTTTTGGGGATGAAAACTGAATGTTTACTGTTTATTGCAGCCTTGAATGGCTGCCAGGGGGCAAGACAGTCCTTGGAGAAAAGTGGCCCCAGGCCTGCAGTTTGTTATTTTCAAATCAGACTCCTGGTCAAACCATCTGCTATTTAATAAAAGAGCATTGCATCAAATGGTGAAGCTGTTCTCTTAGATTAATTGTATTCACGACAGGCTGCAGGTTCTTGGTGATCCAAAAAATGTTTCTGGAGGGTCAAACTTTGTTAAATAAATCTAGGAATAGTTTTTCTATGTTCTATGGACCCTGAAACCAGCCTCAGTACCTCATTATCTGCCATTTAATTTTGAGTCAGGGAGGTAGTGTTCCTGCCCTTCCTCACAAATGGAAGAATATTGTTTCTAGCTTTAGTTTTGGTTTGTTGCCTCGTGGTACCAGTCAGGCCTATGAGGAATAGATTTATATCTATTATGTTTGCATTTTGACCGCTCTGTTTATTGTCTGGTAAATAAAACTTCAGCTCTCCATCTACTCTCACAGCCCCTCCAATGTCCAGGTGTTCAGCTCATGGGAAACTTCTGAGTGCAGCACCTCAGGGGCAAATCTGTTGTGGGGCTGCTGCACAAATCTGTTGTGCTACAGCTCCCAACAAAGAGAGGAGGGAGCACGGGAAGAATCATAAACCACACGACCCCTGTGGCCGTGCTCTGCTTCCCCCACTTTTCCAGAGGATGTTCTGCTCCCACAAGAGCACACGGATGGGCAAATTACAGCTCTGAATTCACAGCCCTTGAGCTGTTGGTATCACCAGCAACCTCAAAGGTCATGCTAGAAAAGGCTGCAAAGCAAAAAGAAATTTGTTCTCAATTCAAAATAACTGATTACAAGGCAAACAGGAGTGTACAGCCAGCTCTGAACAAACCAGAGAAAAGGACTTATGCAGGAGAAAGAAGTTGGATATTTTATTTATTGATACTGTATTTGCCCTTGTTATTTCCTGCCATTTCATTCTTTGTTGACTAGGCCACAGTTTACAATATGCTTTATGGACCTGTCTTGGATTATAATTAATCTATTTTTCTTATCTTGCAGGTGCTTGATATTATAACTGGACTACAGGGAAAGACCAAAGAGGTAAAAATCAGCAATAAGTAAAGTGTGCCTGAATTTCATATCCAGCCTGAAGTAACTGTAGTCTGAAAGTGTCAATCTTTAAATCCACCCAGTGTCAGCAAAGGCTCTGCACTGAGCGTTCATGACATGAAGGAAATCACAGAATCAAGATTGGAAAAGGCCTTTAAGGTCATCAAGTTCAAGCGTCAACCCACCACCACCACCCTGTTCACCACCAGACCATGTCCCCAGGTGCCACATCCACACGTTTTTTTGAACACTTCCAGTTCCCTCTCCTCCTGTCCCTGCTCCCTGCGAGCAGAGCCCGACCCCCCCCCGGCTGCCCCCTCCTGTCAGGGACTTGTACAGAGCCACAAGGTCCCCCCTGAGCCTCCTTTGCTCCAGGCTGAGCCCCTTTGCTCCAGGCTGAGCCCCTTTGCTCCAGGCTGAGCCCCTTTCCCAGCTCCCTCAGCCTCTCCTGGGGCTCCAGCCCCTTCCCAGCTCCGTTCCCATCTCTGGACACGCTCCAGCCCCTCAATGTCCTTCTTGCCATGAGGGGCCCAAAGTTGAATATATTAACATATTAAACCTTTAATTTTATTAATCAGCTAACTTAGGCTCTATCTGATAGGAAACATCTGCTGTCCTAGAGCTCATTAGGTATCAGTGGCTTTGTGGGTCGTTTGTTGGTAGAGGATCTTTTTGCGTTGTGCTCCATGAGATTTTCCAGTGGAATGGATGGAAAATTCCCAGTGATTTCCATGGGCAGCACCCACAGAGCGCTGCAGCCCAGCAGCTGATCCCAGGAACAATGGTGGAGTTGTGTTCCCAGTGCACAAGGCTGGGAGCTCGTCCCGATAACCGCCCAAGGTCAACGTGCAGGTGGATACGGTGGAGCTGGCTGGCATCGAGCACCTGGAGAGCAGCACAGCCCCTGCGAGTCTGCAGCAGGAGAGGGGCAGGGCTGCCCTGATCCCACCAGCACCAGAACCCAGAGCTCTCACTAAAATGAAAGAGGTGCCAGTGCACGAGTTTAGATCCTAAAGACAGATTGGCTGGAAGGGTCTAGAGAGGGAGAGAGTGTCAGGATGGAACTCATTATCTTGAAAGTCACCTGATCTTCCCAAGAACTCCTCTCCACCAGAGTCACAGGCATGTTCTGGTAGTTTGTCTAACTTCCCAGCCTGGGTTGTTCTGTAAAAAGCAGGGAATTTATTTTATGTGGAAGATCAGAGATCACAGAACATTCTGAGTTGGAAGGGACACACTGGAGAGCTCAGTCTGGGTGTGCCTGAGTGAGAATCTGTGTGGGTGTGCACTGGCTGCTTCTGTAAATTAAAACAATATTTATTCCTGGCTGGAATATCAAGATAATGCTGATTGTTTGCTCACAACTTTTTTTCTAAAAGCCTGAAAGGTGTTTGAAGGCATGCCTGGAATCCAAGCCATGGTATCATTGGATGCCACTGACAGGCAGCAGAAACACGTCAGGCATTCGGGGCAGGCAGGATTAGCCCATCTCTCCTCCTCCTCTCCACCTCTCTGCAGCTCAGACATCCTGATCCCTGTGGGCTGGGAACCTCTGTGGTCCCTCACTGCCAAGGACATCAAATTTTCCAGTCACCTGTGCTGCACATTAATCCAAGATGCTTCTACCACTGAGCCCATTACCCTGAGAACCTCCCACCTGCCCAGATTGCCCAGTGTACAGGACAATTTACCAAGGCCAAGGTATGACAACTGCACCATTTGGGATCATTTCAAAACCAGAGATTAATGTGGAAACTCTTACCCTGTTGAGAAACACCTTTTAAATGAAAGACACTACTTAAATCAGGAGGAATGGCAGATTTTCATGTATCTTGTGTGAGAGGTGAAAACAAGTGTTCCAGTGTGCATCAAGTCGTGGAAAGGGACAGTTATTGGTAAGTTTTCCCTCATAGGAAGAATTCCCAGTAGCAGGGAAAAATTAAGCCAGACTGGAGAATCAAGCCTGCTAAATTAAATAGAAATTGTGTCATCTGGGCAGGCCAAAGATGCGAAGGGGTATCTTCATCTGTTGGGTCTTTCCACCCTTTTTGTGCTAACAAGGCATAGACATGAGAGGACAAAAAAATCATTCATTTTAGAAGACAAAAATTTGCCCCTGGAGTGTGTGTCTGTAACCACCACGAACTGCTGTGGTCGAGCACTGAACACAGCAAGATCCATGTGCAAGAGGAAAAGAGGACAAATCCCTCACTCCAGTTTCAGTCAAGGTGCCTGATCTTAAATACTCAGAATACAAATTATCAGCAGGTGAGCTGGCTCTTACACCGTTACTTATTTAAAATAAGTGAATGTCTTGGCTAATGAGCCAGACCAGATTTCCAAGGAATACACCCCAATCCTGGTGTCCATATTTCTACTCCAGCCAAGCACGGAGTGAGATTTCCATTGTCCACTAGATGGCAAATGGTTACAGAAGCCTCGGGAGTTGGGGTTTTCTGATCGCGGTAGGGACCCAGGGTGGTGAGTGAGCTGTGCTGTCATTAGGCTGGTAAAAGCACCGACTGTGAGCCAGCCACAGCTCAAAAATAAAATAGAATTAATCCTGTCCACCTGTTCCCCTGCAAGTAAAAACTGAGTTAGGATACAAAGCATTAGAATTCATTTTTTCATATTTCAAACCCAGCGGAATATTTATTTTCACTTGTAATTATGCCCCATTTGGTGATTACCTGAACTATTTTTTGATTTCTTAATAATTTTTTCTCTCTAATGTATGTGTGTGCTTTTATATATCCTATTATTCAATGGGACATTGTGTTTGCGGGAGGTTTATTAATGAAATATTCCCAAGCGCTCTGGAAACACGAGAGGCAGAGACTCACAAGCTCCCATATGAACGAGTGAAATCTTTTCCCTTTCAGAAAAGAGGCCCAGCAGCAGATGAAGCTCAGTCTGACAAAGGCCAGTCCCAAGCTGACCAGGAGCACAGGCAAAGGGAGCAGCCCCAACACTCCTTATCTCTCTCTCCTTATCACCACCCTGTTGCCACCAAGAGAAGCCCAAGCAGCTCCTCTGCCCCTGCCCAGTCCTGCTCTGCCAGGCTCTTTCCTCAGGCATGAAGAACCCACAGAGGGATTCTTGTTTCATTTGGGGTTTTTGGAGGGGACCAAGGGCAGAGGGGGCTGGAGGCCTGGCTGGACTTCTGCAGCCAGGTCTGTGCTCCTTCCAGGCATGTCCTGCCAGTCCCAGCACTCCCCACGGCCACATCCTCTGCTGGGTTTAGTGTCTCTCACACTTTTGTGCAGCTCACTAAGAGGCAGCCAGACCAAGGTGATTGGGCAGGTCCCACTTTATTTAATTTTCTGAGAGTGTGTGCAAAGGGAGGGTGGTGATTCAGACCTACCAAATGGGGACCTCAGGCTGCTCCAGCCATTTTTTGCCAGGTAGAAAAGCAAATGTAGCATAAAGTTGATCCTTTTGTAGCAGTGCTGAGAGAGGAGAAAACATCTTTTAAAAATCCGTTTGTATTTGCTGGTACTGGGATGAGAACTGATGTGGGCATCGAATCATAAAATCACAGAATCATTAAGGTTTGAGGAGACCTCCGAGATCATCAAGTCCAACCCTCAAAATATATCTGTGATGGAGGGTAGAGGGGTGAGGCAGCACAATGAGTTTTTCTGAGGATGTTCTTGTGACTCAGATGTGTCCCAGGAGGGCCCAGCCTGTCAGTGTGCGGGCTGTGAATCCTGCCTGGCACGTCCCAGGTGGGACACTGTGCATCCACGTCCCCCCACACATGGTCACCTAAGGATCTCCAGGCATTTAAAAACGTGTTTAAGACACAAAAACGTTACGGCTCCAGCCAGCAGGGATCACCAATCCCCTTTCCCACCCCCTGTGAGGGGAAGCAGAGGCTGTTTTCACGTGGAGAAGCTCCGGGAGCAGAGGGGAGGGAGTGCTGGTGTTACACAGCTGGGAGGGAGATCAGCACAACACAGCAAGAAACTGGCGCAGCCAGAGTCTAAAAAGTGGGAGATTGGTTAAAAGTTATCTGATTAAATTGTGTTTTCATGATCCCAAGCCTCACAAGAGTTCATAGAGCACACAGAGCACCTGAGAAAGAGTAAACTTTGCTCCCCCTAAAACATGTCTCCCCCTAAAACAGTCTCAGGCTGCTGGGGCAGTGACTCACAAACCAAGCTGTGGATCCATGGAATCATTTCCTGCCTTTAAAGACACCTGCATGGAGCTGTTGCCACTGGACCCTCATTTGCTTCGCTTCTTGTGAATTGCTTTCTAAAAGCTGGCAATTAAAAAATGACATTTCAATGTGTTCGTTAAATTTGGAGAGGAATTAGTGCTTCGGTTCATTGTCTCAGATAGATGTAAGAGTTTTCCAGGTGAGGAGCATTCAGCAGCTGCCCTGCGAGCTCTGCTCAGAGCCCTGGGGTGCTCTGAGCATCCCAAACAACAAAGTTGCAGAAGCAAGGCCGAGAGGAACAGAACACATTTGCAATTTTTGCTGCAACTGAAGTCAAAATCAGTGAGGTGTTTGAGCCAGTTTCCCTTTAAAAAAAGGATGGAAAAGGCAAAATTTGATATTCAGCTGCATGGCCGTCAAAGCAGAGAGAGGCTGCTGACAACCTGAATTTACCCAGTAAAATTCCAGTCATCGAGTTACAGAGAGTAGAATGTAACACACTTTCATCTTTGAATTTTTAAGGCTAAACTTAAAAAAGTATTTTTTAATGAATCAATCTTTTCTACTGTTATGTACAATTTTCTTTCCCTTTCTGATTCCAACCCGAACATTAAATAAACAGAGCAAATATTAGACAGGCTTGTCTAAGTTTTCCTCATGTTTGGCTGATGTGATTACAAGCTGTTGACTTAGCCATTAATATCTCATGCTGAGATATCAACTAACACTGCCAGAAAATATTCCACCTCTACTTAGTACTCAAGTTGTCATTTAAATAATTTCAAGTTATTAATCAAAATTGTCAACAAAACAATTTCTGTTGACCTGAGTCTGGTTTTTTCCCCATTGTTGAAGATTAGGAATCCACAGTTCTCAAACCCAAGGACAAAATACATTTAGTGATTATTCCCAAGAACTTTGTTCATTTAGGGCTGTGAGAGCTGTTAAATGGAGCTCTCATTAAGGAAAAGAATGGTATCCCTCAAAGAGCCTGCTTGGACATGGGGCTGACAAGGAAAGGGGACAAGTCTGGGAGGTTTCTGAAAGGTTTTGTTCTGCAATCTTGTTTTTGTCAGTGTCACTGGAGCAGCTCAGAGAGTTTCCTGAAGTTTAACACCCACATGAATACCAAAGCACCACAAAATAACTGCATGATGAGAGAAAGAATTTCAAAAATGTAAAATTAAAACTTTCTCTTGACCTTTTTCTGTCAAACTGTTCTGTGAAGGGAGTGTGATAAGAAGGCTGCAGAGTCCAAACCGCTGGGATTAAACTGCAGCTCCTCTCTGTTCATTAGCACTGCTCTCACTTTCTGTGTGAAGATATCAAATAGGAATTGATTTATTTTTGACCATGTCTCACCAGGTTTGAACTAACTGAGGACTGAATTAATAAATTGTGTGACCATAAAAGGTCATTTATTTTAACTTTGAATGACCTTCTAATATTATTAGAGCCTGCATCCATGCATACCAAGGCACGTACCCAGCTCATGGGAGGGGAGACAAATCAAGAGATTTTGAGACATTTCTCATCCTGTAAATGATGTGAGCAAATAACTTCCTGGCCCTGGAAACACGTGTGCATTTTTATTGCCTGTGTTTGTTCATTTTGAGAATGAGCAGGAGAAAATAAAACCAGGTTCAATGCTGGAATGTGACTGTCTCATGTAAGGATCTAAGAACTTCCTGGGTATCCCTCTCCGACTGCAGGACTGGGCAGTGAACTTGGTGGGTGCCACAAATGTCCCAGTTAAGTGCAAAGCCCACCCAGTCATGGAAGTGGCAGCTCTTCCAAATACCTGCTGGAGGAGCGAGGACACCGGGAGCTGGGACAGCGAGGCCGAGAGCTTGTGTGGCATTTGCTGCACGTGGCTGGCAGGACACTGACAGGAAGGCCATGTACAGCTGTTTTTCCAGCTCTTTCTGTTTCAGTTCCTCAGGCTTTCCACTGGCTTGGAACTCTCAGCTTCCCATCATTTCTCTGTGCTGCCACGTGGCCGCCGACCCACGGCCCAGCCCAGGCTGCTCTGGAGCAAATGCACATGGACAGAGTCCCTTCCCAGAGCCTGGGGCTTCTGCCACCTCCACAGGATTAAAGGAGGGAGGAAAGGGAATTTCCAGTGGCAGTGCAGGCAGTTTGTGTGCTGTTGGTTTGTGTGATCCCCATCCTTTCCACTTGCCTGGGAAGAGCTGAGGGACACGAGCCCTGGGCTCACCACACAAAGCCAGTGGTGCTCCAGGCCAGGAGGAGCTGCTGTCACACGGGTTAAGGAGCTCCCTGGGTCAGGAGGAGCTGGTGTCTCTCAGTTTCAGGAATTCCCTGTCCTTGTGGCTGCCCAGCCTTCTCCCTTTCCCTCTTCTCCCTGATTTTTCTCTTGATCGCACAGGCCATAATGCACTGCCACGTTTCTCCCCCACCACTCTTTCATTAAATACTATCCTTTCATTTTCCAGTGACGTCTGAAATGGGAATAGAGCCCCTGGGAACAGCCCATTTATGGACAGGGAATCCACAGCAGCCCTGAACCAAGGCAAAGGGAATAAGGACTTAGGCAGATGCAGGAATGGAAACTAATTTTAGTTATTCCATTGCAAGCTCATCACACTGTCAGTGTCACACTCGTCTTTATCTCCCATATCACAGCCAGCAGTTACCTCATGCCACAGCTATCTCCTGACAGGGACCATTGTGGGGCATTTTTGCAATAATTTCTTCCCTGCATTTTGGAAAACCTCGAATCACGTGCCGTGGGTGCTACAGCACGTTTGCATCCCTGTCCTGCTTCCCTGCAATGGTGTGACTGAGGTCCCTGATCAGGGAGCAGCCTTGACCTGAAATTCCTGCACTTCCACAGCTCTTGGGAAGGATATTGGGGTTGTCCAGAATGAATTTTAAGAATTTCTCAGCAAGCTGCTGTCAAGCCAGGCTGAATGCTGAGATGTGTTCCAAGAGCTGTGACAGGGGTGTGTCTCACACCTCCCTGCCCTGTGCAGTGGGGAAGTATGTGGGTTTTTCAGACTGGTCCCAATGTTTTTGTCTATTTAAAGTCACCAGAGTCACTCCTGTTCTCCCATTAAACACACCTCATTCTTTATTAATGTTCTGTTACTGATGGGCAAAAGCCCTCCTGGGGCCGAGTGTGGTGACCTGATTTTCCTGGCTTTCTCAGAGGTCTTAACACAAGAACAAAGTTCCCTTGTGCTGTAATGCAGATTCCTTGTGGGGGCAGGGTGGGACAGGGGAGTTCCTGGTGGCTTCGCAGGAATGGGATTCTGAGTTCTGGACACTGAGGCACAACTGCTGGCTCTGCTGTCCGTGCCCTCTGCTCCCCTGGAAAGCCCCAAAAGTGGATGGGAGTCCTTCCCTTGTGCAATCTGAAAAGAAATTTTTACCACAGTCCAGCCACAGTTTTACCTGTGATCTTTATATTTGTATACAGGCAGGCCAGACAAAATTTTAATATCCTCTCCCTGTCCAATAGATTATTTATTGAATTGATTTTTTTTCATCAAATATTAAAAAAAAACCCAAACAAACAAACAAAAACAGAAGGAGAATTCTAAGGGATATTTTCTTGTCAGTAATTCATCTGCAGTTAATCCAAGAAAAATTCTGTTTCCCTCTACTGAAACCTTAGTTTCTTTGGGTTTGCTTGGTGGTGCTTTCTGAGAGATTTTTTCAGTAGAATCCATTAAAACAAATAAAGAAAGAAGGGGGGAAAGGACCAGAGAAACACTTTTTTTCACATTTAAAAAAAAGCCTACTATGTAGGAACAATCGAATTTAAAAGTCATAATGGAAGTTTTAAGGTGTGGATTGCTGAATGAAAACCCACCTGTGTTTACAGGTGGGGAAATCAGATGTGACATTGTGTAACTGGCAAACTTTGTTCCCTGGGGAACTATTCACGCCCAGAAAGCCCAGGGCACTGGAGCAAACACTGATCACCTTCTCCGGGGCAAGGTTCCCCCTCCGAGGCTGCTCCGAGCCGCTGGGTGAGGCCAGCTGCTCCTCCATGCCGAAAAACAGGCCAAGGAAGGGTGAGGATGCTTCAAAACCACTTCACATTCCTTCTGCCCATTTCCTCTTGCCCAGAGGAGCATCACACCCTCTGCATCCCGTGTATCCCGACCTTGACACTCGGAAGAGCCCTGCCTCACTTCCCAGCCTTTCAGCACCGCTCCTGCCCCACATTCCTGCTCTGACCCAGCTCTTCTGCTGCCTCTTGACAGAAGGAGCCCTGGAGGCATCAGCTGGGAGGAAGCTGTGGGGTGCCCGAGATTAGAGTCTATTTTGGAACCCCACAATCTTCAGGATGGACCCTTTGGACAAATGAGGAGTTCCCAGGAGCGGCTGCAGAGCCTCGGCTGCTCCTGCCCTCTCTGCTGAAGCCTCTCTGCTCCCTGGGCTGATTTTCTCCTCCAGTTCTTACCATGGCATAGGAAGGGATCCTGTCCAGCCTCTCCATCACAGCAGATCCAGCAGGAAGGTGGAGAGGGATCGCCGGGTGCTCTGTGAGTGCCAGGGGCAGGTCCCCAGCGCTGCCAGGGTCAGTGCAGAGCCCTGGGCTCGCAGTAGCCACGTGTCCCCACAACAGCTGCAAATGAACTGGAGATGAACAGCAGCTCCCTCAGAGTGGGGGCCAAGAGACCTTTCCATGATCTTTGTGTAACCCAGCCTGCCCAGTGACCCCCCTACTGCTGATGGGATGGGCTCACTGCTCGTGCTGCAGACTGAATCACGGTTAACTGTGCTGTTTATTGATGTTCCCTCTCCAGCTACCTTAGGTCATCTAATTAGCATTGATTTTTTGAAAGCAATTCCTTTCTAGGATACTTCTTGTGTGTGTAAATTGCAGTGCGT
Organism: Coloeus monedula; assembly: GCF_965178545.1. Taxonomy (NCBI): domain Eukaryota; kingdom Metazoa; phylum Chordata; class Aves; order Passeriformes; family Corvidae; genus Coloeus; species Coloeus monedula. The sequence goes on along the minus strand of NC_138808.1, from coordinate 4,350,208 downwards.
GTGGGGGGAAAAAGGACAAACCATTTCAGTGACACGAAATAAAACCTTTCTGTTACACAATTCAACTCAGAAAAAATACTTATCAGTGTGGTAAAATCATCAGCCTGCAGCCTAAGGAAACAGGAAGCTGCTTTTATGTCAGATGTGCTCTCTGGGTATTCCTCATCTGGCAAATCCCCAGCAGGGTCTACATGGAATAAGTCAGGAAACTCAGCACAAGCTGGTTTGTGTACAACCCCTGCACTCTGCCATTGTTCAAGGACTTATCAAAACCAGAGCGGAAATGCAGGAATTGTGTTCCTAATGAGCCACTGAGGCAAGATGACACTTGTGGGCTAGGAAATGGATGTCAGACCCCTGTGTTCACAACTGCTTTTTGCTTTACGTAGTAAAATCTGCAGCCTGGGAGATGACAGATTCAACAAACCTGTCTGGACTGAGCAGGGCTCAGGGAGGTCCCAGCCCAGCCTCGGTGCTGCTCCCACCACCCCCAGAGCAGCTGAAATGATGCTGTTCAGTGTTGGCACCCAGAGATCCAGAGCTGCACAACAGGCTGACCTTTAGTTCATAGGAAAGGGGAGCAAACCTAGAAAAGCTCCTCTGGCTCTGGAACTGCTCATCTGCATCAAGAGAGTAACAGAGAATTTCACTCAGTGTCTGATCAAGGGCCAGCTGCAGACCCCGAAATACTCGGTGTGTTCAGAGTGAGAGAGGAGACTCAACTACAAAACTCAAGAGTGACACAAATGCTGAAGAAATCCTTTTAAATTCAAAACCATCAGCTCTGAACCTCACAGAAAACCCCAATCCCTTTGAAAGGAGTTCCACAGATCCCAGTGCAGCAAGCAGCAGCTCCTGCAATGTGCTTATCTCTTTAATTGAATAATATCTGCATATATATATATATATATATAAATGAAATCAGTGCATTTTTGAAATGAATATTGAAGCATTAAACAAGCAAACCCTCTGCAGGCATTATCACCCTCGTGATGAATGTCCTGCATCAGTGGCTGTGACAAGCAACCCCAAAGACTTTCCTTTATAGGAGTCACTGATGTGCTGCATCGAAGAGTTAAGGCTAAGCCAGTTCCCGGGGTTTTTAATGTTGATCTCACTTCCTATGGAAGTAAAGACCTTAATGTGGTGATGAATCATCAACAAAAAGAAGATTGCACTTTTCTCTTAATTAACAGAAGTGGCCTGAACTGCTCCAAGATTTCTGTGCTCAGCTCTGGAAAGCCACAATATCCAGAGATCAGCCTTTGATAAGGCTCTAGAGGATTTACAGATAGCCATGAACTCCACAGTGAGGTCTAAATCAATCTTGCTAAGCTCAAATATCTACTTCTAATGTGGTGTAGCAATAACAGGGACCTCGATAACACACTTCTCCTCTAGCATCAGGTTTCCCATGTTCAGAAGAAGGAAAGTTGAATGAAATGGGGTTAAAATGCCATGTCAGTGTCTGGCTCCATGGCAGCCACACTGCACGTGATTTTCACAAAGATACTGATTTTTGGCTAAAAACCTGGAGGATGAATTTAAAACAGGCATGACTTGAGCATGGTTCTAATTGCTGTGGCCGTTTGTGGCAGTGACAGATTTGGGCAAATGACGAAGGAAGAGAATTGCAGAGATGGGACAGCAAATCAGTGGATGTGCTTAGACAAAAAGCAGAGTCCAGGAAACCCAGCAGGTCCGTGGTTTAGTCCTTGGGTAAGGTTCTTAGTGCTTGCAAGGAAAAGCTCTGCAGCATGAGCAGAAATGCCTCTTTATCTTGAGTGCTGAACCCCTCGGGGACAGGCGCTGAGCTCTGGCCAGGCTGTCAAAACAAGAGCACTTGGGAAAGTCTGTGGAGAACAGGGAGATTGAAGTGGACAATGTTATCTATGAACCAGACTGATTTTTGCCTGCGCACTGCTCACAGTTTGTTGAAATTTGCACACTTACACAAAATGCGCCATTAATTTTAGCACATGGTTTTGCAAAGTCATTTCTATATTCTCCACACTGTGTCCCTGAGCTGTTTGAATTGATGTGAACCTGAAATCAGAGTCACCTGCTGGCCTTTGTGCATTTTTAAGAATGTTTTATTCAGCAGTGCTGTGACTAAACCAAGTATAACTGTGATTTACCAGTCACATATGAAAGATGAAGGAAATAAAGATTTTCTGAACCACTTGCAAATACTCCAGTCATGGAATCATGGAATACCTCAAGCTGGAAGCGACCCAGGAGGGTCACAAAGTCCAACTCCCTGCTCCTTAGAGGTGTCACTCTCTTTGCTCATCCTGAGCTCTTCTGCATCCAGGGCCTGGTGACTCTGTGCTGTGGTAGCACCAAGAGCTCTTCTCTGGACAAGTACAGAAGAATGGAATTTTTCCCAAAGAAATTCCTTTTAAAGTTTAACGTAAAGACCTGACTCTGAAATAGTTCTGCAAAGGGCAGAGGGAGCTGTTGTTTGCCCTTAGTGTGAAATGGGTGCATTTGGAGAGAGGCTCTACGGAATTTACGCGTTCGCCTGAAATCCGCGCGGATGGAAACAGTTCACGCACGGCAGGCAAAGTCAGCTACCGGGAGGGAGAAAGGAAGGGCAGCTCCTCTCTGAGGAGAAACTCGTCCTATCTCTGAGAGTCCCGCGCAGAATGTTTACAAAACGCTCATTAAGGGAGAGGGGATGGCGAGATAGCAACAAATCTGGTGAGCAGCTTCCACTGCCCGAGATAAGGGAGGCAAGGCGGCCATAGAGGAGAGCGAGTCAGATCCAATTACCGAGACCTGGTTTTGGGGAGGGGGAAGGGGCAGACAGACAGGACGGATCACAAGTTTCAAGACAAGAGCTTCCAAACTTGTCATCCCTCTGTGACACAAGCTGCACACAACCCAGCGGATAAAGCCACCACCGAGCCCACACGAGAGCCAGAGCTCACTGAGGGCGGCTGGAGGCGCGGGCAAAGCCATGGATTCTGTCGTCCTCCAGCTCTGGGCTGTCCTCTCCCTCCTGGTTCACCTTGCAGCCTGCAGTCCCATCCTGAGCTTGGAGCACTCTTCCCTGGAGGAAGATGTGCCTCTTTTTGATGAGATCCTCTCTGAGCAAGATGGGGTTGATTTCAACACGCTGCTCCAGAACATGAAAAATGAGTTTTTGAAGACGTTGAACCTCTCTGACATCCCCCTGCACGAGTCAGCCAAGGTGGACCCGCCAGAGTACATGCTAGAGCTGTACAACAGGTTTGCCACGGACAGGACATCGATGCCTTCTGCAAATATCATCAGGAGCTTCAAAAATGAAGGTAAGAGCTGTGCACCCCTGGGAGAAGCGGGCAGGAAGGAGCATCTGTAGAGCCAGTGTGAAATGTCTTGGCCAGGTACAGAGCATGAACTGTGCTGGGAAAAGGCCTTCTGGTGAGGATGGCCTTGGAAACCAGCAGCTGCAGCAGGGCTGCCCAGACCCCACCTCTGGTGAGACAGAGTCCTTGTCCTTTGCTCTGGAGACTGTAGGGTTTTGGGGAAAGATGTGTCTTTAACGTTGGGGCAGCACCAAGCATAACTTCGGTGCATCAATTTCTTTATCCTCATAGTGACACACATCATGTGTAATCAGCTGATTGATTTTTTTTAATGGATACCTTAAGTAATATTTTAAATTAAGACAAGGCTTATCTTTACAGGCTGTTCTAAGTGTATTTTCGAATACAATATTCAAGTGCAATATTTTTAAATTATGAGCTTAACCAAGTGCAGCATTCTATTAATGCCTTCTCACTATTGATCCCGTGGCATTTGTGATGTTTTCTACCTTTGACATCAGAGCACAGACCAGAAAATACACAGAAATAAGTGAAGAGGAATTTTGGATAACCCTTAGGTTTTACTTTGGAGGACTAGACTATATCTTAATAAAACAAACAAACAAAACCTGAAGAAGCCCAATTAGCACAGAATCAAGAATGTTCTTGATTGAACATTGTTGAAAGGGACCCACAAGGATCATCAAATCACACTCCCAAGTGAATGGCTCACACAGGGATCAAACCCACAGCCTTGGCATTATTAACACCCTGCTCCAACCAACTGAGCAAATGCCCTTGTGCCATTTCCCTCTCGGCTTTTCCTTCCACACTCCCCTCAGTTCAACGAGGACAAGGCAATGCTTCAGCACTCATACTCAGTCATTTGCCAATACCTTTTTACACCAACACGTTTTATGCTAAAAACGTTTTTCAACTAAACAATTCCAAGTATCCATTGCTCCATGAGGCAAATGCAAGTGCTTTGATTCATGTTTAATTACCCAGGGGCACACGTGGCTGTTCAAGCTGCCATGGGACCTTGCTCATCCTCTGTTCATTTAATTAATGAAGTTAAAGACATTCTTGTTTTTTCTTTCACATTTACAGTCTCAAAGCGATGAGCTGTGAGGAGAGGCTGAGTGGAAGTCATTTGAGTTTTGCAGGGCAGAGAGATGCCAGGAGAGAATCCCAAAGCTCTGTTCTGCTCCCATCTCCTGCCAGGCCCAGGCACCCTTTACCATCAGTGGGTTTCTGGTATGAGGAGACTCTGCTTTGTGGCTTAAAGCTTCTTTACACAACCTTTTCTCCTGTGTGGAGAAATTTACTGGAGGGTTGGTGGCGAGCCAGTTGCAGGCAGTGGTGACCAGCTGCTCACCCTGCCATGCCTCTCTCTGCCCAGCAGCAGGAGTGAAGGCACTTACGGGGGAGGTGTTGTTCTCATTTTGAGCTATTTGAAAAAGAAATAATGGGATAAAGATTGCCAAGTACAGTATGGTAAAGAATAAAATAGCCTGTGGTGTAGTGATGCAAATCTGAAATCATTCTGCCTGCAAAAATTCAGGTTTGAAGCACCAAAGTGGCACAGACTGACCTTTGCCAGGTGGTGTTGGCAGCTCTGTGCTGTCCTCCTGTGCCCGTTGCAGAAGTTCTGTGTCAAATGGGGAAAACTCGCCTTAAATTTCTGCCATTTCAGATTTTCTCTCACCTCTTCCAATCCAAACCAGCAAGAGGCAAAGCGGGACTGCTGAGGGGAACACAGCTTCACAAACATGTGCAGTTAAAGGACCATGTAATTCATGTTTTTCTTGTGTCATCAAAGTCTGGAAAATTAAGAATCATCCATTTCATGCTAAAGTGCTCTTTTGATTGAGAAATTAATTCCTTGCAATGATCAGGACAGGAGAAACAGACCATGGAACTGTTTTGTTCACCTGTCTGCTGGAAACTGGCAGTAATCCCAGTTTCATTATTATCCATTAAATCCTTTATTATAGAAATGTAACAGGTGGCATGGCTGGAATTAGCTCTTTGTTTTAATCCATGGACTGGAACAGTTTGGTTGTAAATGGGGCTGTGATCAGTGCTTAATACTTGAAATAAAGTCTTAAGGGAAATTTTTCTTTTCCTACGGACTCCAAATCTCCCTTCCCAACGCTCCCAGGGGTGTACTGGGAGCAGCAGGAGATCTGGCACCCTATGGACTGTGTAGCTGAAGAGCAGAGTCACATCCTGGCTGTCTGAGAGGTGCAAAGGCACATCCTTCGTGCCCTTCTAACACTCACCCGGCTTCTCACACACGGAGTGGCCTTCCCCTGCCTGCTGGTGAATCCCTTGTGCTCATCTGCCATATGGTCGGGGGGCATTTCTCCACCCTGGCATAGTGTGCAAGCACTGGAGCCTTGTTTTAGCATGGTAAGGTCTAGGAAACCCCGGAGATTCCTCCCAGTGTGGAGATTATAGCTCAGCTTGGATCACATTTAGCTCACAGTCTGCTCCTACCCTGGCTCTGTGCAGAGCAGGTTCCGCTCCCACCTTTAACAGGCAGGGCAATGGAAGCAGAACCACCCCTAATTTTTTTCATTTGTGAAGAGATGAAAATGCAAAATGAAAAAAAAAAAAAAGAAAAAGGCAGGTGCCTCAAAGCCTCCAAACTGCAGCTGAACAGGACAAGTCACGAGCTGAAGTTCATGGCTTGCCTAAGTGCTCTGGTGGAGCGTGGCCAGTCCCTGCGGCTTTAGCAGTGTCATTTTTCTACAAACATGGAAAACTCGGGGAAGTCAGAGATGAAGGGAGTAATAGGTCACAAAGAGTTTGCCTTTGCATTAATTATAGTTACAGCCTCTGTGTCCTAATCTGCCTTCTGGGTTGCAAGGAGGCAGCAAATTCACCCTTGTGAGCAGATCCTGCGCTGTGGGAGGAAATGAACGTTGCTGTGCAGAAACCAAGAGTGCAGCCAGGACAGCTGACACCAGACATTGTCCTCCTCACCTGTTCTATTGACAAAAGATGCCCAGGGTGCCTGGCTGAGTGCAGCTGGTGGCTCACCCAAAGCCCACAGGGCCTGTGACTGCCAGATCACCCTGGTGCCACCTGCTCTTCCTCACCAGGAGCCTTTCATCTTCCAAAGCAGCTTTTCCTCCCTTAGTGCTTGGCCCTTTCCATGTCTGAGGGATGTTTGAGCAGCAGGGAATTCCTGCTAGCACAGGAACACAAAAGCACCCACATTTCTTGTATTTGCCCATTTCATGTTCGCTCCAGCTCCACATCCTTCTGCCCTTCCTCTCCTGCACCAATGAATGTTTTCCCTTGTTTATTAAACAGTTGCTGTGCAGCGACCTAGAAGGGATTTTTATGTCAATATTAAGCCACACATTTTTAATACGTAAACCTTCCAGTTGGCAGGAAGTCCCTGGAAAGTCCAGGGACAGAAGGAGGATCACTAAATCCAGGTCTGTAGCATGTCTGGGATCTTGTTGTCCTTACACATCTAAAATAACCTCAGCCCTTTTTCCAAGTACAGTTTTCGGAAGTGCTGAAAAATCATTTTCCTGGATCTGTCCAGGTGAAACCCAGCAATTCAGAGCACGCTGGACAACCTTCAGTGCGTGTGTTCCTGGATGTCCTGACTCTTCTAAAACATTTGATTTTTGTCCTTTCCAGACGTGGATTCCCACCCTGTTGGCGTTACAGGGACTCGGAAATACCCGCTCCTGTTCAACGTTTCCATCCCTCACCACGAGGAAATCACCATGGCGGAGCTGAGGCTCTACACCTTGGTGGAGCGCGACCAGAGGCTCTACGAAGGGCTTGACCGGAAGGTCACCATTTTTGAAGTGCTGGAAAACGTCCACGTGGAGGCTGGGGAAGAGAGGAAGACGGTGGCCCTGGCCTCCAGGCACATCTACGGCACGAGCAGCGAGTGGGAAAGCTTCGAGGTGACCGAGGCCATCCGGCGCTGGCGCAGGGCAGGGCTGACCACGCACCGGCTGGAAGTTCACATCGAGAGCAGGGAAGGGGAGGAGCAGAACGGGGAAGGGAAACTCGATATCGACATCAACTCCGAGGCCAAGCACGTGCCGCTGTTGGTTGTGTACTCTGACGACCAAAGCAATGACAAAAAGGAGGAGAAGGAAGAGCTGAACGAAATGATAGACCACGAGCAGCTGCTGGACCTGGAGAACCTGGAGGTTGGCAATTTCCACGACCAGCCTGGGGAGGAGGCGCTGCTCCAGATGCGCTCCAACATCATCTACGACTCCACCGCCCGGATCCGGAGGAACGCAAAGGGCAACTACTGCAAAAAGACTCCGCTCTACATCGACTTCAAGGAGATTGGCTGGGACTCCTGGATCATCGCCCCGGCGGGCTACGAAGCTTACGAGTGCCACGGGGTGTGCGCCTACCCCTTGACAGAGCACGTCACACCAACCAAACACGCCATAGTCAAGACTTTGGTTCACCTGAAGAACCCCCAGAAAGCCTCCAAGGCCTGCTGCGTGCCCACCAAACTCGACCCCATCTCTATCCTCTACTTGGATGCAGGGGTGGTCACCTACAAGTTCAAGTACGAGGGCATGGTGGTGTCAGAGTGTGGCTGCAGATAGTAGGAGGGAACGCACGCACGGGGAGGGCACAGGGGGAGTATTTAATGATTCAGTCTGTAAATTTGTACATTTGGGATTTGCTATTTAATGAGGTTATTTAATGAGGCCTGTACAGATAATTGTATGTTTCCTGTCACGGGGAATGGGCACGTCGTGTAGGGATTGTATATTTTGTTCCATTGCTTCCTTCTCGCTGCTCTTCGCTGTCCAGATTGCGACCGAGTCTCTCCTCCTGTCAGGGCATGGAGCTGATCACTGGATTGTTTGGGAGGGCTCTTGGTGCCAAAGGGCACATCCAAATTCACAGAAATAAAGGCATATTTTTGTACTTTATCAATGTTGATTGGCATCTCCGGGGCTTTCCAGAGCTGTTAAAGATACATGAGTGATGGGCACCCACACCTAGACTGTTCAGTTCTGTACAATCTTTATAAAGGTCTTTACATGCTCATTTTTTTCTTAATTTATCCCTGTAGATCTTAAGTCCTGATAATTCTCAAGCTCCTGAATCACTAAGGCACAAATAAGATGTTTTTTCCTTTTTTTTTAATACTTTCTTCACTCTTGCCCTGTTTCAGTTAAAGGTAACTGGCAGGGATGATTTGGCATCTGGAGCAGAAGGGCACCATTCCTTTTCCCATCTTTCTTAGGAAAGCAAATGGCCCAGGAGCAGTGCCAGGCATGGGCCAAGAAATTCCCCCTGTGCAGGTTTATTACCAAATCACTCTGAGGCAGCGCTGCCTTTGCTGCAGCAGCCGTGGGTTGGCTCTCGAGGGCCAGAGCTTTAGGTGGCAGAAGGAAGTGCAATAAATTTCCTGAACCCTTGGAATTGTACCAGCTAAAATTGTCCTTGAAATTTATACCAGCTAAGAACCAGTCCCCCTTCCCAGTCAGTAAATTCCACGAGATGCAGCTGCACAGTCCGACTCAAAGGCCCCAGCAGTGCCAGGCAGAGCAGCAGAGCCCTTGGTGCCAGTGGAACACGAGGCTCTTCCCTTTCTGTAAGTGCTGAATTGTCGATTCATAGGGATATTCCTCCCCCCAGACTCTAGGGATGGGGTCACATGCCATGTTTCCACCACTCTTCTGCAACAAATCGTGGTGATAAGGAGGTGTCGGAGCTGAGAAACAATAGACCCGTCACTTTATTTATACTAAGCTGCAAATTTGTCAGATTCTTGGGAAAGTGTAAGTGATGTTTAGCCTGTACCAGAGCCTACTGTACTGTCCCTGCATCTGTTTTACACTTTTAAGGGAAAGTTATCTTCCCTGGAAGTGATAAGGGTCTTTGAAAGAATCACTCCAACACTTCATGGGAATGAACACTAAAGACTTTATCACGCACCAACTAAGCCCAATTTCACCTATTTTCACACATACTCTTCTGTGCTTCCCATAATTTATTGATCTATTTATTGACTGCCTGCCTTTGTAATATAATGTAGAATACAGAATGTTTTATTTTTTGTGCTTGTGTGTAATCCCACTCGGATAAAACCTTGTACTGATTCTACTTTACATGGCATCTCTCTGTTGAGTTGTGCGGCACAGAGAATGAGGTTGCTGATTTTTTTTTTCCTCCCATGGATACTTGTAAATTCCACATGGCACAGTTACCCCCTTGCTTGCAGAGCTGCTCCCTCACTGCGGTGATTTCAGTGGAGTCCTGGAGTATGGTCTAGTCCAATTTACAGCTCCTCTTGCAGGGGTATCGTGGCTCTAAGTGCTCAGCTGTGTAGTTTATTGTAGAGTTATGCAGTGTCCAGATAGCAGCCTGCACCGTGGGCTGTGATATTGCTTTATTCCTCACCCTGTGAGTGACTGACACCCCTGACAGACCTTTCCCCCGAGCCACTCTGCAATCAGAGCCTGTGGCTCATGGCACGTCGGAGGAATTCGGGAGAGGTGTCACATTTGCTCTGCTGACATCAACTGCAGCAGCCAACGGTTGAAGTGTGACCACACAGACCCTTTCAAAACTATCCACAATTCTTATGAAGCCATTTGCCAAGACAAGCCATTCACCTTGTTAGGAGTGATAATCCAGCATTAGGGAGATAATCCGACATTTGCTTTTATCGTCTCATTTCTGCGGGTGGCCCCGTGGCAGAGATCTGCCCTCCCCACCTTTCCCCCCGTCCTTCCCTAACAGCACCAAGGCCTCTGAACAGGCTGCAGGGAAAGCTGTGCCTTAAACCCAACAAATAACCCACTGCAATCACTCATAAATAGGTAAAGTCTCCCTATAAATTCTCAGGTGCCACACTGCAGTGCAGAGCGGTGCCTGCACTCTCTGTCTGTCAGAGATCTGCGGGAGCAGGGCAGAGTCCTGGCACAAAGCAAACACGGTCAATGTGTCCCTTCATCAGCTGCATGTGTGACCTTCTACAAGATCAGTAGAATTGTCAATAAATATTGCTGAGAGTCCTTTAGAATTAGGGGGCAGCCAGTCTGTTGAAATGAGTATCTTTTCTTTAAAAAGAAATGGGGATTTCAGCCAGAGTTTGTGGTGAAAGAAGTAAAGCTGTGTCTCATTGTGCTATTTTGGGAGAAAACTGAGCATCTCTTGAATCCTTCAGCTGTACCTGTGCTGTTCATACCCTGAGAGCAGAACTCCTGAGAATGGTGTTTCATTTATGATGGGTCTCTGTCAGGACTGCACTGCTGCTTTATGAGCAAACCCCCCCACCTTTGTCCTCACCTTTCAACATAACCATGCAAAGGCATTTCTTGGATGTTCGTGCAGTTCAATGACAGAGATCAGACTAAAAAAAAAGGGGGAGAGGGCAGTTATTTCCTAAATATATTCCCCCAAGTAGCAAATCGAGGCTGTTTCTGCAAGTTCAGAAGCGCTTGGCTTTAAAGCCCCTGTCTGAACAGACACAACACTCACAAATAACAGAGTGAGGGTGTGACAAGAGCCAGGGCTGCCAAGCTGGGAGTCCCAGGAGTCCCTGACAAAATGTTCCAAGTCCCTGAAAAAATATTCCACTGCATGTTTTCATTTTCTTTGTTTCTACACTCCTTTCTTCCTTCCATCCGCCCACATTAGTCCTGTGATTTCTGTTCCTAAAAGACTTTATTTGTCACATTAAATACTGGTGTGCATCGATTCTCCTTTCATTTCTCATCTATTTTATACCAACATATTAGCAGATGTTTAAAACTTCAATTAAATCTTAATTTTAGAAAGGTTGGGAAAATGTGGCTTCCTTATGGAAGTATCTATCTTTCCATCCATCCATCCATCCATCCATCCATCCATCCACCCATCCATCCATCTCTGAATTATTGTAAGCAGCTAAAGCAACCCTGTCTCACCGAAATCATCAATATCAGTAGGATTTTTGCTTTCATCTGTTTCTAGTCGAACATATGTAAGAAAGTGTGAGCAGCTATGGAGCCCCTTTTGTGCTGGATGCTGGATAAAATTCCAGGCTAAACAGGCAGGAACAGGCAAAGGGGTGGGAGCAAAACAGATGAATCCAGAGAGGAAGAGCCTGGAGAGCAGGGCAGTGAGGGAGCTGAGGGGACAGCTTTGGTCTGGGATTGCTTCTCTTAAATCAACACACACAGAGCCTCCAGAAGAGCAGGAACTTCAAGACATCCTGTTCCTCCTGGGCCTGTGCAGGAGCAGTGACAGCTCTGTCTCCTGAGCAAACACTCAGCACCGAGGCCAGATCTCACCGAGCACTTGGAAGCCTGAGGTTCCTTAAAGGATCCCGATCTCTGAGCTCTCTGCTCATGGGCTACAATTCCTCAAACCGAGTTCTCCCCAAGCCTCCTTGCACTGTCCCTCCCTCGGGTGTGCCCCTGGAGCCTGGGCTCACCCTGCAGAGCCCTGTGTAGCTGGCTGAGGATACAGATTCCCAACTGAGTGTCAAACCTGACTCTCAGCGTGGTTTTCCTGGCCCTGCTGCCCCAGCCCTGCCCTTGCTCTGGGCTCTTTGGGGTGGTCTGTGAGCCTGGGGACAGGGAACTGTTGTGCCAGCAGAGCAGGGCACCCCTCTGGCCTGTGCCCATCCTATTTGGAGGTGCCCAAATGCCAATCCTTGGGGGAAAAAATGTAGTTCTCAATATTGTGGACACATCTCTTTCCAAGGCCTCTGTGCCCTGCCAGGTGAGCAGCACCTCTGGAGCTAAAGGCATGAGGTGAACCTCCCCAAAACTGAGGTCACTTAGGAACCATCATCCAAAGCAGCAGCCAGAACCCATTCCAAATTTATCCTCCCCAAAACTGCTGCACTGACCTCCTGAGCCTGCTCAGAGAGCAAAGCAAACCAGAACCTGCAGCAATGCAGAAATACCAAAGGAACGTGTGATTTTTGACAGCCCCAGGCAGTCTGGTGCCTGGGTTACCCACAGCACGATGGGAGAGGTGCAGTTCAGGATTTTCTGTGAAACACACTGAGCCAAAGCCCTGCAAAATCCACCAGGATTTTAGGGAGGGGAAAAAAAACCAAAACAAAACAGGAAGATTTCATGGCACTTGAACATCTGCTTCAAACATTTGAAAAACTACAGCCCAATGTTAATTTAAACTTCCTTATAACCCAGTTCAACATTTGGAGTGCAAACACTGTTAATAGGATGGGAACCGGGGTGGTGGTGGTTTGCTTACTATATTGGGAAACAAAACCAGAACAAAACCAGCTTGAGATAGAGCTTTTGTTTATGTTGCTGACCCATCTGTCTTCATTAATGCATTATTTACAGGAAAAGTTAAAAAATTAGCTTCTGCTCCCTCTTCAAGTGCAGCAGCAACAAATAAAGGCTGAATGGTTCATTTGCCCTCGACTAAAAATGGAAATTCTTATCAGCACCCCCTGGAAGCAGAGGTTTATGATGTGGAGTGTATTATTGTTGGGTATCAGTGCTGGGACCAGACCTTTTGGCCACAGCTGTGTGTTTCTAGCCCAGGCACTGTCAGGGGTGCAGGGCAGCAGGGAGGTGCTGTGTCGCAGAAAGCAGAAACCAGCCACAAAATATGACCCTCATCTTACTCTAACTCCTGCTTTGAAGTTACAAGGAGAAGTGATGTGGTTTTTCCCTGTATTGAGCCATGCAGGGTAATGGGACAGGCTTGGGGCTGAGCCTTGGCGTGGCTCTGGAATCACCCAGGTGTCTCTGGCACTCGGGACAGGCAGAGTGGGGTGACACAAACCCCTTCCCTGCAAGTAAAGGGCCAGGCATTACGGACTTCTGGAGTTTAAATGTCTAAATGGGGACAGATGAAAGCCCCCCGGGATGTGTCTGGCCAGAACCTTCTCCAGACAAACGAGGCAGGTTTGGGAGTCTGTTCCGGAGCTGCTTTAGCTGGACAGGTCTGAGTTGGGAGAGCTGGAACCCAAAGAGGACCTGAAGTTACGGCCCAGCACCCCTGGACACTTTCTAAGGAAAACATTGTCAAACCAACTGCTGTGCAAATGGACTGGGAACCACAGAATCCTGGAATGGTTTGGGTTGGAAGGGACCTTAAAGCCCATCCAGTGCCACCCCTGCCATGGGCAGGGACACCTCCCACTGTCCCAGGCTGATCCAAGCCCCATCCAGCCTGGCCTTGGGCACTGCCAGGGATCCAGGGGCAGCCCCAGCTGCTCTGGCAAATTCCATCCCAGCCCCTCCCGACCCTCCCAGGGACAAATTTCTTCCTTACGTCTAAGGAGATATTAGGAATATGAGGAAGATATCCCAGCTTCTTTAAAAGCATCTTAGCAAGAAGAAAAAGCAAAGTCTGCCCCCCTCACGTGTCTGTCCCTCTCCCCCAGGAGCAGCCAGCTGGGGAACTGCAGGGGATGGAGCAGCCATTGGAATTACTGCTTCTTTCCCCAGATAAAAGCAGAGAGAGACACCCATCCACCTTTTGATACCCTTGTCAGGAAGATGAGCAGTGGAAGGAGGTCCAGGCTCTCCCTGCTCCTCCCTGGACCCCTCCTGCAGCAGCTGAGGGTATTTGCCCTCAGAGGCAGCTCAGTAAATCCCAATTCACCCTCCAGCCTCTTGAAGAGTCCCTTCAGTTGTCAGTAAGAGCAGAATTTAAGCTAATGATTAGCTGGGAAAATTTCTGCTTCCAAGCCCATCCCACCACACAGCATTGCTGGCAAAACTCCTCGGGACACGGCTGCGTTCTTCCAGAAAACTGAGTTACTTCTTAGAGCAGATAATGCCAGAAAATATAGAAGAGTTTTGTTAACATCTGTACTGAGAAATAAACTGCAAAATGTGCTGCAAGACCTCCAGCTCAGGGCACAGGGGCTCGTGTTGGGAATGGGAGCTCTGCTTGGTTTATGCTCAGTGCGATGCTGTTCCCAGCACAAACTGATCCACCTCCTGCTCAGCATTTCAAGGGCTTAGCAAGACTCTTGATTGTATTTTTTAAGTAAAGACAGGAAATAGGAGGGATAAAAGCAATCAATGTGGCTGCAATAAAGGAAATTATACAAGAGCAATGGATTTCCGTGACACAGAGCTATGCTTCCTGAAAAGGAAGGTGCTGGCTCGTTCCCTATCTCCAAATATTTCGTTTTCCATGATGACCAGCAAAGACAACACGCTGTGTTTGAGTTTAGCTGGGCAGCTGCAGTAGCATTAATTCAATATTCACACAACTATTCTGCAGGAGCTGCTGCCCGCGGTGCCTTTAGGCTGAGGGATGCTCGCTGCAGCTTTGCAGCTTCCCAAACAATGTCCTTCAGCTCTGTGTGACTGAGCCTGTCCAGGCTGGGAGCTTCACGTGGTGTTGAAAATGTATGTGTCGAGTTAAGTGAGAAGGTTTAAAGGCAGGGTGGTCTCTGCAATCAGGTACAGTAGCTGGCTAGCAACAGCAGCTAAACAACAGCCCAGCCAGCCAGGGCGCTCAGGTTTATGTTGGCTTTGCTGTAGCAACTCCTTATCTGCCAGAGATAGGAGCAGTTCACATCAGTTGTTGTGAGATTTGGTGGAATCCGTTTCCTGAGCTGTCACCGCGGGCTAATCGGGCAGAGTGGAGCTGCAAAGCTTTGGGAGAGTGGGAGAGCAAAACTGCACCTCTGATGGAGCTCTGTTTGCTTTTGTCATTGCCAGGTTTTAGGGTATTTGTAAAATTTAGGTTAAAATTAGTTTAGGTTAAATAAAATTAGGTTAGATATGTGGAAGGATCTGTTCCCTGGGAGGGTGGGGAGGCCCTGGCAGAGGTTGCCCAGAGAAGCTGGGGCTGCCCCTGGATCCCTGGCAGTGTCCAGGGCCAGGCTGGACATTGGGGCTTGGAGCAGCCTGGGACAGTGGAACGTGTCCCTGCCATGGCAGGGGTGGCACTGGGTGGGCTTTAAGGTCCCTTTCCACCCAAACCATTCCAGGATTTCCTGATTTCAGATGCCCAGCACAGCCCAGAGAAGCCTCCAGACTGACGCCTGACCCAGCTGGACTGGAAGAAGAGCAAATGAACTGTAGGAAAATGAGCCCTGGTACCATTTCTGCAATCTGGGACTGGGTTCACCAGGTTTCCCTGACTGTGCTCCTCACCTGGTCTGCACTGAATCCCCCATGGGTTAAAGCAGGGCTCCACAGCAATCTGAGCCCACACTCACTGGAGACCCCTGGGCTGATGCGGATGCTGAAAAGGGTTGAAGTGATTCAATTTTGACTCACAGCAGTTGGTTGCTGCTGAGACAGACACAAAATAGCAACATCATGCAAATGCAACCTGCAATCCTAAATATTCCTTGGAGCTTTGTACCAATTTTGCCGTTATTCTGGCAGGGAAAGCAAGCTGCTTTCATCCACAGTTGCTTTCCTTGCTGAGCTCCCTCCTCTTCCCTCAGGATTTCTCCACCTCCCATCACTTCTTGTTCTTTCCCACTCCTCTGCCCATCGACAATTTACGCCAGCTGCAAATTTGGCCCAATAATATTGATTGTGTGTCTTGTGCTTCCTCTGTGGGCCCTAATTAGTGTGTTGGAGCTGAGCCCAGTGCCCCGAGCGGGGAGTTAATGGCAGGGGAGCGGAGCAGGCCACGCTTGGCGGGGCTGCCACTCGCCAGCCCTGACACTGCTCAGGGCACTGCCTGCAGCTCTAATGAGCTCCAGGGCAGGCAGAGGATTTAGAGGAGGGCTCAGCGAGCTCCCCAGAGCTGCATTAACCCCTGCTCTGGCTGCAGGAGAGAGGAGTCACTCTTTGGACAGAGCTGGGTCAGCTGCGCCCTGCCGCACGCTGCACCCATGGGAACACAGCAGCCTCGGAGGGACTGGGAGCCACTGGGAGCCACTGAGCCACCCTGAGAATGAAGAATTGCACCTTTCTACCCACTCCCAGCTGCTCTCCTGTCAATAACCCTTCGCTTCTGCATCATTCTTCCCAGGGAGTGAAACCGCTCTCTTCACCACGGGCACCGACGTTGTCGATGCTTCTGGCCTCAAACCTCCAGCCCATAGTTACTGAAAGGAAGGGTCAAGCCTGGTGATCAAGTTATTATCACAAGTATTTTTATTGTAGGTTGGGATTCAGGACCCCCAAGTCTCCGTCTGCCTCTGCTTCATCTTTGCCCTGCAGACATTTTCAAAGGCTCCATCACTTCTGTACTTTTTGGAAAAGCAAAAACCCTCAGTGGTCTGACCTTCGCTGGGACAGACAAATGAATCAGTTTGGTTTGAACTGAGCACTCAGGTGCAGGCTCTGGCCCAGGCACTGCAGGGTGCAGGATCCTGGTGCAGGACCACGGGCCGAGGGCTCCTTGCTCTGGTGCTGAACTCAGCGAGGTTGGGGAGCTCAAGCAGGGGAAGCAAAGCCTGAGCACCTGAGCCCTGCTGGGCACCACTGCGGGGGCAAACCACGCCAAAGCTCCAACGCTGGGATGGGTTGGAGGGAGCTTTGCCCCAGCTGCTCTCCCTGCCTCTGATTTCTCAGCAGCTGACAAATGGAACAAAGGCTCAGCTGCAATTTTATTTTTAAAAGCCATCCTGCTTGCCATCATCAGTGGGGCTCGAGGTCTGAGCGAGCAGGAGCGGGTCAGGGTGGCTGACAGCAATTTAATCTGCTGCTGCCTTTCCATACCTCCCTGTGCCATCCCTGACCCCACGCCAATGCCCTTCCACTGCCAGCAAGGGGACAGATCCAGCTTTGTGCAGATAATGAGTTTCTAAATGTGTCCCATGTCTCCTGCAAACTGTAAATGTGATTTATCCCCATTTCACACTTTACACAGCTTTCTTTACCCTGGGTAGGAGGGATATAGCACGGGAGCTCCATGTTCCCACTCCCCCAGTGGAAACATCCCTTCCCAGGGTGTGACAACACTCCAGCTTCCAGTGGACATTTTTGACCTTTCACTCCTCAGCGCTGTCTGTAGCTGTTGTGTTGGGAACAACTGTCCTTGGGGTGCTTGGCTGACCTCCTGACTCCTTTTGGAAAGGCATTTCCATAGAGCTCTCAGCACTTCAAATGAGCACCAGACTTTTAACGGCATCAGAAATGCGGATGCATGTGAAGGGAACACTTGACAGCGCTCAAAAATCCATCCCTGGTGCTCCAGGAAGGGTAAAGGTGTCACTGAAACCACTCAAAACCCCCACTGGCCTTAGGGGTTGAGTATGGATCTCACCCAGAGCACGTGGAGCTCAAGGGGAGCCTCTCGGCTGGATGGCAGCCTGAGCCAGCCTTTGTCAGGGAGACGAGGAAGGAAACACGGCAACGCTGCCGGGGAAAGGAAAGATTTACCTCTCACATGCTCAGAACACAGGTGCCAGGCCAAGACTTATCCTCATTTCGTTAGCCAGAGGTCACAGCCTGGCCCCTGCCCCCCTGGCTGGGGGAAATCTCTCCCTGCATGCAGCGAGCCCTGGGGCCAGCTGAGATTACAGGAACGCTGCCCTGTTCCCAGCTCCTGTTATCGGGACATTGTGTGAAGAGGGCTGAAATATCACATCGTGTTTTTACGCGTGATAAAGCAAATTTTCACAGGCCACACCAGCAGCCGCTGACGGCGCCGGGAGCGTCGGTGCCCTCACCACGCTGGGGGTACAGGGAGACCTTAGGGACAGGGTTCTGTGTGAAAAGGGCTTTTTGTGAAACTTCCTCAGGAGAAAACAGAGTATTTCCTTGTCTGCTGGGTGTGCTTTTCACCTCGGTGAACTCTCTGATGTTTCCTAAAGGCTGAGCACACCCTGGAGTCCTGCAGTGGCAGCACCACTGAGACCACCACCACTCTGCCCCACAGCCGGGAAAATCACACCCTAATTCCTGCCTCTGTATTTGAAGTTATAAAGCTTATTTCTTAAGAGACCCAATTCCCAGTTAACCACTGGGCACTCCTGTTGGTGGGAATCCCCTGCTGAGGAAACTCTTGCAGAGGAAAGGGTGAACTCCTGCTCGAAGGGAGCTTTTGGCAGCGTGGATTCTCCAAGGAAGGAGCTGTCCCAGCTGGAGCCTCTGTGCCACGTTCACCACAGAGTATTTACCTGCTTGAACAGCTCACAGTTCCTAAGCTTGCAGGGTTTGGGGCTGGAATAGATGAGGATTTTCTCCAAGGACAGCTCTTGCCCCTGTTGCCCCAGCTGCTTCCTCCTGCCCACAGGCTCCCTGCCATCAGCAGGATGCTTCTGTTTCCCAGGTTATTTTTCCTGCAGGCCAGTTTGACACTGGGGCTTCGCAGATCCCGCTGCTGCAGCAAGGTGGCAGGAAAACACAGGGAAAGTGGGGCAGTGGGACTGCTCCCAGCGCTTGGGACACTTCTTCCTGCCCACCTTGCTGAACAGTTGTTCGTACACCCAGTTTGGCAGTGTTTTCTCCTCAAAAGCAGCCTGGTTTGGGGGTATCTTTCATCTCCCACATAAAGGAAGGATGGACTGCATCACTCTGGAGCTGCTGGGGAGAACAACATGTTCCCACTGCTCCTGGGGTCTGGACAAGGCCTCCTCAGCCACAGCTGGACACTTCCCGCACGTCCACCTCGCCTCCCACAGCAACGTGCTCCTCTGTGCAGTGGCCAGGCTAAAAAAGGAAAGTTCCTATCATGCCAAAAACGCAACTTTGATAAATATGAGGGGATAAGTCACAATAAGCGTGACTGGCTTGGGATCCAAACACAATAACGAGGGAAGGATAATTTTATTTTCTGCCTCTCACGCCTACCAAACCCCTGGATACAATGGAGTGAACTCCGAAATGCATTTATTTAGTAAATACCTGAGACGAGCAAAAGAGATTTTCTGCTCTAGCACGAAGAATGCAGTGAGGGGACTGAAAGGATGGCCTAAAAGGGATCTTACTTTCAATCCCACACTGCGTGATTTAGCACTTTTGGATGCACTGGGATCTGTGGTTTAACAGCTCTAACTTGGAAAGCCATATCACATTTAAAGGGAGAGGAAAATCCTCAGTCTGATCTCAGGGTTATCACCTTGGTAAAGCTCTTGTGTCCTCACGGTGCTGTGGGAGGGCTAAGGGGGTGACAAATGCCTTTTTGGAGGTTTCCAAGCCTACAGGACAGGGTTGGAAAGGACCTTTCTTTATTCTCTGTGGTAGACAGTCTGTTGTGCTTTTACAGGACAGGAGCAGCGTCACCCTCTCCAGGGGATCCAGAGTCAGTGTCCAAAACCCACTGAGCTGAAAAGCCACCAAAGCCCCCCTGTGAGTTTATATCCCTCGCAGCCCAGAGGAGCAGCAGCCCCTGCCCCAGGAGCAGGAGAGATTCTCTGCTGCCTCCCACCCCAAAAATCTTCATGGCCTGGCTGCAGAAATAGAGGGAGGAAGGAAATGTAGGCTGGGCACCAGTCAGTTTTCGGGGATCTCACGTTGTGCGGTCTCCAGCGGATGTGAAAGTGCAGAAAATCCAGAGCAGGCTCTGGACAGAGCCTGACAGAGCAGAGAGGGCACCCACCCCCTCAGGGATGGAAAGGGTGCAGTTTCACAGGTCTGGCATGGGCAGTTCATGGTTCTCTGTCTCTGGAGAAACCTCACTTAAAAAAAAATTCCTTGTTCTCTTAGAGCACCCAATGGCAACACCAGCTCACAAGGTGCCCGTGTCTCTCTCCCCTCCAGGCTCTCAGGAATTTCCAGCCCACCTGACCTCTATTGGAAAGTCTCACAGATGACCTCTATAAACCCTGCAAATGTTAATGGGTGGAATATCTTCAAAGGAGTCCCTCTGATGCTCGGCAGCCACGGGGTTGTTTTGCCTATCTGAGCGGAAGCGGAGGAATGCGCAGTTTATTTTAAATAACGTGCACTTGTCCTAATCGTGGAGATTTCTGAGCCTCAGCCAAGCCTTTGCACGTCATTACAGTCTGCTGTGAAGGAATTATTGGCCTCTTCACACTTTTGATCTTTGCAGAAAGGAGCGTGTGGCATTTCCAGCCCAGATGTTCACGATGCTGCTCCTAAACCCAACGGAGAAGTTTCTCCCTAATGACTCCTGAGCCTCACGCTCAGATTGGTGATGAGCTTCTCGCAGAGGTAAAAAAATAAATAACCACCGAAGCAGCTCTGTCAAGGTCATCTGAAATCACAGAAAAGACTCGTGAATGGCAGCAGCTGCTGTGAAATGGTGGCAGACATTGGGAACCTCTCGGTCCGAGTGCCGGCAAGTCGCAGCTCCCACGGTGGGGACTTGGACTTGCAGCCGAAAAAAACTGAAAGAGACTTCAGGAGACAGCTCTTGTGGTGTGTGGGACCTGCAGGTGTGGAAAGGGGAGCTTTGGGTGATCATGGAGGGTGGCTGAGCCTGGTGGAGGCCACCCTGCCCTCCTTGGGGCTCCTCTCCATGACTTCCATCCCTTCGCAAAGCCGTGGAGCTGCACCAGCAGGTCCAGGCCCAGTGCAGATCCTCACTGTGGTCCTCACTGATATTTCCCATCACCAAGGCTGAGATCTGAAACATTTTGGTCAGATTTGCTACCCTGTGCTCAGGTTCAATCCCTGGGAGAGCAGAGGGCCTTGGCTGTGGGTCCTTGGGAAGGCACTGGGATTTTGCAGGAGACCCACCCGGGCCTCTGGAACAGTCAATTCCCTCGTGTGAAGGTTTGTGGGCACGACAGGGAGGAGCTGTGTGGTCTCTGGGGATTCTGTGGAAAGAAAACCCCTGGAGTCAGGGTCTACAGGTCAAACGAGCCCTTTATGTGTTGGACTTTCGAATGCAGCTCAGCTTTCACAAACTCTGCACCTTCCCCAGACTTTATATCCATAGCTGAGCAAAGGTGGGCTCAACGCACCAAAGTGAATCTGAGACTGAGTCTGGGCTCAGTTTTTAGGGCTAAACCAGTCCCCCCTACCCCAGCAAGGCTGAGAGCATCAAGTGCTTTATACTCAACACTGACTTTTATTGTCCAATAACCTTTTCCCACTCCCATCTCCCCTTGTTTCCCACATTTTCCTCTGTGTCCCCTCCTCTCCCCAGTTCATTTTCCCTGGCAGACAGCTCTGCAGCCTGTGTGGAGCTGAACTTCTGCCTTGCCAAAGCCAAGTCCTCAGTAGCCAGAGCCCAGTGTTGTGATTCCCCTCACGGTGCCTGGCACAGAGCCATGTGCTTGGTCCTGCTTGAAAACTCCTGCAGATCTCTGTGGTTTTCCCTTTCCCGTCCCCATGAAGGCTCTAGGCTGGGCTGTTCCCCCTTCCCAAATAAATGAGTGAAAGGTTTTCTCTAGAAGAAAAAAACTGTCCAGAGTCCTGGTATTTTTCTTTCCTCCACCAAAAGCTTCGGCAGCACCGTGGTATTGCTGGAAGGATGGCTCTGGCAGGGGTGGGGGACAAGCAGAAAGGTCACAAACAGCCACAGGGACACCTTTGGGTCCAGGTGGGCTTTGCACTGATGGCAGCAAGTGATGGGGAGAGACCCGGCATCACTGCTGGGTGCAAACCCAGGGTTCCACAGGCCAGCTGAGGAAATCCTGCTCTGCACTTCAGAAAAGACAAAACACCGGAGCAGGGGCCATAAATAAGTCCAGATTTGTCCTCCTTTGAAGTCTGTCCCTCAGGGAAAACACAGAATTTTCTGTGCTGGGAGCTGCTGATGGACTCCCCCAGCACCAAGAGCTCTGAGCACAGGTGTGGGAAAATGCTCTCCAAGCTCTGCCAGCTGTGCTGGATTAGGAGCACCCGGCTGTGGGGAGCAGTGACCTAAAACACCTGAACAGCCCCTGAACTGAAGAGCTTTGTGTGACACTGGGGTTTTCCGCCTGGAGCCGTGGTGTGGATGGCTGGCACAGCATCTCCTGGTGCTGCAGGAGATCTCAGAGCCTCGTCCTGCCCCACAAGAGCACAAACCAGCTGGGTGATTGATGTGAGCACCTCCACCACCCAGGGCTGTGCCTCCCCGGGCCCTGGGGCTCCGCTGCCTGCCCAGATCCAGGATCCATGGATGTTCTGCATGTGGGTGTCTCCAGCAAGGCGACAGGCAGCTGGAGGAGGGACGCTGCTGGTTTCTTTATAAAGGCACAACATGTCCATAACCCAACCTTCTGAGTGCAAGACATTCTGACTGAGCAGCAGGAAGTGCTGGCCTGTTCTCCAGGTAACCTGAGCAGCTTAAAGAGGAGTTGAAATAAACACACCAAAAAAGCTAAAGGATGTTTTTGAAATTTCCTGGTCCAGAGCATGAACTGGCCTCTAAGCTCTGGTCTCCTTCGTCCCACTCGGCCTGCAGGCAGTAGCAGGACACTGGGCAATACAAGCCCCTGGCTCTGAACCTGCAACTCCTGTGCATTCCTGCAGCTGCATTTTGTGTCTGTGCAAAGCTGGGTGTCTCCTCCTAGTTGGTTTTGGCACCAGTTTTACTCGTGGATTTAGTTAAGTTTTTAATCTCCTCCTCAAGCACCTTGGTTTTCTTCTCCAAGTCCTCCCGCGAGCGCTCCGCGTTCCTCAGCTTCAGCTCCAGCTCCCCAGACTTCTTCTTCTCCTGCTCAATGTCCTGGTTCAGCCTCACCACTTTGGCCCAGACTTCATAGTTTTCATTCTGGAGGCTGCAAAGGGAGACAGAGCATGAAAGGATTGGATTAGAAAAGGGCTGGAAAATCCTTTGGCTCTTGGGGAGTCTGACCTCAGCGTCATTAAGCAGCAAAACAAGACAGAGGTGCTGTCCTGAGCCCCTCAGTGGCCACAAAACTTGATGCAATAAATCAATAACCATGATACATGTGCATTGATAATCGGATAAGAATAATATAATATAATATAATATAATATAATATAATATAATATAACATAATATAATATAATATGTAGAGCTGATGGCTACAACCAATGGTGCAATAATGCTACTGGTGATTTCTGGAGAGTCTAATGGTCCAATATCGTGGTAGTAACAGGAATTATGGCAGTGCAATTACTGCAGGAACACTGCAGTGCCATGCAATGATGTGGTAAGAGCTGTGGAGTATTAACATTGTCATGACACAACATTACCCACTGTGGTGAGAGCACAGCTCGTACAGCACAGCACATTGATTTTAGACAGCCTGTAAATGCTGTATTTATCACTAATCACCACTGTTGTATACTGCATAACACTACTGGTGAATAAATCTGTGCAGTGTTTGCTGTCACATGAGCTGCACATTTCCCACTCTGCAGAAAGCAGCTCCCTGCAGTTACCTTTTGATTTGCCCCTCGTACTCATTTCTCTGTGCCTCCAGGTCTTTTTCCAGCTTGAGGATCATGCTTTGTAGGAACTCCCTGCTCTCCTGCTCAGGTTTGGAGTCCTCAGCAGGGCTGCTGGTGGGACTGGCTCGTTCCTTTGGCTCGTGGCTGGGACTGAAGCAGGGCAGGAATTCCTTCTCGGAGATGCTGCTGGCAGGGCTGGGGCTGGAGCCGCTGCCTTCCCCACTCTCTGCCTGGGAGGGGGGAACATTGTCGTAGGTTGAAGCCCTGTGGAGGTCGAGCAGCTTAAAGAGATCATGAGACAACGTTCTCTTGTGTCCATCAGAGCCCACGGGGCGCGTGCTGCTTTTCCAAAAGTCACTGGCAAAGACATCGTTCTTCTCCTTGCAGCCCTTCTCCCCCGGGGGAGCTGCTGCCAGGAAAGATTTCCTCGTAGGTAAAGTCTGAGTTCTTTTCCTTGGCTGTGTTTTCCACATTCCCTGTGTGTCTTTGGACTCTGTGTCCTCCTCGGGGACACTGGAGCTCGCAGCTGGGCCAGGGGTGCTGCTGGAATTGGGGTGATCCCTCTGTAAAACAGAGCACAGCTTTGGGAGAGCCCATCCTGCTCTGGGAGCAGACAGGTGACAGCTGCTGCTGTGACTGCAGGGTTTACAAAGGGCACACTCGAGCCTGCTGGAGGAATGGCCTCGCTTTTCCATAGAAAACTATTTTGAATTGCACCACGATTACCATTAAAAAGAACTTTTTGCAGAGATTCCTTCAGAGAAAAGCCTTTAATACCCAATGCTTTCCCTTCACCAGCCTGAGCTGGAAAGGTTTCACGTGTTCGGCTGTTTAGCCAGAAAGCTTTGGGAGTTTTCATATTTCCCAGAACAGCAGATTTTCCACAGGAAAGTGGAAAGTTTATCTACATCATTTTCCTGATGTAAATATTCCAGGGATGACAGATACAGCTTTTGAACCTATAAATAGCACTTTATATAAAAGTGGTTTTAGGGCTCGCTGACCTGTCAGAGCCTGTCCCAATTAATCACACGTTTAATAAATTGATTATTCCCCTGGGGATCCCTCCTTACCATTTGCCTTTGGATGGAGCCTCTGGGCGCTGTGGGGCCCTCTGCAGCTCCCCAGCCCACGGAGCTGCGAGGGACAGGAGCTTTCTTCTCGGTTTTTTGGGCAGGTGGGGAGGGAGGCACATCCTTGGATGGGGGAAAGAGCTTTTCGTGGTCACTGATCATCACAGTCATCACCTTCTGGACCTGGGGCGTGCCTGGAGGAATTAGAGATTGTCAGGGGCAAACCCAGTGCCACAGGATCCCTTCCACCACTTGGATTTCCTGCCTGGTCTTTCTGGTGTCTAAAATGGAGATGGAGCAGAAAACAAGGAGCAGGATCACAAAGCCAAATAAAGTAAATGCAGTGAGTAAAAGTAGGTGAGTACCCTCATTTCTTTGAGTTTCCTCTGTTCCCTGGAGAAGGATTTTACACCTCCCTGCTCCAAGCAGCACAGAGATGACCTCGCCAAATTCCTGAATGGACTGAACTCCATGAAGGGAGCACGCAGTGTAATTCCTGAGGGGGTTTTGTCACCACAAACACCTTTAGAGCCTAACAAACACAGGGCTTGACTCTGCCCTGCTGTACTCGCTGTGCCCAGGCACGCTTCTGGCTTATATCCACAGCTCCACCACAGAAAATCGTTCATTTCAAGGCTGTGGATGCAACTCAGTATTTCAGCATGCCAGGAGTTCCTGTGCCAATGATTCCAGCAGTCCCTTTTACCTCTCATGATAATTGCAGGGTCCTCTATCTTGGGTCTGATGAGGTTCACTCCAATCACTGTTGCCAGGTTATCCACACTCATCTTGTTGACGCTGGAGTTGAGTTGGATTTCATAGAGAAACCTGCCAGAATTGGAGAGCAAATATTTCCCATCAGAAGTGGAAGAGTGCAAAAAGCCTCACTGGTATAAAACCCTGGTTCATCCTCCCAGCTCTTCCTCTCAGTCACAAGGACAGAAACACTTGGCCTTAGAACTGGAGCTGGGTCTTACTGGTACCAGAATAAAAACCATCATGTCAGGAGCTGCTCCCCTCAAAAACAAATCAGAAAGGAAGGGAATCCCCCCATCAAATCTCCAACCGGAGAAAAACCACCCAGGCTGGGTGAAACCTGGAAGTTTTGGTGCACAAGGTTTTTGTCCAGGAAAACTACACCTGGTTTTAACTCTCAGGGACTTATCAGTGAGTCTGAGGGTGGTGATTTATGCTCAGACATTGTCAGGGGGTTTATCCCCGGGGCTGAAATTCTCCTCTACAAAAATCGGGATCTGGTGTCTCAAAGGCAACCAAAGCACAGCTTAAGCAGGCTCTGTCTAGAGGAGTCATCCTTTGGGATGACATTTCTGCTCCCCAACACCAAACCTGAGCTGTCCATGCCTTGTGCAGAGCACTGACCTGCAGATGTAGCTGAGGAGGTTGTAGTTGTCTCTGGGGAGGAGGGACAGCTGCTTCACGAGCTCCTGGTGGCCCTAAATGCGAGGTAAGAAACAGCTCCAGGAGGATTCACAGGCACATCTGGGCCAAGAACAGCTTTGGTCACTCCATCCGTGCCTTTGGGGGTCTCCTCCTGGGGACTCCACCAGTCCCAGGGTGGCAGTGGAGCCCCCATCCCTGGGAGTGTTCCAAACACACATGGATGTGGCACTGGGGACAGGGGTTAGTGGTGCCCATGGGGGTGCTGCTGGGTCATGGCTGATGGTCTTGGGGATCTTTTCCAACCTCGTGGATTCCATGACTCTGATTCTCTTGGCATTTTCCATCACTGTTTTGTGTATTTCCCCATCCCTGGAAGTGTCCAAGGCCAGGTTGGATGGAGCTCTGGGTAACCTGGGCTGTGGAAGGTGGGATGGTGGAACTGGATGGGCTTTGAGGTCCCTTCCAACCCCAACCACTCTGGGATTCCTTGGTCCCGTGTATAGGAACGGTGCCATTCCTGTTCCTATAGTGGCTTGTTTTGCAAAGGGAGGCTTCTTTTCCACCAAATTACATATTAGGAAAAGACAATTCCCATCTGTTCCTCACTTCTTCCTCTCCCAAATCCCCACTCCCCTCCTTGGTGTCCCCCAGGGCCCTCTGCCAGCCCCGCGCTCAGCTCAGGAGTGTTGGGCTTCCTTCCATCCTGGTTCTCACACTGGCTGTTTGCTGCCAAGGGCTCCACAAAAAGAGGTGCTGAGCAGAAATTTAAGCTTTAACATTCACAAACCCATGTGGTCAAGCTGGGAAACCCCACTGGCTTCGGGAGAGTTTTTTCTTTTTCATTTTTTTCCTTCTTTTTTCCCTCCCCAGACTCCAAAGCTCAGTGGCTGACACTGCTGTGCGCCCTGGCACTGAAACTGAAAACAAAAGCATCTCTACCTTTGTCTCATCAGCTTCCAGAGCCTTCCCACAGAGCAGGAAATCCTCGTACTGCAGCCAGGGCACCACGGGCTCCGGGAGCTCCCGCAGGTAGAGCTTGAACAGGGAGGCCACGGTGTGGACATCGGTGTCCCTGCAAAGTGCAAAGAAGCCACTCAGGGAAAGTCAGGCCCAGCAGGTCAGCAAACCCCCACAAGGCTCTGTTTGAGCTCTGTGTGCAGGTGTGGAGACAGAGAGATGTCAACAGGAGGCAAGAGCAACCTGGGGGAACCCACAGCCAGGGAATGGCCCCAGCTGGCAGCAGAATAAAGGCTTGGTGGAGATTTTCTCCACCTTGAGGGTGGCAGGTCCCAGTGTCCACCCCTGGGCTGAGCTGGGATAGCAGGGAATTCACTTCGAGGGCTCCTGCCTCCTCCCGAAGCCGAGTTTTGAGCAAGCACAAAGCCACGGTCTCAGCTCTACCCAGCTGCCCTGCCCTCGGAAATGCTGGGCCCTGGCAGGCCCTCCCTGCTCCGGGCTGCCCCATCACCCAGGCTCAGGTCTGGGCACAGCAGGAGCCAAACCCAACAGCAGCCATCCCTGGCACGACACAGGCTCTTGTGTTGCCTCAATCTCCCCCTCCTTTGCTTTGTGAACCTAAAGTCACTTTTCCTCACCCACTGGACGATTGCAGAGCCACGTTACTGAATGAGCGGGAGCTGCATTTCTGGAGCACCACCCTGGTCCTTGTCACTGCATTCGAAGGGGTGGAAACGAAGGAGAAGGGAGCAAAACCCTTCTCCCATCTCCCATTCCAAGCAAAACCCTTCTCCCATCTCCCATTCCAAGCAAAACCCTTCTCCCGTCTCCCGTTCCAAGCAAAGCCGTCCCAGCCCGTGCTGGGCTCCCGAGGGTCCACGGGCAGATCCTCCCCTGCCTGGCCACACTCCCCAGTGTGGAGCTGGCGGAGCCTCCCTGGGATCTCAGAGCAGCAGCAGTTACTGGGGCTGCTCTGCCGGGACAGATGTTTGCAGCTTTGCAGCCCTTGTATTTACATTCTGTCAAAGGGACACTGTCAAGATCATGAGCCTCTATTCTGACCTACCTTGAAGTTGCTAAACTCTAATAAACTTCAAGCAAAAATCCCTCAGGTCAGTTATTTTTAGAATTGGTTGGGGTTGTAAAATGCTATTATTTTTACAAGCACACATAAACACAGAGGGACCTTTTCAGAGCTGCGTTTTTGTAGGACCTACCAGTACACCCCACTGGGCACGCTGGGTGCCTGGACTGCACCAGCAGCTTTCTAACACTCCCCACTCCACCCTGCCGTGGCTGAGTGTGTGTGAGTGCTCCCCTGAAAACCCAGACAGGCAGCAAGGATGGCACTGAAGGTCGAGCCAGCACCTCGCTGCTCTCAGGTCACTGCAAACCCCATTATCTGCCTTCCTCCTCACTGAGAAAATGTTTTGCTTGGGGTGCCAGGGGGTTGCAGTCACCCTGAGACCACCCTGGCCATGCTCATCCCAAGCCCTGCAGCACAGGGGGAACATCCCGGGGAGGGCTGAGCTCCCCGGCCGTGCCCCATTGCAAAACAGGGCTGCAAACATTAAAGAAGGTTTCACCTTCCCATGGCCCTGCACAGGTTCCAACAGGAAAGCTCCGAGCAGGGCTCAGTGCCCAGGAAATACTCAGCTGCTTCGCTCCATCCGGCTCTGCCCGGCCGGGGGATTTAGGGGAAAGTGATGGGGTTTTCCTAACAAAGCTCAACAAAAACGGGGAAAGTTTTGTGGTTAGGGACAGGCCTGTGAGCAGAGAGATGGGGCTCCTGCACAATGCTTAGGCAAGATGGGCTTTGCACAAAAATCCAGGGGAGCTCCTGGGTTTGGGGGCTCCCTTTCCTCAAGCATCCCAGGCCTTGGTGGCTGTCAGGGCAGCTCCCAAATTCCATGGCCAGTGTCACCTTCACACACAGCAGCACCCTGGGCACTCCTTGTCTCGGGCCTGGTGCACAGGGCAGGGCAGGAATTGAGCTGAAATCCTCACCTGAGGTGCCGTGCAAAGGCAGGACCCACTTTTCCTCTGTCCCAGCTCCGGGGCTGTGGCTCTCACCAGCACAAACTGGGGGGAAAAGCCCTGGAGCAGCACAGGTGAACAGGGCAGGGTGGACCATGCCTTGTGCCACTGGGGCCAAAATCAAGGGATCAGGGGGGACAGGACAGAAAACCCCTGGAGAAAGGGAGGCACCAGAAAGAGGGGGAGCTCCCCTCCTGCTCTCATTTTTCACAGGGCATGGCAGAGGCAGCAGCTGCAAAGGTCTCTCTCCAAAGCCTCTCTGAGACCAACGAGCAGGGACAGGCAGCTCTCCCAGATTTAGGGAGTTCGTTTCCTCCTGGCCCTGCAGAGAAGGGGGGGCAGGGGGACACAGCTTTGCAGCAGCAAAAATCTCCCAAAATCTCTCCCATCTCTGTGTGATGCTGTAGGGAAAAGCATCAGGAGGAGAATATCACGGCAGGGAAAGGAACAACTTCTGCTGGGTGTATGAGAGCATCCTCTGGGCTTGTCTGGGACCCTGCCCTTGCTCTCCTTTCTCAAAGCCCTCAGCTGATGGGCCAAGCTCTTCCCTTTGCTCCTTCCTTGGCTGCTCCAAACCATAATTGCTGCGTGTGGCCGGGATTTTCCCAAGCGCTTTCCTTTCTTTCCAGGAATCTTATCTCAGCACCCTTTGGTTGTGTGTTTGTGGTTACTGCTGAACCCTCTCTCCTCCTCAAGCCCTTCTGGAGGGTTCTGGAGGGCACTGCTGGGCTCTGGGGGTTGGACTGGCTGCTTTTCCCTGGAATTTGGCAGTGGGAGAGGGGGAATTGGCATTACCTGTCGAACGAGGGCCTCTCCCCGGCGTCGAAGGCGTCCCGGAGCTGTCTGACCAGGTTGTCCTGGCCGGGCAGGCGGAAGATTCCCTCCTCACTCACTCCATGCTCCCGGATGAACTCGGCGCTTTTCTGCACCAGGATGGGCACCTGGTGCTGCCCGAATTTCTGCTCGTAGGCCATGGTCTCTGCCAGGTGCTGCCCGAACACCGCTGGGGACAGGGCACGAGGTCAGAGCAGGAACCCCAAAGCTCCACTGGGGACACCTCACCTTCCCCAGCAGGAGCTGCTGCTCTGCCAGGCACCAGAACCCTGCAAACTCCTCGGCAGAAACAAAGTTCTGCAGAAAGCAGAGCTTTCTCCGAGGAAATAACAGCAAAATAAAACCTTGTTCCTCCTCCAGTAATTGACAGTTCTCCAAATGACTGAAAGCAAGCCTTGGGGTTTGCTGCCTGTGAGCAGGATGCTGATCCAGAGAGAGACAGGGACAGGGCACAGGGAGGGAAGGAAGCTCATCCCACAAAGCTGAGAAAGCACAGGAGACAACCAAGAAACCAGAAAAGATCCTCGCAGGGATTTGGAGCTGAAATTCTTCCTGATCCCATCGCTTTTCTTCCCCCTCCCCTCTCCTGACCTTCCCCTGTGCTGGGGCCAGCTGTGCTCCAAGAGGATGGTACCTTTCCTTCGGTGCAAAACTGCCTTTTTCCTCCTGAAGCCACGGCAGAAGCAGCACCTGACGGGGGGCAGGCAGCAGCTCCTCCTCAGAGCCTGGGGCATGGCAAGAGCAGGCAACTCCCAGCTCCAGCAGGCTCTGGAATATCAATGGCAAAGGGTCCCCTGGTCCTCTGCCATACTCCTGCCCTAGCAGTGCCCGTGGTGTGTTCCCCTTGTGCTCTGAAGGCTGAAATCATTCCCCTGCATCCTCCAGAGCAGGGAAATGCAGGTAAACACCCTCAGCTGGAACCACAGGGCTTGTCAGCACCTGCCTGGGCATGGGGCTGTTTCATTTGTCACTCACACTTTTAAATAATGAACATAAACCTGTCACCGTGCACACGAGGAGCAAATGTCTCTCTTTTTTTGGCCTCTGTGCTGTGGTAACTGATACTGAACTGGTGATTTCACTGCAGATTTGTTGGTCTGGAGACACCTCCCCAGGGTGCTGTGATGCTGTGGGAGTGACAACCAACCCTGCAAAACCACACCGAGATTTTGGAGATGCTTTTGCTGTTTCTTCACTCTCTGCAGCTTTTCTGCTTCTTGGTGTGCAACAAGCTCACAGGACCTGGGCCACAGGGCTGTTCCCAGGTGGGCTCTGCCAAAACCTCCCCCATGCAGGGGTTGCTCTAAAAGCTCCTGTTGCCCCAGTTTACACTGAAGCCAAAAAACCTCAAGTTTTGGGAGTTTTGGGATCTGCTAACCTGTGCATTGACATAAAATGCAGCTCCACAGTCCCTGACTTCTCTGCTGTCCTCAGGGCCCTCTGTGCTGCTATAAATTTACATTTTCTTTCCTATAAAGTCACTTAATTTACCTGGAAGAGACCAACAGCCTCCTAAGTTTAAAAAGGATCAGAGGCAGAGCCATTATTAAATATTAGAGCCAGTTGGGACAATGCCCTGGAAATTCCTGGCTCAATCCTCCGTTCAGCTGGGTGATGCTGCCTCCCCCAGGGCACAGCCTGCTCCCGTTCAGAGGCAGAAAAGCTCAGGGATGCAGAGGAAAACCAGCTGGGACAGGCTGGGAGAGCTGGGGGTGCTCACCTGGAGAAGGGAAGGATCCAGGGAGAGCTCAGAGCCCCTTGCAGGGCCTGAAGGGGCTCCAGGAGAGCTGGAGAGGGACTGGGGACAAGGCATGGAGGGACAGGACACAGGGAACAGCTTCCAGTGGGAATGGAATGGATGGAATACTGGGAAGCAATTGTTCCCTGGGAGGGTGCTGAGGCCCTGGCACAGGTTCATGCCTGGGTGTGAGGAGGGTGAGGGTGTGACCCAGGCAGGCTGAGAGCAAACGGGGGCAGAAAGGATGGGCTGAGCAAGAAAAGCCAGGGGAAAAGCAGAGCGAGGAAACTGGCAGGTGGAGAAGCACATTTTCCAAGGCTTTGTCCCTGAATGGGAGTTGTTTTCAAGAACACTTCCAGGGTCAAAAAGCCCAGGAGGAAGTTGATAAAAGAAAATGAAGCCAGGCCAGAAAAGTTTGCTCAGGCCTGGCTTTCCTCACCCCTGCCCGTGTTTGCAGCAGCCCCAGCGCCGGGGCTGCTCCCGGAGCAGCTCCCAAGGGAGTCATAAGGGACACGTCCCAGCCTCATTTTCCAGGGATTTCTGAGCCCAGCTTTGAACCCCTCACCCCAAAGTGCTGCAGGCCCCAGGGCAGTGGGAGATCCTCCCTCCAGGAGCTGTCCCTGCTCCCTTTTACCTCCCGACGCCGACCCCAGCGCCCTCCGGATGGATTTCACCCACTCCTCCATCTCCGCATGGGAGCTGGCCATGAGCACACAGCTGTCCTGCCCTGCCCGGCTCTGCTCTCCAGCCACCCCTGCAAAAACAACACATTTAAGGAGAGGATTAGAGGAGAAAAGGCACATTTGTGTTGTTTTCTTCGTCAAATGCTTTTGGCTCCAAATTTCCCCAGTAAAGCCCCGCTGGCTGCAGGGGAAGTGGAGCTCGGACATTTCACACTTGGAGATCTGCAAGAAAGGAACAGAAACTGCTGCAGCTGCAGCCTGGCAGAGCTCCTCCTCACCATGGGACATGGGCACTGACACAGGGCCTTGCTCCAGCCCTGGGTGAAAGCAAGAAATTCATTTTCCTATGAAACAGAGCTCTGGGAACCTCGGAAAGAAGTGGGAGCGGGAGCACAAGGACTGGGAAAGGAGTTGCCTGAGTGATTTTGGGTAGTCAACCCAGCCCAAAAGCGTGCAAGGAGGAGGAGTGAGGCATCCTCACCTGGGATGATTTCAAAGATGAATTTCCCTCCTTCTTCTGGGTTAGTGGCCACCACCTTGATGGTGCTCCCCTGGAGAGACAGGCAGCCCTAGGACAGAGCAGAGCAAACCCCTGTGTGCCACCTGTGCGAGGCCACAGTGCCACTGAGGGTGGGGGTCCTGCCCTCAAACACCCTGCAGGAGATATATTTCATAGAGGTGTATTTGTGTAGATAAACTACAGTGACTTTTCCAACAAGAGCCACTTCTTAAATGCCAATATTTCCAGTGAAGTGATTCTCAGAATGAGAAAATGGTTCTTTTGCTCTTTCCTATCTTTTTCTCACTTCTCATGTTCTTTTGGCCCTTGTTGGGAGTGGAAGAAGAGAAAACGAAGGAGAATGGACTTGGGAAAACCCCAGAACATCCTGTTTCTGCTGGGCAGGGGCAGAAAAACACAGCATCACTTAAACCCAAAAGGCAGCCCTAAGCTGGCAGGAGAGGAGGAGAGAAAAAGAAGAAAAGAGATGGAAAACTAACAAATAAAGTGGAAAACAGCCATTTCTGGGGACCTTCCTTTCCCTGGCTGTGGGGGCTGGCAGAGGGATTGGGGCGAGCCAGCCCTGGAGGCCTCCCCGGGCAGGAAATGAGCCTGCACCTCCAAAATGAAATTTCTCAGCAATTTCAGCCTCCTGGAAGCCACCGAGCTCCTGGAGCCCGGCTGCTTCCATCGGGATCCCTGCTGGGACCCACGGGGCTGGGTGCTGGGGTGGTGCAGCAGGGGCAGGGCAGAGCTGCCATGGGAAGGTTTTCACAGCACTTTCTGTTCCCACATCCCATTTCCAGCTCCTCCCCAGCACCCTGGAACAGGGCAGAGCCAGAAAAGGGACCTGGATCCCACCGGGCTCAGCCTGCTGCTCCCACCCCGAGGATCCATGGATCACCTTCCCCCGGGGGTGTTTTCTATCCCCAGAGGAGTTTTGCTGCTGGTAACACTTTGTAGAGGGAACAGCCTTTCTGGCAGTGGGGACTTTTCCCTGGAATTTCTCCAAAGGAGGAAAAGGTGGTGGATACTCTAGAAGTGAGTTACAGTATGGAGAAAATGGTGGGGAAATAAATAAAATAAAATAAAATAATTGAAAAACCACCTGATTTCTTCCAGGCAAGTGCACTGGCCAGAGAGAGAGGAATTTCCTTCCCTTCCAGCTGCCTCTCCTGTGGCAGGAGTCCTGAGGAAGCAGCTGCCCTTCCCTGCCATCTGCCCAGCCCTCGGCCCTGCCAAGGCCTGGCTTGGGCTGACCCTCACCCTCAGGCTGTGCTGAAAATCCCGCTGATTTTCCCTAAAAGTGTCCTGCCAGGTGCCTTTCCCACCAGAGCAAGGACAGAACCTCTCTCAGAGCTCCCACCCCTCGTGCCCCCACTGCTGTCCTGGAAGGAGAGCCGAGTTCTCCTCCCCAGCCTGTTTCTCCTGGGAAATGGTGACAGCTCCCAGCTGGGGTCTGGACTGGGCTTTCCCAGCTCCCCAGTGCTGGGGCTCAGGGGGTCCCAGCCCCCAGCAGGGCTTGCAGGCACCTGAGGAACTGAAATGCATCCATGAAGTTCCTGATCAGGACTATTCATCTCTGATACTGCCCAGAGGCAGAAAACTCCTTTAATACCCGACTCCAGACCCACCCCAAACCATTTCATGGACTCATGGAATTCTGGAATGGTTTGGGTGGGAAGGGACCTCAAAGATCATCTTGTTCCACCCCCTGCCATGGCAGGGACACCTCCCACTGTCCCAGGCTGCTCCAAGCCCCAATGTCCAGCCTGGCCTTGGACACTGCCAGGGATCCAGGGGCAGCCCCAGCTGCTCTGGGCACCCTGTGCCAGGGCCTGCCCACCCTCACAGGGAGGAATTCCTTCCCAATATCCCATCCATCCCTGCCCCCTGGCAGTGGGAAGCCATTGCCCCTTGCCCTTGTAAAAGTCTCTCACCATCTTTCTTTTGGGCTCCCTTCAGGCCACAATTAAATCACCCCAAAGTTTCTCCTCTCCAGGCTGGACAACCCCAACTCCCTGAGCCCCAATTCCCAGCACGGGGGAGACCAAGGACCAGCACAGCCCAGTAGCCTCGCCCTACCTGCGGCTTGGCATCGTCCTCGTCCTTGTAGTAGTAGAGCTGCTGTCCCTTGAGCACGAAGTAGCGGTGCTGCCAGTTCTTGACGATGGAGCGCTGCTTCTTCAGCCAGCCCAGCTTCAGGGGCCGCTCCAGGGCGCTGGGGGAGCCCGGCCGGGCGCCCGCGGGGTCCCCGCTCATCACGCTCCGGGAGCGGGCTGTGGGGACAGAGGGACACGGGGAGAGGGGACAGAGGGACACGGGGAGTGGGGAGAGAGGGACACGGGGAGAGGGGACAGAGAGGGACACGGGGAGAGGGGAGAGAGGGACACGGGGAGAGGGGACAGAGAGGGACACGGGGAGTGGGGACAGAGGGACACGGGGAGAGGGGACAGAGGGACACGGGGAGAGGGGACAGAGGGACACGGGGAAAGGGGACAGAGGGACACGGGGAGAGGGACAGAGGGACACGGGGAGAGGGGACAGAGGGACACGGGGAAAGGGGACAGAGGGACACGGGGAGAGGGACAGAGGGACACGGGGAGAGGGGACAGAGAGGGACACGGAGAGAGGGGACAGAGGGACACGGGGAGTGGGGACAGAGAGGGACACGGGGAGTGGGGACAGAGGGACACGGGGAAAGGGGACAGAGGGACACGGGGAGAGGGACAGAGGGACACGGGGAGAGGGGAGAGAGGGACACGGGGAGAGGGACAGAGGGACACGGGGAGAGGGACAGAGGGACACGGGGAGAGGCTCTCGGCCCTGCGCCTGCCGAGAGAACTGACCCAAGTTTACAAAGGAAGTGGCTGCAGTAGCTGCCACTGTGAGCTTCCTTTTTCCTGCGTGGGAGGAATTGTCTTGCAAGTGAGAACAAAATCATTAGCGCTTTTTGGGGGTGTTTTTTTAATGGGAGTGTGTGGTTTTTGCGCCCTCCCTGAAGCTGCAGCGACAGCAGAGTGACCCAAACAGTTTGGATGTCACAGTTTTGCTCTGGGAGAACCTGGTGTTCCCAGTGGGGCAGAATCCGCATTTACGGGGATGGAAAATCTCCAAGGATGGAAAAATGCCAGCATGGATATAGCACTGGGCAGAGCAGTGTCCCTGTCACCTGTTTGCATGCCCCCACTGGTGCCAGGGACTGGTGGCATCTCCAAATGCCTCTGTGACAGCAAAAGTCTTGGAGGGATCACTTCCAGATGGGATTTTTGCCTCTGGACCAGGCACTGCAGCCCCCTAGAGCCAACCCAGCTGGGCAGAGTTTGCATTTAAGACTGCAAGGCACAAATAAGGCCAGGACTCTGGGGGACTTCAGCCTCACTGGTGATTTCCTGAGGTAGAAAATGCTTGGCACCCAGGGCTTCAGTGGTTCAGTTCAAGGGTGTCCCCACTTCCCCTTCCAAAATCCCCCAGAGAAAGAAACTCCACTGGGTGTTCCCTTTGTCCTGTAGAGCACTCCAGGCTCACCTCCCGCTACAAACCTGCCACAGGCTGCAAATCATCTCCCAAAAGCCAAAAAGGATTGTGAATGTGGAACCCCAAAAAGGATTGTGAATCCCCAATCCAGCCTTCGAAGCACCCTGGGGTGCTGCACATTTGGTGTGTGCTGCCACGGGATGGCCCTGAAGAGGACGGGGTTGGAAGCAGGGACATTGCACAGGGATTTCCCAGCCAGCTCCCCCAACAAATGCTGCTGCTGGGGATTACCCTGATGGAAAACCCAAATGGGGTTTCCAAATTGCTCCTCCAGCCCTGGCAGCTTCTTTGCTCAGCAAAGTGCTCAGGACCCCATAAATCACATTCCTCCATGTCCCATGGCTGTCCCTGACCCCTCAGGGTGAGGATTTTTGGGGAGTGACCTGCGGGGCTGGAGCAGCCACTGGGAGTGAGGAGCCTGCTGGGCACAGAGCTGAGCCCAGCCGTGCTGATGTTGCAGCAGCACAAGGTTTGGAAGGAGAAACTGTGGGGTTTTAGGAAAAATCCAATGGTTTGCTATCTTTTCTGGGGGGATATCAACCTCCCCCAAAGCCCAGCACTGCATCAGGGCTCTGCTGAGGGAAAAGGCGCTGCTGCCTGGGGCTCCTCCTGCTCTCAGCCTTGAGCTTGACTTGTCCATCCTTGCTGGAAATGAGGTTTATTCTCTCCCTCCTTGCAGCCCTTCCCAGCCCCGCCAGGACTCTGGGCACAGAGGGATCCCCTGGAGTCCCCTTCCCTGAGCATCAGCCCCAGGCTCGAGGTGCAGACTGGGCTTAGTCCTGGCTTAGCCATGTTCCTGCACACCCATGAGCACCCTTGCGAGCCCACAGCTCCATTTCACTCTGCACAGGGCAGCTCTCCCTGGACTTTGGGCCCATTGAAGGCCAAAAGAGCCATTTGTTGTTTTTATTTCTTGTGGGGGGAGGGAGCTGCCCCGGGGCCCTTGGCTTTGTTTTCTGTAAAGTTTTCAGCATCCACAAAACCAGAACCACCGAGGCCGCAGCTCCTCCCTCACCTGTCCAGCTCTGTTCATTCTGTGCCTCGTGCAGCAGAGCTGGACAAGTGCAGCTCACCCAGCTCAGGTGTGGTGATGGAATTTGGGATGCGGACGAAGCTTTTCCCTGGCTCCAGCACTTGGAACCATCTCCTCCTCCAACACGTCCCTGCACACCCAGCCCTGCCCCTCTCTGCACTCCCCCAGGGCAGGAAGGAGCCACCAGAGCTTTGGTGGTGCCCCAAAAGTATTTCCTGTGGCAACGGCCTCTGGGGTTGGGCATTTCCTCCAAAACATCCTCGCTGCTCCTGCAGCCCCGGGACCTCCAGCGTGGGGAGGTGCCCATGTGCTGCTGCCCTCTCCCCAAAAACAGGAGCCACAGTGTGGGTGCAGGACAAGGGCAGAGGGGGCCCCATTTGGGGCTTTGTGTGCAGAGAGTGGTTTGGCCACTCTGATCAGAGTGGCTTCGGACAGAAATCCAAGCTGCTGTTGCAGGAAAACCCAGCCAGGCCAACCCTGGAGGCTGCTGCAGTGCACGGGGAAGGAGAGCCTGGCAGAGACCAGCGGGGTCCAACCTCTGCTCCAGGGGAAATCCAGCCCCAGCGTGGGCCCTGGCCAAGTTCTGGCACCAGTGCCAGGACCACCGAGGGCCTGGGCCTCAGAGCATGCACAAGGCTGGGCTCCTGCAGCCCTAAATCCCCGCCCCGGCTGCCTGACCCTACCCCAGGCTCTGGTATTTTGCCCTCGGAGTCCACACAGGGATCCCACACTCCTTCCCAAAGGTGTTCTCCGGTGGTTTCCGTGCTGGAGATGGATCCCAGGGTGGGTGAAAGCCCTGCAAAGCCTGGGCAGGGGTGGGAGGTGGGTCAGGAAATCACAGGGTGAGGCTATCCCACGGCCCTGGGAGTCTGAGGGCTCCTCACCACCCCGAGAGGAAACCACTGATGTCAGAGGCGCTGAGACACCTGAGCCAGGGCGAGATTGTTTCCTCCAGCCTGGGCCATGCCAACGTGGCTCAGCCTGAGCCTCACCTCCTGCAGGGTTTGTGCCACCAGAACGGGCTCTGTGTGGTTTAAAGCCTCCCAAAGCTGGATTTTGGGGGGCAGCAGCCCTGTCCCCCTGTCCCCCTGCTCCCACAGCATCCCTCGGCGACAACTCTGTAAATCACTTCTTGCAAATCATTTGCAAATCGTCTGCTCTCTCTCAAAAGTGGCACTTGAGGGCCAGGTCCCCCCACTGAGGCCGGAGCCAAAATCTCAGCCGGGCTTGGCCACAGACACCCCCAGCCCCTGCCCCGCCCCGGGCACCGAAGCGGACACAGAAGGGCACAAAGGAACGGTCACCGTACCTATTTTTGCAGCATCCATTTTCAGGTTGAAATCCCAGTTCCGTGGCAGCTTGAGTGACATTCTGGATCAGGAAGGGCGCTTTTTTTTTTCCCCCCCAAGGTGAGCTTGCTTAGGAGATGGGCTGGAACCAAACCCTGGTGGTCCCGTGGGGATCCCGCGCCCGGGGTCGATCCCCCCGCAAAGAGCAGCAGCTCGGCGAGGGTTGATTTGCCAGCGAACTTCCTGCCTCCGAGAGCAGCTGTGAGCAACCCCATAAAAGTACTTTCCTGCCCTGCTTTCCTGCAAAGCTCTGGCCTGGCTTCCCCGGCAATGCTCGCAGGTGATGCCGGATTTGCTCCCCTCCTTGTCCCTGTCCTGGCTGATGGGGACACCCAGCCCAGCCCGGGGCTGCTCCCCACACGGCGCTCGGTGCCTTTGAGGAAGTGGTGTCAGAAACACCCGGTGTCCTCCTGGTGCTCTGAACACTGCTCCGAGGAGGAGCAGCCCCGCTCGGAGCTGCGGGGAATGTTCTGCTCAGGGGCAGAGCGGAGCTCAGGTGTGAGCTCAGGGTGACGCCTGTGCATCCCCTGATGGCACCGGGGTCTTTGATTTCTCCTGTTAATTGCTGAGAGGTGCCCACGGCTGATTGAAGGCTTTTGCAGCGGTGAAAGCCAAATGGGGATGAAATGAGGCAGCTCCTGGAGGAAAGGCCATAGTAATCGGAGTGGTGAGGACCAAGGGATCTTAAAACCATGGAATGGTTTGGGTTGGAAGGGACCTTAAAGCCCATCCAGTACCACCCCTGCCATGGCAGGGACACCTTGACTGTCCCAGGCTGCTCCAAGCCCCATCCAGCCTGGCCTTGGACACCCCCAGGGATGGGGCAGCCACAGCTTCCCTGGGCAAAGGTGGGATGTGGACACAGAACCCACCAGGAGCAGTGGATCGAGCAAAATCCCTGCTCACAACAGCGAGTGTATCCTGGTTCGTGCTGGTTTTCCACCCCAGAACAGGCTGTGCATGCCCAGAGCAGCCTGGGCTGGGGCTGGCCCGAGCTGTGGCTCTCGAGGCACAGGAGGATCAGGCAGGGCTGTTACAAACACCCCCAGGAGCAGGCAGGAGGCTCCCAAGGGCTGCTGGAGGCTCCAGCCCGTCTCCCCCCACACTGGGAAAGCCCAGGCCTCGTGAAGAGGGAAGTTGCCCCGAGCAGAAGCAGGAACAGTGGCAGGGGAAGCGCAAGGGGATGAACAAGGACGTGGCCACTGGTTCCTGTTGTGATTCCCAGCCCAGCATTGTGCCCAGGAGCCCCTGAGCCACCTGCAAAGGGGATTTGTTTTTAGTGTTGTAACACAAACTGAGGAAAGGAAGGAGCTGGAGGCTGCGCTGGGTGCTCGGTCACAGCACAGCCAGGGTGGAGCTCGCTGGGCTGATCTGGGTTAATCACAGCTGAAAAACGACTCTGCTGCTTTGGGCAGTGACTGGAACCAGCTCAGAGATCCCCAGCTCACAGATTCCACTGCCCAAAGTCCAGAGAATGTGACAGTGTGGAATTTCACAGCAGAGCAGTCCAGGATGTTCCCCCAGCCTGAGGAGATTAACCCAAAACCCTGCTCTGG
This sequence comes from Coloeus monedula, assembly GCF_965178545.1. Classification (NCBI taxonomy): domain Eukaryota; kingdom Metazoa; phylum Chordata; class Aves; order Passeriformes; family Corvidae; genus Coloeus; species Coloeus monedula. Next base: position 4,310,044 of record NC_138808.1, on the reverse strand, counting down.
CCCCAGACTCCTCAATGGGCTCCATTTCTGCTGTAGCCTGGGCAGAGGGCCCCAAGCAAGCCATGGATTAAGCACCAGGTTTAGCTCTCAGAAATATCTGCAGGCAGCTAAAGGAGCTCCACGGGCTCACAGAGTGTGATCCTTTTTCCCTTCAGCCTGGTTCTCTCTGGCAGCCGGAGCAGCCCTTTCCCACCCGCAGTGTCACGGGCAGGATGTCACGCGGCCCTGTCCCCTCCTCCAGAACGGAAACTCTGCTTGAGCCCAAAGCCCTGCAGTTCAGCTCAACGCTGTGGTCACACCACAGAGCTCAGCCCTCCCTGGCACCCCAAAACCGCCCCTCTGAGCACCCCAGAGGTGCTTCAGCCACCTCCTGCTCCTTTCTTAGCCACCCCTCAGAGCAGCCTGTTCCTGAGCTGAACCATGGAATTCTGGAATGGTTTGGGTTGGAAGGGACCTTAAAGCCCATCCAGTGCCACCCCTGCCATGGGCAGGGACACCTCCCACTGTCCCAGGCTGCTCCAGCCCCAATGTCCAGCCTGGCCTTGGGCACTGCCAGGGATCCAGGGGCAGCCCCAGCTTCTCTGGGCAACCTCTGCCAGGGCCTCCCCACCTTCACAGCCAGGAATTCCCTCTCAATATCCAATCTAAACCTACCATGCCTCAGCAGGACCTAAAAAAGGCAAATCTCAGCCCCTAAGGTTGTTTTTACATCCCTCTTCCATCAGGATCTCATGGAGAGCAGGTCACAGGGAGGCAGCCCTGGCTTGCGGCTCACTGTCTGTCTGGGGCTGGAGCACAGCGGGCACCAGGATTCCCAGTGGGAATTTGCAGTTTTCCATGTTTGACTGAATTAAACTGGCACAGGATGGGGGGGAGGCAGGGGGGAGCTGCAGCTGAAGGGCTGGCACTGGGCTGGGCTGGGCCATCAGCTCTGCCTGGCACTGTCACCCACGGCCCTGGTGCCGCAGCTCCACGGCTGCCTGAGGACTCCAGAGTCCCTTTTCTGACAGATTTAACACCAAACGATTGCTCAGCCCTCGAGTTGCTTCACAAATTGCTGGATATTGCCCGGTGCTGCCCAGCAATGCCCTGCTGGACTGGGAGCAGCAGTTGGAATGTGGGAGTTGGGCTTTGGAGCCACCTCGCAGGGATCCCATCGAGAGTCAAGCTCTGCTGCTGCTGCTGGAGGCTGAGGTTGTCTGCAAGTGCCCACAGTGACAGGAAGCCCTGAGAGGCTGCTGAGGGGCTGCTTTGGCTTAGCTGATAAGTCAAAAACAGACAAAATAACACCAGAGCTAAAAGTAGCATTTTCCTGGGTAAACAGAGGATTCTGCCCTCCTGACCCCAGGCAAGGCTGGAGAAAGGGCTGAAATGAAAGAATAACTTATGGTAAGTGGAACTCCCAACGATTTTTCACATTCCCAGTGAAGTCTTCAGGTAAATTGAGCTGATTTTGCAGGGGGAGCAGTGGCAACACTTCCCCCATCGTTGATCAAGATGAGCCTGGATGATCCAACCCCGGGGTCACCAAAAATCCCACTGGGAATGGGGCTGTTCATGCAGAACGTGGATGGTCCAGTCCTGCCCACCCCTGTCCTTGCTGCAGCCCGGTCTGCTCTGGGGAAAACCCCTGAGGAAGGGGAGCTACAGGGCAAGGAATGAGGGAATGTGAGTTTGTAACACCCAGAGCTGCCCTGTGGAGCACGGAAAGGTTTGAGCGTCCCAGAGCGCTGACTCAAACTCCCCTAGAGGTAATGGAATTTATATTTATTTAACAGTAACATACAGTATATAAATAGGGTAAATACTTTAAAATATACAATATTTCACATTCGAACATTCGGTCAAAGAAAGGCAACTCTACGTGTGTAGCTAAAACCGGAATCAAAGGAGCAATGCACAGAGAAAGAAGCCAGTGGTGGGAGCAGGCCAGGGCTGGAGATCTGGGATTACACAGGGACTACAGGAGTACAGAGCTGCCAGCCCGGGGCTGGGCACCGAGGGAGAGGCCACGGGAGCTTCCATGCGATGCTTTAGGGACTGGGCTGTCCCCAGGAGGGGCTGGATGTGCCCACCCAGCCCTGCCCTGCTCCCACCACGCACAGGGGGAAGGGAGAGAGGGCAGGACCCCACTGCAGCCAGGCTGGGGGGGCTCACTGCACACACGGGACACAGGAGACATTCCCTGGGAGGCAGCACTGGGATCCCACAGCCTGGGGCCAAGCTGTGGGTGATGCTGCAGGATCCCCAGCTCTGTGAGCCACGCAGGAGCTGCCCCTTCAGCTCAGGGGCACTGCTGAGCCCTTCACGCAGGGAATGTCTGATGAACCCCGGCTGATCCCACAGAACCCAGGCCTGGTGCTTCCCTGAGCAGGCTGGCCCTGCCTCGGCCCTGCAAACCCAGCTGGGCTACACCCAGGCAGGGAAAAGCCAATTCCCACCGAGGTGTCCACAGGCCCAGCCCAGCTGTGCATCAAACCTGTGTCCAAACCCAAACAAACACTGGGGGTGCCCAGAGCCCTGCCCAGCACTGCCAGCCCCTCACACACCACAGCAGCTTCCAGTGCCCTCCCTGTGGACACTCCCTGGCTGCCTGTGCGGTGACCCTGGTGCAGAGGTGGCTCCCACACCACACCACACTGACCAAATCCTTCCTGTCCCTTCCTCCCAGCCCACACACACAAATCCCAGCTGACACCACCTCCCCCTGCTGCTCTGCTCTTCCCTTTGGAGCTTCCTGCTGCTGGAGCCCGCTGTGAACCAGAACGATTGTGCCACGCTGAGCTCCAGCCCTGCAGCTGGAGCGCTTCCCCATCTCTCTCCTCACCCACCAGCCCTGGGGCCATTCCGGCCCCTCCACACCGAAATTCCTGAGAGCTGCAGCACCACCAAGGTCCTGCAGGGCCATGCGTGCTGCTGCACATCCCTCGGCATCGGTTCCTCCCTCAGAGACTCCCTCAGGAACAGCAGCTTTTCACCTTTGCTCAGGGAGCTGCCGACTCCCCATCCCTGGCAGTGCCCAGGATCAGGCTGGATGGGGCTTGGAGCAGCCTGGCCTCGTGAGAGATTCCCTGCCCGTGGCAAGGGAGGTGGGACAAGAGTCCAGGCTCCCTCCAACCCAAATCCAGGGTCCAGCTCCCACTCCCGTGAGTTCATCTGCACAACTTGGAAATAATCCCAACAATCCCCACCTCCCCGTGGATCCACCGTTCCCACTCCCTGTAATGAACTTCCAGGCAGGAAACCCTTCCCAGGCAGCTTTCCCCGTGGGGAGCAGCCCAGGTTTGGAATCCCACCCTTCCAAGAGGACGCAGGAATAAAGCTGATCGGGAATTTCTGCCCGGGGAAGCCACCCACAGGCAGAGCTGCAGCTGCTGCTGCTGCTCCTCTCGCAGCCACTCCGTGGAACTGCTTTGCCCTCCAGTGCCCACATCCAGCACTTACACCCTCGGGAAAAGCCCAGATCTGCCCCAAAGCTGGGCCTGCAGCAAAGCTTTGCCCCGCTAATTACACCAGAGGAGGAAGGAAAGGTTTAAAGCAGACGAGCAGGAGACTAAAGACCCACCGGAGAAATTTCTCACTATGAACAGAGCACACCTTTGTAATATTTATCAACACTGTCACTTCTGCCTGTGACCCAACAGCCACGACAAGGGATTTTGGCAATGGGCAGGGAGAATCCAGCTGGTCCCAGGGCAAACCAAACCCTGGCACTCCCACCCTGCTCCCACGGCTGCTCCTGACAGGGGCCTCACTTTGCCCCGCTGAACTCAGGCAAACCCTCATGAAACACAGCCCAAACACTGCCCCTGGGCAAAGCCAGATGGAAGCACCTCCTTTCTCCTCTGCAGTTTCTGTATCAGGGGCTTGGACCAATATTGGTTCTGTCGACAGAAAATAAACCCCTGCCCAATTCAAGCTGGAAGGGAACAGTCTCCACAACCAGGAAAATCTGTGTGAACCCCAAACCCAATCCTGACCTGGCTCAGTGCAGAACTTTGCCAGCACCAACTGAGAATACTTCATAAAACCAGAGCCTTCTCTGCAGCCTGTGCTTTCCATCAAACACCTGCACTTGGAGTATGACCTTCTGCCCTGTGCCTCCTGCTCAGGGAGACAAAGCAGAGCCCACCACAGTCCCACAGAAATGCAAGGGAGAGGCTGGGACCTGCTCCATGTATTTACACACACATGAGCTCTCTGGTATACTCAGGGTAAATGAAAGCAGTGGCAGAAGCAGAATATGGAGTAAAAACTCTGAATTTGGGGTATTTTCAGGTGGTTTATTTTCTGTCGATGCCAAGCCAGCTCGCAGCAGGTGCAGGTCTCCTGTGGGGGGTCTGTGGCTAAAGGTTTATGGCAGCAACTGCTTGAAAACACCAAGGTACTTCTGTGTGAACTCTCCCTGTCACTCCTTCCCCAGGTTAAAATCAGGTAAAGTTTCTCTCTCCCATGCACAAACTATGGAAAAAAAGAAAATCAGAGTCACCTTGTGTTTGGGAACACTGCATGAGGTGTAAATGGGGATATTTTCACTATCTGATCACAAAAAAAAAAAAAAACAACCAAAAAAAGGAAAGTTTTACAATCTTTAGGGCTCTCATTTTTAAATAATAAAAAAGTATGACAAAATAAAGGAAAGTACTTCGGTAAAACTTGCAGCTATAAAGTACAAACTATTTCTGACAAGATTCAGTAAGCAAAGCAGGACAGAAGCCTGCAGAGAAATGAACCCAGACTGAAATGCAACACAGACCGTGGTAAACTCAGCAGCACGACTTCTACAACTCAAGTAATGAACAGACATGATCCCTGAAAGAAAACAAAACCCCCAGCTGCAGCTGGAGCCCACCCGGCAACGAACCCGGCTGGAAACTGCTCCCCAGGTTACTTCACATAGCCCAGTGTGGGGTTTCCAACCTTGGAGAAATGAAGAAGTGTGGTTCTTAAAGGTTAGTTAATGGGGCAAAACAAACCAAGCTATGTAAAAGTTGTTCTCACTTGGCAGGAATTGCTCAGTGAAACTTCAATGTTCTTTAAAACTTATTTCCTTCCATCAGTTTTGAAGGAATCTGAACCTCCCACACACAACTGCCACTTTCTTGACTCCTCGTCCCCATTCTGTTCCTGGTTTAATTGGTTACAAAAATCTGATTTGCCAAAATATCAGCCCTGAAGGGAGGGAATGTGAGAGGCAGGTGAGAGCAGCTGCAGGTGCAGGGCTGGGCAGAGGAAACAGGGCTGGGTTAGTACAAGATCCTCTTGCAAATACCTTGTGCAAGGAGATTGCCACAGGCTGGGACAATTCCCACTGCACTCCCAGTTGTCCCTGGAGAGGAGGATGGTCCCCAGGGCTGCCACCCTGAGCATGAGGGTCAGGGCAGGGCACAGCCTCCCATTCCCTGCCAGGCTCTGCATTCCCTGCAAAACCCACTCACAGGGAAAGCTCAGCTCTGCCCACACACCCCAAAGGTTCAGAAGAGTCCACCAGGAGAATCCCACCCTCCTGCTCCACCCAACAGTCCTTCCAAGCCTTAACTCCTTCTCAGCTACAAACCCAAGATTTGCTCATTTGAACCAAAGCTCTATAAATATATTATTAAAAAAAAAAAAATAAACCACAAATGCAAACATTTACCAAGAAAGGAAGAAAAGTTACAGTGAAATGAGGCCTTGTTATTGTCTTAAATCAGGCAAGCCAGGAATTCCCTGGAGGAGGCCTGTCTGTTTTCAGTCCTGTTCCAACCACCTCCTGTCTATGCGTCCTCCAGGCTCCCCAAAATTCCCCTGTCCACCAGGTGTGCTTTGAGCGTGTTGAAGATGTGGAGCTGCTGGTCTGGCCTCAGGGTCAGGAACTGCTGGATCAGTTTGCTTGGGTTGGGGCCTCTGCAACACAAAAGCCTCGTCAGCAATGGGGCTCAAGGGCAATTCCATCAGAATAATGGGCTGACATTCATTGCTGTGCTGTCCATTCCTTCCCCAGGTCTCCCCTGGGAGCCCAACTCCATCTGGGATGTGGAAATGGACTCAAAAGGCACAGGAGGCTGCAACACCCCAAACCCAATCTATCTGAAGAGGATTGTGCATCTTATCAGCAGGTGCTGCCCCTCGGAATTCAAAGCAGCCACATACAGGCACTTCCACAGCTCCCCCAGCACATCCTTTATGCACCCACAGGCTTTTTCCTCTGTGCTTGGCTACAGAATGCTTGTCAGTGCTGCAAAATTAGATTTTCCTGCTCGTTTGACTCTAGAAACCTGTCCAAGATTCACAGAAGGGGCATGGAGGAGTTTCAGTGGGACTGGAATAACAGCAGCCCATGGGAAGTGAGGGTTGTGTTTCCAGCTCTGCTAAAGGTGCTTCCCCTCCTCAAGCTCCATTTCCTCTGTGTTGTACTTCCAGCTGTTTAATCTATCCAGGAGCACAACTGCCTGTGATTCCCAGCCCTGGCAGTGACAGGAAGCCCCCAGCCCAGCAGGGCCCACGCACCTGATGAAGCTGGCGATGTACACGTTGACAAAGGTGGCCATCAGGTACTGGCAGTCGAAGCGATCCATGATCCCCCCGTGCCCTGGGATGGTGTTGGCGAAGTCCTGTGGGAGCAGAGGGATTGCACTGAGCCCTCCCCAGGACCTGTGCTTGCTTTTGTGCCCTCCCTCACTGCACTCACCCCCTGCTCCAGTTCTTCCCAGAAGGCAAAGTCAGACCAAGGAAACATTTTGTTTCACGTCTCCCTGCTTTTGGATGTTGCTCTGTTACTCGAAGGTCAGGGAAGGCCAATGTTTATCTGCTGCCACCCTGCCTTGCCTTTCAAGGCATCTTAACTGAGCACAGGCTGTTTATATGTAAAACCAGCCTGCAAGACATCAAGGGAAACCTCAGATTGCAAAATTTCCTGGCTGGATCTTCCTTCCTCTACCTGCACCACAGCAGGGTTTAGAATATCACAATTAAAATCTTAAGGTCTCTTTCCTTTTGGTCAAAAAAACCCCAGATCCTGCTCCAGCATCTTATCTGTGACTGAACAAACCTCCCTTCCCTCGGAGCTCTGGGACTGCACCAAGTGGCAGCACCCACTGCGTGTTTCCTCCCCAAAACCTCCATGACTTTCTCCATCCTCACCTTGATTTTGAAGGCCCTCTTGAAGCCACTGGCAAAGAAGCCTCCGAAGGGCCCGATGAGGGAGGCGAAGGTGGAGAGGGCGATGCTGTGGATTTGGAAGGGGTACATCCGCACTGTCTTCTGCAGGACAAACAGCACACGGGGGTTCCAGTGAGAACAGCACTGCCTGCCCCTCCTTCTCTGCCCCCCAGGCTTTAGCTCAGTTGGTTTTCACATGGGTTCATGTCCCACCAGACTTGGGATAATTCCTTTGGTGTCTCAGTCAACAACAGGCACCACTACATTCCCCTTATTTCTGGATGCACCTCTGTCACATTCCTTCACATCGAAACACAGCCCTGCTCTTTCCTTAGGGGTCCTATCCCACTAAATGAGACCCAGGGAGCAGAGAGGGTCGTACCCAGCCCACCACAGACTGCAGCACCACGGGGATGTTATACTCCTGCAGCTGGAACAGCTCGGAGGGCTCGCAGTCCACGGTGAAGCTGTTGGTGTCGTTGTTGAACTCCACGGGGCAGGTGAAGCAGCGGTACCCAGACATCACATAGGACAGCTCCAGGAAAAAGAGACAAAGGAAACATGATCAGTGCTTTCCTCAGGGGAGAGGCCATGCAAGGAGATGAGGGAGGAGGGAACCATGCTCCCAGCTTCATTAAGGAGATCACTGCCCTGAGCAGCAGTAATTGGCTGAAGGCAGAGGAAAGGCAGTGAGCAGGCTGCACCCTGAGGTGGAGGGACAGCAACAACAGCCACAGAGAGGGACATAAAAACAGGGCAAAACACTCCAGGAGTGTGGAATTCCCCACACAGCCCCTGAAATGATGCACAGCACCATCCAACAGCAGCAGAGGGAAAATGGTTAATTATTGTAACGAGCACATCACAGGTTTAACAGGGACTGAAAACTTCCTCCAGCACTTGGCTCCATCAGCAGGGTCTGCACACAGCCAGGGACCACTTCAAACCCTGGGCAGCAAGGAAAGCTGAAATATCTGACAGAGATTCAAGCCTGACTGCATTTTTTAAACAAAATACCGTGACCCTATGAAGGGAAAACTGCAGTGGAGGAAGCACCATGATGGCCACTTACCAGCAATCCAAACAGAACGGTGGAAAAAAATCCTCCAATAAAACCCTCCCAGGTCTTCTTTGGGGAGAGCTGCCAGAGAGAGAGAGAGAGGGGGATGATTATTGATACACCTCTGCAGTCCTTCCCCACTTGTGAACTGCTGAGGCCAACACAGAGGGCCACCACCCCACAAGTAAGAGTCTGGTCAGAAGCTGACCCCAGAACCTCGGTCTGAAATGGTTCATTCATGGCTGGACTCGATCTTTCCAACCTAAACGGTTCAGTGATTTAGTTTTATAGCCTCAAAGACTGGGATGCACACCAGGTTTAATCTGGAGGCTTGCCTCAGACCCATAAGAGGCCACAAAGCAGGAGCTGGGGGAGCTGGGGGACCCAAAGGAACCAAAATTGGCATTTTGTCCCCCAAAGTGTCCCAAACCTTGATGAGCGGCGTGCGGCCGAAGAAGAACCCGAACATGTAGGCCATGATGTCATTGCAGATCACACAGGAGATGGGGACAATGAACCTGCAGGGGACAAGGGTCAAACCATCATCACACAACTCCAGGGCTCAGTGAGCAGCTGCCACCACAAGGCACTTTGCAGTGCCACCACACCAATGTCCCCTCCTCCAGTGCAGTGCAAGGAACAACCACGGGAAGCTCCAAGGGGAATCTGAGGGTTTCTCCAGTGCTCTGGACTAAAAAGCAGGTTGTGTGCCCACAGTGGCCTGTTTGCAGCACATTTTCCTTAGCCACCCTCAGCAGGGTGTTGGACTCTCCCCTCCTGACCTCCTGTGGAAGTATTTCCTGCATTTTGGCAGTCAGCAGGAGGGTCCCAGCGCACTCCGGGCTGGCTGGGGCAAACTGAGGAACGTGAGCCTCAAAGTGGCCAGAATTCATTCCTGGCCCTGCTGGTTTTGGCAGGACCACCAAAGGGGCCTCCCCTGTGCACAGCAGCTGCACTGAGGTGGCAGCAGCCCCCTCCTGCCTTTCAGTGCTGAAGCCCCACAGGAGCAGCACCTCCCTGGCCATTCGGGCTCTGGGTATCAGCAGAAAGCACCCACCCAGCCCCAATGCCACCTGAAAGGTCCCTGCACCCCACAGCAAGTTTACAAAATTCTCCTTTGCAACATCTCTCTACATGCTGAAGTGGCACAAAGCAAGTCCCAAGTCTCTGAGGACTCACTCAATGTTTTGCTGCTCTGAACAGGCTGGTCCCTCACAGGAAGCACCTTCTCCTTGGCCATTTGTTTTTGTGAGAGAAGTTTTAACTCAAAACTGAATTTTGAGATTAAAAAAATTAGATATTAGGAATTTAATCCTACTGTAATGGTGGTGAGGCCCTGGCACAGGTTGCCCAGAGAGGTTCTGGACTCCCCCATCCCTGGAAGTGTCCGAGGTCAGGCTGGAGGGGGCTTGGAGCAAGCTGGGATAGCGGAAGGTGTCCCATGGCAGGGGTGGCACTGGATGATCACTAAAGCCCCTTCCATCCCAAACGAGTCTGGGATGCTGTGAAAACACAGCTTTTTCAGGCTGCAGAAACCAAAGCAGCTCAGGAGGCAGAGCAAACTCACCAGATCATTCCTTCAAACAGGTTGTGGATGATGAGGTGTGACTGGGTAACAACAATCAGCAACGTCACGTGGGTCCAGCCAAACTGGAAGAGAGGAGAGCACATTGTCCAGCCTGCCCAGAGCCACTGCCAGCACTGCCCAGCTCAGGTGCTCAGAGCTCCTCAGAACAGCTCAAGCACGAGGGTACCAGGGCACCTCACCCGCAGAAAACTCATTTATTATCTACTGTTTGTTAACCAGCCAAATAAACAGGATGAGCTGTCTTGTCCTGAGTTATTTTGGCACCATGGGGTTAACACTGGCCTGGCATCTCCACAGGCCCCGAGTTTAACCTCACCAAGACCTGAATTTAACCTCACCAGGCCCCAGACTTTAACCTCACCAGGCCCCAGACTTTAACCTCACCAAGACCTGAATTTAACCTCACCAGGCCCCAGATTTTAACCTCACCAGGACCTGAATTTTAACCTCACCATGTAGAACTGGAGGCGATAGTGTTTCTTCACCAGACTCAAGACAAACATGCAGAAACCTGAGGAGAGACAGAAGGAAAGTCAGTGGTGGGAATGTGCCTTCAACAGTCAGAAATACTTCTGGTCCACGATATTGCACAGCTGCTGGGGGTTCTACTTGAATAAAGAAGCACTGTGGAGTGGGAAAAGCACTGCTGTGGAAGTCACACCAAGCAGCACTTGGACAGATGAACAACCTGGCTGTCCCAGGAAGATTATGGAGTTTTCTCCTCCAGAACCTCATGGAAAAGATTTGCCAGCACAACTCTCCCCATGCAGCCCAGTTACAGCATCCCTGGGGAGCAGAGACAATCCTGCACTGGACACAGCACTCCAGGCAGGAGATTTCTCCCCTCCATCCCCGACATTATCAGGTGGTGCCCACCTGTCAGGTAGAGGGCGAAGGAAATGAAGCGATGGTATTTGCTGAGGATCCTCAGGGGCTCCTCCCTCTGCACCAGGGTGAAGAAATAATCTGTCACCGTCTCGCCGTAGAAGAAATAATTCACACACAGCAGGAAGTACCTGGGGAGGGTGGGAATCTCGTCAGCAGGAGCCCCAAAAGGCTCCTGAAGTGGCTGATCCCTGAGGTTCTGACACTGCTCTAGGATGCTGCCCACAGCTTTTGCTTCTGCCAGCCAGAGCTGCCTCCCCCAGTTCGGAAATGTCACCTTCCTTCCAAGGAGTGGCTGCACCTCTGAGCCCTGCTCTGGGATGGGTCACAGCTGGCATTTGGGGTTGGCCGTGATGCACAAAGACTCTGTCTTTAGGTGGCACTGGTCAACTGGCCTCTGCCTCCCAAAATCCCACATCCTGTGCATCCCAAAACCAGTCACCTGCTCCATACCTCACAGAGCCACCTTTTTGGAGCCCACTTTTGGGGCTTCTGTGCCCCAAAAGCCCCACTCCTGCCCTCTCCACAGCCCTTATGTAGTGACACGACAAGGGGGAATGGCCTTGAGCTGAAGGAGGGCAGGGTTAACTGGGATATTGGGAAGGAATTCCTCCCTGTGAGGGGAGTGAGGCCTTGGAACAGAGTGCCCAGAGCAGCTGGGGCTGCCCCTGGATCCCTGGCAGTGTCCCAGGCCAGGTTGGACGGGGCTGGGAGCAGCCTGGGACAGTGGGAGGTGTCCCTGCCCATGGCAGGGGTGGCACTGGATGGGCTTTAAGGTCCCTTCTAAGCCAGTCCATCCTGGGATTCTGTGATTTTCCTTTACAAGTGCTGCCAGCACAGGTCACTGTCAGCACACAGCAGCCCAGGGCCTGTGGCTGTGTCCCCTGGGTGCTGCAGGGGAGGTGTCAGTGCTGCACACAGGGATGGGGAGCAGCCCCTCACTCACCAGCTGAGCGTCCTGAACCAGGGCAGGTCATAGGAGTGGTACACGTTGTAGCCAATGGTGATGATCTCGTGGAAACATTTGATCTGGACACACATCACCTGCACAGAAAACACATCCAGGCACTGTAATTCCTGTTGGTTAAACACCTCTTCCCTTGAGGAGACAAAAACCAAGCATGTGCAGAGCAAAAGGTCCTTCAGCAGCTGCAGGAGCCTCCCAACCCCACATGGGAAGCTCAGGATGTCGTTTTTCCCTCCTCTTTCCTCTGCCAAGGAGGTTTCTAAAAACTCCTCGTGTTAGTTCCAACTGCAGCCAAATACTGACCAGCAGATTCCTCCCGGGTTTCCTCCACGGAGAGAGGAATCCAGGACCTCTAGGACACAAGGTCCTGAGCTCCCCATGCCAGCAGTGTCCCAGCAACTTCCCCCCGCTGCAGTGAAGGTCAGGACACCTCTCTGGAGCACTTACTATTGTCATTAAGACCATGGGGCCCAAGTAGATGATGATGAAGAAGAAGGTGATCATTGCCAGCGTGAGGATGCCTCTCACCCACCAATTCTTCCATCTGGGCAATGGAGAAGGAAAACATCAGAGAAGGACAAGACAGAGCAAAGCAGACAAACAGTAGTGTGCTCTCTGTGTGTCACAGGAAGGAAATTGAGCCCTGGAAACCCCAAGTTTCCTCTCAGCGGTGCAGAGAGACCTTGATGTGCTGATAAAGGCCTCGCTGCAGCAGCTGCACTTCAGCCCCACTAAATGCAGAAAGCTTTACCCAGGTGCTGAGCCCTCCCAGGGCACTGGAATGGGATAGGGCAGCCTCTGCTCCTGTTCTGCTGCAGCTTTCCCACACCTTGGACAAGCTGCAGGATAAATTCAAATAAAGTGGGGACCACTCCCCCTCTCTGCACTGCTTCCTGTGAGGAGAGATGGCCCCTGTCATGTTGTACCCTCACTGCTTTCCTTCTGTGAGCCTCTCCCACCCTCACAGCACACTCAGGAAAGACACTTTCCTTCTGCTGTGACATAAACAAGACACTTTCCTCCCAAGCAGTTTGTGGAGAATATCCCTGGCTTGTTCCTAAATCCTGTCCTTGTCAGTGCAATTCCTCAAGCATTCCTGCAGAACTCAGTCAGAGCAGTGGCTAAAAGCCCCCGCAGCTCAAACCTTTGCTGTGAGTGCTGCCAAAGCCACCCACGAGCTCTGTGGGCCTGCCCCACCCAGGCCCAGACCTGCCAGGACCCAGCAGGCAGCGAGACCCCCCCAGCACTGCTCTGCCCCCTCCTTTCCCACCCAAAGCCCTGACCCTGCTGCTTCCCACGGCCCCAGGGGCTGGGAGAGGCTGGGGAGCTGCTCCTTCAGCTTCCAGCAGCCCCCACTGGGAGAGCACAGGGGAGGATGCTCAGGGAGGGTTACCTCGAGGACAGGTTGGAGAGAGCCCTGTTCAGCACCTCTGGAGTGTCATCCGACGTCGGCACTGCGGACGAGCCCCCGAAGTCGGATTTGCTTTCGCTGTCTGACGCTGTCTCTCCATCCAGCTTGTTCTCAGACTCTGACTCCTGCAGGTCAAAGAGAGCCAAGGAGCTTCAGCAGCCACTCGGAAGGACCCTGGGCTCCAACACTTACCACCCTTCTGCTTCGGCACAAGAGAGGGAGGAGAAGAAAATATTCTGGGTGTTACACAGGGTTAAACCCATGAGAAACATCCTCAGGTGTTTTAGGTGGCGTCCAGGAGGGGTTGGATGGTCCCTCAGCCTCAGCAGCAGGCACAGAGAAGGGCCTGTTCCCCCTGCACAGCTACAGATGCCCCGCAGTTGATTAATGAGGATTTCCAAGAGAGCAGCAAGTGCTCCGGGGCTTGTTAGCAGGAAATTTTACAAGGTCCCAATCCCCAGGCAGATCTCAAAGAATGTAACACTGCCCAAATTAACCAGGAAGAAAGGCCTCCAAGTGGACAGGCTCAAGGCTCCCGGACAGACTTCTGAAGTGCTGACTACTTGAGGACACTAAAAATAACACCGAGCCCATCCTCAGGCAGCTGAAGAGGAAGAGCCTGGCTTATCACCCTGGCCCAACCATCCCCTCTGGCCACAGAGGAAACCCGAGGTGCTGGAGAGGGACACACGTGCTCTGTGTTTTCCCTGCCCCTTGGACTGCTCCAGCACCCAGCCCCGAGCAAAGTCCTGTGTTTAGGGGTAAATAAACACAGGAGAGACCGCTTACTGAAGGCTCTGCACCAGCCCAGGGGTGGGAAGGGGATTTCAGGTGAGTCCTGGCTCTTCCCAGTGGCAGTTTTCACTCTGACCCAGCTCCTGAACAGAGGACAAACCCACAGCTCCACGTTTTGCCCCTCGCTTCAGCTGCACAGCTTCACCCTGCTCCTCGCTCCTGGAAGCAAGGAAGGAAAGGGCCACACCCTGGGGAGCATCCAGGCAAGGCAGAGTCCACACACTTGGCCTCAGCCCACAGGCGATCTGAAAACTCCAGAAGAAGTGAGTGTGCCTGCAGGAAAAGCACAGTGGGAGCTGAGCTGACAAATGCTGGGAGCTCTGCAAACAAAGAGACTTCATCCCTTGGGGCTGCCAGGCAGCGCTGCCCAGCTCCAGAACAACCAGATCTGCTGGGGCTGGCTGGGTGCAGTTCATGGCTGGGAGTATTTGGAGTTCAGTAGAGCAGGAAGGCTGGAGCTGCTCCCTTATTTAAAGCAGAAAAAGGTAATTATTCCCCCAGCTGGAACGTGTCAATGGCTGCAGGCCAGGATCTTAAATCAGACAAGGACAGTGAGGCACTGGCAGGTGGAGGCAGCTAAAAATACATTGGTGATGTCAGAGATTATTCCCAGGGATGAGCAGAGCTCCAGCCACACACCAGCAGCACCCAGTGTCACCTCCTCTCTATCTTCCTCCACGCTCCTTCTTCCCATTCATCCACTGGGAAGGAAGAGTTTGGGTTTGCTTTCAACCCAACACCTCTGCCAGCGCTCACACAGGTTCAGGGAGCTGGCAGTGAAATGCAACCTGGCTTTTTTTTCAGCTGTTTTTTAACTGACCCATAAAATCCACTTGGACCTCAGATTTTGGAGAGATTTAGTGCCATTTAGACACTCAAATCCATAAGGCAGCTGCAAATGGCAGCAGGCAAAGAGACTGGAAATGATAAAACTCCCTGGAAACCACAGATTTGGCATCTTTGAGCACAGCACAGGTCAGGTTTTGGGCAATCTGTGCTCTGTATTTAGCTACAGCCTCTGTTCCCATTGCAATGCTTTCTCCAATAAAAGGATTCTCTGCAGAATTCCCCTGGGAGCAATCGAAATAGCTGCAGCCAGAGGAAAATCAGCTTCTCCTCTGTACAGGCTAAACTGAAAATCCCCAAGCACATTTCTCATGCAGTCCCGGTGTCCCTCACCCCACATAAGCCACCAAAGGCTGGTAAAAGGAGCAGCATCCCTGTGTTTCACTCCCCAAAGTGCAGAGCACGCAAATCATTCCTGCCTGGGGGCAACGGGAGCAGAAGCTTCACAAAGTGCTGAGAGACCAAAAGGAAGGGAAGGAGCACCTGTGCCTTCCTCACTTCCAGTCCTGGCCAAGAATGTGAAAGAAAAGCTCAAGGACTGAGGAATCTGATGGTGCAACCGAGCTGATGTCCTGATCCCTGCCGTGCCCGATCCCTGCCACAGCCTGATCCCTGCCACAGCCTGATCCCTGCCAGATCCCAGCACTGATTCCCTACACCACCTGCACCACACAGATGTTGCAGGTAAATCCATGCAAAACCACATCACCAGGTACCTGAGCCACCAACTGCAGGGCAAGACCAACCCAAACCTCGTCTGCAAAGGGCTCCAAGAGAGGAGCAGAGCCTCGCTGGGTCAGTCCAGCTGTTCCCCACTTCACCCTCAGCACTGGGAACAGCAGAGGTGGAGCCACAAACACAATCCCCACAGCTCCCACAAACACTGCCAGGTTATTCCCAGAGAGCACAAAGGAGCTGATCAAGAGGTTTGTCACCATAAAGGGAAGTTGTGAGGGCTCAACATGAAATGCAGGACTCATTCCTGCCATGTCTTCCTCGCTCAATTTAAGCCTGATGGAAGAAATCGCCAGCCAAAGCGAGGGATAACTGACATTTTAACATCTTCACTTTGAAAACAACTGAGCAGCACCAGGAGTGAGCTCTTCTCCCTCCTCAGATCCCCCTGAATCGGAGCGTTGAGATTTTATAGGACATTGTGCCAGATACAGGCTACAGAGAGGACTCAGTAAGTGACACTATTTTTATACCTTTTATGCAAATTGCCCCCATCAGCCTACAAATCATCAGTTTAAGCAGCTGAGTGGGTGTTAAATAATGTGTTTAAGCCTGAACGTGATGCACCCTGAATCCAGCTGTGGCACTGCCTGGGGACACCCTGTGGCACTGCCTTGGGGACACCTCCCACACATCTCCTCGGCTCTCCTGTCCTCCAGCCCCGTGTTCCCGAGGATCACCATCCCAGGGCGCTGCTGTCACAGGCAGGGATGCTCCCAGGTCTGTGCCGGGGGGATTTCAGCTCCTGACAGGCAGTGCTTCTGCAAAAGCTTGGAGCTGCGCAGGGCAGGGCTGGGCTGAGCTCGGGCTCCACCAAACCCCCCCTGCAACACCACCACCACCAGGGGAGCAGCCTCTGAGAGATCCCAGTCAGTGCCCAGCCACCTCCCAGCAATCCCAGTCGCTGCCCAGCCACCTCCCAGCAATCCCAGTCGCTGCCCAGCCACCTCCCAGCAATCCCAGTCGCTGCCCAGACACCTCCCAGCAATCCCAGTCGCTGCCCAGCCACCTCCCAGCAATCCCAGTCAGTGCCCAGACACCTCCCAGCAATCCCACCTCTTCCCACTGCTGCTCCTGCACGGGCACAGAGCTGTCTCCAGCTGTATTTATTCCATATTCTCCTACCACAGCTCTCCCTCACCCATTTTTCCTGGAAGTTCCTGATATTCCCCGTGTCCCCTCCTCCTGGGCAGGACACTCAGGACGTCAGACATCCACGTGCAGGATGCAGAGCTGGGAAACCACTAAAACCCCTCAGTAAGAGCAAAGCCGACCTTCCCTCTGGTTACCTTGGCATCTGGCTTCATCCTTCCATTTCTTTTATATGGTGAGCATTACAGCTCTTAAAACACAATCAGAGGCAAAAGCTTTTACTGTTTTCGGGGGTTTTAACCAATATGGAGTTATTAAACTAAAGAGCTTTTTTGTCCAGCTCTGTAGGTGAGCCCAGGGCTCCTTCCTCCACTTATCGTCTCACTATTGAACACTTCTTACAGAAGGAAAAAGGAATGCAGGAATAAAACCAAGACAGCAATGTCCATTTTATCCTAATTCCTTGATTTCTACACAAGTCGTGATGAGGAGAAAGAGCAAAACCCCAAATCTCTGCGAGGGCTGTTTCTCCTGACTGCTGAACCGGAGCTGGGAAAAGCCAGATACCTGCTCACTTCTTCTACTCATGGCATCAACAGCTCTGAGCAACCTTTGTCAACGGGGATTTCATCACCCTGAAGAAAAGATACCCAGAGAAATGAGTTTGTCTGAGCTTCCTTTAAACAACTCAACTACTTCAAGCAGGTGGTAAGAAATTTGTGCTCACACTGAAATGGTTTTCTCAGAGGAAGCCGTGAGCGCTGGGTTTTTTACACAAATATCCACGACAGGATCTCAGTTGCCATAGAAACGAGCCTGCTCTCTCCCTGCCAAAAATCTTCTGCCCAATACAGATATACAGTTAAGTATTCAACGCTGGCAGATTAAATTAGTTCAAGAAATGCCATTATTTAGGTACTTTCCTTGGAGGCAGGCACTGTTTTATTTAGACTTCCTGCCAGATTTTAACAAGAAGCTGTGACAGAAAATGTTATTATAAAATAAATGCTGAAGAGGGAAATAGAGTTGCTTTTTCAGGCAACAGAGCTGGCAGCTGGAACAAAAGGGACCAACTGTACCTCTGTTCTCACCTCTGAGAACATCTGCAGGATCAAAGCAAATATAATTAATTTAATGAATACAAACCCAGCAGCCTCAGTAATGGAAACCTCAATGTCTTCCAGAAGGGGCTTTAATTCCTACATTCAGGGAAACTGCTCCATTCCTCTCCCCTCTTCCCCCTGCTTTAACCTCCACAGCACATCCCAGAGCTGCTGTGCCCCCCAAACCCACCTCAGAGGGACCCACCAGGGTCCAGAATTCATCCCATTACTCCCAAATTACAGGATATTCTCTTCCAGGGGTTTACAGCTCGGGAGGGTGAAACAAGAGAAGTCTGGAGACCATTAACACCAGAAGGAAGAATCAAACTTCCAGGCTTGATTTGTAGGAAGGTCCCAAAAAGCACTGGGGTCTTTTTGCAAGTGTTTTTTACCCTGGTCTTGTGCTGTGACATTATCTGCAGGGCAATTAAATTCAAGTTTCTCATGTCCCCCCCACCCAGACATCCACCAAGCTGGCACCTAGTGCTGGCTGCCTGATTTGTTGTCTAAAAAACCAACAAAACTCAGGTTTCATTTATGTTGATATAGGACTGCCTTCCCCATCCCGAAATAACCACATTCCAGTTGAAAACAGGCACGGAAATTAGGACATGCCTAAAAATGGAGCCCTTTAGCAGATAATAACATCACAAAAAGCAGGAATGTTTGCACAGTGGCTGAAAGAGCGGAGAAAACTCATCCCTGATCCCAAAGCACCGGCTTTGTTCGGCTCAGCCACGGGATGTGCTGGGAGCCAGGCTCAGTCTGCAGCCAGCACAAGCCTCTGGTACAGGAGCCTGATCTCCCTGAGAGCAAACAGGATTCATGGAAGTCGCACAGGATTCATGGAAGTCGCACAGGATTCATGGAAGTCGCACATCCCCGGGACTCAGCAGGAGCTCCTCCTCTGCTGGGACCCCCAGCACCCACTCCAGGGGCTGCTGCTTCCAGGAAATCCTGGAGGAAAAGGCAGCAGGCGCCAGCTGCTGTGTACAAAAGGAGCACAAAAATCGGTGGGTGGTTCTGGCATTCCCCCAGAATTTCCTGCTGCTCAGAAAGGAACCTGCCTCCCCCTCTGAACACGTGATGGAGACGTTTTGGAGAGCAGCTTCTGGGTTCTCCTGGGTCTAAGTGGCATCCTGGTGCTCCTGGGGCATTTCTGAGCTGGCACTTCCCTGCAGAGACACAGGAACAGGAGAGCCGAGCTCCAAGAGCCGCTGGGAGTTGGTGCCTGAGGGAGGCTGGGGCTGTGTCTGCTGGAGCCTGCACAGACATTTCAATCTGCTGTTGTTTGGGAGAGCTGGGAGCAGCGAGAGGGAGAACAAACAGCTCTGCAGCAACTGTTCACACTGGGAGGTTACTGCAGGAAAAGGCTATTTTTGTCCTCTGCAATGAGAGCCTGCATCACGCCAAGGCCAGTGGCTTCTGATCCTCAATTCCTCAGGAGTTCGTACAGATTTTTCCAAAACATGACGAGAGAAAAAAGAAAACCCTACCAAGCCATTTAATCTGCTGACTCTGAGGGGGTATCTCGCACTGTCCTGCTCACGTTTCTCTCCCAGTCCATCCCACTGGCTTTACCTGGACTGCTCAAGGAGTGCACTTGGACCAGTGTGTTCAGGTGTGATCCTGACCAACCCAAAGCTGTGGTTTGCTGAAGTCACAGGTGTCATCAAGGCCAGGCTGGACGGGGTTTGGAGCACCCATGGCAGGCATTAAGGTCCCTCTCAACACAAACCAGTCTGGGATTCTGTGATTTTAAGGGTTTTAACTCCCTGGGGTCCTGGGGATTTTTCCTGCTTGGAAGATACACACAAACATCCCAAGTTCCCTCTTCTCAGCACCAAACATCCCCCCCAGGAGTCACCCCCAGACAGCACTGCAAGCACATCTGGAAGCAGGAGCAGAGACACTGTCCATGGACAGAACAGTCTGAGTGCCTCAGCCTGCACCAGGGACAGCAGGAATATCCCCCATCACCTCTGCCATCCTGATCCCACTATCAATAATAACAACAAACGACCAGGAGCGAGGACAGAGTGCTGGAGCAGCAAGAGAGAGCCCGGGAAGAAGCTCCCAGATGCACTAAGATCCAGCAGGAACACAGAAAACAGGACAGCCTGGAAGTGAGGGAACACTGCAAAGGGGGACACTCACCTGTGCAGCCCTCCAGAGCAGACAGAAATAAATCTCCCATTCACTGAACAAGGATAGGAAAGGGAAGCCAGCTCGGAACTATGCAAAGGGCTGAGTAACAGGAAAAACAGCTTGGGGGTTTGACGTGAGCACTGGGAGTCTCCCTGCTCGCTCTGTCACACACAAGTGCTGCACACAGAAGGAAACAGAGCCATCCAACCTTTAAAATGACAAAATCTTCCTGGGATCAAACTTCCCTGGCATCACAACTGAGCAAGGACACAGGTCAGTGAAAGGAGCAGTGGCCAAGTCAAACACCTACCAAAGGAAGTGCAGGCAAAGGTGTTAAATTTGAGAGTCACTTTTCCACTAGGGACACACCCAGCCCAGTCCCTGTGGCCACAATTAACGATGCCCAGGAGTTGTCAGGCACATACAGAGCCGAGCATCAAACTGCAGGGAAGGCTGGAGTGTCCTCTCCCAGCAGAGCTGAGATTGTGAACATCTATCAGCAATACATGAGGCTCGTGCTTCAGGAAACTGGTGCTTGGAATTGAGCCCAAGATCATATTAAGAGCTATTAAAAAAACAATCTTATGGAGTGGACCTGGAAGCAGACTTGGACTTCAGGCTGCCTTTATGGTGGATGAGACGAAGAGAGGCATCACTGCAGTGGTTGATTGGGTTTGGTCCTGCAAGAGCCTCATCTTGTTATCACAAACTCCCAACTAGCAGGAGCTCTCCTGGAATCTGGGAAGTAACAGGATTTGAGATTGCCTGAACCTCCAGAGTGCCTGCACTGTTATTTCTCTGTGTCCTGCACCTCTCCCAAGCTAAAAGCCACAACTGGAGCTGCTGCTCCCGTTCCAGCTCACCCCAGGCCACTGTCCCCAGCCACCCTCCACCCCCCTGAGCAGACCCAAGGGACAGCAGAGCCCTCGCTCAGCTCAGCATCTCCAGAGCACATCAGACCACCAGGGAATTCTTGCAAAATGCCTGGAAGCACAAGGAATAAATGCCTGGAAGCACAAGAAATCACGAGGCTTGGATGCCAGAGTCTTTCACTTTTTGTACCACACAGACCAGATGTAGCCAGATAAAAGTCACATTGTCAGGCCCCTGCAAAACCGGGCTGGAAGGAACCAGAATTTTCCTCACGAAACCCTTGGTGACACAGAAGGAACCAGAATTTTCCTTATCAAACCCTTGGTGACACAGTTATCCCACCCTGGCACAGACAGCTGCTCGTGCAATGTCTCAGCAAGCAGATGGAAAAGGAAAACCTCCCCAGTCCTCACTGTGGAGTCACACAAAGTACAAACAGCTACTGAGAAATGATCATAAAATCCCCCCAAACCAGCAGGAGCCTTCAGGAGCTCGGCAGGCACCAAGAAACAATTTTCTTTTGCGCTTTTCCTGTTCTCTTTGCGGGCTGCAGTGAAAATGTGGTTTCGTGGGATGTACACAACACTAGAGGGAAGGCACTGACCTCTGGGTTTAGATTATGAATGAGACTACAAAGCAGAAGAACAAGTCTCTAAAGACCGGGATATCCTTGGGAGAGGGTGGGACCTGTAAGAAACTGGAACTTGTTTCACGGTTAAGCCCTGGCACAAAAGCTGTGGTGCTCCATCCCTGGAAGTGTCCAAGGCCAGGCTGGACAGGGCTGGGACTGTGGGAGGTGCCCCTGCCCATGGCAGGGGGTGGCACTGGATCCATTCAAAGGTCTCTCCCAACCCAAACCATTCCATGATTCCACGATCCACTCTCAAATACCAACAGACACCATCAGGTAACAGCATCCTTTGTGCTCAGCCAGTGGGTACAGGCAACACCAGGGCAAGGTTCCCTGGCTTTTCATCACAGAGAGGAGAGGGAGCTCACTGACCAGAACAAACAGATGTTGCCTTGTTCCCTCTGAGATGAAGACTTTGTGCTGCACAGCGGTTTTAACAAAAATCGATTTTAAAACGTTCTGGCACGAGGATCTCCTGAGGCAGCCCGGCCTCAGCTGTGCCAGCAGGGGGGACACATCAAAGCTGGGCCAGAGTGCAAGGGTCAGAGCAGCAGAAAGTGAATCCAGTCTCTCACTTCCCAGTGCCAAAACAGGAAAGTGGCAACAAGCACAAAACACCGCGATCTAAAACCCAGCCTCGATGTTTGCATCCCGCTGGAGCGCGTTTCTGTCAACACAGAGCTGGGAGCTCTTTCCAGAAGCCTCCAGGGTTTCTGTCGAATAAAATATGCACTGCTGAATTATTCCCCTTGGCAAGGCTCCCCAGCAGGCACAGGAATGTCCCCTCTCGGAGCAGCACCTGCACAGAGCCCTGGGCAGCCCCAGAGCACCGGGAGCAGCACACACACGAGCAATTCCGCTGCTCCCAGGCTTTTCCAGGCATTTCCCCCGCACTGAAAACACAACTGCTGGATCTCAGGGCAGGAAATCAAACCCTGCCACCGAGCATGGAAAGCACAACGCTGAGGAGGGTGTCACTGAGGGCAGGGGTAGTAACCAGGTAACCTCCCAGCAGCTGCATTTGGCAATTTGGGGAAATTCTCTGCTCCCATCACTGCCTTCTGTTAGGAAACATCACATTCAGCACCTCGGAGGAGCTGTTCCTCACTGCTTTTTTCTCTCTTGCAATTCATTTTGAGCTGTTTTACGAGGAGCATCAACATTCCTTCTCTCTAGTAAGGAACCTCCAGGTTGCTGACTCGAAGGAAATAGCAGAGGGGTCCTTCAGAAGGCTCATTATATGTGAAAGCACTGGCGTGGAGATAACAGGATTGCCCTGGGAATAGCAGCCCTCTGACCTTCTTTAGGAGCACAGCACGAGGAGCTAAAGCGAATCCCAGCTGGCCCAGGGAGTTTGTTGTGCACCAGTTAAGCAGCACCAGCCCTGCCAGCCTCTCGAGGGAGGTCTTCCAACTCCCACTAAAGTTCTGGAATAGAAAACTCCCTGAAGGTTTTCTGCTGCAGAGTAAATTCCAGCTGAGACAAATGCACTTATCTCGAGGCCTCACCCTTTGCACAACCACCACAAAACTGGAGCCATCTTAGAGCTCCCTTCCCTCAGGTAAGGAAATGTGGTGGCAGAGAGCTCCAGCTTACTGTGAGAGAGGCCCAACCTCCAGATCCACACCAGGGTGACCCATTCCCACCACTGCTGGCTCCTTCTGCCCCAGATCCCTCCCTGATCACATCAGCACAACGAAGTTTCCTCAAACCTGCCCACACAGCCTCTAGCAGGTGTTTAACTGGCATTAAAAACCGCATTAAAATCGCATTAAAATTGCATTAAAATCGCATTAAAATTGCATTTAAATTGCAAAAGAGTTTTGTGTGATGACTTCATGCTGCTCTCAACTGCACCCTTCGTGCACTAGGAGAAAACATCAATATGATGCTGCTGAGGGCTGATGGACCAGTCCAGGGTCGTTCCCAAGGTAAGTGCATTAAACACCAGCACAGCACGAACCGCTTTTCCCTCCAGCCTTTGGTCCCTGTGACCCTGCAAATGTTATTTACAAAGTTTTCCCTGACTGTTTATTCCTCTTGGTCCCTTCCTCTTCGGGGAGACGCAGGAGCAGAGATGACAAGGGTGACAAATGACTCACAGAGCAACCTCAAGCATCCAGACGGGCTCAGGCTTGGAACAGAAGAGACGTTACAGGAAAACAGAGCCAGGTTTGCTTCCCATGGCTCTTCTGCCGTGAAAAAGCAAACTCTTTCCTCTGGAGAAAGGCAACGTTAACCCTCATTAAACTCCCACAGAACCCTCGCTGGGAGGGCATTCCCTGGGCATGACTTCGGAGGCACCAGAGCCTTCCCTAAGGGAACCCGAGGGATTCGGAACCCCCACCCGATTCCCTAAGGCCGGCTTAGGAGGTACCCAACTCCTCGCTAAGGGGAGGTTTGTAACCCCCACCCGATTCCCTAGGGGTGATTTCGGAGGCGCCAAAGCCTTCCCTAAAGGCAGGTTTGTAACTCCCACCTCAGTCCCTGGGGCTGGCCTGGGAGGCACCGAACTCTGCGCTGAGGGCAGGGCTGTGACCCCACCTGAGCCATCCCACAAACGCAGCTCACGCCCAGATCTCCGCTCCCACACGGCGGATCCGCTTCTCGGAACACCCCCGGGGCCGGGCTCCGCTCCTCCGCGGGTGTCGCGAGGGGCGAACAAACCAAGTGCGGGGCAAATTCCCCGAGCGCGGGGCAGCCCGGGGGCCGCAGAGCGGCCTCACCGCGGGGCGCCGGGACCCGGCGGCGCACAGGCCCCGCGACCCCCGGCGCTCCCCGGCCAGCCCCCGGCTCTCCCCGTCCCCCCAGTCCCCTCACGCCCCCCGGGGCCGCTCCGCACCTTGTCCTGGGGGTCCCGCGCCCCGCCGGGGCCGCGCCCGGGCCGCAGCCGCGCCTCGCTCATGCCGGACCCGCGCCCGCCGCGCCGCGCCCCGCCGCCGCCGCCAGGGGGCGACACAGCACCGGCAACAGCCGCCGACCAATGGGCGGCACGGGACGGGCGGCGGGGGCGGGGCCAGCGCGGGGATGGCCCCGCCCAGGTGTACCCGGATGGTGTGGGGCGCCATGATGGGTGGCGCGAGTACGCCGCTGAGGGAGGGAGGCAGCGGTCGGTCGGTCGCCGCGCGCGGGAAGGTCCCTGGGCGCAGCGTGAGGGGTTTTTCTAAAGGGACAAACGGGTTTGTGTTATGGCTGACTTTCGCTCAGGCCTGGAGTTCCTGTCAGGATCCGGTGCCTGAGGAGAGGCGCGCCACCGAGCCGTCCCTACGGACAGGCCCCGTGTGTGCCACCGACGCCGCTGCACGGATGGGGCCCCGCCGCCATCGCTGCGCAGCGAGGCGGGCCGTGGGCCTCTGTAACGCGCGCGGTGATTGGCTCCCGCCGCACGAGGGGGCGGGACTAAACAGAGGAGCGGCGCTGGGATTGGGCGGAGAGCGGAGGGGGGCCTGTATGTGAGCTTGAAGGGGGTTGGGCTGCAGGAGGACAGCGGCGCTGGCGATTGGCTGCTGCGCGCCGGAGGGCGGGGCAACGAAGTATATAAAAGGGCTTGGCGGGCCGTCGCTCTTAGTTTTTAGTCTTTCCGTCGCTCGGTTTCGTCGGTGCTGCTCCCCCTGGTGTTGCCAAGATGTTCGAGGCGCGCCTAGTGCAGGGCTCGGTGCTCAAGCGAGTGCTGGAAGCCCTCAAGGACCTCATCACCGAGGCCTGCTGGGACCTGGGCTCGGGCGGCATCAGCCTGCAGAGCATGGACTCTTCACACGTCTCGCTGGTGCAGCTCACGCTGCGCTCAGAGGGCTTCGACACGTACCGCTGCGACCGCAACATCGCCATGGGCGTCAACCTGTCCAGGTCAGCGGCGGCGGGGTCTCATCGGGCGCTGGGATGGGGCGGACAAGCAGGCCCGGGGGCTGTGGCGCTGAGAGGAGCGGGAGCCGCCGGGGAAGGGGGTTTGTGGGGGTGTGAGGGCAGATCTGGGGGCGAGGGGGTGCTCTGGAGGTGAGGGGGGTCCCGGGGGCGCTCGGAGCCCCCTCAGCCTTTCCCTCCCCCCCCACTCCCCTCACGGCTCTCGCGCCGTTTTTCGCGGCGCGCGCGGGGCCCGTCGCGGCCGTGACGTCACTGCCGGCACCAAGTGGCGGGAAAAGCCGGCGCTGGCGGGGGCCGCCGCCATGGCCGCTCCTGTTGGGGAACGAATGGCAGCTTTAGAGTCCTGTCGCTAGGAAAGTCCCTACAGAATTATGCGGAGCGTCAGGAAGAGTAATGCCAGTAGGTCGGGGAGGTGATCGTTCCTGCTCCGCTCCTCAGCCCTGTGAGACGCTTCTGGAGTGCTGTGCCCAGGTCTGGGCTCCTCACGAGAGGAGCGACACGGAGCTCATGGAGCGGGTCCAGCGGAGGGCGACAAAGATGAGGAAGGGCCTAGAGCCTCTCCGTTATGAGGGAAAGCCGAGGGAGGTGAGGCTCTTCAGCCTCAGGAAGAGACGGCTGAGAAGGAACCTCATCCCTGTGTACAAATACGCAAGGGAGGGGTCAGAGGATGGATCCAGGCTCTGCTCCGTGGGGCCCAGGCGTGGGACAAGAGGAATAGGGAGGAGCTGCTGCACGGGAAGTTCCACCCGGATATGTGGAAGAACTTTGCTGTGTGGGTGTCCAAGCACTGGAACAGATTGGCCAGAGAGGCCGGGGGTCTCCCCGTACACCCACTTCTCCAACAGTGTTAAAACTGTGTATATCACATCCCCTCCTGCTCGGTCAGCTCTCAGTCCCATGAATCACCTGCCTTTCTCCCCTCCAGCATGTCCAAAATCCTGAAATGTGCAGGGAACGAAGACATCATCACCCTGCGAGCCGAGGACAACGCAGACACCTTGGCCCTGGTGTTCGAGGCACCGAGTGAGTGTTGGGTTTGGGAGCTCATTAGTTACTGGGATGTGTTCAGGCAGATTCATAAACCACATGGATGCAGGGGGGAAAGAAATGGCAATGGATCCTGCAGGAATGGGAGAGGACACCTGATTCTTAAACTCTTGGAGCAGCCTGGAGATTGAAACTTCATCAGCTTGGCCAGTAGTTTCTTTGTAAGAGGAAGGCTCTTTGAGGCTGCACACAGATGCCCTTGGCTGTACCTTTGCAGCCTGTAAAAGGCTGTTTGGGGCATTTCCAGATTCCCAGCTCTAGGGAAATGAGGTGGATCTTACTGCCGTTGTGGAGGTGGTTTTACTTGGAGGGAGTGGGGAGGAGCAGGAGGCAAACTGGTGGTTGGAAACACTTGGTGTTAACTGTGCTTAACTTTGCAGATCAGGAAAAGGTTTCTGATTACGAGATGAAGCTGATGGATCTCGATGTGGAGCAGCTGGGAATCCCAGTAAGTGACAACTCAGGTGACTGGTGGCACTGGTGTGGAACTGGGTGTTTGCCACGTTCCCATCAGATTCTGTAACACAATGACCTTTGGACTGCTGGACAAGCCTGGCACTGGCCGGGTGTCACTGTCAGTGCCAGCGCTGCCCAGGTGTCACTGTCAGTGCCAGCTCTGCCCAGGTGTCACTGTCAGTGCCCAGCTCTGCCCGGGTGTCAGTGCCAGCGCTGCCCGGGTGTCACTGTCAGTGCCCAGCTCTGCCCGGGTGTCAGTGCCAGCTCTGCCCAGGTGTCACTGTCAGTGCCCAGCTCTGCCCGGGTGTCAGTGCCAGCGCTGCCCGGGTGTCACTGTCAGTGCCCAGCTCTGCCCGGGTGTCAGTGCCAGCTCTGCCCAGGTGTCACTGTCAGTGCCCAGCGCTGCCCGGGTGTCAGTGCCAGCGCTGCCCGGGTGTCACTGTCAGTGCCAGCGCTGCCCAGGTGTCACTGTCGGTGCCAGCGCTGCCCGGGTGTCACTGTCAGTGCCAGCTCTGCCCGGGTGTCACTGTCAGTGCCCGGCTGTGCCTGGGTGTCACTGTCAGTGCCCAGCTCTGCCCGGGTGTCAGTGCCAGCTCTGCCCGGGTGTCACTGTCAGTGCCCAGCTCTG
Source organism: Coloeus monedula (assembly GCF_965178545.1). Taxonomy (NCBI): domain Eukaryota; kingdom Metazoa; phylum Chordata; class Aves; order Passeriformes; family Corvidae; genus Coloeus; species Coloeus monedula. The sequence continues at coordinate 4,282,778 of NC_138808.1, read as the reverse complement.
CCCGGGTGTCACTGTCAGTGCCCAGCTCTGCCCAGGTGTCACTGTCAGTGCCCAGCGCTGCCCGGGTGTCAGTGCCAGCCCTGGCAGGGTGTCAGAGGTGTGTCCCCCCCAGGAGCAGGAGTACAGCTGCGTGGTGAAGATGCCCTCGGCGGAGTTCGCCCGCATCTGCCGGGACCTGAGCCACATCGGCGACGCCGTCGTCATCTCCTGTGCCAAGGACGGCGTCAAGTTCTCGGCCAACGGCGAGCTGGGCAACGGCAACATCAAACTGTCCCAGACCAGCAACGTGGACAAGGAGGAGGAGGCTGTGAGTGGGGTGTCTGCGGGGCTCACAACCTGCTCTGCCCTGGGGGGCAGCACGGGACAGGGGAAGGGTTTGGCTCAGAAGGGACCTTCAGAGGTCACGGAGCACAGGCCCCACGGGGAGCAGGGACAGCGGCCAGGGCTCCGTTGGTTCGTGGAGTGCAGGCCCTGAACCACTCGGGGTTAGGGCCTTACCCCGGGAGCTCCGGCAGTGCTGGGCAGGGCAGGGTGGGAGCAGCACTGGTGGCCTTGGCCTGAGCTGTGCAAGGGGTCTGGAATTCCTGCAGCTGCCTCTCCTGAGCCTGACCTGTTCTCCCAGGTTACAATAGAGATGAACGAGCCCGTCCAGCTGACCTTTGCCCTGAGGTACCTGAACTTCTTCACCAAAGCCACCCCCCTGTCCCCCACGGTCACACTCAGCATGTCTGCAGACGTTCCTCTGGGTGAGTACCAGTGGAGTGGCTCTGCCTGACAAGTCTTGGAGAATTAGAACTTGAGACTGGATTTTGTGTAGAACCTTCTGAAGGCCCTTTTTTTCTTCTCTTCCGCAGTTGTGGAGTACAAGATTGCTGACATGGGACACTTGAAGTATTACCTGGCCCCAAAGATCGAGGACCAGCAGGAAGGCTCTTAACTGGAGTGGCACTGAGGGGGATCTGCTCCTGGCTGGAGAAGGGAAGGGTGGAGGCAGCAATTCCAGTGCCCTGGGGCATCCTGGGAGCGCTGTAGCCGTGTCTTGTAGATATCTCTGTAAATATTTCTCAATTTACTATTTTGCTATACCGGTATCATTGGAAATAGGAAACCCAAGTTTTTCTAGTCTGTTCCTGAACTCCCAGTAATCTCTTGGATGCTGTCTGAAGGTGAAATTTCTTACTTCTTTCAGCTTGTGTTGGAGAAGAGGGGCAATATTTAATGGGTCAACACGTTTCCTGGAGTTTCCCCTGCGGAGCTGTAGTTTAGGGTTGCTGTTTTATTACACCACAAGTTTATGTGACCTTACTTCATTTATTTTTGAAGCTGATACTTTGACTGAAACTTGGAAAGTGGAAATAAAAGAATACAATTTCCTGGAGTTTTTCCTGTTGAAATGGGGGTGGGTGAATCAATGCTTTTGCAGCTGTGCTGATGTGCCCTGATTCCTTCCTCAGGGCTCAGAGTTGCAGCGTTGATCGCTCAAAGGTGGGAGAGGAGTGCCAGAGTCTGTTCCTGGGCCTCCCCACGGGGCACCGGTGTCACTGGGAGCCCCTGGGCTGTGACCCCTCCTGGGTTTGGCTGTGCCGAGCTGCAGCTGCAGCTCCCTGGGTGCTTCTCGCCCACCCTGGGGCTGTCAGGGCCGGGGCTCTGGGCTCTGACAGGAGGGGGCAGCCGGGGAGGGTCGGGCTCTGCTCCCAGGGAACGGGGACAGGAGGAGAGGGAGCGGCCTCAGGCTGGGCTGGGGAAGCTCGGAGTTGGATATTGGGGAAAATTCCTTCCTGGAAAGGGCTGCCCAGGGCAGTGGGGGCGTCCCTGTCCCTGGGAGCGTTACAAACACGAGTGACCGTGGCGGTGCTGCTGTGCTGACAGCTGGACTTGGTGATCTTGTAAAGGCTTCTCCCAACCTCAACGATTCCACGATTTCAAGTACAATATTTGGGAGGCTGTGCACTTCCCACGGCTCAGTAAGACACGAGAATCCTGGACATGAACTGCCTGAAAAGCTGTCCCTGGGCAGCCCCGGCGGGCGGGCAGCAGGATGGCACCAGCAGAACATCACCAGCAGGATGGCACCAGCAGGATGGCACCAGTAGGATGTCACCAGGTGGCAGCGCCGGCGAGGGAACGAACTCCGCTGGGTCAGTGACGCTGCTGCCGTGGGAGGGACAATCCCTGCTCGGAGCTGGGGACGGGACAGCCCCGGCTCTGGACTCCCGTTGGGACCAGCACTCCTGGGGATGGCCTGGAAGTGTCCCAGGCCAGGTTGGACGGGGCTTGGAGCAGCCTGGGACAGTGGGAGGTGTCCCTGCCCATGGCAGGGGTGGCACTGGATGGGCTTTAAGGTCCTTCCAGCCCAAACCATTCCAGGATTCTGATTTTTAGACACATTTTCTGCTCCTGTGATGCAGGTGCCCCCCTTGCTGAGCTGGCTCGTGTTTCTAGATCCTTTCCCATTTATCCTCCAGCTTCCTTGGCTTGCTGGTTAATTCAGCACCCTAATGAAAACATCTGGAAAAGATCTTTTGCCCTCAAGGTTTTTAGCTCTTGCCCAGAACAGGGAGGTGCCTTAAATAACCAGGGACTCCTTTCCCCTCCAGAGGTGATGCTGGGATGGAGTTTCCCCTGCGGTACCCATGGCAAGCAGGCACTTGTGGAAGAATTTTGCAAAAACTCGGGCTTTAGTGAGGAATCCGAGGTTCGTGATGTGGAAATAGGGAAGGGTTCTGGGAGGTGATGTAAAGCATAAAGCTGGGCCAGTGATTGAAGCAAATTCTTTCTGATGCAGCTTCCTGCTCTAGTGGGGGTTACCAAACTCTTCTCTGTGCTGTTCTACCCATTAACAAATTGTAAAAATCAGCCAAATGCTGTAATTTATTTAGGTTGTGGGTTTTTTACAGCTGAAATGACAAATTGAGCAGCCTCGTGTTGCAAAAAACATCCTTTAACATTGGTATTTTCTCACTTGTGTCCTGTCTGCTCTGCACAAATCCTGAAAGCAGCTGGGGGTTTCCTTTGCCATTGCCATGCCCAGATAATCAAAAATGTAAAGAACACTCCTCTTAAAATACAACAAAAAACCCCAAGTGCACACGCACCGCTCAAAAATGGCTGGGCAGGTTAATAAATGCTGTGTTTCTCCCTGTTTGAGAGAGGAAGCTTTCAAGCTTTATGTTTAGATTTTCTTAGCAAGGAGAAAATAAATAAGAATTCTTTGGGAATTTTAGGAGCTCTAAACCCACCCTGCACTCCATTAATTTACAGGAACCTCCTTGGGGAGCTCCTCGGAGGTGCCACACCCCCAGCTGTCCCCCCGATTTAACATTAGCTATTAAATTATCTCTATAAAATGAAGTCCTGCCCGATGTCTGTCACCTCCCCAGCCCTGCCGTGTGACATCCCGCAACGTTCCCACCTCCCTTTGGAGAATCAGGGGTGGATAAAACCCCTCCGAACTCCGGGCGAGCTCCGCGGCCGCCGGGCCCGGGACACGGGACAGCCCCGGCCGTGACCTGGAAGGGAAGCGGCGTCACCGGGATCAACTTCCCGGGGCCGCGGAAGGACAGGCGGGGCCGGGATGGGGCTGGCCGGCGGCAGGTACCGGGGCTGGCTGGCCTTGGGTGGGTTTGGGGTGTTTTGGGGTGGGTTCGGGTGGGTTTGGGAGCGGCGCGGGGCCGCGCGTGCCGGGATCCCCCATCCCAAAAGGGCCACAAAGCGACATCCCCGCCCTTCCTGGCTCCCCGTGGGGGGAGATTCGGGGCTGTGGTTGAGGCGATTCAGGATTCCGGGCGGAGGTGCCGTGTTTGGGTTTCCTGGCGCTGCCCTGGCGCCTCCACGGGGTTTAAAGCACAGCTGCCATATTAGAAATTTTGAATTTCAGCGTTAATTGTTTTGGCCAAGTTGCTCAGGCCCCGAGGATTTATTTATTTGGCTCACAAAGAGCACAGCACTGTGCTGGTTCCTGCTCCTGAACCTTTGTGGTGCTCACTTGGTGTGGGGCTCAGTGGGGTTGAACCTGGCCCTGAAACGTGAGGCCTGAGAGAGTATTTTATATTTCTATTTTATACACGTTTGTCCTCAGCAGCCTCTTTCTTGTTGGTAAGTGAGGCAATGGGAAGGACAGGGCAGCTTGTGCAAGTGTAAAATGGGAATAATTCCAAAGAAGCCACTGAACAGCCTGGTAAATAATGGGGCGGAGTCGGGAAGTCGGACACCTTTCAGAAAGGTTTATTCTGGCTTTTCCCCCTCCTGCCCTTCCACCCCGGGCATGTGGGAGAGCCTGGGGGTGTTTGGGTCAGTGACCTGAAAAACAGGGATGTGCAGGGAGCAGGGAATGCCGCCTGCAGCTGGGGCGTGTTTCCATTATCCATGGGGCTGAAAATGTTTTGTCCGTGTTTGGGTTTTGCTACCAAAACAAAAGCCCAAAGTTCAAATCAAAGGTTCAGTGGTGGGGATTTCAGATAAGAGGGGATTTTATAAAAGTCAAGTTTGCAGCAGGAGGAACGAAGCTGGGTGGGGAATGTGGCCAGCAGTTAGGGAGACAAAGGGTTTCAGTTCAAGCGGAGACTCAATATTTTGAGTGGATGCATCACCTCTGATGCTGAAGAGTGTTGTGGAAACAGAGCCTTTATCCCTTCCTGTTGGCACCGCCGGAATGTGCGCTTTTGTTCTCTAGATTGCACACGTTCTCAGAAGATAAAAGCGCTATTGAGGCTGGCAGGTGTGGGAAGCCCTTTCCTGCCTCTCCCCTGGGAATCCCGGGGTCCTGCTGGCGGAGGTGCCCGGCCCAGTCCCGGCCCTGCAGTGCCAGGGGGAGGTTGGCAGGACGGATCCCGGCTCCGGGCCCTGGGAAGGTTCTGAGGGTCAGCAGCTGGTCCTGGTTCCTGTCCCCAGGGTGCCCCTGGGCACAGAGGGGCAGGACTGGCCCCTCGCTGGAGCCCTGCGCTGCACACCCTGCCCGGGGCTGTCCCTGGGGTTTGGTGACCTCACCACTCACACTCCGTCCCCTTGTCCTGCTCCCTCTGAGTCACTCCTGCTGTCTCTGTTTCATTCCAGTTTCCAGTGGTCGGGGTTGGGGTTTTTTTTTTTCCCAAAATTGCTCTATTGCAAAATCTCCTGGTGGTTGAAAAGCTGCTTTGTTTAGCTCTGGTTTGGGCTTATTTGCTGGTGTCCCGTTCAGAAATAGCCGGAGCTCAGACCTCAGACGCCTCCGTGCTGGCAGCTCCTTGTGGAGTGAGAGCTGGGTCATACCCTGGGCACTGCTCTGGAATTTCGACCTGGTTTGATGCACAGGTTCTACCTTGATTCCAAATACTGGCAAGCCCTGTTGCAGCTGTACCCATTTTGTATTTTAGGCTTCAAATGAAATGCTGAGATCCTCTGCCTGAAAAGTTTTCATTTATGAAGAGGAGCAAAGATGCCCTTTGGGTAGCACAGCCTTGACACAGGAGTTTCTCTTCAGAAACCTTAGTTCTGTGTCTCTCAGACTCCCATCACCCAGTTTTCTCTCCTGGTTTTGCTCTCCCCCTGTTTTCCAGGCTGTAGCTGATGCCCAGGCGCCCCTGGAATGATGTCGTCACGGACCAATCTCTCTGCTGGGATTCCCAGTAGCAAAGTCAAATATTCCAAGCTCTCCAGCACCGATGATGGATACATTGACCTGCAGGTAAAAAGTGGGGAAGGAAGGTGTAAAACCACGAGGATGGGCAGCCACAGCTCAGCACTGCACAGGCAGCTGCTGCCTGTGCATCTCTGGTGGAGCAGCTGCAGCTCAGAGAGGGACAAAGCCTGGTGGGAGTCAAACCCTCGGCCCTGCCCCTCTGGAAAGCCCAAAGAGCCTTGCTGGGAACAAGACTGGGAGCAGATGTGAAGGGATGGGAGTAAGGGCTGGCTCAGCAGGGTTTCCATGGGCAGAATTCCTCATGGAGGGGCCGTTGCAGAGCTCAGCAGCAGAGCTGCTGCAGCACTTTGCCCCATGTCACCTCTGCCAGCTGTGGGCTCACATCTGTGCTGCGGTGGGAGGGGAGCTGTGCTGGGTTCAGCTGTTCAATTTTTGGGTTTTTCCATCCAGTTCAAGAAGAGCCCACCAAAAATCCCCTACAAGGCCATCGCACTGGCTGTGGTGCTGTTCATGATCGGGACCTTCCTCATCATCATCGGAGCCCTGCTGCTGGCAGGGTACATCAGCAAAGGTGTAAGTGGTTAATGGCACCTCTGGCACCGGTTCTGCACTGTCCCCAAAGCTGCCCTGAGCCCTCATTGACCATCAGGAAACAGCCTCGAGTCGCACCAGGGGAGGTTTAAATTCAAAATTAGGAAAGGTTTGTCATGGAAAGGGTGGGAAAGGCCCGGCACAGCTGCCCAGGGCAGAGGGGGAGTCCCCGTCCCTGGGAGTGTTCAGAACACGGGGATGTGGCACTCGAGGACATGGGTTAGTGGTGACCATGGGGTGGTGCTGGGTCATGGTTGGACTCGATGACCTTAAAGGTCTCTTCCAGACTCAAGGATTCCACGATCCTGTGGTCATGTTCAGTGTAGGAATCCAGAGCCAAAGGACGTGAGCAGGGAATTCATTCCCAGCACAGCCTGGCTGTGCTGGCAGCCCCGCTTCCCTGGCAGCAGAGCCCTTGGATCCCCCAGTCAGCCCAGCTGGAGCAGGCTCAGAGCTGGGCAGGGCATGTCCAGGGAGGGCTGAGTTCCCGGTCCCTGTCCCTGGGGAGGTCACATCGCTGTCCTGGAGAGGCCTCAGCCCGTGCAGATCATGCAGGGACAGGGCAGGAGCTGCCAGACCCGTGTGGGGCACGGCAGTGCTTCCCCATCTCCCTGTGGCTGTGATCCATGGAAAGGGGATCTGCTCCTGGAGTTGTGGGTGCTCTCTGCCCTGCTCCCTGTGCTGTGTGGGCTCAGGGTACCGTTGGCAGCTCTGTGTTATCTCTGGGGGAGCAGCAGCCCCTGGGCTCTATCAGCAGCACTCCAGGCACAGATCGCTGGGCTCCTGCTCGGCCACGCTCCCAGCCCTGGCTGCAGATCCAGGGGGTCCCTGGCGAAGGACGAGGTCCCTTGAGGGGTTCCTGCAGCAAGGAGGAGATGCCAGGACAGGATTAAAGGCTCAGCCTGACGACAGCTGAGGTATTACTGGTTGAAGATGGGTTTTTATTTCTCAGCTTGCCAGGCCTTGGGGATGGATCACAGGATCATGGGATGGTTTGGGTTCAAAGGACCTCACAGATCATCTCATTCCAACCCCCACCTTCCCCTAGACCAGGCAGGGTGTGAGAGGGAGGAAAGCCCCTCGTGCAGATCTCACTGCCCTGGGCTCTGTGTCCCTGCAGGAGACCGACCGGGCCATCCCTGTGCTGATCATCGGCATCCTCGTGTTCCTGCCCGGCTTTTACCACCTGCGCATCGCCTACTACGCCTCCAAGGGCTACCGGGGCTACTCCTACGACGACATCCCCGACTTCGATGACTGAGCTGTTAATTAATCCCACTCTAATTAGGTTGGTCAGAGCTGGTAGTTCCCCTGGGCACCGGGGCCTGGCAGGGCACAGCTGATGCGTGTCCCTCACGCGGCGCCGCTTCCCGGGTTTGAGGTGTTGCAGGTTTTCCAGTTTGGGGGGTGGGGGCTCGAGCACGGAATTGACCAAAAGGAATCACAAAGAACTTGGGATTTATGGGATTTTTCCTCTCAGGGTTGCATAATTCCGCTCGCTGGGAAGTTCTTCCTGGGCGAGGCAATTCTTGCAGTTTTCCAAAAATAGGTGAGCTGGTTTTAGCAGCAGAGATCCTTGTTTTTTCTGCCAGTGTTTTCTAGAGTTTACTTTAGCTTCCCATGAGATTGTGGTTATTGTTGTGTTACCTTTGCAGACAAACCAGAGTTAAACTCTCCTTTAGCTCTCTGTCCATCAGAAATGCTTCCAAGCTATGGGTCCTGAGCTTGCCTGGAGTAAATAAAGTCTGATGTGCACGAGAAGGGGAGGGCAGCACTTGCAGGAAGTGGTTTTACACACTGTGCACTTGCTGCACAGCTCCCTGTCAGGCTGACCAAGCCCATTTCCTCACACACATGTTCTTCCCACGTGAGCTTTCCTCGTGCCACTGCTGCTTTTGGCAAAATCCGCTTGTCCTTCACAAGGACTCCTGCTGGATTTTATTTGAAACAACCAAATGGATACTGGGAGAAGGATTGGAACCCAGACCAGGACTCGAGTGTCTAAATACCAAAAATCTTGGGTTTGGCTAATGTGGGTGTTGGGGACACTTGAATTCCAGCTGTCTGTGTTGTGGAGTCCTTTTGTCCTTGTGTAGATAATTCACTGTGCAGAACTGCCCAGACCAGTGCAGAGAAGTTCCCTGTGTAGTTTGTGCTGCACAAACCCCCTCTGGATTGCTTTGCCAGCTTTGCTGATGTGTCATCCAGGGAAAACAGAGGGATGGCTCCACTGCTGTAGGGTAAAGCCAGCCTCTCCTGAGCTGGGAGTGTCTCAGTGTCCTGGAGAACGAGCAGTGATGCAAGTGGATGCATTCAACATGAATAAAGTTCTGTATTCTCTGTAACCAAAACTTTGTCTTTCCCACCTTCACAGGTGTCAGAGTGCACTAAAAGCTGTCCTGGGCTTTAGGTGCTGCTGCCTCCAGCTCCCAGGTGCTGCTGGAGTGAGAGAATGGGGCAGCAGCTCTGGAACAGCCCCACCTGCTCTGGAACAGCTCCCAGCACCCTGGGCCTGCTTTGGGGCAGAGCTGGGATTGCTGCATCAGGGAGGACAATCCCGAGTGCCTGGGGTGGGCAGGTGCTGCTGCAGAAGGTCAGGAGTCCCTCCTTGAACCCCAGCCCTGGTTAAACAGCAAAGACCCCGAGCTTGAATTGCTTTGTCTCAGGTCCCAGTATCCCATTCCTTGTGCTGTGCAGGGTCACCCCAGCAGTGTCAGTCTGCACAAAGCACTCCACAAGGGTCACCTGAGCCTCAGATGGGCTGAATGTTCCAGAAGGAGGGGGCAGGAGGGACTGACAGTGCAGGGCAGGCCCATGGAGGTGTCCACAAGAGCAGGGCTGGACAAACACCTCGCTCTGAACGTACTCCTAGAATTGCCTTTTTTTTCCTCCATCAGTGCTCCAGATTAACCCAAAGCCTGAGCCAAGTTCTTTTTTTAACCTACATCTCGTCCCTGATTTGTGTCAATTCCCCCGTGTGAATCCCAGCGCTGCACTCTGAGGAAGAACTGGTTAAATTCAGGATCTCCCTTTCCGCCTCTGAAGGCACAGCCTGGCACGTTCTCCCCTGCTGCCAGCCCCTGCTGCCAGCCCGGGACAGGGGACACGGGGCACGTGCTGCTGGAGCAGCTAGAATGTGTCAGTTAAAGCTGGGTCTGGCCAGGACAGCGGCTGCTGACATCAAACCACAAATCAGCCTCTCTAAGGGGTCAAGAATGTGGGTTTATTTGGGTTTGGGGAGAGGGGACAGGAAGTGGAAGGGAAGTTTAGATGGAACAAGCAAAGAGGGAGGGAGAAGATGCAGAAATTTGGGAAGTGGGGGTCACCCAAGTGGGATCGATAAATGTAGAGGACAGAGAAGAAACTGGACTTTTGATGATTCTTGGGGGCTTCTTCCAACTTAGGGCATTCTATGACTCTGTGATTCTGAGAACATGCTGACGTTCCTGGAGGAAAGGAATTCATGAATTTACTTTTCTTTGACAGAAGCAAAGTCCTCAGGCAGCACAGTGGATAAATAAGCAGGGCTGTGTGAGGGATGGCCAGGAGAAAAAGTCCTTTCTACAGGGTTTGGTTTGTATCTAATTGGGGAAAAGAGAAACACTTCTGGGAAAGAAAAAGGGGATTCCGACCTCTGGGAATATGTGCATCCAGAGGACTTCATTCTTCAAGCTGACGTCCAGGTTTTGGGCAGCCCTGACTGACTCCCTGCAGTGAGGGGGAATGGGAAAAGGCCTGGGAAGGAGTTTCTGGTTCTAGAGCAGGGCTGGAATGACAAATCAGGCGCTGATGAATGAGGATAACTCTGAATAGCTGTTCCCTTTATGGAGCATCCTCCATTCCGGGCAAGGCAGCTGTCTCAGGGAAAAACAGTCAGCATTTGTAGAGCCTGGTGGGGTGTTACGCACAGAAGCTGTGGAGAAAGAACAGACAGCCAGATTCCAGGCTTTTCTCTGGTTTGGGAGTGCTTGGATTCGTGTCTCCTCAATGCCATTCTTCGATTGCTGTTGCAGGGTGTAGTTACAGAATTAATTACCTGCTTAATTTAACCATGGAGTTACTGGTAAGATATGGAAATGCGATTTTGGAGTCCTGTGGCCTGAGCTACCAGCAGTGCCAGAGAAATCCTCCTGGTGTATTCTTTATAAAAGCAAAGATTTTAGTCAATCTCATGATTTTTTTTGAGTGAACAAAGCCATAATTATGCAAAGTACTGTGAAAATGGTGCCATAAACCCTTGAAGGAAGAGGCAGAAATTGTGCTTTGGAGGTTGTCCAAAGTGGTGAAGGGATGGGGAGGAGTTTCACCAGCCTGGGGATTGTGTGTGAGCCCCGAGTCCAGGGCCCTGAAGGGATCCTCACCCTGTCCTGGGCTCTCAGTTCCTCTCTGCTTGAAGTTCCCCAGCAACGATGACTCTCACTCTGAGGATTTTGCATATTTCCATACACAGATCATGTAAAGAGACATGGAATCGTTAGGTTGGAAAAGAGCTTTAATTAACGTCATTGAGTCCAACCAGGAATTCCCAACTGACGCCATTCCCGCTGCAGGGAAGCAGCTGCAGGCTCTGCAGGCCAGTCCTGGGAAAGCAGGTGCAAGTACTCCAGGCAGCGACTTGACTTGTGCCATAGATGTTTTTGGCATCACTGCTGCTCCTCTCTGAGATTCTCCATGTGCTTGTGCTGCTGGAAGTTCATGGGGTAGGGAGAAGAGCAAAGCCCATCGCTGATCCCATGGAAACTCGAGGTTGGAACTCCTTGCTCACGTTTTCTCAGCAGTGGTTTCTATTTCCTCTTACTTTTTGGTAACCTCATCCTCAGGGCCTGGCTGTTGTGCTTTTTCCTCTGGTCCTAAAATACGAGCCAGACACAGGTAAGGTGACAAAAGGGGTACCTTTTATGAGGATCCTCAGCTGGGTATTGTCCTGTTTGGAAGAGGTGTGAGGAGGCTGGGCTGGGCAGCAGGGCACTGACCTTTAGTCCTGGAAACAACACGGAGAGGGTGTCAGGCTACGGCCCCCGGGCTGTAAATACAGCCACGAACCCAGGGCCATGTTTGAGCCAACAGCAAAATGTGCTGCAGCATCTCTGCTGCTTCCCTGGTGCTCATCCTGCAGGAGCACTCAGCCCAGGCCGGGTTTGCTTTCTGTCACCTGCAATTAGCCAAATCCAGCATCACTTTTCACAGAGTCACCGTACAGAAACAGGGATTTGCTGTGGCATAAAAGCCACGTAAAGACCCCTCGGGGCAGGAAGAAATGATTCAGCACAAGGGCTCTGTCCCTGCTCCAGCAATTGAGCTTCTCCGGTGCTCTCCTCCCCCTCGTGCCTGGTCCTTAAAAGTCCCAGACGTCAGCCCATTCACGGAGCTGCTCCTCACGCCTCTGCCTCTTCCTGAACCTCGCCTTGAGCTTTCTCCTGGCCCTTCCCTTGGGCTGTTTGTCCTGCTCTTCGAGAGATCTCTGCCCTGAAAGCACCTCCGGGGCTGATCCTGCCTTCCCAGGTGGCCTCTCCCCGTTGCTGTCCTCGGGAGCTGCATCCCTTCAGCAGGTAGGGAACACCACCCAGCCCTCGGATCGCTCTCAGGTTTCCCCCTCCCAGCTCGGGGCAGTCCTGCCTTCACTTCTGCCTTCTCAACCTGGTGAAAAGAAACACTTTTTGCCATTCTCCCAGGGCTCTGTGTTGACCCAGCCGTGCTTCCCTGCTCCTGTGTGGAACGTGGATGTGCACAAGCACAGCAGTTCCTCTCCCTTTCCTGAGTACAAAAGCAGCTTGAGTTTTTTTAGGAATGCTGGATTTGACTAAAAATAGTCCAGACAGTCCAGCAAGACCGTGGCAGATTCCTGCCTCCCAAGAGAGGCAGGCGGAGCCAAGGGTCGTGGGGGGAAAAACTCAATTGTGGATTAGAAATTATTGTTTCCAATTGATTTAATTGACTGGTTTGCTGCTCTGAGCTCAGAAAGACCTTGGTTTGTGCTGGTTCAGGACCTGTTACCCTGAGGCCTTTCCTTCCCTGTTTTCTCCATGTTTAGGAAGGTGTTAAGAAACTGCTTTTAATCGGAAGCAAGGCAATTAAGGAGAGCTCTGTTTGTGGCCTGCATGGACAGAGCTTTCTTCTGATAGGAATGAGGAAGTTACATTTCCTTCCTCCACACTGTACTTGGGTTGGATTCTGAGCCATGCTGTCCTCATCCCTGGGGCAGCACAAAGGCTGCTCTGGGAGCTCACAGATCCACGAGATTCATGCACAGCTTTTCCAGCTCCGCAGTTACAGAGAGGAACAAAACTGTGATGAATCTTCTTTGAGAGGACTTCCAGCTCCTGTGAAACAGCAGGTTTGGCACTGAAGCAAAAGTTCTGTGGAGGAATCACCATTTCATCCCAGGCTGTTACAGCAAAGGGCAACAAATCCACTAGTCACCACTAATTAATTTTATTTTGAAATATTTACTCAGGCTGAAGTAGTAGCTGCTCTGAAGTATTTAAAGGATTAGCTGCCTGCTAGTCTTTCATGCCTGCAACCACTTATTTAAGCTGCTGCTGCAAATCATGCTGTTAACCTGTCATGAGAGGTTTTAACCTTCCTTCCCTTGTCAGTGGGAAATGCCTGGTGCAGATGGTCCTGCTGATGTGACAGTGAGAAATTAAACATCCAGTCAGGTCCTCTGGGCTCTCTCTCCAGCTTCTTCAAGGAGGGGCAAGACAGAAAATGAATACAGCGATAATTGTCTACATCAGGGTGTTGCAAAGCCTACGGAGGGGCTGTGAGGAGTTCAGGCAACATGAGCTGGTTGGAAATGCATCCCAAATGCCTCTGTGCTGTTACCAGGGCAAATAACTCCTCTCCCCCCTGCTGGCCTGCCAGCACCAGCAGCTCCAGTGCTCAGCCCTCCAGCCTGGTGTTCCCTTGCATTGGTCAGACCGTGCTGTGCTGGGTTTAATGCAGGTGGGCAAACCACAGGACCCAAACCCGCTGCCCAGGGAGAGTTCAGTCATGCAGGGGCACCAGTTTCTGAGCTAAAGCCATGTGTAGCAAAGGAAATGTCCTGGCTCTAGAACAAATCCTCGAAGAATACTGAGAACTCACCTCAGCAGGGATTATTTCTTACTCTCAGGCACGTGTTCAGTGTAAAAGGGAAAGATTGCAGGTCCTTAAACCTACAAATACTAATTAGCATCACCATGTAACTTTCTAGCAGCTTTCATTTATGTGTCATTAGAAGCCTGTCAGCTCCTATAATCCTCATTTTTCTTCTCTCTCAGCACTAACAGTCCATATCACAGCATGGCCTCTTCCCTGCTATTTTGGGTGGTTCTTTTCCAGACAAATGCCTTATTTTCTCTGTATTTGATACTGGAGGTCAAGTGAATCCTCTCTGCCTTTTATTGCACCAGAACAGAGGCAGGATTGTAACATGGCCAGTGCAAATGCGTGCCTAAAAATAAACCAGTAGATGGTCTCCAACTTCAAACACAAAAAGTGTATTTGTAGAGGTCTCTCTTTGTTGCACGACCGCATTTCAGATCACTGAGGAGACACTTCAAAGTTCAGCTCACAAACAGCTCATGGTTTAATCCTCCCTGCCAAACAAAGGCGACTCTTTGACTGGATCCGTGGTCGGCTGCCACACTGAGCCCTGCATCATCCCTGGAGCAGGGGCAGTGCCTCCCACCCTGGCCACGGGCCCGGGGCTGCAGAGGGACAGGCAGGCCCACAGCCCTTCTCCCACCTGCACTGGAAACAATTCAACAGTGGCAGGAGGGCCCAGAGCTCACAGAACACCTCAGTGACACCGTTTGGCATCAATTAAGAATAGCACAGAGGTGGCACTTAAGGCAGGGAAGGGGTTAACCAACTAAAGGGCAATTTTGGGGGGAGAAGTTGGAGTTCATTGTTCCAGGCTCTCTGTGGATTTCTTTTTTGTCCTTTCATCTCTGATTCTTGGTTCTTATCACAAAAGGGGTTGCTAGTCCTTGTTCTTTCTGGTTTTATTTGGCCTGTGACCCTTTCAGGGCATGGCCTGTGCCTTCACCTGTGAGCAGGAGCACAGAGGGAAAGCTGTGCTGGGAGGGAACTATAAATAGAGAGCGGGCCAGCCCTGTGGCATCCGTGCTGCTATAATTGCCTGCTCTGCACTCCTGTGACAAGCCTTGCTTCAGCTGTCAGGGCAAGGAGGAACTGCAGAGTGTTTCCACAGCCAGTTCCAGTGCTGGACCTGCCTGTGGAGCTCTGCTTTGGGCCCAGTTCTCCCTCTGCCTCCAGGAGTTCTGCTTTTTCTCTGTGTGAGTGACCGTTCCTGGCGTCTGCCCAGCAGGATTCGGGCAGTTCAGTTTCAGGAGCTGCTTTGTAGAGGGCTGGTGGTCTAACTCGTGCCTCAGCACCACTCTTGTTTATTCTGCCTTTTGCCCCTTGCTGGAGAAGGCCGATGTGTTTGTGTCACTCCTGATGTCACTGTGTGGTTTCGTTGCTATGTGCTCACATGAGGGATTAAATGAGTCACGGGGTAAAAGTGACCCAAGCCCATCCTTCCTCTCTGAGGATGTTCTTTGGGAAGGACTTGCAAGTGGGTTAAACCAGGGACTGTGTCTCTGCTCTCCCTTCTCTGCTGAGGGATGAGTAAGCAGCCACGAGGCGCTGCTGCCTGTGCTTTGCAGAGTAAAGGACCTTCCCTTGAACTCCCAGTGCAGGTGGCTCAAGAAAACCTCTTTTATTCTGTGCTATAAAATTCCTCTAATGGACTTTAAAATGACTTTGTGCACCATGTCCACCCCATTTTGGAAGTAGTTTAAGTGGGAATGAGTTGCTCTGGCCCTGCTTATCCACATCTGTCCACAACAGCTGCTCTTTATTGCCAGAGCTTTGCACAGCCACACCTGAATGTGACACAAGGTGACAAATCCCAGCTTGTCTCCCCCTTGGAGACCATCCCTGCAGATGCCTCAGGATTCATCCGATGGGAGAAGATCTAATGCAACAGAACTCCAGGGTGAGAGTGCCCAGGAGATCAAAACCATGGGGAGCTGTCAGCCCCGGGCTCCCGCCGTGCCTCTGCTGCTGCCCCGACACCTCCGAGCCAGGAGATGTGGCTCCAGCGACTCAGCATTTTGACAAGGAGAGCCTGGCAGCAGAAGAGACCAGGGAAGACAAATGCATGCTGCTTTCCTGGCCCCTCCTGCTCCCACTCTTCCCAGGATTTAAGGGCTCTCGGCTCATTTCAGGGGCTGTGCTTCTGGGAAGCAGACTGGGGATGAACTTGGAGAGGTGACTCAGCCCATCTCCTCCTCCTCCTGCCAAACACCGGCTTTGCCCCTGACTCAGCAAGTGAAATCTCATTTCTTTGGTACAGCCCTGAGGTACCAGACAGAACAGCATCAAGAAAATTGCCTCCTCCTCCAGAGCACAGGCTGTCCAGCTGAGTTAGTGTCACGGGGAGCGCTCTGCAGCACTCTCCCTGCCCTGTATTCCTGACAGCTTGGGATGAATATCCCATGGCCAGCGTGGCTTGAGCAACGCTACAGGGAGAAGCAGAGGGACTTGTCCTGGGTTGTTTGTACTCTCCTGGCTTGTTTGTACTGTGCTGGGTTGTTTGTACTCTCCTGGCTGCCACAACTTCGTCTCCACTTAGAAAATACTTTGCAAACCCAAAGCTGAAGGAAGGTCCCCTCTCTCCAAAAGCTGCCAGAGGGGAAACCACCATGAGAGGACCAGCAGGGATCCAACAGTTCTGCAACCACGCAGATCTCCTCTCCTGCTCACCTATTGATTTGTTCATTCTGTGAATTCAGACCGCTGTCACTTTGCAGGCGCTGCTGTTCCTCCCCTGCTATCGCAGGCACAGCAGGGGCTCTGCCCTGTGGATCGCTGGCTGGAGCCTCCGTAATCTGAGTACTTGGCCTGAGATCCTTGGACCAAAAGCCCTCTTTGCTACCAAGAGCACTTTGCACTAATTAAACTTCATAAGATTCTTCCTGCCTCCATTTTGCAGATGACAAACCGGAGGGCTGAGCTCGGCTGACAGAGCTGATGTCGGTTCTGAGAAAGAAATGCATTTTTTCTGACTTGATTTCCACCTAACATTGGGGGGAGCAGCAAGTCATGGCTGTCCCTGAGATAACGAGAAATCCCTGTGGGTCGGGAGCCTGGTTTCCCACCAGGTGTTGTAGATGGCGTTTTAACCAAGGGCTGTTCACGCTCGCTTTCCTCACCTCACAAAGCAAAACTCAGGGTCTGCCCAGCTCTTCCCCTCGGTTACCACTCCATATTCCAGAGGGAAAAGCAAAAACATCACTGTTGGTGAGTTGTTAATGGTTTTTTGCCTTATTTGGGGGAGTTTTCACTCACCTCCTAGGCCGCTGTTGAAATACCAGGGGTTTCATTGTTATTTTGTCTAATCCAGTGAAAGATATTCCTGTTATCCATACACAGGAATGCTGGGTTCTTCTTAATTGCTGGACTCCATCTGTGGGATTCACATAAAATATTGTTAATCTGATGCGAGGCAAGCTAATTTTTTTTTAATTTTCTTTTTTTATGTTGTAAAAACCAAACTCAAAACACACCAAGGAAACAGGATTGGAAACGAGCTATGGATGCCAGACCCAAACCCATTTTAGAATCACAGGATGGTTTGGGTCCATTGGAAGGCCCTTGAAGACCATTTCATTCCACTCCCCTGCCAAGGGCGAGGAGGCCATTCACTAGATACCATCCCTGGATGTGAAGTTTTGATTTGGTCTTTTGGACATCCTGTGCTCAGATCAATGATTCACATCCCACCCGAGACACCACTTGGATTTAAAATGGAAATTTTGAGTAAGAGACGCCGGCCAAAAACATTTCAGCATTTAAATTTATGCCAGTAACGTCCATGCTGCATCTGAGGAAAACCCTGACCTGCAGTCCTTGTCTTCCCATTTGATCCACACACAGAGCCATGAAGAAACAACCAAAATAAAGCTGGGGAGTGTCCTCAGTAAAGGTTCCTTGGGCTGTTGTGATAGCACGGTGTCCCTGGCTCTGCAGAAGGACACACAGCCCAGGGCGAGGCTCGACTGTGCCCCACAAAATCTCCTTGTGGAGACTTTTAGCTCCACGTGGGCACGATCTCCTCACAAAACCCCATCCCTGCTCATGGGCTGTGGTGGGGCTGGCAGAGCTCCCACAGCTCCGAGTGCCCAGGCACCCCCTCATCGTTACTACCAGGATCAGTTAACACCGGAATATTTATCCTGCAGGATGCGAGCAACATGATGGGTGCAAAGCAAGGGAGGAGCTGGGACCTCGGAAAGCCAGTCTTACAGGAACTTAGGCTAGTTAGGACAGTTCCAGGAGACATTTAGGTTTTATATTTTTGACAGACAGGTATTTCACACTGGATGAAGTGGGAAGGGTGGCATAAGCCTTCTCTAGGGACTAACTGGATGCAGCAACACCTCACCTGTTCAGGTAAGTCCCTGAGTGAGCTTTGAGGAGCTCAGGAAATCTAGACAAGATGTAGGATAGAGGAGAAAACAAAGGGAATGCATGTCCTTTCGGATCTCAAAGGTCTGCACACCAAATGATTGATGAGTGCTAATTTCTGCTGCTGCGTTGTCACGAAGGACGTGCACATCCCATGGCTCCAATTCTTCCAGCTTTTTTATGGACCTGTGAGTCATTCAGGCAGGGAGCGATTGAATGTTTAGATAAATTCCTCAGGGTTCTTCACCACATTTTAATAACACAAAGGATATATGCCAATAATCCCAGTGAAATTATTTCTGCTTCTGTAGCAGGACAGTGTGATGGCATAAGATGGGCTCTGGCTTCCTGAACAAGGGAAATGCCAGGGAATTTTCTCAAACTTTGCAGCATGGGAGGCCACCTGGGAAGGAATTTATCAATTTAAGATGAAAAAGGACTGAAAAAGGCTTTCCTGGGTTTGAGTCCATGGTTTTGGGGGGTCTAGCTGTGTCAAATTCAATTCTTGGAGCACTAAATCCACCTTTATCATTCTTCCCCTGCTTGTTCTTGGGATTATCATGACCCTGAGGTCTTTATCTGTTACATTTCAATGTGCCTGATGTGTTTTAACTCCCCTCCTGCAGATCTCTCGCTGCATCACCTGTATTCCCCTCTGCCATCTTTCACCTGGGGAGGGCGGGCTGGAAAATTGTAACACTCAGAAATAAAATAAACAGAGCTATGTCCCTGTCCCTGATTCTGAACACAGGGAGGCCTTGCAGGGAGACTGAGCACGCACGATCCGTCTTCCTGCACAAACTCCTGTCAACAGCAAAACTGCTGCAGCCTCAATCAATCTGGCATTACAAAAACGTCCCTCCCGTCACGGCCCCACGCTCCCCCACCCTGACAAACAAAGGCTTTCAACGTTTAAAAGCAGCACTAAAGTCTATGTCTGTGTTTGGGATAAGGCCAGGTATTGAATAATGCCGAGGGATCGATATCCACAATCGAGCATTGTGCCTTAGCCCTGCCCTGTACAGTTCTCCGTACGTCTCACTGGAAAACCTTTTAGGAGCTTAACCAGCAGAGTACTGCAGTGAACGTGGGAAAAAATATGCCTGAGGATAAGCACAAATGCTCCAGAGGCCTCACAGGGTTTCTTGTCTTAAAGTAAGCTCCTGGGTTTTAATGGGATCGGATGAAACCCTCTTTATGGGGCAGCAGGAGGGAAGGGGTTGGACAGCTGGTGAACAAACACCCCGCCAACATTCCCGGTTGCCAAACACTGCGCAAACAGCAACGTTTAAAGCAAGGACCCGGAAGATCAACAGAGAATTGCAGGTCTGGGTGAAACTGCTGCAATGGGGTCCAATTAGTGCCAGTGGTCTGGGGAGCACTTTCCCATCGACTTGGGACTGCACCTTAATCAAATAACAGCAGGGCTGGGGGAGAAGGCCCAGCATGGGTCAGTATCTCCTCAAGGACAGCCGGGATAAGGGAGCAGGGTGGGGGTGTGAGGAGAAAGGGCAGGAATCAGCTTCAGGGGCTCGGCCCTGGCTGCCCAGAACAGCCCTGAGCAAGGGAAGCACCCAGGAGCTGATGTGTCTGAGAACTGCACGTTCTGGGAAGGGCAGGACACAAATTAAAGCGAGTTAACGTTGTCAGAAGCCATTAGGAATGTCAGATGTTGCCGAGAGGGACGTGAGAGAGGCAGCATCCAGCACTGGGTGCCGCAGATGTCAGTGGTGCCTGAAAACACCCTGCTCTCGGGGCTGGGGGGGATTTGTCACGTTTGTGTCACATTTGTCCCAGCCCCCACCAGAAAACTGGAAATCTCAGAGAAGTGGGATTGTGGGATGAGGATGGATGTGGTGGAGGTGTCATCTTTTGGGGGACTCAGCTTAGCCTCCTCTAGTACAACAGGGGAGGTTTAAGTTGGAGGAATTTCTTCACAGAAAGGGTGATTAGACATTGTAATGGTCTGCCCAGGGAGGTGGTGGTGTTACCAACCCTGGAGGTGTTCAAGGAATGACTGGATGTGGCACTCAGTGCTCCAGTCTGGTTGGGATGGTGGTGATTGGTCACAGGCTGGACTCAACCTCAGAGGTCTCTTCCAAACTAAATGATTCTGTGATTCTTTTGTTCCTCCCTAAACTCACTCTCCTATTGTAAAAGTTGGATCTTCCCTAAAAGATAATAATAATAAAAAAAAAAATCCAAAAAGAAACCACAAAGCCCCAAGAGGGCCAGGGCTGGGGGCACCAAGAGAGCACGTTTTCCTAGGGGCTGGAAGGGACCCGCAGCTGAGGGGCCCAAGGGGCTTTACCTGGGGACCTCATCAATACCTGCAGGCAGGTGTCAGAGGTGGAGCAGGCTCTGCTCCCTGGGGCCCAGCAACGGGACAAGAGGCAACAGGCAGAAACTGACGCACGGAAAGTTCCACCTGAACACGAGGAAGAACTTTCCTGTGTGGGTGACCAAGCACCGATTCCTACAATCAAAATAATAGAATAACATAACCTCCTGTGCTGGAAGGGACCCATCAGGACCACTGATCCAACTCCCAGCCCTGCACATCCCACCAATCCCACCATGCTCCTGAGAGCATTATCCCAACGCTCCTGGAGCTCTGCCATCCCTGGCACCAGGACCATTCCCTGGGGAGCCTGTTCAGTGCTCCACTGCCCAGAGAGGCTGTGGAGTCTCCCTCACCGAGGATATTCCAGACCCGCCTGGACACACTCCTGCGCCATGTGCTCTGGGATGCCCCTGCCTGAGCAGGGAGGTTGGACCAGATGCCCCACTGCGGTCCCTCCAACTTGACCCATCCTTGACTGTGCGATTTGTGTCTTTCCTGAATAAACCGTTACCATGTCCCTACAGCCGGAGGTTTCGCCCTCAGGGAACACGAGGCTGCTTCCCCCGCCGAGCGCCGGGGCCGCCATGGCGGCCGAGCGCTGAGGGAGCGGGGCCGAGGCCGCGCCATCTTGTCGGGGGCGGAGCGGGGCCCGTCCCGCCCCGTGCTCTGCCTGCCGGGGCCGTCCGGCCCCGCCGCACTCGCCGCGGAGACCGAGGGGAGCGGAGCCGCAGCCCCCAGCGCCATTGCCGCCCTCAGCCCGCCATGGCAGGTGAGCCCGTCCTCCTCCTCCTCCTCCTCCCGCCGCCGCCCGCCCTGAGGGAGCAGCCCCGCGGCGCTTCCCCGCCGCGCTCTCCCCTCAGCGCTCTTCCTTCAGCGTTCTCTCCGCCGCGCTCTGCCTTCAGCGCTTTCGCCTCGGCGCTCGCCCCCCAGCCTCCCGCCCGCTGTCACCTCCGTGCCGGCCCCCCATCCCCGCACACCCGCGGCTCGCCCCTCGCTGCCGCGGGCCGGAGGGTCGCGGCTCCCCGCAGCCTCCACCATGTTACCCGGCCGCGGTTCACCTTGGCCGCGCGGCTCCCGCGCCGTCCGCACCTCTCCTCTCCTCTCCTCTCCTCTCCTCTCCTCTCCTCTCCTCTCCTCTCCTCTCCTCTCCTCTCCTCTCCTCCTCTCCCTTTTATTCCGCATTTGTGGATTAAATAAACCCTTCCCTGTGCTCCGTGCCGGCGTCCTCTGGCTCGGCATCATCTCCCTGGGATGGGGAAGGGGCGCGGGGGGTGGCCGGGGTGGCACCTGCGGCGGGGTCACCTGCCCGGCGAGCAGGACCAGGCGGGCATCCATCCCTGGGGTGCGGTCTTTTCTCTGTACCGCTGAGGTCATTATTTTTTAATTTTTTTTTTCCCTTTTAATCTGAAACAAAATGGGTGGCAGAGCCTTAAGCTTGCAGATGGGATGGAGAAATGCAGGTTAATTCTCGCCTGGTCCTGAAGGGGTGGCCTCGCTCTTTCCTGATCCCGTTCTCGTGATACGCTTTAAAGCTTCCCCCCCCCCTTTTTAGATTATTTATTTGCCTTTTTTTTTTTTTCTTTTTCAGTGCACATCGAGGCAGTAAATATTTCCGTTTTCTGGTTTTAACTTGCAAGCCCCGTTCGATATCGTGTGTGGTTTTCTTTTGTTTTAAGGTACATTTTGGGTAGAAAGAAGTGATGTAGGTAGCGCAGAAAAATGCCCGAACAAAGCTTGTTGCAAGCCTATTAGGCTTCCTAGAATAAGGACTAACCACTGTTACCCATTACTGTTATTAGTGACTTTTGCCTTTTTCCATAAAAGCTGAGAATGAGGCAGAGGCTTTACAATTTCATTCCCATCCCTTCATTTTGGAGCCGTCGTTGTTATGTTGTACACTGGGAAGAGCAGCCCTTGAGGCAGTTTGGGGCTCCCCTCGCCAGGTGAGTGCGGACTGGGCTGACCCCAAAGGCAGCAGCAGAGCCAGTGGAAGATTCTGGCAGGGAAGGGAAATCCCCAGAGGTGTTTAAGACAAGGTAAAGACCTGGCCTGTTAATTTTTTCCGCCTTGTCATTTCCCACATGCGGCCAACTCTTGGTGTGAGTTCAGTGCCAGGTAGATGCCAGGCTCCCTGTTGCTGATGAGCTTTATTTGTCAATAAAAACATTAAATGCTCTGTATCCACAGGGAGCTTAATATGTCTGTGTATCCTCACTGCAGCATAGTGCTGCCAGTCTTGAGCAAGCTTTAAATACCCAGTTTAAGCTCAAAAAAAAAAGGGTGGTTTGGGTAGTGTTTTTGCTGGCAGGTGGAGTTTGCTGCAGGCTGTGAAACGAAGTGGAGAAGCAGCACAAATGTTGGAGTGATGGGCTGCACAGACTTAACTACGCACCTTGGTCTACCAGGTGATTTCAGTGTAGATAAAGGATTATTGCAACAAGTAGCTCAGGTTAGCAAACTGGAAAATAATCCCTGAGATATGTGGAACAATGGGATTAGTAGCTGATGAGCTCTTGCACCCCTACTCCTAGCTCCCAGTCATGATCCAGATAGCTTGAAATTAGAGCAGTGTTAATGTGGAGATACACTGAAACAAATTCAACCTTGGGCCAGGGAGGAGGTTAAACAAGCCCTGAGATTTTAATCATGGATTTAAACGAGCATTTGGCTTAGTAAAGATGCGAAGAGGACTTGAAAATGTGTTGTCAGAGCCCTGGGGACAAGAGGAGTTCGAGCTGGGGTTCTCGAGGGTGGGTTGTGCTCCTGCTGGGCCTTAACGGGCCGAATTCGAATTGGTTTAAGATCCCTCCCAGGGCTGTAAACCCTGCCCTGAGGCAGGCTTAGCTTTGCTGATCTCTCTGCAAGCACACGGCTCTCAGGAGATGGAAGGGGCAGCATGGGAATCAGGTCCTCAGAGCACGGGTCTGTTGCTTCTTCTGCATTTTCAGCATAGAAACAAATCGGAAGGAAAGGCAGCTTCTCAAACAGTGGGAGGGTTTGGGCTGCAGGTTGATGGGCGTTTCCTTGGGTGACAGCAGCAATTTAAGCAGCTCTCATCCCTCGAAGCCTGGCAGTGTCCCCTGGGTGCTGGGACCCCCGGAGGGATGGCAGCTCAGTCAGGGATTAGCCCACAAAAGCCTTGTGTTTCTATGGCAGCCCGATCTGTTCAGTGAATTTTTGTGCTCTCTGCCCTCCCTGAGCCCAGGTGGACCTGGGTGTACCTCCCTAAGTCCTTACTGGGTGGTGTGTGGGTGTATGGCTTTTTAAAGGTTGCTAATGTGAGAATTTCTGAGGTCCAGTCTAACAGGGAGTTGAATTCCAGTGGAGAAATAGAAACGATTTCTTTGTTGGTATTACTTGGTTGGAGACTTCTTCAGAGGAAGCTTGAAATAATGGCAGCGTTTGAGGGTTGGTTTTTTCCTAACAGAAAACTTTGTGGAATTCCCCCTCATTTGTTTAGAAGAACCTGTAAAACATGCTGCATTTGTATGCTGTTCCTGTTTCAAATGGTTTTTAAATTAAACCAGGTAGAGTTTTTTGTCTTTCATTCTGTCAGTATGTTTGGGGTTTTGTTTCTTCCTGGTGTAGCCAAATCTGCCAACTTCCCCAGTACGATGGACTGTCCCGTGGGGCTGTGACCTGGCTTTGTTGTGTTGTGTAAGTTGATTGGAGACCATTGACAGGAAAATGGGTGAGGCTTCAGGCATTGTCAGTATGGATTCCTCCAGGAGTGGCTGCTAAGCTGCTCTTGTGACTGGTCTGAACTGCAGCAATTAAACTTTTAAACTTATCCTGCTCCCGGAGGGCAGGGGAGGGCAGCAGGCACACCCTGGGACCTGTTCCTGCCACGAACTGGTGTCCTGTGCAAGGTGGTACTTGGAAGGTGATAGAATCCTGGAATGGTTTGGGTTGGAAGGGACCTCAAAGTGCCAGTGCCACCCTCTGCCATGGGCAGGGACACTTCCCACTATCCCAGATTGTTCCAAGCCCTATCTAGGCTGGCCCTGGACTCTTCCAGGGATCCAGGGGCAGCCACAGCTGCTCTGGGCACCCTGTGCCAGGGCCTCAGCACCCTCCCAGGGAAGGATTTCTTCCTGAGAAGTTGTTGTCCTGCTGTAGCTGCTCCTTTCAATGTCTTTGTGTGAACCACGTAAGAAATCTCAAGCCCCAGAAGTTTCTGTAGGGCCATTTCTTCAATAGATTTATTTTACTCCCAAACACTTCTTTATGTGTTTATCCTTACAGGAGAAAATGCAGATGGCTGCACACAACCTTTCTACTTCCATTGGAGCTGATGGTTTATATGTTGCTGCAAAATCTATTTATATCAAGTGTTATTTATGAAGCCTCAGTGGTCATGACATGGCCTGACAACAGTTACCGTGGGGGTTATTTTACTTAAAAGCTGCAGGAAGACAATATTGACAGTCAGGATGAGTAAGAGATGTGCGTCCTGATGTAGTGAAGGCAGGAATAAAATAAATCATTACAAATGAAACTTCTTGCTGTGTTCTCCAGCCTTCCGGGGGTGAAGTGTGTTCAGACACTGCCAGCTTCGTGGGGTGCACTAAATATTTCTGTCAGTACTTGGGAGCACATTTGCTTTATGGGCAAATGTTTTTAGTTGTTATGAGCTGTCTCAGGACAGGGTTTCTTTGATGGCAGGAAAGAAATCTGATGATATTTGGCTGTTTTCAGGTTATGGGAAGGAAATACTTGCTGTCTGAATGTTTTTCTGTTGGAGATGAATCTAAATGGGGATTTCTTGCCATGGTAATTTGGCCATGAAAGAAGCAGAGCTACTTCCTTGGAAAGGCAGTTGGGGTGTTGAGACATCGCTGGCACTTGGTGGGGAAAGGGAGGAGGAGGGAGAACTGGACTTGTAGTTCAGAAGTCTCCTGTTGTAATTTTATTCCGTGCACTCGGCATCAGTCTTGGCCATTTCTGTTGCCGAACAGCAGCGGGAACGCGTGTGGCATCGGCAGCGCCGCGTGCCTGGCGGTGCACGACGCGACTCCCTGGCCTCTAACGCAGTTCTCCAGAGGGCTGAGGAGCCGAGTTTGTGGTCCTGAATGTTGTCATCAGCCCCTAAGTAGTGAGTCACCCTCACCCTGGGCTGAGGAGCCGAGTTTGTGGTTGCCAATGTTGTCACCAGCCCCTAAGTAGTGAGTCACCCTTGCCCTGGGAGCTGTGCCTCTTCCCCTGGCTGTGCTGGGGTCCCAGGGCTGGGTTGGGCTCTTGGGCTTTGAGAGCTCCGGGATGGTTTTGGGAAGGGTGAATTGGCCGCGAGGTCCCAGCCAGCCAGACTGTGCCCAGGGGGTCCCGAAACACTCTTTGGGTGTCGAGCTCCGGGATGGTTTTGGGAAGGGTGAATTGGCCACGAGGTCCCAGCCAGACTGTGCCCAGGGGGTCCCAAAACACTCTTTACGTGTCTCCCTCCTGCGTTGTGGGAGTGGATTGAAATGCTCTCTGTTCCCATCCCACAGCTCCACTTGATTATTTGCTGAGGAATGGCTGGGCTTAAGGTAACAGTAAAACTAGTATTTTAATGAGTTTATAATTAGCAATTCAATTATCTGAATCTCCCTGTGTCTCAGTTCTCAGGCCAGAAGATGAAAGTGCTGGGTAAGGAGGGGATGGGGGCAGGGAGTGCGCTTAACATCCAGGTGTCTGCCCTTACTTAATTTATTTTAATATTACTTTTAAATAGCAGCTTCAAGAGCGAATATACTTTATCCTATTTCGGTGAAAGGGAATTTCCAGAACATTTTATTCTTTCCCCAAAGCCTACGTTACTAAGCAGTAATAAATTCATGTGTCTTGATAAGAGTGTCCCAGGCACCTTGGGGGGTGGCATGGCTGGATTTTAGCTGCGTATTTTGGAGACTGCTACATCTCTGTCTTCTGAACCAGGAATGTTTTGATCTTGGACTTGGCGTCAGCAAAATACCTCAGAAAACAAACTTTGTCTGATAGTTGTATTTTTAGGAGCGGGGGAGGTCCAGTTGTTGCGGTGGAGGAGCTGCGTCTCCTACAGCACCTGGGAGTATCTGAACTTTCCAGCTCTGTGTGTTCTGAAAACAACAACTGACCTGGTTTATGTGTGTTCGGGTTAAACCAGCACGTGCCCTCTCTGATAAAAGGGACTGTTTGAATTTGTCACCCACTTTATGCTCACTTTAGAGTAAAACTGCTGGAAGAATGGGCCTCAAATGAGTACAACGGTGAAGGAGGGATTGACTCACCATTATTTGGTTTTGATTGTTTGGAAATACCGTGAGTCCCCAAACTGATTTTGAATTTGATTTTGAATGGCTCCATGTCCCCCAGTTTGTTGTCTGAATTTATTTTTAAATCAAACTGTTGCAGGGCTCATGGCATTCCAGCAGTTGGCTGAAGCATTTTGGGAATGCATGGTGGTGGGAAAGTAAGTGGAAAGCAACTTCAGGGGTGCTTATGCACTTACAGTCCTGGCTATTAACCTGGGGTGTGAGCTTTGAGTAGTTTGGGCTCTCAATGGAGCGACACATTTTAATTGGCTTTATTCCTGTTTGGCATGGCCGTGAAATGGCAGCCCAGGGCAATGAGGTCGATTTTAGTGGTTTGCCGGCTGTTACACACTTGTGAGGCTGTAAAAGTTAATAGAACAAAGTGCAGCTTTAATGGGAAGGCGCCTTAAACACTCATGCACTTGGCTGTGTTTATGTGCTGAGGTGGTTAATGTGCCTTCAGTGAATTCATCCCCGTCTCCCAGCCCCTGGAAGTCCTGTTGATCTGCTGCTAGTGATGGGAAGGAAATGCTGGAAGTCTTTGACCACCAAGCCCAGCTTTGCTGAGCACCCTTCTCCAGCCCAGAAGCCACCATCTGAAGGGTTTCCTATTTTTCTGACCTTACTCTCCACTTAGCTGGATTGTCTTGAATTTCAACCTGAAGCTCAGTGGTGCTGCTGTGTTGTGCTTTTAAAGGGAATTGTGTGTAAATGTTCTTAGCAGCATTCAAGGTCATGGAGAGGATCTCATAAAACAGGCACGTGACTCCGTGTCATGACTTTCACTTTTTATTTAGGAGCTTGGAAGGGAAATAAAATGCTGCACTGCAAAGTTAGCAACCTTTTGTTTTGTGTGCTGGTTGAGATGAAGCTGTCTCAGAGCTAATAGCACTTAGTGGACTGTGCTGTGGGAAGGTTTGAATTTTCACAGAGGCTTTGAATCCCTGTGACAGGAAAAAACTAATTTTGCTGTGTTTATTGCTTGTCCTTTGTGTGGAGAATCCTGTACTCTCACCATACCCAAGCAAAGGAAACACATCCTTGTTTTGGCAGGCTCTGAAGCACCAGCTCTTCACAGGTTACAGCAGCTTTATTTTTCCCCCTCCCTTTTTCATTTTTTGTACAAATTATTTTTTTCTGAAAGTTAACTAAACCTTCCTGATGCAAGAAGCATTTGCTTGATCATATTTTAACAGATTGGGTTTTTTGATAAAAGCTGACAGATTATGGTTTCCTGATGAGCATTTTGTTGTGTAAAGACCAAACCTAAGGAGTAATTTGGGTTCAGACTGACAAGAAAGAAACTGGAGCTGCAGGTCCCTGTTCCGTAGGCTCAGAGTGCAAGAAATAATTGCTGTATTCTCATACTGTTCTGTGTCCTTTCATCTGTGGGAACAATAACAGCAGTAATTTGCTGATATTGGATGTATTTGCATGGGTGCCATTTAATTTTGTGTGTGGAATTTTGGGAGGTTGTGCTGAGCAGAATCATTATTACCAATATAATTTCACAAGGCTCTGGTCTGGTTTATTCAGCCTGTTGGACACTTGTTATTTAATCTCTTTCAGCTCACTAATAGATGCTCTTAAAAAAAAAGGACGAGGGAGAGGATTTGGGGTGGTTTTATTAGCCAAGTGTTGGGGGTTTGTTGCAGTCCTGTCAGATGTTTTCCTTGTCCATCTGTCCTGTTGGCAAATAACAGGAAAGGCAAAGGATGGAAGGCTGAGCTCTTTTGGAGTCATGATCCTCCTCATAAAAAGATGATCTGAAAAGCCCCTCCTGCAGCAGGGGAAGAGCTGCTGGTCCCTGTAAACATCCCCTGCTAATGAGCTGCTCTGCTTTGGAGGGGATCAAACACATCTAATGCTTTTCATGGAGATGCCTAATCAGGCACAATAGAACCAAGCAAAGCTGTCAATTAAACCTTCTATTAAATTTCTCTGTATAAATGAGCCTGAACCCACAGCACTTTCTGAGCTCCCCTCCGTGGCTGTTGGGGTTTGGTAAAGATTTTGTGATCAGTATTAGCCCCGATTTGGAACTCACTTAGGTACACTCCATCTGCATTGGTCTTTTCCTCTAATTATTCAAAGGGCAAAATGTGTGCTGAAGTGCTGTTCCTTCAAATAGCAGCAGCTAAGAAGTCTTGCATTTATCTGATGCCAATTAAGTAAGAATAATTGAGATTATTTTGTTAAAAGCAGAGCCAAAACACATCTGCCAAAGAGCCCTGAAGATGAAGCAAGCCAGTAAGGTACAATATTAAACCCACAGTATGTTGGTTAAAAAAGGATTGGTTTGCTGGCAGAAATCACAAAAAAGTATTTTACTAAATTTTGCCAAAATGCTTCTTTTCAAGTCTTGCCAAAACCAAAAAGTTTTCCTTCCATAACCTGTAGTTGGTATAAATATTACTGTGAGTAATGTGAACTCTGAAGACATTATAATTCTTCGTGCTTTTCCTGAGCAGCCAGTTGGGTGTTAAACTGGCTGTTCCATTTCTGTCCCATCAGTTGGAGAAGCCACTTAACCTCCTTTAACAGTTCTGTTGCTTGGAGGGATATTTAATGCATTAATATCTATTTAATGCATTCTTAATT
Source organism: Coloeus monedula (assembly GCF_965178545.1). Classification (NCBI taxonomy): domain Eukaryota; kingdom Metazoa; phylum Chordata; class Aves; order Passeriformes; family Corvidae; genus Coloeus; species Coloeus monedula. Next base: position 4,253,896 of record NC_138808.1, on the reverse strand, counting down.
ACCCGCTTACACAGGGAGGAAAATCTTCAAAGCCATTGCAGTAAACGACATCCCCCATCTCTGCATGGTGACGTGGTGTGTGACGTAGGGGTGAGCTGGCAGCTGGGCTCCAACGGGTCCTGGTCCCCTCCTGCTCCCCTGACCATCCCTGTGGGTTCAGAGGATGGATGGACAAATGCACATTTATGAGGAGCTCGGTGCTGGTGGCTGGGCGGGAGCTGCTTTCACCTGAGCCTGCCTGAAACAGGAGCACAGGAGTCACCCAGCAGGTCTGGCTGAACACAGGCCTGCTCCAGAAACGCTTCCAGGCTTGTTGTGAAATTAATAAATTAGTAATTGGTTGGCTTAACGAGTGGGAATCAAACCCAGGGCTGCTTACAGTTGTTTGGTGTGTGAGCAGGGAGTAAGGAGTGCTGGTTTGGCGTAAAAATCATTAATGGCAATAATGATTTAATTTTTGCCCAGTGGCTGTGGGGAACCAAGGTGTGCTTGGTGACCAAAGCTCCCGGGGCAAACAGTTGGGCACCAGTTATAGGTAGGAATATTAGCATCTATTATTGCTAACATAATGAATAATAGCAGCTGTTCTTGCTCTGTGACACCGAGAGATGATCTGCTTGTGCCCTGCCTTTTGCCAGCTCCAGCAGGAACCTTCTCCTGCTGATTTGGGTTTGGCTCCAGGTCGGGACCTGGGGGCTCCAAACCCCGGTGTGGTGCCAGCCCGCCCTGGGAAGGGGTCGGAGCAACTGTGCCAGGACTGCAGTCAAAGCAGTCCTGGAGCCAGAGGACACCTCTCCTGCAGCACTGAGGGTCCTGGGAGCACAGCAAAGATTCCTGCACACAGAGAGTCACGCTGGCTCTCCCCCTCAGCCTCAGAAGCCTTGGAACGTTTCCTCTGTAAGTGGTATAAATTCGCTGATTATTCCCAGGAAAGATTTTGAAGTAATCTCGAAGGAGCGAAAGGTCACTGAGCAAGAAGGGCATAACTCTCCCAACTGGATAATTAAAAAGAAAATTAAAAAGTGTGCTAAGTTGAGATTGACTTGTGGCCATGCTTTGAAGATTAAAAGGGCTTCTTTCATTTCGGATGCAGGAGGTTGGGATTGGTGGGAGGAGGAGTTGTGGCTGCCGGAGCAGTTGGGCTGCAAATTACTGAGCTGTGAATGAGATCCCAGGACCACTGACCAAACCTGTGCATACCTGCTCTTTTCCCCCCACTTTTTAAAACATCTAGTCTTGCAGCTGGAGTTTTCAGCCTGGCTGCTCAGTGTGTAATGCAGGGAGATTTTTAGGCATCCAAGCAAATTACATACTGAATGAAAAACTATATAAGTGATTTTGGATAGCAATGTTTTGCCTTCAGAAAATAAAAATAACAGCAACTTCAGCTAAAGGATGGAACTTGTCATGTTCTTCGCACAGCCTACAGGATTTTTCTGTACATGAGTTTAGCCCACACTTTTGAAACTATTAGCAGTCACAAAAATAGGGAGAGAAAGCTAAAATATAAGTGTACAAACTTAACTGGTAACAGCAGTGGAAGGTTCCCAGCCCGTGCCAGGGAGTTGGAACTAGATGATCTTCTGAGGTCCCTTCCAACCCAAATCATTCCATGATTCTATAAAATAATGCCCAGTAATAAAAAAAGTCACAAAATCACAACTTGAGCAGATAAGAGTAGATGGTTTAAGTCTGGACCTGGTGTGTAAGTCTGCATATCTGCTGGGTTTTGTGACCCAGGGCATGGGATAGGGCAGAGCTGCTGGGCTGGCCGTGGGTTTTGCTCGTGGCTGGAACTCTGAGTGCACCCAGATGTGCTCCTGTGGGCTGATGTTTGAGGGGTGAAGAGATGAAAGGTCCTGGAGGTGAAATCTGACTGTAAAATTCAGTTTGTAGCTGGCTGGGTGTAGGGCTGTTTTATGCTGGTTTATTAGGTCGGTTGGATGTTGTTCCTGAGCTGAGTTCCCTGAGCATTCCCGAGCTGGGGCTGTGAATTGTTGTTCTTCAAGCGTGAGTTTGATGGAGTTTCCTTGGGCATGGAATGGTTTGGGTTGGGAGGGACCTCACAGCCCATCCAGTGCCACCCCCTGCCACAGGCAGGGACACCTCCCACTATCCCAGGGTGCTCCAAGCCCTGTCCAACCTGGCCGTGGGCGCTTCCAGGGGTGGGGATTCCGGGAATACATGAAGGTAGAGATGCGTTCAGGGTAAACACCTCTCACCCTGCTCTGGTGCCCAGTACACAGGAGTTACTTCTGAATTTTCTTAGAAGACAATAGCTTTGAGCTTTTGCCTTTAATTACAGGATTACCTGGAGCTCCAGGAAAGACGTAGGAGTCTGACTTAGCTTACAAATGCAGTGAATACAGTAACAGGCCCCAAAAAGCACATTCCTTCTCCATTAATTTTGGAAGTGCTTTGATCTGTGCCTGTGGAGTGTAGGGCTTTGGCTCCCCTGTTCTTTTGTTGTTCTTGCTTGAAAATGATTCCTTATTTCTTACCCAGAAATCAGCTATAGGTATTTTTAAAGGCACTTCCATCTTGTAATTACTTTTTCACATAGAACTCTGTATCTGCTGTGATGTACCTCTCAGACCCTGGGTTTTTCTTACAAGTATTTAGAAATACACAGTTGCAGAAAAAGTTCTAATAAACACCACAGTAATATGGGCTGTAGCTGAATTAGGGATTTAAGAACAGAAGCTGGCCACAAAGCACTGCATTCTCCAACCGGAAATGTGGAATTCACCCACCATGGATTGCCCCAAGGTGTCCTTTCTCTAGGAGAGAGGGATGGTGGGTTCAGTCAGGTACAAGGGGGACGCTGTCAGTAGGAGCCAGGACTGGGCATCGCTCCCTGAATTAACTGGGAGCTTTCAGAGCAATTACAGTAATTCTTGGTGTCGATTTGAGTCAGCATTAGGGCAGAGCAGTGGATGTTTTCATACTACAGCAGATCTTCTGGTAAGTGCTTTTTCAAGGAATTCATAATTCAATGAATTTATAAGTGTCACTCTAAGATCAAACTTAATAGCTGAGTCTTTCTGCTGTTCCCAGTTGTGGGTGGAAGTGGATCTATTTATTGTACTCGTGTGTGATGCTATTTTCTGTGTTTGCTGTATTAAGTTAAGTGTGTTCTGGAGGATGTTCATGGGAGGCTGCTGATTAAATAAGCTGATGTAAAAGATTACAGATTTGCTGTGGCTTTGGGAGGAAGAATACTTAAATTAGGAGATCGCTACAAAAATGTAGTGAGGAGGCTCATTGAGCTGTCAGAAACAAGGCCTCCTCCACCTCACCCTCCGGATGAAACAGGATGTTCTTGCAGAGAAGCTGTGCCTCTCCCTGCATCTCTCTTGCTTTTTGGGTGTTTTTCTAGTTCTTGCTGAAGGTTCAAAGGAGGGATTTGGTTCCAGGTGTCACATTATTGTCATTTCGGTGATGGGACGTAACCATTGTGTGCCACTCTTGTGCAGTGTTGTCAGTGCAGGGGGAATAGGGGACTTCAGAGAAGGATTTTATCCTGCCTGAGTGCTGCAAAACTGTAGAGAATATCCTCAGAATAAATACTCCAACTTGGAACATTGTCAGTAGTTTACCAATGTGTGTCCAAGAGCAAACAGAATTTGGCCAGAGCACTTGGAAGTGTTGGTTCATCCTTAGACTGAACACGGAGTGTCTGAGAAGAAGGCAGAAAATTGGATTTTCTCATAAGAATCAAAGTGAACTCCTCCTAGGAGTAACATTTCCAAGCCGTAGAAATGCTTCCACCAGTTTGCATTTCAGATATTAAGCAGGTAATAAAAATGATGAGTGACTGTGTCGGATCATCACGACAAAGCTCCCTGTGCTGAAGCAGAGCGAGATAAATCCTCTGCTGTGATTGCCCTCCCACCACTAAAGTGCAGCCATACACAGAGCTCTCAGCTGTTTATTCCCACCTGGTTTCCACAGCGTTTTGGAACTTGAAGCTGCACCGTGAAATATTCCAGTGCTTGAGACAGTGGAGTCACATTTGGAATTAGCATTCCCCTGGAGTGTGACAGTGATTCCAGTACCTGTTCACTGCAGGGAATTGTAACCCAACAACCCGCGCTTGGATCTGTCCCAGCATCAGTCCTGGGAGCTGGGATTGGAGTGGAGGTACCCAGATTAGAAGATGGTTTATTTGGATTGACTGTAAATGCGAAGTAATCAGAAATAAATTGTTCAAATGTTGATGTTCTCCACTCACCAGTAATGAATTTTGGAGTGATTAGTTTTAATTGCAAGGTAAATAGACAAGTTTTTAATTGGATACTTAAGAATTTTAATTGCATTGAACTCAATTATACTTTGAACTGTGATATTCAGGGCAAGAAGTATTTGAGTCCCTGGCATTGTTTAATCCAACTATTAAAAAAATTCTGGACATTGGAGTAAAAAAGCAAATGGCTTATTTCTTTCAAAACCTAAAGTTTTCCTCTTGCCATTGATCACTTAGTCCTGTAGCTCCGTGTGAGGACATCAAACACCTTGAATCTAAAACAATTTCCAGCATGCACCTTAAAAGCATCATAGATCAGCAATCTTCAGCCAGTCTGGGTACAGCAGTTGGTATTTTGTAGTCTTAAGGTTTGGTGATGTTTTTGTTAAGGGCTCTAAGATTTCTTTATGTTGAAATTAAGATACTTGTGTTTGTGAAAACATTTGGAATTCAGAAGGAAAGAGGAAAGGAAAGGATCTGATAATTGGAAAAGGAGCAAATGGAGGGGGAGACATTTCAACATCTCTTTGCAGCGGAGAACTAAAGGCTGGAACATCCTGTGGGTTTGTGTGCGCACACATTGCACAAAGGAATCTGTGGAGATACTTGGATTGCTTCCATGGATCTGAGCGAGGGATGAATAAGGAGCATTGCATGGGACAGGCGTCAGCTTTCAATTAAACGTGCCCTGCTCAGGCGTTGGCTCTTTGATGCAGGACCAGCACACGCCGAGCCCGGAGCTGCAGGAGCCGGCGGCAGGCGGCAAATTCCGACTTGTGTGAGGCTGCTGGGGCTGGATGGAGCCAAAGGGGTCACCAGGGGAGCCGGACAGCCTAGCCCTGCCTCCACACACTGGGGTGCAAAAAGGGCATTTCAGGTACCGTGAGCTCATCTTTGTGCCCTCGAGCTCCACGCTCTTGGCCCGCTCTCCAAGGGGTGGAGTCGCTGCCGGTAAATCCGGGCAGAAGCTGCTCACGAGGTGCTGCTTTGTGGTGTCCGTTCTGGTTATGGCTTCAGTATCAGCTGTAGGATGATGGTGTCTCGTTAACAGTTTGGAAAGGGAAATGGGGGGTAGGGATGGTGTAGCTCAGTGGCAGCTCGAGGCAAGGGCTGTGATGTGACGAAGTACAAAATGATGTTGAAGAGTGTAAGGGCAGCCTTAGGCAGGACTGTGCTCCCACAGAAAGGGAGTGGGGCAAGCAGATCCATGGGAAGCAATTCTAGAATCGTAGAATTGTTTAGGTTGGAAAAGACCTTTAAGATCAAGTCCAACCATTAAGCCAGCACTGCCACGTCCACCACTAAACCATGCCCTGAATGCTACATCTGCATGTCTTTTAGATACCTCTAAGGATGGGGACTCACCCACTTCCCTGGGCAGCCCGTTCCAGTGCTTGGCAACCCTTTATTTCTTGTTGGTTTTGTTGTTGTTTCGAGTCTTTCAGTTGTTCTCTGCGTCCCTTTCCATCTCACTTTGCCCTGTGCCCAGTATCATTGTTACTCAGCGTTTTCCATTGGGGAAGTGAAGGAGCCCAGCACGAGTCCTGGTGTGTTTCAGTTCCCAGTGAGGTTGTGGATCAGTGACCTTTGTCTTAGGGAAGAGCTTTGAGATCTGGGACCTCTCGAAAATGTGTCCAATTGCTAATACAAACATTTCCGTGCAAGTTGCACAAGGGAGGCTCATGGAAAAACACTCGGAGAAAAGCCCCAGCCTGATTCCAGCTGTTGCAGCCAGGCATGTAAATATTTGTGCCAGTTGTGTTCGGAGGGCTCTGGCTGGGTGTTCTCCCCGTGGAGCTGCAGTTCGTGTCCGAGCTGGAAGCTCCCGGCGCTGGGCTGCCCTGGGCGCCCGTTCGCTTTGCGTAAGCCCGGAGGAGGTGTGGAGTAACTGGGGAGTAACGGGGGTGTCCAGGGCTGCCTCCTGGCCGGCCCTTGTGTAAGCACGGGCTGGGATTGGGCACGGAGCAGTTACACAATGGGAGCAGCAGGGTATAAAAGCGCTCCCGGGGAATGTCGGCATCCTTCCTCCCAGGCTGCGGCTCCGGCTCTGGCTGCCAGAGGCACTGCAGAAGCTGCCCCCGAGAGGTTGGTGCAGGTTTACCTTGGGATTCACATGCCGGTGGGGGTGACTGGAAAAATTCAACTGCTTTGGTGTCAGCGTTATTTGATAAGAAACTTAGAAACTTGTGTTTGCTGGTGTTAATAACTAATTTTCCTTATCTTAAAGATTTGAGGACTTAATTTTTCATTTTGAAATTGCTATCACTATAAAAAGATACATTTACTATTTCAAAAGTATTTACTTTTTTCTGTTTATCTGTAAACTTTGCTTTGCTTTTAATTTTTGAAATGGGAAAATTTTGTATGAGATTTATGTAGTAAAAGGGATTTTAAGAAAGCTTGAGCACAGAAGTACAGCATCTTGGTTAGTTCTTGGAAGTTTACTAATTCCTAATTTTACTAAGTTTACTAATGCTAAATGGAAGTGAAGTGTTTATTTCAAGACAAGCCGAACAGGTAACTCAGTGTAAAACTTTTCAAGTGTGGGATCAGTTGCTGGGTTTGTATTGATTACTGGGCTCAAGCTGTTCCCTTTCCAAAGGAGGGAGTGTCCGATTCCAAAGTAGCCACAGGGATCCTCAGCCTTTGGGAAGGAGCTTCATATCCAGAGCTGAAAAACTGGCACATTACCTCGATTTACTTAATAAATGGAATTTTTCCTAGATGAGTCTCTAACCCCACCTTTGTTTTAATGTGATTAAAGTCTTGGAAAGAAGGCAGCTTTCATCAAAGTGCCAAGTCCAAGTACAAAGCAGGCTGAGAAAGGACCCAGTGTGTGCTCAGGTTGCTTTGAGGGCCGTGAAGGAGCTTAACGAACTGTGTATTAATATCCATAATAACGGGGAGCTATCGGAATGCCCAAATTATTAATTCTCCCCAGGGAGACTGTAAGGACTCCATACCATTATAAATCAGATGAATGTGTGCCATACACTGTGCGAGGTGTGCTGAGCCCCGACGCAGACTCTGAAGTAGCTTTGTAGGGAACAGTGAGACAGGATTTAATTTTTATTTACCCTGAGTCTGGAGAACTCTGCAGGTGTTAGTTCCCAGCAGTCTCTGTGTACAGATAACGAGCTGGAAAATTGTCATCTCCCACCTTCTGCTTGGTGCTGCTTTGGAATTTTAATCTTCTCCCATGCCCTTTTCTCATCTCTCTGCACTCGTGGGGGTTCCCCAGGGAGGGTGGCAAATGCACTGCACAAAATTTGGGCAAAACTGCTGCCTTTTGGAGCAAGAAAATGGGGGTAATGGGGTGAAAGATGAGCAGGAACTGCTTGGCCAGCAGTGTTTTGACCAAATACTCTTCAGGTTGATTTATGCTGGAAACACTCATATTTCAGCTATTTTAGTTTAGAATCACAGCCTAACTAAGCTCTTAGTTAATAACTTCACTAACCAAACTTGCAGTTTTTGAAAGCTGGGAGATCCTTCGTTAAACATCTCATTCAGCTGGATTTAAGTCCCCTTCTCAGCGAGCTCATTCACACAGGAAGTTAATGAGATTTAGCTAATGTGCTTTAAATACATGGAAGGTTTGAGCTCGGCATAACTTTCCTGCTTATCCTTGTGTAGACTTGCCCTAATAATGTTGGTCAGTTATTAAAGCATCGTTCTGGATGGCAGTCAAAATACCAACTACTTAAAAATTCATTAGTGCCTACAAAGAAAGAATATGTTTGTGCTTTGATGAGCTGCTTTGAAGTGAAGAGGGAAACTTCTTAAAGTGCTCATCAACTCTTTTTAAAACCTAAATTTAATTTTTTAAAATTCAAATGTTAGGAAGTTTGGGTATTTTAGCAGCATTTTATTTGTCTCTGCTGCAGGTAAAGAGAAGCGATGCCTTTTTGTGTGGCGTTAGGTTAAGTTTGAAGTCTGCTTTTCTTCAGTCGTGGATGTGGTTCAGTGGAGGAGGGAGATATCTGGAGCATTTAAGGATGTGGTGGCATTTCAGTGCAGCTTCAGTTCATGGGAAGGAACTCGGGGTCCGAGAGGCCCCTGCTAAAGACGAATCACGAGTTTCCTGGGACCAAAGAGGCTGCTCCAAACAGCCCGAGGCAAAACTCGGTCTAAGACTGAAGCAGGAGGATGATTTTTACCATGTAGCAAGAGAACACTAAGTGTGGGTTCTGGGCACCTTTTTCACATCTGTGAGATGGCGAAAATGCCCTGGAAGGCAGAAAAAATGCCTTTGGGGCACTCCTCCGTATGTGGGCAGTGGGTGGGACCTCACAGGTGCCATATCCAGGTACGGATCTGGGATGTAACAGCGTGAAGCAATTGGACTTGTGGTTGTGGTTCTGCAGACAGGACTCTGATGGCATCGTTTAAGTACTTACTGGGCCTTTTTAACCTCGGTGATGAGATATTTGTGGAATGTTTTTAACTGGGGAGAACCGTTTTTTCCTGGGAGAACATCCAGCGTCCCTTGGACACCTCTGAGTAGCAAAGTGGGTGCTCTTTTGGTGGCTTGTAGTTTGGTCCTTAGTATTTGGAAACCCTTTGGTAATGGGCTGTTTCATTTCTAACAGTTTCTCAGAAACAAGTAACTCTAATGTTTATTTATAAAAGCTGTGAAATAGGTGTGAACAGCTGCGCAGGCTGGAGAAGGAAATGGGGAACCATGTTCTGAGGTTCTTCTGGTATTAAAAACAGCAGAAAAGTGAGAACACAGATAAATCCAGTGCCTGGAGCTGATGCACAGCAGACAAGGTCTGGATAACAACGAGAAGATGAGGTTTGGGGTTTTAATACCTTAATGGCACAAAATCAGGACAGAAGTTTTATGTGAGGGTGTAGCCAGTGCCAGTCTGGGGAAAGCTGCTATTCCATAATTAACTGGGAATTGCCTTGCTTTTGTGTGGAATTGCGTCTGGCCAGGCATAGCTGTGCTCTGTAAGCAAACTTTGTCTAATTAGGGCCTCTACAACATCCCTTAATTGTCTGCACTGCTGGAGCACTCCTGTGCCCCTGATCAGTTTGGTGCAGTGTTCTGGGCAAGGAATTCCTTTCACAACTTCTCTGATCTCTTGGCATCCATCCTGTCCCTTCTCTGTGTCTCCCCTTGGAATCCTGGCTGTCCCATGGCAGCTCTGGCCCACAGGGGTGGTTCTGTTCCTCTGTGACTTGTCCTGGAGAGCAGGATGAGCTGCTTGGCCCAAATGCACTTTTTTACCCCAAACAAAGTCAATCCGGTGCGTTTGTTACTGGCTTCCAATTCTTCACAGCTGTGACACTGCAGGAACTGAAAGTTTGATTTAGCCTCAGTCTCTGGTGTGTCCTTCCCACTGTGAGCTCCCCAGTGCTCAGTGCCTTGGGCCTGAGCGAGTGAAGTGGGGTTAGAGCTGGTTTTATCTTCTGCTCAGACTGGGTACATTTAACAAGAAAATAGCGTGCAGGGAGTCCAAGTCCCTTTCCATGCCTCTGTTGTGTGTCTGCTGCCAAAAATACAATCTCAGAGCTAGAGGATGCCTTGATTTGTGTTTAAACACATCATGTGCCTGAGTTTCAGATGTGCCAAACACTTGGAAGTGCCATGGGAGGTGGTGAAATTCCAGAGGCACCTCAAGTGTGACAACTTCTGGCTGAGCATCATTTCTGCTTGCAGGAGAAAGTTGGTCTGTTCACATGAGCCTGACAGCTAATTAAAATAATAAATTGATGATTGTAATTAAGCAGTGACCTTAATTTGATTCTAATCTCCTTAGTGTGGGCAACAGCCAGAGCTCTCTTGGCTCCTCAGCCGTCTGTAGCAGCCAGAAAGGTCCTGGCTGGCTGTGCCATGGCTCCTTCCTCGGGGAGGTGTGACATGGGGCAGTCCCACCGTGCTGCTCCCGGGAGCTTTGCCATCCATGCCCTCCAAAGGATTGCAGTTGTTTCCCAAGCCTGGCCTGTTTCATCACCAGCTGCTTTTATCACCCCACTTGTTGTGCTTCCTTCACGAATATTTCCTTTGTGCAGCAGGGAAGGGCCACCAAATTCAGTCCGGTCTTTGCTTTGCCCAGCTCTGGATTCAAGTGTTAACATTAAAGGCCCTCCCACTGGGCCTTCAGCTCTGTAGGGACAAATTGCCATCACAGCAAATCTGATTTAGGGAATATTTTTAGTGTGGTTCAGCCAAAAACTATAACCAATGCATGCAAGGGAGGTGTCTGTATTACATGGCCTAATCCTTTATGGGTTCATGGCCAGTTCTCCCTTGCATGGTAATAAGCTCTTTATGTCCATCTGTACCTTCTGTCCTGCCCAAGTTAACCCTTGGATCTACTTAAGAGAGGAGCTTTCAGAGGATTTTTACTGACTCCCAGGCAGTTTGGTACCTTGTGAAGTAGCAGCCTTTTGTGCAGCCTGTGGTGGCACAGGGGCAGATTTTCCTGTAGGAAAAGCTTTGTACTCCAGTGGATGTTTTTATTTGCGGTGGAGGTTCCAGAGCAGAGACTTGCAGGAAGAAAAAGAGCACTTAAACACAGTCTTGCATCACAGATCTCCCTATCTGTGATGGGTTTCATCTTTCTTTCCGTGAGCTTCAAAATGCATCCTAACTCCTTTAAACGAAAGAGGAGCAACCTTGGCAAGAGGGAAAATGTGGTGAGTGGTCATGGAAGCATGAGGAGGTGATGTTGTGTCAGACCAGACACTGCCACCTCTTTGTGTCCTCTCCTGATGGCTCCAGAGCTGGAGGGAGGTTTTTGCTGGAGAAAAGGCAAGCGTTGAAGGTGCAGAGTGGCCTTTCCCTGGCCAGGAGGCTTTTCCTCCTGAACTTGCACCTGGGCTATCTCCTGCCCTTTGTCAAAACCGTAATTTTATCTCCAGCACTGTAAACCCCTGGCAGCTCTTGGCCCTCTGTGTTAAGCACAGGTGTGCACTGGAGTTAATTTGGTGTGGAAAGGTGAACTTTAATCAGAGTCCTGATGGAAATTTCACTTCTGGCCTTTCCATTTAATCCGAGCCTGCAGATGACTGATTGTGCTGAGTGTACCTACATGAGTTTTATCTCTTTCTCCATGGCTTTTCAGCTGCTGAGGAGTTGGATTTGCTGTGGAGGGCTGTAAAAATGCCTGAGTCATGTGGTGCAGCTGAGTTCAGCTGGTGGGACACAGGAGCTGATAGGGAATGATACCTCCCAGATAGCTTTAGGCAGCAGAAGAGGTAATCTGCTTCACTTTGATACTCCAGATCGCAGAATCAAAGTATTCCAAAAATCCCTGGTGATCATCTGAGCCATTAAGTGCAATTTTAATTGCTGGGTAGAAGCAAGAAGAGCTGGGAAATTTCTTCTCCTGGTTTTTCTTGGACCAAGCCCTCCTGACACAAACACTCCCTCTCTTTAAGAAGAGTAGCAGTGAGGCTCTTTTTGCCTGTTACTTGGGAGGTGCCTGTTGGGGAGCCCTCATGCAGAGTTCTTTTAGCCGTGTGTCAGCTCTCAGCAGTCGAGACAAGGCAAGCTTTGCTGCTGTCCTGCAGAATTCCCAGGAACGATTCCTGGGAGTGACCTGATCCTGGAGCAGATAGCAGTCCTGCTGTTGTGCAGTGCCCAGCAAAGCAGGATTACAGAGTCTTTTCTTTTTTATCTGGAGGTGCTGGTTAATGCCAGCTAAGCAGCTTATGCTGCCAGAGCACCTTACAGCAGATCCCGTGACTGGCAGCTTTCCTGGCTCCAGGTTTTCCTGGCCCTGGCTTAGGGAGGTGTCCTGCTGCCCTTTCCCTTTCCCTTCCCAGTCCGAGAGGATAAAGCTGCCAGACTAAACCTCGCCTGTCTCCATCACTGATTTTCTTGGAGAATAAAATACGTCTACAATGACAGAAAAAGGCAGATTCTTTTATCTTTGTTCTTGTGTGCTTGGAAGAAAAAATCCCTCGTTGCTCTGCAGTGAAAGCAAACAAAAAACCCCTCCAAAGATCCCAGCCCAGACCCCCCACTCCCCCCAAACCTTTAACCAGTACCTGTCTCCTCTCCACCCTGAGCTGCACTTTGAAGAGCTCTGTGGTTATTGTAAAAACGGGAACGACTGGTTTTTTTCCAGAACAAGACAGTGAGTATTCAAACCAGTCTTCTCCTTCAGTCTTCAGGTGAGAAATAATTAATTATGCTACCTTCATATTTACTTTCATAAACAAATCTTAACCCTGATTTGCAGGCACTGCCTTCCATCCCATCTTGATTTAATTAATGCTTCGAGGGATCTCGGTGCCCAAACAGTCTTTTTTTATGTAACTTTTCAAGAGATACCTACATTGAGGTATCTCTTTCACCTCAAGGAACCAGAATTTTCCAGCAAATGAGCAATTAACAGCTATTAAGAGGTTCTAAAATATTGGTATTCGTATATTAGTACAGTCCTGAATTGCCCTCAGCAGAAGAGTCTTTCTCAAGTTCAGTTATTATTGCAATTACAGTAGACAGGAGCTGCTGGCATTTCCTGAGCAGCATCTGGAAGGAAGACTTAAGGAAAAACCCAAGTCCTGCTTCTGTTCCAATCCAAACCTGTGTTTGTGAGTGCCCATGAGCTCTGTTTCCACCTTAGGGGTCAGCTGAACCTGTCATTAACTTGCTTTTGGAGTGACACCAGTGGGAGTGGGTTCTGCTGCTTGAATGGATGCAGAAAATTCCACTTTTTGTGACTTTCAAGAGACCATTTTTCTGGTTCTGTCCTTTACTTCCACCTGTGTCTGACCCGGTTTCACCTGCAGGTGTTGGCAGCTGCATTTTCTGTTTGGGGCTCAGCAACCAGGTTGCAAAGCTTGGTTTGCTGCAGGATTTTCTGTGCTGTCCTGTGGGAAGTTGGGGTTCAAATACGTTAATTCCTGTTCTTTGATCTTGGAAATGGAAAATGTGGGGATGATAATGGACTGGCTGGGCTAATTTAAGGAGCAAATGGGGGAAAACTGTGCTGTAGTGACCCATCTGGCAAAACCAGAGACCCACTAAGGTGTGGTCTTTCCTGTCCTTGTGCCAAAAGAGAAGTGAAACTAATTAAAATACACCAGTTTGTCCTGAAGCAGTTCTTTAACATCATCAGTCAGATTGCTTGGAATGTTCTTCATACGACTGAGAATTTGGGGATTATTCTGGGTTAGGATGTTCAGCAGAAGGAGCTGGTTCTGTCTGAAATAGGCTCACTGAAAGGCAGGTGTGCCTCCCTGTCCATCCAGTCTGAGCTTCCCAGATGCTTCTTATTTCAAAGGAAGTTTGTTTCAAAGAAAGGATTCAGTAATACAGAGGATAAATCTGCAAGCAGCTCTGCAGATTAAAACTCCTTGGAGAAGCCCAAGTCTTGTTGTAGTGGATGTTCAGCTGTGCTGCACTGCTCTGGATGTGGAGTACAGGTGTGCTTTGTTCCCAAAAAGTTCTGTGGAAATGGCTGTGAGATTGGGAAAAAAGGTTTCAATATACTACTAATGGTTGAAAAACACAGGAGAAGAACAAGATAATAACCAGAGCATTCCCAATGTGAAAGAATTTCAAATACCTTGAATGATAATTACCAGGAAGGAATGATGAGAGTTGGTGAGTCATGAGCACGAGAGGGAGCCCAGGCTGTGGGGCTTGTGCTTTTTGCACATCTCTTTTAGGGAATAAAAAATACCAATTTCTCCCTTCACTCCTAGGAGCTGTTGATGCGAATGATACCCTGATGTCCCAGCTGGACTACTGAGCACTTGTGTGATTCCCAGAGCTGCTGCTGCTTGAATAAGGAGCTGTCCTGAGTTCTTGGCCTGTCATCCCAGAAGCACCTCCTGGGTGCTGCATGCAAGTCCTGGACATTCTGGAAACGATGGGGATTGGCAAGAACACCACTTCCAAATCGGTGGAGGCGGGAGGCTCAACAGAGGGCAAATATGAGGATGAATCCAAACATCCCACCTTCTTCACCCTGCCTGTGAGTAGCACATTCCAGCACTGCCCAGTCAGGCTCGGTGTGAATCAGGGATTAAAGCTCCAGTCATGTTGTACAAACCCTTCATTTCCACGAGCAGTCAGTGACAAAGCTCTGCTCCCCTGAATAGTTGTGTATAAGCACAGCCAGTCCTGCTGTGTGTGGTTATTCTGTGTTCCCAGGACGTGCAGCACCCCAGGCACAATCAGGGCACTGAACTGTCCTTCTGCAGCAGCCCCTGGGGTAGAATCATGGAATCACTGAGGTTGGAAAAGACCTTCAGGATCATCAAGTCCAACCTGTGACCGATCACCACCACGTCCACTAAACCATGAAGTGCCACATCTGCTCTGGTTTTGAACAGCTCCGGGCATGGGGACACCGCCAGAGCCCTGGGCAGCCCATGCCAGTGCTTAACCACTCTTCCAGTGAAGGCATTTCCCCCATATCCAACCTAAATCTCCCCAGCCCAGCCTGAGGCCGTTCCCTCTCCTCCTGTCCCTGTTCCCTGCGAGCAGAGCCCGACCCCCCCGGCTGCCCCCTCCTGTCAGGGACTTGTGCAGAGCCACAAGGTCCCCCCTGAGCCTCCTTTGCTGCAGGCTGAGCCCCTTTCCCAGCTCCCTCAGCCTCTCCTGGGGCTCCAGCCCCTTCCCAGCTCTGTTCCCATCTCTGGACACGCTCCAGCCCCTCAATGTCCTTCTTGCGAGGGGCCAGATCTGGACACAGCACTCGAGGGGCCTCAGCAGAGCCTCCTTGCCCACCTGGGCTCGTGTTCAGCCCCTGTTGACGGCCTGAGTCGCTCAACTGAGAGGAAGAAGCAACAGCAGGGAGACGTTTGCTGTCTTCTACTTATTCACATTTTCAGTTGAATCATTCTGTTGTACACCTCTCCTCTCGAGAACTCTTCCAGCCAGTGCTGCTGGTTCCCCCTGCCCCAAGCTGATACTGCCCAGGTTTTCAGGAGCTCTCTGTGATGGTTTTCAGGAGCTCTCTGCAATGTCTATCAAGTCTCTCTCTATCCCTAGACCTGCTGTTACAGAAATGATGGCTTGTTATGCTCCTCATGTTTTCTGACAAATTGTCAGAGGCAGATGTCAAGTACTGAGGGAGAAAACTGAGTGACACGAGGTGTGATCGCAGAGGAAATGTTTATTTTAAAAGACCTTGTGTTTCTGTTTTTGTTACATTTTTAAGGTTGTAATAAACGGTGGAGCAACATCCAGTGGTGATCAGGACACAGAGGACACGGAGCTGATGGCCATCTACACTACAGAAAATGGCATAGCAGAAAAGGTATGTGGGGGTTCCCTGCTAGGTGAGAACTCGTTCTTGCTCTTTGAGTTCATGATCTGCCCACAGCAGTCTCCCCTGGCTGTGAGAGTTCCTGTCTCAGCAGCCCTGCTGACTTGCAGATTCACATCAGCCTGGGGAGTTCTGCCCTCATGACTCCTTGTCACACACTTTGGTTGCAGCACTTTGGGCATGACTCAGGAAACTGTGGAAGCAGTTAATGCCCTTGGTTTGCTTTTTCCAGCTTTTTTTCTCCATTCCATCATTCCCCAGGCCTGCTCGGTAATAATCCCACAAGCTGAGATAGTGTGAATCTGAGCTTTTGTTTAAAACAAGGATGAAGATTATGGTAAATCTGAGCTTCTGAAATGTTCCGTCAAACTGGCTTTGTGGTATAGCCTTGTCTCTGAAAAGCCTCAACTTGACCAAAGGTTTTCAAATGTCCTGATTGAAACAAGAACAAAACCCGTGGTTCCAAGCAAGAGCAGCGTGATGCTCCTTCCTTTGAGGCCGTAGTTTCTGTTGGAGCAAGGATGGCACCGAGGGATGCAGTTAACATTTTCTAACTCAGACACCAGAAGTCACTCCTGAATTTCAGACTTAAAATACCCCCTGAGCAGCTGATTCTGCCAGAGGCCTGCCAGTGTTCAGCTCCAGAGGAGGCTGTGAGTGCCCCGCTGTGCCCGGTGCACTCCCGGCTCTCACGCTCAGCCTGCCCGGGTGTCTCACTCTCAGCCCCACAGCCATCGTCATCACTCTCATGTTTAGTGGACAGATTTTCCTTGACCTGCCAAAGTCTTTGATGGCTGAATTTTGGAGCATGCTGGGGCTGGAGTGGAGAGGCACAATCTGATAAAAGCCTTGAGCAAAAGGTGTTTGGGTGAAATTGTGCAATGAGATAAGCGATCTCTAGACATGAAAGTGCTCCTGGGTTTTACCACGGCCTGGTTTTACCAAATGTGTGCTTTTCTCCCTTCCAGCTAATCCACGTGATCAGAACTGTGGATGATGGAGAGTAATTCACCTTAAAGACACTGTGAGCTTTTGAGTAACCAGATCTCCTTGAGTTAAAGCTTTGCTGTGACTTATGGTGAATGAACAGGATGGGGAGGCCCTGGCACAGGGTGCCCAGAGCAGCTGTGGCTGCCCCTTGATCCCCGGAAGTGTCCAAGGCCAGGTGGGATGGGGCTGGAGCACCCTGGGATAGTGGAAGGTGTCCCTGCCCGTGTCCCTGCCTGTCCCTGGATGGGCTTTGAGCTCCTTCCAAACCATTCCAGAATTCTGTGTTCATTCTTGGCTATCCATTCCTCTTGAGAGATCATTCACCGAAAGAGCAAGCAAAAGCTCTTGAATAAAAAACCTTTAGCAAAGAGGCCTGAAATGTCCTTCATCCCTGGAGGATGCCCAGGGCTCGCTCTGGCTCACAGCATTTGTTACCTGAGACAGTAAACTGATAGCCCAGCTGAGCAATACCTATTGCTGCATCCCTGTGAAACAAGCAATGCCTTGTTGCTTCGTGGAATAAAGTCACAGGATGGTTTGCTTTGGAGGGGATTTTGCTTGAAGATCACCTCGTTCCAACCCCATGCCATGCAGCAGAGTGCCCAGCTGGGGGCTCTTCATGGAAGGTATTTCTCTAGAGACCTTGTTCCCCACAGCTCATCAGTTCCCTTTTGGGTTTTTCCCACTAGTGCTTCGTACCAGAGCCTTGGTCTTGACTGTGGGGTTTGTTTCTTTGGATTTTGGGATGGGTTTGTTGTGGGGTTTCTTCTCTACCCACAGCATTCTCTGTACATCTCTGTCTGTGTCAATCCCCCTGTTTATACTTACCAGGGAAAAACTGAGAAAAGCACAGCCTTTGGCCAGTTAAAATAATCCAAGGCAGGGTCAGTGTGTGATGAGTATCTGGCTGAGAAGGCACAGCCCATTCCCAGCACTTCCCTGTGGCACACCTGGCAGGCACCGAGGCAGGGTCAGCCTGACAGGCCCAGGCTCGAGGTGCCAAAGGGCCAGTGAGTGCCCGCTGGGGTGTCGGGGTGGCCAGGGCTCACCTGAGTTCTCCAACTCCTCCTTGTTCAGTCTTGACTCTTTTGTGTCTGTTCCCTGCAGCCATGATCTGCCCAGGGCTGAGAGCTGCCTCTCCCAAAGCGATGGAAGTGCCTTTTGGAAGGAATGGGAGTATCCTGGGTGGGATTTTTCCTTTAGAGCCGCTTTGCTGTGTAGCACAAACATCGCTGTGAAGTTTGAAATTGTTTCGTCAGAAGATTTATAACCTTCACTTTCTCAAGGAGGGCTTGAAATGGTTGGCAGTTGTTGATCTGTACCCAGAGAGATCTTTCTCCATGCCATGGACCAGCTCACTGCTTCCCAAGCCCTGTGCCTGCTGCTGGGCTCTGCTCTTTGCAGAGTAATTTAGAGGTGGAATCACAAGTGGAGAGCTCTGAAAGGACTCAGAAACTTGCTCCATGAGCCATGGCCCTCCTGGCAGGAACAGGCCAGCACTTCTGCTTTCTGCTGCCCAAAGAAGAGGAGGGATGGGATGGGATGGGACGGGACGGGACGGGACGGGACAGGGTAGGATGAATAGAACAGCAGGTGGAAAAGCTAAGGAATGCACTTCATGCAACCTCATCAGTCCTATGAGGAAAAATCAGCATTTGGCACCAAGTGGAGCAGTGGGAGAGCTGCTGGATATTGGTCTGGCAAAGCTCGAGGAAGTAAAAAAGAGGCCCAAAGATGGGTTTTCAAAAGGCAGGGCCGTAACAGAGTCATCAGTCTGCACAAATCACTGGCTGGGTGTTTGGAGAACCTGGGATCCCTGCTGCTCTTGGGGTGGTTCCACCAAGCCAACACTGACATGATTCCTGAGGCAAACAGTTCATTTCTGCTGCAGCTCTTCTGCTCTTGCCTCGGGAGCAGATGTTGTAACATCTGCCCCTCTGGAACTGTGTGGTGACCTCTCAGGCAGAAAGCTGAACAAACACAGGGCTTCAGGTGAATCTGTTCTCATGTGGAGCCTCTGTTCCAGGGAAAGAGGGGAGGGATGAGGCAACCAGACACTCCAAGATTTTCTTTGTGGGTGGAACTCAGCTTCCACTCCAAGAGAGACATTGAGGGGCTGGAGCGTGTCCAGGGAAGGGAACGGAGCTGGGAAGGGGCTGGAGCCCCAGGAGAGGCTGAGGGAGCTGGGAAGGGGCTCAGCCTGGAGCAAAGGGGGCTCAGGGGGGACCTCGTGGCTCTGCACAAGTCCCTGACAGGAGGGGGCAGCCGGGGGGGTCGGGCTCTGCTGCCAGGGAACAGGGACAGGAGGAGAGGGAACGGCCTCAGGCTGGGCCAGGGGAGGCTCAGGGTGGACAGCAGCAGGAATTTTTCTATGGAAAAGGTTGTCAGGGATTGGGAAGGGCTGCCCAGGGCACTGGCAGAGTCCTCCTCTCTGGAGGTGCTCATGAAATACGTGGATGTGGCACTTGGAGATGTGGATTGATGATGACCGTGGTGGTGGTGCTGTGTCGATGGTCAGACTTGATGATCTGAAAGGGCTTTTCCAACCTTGATGATTCCATGATTCAAATTCCTGATCTTTTTCATGTGGGTTTTTTTGGTTTTTTTTTTAAGAGAATTGGGTCAGGAGAGAATTTGTTCCTTTTTCAGTCAATGAAAAGCTGTCACTGGTGCTGCAGAGGGGAGGAGGGGTTAGGCAGGGACAATTTCCCTCCTGGCTCTGTGCGGGCGCTGTGTCCTGGTGAGAGGATTGCTCAGTGCTCAGAGTGCTTTAAGGAGTTCTCTGAAGTGAGTGTTTCTATATTTTGCTTTTCTACTGCAACACCCTCAACCTTCCCACAGCACTGTGCTCCCCTATGCTCCCTGAATGTGAATTATCCCAGTGGATTTGTTTTCCCAACAGGAGGCTGAGGTGGGAGGGGAGTGCCAGGGCTCAGTTTGGCTCACTGACCTTGGAGGTGACACCAAATGGAGATAACCTAAGTGTAATCCATGGATGTGTTGGGATTTTTGGAGAAGTAGAGACCATTTGAGGCAGTTACGAGTCTGGCAGGGTTCCCAGGCTCCGTGTGAGGCAACTTCACGTGGGCTTGCTGTGTCCTGGGGTGGATTACGGCAGGGAAGTTGTTGTATAAGGTAATTTTTTAGTTGCTTGATCTGAAATTACAAAATCTGATACCTCCTCCTGCTTTTATTGTTGTGCTGGGGCTTTGGAGCATTTGTGGGTTTGTTCTCAGGAATTTCCAAACCAGAGAGTTGGGGGGAAAGGTTTCCACTTGGTTGTGAAAGAGAAATGGCAGAGCTGGCTCTTGTTTTAATGGAGACTCTGCAGGGGTGTTGATGTGGGACTGTGTGTGGTCATTTGTCCATTGGCTCTCTGGAACTGGGGCACGTGGTAGGGCACAGTGTGGTCTTGCCTCAGTTCCTGGGGGAATTTAAATTCCTGGAGGAATTCCGCTTGACTGATGTAAATTGGATGGGGATTAATTTGGTTATAATAATTGGCTTTTTTCCTGACTGCATAAATGGGGGGGTGGAAGCAAAAACGATAAATCCTCTGGCTAAAAGTGGTTAACCAAGATGAAATTGGGTAAAAATAAAGCAGGGAAGCAATTACCATAATGAGGATTTTTTTTTTTTGCCAGTGATTTCAGTCTCTGATGTAAGGACAGAGCCCTTTAGAAACAGCCAGGGTTGGCTCTTCTTCTTAGTTCCAATTCTTCTCTGTTTTCTTTTTTTTATTATTTTTTTGGTTTTGGGTTTTGGTGGGGTTTTTTAGCAGTCCTGTCATGATGAATCCATTTTTGGGCACCATTTGGCTGCCCGATCAGTTCTCTCATAAATCAGCAATTATAAATGAATAAGCAGGGAATGGCTGTCAGAAGGGAACGTGTTGGGTACAAATTCAGGAGCTGGATGTAAAAGGCTTTGAAAATGTCACAAATCAACGTTGCTTGGGAGTGCTGAACCAGCCCTGGGGTATCTGGGAGTTGCCTGGCAGCTGAAATTCACTTTATTCCTGTGCAGCAATAACCTGCTGTTGTCCCTTGTTCCTCCCCCAGAGCTCCCTGGCAGAGACCCTGGACAGCAGTGGCAGTTTGGATGCCCAGAGGACTGACATGATTTACACCATTGAAGATGTTCCTCCCTGGTATCTCTGCATATTTCTGGGCTTACAGGTACATCCTAAGACACAGACAGTTTTTTCTTCTGTGACTTCTAAACCTTGCTGAGGATTTTCTGTCCAGTTCATTTGTTTGTGTGTGTGAGTTTTATCCTTCTTCACTCTGAGGTGTTTGAAGAAGGTGCTAAGAGGTTTCTTCTGAAGCTGATCACACTCTGAGATCATTGTTTGATGATGATCTGAGCTTTCAGCTCAGGCATTTGTAAGATTCACTCAAATATTTAGTTCTGTAAGCTGCCGTTAGTAAATGCGTGAGCAAAGGCTCCGTGGTGGCCTTCACAAGTGACATTGGGCACCTCTGGAGTTAAAGATGGAGAGAGACAATGGTTTAGACCTGAAATATTGAATATTGAAAGGGGCTGCTGTAGTTATTTCAGTTCTGGGAGCATCACCCTGGACCTGCCTTGCCACTTCTGTGCTCCTTGGAGTACAAGCTTGTGCTTCCTGCAGGGAGTGGAGCTGTGGTGGGCAGCTGGGCCCTGCTGCCAGCTCAGCCACTGCTTGTGGGAAGCAGAGCAGCTCCTGTTCCATCTCCTTCCCTTCTCCAGTGGAAGTAATATCTGTCCCACAGGAATGCTGAGAATTTGGTAATATCTGCAAAGGACGTTGAGATCTCCAAACAAATACATTCCAAAGCATCCTTTTAATTCCTGCCTTTTCCTCAAGGACAGGCAGTTCCGTAGGAATTCTGTTTTTACATGTGTGGAATATGGTGAAAATTCGTTTGTTCTGCTTTTAATGTGCTTGGCTTGAGGAAGGATTAACGAGTGCCCAGTTGCTGGTCCTTGGGAGCTCGTTTGCATGTGCTCCAGGTTCTTTTGTGAGCCAGTGGACCTGAGCCAATGTGAGTGAAGTTATTTCTCTGCTGCTCTGGGCTGGAGGCTGCTCCCAGCACAGTTACCTGGATACCTCCTCAGGAGAGCAGCTGCAGAGCTGTTCCAGTGCCCTGTGTATCCCACAGAAACTGGGATCACGGGCAGCAGGCGAGCGGGAGCTCGAGGCAAATACTGAAAGGAAAGCTCAGGACAGGGCAGTGAGAGCTTTGGGGGGGATTCAGAAGCAGAAGGAAAAGCCAGTGATGAATGAATTTGCTGCTCAGCCCTGGCTGCAGCACTAACCCAGCCCTGTGCCCCCAGCACTACCTGACGTGTTTCAGCGGGACCATCGCCGTGCCCTTCCTGCTGGCCGATGCCATGTGCGTGGGCTTTGACCAGTGGGCCACCAGCCAGCTCATCGGGACCATCTTCTTCTGCGTGGGCATCACCACCCTGCTGCAGACCACCTTCGGCTGCAGGTGAGATCTGGGACTGGGGCCGGGTGTTGGCCTGGGGATAGGGCGTCCTTGGGGATTTCCCAGGATCCAGGAGTGGGGGGTGTTTCCAGAGGAGAAGCACGGAACACTAACGGCAGCTCAGGTACAGGGCAGTTCGGGAAAGCTTTTGGAAAGCTGCTCCCAAAAAAAGGTGGATCAGAAATAAGACGAGGCATCCCAAGGGTAAGAAAATACAGCAAGGACAGGGGAGAAGGAGGAGGGAAACCCAGGAGACATAGGAGCTCACTCCTCTGCCTTGTATGAAGAGTTCACTCTGATGGCAAAACAACAGTGTGAAAACTGTTGAAAGACAACATTTTCTTTCCCCAATGAATTTTCTTTCAGTAAAGACTCCCTAGAGTTAGTAATCTTCCAGCCTGGTTGGCTCTTTGTGCTGTAACCATAAATCCTCATCTACCTTGTCTGGAAGTTTGTCATATTTGGGGGTTTTTTTTCCATAACTAACCGTGGCTCTTCATTACTTACTAGAGAGGGATTTGGGACTCATTCAGAAAGGAGGGGACCAAAATTATGGTGCCATAATTTTGAAATTCTCTATTCTTTGTGTATAATCCCACCCCTGCCCACCATCCTGTTGGGATTTTTCCCTTTCCAGTGGCTTCCACTTGCACTGTACTTGCATGTTGATATCCCTGAAGGCCACATTGTGTTTGGGTCTTAAAATAACTTGTGTTCAGGAGAAAATTTCCACGCTTGGATGTTTTATAACTATTTCCCATGTGATGGTGGGTTTATGTAAGGCTGGGAATGGGATACAGCAGCACAGGCCTCTCAATGAGATTTGCAAGTATTCATTGGCAAGTCTGTCAACTGCAAAGTATTTCAGCAAATAAAGGTTTCAAAAGGTCAAATTCCATGGTTTAAGGGTCCTTAAAGATGGATTTAGCTCAATTACAAGGCGGAGTTGTGGTCAGTTTGGTACCCAGACCAGTTTTAGGAATTCCAGCTATTCATTAGGTTATGTAGCCAGCCCAGAGCTTTGGCAGGGGTTCAGGGTAATTAGTTGAGACTGTGACTATCAAATTCAGCTTTAATCTACCCCGGGATGGCAGCGCTGTTGCTGTGCCCATCACTGCACTGGCTCAGCTCCCACATCTGTGGGACATGTGAACATAATGAGACATTTCCAGATGACTTTGACTGCATAAAAACTCTTGTCTTCACGAGGGCTGGTGCCAAAACGGAGCCACTTGATGATTTAGACATGAAATTTAAATGATATCCCACTCATGAGCTTTAGTACTTTAAGCTTTTGGTGCTTTAGCTGGCTAGCAATGAGTGCCTGGCTTAAAATCCGTAAGTCACATTCCAAACTGCAGCTGTCTCTTGAGAAAGAGGCAGATCTTGGTTGACTGATTTTGAGCAATTAGTTTAAAATTTTTAAAAAAACTAAATGACCTTTTTTTTTTTTTTTGCCCTGCTCAGGGAACAAAGCCCCCCTCACTATTTTGAGCCTTTCAGGAGCTCCCTCACCTGTGTTGTGTAAAGGCTGGGCAGGACGTGCTGAGATGTGATTTTCCATCAGTGTGCTGGTGTTCAGTGTGATACAGAACAACCCAAGCTCGTAGCCGTGACCTCAGCACTGGAGAATGTGTTTGCAGTGTGTGTTTACAAAACCTCTGAGGGGGATGCAGGGCTGTGTAGGTGGGATGGAGCAGTAACAGCTTGTTCCAGGTATTGCAGATCTGCCATGGGCACCAGCCTGCTCCGTTTGCTTAATGAACCTGGCAAAATGAGGTGAATCATTCCCTGAGCCACCAGCCGTGACTTCCCAGAGATACAGCTGGGATTTGTGCTGGAAGGAGCTCCCAGTGGGAATTATGTCCAGTCAGCCATGCTTGGATGGCTCATGGAGTTTATGAAGTTTGAGTTTCTAATGCAGTTTTCAGCATTTGATGGGTTTAAAATTGCCCATGGCCCAAACTGCTCCAGCTTCTGCCTGTGAACCTCACAACTGCTGTTACTGACATGCCTCTGGTTTGATCTCTGCTGTGCTCAGGGTGTGCACCCTTTTTCCCCCCACACTTCTCCTCCTTTGAGCATT
Source organism: Coloeus monedula (assembly GCF_965178545.1). Taxonomy (NCBI): domain Eukaryota; kingdom Metazoa; phylum Chordata; class Aves; order Passeriformes; family Corvidae; genus Coloeus; species Coloeus monedula. Next base: position 4,229,860 of record NC_138808.1, on the reverse strand, counting down.
TTCTGATGTTTACCTGAATCTCAGCAGTTCTTTCTCCTGCCCTGGTGTTTGCCCTGCCATCGAGGCGCTGTGAAACAGCCCGTGAGCAATTCCCTGGGTCACACCTTGGGATCTCCTGTTAAAGGGAATCTCGTGGCAATCCACAAGTGTCACTATTTATAGAAGAGTTCAAAGTGCACCCTGTCTGTAGTCAGGTACCATCAGGATATTCGTTACACAGGGTACAGAGAGTTCAATAAATTCGTAGCTGGTGCAGGTAGATGCTCTTTAGATCTTAAATCTTTTGGGAAGTATAAACATCAATGCTAAGAATGCCATCTTGAAATTCTTGTAGTGTTTGTATTTATTGGTGGTAACCACTTGGAACATCTAATCTGCTCTGATCAACCCAGCAGTTACTGACACATGCACTTAAAAATGAGTGTACAGGTGAGTGCACTCGGAGTCATGCACAGGGAAGGGATGGAGCCTGCAGGCTGCACCTTCAGAGAGCTTGGGATGTGCTGGGATGGCAAAAGCTGCACGTTCAGCAGTCTGGTTCTCCCACCACAGTGTCCTTCTGTACCCCTGTGCTGCTGAGTCACAGCCTGGCGTCAGTGCCTGGCTCCTGGAATTACCTGGTTAATAACTCAGGCAGGTGCTGTCAGCTCTTTGGCTTGTGAAGTCTTAGTGTTTCTCTGAGTGGGTTTTTTGGTGAGAAATCCTCCTCTTTCACAGTTTTACAACTCAGTAAAGGGTGGTTTGAGTGCCCACCCAGCTGCAGTGAGCCCACAGAATGTCACCATCTCTCCTTTCCCTTTCCACCAGGTTACCCCTGTTCCAAGCCAGTGCTTTTGCGTTCTTAGCACCTGCCAGAGCAATTCTCTCTCTGGAGAAGTGGAAGTGTAATAACACAGGTAATTGTTGTTTATCCTTGTTCAGGTTTAAGTGACAAACAGCCCAGGTCACGTGGAGTGCAACTGCCAGAGCTTCTGATATGGAAACTGGGAGTAATGAGCAGGGAATATGGAAAGCCTCTCTTTTTACAGTGCTAAAATACAGTGCCACAGAAGGAAGACTCCTAAAAATGTCCTTGTGGAGTTCTGTTTCTGGGGATTTTTTTTTAATATAAAAAATGTTGACAAAAGAAATCTAAACATAGCACAAAGTACTTCTGTTCCATTTACATTCCGTAAATGTTCCTTCCCAATATTTGGAAATAGCGAGCCCAGCTGAATCCTTTTGAAGTTGTGAGTAGGAGGGAGTTTGGGCAATGTACGGCATCACCTCCAGACCAGGATTTTCCCCTATTTAAGTCATACCTGACAGGTTTTGACAAGATTAGGGTGTTCTTTTGCACTCTTTCTCTGCTGATGTCGTCATCCTGGAAGGTTTGAACTCCAGAGGGAAAATGTGCTGGTTGGGATTGGGAGCATTTGCTATAAATTGGGTTGGAAAGTGGAAATGACTCTGGCAGTTTTCTCTTCAGTGGGGGGTGGTTATTGAGTACCAAGGCTGTGGGCAGTGGGAAGCAGCAGCACAGGGACTCAGGCTGCTCACTCCTGACTGAAGTTCTTCCCAGGGCTCCTTTGGATTCTCTAATAATTTAATTCCTGTTATTTGTATGTTTATACATCTCTGTTGGCTCACCTTCAAGATGTGATTAATACACATCTTGTTGAAAGAAAATGCTGTCTGATCACCTTGGGTGGCAGAGCAATTTCCTCCACTACTCCAGATTTTCAAAAAGAGCTTTGCTGCATCTTCCTCCTGAGCCCTTTCACCTTCCAGAGATGCCAGCTGGGGTTGTTACCTCGGGTCAGCTCATTCTGTGAGTGACCTAGATTGGGGAACAGCGAGCACTGTAGTATGTGATTCCTGTGTGCAGCTGAGTGCTTCTCCATTCATCCATTTGTGGGAGTGGGAAGAGAATCCCTGGCTGACCTTCATGTCTGGAAGTCAGGGCGTTTTTCCACTGTGGTGCAGAGGGTGAAGTGAGGGGTTGGCTCCTGGGGGGTGTGGGCCTGCTGTGGCTTCGTTTGTAGCAGAACTTGGAAACTGGGGCTCGTTCGTCAGGCGCAGCGCAAGGAGGGGTGTGTTTTGTGTGGAAGGGGGGCAGAGTGGCTGGGGAATAAATGCCTCTGTTTTTTCTCCTCTTTGCAAGATATAACAGTTACAAACGGAACAGCAGAGCTGCTTCACACGGAGCACATCTGGTACCCCCGGATACGAGAGGTAATGTGGGAGTTGCCTTTAGCTGTCGCTCTCTCCAATTCCAGTTAAGTTTCTCACTTAATCATCTGTGTGTTCTTGTCTTTAAGTTGGTAATTTCTTCCTTCACTGCGATCTCCATTTTAATATATCCCTTTACTCATTTCATGGAAGTCTTCATCTTTTCCACCTGTTCATTGCTGGACAGCAAATACAAGGAGTTAGTTACTACATTCCAAAAGACGTGCAGTGAAATGCTCAAGTGAGATGAAAACTCTTCTTGTAAACTTTGATTTGTGCTCACTGGCAGCAGTTCAGCTGCTGCCAGACCTCTTGCCTGCTGTCCCTGTGCAGCGGGGCTGGCCCCAGGAAGGTGAATCCGCAGTTAGGAAATCTGGTTCGTCCTCAAGTGTCTTTAAGTTGGAGACTCTTGTGATAAGACATTGATTCTCCCAAGAGACTTGTGAGATACCTGGAACTCCTTCTCCACTCGCAGCACTGCAGTGTGAAGTCGTGGTGCCCTGCAGGGCAGGCTGAGGGCTGTGCCACGCTAGGGTGGCAGGTAGTGTAGTCCAAATGAAGGCGTGTGTCATGGAATTTATCTCCCATCCCGTTGCTTTGGGCTGCCAACTTTTTCTTAATTAAAAACAACCCCTCTCTCTTCCCCATGTTCAAACCATAGCTACATCCTGCCAAGAGCCCTGCAGCCAAGAGGGCTGACAGTCTCCTGAGACCACAACGCTGCTCTAATCCAGCTTCTAAGGAGCACTTGTGACCAATGCAGCACACACTCTGCCCCTAGGAGCTAGGAGCATCACCTCGTGGCGCACCAACCCTTGCCGTTCGATCTGAGAGCTTAAAGGTTAGCCTGGACCCCAGGTCTCCTGTCTGACAGTGTGATGTGCTTTCCACACAGCTTCCAGACTGGCCCACTGGTCTGTTGTGTAATAGTTTTGTGGAGAAAACCATAAGTGTTATGCTTAAAGCAATAAGTCACTTAAACATAATGAGCTGTTTTATGACGAAAAATTTGCTGAGTTCTTCTGTGTCACTGAATTCTTTTAACTGCAGTTTGTAATCCAGAGCAGAAAAACAAACGGTTTGGCTTTGCCTGTCAGATGGGACTGAGCTGCCTCTCTGCCCTGTTGTGTGTTCAGATCCAAGGTGCCATTATCATGTCCTCGCTGATCGAGGTGGTCATCGGCCTGCTGGGGCTGCCCGGGGCTCTGCTGCGCTACATCGGCCCCCTGACCATCACTCCCACCGTGGCCCTCATCGGCCTCTCCGGATTCCAGGCTGCTGGGGAGCGAGCTGGGAAGCACTGGGGCATCGCCATGCTGTGAGTACTGCTGGAGTTCCTGCTGGGGAGTCACAATTTTGGGGTGCCAGGGAAAAGCCGGAGGCAGCTCGGCTGCCTCAGTGCTCCCAACATGGAGGAACACCACGAGCAGGAATGTGGATAAGTCTGGATAAGATCAGCTGGCAGTGTGGCAATAAAGACAGCAGCAGCTCAGGAGAGTTCCCTGAAAAAGCTCTTCCCTGGGAAGAAATCCTTCCCTGTGAGGGTGGGCAGGGCCTGGCACAGGGTGCCCAGAGAAGCTGATGCTGCCCCTGCATCCCTGGGAGGGCCCAAGGCCAGGTTGGATGGGGCTTGGAGCAGCCTGGGACAGTGGAAGGTGTCCCTGCCCATGGCTCATCCGTGGCACTGGATGGGCTTTAAGGTTCCCAGCCATTCCGTGGTAATGTGAACTCCAGGAGGGAGCAAAGGACAGCGGCCAGAAATGAGGTGTGTGGAGAGCAGAATTTCGTAAAGCAGGAGCTGATCTGGGAGCCATTGGCTGGGTGGGATTCAGTGCTGTGGAAAAGATGATTTAACAAAACACCAGAGGAATGAAACACAGTGAATGATTTGTATTTCTAGGCTGTGATTGCCTGGTTCCTCTTCCACAGCAGCAGGTAAATACCATTGGTGGTACTGGTCCCTGTCATTGGTACTGGTTTGCTTACCTGTGCCCAGAAATGTGTGTGCTGACAGAGGGCACAAGCATTGCCATAAACACCATCAGTGGCTGAGCCATAAGCAGAGAGATTCCTGCTGGGTGGACAGAAAGGCTTTTAGAGGGGATTTCAGGGCCTGGTGTGTGTGTGCTGTGAGCTGTAGGGGCCAGGGAAATGACAGAATGAGCTGAGTGGTGTGAAAAGGAGTAAGTGAGGGAAATGAAGAGAAGACAAAAGCTCCCCGTGAGATGCTGTGGGTGAGCAGCCAAATAAGGCTGGAAACCCCATTTTAGGGAGAAGGCAAGAGGCTGAAGCAGCTGCTGTGTTCCACGTGCAGCACCCGACCGTGCTGGCTCTGCAGGAGGAATGCCTTGATGAGATCAGGTTGTGATCTCACTAATCTGTTTGCACAGGACTTTGAACATGTAAAGTATTCTGTAAGTGCAGATTATGATTAAAAGGGCTCTTTAGTTCTCTTTTATCTTGGATGTTGGCATCATGAATATTTTTACGATTCTGTTCTATTAAGCAGCTGATCCAAAGGAACGTTTTATTTGCCTGTGAAACAAATTCTGTGCAAGTTGGGACTAACGTTGAATGAATCAAAGAGATATTTGAATTGGACATGGAATTGTGTAATTAAAGTTAATGTTTTGCAGATGGAAAAAAAAAAATCAATTCAGGAGCGGGATTTAAATGCTACCCAGTCAATAAAGTATTTCTGGCTTCTGCCATGCAAAAATGTTGCACTGGATTGTTGAGAACAACTCCACAGCCGCGGGGAGCCACTCAAAAGTGACTCCAGCTCTGTGAGATGTGGCTCCTGGAACTGTCTTGGCTGTTGTGATGAGATGAAGGCCCTGGATTTCTCGCTGGCCCTGCAGAATCACCGGTGGCAGAGCTGGGGGCCTCGGGGAGCTGCAGATGCTTGTCCGTGTTGGACAGGATTCCCAGTTTCCCAAACAGCTTTCTGATGTGACTCGTTCCATGGGTGCTTTAATCCATAAGTCACTTGGCTTTGTGATTTGTGAAAAGGGGAGTTATTCCTGAGTTGGGCTTTGCCCATTTATCCCCTGAACAAATTTTCCTGGAGCATTCAAAGATGTGGTGCTGTTTCACAGCCCCTCTGCCCTGTAGCCAATAAAATGTTCATTGCAATCATAGAATATTATATTTTTTTACAACTCTGTACTAAATAAATCAAAATCCAAAGCGCCCTGTCCTCAGGACTGGTGTGTGAGGGAGCAGAGCCCATCTTTCCATCATGGATTTTGGGAGAGGTGCTGGGTTTCCTGCAAGGAAAAGGAGCCTTTTGCTTTTCTCTTGGAGTGCTGAGGGCTGTCAGTGCCCCTCCTTGTTCCAAGCTCTGTTCCTGGAGGCTGATGGAGAAGAAAACTGGTTTGTGTCTGACACTGATCTGGGGCAGAAGAGGGAGAGAGGCTGAAAATCCTCTTTTTATTTTTTGGGTCTGCTGATAAAAACATAATCTCAAATTTCAGCAAAGCTGTGCTTCTTCAGACAGCTCCAGTCTTTGGGAGGCCCTTTCAGAGCAGAGCTGGGTTGGCTCGTTCAGAATTGAGCAACGTGCCCTGGCTTCTTACTTTTCAGTGCCAGTGGGGGTTTATTTTAGCTGTAAAAATGAGTTTTTAATGTATAGAGGAGCTTGGCAGCTTCGGTGGGGGGGGGGGGAATCATAATTAAAACATTTAATACTGGTGAGCTGCACTTGCAGCAAATCTTGGGGGTTTGGCTCCATTCTGCTTCATTTGCAGCTATTTAGTGAAAGATTCATCTAAAAAATGGATCTTGAAGAAAGGAAAAATTTCCCTGACAACAATTTTTCAAGTGCCTTGGAGTTTTACACAAATTTTGAGATGTAAAATTTACTGTGTACAGGCCTCCAGTTTTCCTGTTTCCTCCCACTTGCTGGCAGCAAGTTTTGTGCTTTACAGAGCCATGCTGGATCACAGGTAGAGTTTGGGAGGAAAGAAGAGGCAGCACAGGGCAGCTCCTTCCTTACTGAAAATCTCCCTTCAGTCTGGTCCTGGTCCTGATTCATTTATCTGCTTGCAGCTGCTTCGTTTTGCAGCACTTTGTAATTCAAATTCTGGTTTGGCATTAGAGGAATAATAATTTTAATAATTTTGCTGCCTTGTCTTCTGCTAAATTGAAAATCCGCATTTATGTTCTGCATCTGAAGGGTCTGAAGAGTTTTGTGCTGAGAAGAATTTATAATACATTGGTGCTAATGACATATCTCTCTTGTCCCACCCTTCTCCCCCCTTTTTTTCTCAGGACTATTTTCCTAGTATTGTTGTTTTCTCAGTATGCCAGAAATGTCAAATTTCCCTTGCCCATTTACAAATCCAAGAAAGGATGGACGGCATACAGGCTGCAGCTTTTCAAGATGTTCCCTGTAAGTTGTTGAACTTGTTCTTCATTTGGCAAAAAAAAAAAGAAAATTACTTCTGTTTCAGGAGGTTTTTTTCCTTGGTTTTGATTTTTCTTAATAATAAAACAGCTCACAAAGGAGAGCTAAAAGCTTAAATGGATTTATTGGAAACTTAACGGCTCGTTGGCCACAGGAAATGCTCTGATTTTGTGGCCACTCTGGTGTCTGCCTCTGCTGAGGAACTGTTGGAGTGATGGAGAAGCCAGGAGGGGAGGGCAGGGCAGAGAAGAAGGGAGGTTTGTGCTCAGGGAAAGTCTAAACCAAGCCCTCCAAGCAGGGCTGCTGAGATCCTTAGCGTCTCCTCTTACCAAAGCAATCCCCCTGGTGCAAGGCTGCTCTTTATTCCTCTGGTAAAACTGAGACTAATTCCCTGGTTTGTTCAGGTGCCCGTTTGGAGACTTGCCCATTTGTTAAGGACAGGAGAGACTTGCTCTGATTCCAAGGCTTTTGAAGAGCACCTTCCTTGGGGCGGCGGGGGGGGGAGCACCGCTGGGTCTGTCGCAGGACGCGCTGCTCCTTCAGACTCGCGGGTGTGCAGCGGGTCCCGAACGGGAGCTGAGTGTTACCTTATCAGCTTTCCTGCTCCTCTCTCCCAGATCATTCTGGCTATCCTGGTGTCGTGGCTGCTGTGCTTCATCTTCACGGTGACAGACGTGTTTCCCCCGGACAGCTCCAAGTACGGCTTCTACGCGCGCACGGACGCGCGCCGGGGCGTGCTGCTGGTGGCCCCCTGGTTCAAGGTCCCTTACCCCTGTAAGTGTGGCTGCTCCCCAGCAATGCTTTGTGGCATTCCTGTTGTGCAGAAGGTCTGTGGTACATCCCATAACACTTGGGGATGATCCATGCCTGGAAGTGTCCCAGGCCAGGCTGGATGGGGTTGGAGCAGCCTGGGACAGTGGAAGGGGCCCCTGCCCATGGCAGGGGTGAGACTCTGGAAGGTCCTTTCCAGCCCAAACCACTCCACAATTCTAACGCACACCTATCAGTACTTTCTGGCTGGGGCTGATGCTTTTTCCTTGTTTCCCTCTTCAGTTGATACCTTAAGGTCTCACCTGAGGAAGGCTGAGTTTCTCAAACTGCAATTTGTAGAGAGCTCTTGCAGGGCTTATCTGGGCAACTCTTCTGATAACGAGTGACTGTGCCTGTAAGGTGGAATTGCAGGGACTGCCTGATTTATCTGTCCTTGGCAATGCTGTTAGTGTTATACAATGTCAAGGACGGGTTATTACAGCTCTGCTGAAGTCATTGACTCTCGTCGTCTAAAGAATCACTGTTGTGGGGAGTTTCTCCCAGCTTACTGCACTTCCCTGCCCCAAACACACCCATTCCTGAATGAGCACAACTGTTAATGACACAAAAATGCCCTGACTTGCCAAGGCAGTGCTGGCACGAGGCCGATGGGCAAGTCAGAGGATGCCAGGTCCTGCTTATCAGAGGGCAATGAAATTATTTACAGGTGAGCACCAAACACTTTACACAATGTTTTGGATGCTTTGGATGTATTTTTATGTTGTCCGCCTCTGTAAAGCTGCTAAAGGCTGTGTTTATGGCATGAGGTTGCACAGCTGGTTCACCCTTCAGAAATTAACAGGGTAATAAGAGAATAATATTCTTTTAGAATAGAATTATAGAAATTACCAGCTGTACCACTACACTGTGATGAGGCAGCTTCGTTGTGGTTTTCCACATGCTTTGGTTCTTAAAAGAAACCACTGCTAAAGCAGAAGATGAAGAATAGAAGCTTTTGGGAAAGAAGAGGAGGAAAACTCCACCCTGATTAGCCTTTCGTATTTGTGAGGTTCATTCACTCTTGTGTGACTGAAGATCCCTTTGTTGCAAGAGGCTCATCTATTTCAAAGAGATAAAAGCATCGAGGCAATTGCTGTGGAAAACCTGCCAGGCTTTTCTGCAGGCTTAAATTAATCTTATTTTCTCTACTACAAAAGTTTGGAACTGGGAGGTGTTTGTGCAGTGAGCAGAGCTGCTTGTTGCCCATCCTCTTTGGTAGACTAAACTTGTGACCAAAGACGGAGCTTTTGGAGCAGTAATAATTACGTGGCATTTGCCTCACTGACCAGAATTGTTTTCTCACAAGCTGTAGCTCAAATTCCTGATTTCTGAACAGGAGAAGTTTTTTTAGTGGTGTTTTATGGTTCTCTGGGATTTTTCCAAGTGTGATCAAAGCAGTTGGTTTGGCAGTTTCTCCTTTGCTGCTTTCATCTCCTTGAACTTGCCAGACCGTGTTAGAGTGAAGAGAGTTTGTTGTTTCCATTAAGGAGAAATAAACAGTGCCCAGGACAGTGCTGGGCAGTGGGGAGCCCCCCCTCAATCCCAGGGTCGCTTCTGGGACCTCACAAGAGAGACCTTGAGGGGCTGGAGCGTGACCAGGGCAGGGAACGGAGCTGGGAAGGGGCTGGAGCCCCAGGAGCGGCTGAGGGAGCTGGGAAAGGAGCTCAGCCTGGAGCAAAGGGGGATCAGGGTGGGTATGGGGGAATGTTTCTTCCCCAGAAGGGCTGCCCAGGGCAGTGCTGGAGTCACCATCCCTGGGGGGATTCAGCAGCCCTGCGGATGTGGCACTTGGGGACAAGGTCAGGGGTGGCTTTGGCAGTGCAGGGGGATCAGTTGGATTCAATGATCATAGAGGTCCTTCCCAACCCAGACCATTCCACGTTTCCCTCAGACTGATGTTTGTTTTGATGCCCAGACTGTTCCTTGGGGCAGGAGAGATTTCAGTTTTCTTCTCTTCACAGTTCAGTGGGGGCTGCCAACCATTTCTGCCGCGGGGGTGATCGGGATGCTGAGCGCCGTCGTCGCCAGCATCATCGAGTCCATCGGAGATTACTACGCCTGTGCCAGGCTGTCCTGTGCTCCTCCTCCACCCATCCATGCAATAAACAGGTTTGTCCAAAGAAGAAATGCTTTCTGTGTCTCAGGCTACTTGGGTTTTTACTTTTTTCGCCTTGGGATAAGACAGGAATGTGCTCTGAGATGAAATGTTACAGTTTGGTCAAACACAAGGGCCAAGGATCTGAAATTCAGGATGAAGCTGTCATCTCGAATTATTTTGTTGCAAATGGAATCCCAGTCCTACTCCTGCTGGAGTCTGGGGGAGTTAATAGCACAAATTCCATAGGGATAGAACTCTAAACTGGTTCTGGGACTGGGGTTGTCAAATTCACCTGGAATGCAGTTTAGAAACAAAGGGCAGCTCTGAATTTTTTCATTTATTTGAATTCTTTATATTATATGATTTTCTCAGTTTAAGAAAGTGGGTATCTAAGACTCAGGAAACAGAGCTCCAATGTGTTTTCCAGGTGTGTTGGAGCTTGAAACATGAACTATAACAATTCCATAATGGAATAGATGCCCCAGCAGGCCCCCCTGTGGCATTCAGCCTTGAAACACCCTCCGAGTGAATCTGTGCTTCTACAAATTTGTTTTCTGCTTGGGATTTACAGGGGGATTTTCATCGAGGGTCTCTCCTGTGTTCTGGACGGGGTGTTTGGGACAGGGAATGGATCCACCTCCTCCAGCCCCAACATTGGTGTCCTGGGCATCACAAAGGTAAAGGGCTTTGCCCTCAGGGACTCGAGTGTTTCCTCTCCTCGGGTGTGTTCCTTATGGTCATGATCCTGTTCCAGGAGACCATTCTGCTCCATTCCTCATGCAGACAAACTCCCAGATCGTTCTGAATGTACCTGGCTGGCTGTACCAGCTCTTGTCCAAGGGAAATGCATTATTCTACATCAGGAGCTCAAAACTCCTTTTATTTAAAGGCATAGAATCCCCATAATGCAGATGCTGCTGCATAAACTATCTCTTGGAAAACTCAGGCAGCATTCCAGAGCTCTGGGGTGGTTTGAGTTGAGGCATGAACACTGTAAACTGTATAGAAATTGGTGCTTTTTGGATGTCTTGGCTCTCAAAAGCATCAGAAGGAAGTGACTTTTTAATGCCTCACTTCCACAGTAAAATGCAAGTTGAGGTGTTTGGGCTTTATCTGCATCTGTACCGGGGCACTGCACTGACACAGGGGCTGCAGTCGAGGTCATTTCACAGTTAAATGTATCCTAAATGTTTGTTTTTAAGGCTTAGGGGTTTACGTATTTCTTGTGATGTTGCTCAACGAAATACACGAGCTCTTGAGGAATTCCTTTGCTCACAAAGACTCGATCTGTGCCTGGAGCCGGGAGGCCTTGGGCTGCAGAGCTCTGCTTGATAGTGTTAATTTAACCTTGGTAAGAAATATCAGCAGCATTGGTAAAGTAGTTCATGTTGTAAACAGGTCCATCTTGTTGGGTTAATGTGGAAACCATCAATACTTCAGTGCAAGGATAGAAAATGTCTGTCCTCCACTTGCAGTAACTCATCCCCCTGGCCTCATCCCATATAAATGATACATTTGTCTTCAGCTGTTCCTTCTGCTGCACAAAGGCTGATTCTCTTGGGTTTGGGGTGCAACACAACACTAACAGCACCACCTGCTGTCTGTCCCAGTTGCCATTCAGCTGCTGATGGAAATTCCCTCCGAGAAGTTTTGGTCAGAAAAATCCTTAAAGAAAGGTTTATTCTGTTCTGCCTCCTTTCTGTTGTTACTTGATGGGGGCTGAGATGAATTAACAGACCTTTTTTTATGAGCAGCCCACAGAAATGAGTGTGCATTTCATCCTGGAGCAGTGGAACTTGGATGCTGAAGTGGCAGCTGTGGCAGGGAGTGGAGCTGCCCAGTTGGGCTGTTCAGGGCACGTGCTGCCACGGTGAATGTGCCTTGCCCGGAGTGGCACAGCTGGATGGCTCTGCAACACTGCTTGCTCTTGTTCCCCTGCCTGCACATCCATTCCCAAAAACCCAACAGTTTTTCAACTTCAAATAGAATTTTGGCATTGAGATACTCTGCTGTTCATTTGGGAGGGGAAATCTTAAGTGCTGCACCATCCTGCTGATCCCAGGGCATTTCCCTCCCTTGAAGTTGGGATATAATTACACTTAGAATTTAAATTCAGCTGGATGGAGGTGCTGCAGTGTCTTTGAGCTGGTGTGAGTTTTATTCGATGAGAGGAGCATCAATTACCTCTGATTAGCTGGGGCTAAAGCAGCTCGTGCCAGGGTGGTGATGCTGAAATGGAGGTACCAGGTACCATTCCATGCACTCCAAAACAATCACTTCAAGTGTTGTGTGCTGGGAATAAATACAGAGCCTGAGCTAAATGCTGCCCAGGATGTTTTCAGCAGCTTTCCAGAGGAGCTTAATTTGTTGGCCTTGTAGTGATGGAGCATTTGCATAAATGAATGTCACTATCATGCAGGTTTTCAAAGAATCTGCCTGTTTCTGGCAGGGAGGTAATTGTAGGACAAGGTATCAGCGGCCCTAAGGAAATGAATATCTTTATAAAGAGTAGAGAAAGGTGCCAGCTAAATTCTGTTGTAGTTCCAGTTAATGGTGCAGCTTCTGTTTGCAGGGGAAGGATCTCACCTGGCGGCTCAGCAGTGAGGAATGTGGGGGAAGGAAGGACTTTTCCCCTCCCCAGGCCTGTTGGATCTGTTGTTTCTCATTTTGCTCCTTTAGCTCAGTCACACATGATCAACAAATGAATATTTCCTTTTTGAACCCCGGTGCTCTGTACCAGGGGACCTGCAAAGGGCTTTTCTAGAAACCATCCTAATGTAAAAGTGGCGGGTTTTTGTCCCTGGGCCACGTCTTATGGCAGTAAAACTGTTAAAATACCAACTGTTGAGGTTTATCCACTACCACTGCAGCACAGAGACCCCCTGACTGCTTGAATTTTGAATGCTTAAAATAAAACTGGGAAGGAAGTGCAGGCCCTTGGTTTCAGTATTAGCACAGCCCTGATTTGCATGAGGCTGTGCATTCAGCCCTTGTCTCTGAGGATGTCACAAAACCAGCTGCTAATCTCAGTTTAGAAATCTGCACCTCCTTCACATGAACTGGTGACTGTTCCATCTATCCCTGCATCCAGGGGCAGCAACACATGGAATTTATTTTCCCACTTGCCATCTCTCCTCGGTGTGGTTTGTCTTTGTTTTGCTTTCTCTCTTGCAGCTGGGTTGCACCACACTTCATGGTGATTGTGGCTGCAGCAGTTCCAGATGGTTTTAGGGCTGGCTTGGTGCTCTCAGCCCCAAGGCAGGGAAGCTGTGCTTGGGTGCAGAGCAGCTGTGCCTCAGCTGAGCCTTTCAGCACCAAAATAAAGCACGCGCGGAGCTGGAAACGAGCTCAGATTCAAACTGAACAGTGAAAGCAAACGCCAGCTGTGAGGCTGGGCTGAGTGCAGACCTTACCCAGTGCCCTGTCCTGTTTCCCTGCAGGTTGGGAGCCGCAGGGTGATCCAGTACGGGGCAGCCTTCATGCTGCTGCTGGGCATGGTGGGCAAGTTCAGCGCTCTCTTCGCGTCGCTGCCCGACCCCGTGCTCGGGGCTCTCTTCTGCACCCTCTTCGGTAAGGGCATTGCTGCTCCTCTTTGCTGTTCTGAGGATTTTGCTGTCTTTTTTTATTGAAGAAAAGGACTTTATCTTCAAGCTGCTCTTTGGGTTTGTTTTGTATTCAGGGATGATCACGGCCGTGGGTCTGTCAAACCTCCAGTTCATTGATCTGAATTCTTCTCGTAATCTCTTTGTACTTGGATTTTCCATTTTCTTCGGGCTCGTCCTCCCAAGCTATCTCAGACAGAACCCCCTGGTCACAGGTACGTGTTCCTGCTCCTTCTCATCAGCATTTTTGCCTTGTGCTCACACACAGAGTCCATCCAGGTACAAAGTGCCTGAGAAAACCCAGATTAGGGAGCCAGTAAAGGCTGTAGGTCTAGACAAGCTCTGTGTGTGCTCAGAGCAGAATTCATTGGGAGGTTGAGACCTGCAGGGAATGTTCCAGTTGGATGCAGCTGAAGCTTTTCTGCTTTCTCTGGGTGCATTGCAGAGCAGTGGAAGGAGGCAATTACCAGCTGGGCTGAAAAAAAACCTGAAAGGGTGAATGTGAGTTGGAAATTACGTTAAAAGATTGAGGGGAAGCACCAAGGCAGGGTTTGGAAGGTGGGGATTTGTTTGGGGGTTGAAACTTTCTGTCGCTCAGACGTGTTCTGAGCGTGAACTTTAGTGAATTCCTTTAACTGTTAATCAAGTCATAGCTTTGAGGAGTTCACTGGGAAGGATTTCTGTTTTAATATTACCCTCAGCAGTGGTTGTGACAGTGTATGTCACCAAAGATGGACTCAAAGGAAATATTTCACTGCTTTGGGTTTGTTTGGGGTTTTTTAAACAAAATATTACCTGACTTTTCTTTCCACTGTGCCTTCAGACCAGGATTTAAGGGCATATCTGTCCTGCTGTAAGTGGTTAGAAAAGCAGATCCTTCAAGCTTTATGTGGTTGATGCAGTGTTCTTCCATAAGAATTCTTGCCCCTCCAAAAAGTAAAGATTTATGAAAAGAATTTTTTCAGTCCCCACAATTTTACAATCGGAATGTTTCTCTTTTCCATTTTATGGTTTTCTGCTTAGTTCAGATCAGTTGTGTCTGCAGTAGGAACTAAAACGGTGTTTTGTGGCATTTCTGTGAGCAGCTGAGAGTTCTTGAAGTTGCATTTTGAGGAGCAGTGTCCCATGGTGGTGCACTGGGGGAAGGTTCTTGTGCACCAATCCCCACGTGGTTCAAGCAAATCCCTCACTGACCTCAGGAACAAGTGTTCCTGGTTGGCCTGGGTGTGAATCAGCAGGATGTGGATGATGATAAACCCCCAGATGAGCTCTTTTTTCCCTGTTGCTGCAGGAATAGCAGGCATTGATCAGGTGCTGAACGTCCTGCTCACCACAGCCATGTTCGTCGGGGGCTGTGTCGCCTTTATCCTGGATAACACCATCCCAGGTGAGCCCTGAGCCTGCCCTTTCCCTGGGTAACAGCAGCATTCCCTGGAGGCATGCAAGAGGAGCAGGAGATGCCTGCTTTTGGGGCTGCCTGTTCCACACCAGGAGCAGAGTCCTTACACCTGCGCTCCCTTTCCCTGAGAACACCTGGAATCCTTCCCAGGTTAAGCTTCCATCCTGTTAAACACCTTAAAAGAGCTGACAAAAACCAAACCAGTCTCCAGAGGAAAGAGTAAAACTGGTTTTAAAATCCAAATGGAGAAATTTGCCTTGACCTCCAGTTCCAAAATAAAACAGATAATGTGTTTTTCCCTTTTCCTGCCTTTTTGAGGAGTCTGGAAGATCTTTCCAGAGCTTTGCTGAACATGGTGGCTGAGCCTTGAGGTTTTCTTTCTTCTTTTAGGCCTGTGTGTTCATGCAAAGATATCCATGAATATATATATTCTTCTCCTTTTATTTTGACTTGTAGGGAGCCCTGAAGAAAGGGGAATACGGAAATGGAAGAAGGGGGTTGGTAAAGGAAGCAAATCCCTGGAGGGCATGGAAACGTATGATCTGCCTTTTGGCATGAACTTCATTAAAAAATACAGGTGTTTCAGCTTCCTGCCCATCAGCCCCACCTTCATGGGATACACGTGGAAAGGCTTCAGGAAAAGCAGTAACTGCAGGAGTTCAGACGAAGACTCGGAAGCTACAGTATAGCCTTAGCTGAAATTATATTATCTAGTTGTAGTAAAAGATGTATTTGCAGTTTCTTGCTGATTAAGAAGCATTAAAATATATGTTTTGTATATCTGCATTTAAATTCTGGAACCAGAGCTGAGACTGATTTAAAAAAAAAAAAAAAAAAGAAGATAAAAAAAGCTTTTCCGGCTGTGGGTGGTGGGAGCCAGGTCTGGTGTCTCTGGGGCAAATCCCACTGATTTTGGGAAGTTGGAGAGAGCTGTGCACCTAAGTCTGTTTGTTTTAAATGGATTTAGGTCCTGCAGGTGTGTAGGTGCTGCTGCAAACCTTTCATTTTCATGGCGATTTTATTGAAGCTCTCGGCGTTGGTTACGCCAGGAAAGCTGAACCTCGGAGAAGGTGGGGGGAAAAAGAGAGAGAAAAGGAAAAATACTTCCTTCTGATTGCATCAAATCCCATAGATGCTGTTCTTTACTCAGTGATTTGCACTTTCCACATTCTCAGTGCCCTGGAAGTGGGGTTCAGCTGCTGCTGGCACATCGTGAGAGTGTTAATCTGAATTATCAGTGGCTTCAGTGACATCCAGTGTTAAGACAGGAAGTTTCTGGAATAACTTTGCCCTTGAAAAAAGCCATGACTGATTTGGCTGGCTCAGTGCTGCAGAAGCCACTTACTTCACAGCATTTCTCATTTTTAAACGTTTGCTTTTCCCACCTGGGATTCTCCCACCCCACCGCAGTGCCCAGCATTTCCTTACGGGGACACACGAGGCTGGAGCATTCAGGGATGGGAAACCTGAACTTCACACAGGGCCTGGTGGCACCGTTTCAGTTCAGTGCCTGTGTCCAGCACGGTGTTTCCTGGCCAGGAATGCTAATTAGCTGAGCAGCTCCAAGCAATTAACAGTTGTTACATGCAGGGAGAGCCACACGGGCGCTCCTGCCTTGGGTCTGAGCGGGGTTTTATTGCTGGTGCTGCACAAGCCTCTTTCTTCTCCTCTTGTGGGGCTTCTCCAGAGGCTCATTCCTGCTGGGAAGGGGCTTTGGGACAGCAGAGACACGACACCTGCCAGCCTCACCCACCGGATGGTTTCACGGGTATTGGGTCCAATCAGGGCATCACTCAGAGATCTTTTTCTTTTTTTTTTTTTTTTTCCTGGAATAGTCTCAGCTCTGATGTTATGTGGGTGTTCATGCTCATCATGCATTCATAATTAACAGTTTTATTCCTGTTTAATGTTCTTACTATTGCAAGTTAGTTTTAGACTTCAGTGTGGCCCCAAAAGCATTTTCAGCTGTGGAGATCATCAGGGAAATGTTGTGTAATGTAATTTCAAGGCCAGTAATGCTCTACGGTGCTTGCGTTTTGTATTCCTGGAAAACCATAACAGTAGATCCTGTAACCCCCTAATATATTTATCAAAGTTTGACTACTGGACAGGAGCGCAGGAGCTCTGTTTTCTGAGTCTGCTCCCAGGGGAATTTGTTCTGGGTTATTGAAGCATGGACGGGTTGGGGTGGGGAGGGCAAGGACGGAGCTTGACGGATCAGTACTGAGTAGTGTAGAGTCGGAATGGTTCCGTGGATTCCGTTCTCAGCATGCCATGGCTGTTTCCAGAAATTGTTTTATCCCGCTTTTCCCATGTCCAAGCATGCGTTTGTTCCTGCTTCCTTCGGGGAACTTTCAGTAGTTTGCAGTCTTGGTGTCAGTTGGACTCGAGAGCTGGTCGGAAGAGTTGTTGTGTAGTAGACGAGGTTCGTTTGCCTGTGAAACAAAAGTCATTTTTGCTCATTTTTCAGTGTTTCCTCTCCAGGGAGTGAGGTGTTGGATTCCCACGCCCACCCGCACACGGTTTGGGTGCGGGGACCTCTGAGCAGTGGCACGAAGCTTCCAGATTTCCCAGCTTTCTGTGCAACCAAAGATGTGTGGCAGACGTGGGGGAGTTAAAAATACCGATCTGAAAGGAAAACAGAAGCCACCTCTGGTGGCTGTACAGCCCAGGGGGTTGTGGTGATGCCAAATGCCAAAGTTGGTTATCCTGTGAAACTGGAGAAAGGGAGGAAAGAGGTTTTCATTTCCAGCTTTTTATTTCCAGAGCGTTCCCGGCTTCCCCAGCTCCTCCCGCAGGCAGAGTTTGGTAACTCCAGAGAGAGACGAGGGGATGGGAGCAGAGTTTCTGTCTCACCTGGCTGAGGGAGAGCCGGGCGAGTTGTGCTTTGCCTCAGCAGAGATTCCCCAGACGCTCCAAGTTCCAGGGCAGCAAATCCCGGGACAGTTCCCTCCCCCCAGCCCCGCTCAGCCGGCCCCAGGCCTCGGGAGCGCTGAGTTGAGTCAGTTTGGATCCAGCTCCTCAGTGTGACAGCTCTCCACCTCTTCCCAAGGGGGAATGGTGGGAGGTGAGCCCCAGGCTCGGGAAGGACTCCTGGATGTGCAGGAGGGGCTGGGCTGAGGACAGAGCTGGGCACAGCAGCCTTGGGAAGAGAAGCTCCGCTGTCCCTTCTGGGGCTCCTGGAGCCCTCCCAGCGGTGCTTTTCTTTGTGAGGGAAACCCCTGGGTTCACCCCGGGTTTGTGCAGCTGCAGGGGGGATTTTGGACCTTAAATCATTCTCCCACCCTCACTTTTCCTGGTCACTTTTCCTGGTCGCTTTCCCAAGTGGCTGCTGTGAAATTCCAGGGAGCCCATGCTGAGCTGCTGGCAGGGGTGGTGGAGGATGAACCTGCAGGTTTGGGCAGCGTTAAAGTCTCGTTGTGTCTGCTGGGGACGTCCAGGTGTGACCTGACTGCCAGTGCAATGCTGGATTTTCCTCTCTGTCCTTACCTGCCTTTCAAACTCCAACCACCCAGGGAAGGCGGCACCTGAGAGGTGAGTGAAGAGGCGATGAGAAGTTTCAACCAAATTCGAGAGGGAAGGGCAAATATTCATGGTAGAAATATCATTTTGTCATATCAGAGATGGTATCAGTGTATACAAACAAAGTAACTTGGGTTTTTTGTAATTGATATTCTCTTGTATTTTTTTTAGGTTAAATTAAGGGTTCTTGCTGACATGTTGAAACACGTTTTCTAAAGCAAATACTTGCAAATTATGCCTATAGAAATTTAGGTTTCGTAGCTGACAGCTATGACTGATTCACATTGTCATATTGGAGGGACTTCACCACGTACCTCGCTCAGAAAGCTCAACCTTTTCAACCCCAGATTTGCTTTATTGCCTTTTAATACTGACTTGAAATATGACAACTTGGTTTGTACATGAATATTGCAGTATTTTATTTCCATATATTAAAAAAAAAAATAACATTTCCGCTCAGGATAACGACGGCGGTTTTCCTGGGAGGGAGTGGTATGAGTGTCATGACAATGTCATGTGATGGTAGAATTTCTTCATTGACGAATCTATAGTAGTTGTGTATACTTTATTTACCCATGTTTGTGTTCCTACCCAAAACTGGAGGGTTTTTGTTGTTTCCTCCCTGCTGAGCCCTCGGGGCTCCCGGGGCAGAATTGGCGCGTGCAGAGAAAACCCCTCAGCGACGCCCCGAGGAGCATCAGCGAGTGTGACCCGTCATTGGCACCCCAGAAAGTGTGGAAATCCCGTCCTTTTGGGTACAAACAGCACTCCAGGCACTCGTGGTGGCAGATCCCCGGTGTCTGCTGGTTTGGCTGAGCCCTTGGATGCCTCCACCCCACCTCAGCAGCCTGTGCTTGCCATAATCGATGCATTGATGTGTAAAACGCGTGTGTGAGACCAGCACGACCTTTCATGTTGCTTCTTTGTGGCCTTCTTCCACCAAAAGCAGCTTTTCTTTCCCCTTTTCCTTTCATTTTTCCAAGCAGGGGGAGTGGGGGGGTCACTCATTTTTTGCAGAAAAGTCCCACTTGGTGCACGTTTCTCTGGTTTTTGAGGCTGCCGGCCCCGGGGAGCCCACGGGGTCGGAGCTGTGCCAGGGCCCTGGGGTGCGAGGCCACGAGTTCCCGGCGTGGGCTTGGGCTGTGGGAGGGTTGGGATCGGTGTTGGGAGCCATCCCCAGTTGGGAGCCATTCCTGGCTGGAATTCCCGTTGGGCTGTGGCTGTGCAGTAACACCCAGGGTGGCAGGGAGGGCTCGGGTGGCCTCTGGCTCTCCCTGCACCTTCCCCGGGTGCTCCTCGTGCTGCCGGCCCAAATTCTGTATTTGTGTGTTTCTAACAACCCTTGGTGTAACAAACTATTGACTGTTCTTAGGCGGTGGGGATACATTTTGTTTTTCCATGACTTTTCGTGACTGACTTTGGCTGTAAAACTTTTTTTGTTCAACAGCAAAAGTTTATTTTGGGGTGGTTTTTTTTTGTTTGTTTGATTTTTGTTGTTGTTGTTGTTGTTCCGAGATGTGTAATTCTTTTACGGAGGTTTTTTTTTATTATTATTCCTTTTTTTTTCTAACATTGCTTCATTAAACAACTAAATATTTAAAAATGTAATATTTGGACCAGATGTTGTGAATAATAGTAGATAAAGCTATTTTATTCTGTATTTTTAAAGCTGTTCAGTATAAATAAACGCGGGCATAGATGCAATGTGGCAGTGTGGTGTCACAGTTCCTTTGATGGAGAATCATGGAATTTGAGAATCCAGGGATAGTTTGGGCTGGAAGGGACCTTAAAGCCCATCCAGTGCCACCCCTGCCCATGGCAGGGACACCTCCCACTGTCCCAGGCTGCTCCAACCCCCATCCAACCTGGCCTTGGGCACTTCCAGGGATCCAGGGGCAGCCCCAGCTGCTCTGGGAATTCCATCCCAGCCCCTCCCCACCCTCACTGGGAAGAGCTCCTTCCTACCTGATTCATTTCCTCTTAGTGGATAATTGATTTTGGAATCCAGGTGAGGGGAAGCCCCCGAGTCTTTGTAGGAGGTGCTGCCCCAGACCACGACCCCCAAACCCTTTCCTGACCTCACAGCTCTCATCCCACAGCTCCTACCCCACAGACCCACGGAATTCCTTGATTTGTAGGGAAGAGGCACAGCTTGCTGCCCGTTCCTGTGGTTCACTGCCTGTCCCTGCTCTCAGCTGAGGCCCCTCCAGCTCTCCTGGGTGTGGATGAAGGAGCCAAGCGTCCCCTTGGCTCGTCACCCCCTCCCCTCATCCCCAGCCCTTCAAGGACCTCATTTCCCTGCAGCTCCAGTGGCAAATTCCCGCTGTCAGCCCGGAGCAGCAGCGATGCCTGGAAGGGCTTGGGAGCTGGGAGCACCTGGCTGAGGGTACCCAGCACCCTCAGGAATCTGCCAGCCTCCAAGGGAGCTGCTCCTGGCTTTGGGGACGTGGGGACCCCCCAGCACTGCCCCGAACCCATGGGGTGTGGCCCATGGGGACGAGTCCAGCAGTGCTGGAGTTGGATGGGAACTAAAATAGCAAAAGATCACCCAAATCCACGGCCAGGGGGTGAGAGCAGCTGTGGGATCAAAGCCAGAGGAGCAGCTGTGAGCAGGCCCAGGGATTTCTGAGCGCTCAGGTTTGGGTCCATGATGAAAACCTGATCCTAATCCTGGCTAATCCCCTGTGCTGCCATCTTACAGCTCAGGCCATAATTGTGTTTTCTCCCTGTGCCTTGCCCCAGTCAACATCGACCCAAGGAGGGCAGATCCTGGGCAGAACCTCAAAATGTGGGGATTTCCAGAATGACTGAAACACCCCCGTGCAGGGAGGGCGGTTGTGTGAGAGAGACACAGGTCAGGGACGAGAAGAGGCTTTTCCAGAGCCTCTTCCCATCTGGTTCCCAGAGCTCCCTAACAGCTCTCAGATGCTCCCACGCTGATGTGGATCCATCCAAATTGCTCGGTATTTACTGGCAATCGGCTGGGGGGGTCTCAAAGCTGAAATAATGAGAGGCTGCCAAGGTAGGAAAAAAGGGATTTTGGCTGTTTGCTTGGTCTGGGGGGGAAATAATTGAATATTGGAGAATTCTGGAGCTGGTGCTTTATTCTGGGGCCTGACTGAGCTCCTTGGCAGGAGTGAATCCATCCAAGCTCACGGTTTAAAAGGCATCTGCTGTGACCCCGCAGTGGCATTGAGCACAGAAATGCTGATTCACCCTGTGGAACAGGTGCTGTAACTCCCTTTTGCCTTTTCCTGGGGGATTTTTGGCAGCCTGGGGGGATGCTCAGGCTCTGGAGGGGTGGAAGTTCTGCTCTCCTTGCACATGGATTTGGTTCCTCGTGGATCCGTGCTCACCCTGCTGTGGGGAAGGAGGCAGCAGCAGCCTTGCAGCTGCAGGGAGCCCTCACAGGGCAGGAATGGGTCAGATTCCTTTGATTTGGTAAATAAATCCCTCCACCAGGCTTGAGCGTCCCCTCCCCATCACCTGTGGAGTGAGCAGAACATGGCAAAAATCAGGATTTAACCCCAATTCCACAGCCAAGATCCCCCTGTGCTCCCGTGGCGCCTACCCCAAACCTTCGATTTAATTTTATTTTTCCTCTTGCTCCATTTGCCTCCACCCCACGAGCTGAGGGTCACTGGGAACTCTCCCTGGCGTTTGGGGCTGGCTCCATTGTGCACTCGGCCGGGCTCTTCCCACCACAAAGGGCCTCTCATCCCCGCCAGCCCTCGGGATGCTGCTGGAATATCAATCCTGACCCAGCCCCGCTCACTTTCGCCGAGTCAGTGCTTCCCTGAGCCAGATGGCTCCTCCAGAACTTCTCATATTTTACATAGAAATCCAAGAAAAAAGGGGGGAAAAGGCCCATTCCAGCCGTGCCTGCAGAGACGCCTGTTTGGCTCCAGCAGCTGCTTTGATTATTTCTTTGTTTTGGTTTTTTTTCCTCCCTTTCGTGTGGGCTGTTTCTAGGCAAATTCCTTAAAAAGAAAAAAAGCCCAGAAAAGCCACAAAGCACTGGGAAAGGTCAGGAGCAGACAAAGGAGGAGGGACATGGCCGCTGCTCCTCGGGAATACTGAACACCCCCAAACTGCCCCAAACTCTCCCCAGGGTGCTGGGAGCAGACGGGCAAGGTGGGACCCTGATCCCGGGAGTGCTGAGCGCCGGTGCAGAGGTAACTGTGACCCCCCCCAGCTGCAGCAGCTGCTTCCAGGCAGATTTTATTTCAATTTATTTCCCCCTCCATCCCCTTCTCGGAGGCAGTTTTGGATCCGGATGGGATCCCAAGGCCGAGGTGGGGAACGAGCACAAGGCCCCGTTGCACCATCCCGACAACAGAACAGCCAAGTGTGATGCCTGCATGGCTCTGGCACTGGATATCCCAGGATTTGGGGCTTTTTAAGGCAGAAATAACCGCTTGAGCCTGTGTGATGCAGCCCACAAAGCTCCCTCTGGGGATTCTGCACAAAGCTGGAGCTAATTGTGAGAGCATTTCCAGCCTGGCTGCGTGGGATGGGGATTCCTTTGGGATTCTGCTCTTGGCAACGGGGTTGGAGAATCCTTTGGGATCGTGTTCCTCACATCAGGAACGGGATCCTGGTTCTGACGGCGGGGATGGGGCGTCCTTTGGGACTCCGGTCTTGGCACCAGGGGTGGGTCATTCTTTGAGACCCCGGTCCTGAGGTGCAACCCGGGTGAAGCCAGGGTGTCCTTTGGGAACCCCAAACCTGCTCCAGGGATGCGAGCTGGAGCATCCTTGGGGATGTCCGGGCGGGGACATCCCAGGTCCCTGAGGTGGCATCCTTTGGGGTCCCTAGTCCTGGCACCCGGATCCCGGAACCGAGATGTCCTTCGGGATCCGGGTTCCGGGATGACCCCGGCTGAGGGAGGGGGTGTCCCCCGCGCTCCCACCCGCGGCCCCGCCCGCGCCCCTCCCCGCCGCGTCCCGCCCCGCCCCGCCCAGGGGCGGCCCTACGGGGGCACCGGCTGCGGAGCGGAGCGGCACCGGCACCGGCACCGGGTGAGTGCGGGCGGGATGGGGCGTCCCCAACCCCGTCCCCATCCCCATCCCCGTCCCCATCCCGGTCTCCATCCCCATCCCCGCCCCCTGCGCGGGGAGCGGCCCCGGGGCTGAGCCGCGGCCCCCCCGCAGCCGCGGCCGCAGCGAGCGGAGGCGAAAACCGCGCTCACCGCCGGGACCGGGGGGGGATCCGGCCCCAAAACCGGGGTGTCACCTCAGCACCCACCGAGCGCCCTCAGCATCGCCCTCCCGCCGGGCTGGAGCAGCCGCAGCGCCCGCGGCTCCCACCCCGGACACGGCACCCTCTGGCCCCATCGCGCCCGGGCGGGACCCGCCCGCCGCCGTCCCGGAGCCCACGAGGAGCCCCTGGTGGGCACCGGCTCCTCCCGGAGGGCTTCACCCTGAGCGCAGCCAACGGGTCCCCTCGCCTGTCCCCAAGTGACCCTGCACCCCCCCGGCATCCCCGGCCGGCTCTGCCACCGCTCAGCGCTCCCTCCTTCCCTCTCCCCTTCCAGGACGGAGCAATTGGGCTGGAGAACAATAGCGGCGCTGGAAAACAATGGAGCTGCCGCACCTCCCCGCCTAGGGATGCGGGCCGGACGCGGGGAAGGGATCCCAGCTCAGGAGTAGCGGCCGGGCCGGAGGCAGCGCCGGCAGCGCGGCTGCGGCAGCGCAGGATCCGCGGGACGGGGTGAGCGCTCGGCCGCGCGTGTCCGGCCGTGCCCCAGACACCGCTGAGCGGAGCGGCTGCTGGAGGCTCCCGGGAGGAATCGCCGCCTTCGGATGATGCTTTGCTAGCGATCGCAGCGGGATCGAAGCGCCCTTGGGCCGGTTAAAAGCCGCCCCGGGCTGCCGGGGAGCGGCAGCGTTGGTGCAGGAGGGAAAATCGCGGCCTCCCCGGGGAGCGGGATATTCCCACAATCCCTCAGCTGCGCCAAATCCGCCTCTCCCGCCCCAGCGGGGGATGCCGGCGATGCTGCCGAGGCTCCCGTGTGCTGCGAGGGGGGGGACCGAGGCAGCAAAACCCCCCCAAAAATGCAGATTTCTTTGCAGGAGCGGGGAAGAACATCCCTCTCCTGCTGAAAACACGGTTGGGGGGGAGGGTTGGTACTTTTTTTTCTTGTTTTGTTGTGTTGGAGCTTCGCATCTCCCCGGGAGCTCGGCGAGGGTGAGGGGCTGTGAATGCGGCCAGGCTCCCTCTGCCCCGCGGGGCAGGTTGGGCTGTAGGGTTGCGGGAAGGGGTTTAGGGAGGTTTATTTTTAGGGAAGGGAACAAGTCTGGGCTCCGTGGGGTCTGTCCGGCCTGGAAGCAGCGGCGGGAGCAGCCGAGGGCTGTGCGGGGAGGCAGCGAGGGCTGGGATCCTCCTGCCGCGGGCGCAGGGCGTTGGTTCGATGCGGAGCTCAGTTAAAAGCGCTTTGCGAAGCATCAGGAGAAGCTCGGGCCGGGCAGGGCACGGCGGAAACGCGTCAGCTCCGAGGGGGAAACTGAGGCACGGCGGTGCCGGGAACGGAGACGGCCCCAAACTGCTGCGGTTGAGCAACGGAGAAACTTCCACTTTGCCAGCCCTTGGATCTGCGTGGTTTCCAGCCTTTTTCCAAAGCCGCGGCGGGATGTCGGGGCCGGCAGTGCCTGGTCTCCGCTGGGGAAGCTCCAGGAGCCGCCTCTCCCCTCCACGCGCAGCCTGCTTCTCTCCAGACCCAAAAAAGGAAGAATTTGCCCCTTTCCTCGGAAGGGGATGTGATGACAGAGGCGAAGGTGGCAAAGCCGGGGCGTAAACAGGAAACGACTCCTCAGCACGGGAGGATGAACCTGCATTTTGGAGCTCCCCTTCCCTCCCAAAACGCGCCTTTTTTTGGGCTGCAGTTCATCCCCGTGTCCTCTTCGAGGGAATGGGGACTTTGGCTTCGCCCCTTTGTGTCACCAGGATGCTCTGGAGCAAAGCTCCGAGTGGTACCAAAGGCTCCACCCTGGGCTGTGCTGCTCCAGGAGGGGTTTTTTTCACTCACTCTGGTGGTTTTGGCACCACTTTCCCGCGTGCCAAGAGCCGCGTCCTTTAATCCTTCTGGAACATCCCCAGAGCTTTTCATCACTTGCCAGGGGACACCCACGGTCAGGATGCTCCTTCCTGCATCCCACAGCTGGGAACCCTCAAATCTGGGGCCCCACAAGCAGCTGCTGCCCCCACGTTTATCCCAAACCTGTGAAGTCGGCTGCAGGATCGCCCGCCGGTACCACTTTTGATGGATAAATAGGATTATTCCTGGGTTTGCTCCCTGTGGGAGGATGGATGGGGGCAGCAGAGGCGGCTGCTGGCTGCGGGAGGAGGGCTGGTGCTGGGTTTTGCTGGATTTTGCTGGATTTTGCCAGGTTTTGCCGGGTTTTGCCGGGATGCTTGTGCAGCTCCTCAGCTGCTCAGGAAACCCAAAGCTTTGTCAGCTCTTCTGTGATTTTTCGGTGGCAACTTTTTCTTCTGCTTTTTCTCCGGGCAGACCCTGAGCCCCAGGGCTGGGCTGGGCCAGTTTCCTGCCCTTCCCCTCCTGCTCCGACTCCAGCACGGCCTCGTGTGGGGTTTCAAACCTGCCACGGAGTATTTTTGCTGTTGCCAATCGTTTATTTGCTGGGATTTATCCCGGCGTGTGGGATG
This sequence comes from Coloeus monedula, assembly GCF_965178545.1. NCBI lineage: Eukaryota > Metazoa > Chordata > Aves > Passeriformes > Corvidae > Coloeus > Coloeus monedula. The sequence goes on along the minus strand of NC_138808.1, from coordinate 4,204,145 downwards.
GGACACCGGGACTGTTGCCCTGCAGAGGCTGTAGGGTTTAGATTCATCCTCTGACAGGTTTTACAGCCTTGGTTGTTATTTACCCGCCTGGATTTTGGCGTGGATTTGGGTGTTTTTCTTACAGGAAAAGGGTTTTTTCCCCCAGGGGACTGGGAGGAAGCACATGGCGATGTGGGAGGTGGAAGAAAACAGCAGCTTGCAGAGCAAACACTTTTTTCTCACCTCAGTTTCTCTTCTGGGAGAAGGGAAGGGAGGGGAAAGACCCTGGAAAAGTGAAACCCTGTCTAGGAGACCTTGCACAAACATCCAAGGAAAAGCACGACCCCAAAAGCCCTTTTTTCATCGTTCAAAACCACCCCAGTTTTGCATTCCAAGGTCTCTTCAACACCTGTTTTCCAAACTGTTTTGAACCCATGAGCGCCCCAAGGGCTTCACCCCAAGTCCCATTTTAATTCCGTTTTGCAGCGTCCAAAACTCACACTTCAGATCTAAAGGGGGACCTGTCCCAAGGTGGGATTCTGGGGACTTCTCAAGTGTTTGCAAGGCCCAAAAATCCAGCTGGGATTATTAAAAAGCTGAAGGAACAGCCCAGCATCTCTGCCTGCTTGGAAAATCACCCCTCGTGCCACCACGGGGCTTGGGGTGGCCCAAGGCAGCAGCAGCCTCGCACAGTTGGAAGCTTTGTGGAATGAAATAAGAGTAAAACAAACGGAGGAAAGGAACAATTCCCATTTACACCCCTCCCACCCCCAGCCCTGGCGTCGCCGGGACACCCGTGGATGCTCCAAATGCAAATTTAGCGTAAGGATATCTCCGCAGGGATTAAATTTTCAGTGAGTTTGCGGCGCCTCTGCCCTTATCTGATCTCCCTCCCTTCGCACCGCTTTTCCCGCAGGAGCCTCTCCGAGCTCCACCCACACCTGCGTCCTCCGGAGCCTTTGCCAGCCCCGAGGGAGTTCTATTTGTATTTTTATTTGTATTCCCCCCGTTCTCCGCGGGAGGGTGGCGGGGATGCGGGGATGGGGCGGCTCCCGCTGAGGGCTCCCTGCTCCCTCCCGCAGCTCGGCTCCCATGAGCGCGCAGCCCGAGGATGGATTTCGGCGGCGGAGGGGACCTGGTGCCCTGCGGGAAGGACAAATTCATCCCCAAGTAAGAGCCTCGGGAACGCCGGGACGGGCAGGGAGACGGGGGGAGGCGGGAGCTGCGCGGCTGGCAGTGTTCCAGGGGGAATATGTGGGATCCGGGATACGGAATGTAGGGTACGATGGGCGACCTGTAATCCGAAATGTGTGAGGGCATGTGAAACGTGCTGTCTGTGACCTGAAATGTGTAATGTGTGACATATAACGATATATGACAATATATAGCAATATGTAACAGTATATAGCAATATATAACGGCATATAACAATATATAGCAGTATATAACGGTATGTAACAATATAGAATGGTATATAGCAATATACAAGAGTATATAGCAATATATAACAGTATATAGCAATATATAACGGTATATAACAATATATAGCAATATACAACAATATATAACAATATGTAACAATATATAGCAATATATAACAGTATATAGCAATATATAACGGTATATAGCAATATAAAATGGTATATAGCAATATATAATGGTATATAACAATATATAGCAATATACAAGAGTATATAGCAATATACAACAGTATATAATATATAACAATATATAGCAATATATAACAGTATATAGCAATATATAGCAATATATAAGAGTATATAACAATATATAACAGTATATAGCAATATACAACAGTATATAACAATATGTAGCAATATATAGCAATATATAACAGTATATAGCAATATATAGCAATATATAACAGTATATAGCAATATATAGCAATATATAAGGGTATATAACAATATGTAACAGTATATAGCAATATACAAGAGTATATAGCAATATATAACTATATAGCAATATATAACGGTATATAGCAATATATAACATTATAAATGCAATATATAACATTAAAAGTACACTATATAATATCTAACAGTATATAACATTATGTAACAATATATAACAATATATAACAACATAACAATATAACATTATAAATACAATATATAATATATGACAGTATACAGCATTATAAACACAATATATAACAGCATAAACACAATATATAACATAAATACAAGATATAGCATATTATTTATTACCTACAGTATTTTTTGATCTAAATATATATAATGTATTAACATATATTTTATAAAAATATAACATATCATGTGTAACATATAACAATAGACAACAGTATATACCAGCATGTAACAATATATAGCAATATATAACAGTATATAGCAATATATAACAATATATAGCAATATATAACAATATATAGCAATATATAGCAATATATAACAATATATAGCAATATATAACAATATATAATATGTAACAGTATATAACATTATAAACACAATATATAACATTATAAATACAATCTATATTATCCATGATCTATAACATACAATATATCTTTGAGCTAAATATATATATATTAATATATATAAAATATATCATTTATAACATCTAACAATACATAGCAATGTATAACAGTATATAACAATGCATCATTTATAACCATGTATAAAGTTATAAATGCAGTATACACCACTATAAATACAATATCTATCATCTTGTCCATGACCTGTAACACACAATATTTCTTTGAGCTGGAAGGATGGGAGCAACTCTGGGTTTTAACTCAGTTCAGAGGGTTTGGGGAAGAAAAAGCCGTTCTGGGAGGAAAAAAAAACCCACAATTTCCTGAAAAAGAAAACGGTTGCCGGTGGGATTTGGAAGTTTTCCTCAGGAGTGTGGCCAAATGTGGCCAAAAACTCCCATAAAAAACGGGCTTTGCTGAAAAAGCCCTGATTAAGAATTGTTCTCCCGTTCTTTGGTGAAGAACAAAGTGACTCCTGAGTTTTAAGGGAGATTTAAAGGGAGGTAAAGCAAATATTGGACATTTCCCTTCGCATGACCCCATGGTTTGGGCTGGTTTGTGTCGGCCGGGCGGTGCTGAGCCTCCTGAGCCTCCTCCAGCCTCGGGAATTAAGGGAATTAAGGCCCACCTGGCCTGCCTGATTTTGACTTTCCAGCGATTTTTCTCCTTGTCCTTCATTCATTCCATTCTCATTTTCATACGTATCTTTATTTCTATTTTTTAAATTTTATTTTTATCTGGATTTTCATCTTTGTTTTTAATCTTTATTTTTGTTTTCATTTTGAATTTGCCCCCGGAGCGGGGCTCAGATCTTTGTTCTGAGGGCTGGAGCCGGGAGCCGACGTGACCAAGTGATCACTCGTGACTCCAGCGTGACCCCCGGAAAATTGATTTGTTTTTCAGCCTCATGACCAGCTGCCCCGAGGTCTGATGGGGTTTCTTGTGCCTTTTTGGGAGATTTATGGGGGACGTGGTCACAGGGAGCTTCTCCCCCTAACTGTGGGTGCAAAATGTTGGACCCCCAGCAAAAACCTTCAACCAGGGAGGGCTGGAGGAGGCAAAAGACCCAGATCTGGCTCGAATAAAGCTGGATTTGGGTCCCCAGCAGCGCAGCAGGTTCCTCAGCCAGGGAAGCAATTCCTGCTTTCAGCCCAGGGGTCCCTGAGTGGTGCCTGCAGCGTCCCCCTCCTCCCCCAAAGCCCATCTCAGCACCTTTCCCATTCTTCCCCCCAGGAATGAGCTGCTCCTGCACTTGAAGACCTACAACATCTACTACGAAGGGCAGAACCTGCAGCTGCGGCACCGGGAGGTGAGAAATGCCCCAGGCGGAGGGAAACTGAGGGAAGCGAGACAGAGAATCGTGGAGCCACGGAATGGTCTGGGCTGGAAGGGACCTTAGATCAATCCAGTGCCACCCCTGCCCTGGGCAGGGACACCTCCCGCTGTCCCAGGGTGCTCCAGCCTGGCCTGGGACACTCCCAGGGATCCAGGGGCAGCCCCAGCTCCTCGGGGAATTCCATCCCAGCCCCTCCCCACCCTCCCAGGGAGGAATTCCTTCCCAATATCCCATCCAAACATGGAATCGTGGAATGGTTTGGGTTGGAGAGGACCTTAAAGATCATCTCATTCCAACTCCCTGCCGTGGGCACGGACACCTCCCGCCATCCCAGGGTGCTCCAAGCCCTGTCCTTGGACTCTGTAGACTGGAGAAGAGAGACTGGATCTGATGGATCACTCAGTGGATATGGAATTGGTCCCTGAGGTCTCTTCCAGCCCAGACCATTCCACGGTTCCCTGTCCTGTGGGGCACTCCCAGATGTTCTGCCCTGCTCCAGGTGGGCGATGTCCGTTCCCCCATCCTGGAAGGTCGCCGAGTTTTCCAGGCCTGGTTTGTCCCAGTGGAGCCACCCTGGCTGTCACCAATCCCGATTTTCCCTGCGCCTCAGCACAGTTCTCAGGAGGATCTGCCCCGTGGCCTTACCAGGAACGGGAGTGAGACCGAGTCCAAAAAGTCTCAGAATCACAGAACATTTGGGTTTGAAAAGACCCCAGAGACCCCAATCCCCACCCCACACTCCCGGCCATTCCCTGGGGTGCTGAGGATCCCGTCTGTGCCGCAGGAGGAAGGGGAGCTCATCGTGGAGGGGCTGCTGAACATCTCCTGGGGGCTGCGCCGCCCCATCCGCCTCCAGATGCAGGATGACAACCAACGCATCCGCCCGCCGCCCTCCTCCTCCTCCTGGCACTCGGGCTGCAACCTGGGCGCCCACGGGTGAGTGGGGGGGGGCACAGACAACCCCAAAAACTCACAGACAGCCCCAAAAACACATAGCCCCAAAACACACACAGACAGCCCCAAAAACACATACAAAACCACACAGACCCCCAAAACACACACAGCCCCAAAAACACATAGCCCCCAAAACACACACAGACAGCCCCAAAAACTCACAGACAGCCCCAAAAACACATAGATAGCCCCAAAACACACACAGACAGCCCCAAAAACACACACAAAACCACACAGGCACCCCAAACACACAGCCAGCCCCAAAACCACACAAACAGCCCCAAAAACACTCAGACACCCCCAAAACCACACAGACACCCCCCAGCCTGTCAGGGTTTGCTGGTTGCACCCCCAGCTGCTTCCTCTGGGTTTTCTTTGTCCCAGCTGGAGCCAGCAGTGGGGGAGGCTGGAGGGGCAAAGATTCTCTGGATGACCATTCCCTCTGCGGCCACACACGGACAGGGCACCCACCACCACCTCTGTCCTCCCGCAGGTCCGTGCTGAAGCCCAGCACGCTGCCGGACATCCAGGTGACGGACGCAGAGGCCGCGCCCAGCACGGAGACTCCCGGGAACGGCGCAGGTGAGCCGGGCTCGGATGCGCCCGGGCTGGTCCCGGTGCTGGGGAGCAGCTGCCTCACGCTCCGCTTTGATTTGAGAAAACAGGAACCGGGCTTGTCCTTAACTCCAGGCTCGGTTTCCCATCCTGCTCCAGTCAGGCCACTTCCAAAATTAATTCTTTTATTCAATCCTTTCTCGGATGGCCCAAAACTCGATGATCTTAAAGGTCTTTTCCCGCTTCAGTGATTCCCTGATTCCCAAGGGGTTTTGCCCGCAGTGAGATGTGCTGGAGATGAGCTTGGAAAGAAATGGGGGGATGGAGCAGAGATCCCTCGTGGGAGCGCAGGGAAAAGGATGTCGGCGCTTCCCCTTCCCGGAGGCTCCGCGTTTCGGGAAGAAGAATGGGAGCATTGGGAAGCGCCGTTGCCATGGGGAAGTCAACACTGCTGCAAAGTGTTTGTGCCCTCCCTGGTTTTTCCTCTGCAGAGGGGGAAGAGCTCCGCCAGAGCTTCGTTAACCCCTTGTTCTTAGGAGCAGGGAACAGCTGTCCCACCCGGAATTCCCACAGGGAAAACCTGCTGGATGCATTTTGCTCGTTCAGCTGGGGCGTTTTGCAGATGTTCTGGGCTTTTGGGGTGTTTTTTGGGGGTTGGGGGGATAAAGAAGGACCAGCTCATCCGTTTGAGAGGAGCTGGGTCCTTGCAAAACTTCATCCATGAACCCCCACCCGTGGTCCTCCAACTTTTTCCCTTTTTCTTTTTGCTCTCCCCACTCACACCACTTTTCCCCCTTTATTAAGTCTCTCCCAGGCAATCCCCACCCCAGATCACCCCACCACGATTCCCCAGCAGCTCTCTCAGCCTTATGGCCTCAATCCTCTGCCAGCACATACAAAAAAAAAGCGCCTTTTATTGCATTTTCCCTAAAATCCAGTGAAAAACCAGTGCCCGGCGTGGGCGCAGAGCTCCTTGGGAGCGCTCGGTCACCGCGTGTGCAGCTGGAGCAGCGCCTGCCGGAGATTTCTCCCTGCTGCAGACATGCTTTGAATTAAAACACCCAAAGCTGGAGCCTGAGGGGTTCATTAAAAATGGATGAAGAGCTGGTTTATAATAATCTGGATCCGGGCCAGTTTTCATGCAGAGATCTGAGGCTCTGCCCTCGTTTGCCTGTCCTCATTAAAGGGAAGGAGAACAGAGAAAGTTAAATTATGGAAAAGCGAGGGAAGATGCTCGAGTTCCCAGGAGAAGAGGTTTTATCCAGGTAGCAGCACGGATTTAGGCAGCTAATTCTGAATTAATGACTTTCCTCGGGAGCTGGGGGAGAAGAAACCGGCTGCTGCGGTTTAAGTGGGGGGATTAAACGCGTCCTGGGAAGTTTGTAGGGGTGAGGAAGTTTGATCCTGGGGTGAGGATTTCTGCACCCACGTGGGGACTCCCAGTGGCTGTTTTGCAGCAGGAAGATTCTGGAATCAGGGAATCTCCTGAGTGGGAAGGGACCCACAGGGATCATCGACCCAACTCCCAGGACACGCCAGCAAATCCCACCCTGTGCATCCCTGCGAGCGTTGTCCAAGCGCTCCTGGAGCTCCGGAGGAGAACCTGGGCGGTTCCCCCTGCTCCCAGCGCCCATCCCCACGGTCCCACGGGTGTTTTGCAGCCCCCAGGCCGCCGGAGGAGGCCCCGCAGCTGATGCGGACCCGCAGCGACGTCGGCGTCCGGCACCGCGGCAGCGCCCGCACGCCCGGCGAGCAGCGGCGGCTGCGCCGGCACCGCTTCTCCATCAACGGCCACTTCTACAACCACAAGGTGAGCCCGGGCTCCGGGGGGATCCGGGGGATCCGGGGGGATCCGGGGGGATCCGGGGAGGGCCCTCAACGGCGTTTGTGCCCCGCAGACCTCGGTGTTCACTCCCGCCTACGGCTCCGTCACCAACGTGCGCATCAACAGCACCATGACCACGCCGCAGGTGCTCAAACTGCTGCTCAACAAGTTCAAGGTACGGCCGGCAACCCCGCAGCGCTCCTGGGCTGCTCTGAATGCAGAGTTTGTATTAAATGTGTAAAATCCGCATTCTTTTTATGCATATATATATATATATATATAAATTTTATATTATCTATATAACTTTTTAAATTAGCTATATGAATTTCTATATTAGAAATATATCTGAATTTTTACATTTTATATATAAATTTTATATTATATATATGAATATTTTATTATATTTATATAAAATATTTATATTATATGTATAAAATCTGCATTCAGTTTATATTTATATTTTATATATATATATGAATTTTCGTATTATATATAAATCCTTATATTCTTTATATAAAATCTGCATTCAGTTTATATATATATTTATATAAGTTTATATATATATTTATAAGTTTATATATATATTTATATTTTATATACATATGTATATATATCTGAATTTCTATATTATATATATAAATCCTTATATTATATATATAAAACCTATATATCATATGTATGAAATCTGCATTCAGATTATATATATATATATGAATCATTACATTACATATAAATCTTTATATTAGATGTATAAAATCTTTATATAGATAAAAATATATAAAGATTATATATTTTTATATAATATATTTTATATATTATATAGGTATATATTTATATATAGTTTTTATATGTGTGTATATTTATATAATATATAATATATATTATATTAAATATGTATTATACATAATATATATAATATATATTATATATTATATTTTTTTTTATATTTATATTTATATATATATAAATTCTGCATTCAGATATATGTGTGGTGTGTACTCTATACACATCATATATAAAAATATATAAATAGATTAGATATATCAGATTTTTATAAATTCGTATTTGTATATATATTTATAATGAATATTACACACACAATTATAAAATATCATATTAAGTGTAATTTCATTAATGTGTTATATATTATATATAAATCATACCAATAAACTACGTGTGTATCTTAGTAAATATAATAAACACTACAGAAAATATGTGTTAATGCATACTTATAAATAAAGATGTTCGTGTGATATATAATATAATACTAAATCTAATATCTAATATTATTAGAAGTATTATATATATGATTAAATGTAGACATTACACAATATTTTATCAAATACAAATAATACATATTTTATATATATCATGTAATATATAATGAATATGTATTATATATTCTATAGAGGAATAATTTATCATATCTATAAATACATTTAATATATTTAATGATTCATTAATTGTATAGTTGTATGAATATTTGTATACCTTTGCACTTACACAGATCTGTAGTTACATATCCGTATCTCTGTATAAAATGCACCAGCCCGGTGAAATAATGGGATTTTGGGGTCGATTCCTGGGGCAGCCCAGGGCAGAACCCGTCCCTTTAGCAGAGCTTTGTGTCTGCCCCCAGATCGAGAACTCCGCGGAGGAGTTTGCTCTGTACATGGTGCACACGAGCGGAGGTGAGTGCCTCAAATCACCCCGGGTGTGAGTGAGTGCCTCAAATCACCCCGGGTGTGAGTGAGTGCCCCAAATCACCCCGGGTGTGAGTGAGTGCCCCAAATCACCCCGGGTGTGGGTGAGTGCCCCAAATCACCCCGGGAGTGGGTGCCCCAAATCACCCCGGGTGTGAGTGCCCCAAATCACCCCGGGTGTGAGTGGGTGCCCCAAATCACCCCGGGTGTGAGTGAGTGCCCCAAATTACCCCAGAGTGAGTGCCCCAAACCACCCTGGATAATGAGTGCCCCAAATTACCCTGGGTATGAGAGTCCCAAACCCTCCTGGATGTGAGGGCCCCAAATTATCCTGGATGAGCACCCCAAGCCCCCCCAGCAATGAGTGAGTGCCCCAAACCCCCCTGGATGTGAGGGCCCCAAGCCCCCTGGGTGTGAGTGCCCCAAACCCCCTGGATGAGCACCCCAAACCTCCCCAGCAATGCGTGAGTGCTCCAAACCCCCCTGGATGAGCACCCCAAACCTCCCCAGCAATGAGTGAGTGTCCCAAACCCCACCCGAGAGTGCCCCAAAGCCCCTCGGTGCTGCCGCCTCGGCCCCGGTGCCGCCCGGGCACTGCCGGGCCCGACCCCGCGGTTCTGGCGTTGCAGAGAAGCAGAAGCTGCGCGGCAGCGACTTCCCCCTGCTCGCCCGCATCCTGCAGGGCCCCTGCGAGCAGGTGTCCAAGGTGTTCCTCATGGAGAAGGACCAGGTGGAAGAGGTCACCTACGACGTGAGTGTGCCCGCACGGGATGCGCGTCACCCTCAGGTGGCCTTGGAAAAACCGGGGGATCACAGGAGCATGGGATGGTTTGGGTTGGGAGGGACCTTAAATCCCATCCGGTGCCACCCCTGCCCTGGGCAGGGACACCTCCCGCTGTCCCAGGCTGCTCCAAGTCCCGTCCAGCCTGGCCTGGGACACTGCCAGGGATCCAGGGGCAGCCCCAGCTGCTCTGGGAATCCCATCCCAGCCCCTCCCGACCCTCACTGGGAAGAATTTATCGCCAGCGAACAGATGCGTGCTGGAGCTGCAGGAATTGCTTTGCTCCTGGGTCTCTCCACGAAAACTCCCGGTCCTACGGGAAAATCCTCGTTCTGTGCTCCAAGAGCAGCTCCCAGCCGGAGCCGACGCCCCAGCCCGATTGTGCCATCCCGAATCTGATCACGGAAGAGCGATTTCAGCGCAGCCTTTGGCGTAATTGGTGTTTTTCCAGCCGGGAACGCGCCGCGGGTGGGAGCGGCTCCGTTGTGCCATCTGCCGGCTCGCCGGGCAGAAATCCCGGCTCCAACGAGGCGCTTTTGGGCTGAATTTGGGCTTAAGCAGCTCTGAGACTCCGGGGACGCTCGGACAGAGCCACCTCGCGCAGCCAGGGGGTGAATTAAAAGAAATAAACCTTAGGTGGATTTTTTCCCCCAGTAATTATCCGGTGCTCGCTCGTTTGCGCGAGCTGGCGGTCGCTCCGTGCAGAGGAAACATCATTTTTTTAGGGTTTGCTGCAAAATTTTGGGATCCTTGATTTCCCCAGTTAAATCTAAGGAGAGGATGGGGGCAGTGGGGGTCAGTTCTTCACCCTCTTCATCATTTCCTGCTCTTCCTCTCCCGCCCAGGTCGCCCAGTACATCAAATTTGAGATGCCCATCCTCAGGAGCTTCATCCAGAAGCTGGAGGAGGAGGAGGACCGGGAAGTGAAGAAGCTGAAGCACAAGTATGTGGGGCTGGGAGCTCCAAGGGAGGATGCCAGGAGGGAAGCACATTCCTGGGGGGGCTGCTTTGGTCACAAAAATTCATTTGCACAGCCCTGCATCCCGGGTGCGGGGTTTGCATTGCTCCAGGGTTTTCTTGGCCAGCTGGGCGCTGGAAAATCCCCTTTTCCTTGTCCTGTGTCTCCCCAGATACTCCATCCTGCGGCTGATGATCGAGCAGAGGCTGGAGGAGATCTCTGAGGGTCCGACGGCGATGTGAACGTCCGTGGGATGTGCTGCACCAAATCCCAACCCCCCGCCGTTCCCAGTGTCCATCTGGATCGCTCCAGCTCCGAGCCAACCCCCCTCCCACGCCTTCATCCGCGCACAATCCTCGGGGGGCTCTTCCCAGGAAGGCTCTGGCTGGTGGCAGCTTCAGCCAAAACCTCAAATCCCCTGGAAAACACGGGGGAAAACCAGGAAAAATTTAAAAATTAAAAAAAAAAAAAAAAAAAAAAAAAAGAGGAAATCTGTGAGCAGCACAAAGCCGAGGACGGGGCTGAGCGAGGGCTGCCAGCGCTCCAGAGCTGGAGCTGGGGGCTCGGTTTGGAAGTGCCCAATGTGGCTCCCGGCTCAGTGGCAAGAGAGCACAAAAAATTCCTCTTTTTTTTTTTTTTTTTTAGAGAAAAGCACATTCCTATTGCAATAATTCACAGGTGTCGGGAGGATTTTGTAAATCCAAAGGGTTGGCTGACGTTTGGGGGGGTTTAACCCTGACCTGGGGGCTCACGGGTGGATTTCCAGCACAGGAGAAAATCCCATTTTTTCCAGCGCGTTCCCCAAACCTGCATCTGGCGGCGCAGCCCCCTCCGCCCCCCGCTCTAATTTGCACTAATATTTAGGGATTTTTAAGGAAACCACGATGTCAAACCTCTCTGGTAGCTGTAAATGCCAAATAGCACTCGCAGGGATAGCTGAGGGCCTCGAGCGTCTCGAGGGATGCTGGATGGAAAGGGGGGGAAGGCAGGAGGAGGTGGGAGGCAGAAATAAAGAGGATTTTATTTTCCAAATCCATTTTCCAGCAGTGCCAGCGCATTATCCTGGTGAAACCAGGACTGGACTGGCTCCATTACCACCATCAGCTGGAAAAACCTCTTTCCTCCCAGGCTAAACCAGCAATATCAATTTTATACCTCGATGTGAACTAAACCTCTGACTTTCTCCCTCCCTTTGAGTTTTTGTAATGCATCTTTGTAATTTTTTTTTTTTTTTTTAATGTTAATGGTACCTTTTCCACCTTTAACTCATGTTCGGGAAAGTGTTGTACAGCGAGAGGAGCTTCTGATGTGTTTGAAGGATGATTGTGGCACTGCTGCGTGGATTAACAATAAAATAAAATAAAATAAAATATGTAGCAACTTAATGCAGAATGAACCCCCCTGAGTCAGAGCCTGGCTTGTCCAAAATGAATCCCTTTTTGTGGATAGAAATGCCATGGAAATGGGCTCCATGGGAGCTGAGAGAGATGAGGGGAAAGAGTAAAACCTGCCTGAATCCCGGTGGAGAAGTTTCCCACGGAGAAACGCTCTTCCCTTACAGATTCACAGATTCACATCTAAATTGCTGGAGGATTTTTGGGGAATATCGGGCTGGTTTAGGGCTTATCCAGCCCTCGGGGGCTACTTATCCCCAGGCACCGCGGTCGGCAGGCTCCGTCCTCTGGCTGTTTCTCTCGCCGAAGGTAAAACCCCGCCGGTTTCGGCCTCCCGGAGGTGGAAGGCGTGCTGCCCGCAGGGTGTCCCGGCTGTGCTGTGTCCCTGGAGCCGGCTCAGCCAGCCCCCGCAGCCCCGTTATCCCTCCCCTGCAGGAGGGGGCAGGAGTGACGTTGGCCCCGCTGATCCCACCGGGAAAAGTCCGGAGCGAGCCGAGCCTGGCGGGCACAGACGGGAAGAGCCATCGCCGGCCCCGGGCGCAAGGGTAAGGACAGCACCCCTGGAGCTGTGGGGTGAAAAGGGAAGGAGCTGGGTGCAGAGCGAGGCGAAAAGCAGACGGGTTTGGCGCACAGCTGAGCTGGAGGTTGGGGTGGGGAGAGGAGCCCTGGGATGCTCCAGCGCTGGGATTTTCCCTGGCTGGTGATCCACAGGTTTGGGTGATGGTGGGGAAGTAGAGAGGGGGGAAAAACAGGACGGGAAAATCCTTGTGGAGGAATTTTTGGTGGAATTTGCGGCCCAGTTTTGGGGTGTTTCCAGCGGTGGTGCAGCTGCCAACAGCTGGAAGGGGGACACTTCTCTGGGCTTTCTTTAAAATAACCCTGACAGCTGGAGGAGCAGGGCAGGGAAACGAGGCAAATCAAATTAATCGAGCCCGATTTTCATTTTTGAAGCGCTGGGTTTGGAACGGGGGTCAGGCCTGGCACCTTCCAGCGGGGAGGGAATCGCTGACACAGGGATGCCACGGCCGCGGCTGCCGGCCAGGGGGGCTCTGCTTTTTCAAAAGGCTTTTGTCAACACGGCCGCTGCTGTTTTGGGGATGATTTTGGGCCCACGATGGCTCAGCAGCTTCAGCACAATGAGTCTGTTTGCTCAGCCGCCGGCCGGAGGGGCTGCGGGGTGGGGGACGGGTGGGGGAATCTCATCCCCGTGCTCCTGAGCTTCGTATCGGGGTGCGGGGAATGAGAGGGGGAATTTGGGAAGCTGGGAGGGTTTGTTTGCACCACGACGCCCACCCTCCCCACTTATCAAAAGTATGGAATAAGGTAAAAATGTACAATAGTGCAGGAAATCAGAGAATCCTGGAATGGTGTGGTTGGGAGGGACCTCAAAGACCAGCCAGTCCAACCCCCTGTTATGGGCAGGGACACCTTCCACTGGAATGTATTAACCATGTATTATCTACTTAAATCAACATCATATAAAAAATAGGTACATATATATATATATGTATAAATACATAAAAATATAATAAAATAACACTTAATAATATAATAATAATATATACATACCATATACATATATATACATATTATATACATATTTACATATATATTATAATAATATATACAACAATATATAACACACAACATTATCTATTATTATATATTACGTGTCCTCTATTAGAAATCATTGGTTATTGATCACATATTGTTATATATTCCATATTATATATGATAAGTAGTAACCTAACAATAAATGAATATATAGATAACTGATAAAATACGTAATATATATAATTATATAATATGTAATATTATATGTTAATATAAAATGTATATTATATATTATATAATTATATATATTACGTATTTTATCAGTTATCAATATATGATATATCATATATCATATATCATATATCATATATCATATCTATCATATATCACATACCATATAAAAATAAATAGTATAATATTATATAATAATACATAGATAAATGATTAAATACATAATACGTAGAGATAATACATCAATAAATGATAAAATATGTAATATATCTAGACAAAAGCCAGTGAGGTTAGCTCAGCTGGTGGCAGCACGGTGCTGATAACACGAAGTTTGGGGGTTCTATCCCTCCACGTGCCACTCACAGAATCACAGAATGAACCAGGTCGGAAAAGACCTTGGAGATCCCCAAGTCCAGCCTGTGACCTAACAGCTCCTCGTCAGCTAAACCGCTGGAGGGCTGGACTTGATCCTTGCGGCTCCCTTCCAACCCAGAGGATTCCGTGAGGTGAAATACATGAACAAAACGCACAGAGCCGCACAGAGCCGCGACTCCGTCAGAGTCCCGTTAGAGTTCCACCAGCCCGGGGCCGGGATCGCCGCCCTCACCGTGCCCCGTTGTGCCCGTTCCGCAGGTGGGGCAGGATGCGGCCCCTGGACCACGCCTGGTGCTGGGTGGTGATGCTGCTGCTCGCCCTCTTCAGCGACGTGGCCGGCGGCCGCCGCGGAGCCGGCGGGAGGAGCGGCGGGGCCGGGGGGCTCCGCGGGGGCTTCCGCGCTGTGTCCCGCGGCGGGGGCGCCCCGGGCCGCGGCTCCAAGGTGGCCGGAGCCATCGCGGCCGGCGCTGCCGCGGGCTACGGGATGGGGCTGCTGGGGCGCCCGCGGCCGTCCCGCCTGGGCCACGGCATCCCGGCGGCGCGACAGCCGCCGCCCGCGGGCGGGTTCCAAGCCGGCGGCTGGCCCGACATGGGGGCCAAGCGGGGACCCCCCAGCCGAGCCCCCGGGGACCGGCGCGCCGGCCTGGGGCTCGCCCTGCTCTTGGCATCGGGTTCCTGCCTCGTCAGCCGCGGGCTGCAGCGCTGAGCGCGCCCCGGGCGCACGGCGAGCCCCGGCCGGCCGCGCCCGCCGGGATTTCCTCGCGAATGACTTTCCTGGGAGATTGGATGTGGCTTTGGGGAAGTGGGAGAGGCGCTCCGTCGCTGCCGGAGCTGGGCGGCCGTCCCGGGGCTCACCCGGGAGCCGGATGGATCCTGCAAACCCCGCCTGGGACAGCGCCTACGTGAGCGAAGCCAGCCCTGCAAGGACCTGTGGAAATCGGCACCCGCAGCGATGCCGGTGCAGCCCCGCCAGCGTTCGGCCCTGGTTTCCCGTTGCACGGCTTTACCAGAAAACGCTCCTTTTCCCCCCAGAAGAGCACTGGGACTTGTGGGGAGGGGGGTGTGGGGCTTGGAAACGGACCCCTCCGCCTTGCAATAAAGTTTGGCCTTGAGACAGCCTCTGTTTTTAACCAAATCCTTCGTCTCTAGCACCGGGAGCCACCCAGGGAAGAGCCGCACCTCCGGGGGAGGCTGCGGGGGTGGACAAACCCCACCGGGTCCCCTCTCTGGCTTTGATCTGATCTCCCCCAATCCTTGACATCCCAATATTTAGCATCCCCTGCCCAAAACTCTCCCAGCTGTTGGACTGAGCCTCTCTCAGGTGCTTCGTGTTTGTCAGAGAGGAGGCAAATCCTCCGTGGGAGAGATTAAAAGGAGCAGTGAGGGATGTTTTGCCCTCCAGCAGCTGCGTTTTCTTCCCTAATCCCTGTCCTGGGGGGTCAAACCTTCCCTAAATTCGGGTTTTAGCTGCAGCAGCTCAACCTTTGCTGTGAGAACAGAAAATAAGCCGGGCCAAGTGAAAAACTTGGGATCCCATGAAGGCTTGTGAGCAGCTGTAATCCCCATCCTCCAGCAGGTGAGTCCTCACTGAAGGGTTTTTGAGCCTGGATGTTTGTGAGTGGGTCACCTCTCCTCGGAATTAGGGGTTTTGGGGATGTGAAAATCCTTATCGTCTCCCCCAGAGAGGAGTTGGGCTGGGCTTCACCTCTAACGAGGGTTCAAAGGAGCCCCAGCCAACAGATATTTATTTTTGGGCCTCTTTTACAACGTTAAGATTTTACAGAAGTCATTTGCTCCCGAGGGATTCAGCCGCATTCTGGAGCAGGGATGCCCCCGAGGCCACGGCCTTGCCCAAATCACCGCCGCCCCTGGCTCGGGAGCAGCTTTTGGGCTGAGCAAACCCATCCGTTCCTGCAACGCGCCGAGGGGTTGGGTTTTAATGTGCTCGTTTAAAATACCAAACAAATGCAGCAGAACCTCCAGCCGCAGCTCAGGTTTGCATTTTCCCACCACGTATTTTGCATCCAAGCCCAGGTTAAGCTTCAATGTCTGCATCCCTCATGAGCATTCTCTGTTCCTGGCCTTGAGCTGGGCTCAGAAATGCTGCAGGAATGACGCTGCTCTTCCTAAATCACATTCCCAAGTTTTTCTTGTCTTTTCCCTCCCATCAATGTTCAATACCTGGGGATACTTCTGACGTGGGAAGGATTTTTCGCAAGGGCATGGAGTGCCGGGAAAAGGTTTCCCACTGCCGGAGGGCAGGGATGGATGGGATATTGGGAAGGAATTCCTCCCTGGGAGGGTGGGGAGGGGCTGGGATGGAATTCCCAGAGGAGTTGTGGCTGCCCCTGGATCCCTGGGAGTGTCCGAGGCCAGGCTGGACATTGGGGCTTGGAGCAGCCTGGGACAGCGGGAGGTGTCCCCTCCAACCCAAAAGCTCCGGTCTCCCCTCAGTTTAATTTCCAAAAAAG
Organism: Coloeus monedula; assembly: GCF_965178545.1. Lineage (NCBI taxonomy): Eukaryota > Metazoa > Chordata > Aves > Passeriformes > Corvidae > Coloeus > Coloeus monedula. Next base: position 4,187,511 of record NC_138808.1, on the reverse strand, counting down.
CCTTAATTAGCCATTAACATCCTCGTTAATCACCTCGCGCTGGGGAGCTTGGGGGTTGGACGGGGCTGATCTCGAGCATCCCCAGACGCCGAGATCCCTCGGGATGCGCTTTTCGGGAGAGCGGCTGGAGCCGAATCGAGGCATTTCCCAGCTCCGAAACAGCGACCGAGTGAGCGCCGGGCTCCGGCACAAAGCTCAGCCGGGTTTTGGAGCGTTCTTTGGGATATTCAGCCGTGTAAAAGCAGCCCCGGGAGCTGCAGCCGGGCTCGGACGGGAGATGGAGCTGTTGGCCCGGGATTCCCAACGCCGGAGCCGCCGCAGGGATAAAATCACCCCCGGCTGAGGTTTGTGCTCGCTCTTTGCATCACAGGCCTCTAAACCGGACTATTCCCCCTCCAGCTCTCTGCAAACGGGGGCAGCTGTGCACCAAAATTCCTCTTTTTACGGCTTTTTCCAGGCAGGGAAAACATTTTCGGTGTCTCTGCCTGGATGGGGGGTGTTCATTCGTGGAGATGGGGGATGCCGGGTGCTGTGCAATGGGAGATTTGGAGGAGACTCAGAAAAAACAACCTCAGATTTTACTGTATTTGGACTTCGGGGTGTGTTCATTATCACCCTGGCAAACCAGAAACTCTCCCCGTCCTCGCTCCGTGTGAGGCTCCTGTGCACGCTCCAGGATTTGGAGTATTTAGCTAATTAATTAACGAATTTCTCTGGTCCAACAGATCGCTCCAGGGGGCCCAGGGGGCTCCGGGGTTATTTGATCCGGCTGTCCTTAAAGGGCACGAGGGTTCAGACTGTGTCCCCACATCCTGCTTGGGTGCTCCTGGAAAGTTCCAACCTTCCCTGCTGAGCCAACGGCTCCAATAATCGCCCTAAAGCCCCGTTCCCCCATGGTGGGTAAAAAACCGGGGTGCTGTGTGTGCAGGGAGGGGTAAATGTTGGTTTTGAGCTCGTCTGAGCACTGCCAGTGTGGTTCCCGTGACTGGGAGACTGCAGCAGCTTCCCTGTGCTGGCAGGAAGGGAATGGAAGATGGGGTTTTGGGGTTAAAAATGAGTATTTTATGGTGCTGCTGCTGCTGAGGTCAAACCCTCCCCAGGGGAGGTCACGGGGCAAGGGCTGGAAGCCTCTTCCTGGAAATATCCATGTGTTCATCTCGGAAAATGGGAGGGTTTTTTATTCCATCTTCTGGGGAGGTTTTTTATTCCATCTTCTGCATGGGGTGAAGTTTTTTCCTTCCTTCTTTTGTGGGAATTTTTCCTCCTACTGTGGGGCTGCAGCACCTCAGAGCGGGGGCTGTCAGGGGATGGGTCCTCCGGTTGTGAAATGCAAATAAATGGAAATAAATCACCTTGAAACCGATTTGCATCGAGCCTGGGCTGACCCCCAGCGTGGGCAGCGGCTCCGGGGGGATTCTGCCCCTCGGTCCCCACCTGCAGCGCTGCCCCCAGCCCTGGGATCCCAGCGGGAGCGCGTGGAGCTGCTGGAGAGAGTCCAGAGGAGGCCACGGAGCTGCTCCAGGGCTGGATCCCCTCTGGAGCCGGGCTGGGAGAGCTGGGAATGTTCCCCTGGAGAAGGGAAGGATCCAGGGAGAGCTTAAAACCCTTTCCAGGGCCTGAAGGGGCTCCAGGAGAGCTGGAGAGGGACTGGGGACAAGGCCTGGAGGGACAGGACACAGGGAATGGTTTCCCAGAGGGCAGGGATGGATGGGATATTGGGAAGGAATTGTTCCCTGGGAGGGTGGGGAGGGGCTGGGCTGGAATTCCCAGAGCAGCTGGGGCTGCCCCTGGATCCCTGGGAGCATCCCAGGCCAGGCTGGATGGAGCTTGGAGCAGCCTGGGACAGTGGGAGGTGTCCCTGCCCATGGCAGGGGTGGCACTGGAGGGGCTTTAAGGTCCCTTCCAACCCAAACCATTCCATGATTAGGCAGGGTCTGGATCGGGCTTAACGCCACTGAAACAGCAAACGTAAAAACTCTTTTATTAGGCAGAAATTGGAATTAGACAGAAATCAGAAAATACTCGTTGGACTGCAGCGATGCCATCAGTGGGAGCAGGGGAGGAGCAGAGGTTAACTGGGACTGTGGGGTCTGCGCCAGATCCGGCGCTGGGAGGGAACAAAGGCTCCCTCAGGCCAGGGAGGGGGCACAGAGAGGGCGGAAAATGCCGCTTCTGTTCCGCGGGGCCGGCCGGGGGCTGTCGCACGAAGGAGGCTGCCGGGCATCTTGGCTTTATCCGTTTTAATTTGTACCAGACGTGGAACACTTAGAAAAGGCTCAGCACGGCAGATTCCGGGCATGCACCGTGACGGGTTTACAAAACATCCGCGTATCACAAAGTACGGGGCACCTCAAAGCCCTGCTTTTCCGGTGGGTGTCCTGAAAGGTTTATTTTCTATTTATATATATTTATATATTTTTAAAAATATATAATATATCTTCACTTAGCTTACACCAATGCAAAAAAACCAAAACAAAACAAATTTCATTGAGGACAGTGTTATTCAGTGCCTTGCAAAAACAAAAAATACACGAGAGATATTAAACAGAGCTCGGCTCAGCAAGCGCAGCGCCACGGATGTTACAGCTCGGCCCCAGCCCGGCATCGACCCAGCACACGAGAAGCAAGAATTTCACCCGTTGCTGCCACAGGTCAGAGGAATTACTCACAAATGTGATGTTTTTTAAGCATCTCCCTTCCCAGGCCCGTTTTTCCCGATGCTGTTTGCTGGTCCGGTGTGATTTAGCTGATTTCAGTCTCTTGCTCTGTGCTCAACCCCCCTGAGAATCCTTTTTGCTGCATTTTAACGTCCGGTAGGCCAAGGTGCTGAAGCATGAACGTGACTTGTCACCTAGAGCGTCCAAAATAGCTTTTTCTCGGGCTGGGACACACGGTTTTGGGGGTGTTTGGGGCGTTCAGCAGTGCTTTCTGCCTTTCAAGACTGACTGGTGCTTCAGGCTCGCAGTGGCAGGGAATAAAAAATGACTTTATTTTGGTGTGTTGCTGCAGGAGGTTTTTGCAGCATGCAGGGTGCGGAGCAGCAGCTCCTTATGTACACGGGGAAGGGGTTTTTGGGGTTAAAGGGCTCAAATTGCAGCCTGGCAGCTTGAAAACCCCACAGCTGCCCCTCCGAAATCCCCAGAGGTGCTGGGGTGCCCCAGGGAAAGGGAGGGCGTGGTGGCAGCGGGACTGAGGGGATAAAACCCTGCCTGTTAGCGAAGAGGATTTTTGGAAACGCTCTCGCAGGGATGCCAAGGAGAGCTCCCGTCTGCCTGGTCCCTCTCGGGGTGACCCCGAGGAGGAGGAGGAGGTGGTGAAGGCCACGTTTTCGGGCGTCCGGCTCCAGCGCTGTCCTGTCCTGGTTGGGGCGGAGAAGGAAATTTGCATCCCGTTGCCTAAACCGGAGACTCCGGGGAGCGCCCCAGGGGCTCTTCACCAAGAACGACCGCAAGCGAGAACGGGGGGGCCGGGGGGACCCCAGGGGGACACGGGTGACATCTCGAAGCCGCGGGACCCGGGGTGCTCTAGTGCAGGGCGAAGAGGACGAGGAGCAGGAGGGCGGCGAGGGAGGCGTCGGCGAGGTGCGGCCGGATGCCCGAGGCCAGGAGGTACTCGCGGTACTGCTGGATGCACATCTCGCGGATCACCTTGGTCACCACCCTGGTCTCCAGCTCTGCCTCCGTCTGGTTGGCGACCGCGCCGGCCTCCGAGGCGTTCTTCTTGGCGGCCGGGCCGATGTTGTGCTCGGTGACGGTGATGTTGAAGCAGTCGGCCACGAAGACGTCCTGCGGCACGTGGCCCTGGTAGTCGCGGTAGTAGACCTGGTTGGGGTAGCGCGCGGCGTTCTGGTTCCACCAGCGGTACTCGTCGGGGCTGTCGAAGCTGTAGTGCATCCCCGACATCACCCTGCCCATGGCGTAGCCCCCCAGCCCACCCACCACGGCCCCCGCCGCCGCCGCCCCCGCCACGTGCTTGAAGTTGGTCTTGGGTTTCGGGGCCTTCCACGGCTTTTGGTGGTAGCTTCCTCCGCTGGACGGGTTGTAGCCCTGTCCCCAGCCCGGGTAGCCCGGGTTGTGGGGGTAGCCGGGGTTCTGGGGGTAGCCGGGCTGGCGGGGGTAGCCCGGGTTGTGGGGATAACCGGGGTTGTGGGGATAACCGGGGTTGTGGGGATAGCTGGGCTGGCGGTGGCTCCCGGTGCCCCAGCCGGGTTTGCCTTTGCCCTTTTTGGAGAAGGCGACGTCGGTGCAGACGCCGAGGAGCAGCAGCAGCAGCAGGCAGCAGGTGCCGAGGAGCCTGGCCATGGCTGTGGGGACAAGGACAGCGTCAGGGCAGGGGCACAAACCCCCGGGCTCAACACTCCCTCACTTCTGCATCACGTAAAACTCAGCTGCTCCCTTTAAATCCGGCTGCACAATAAACAGCTTTGGACTAAATGCGTGTTTATGTCCCCAAAAACGCCTCATTTATACACAGATATAAAATATTTCATATATATATGTATTTATCTCTATCCCCCAACAGGACCCCTGCCGGCGATGGCAGTTTTAAGCAGTGAAAGAAAAGCTTTGGGGAGAAAATGCTTCACCTGATTGGGAGGTAAAACCCCGCTTAACCAACCTGCCGTGCCCAGTCTGAGGGTAGAAATGGGATTTCTGCTGTGCCAGGATCGATGCCGTAAACAGATTCAGCCCAATCCCAAAGCTTTTGGACCCTCGGTGCTGCAGGGAGGGCAACGCCCAGCCTGGCCCCGCACGCTTGCTTTCCCCAGAGGCCGGAATTCAGCGCGTTTTGCCCAAATCCCTGTTCAGGGGCCACAGGCCTGAGGTGAAAACCGGCATTTTTGGAGCTCAATGTGTTTGCAAACATCCCTTGACTCAGCGTTTGGCTGCTGGCACTCCGGGGGCACGCCAGGCATCTCCCCCGTTGCCTGGAGGGCTGGCAAGGCTGAAATCCCCTTTAACGAGCCATTTCCCTCCCTGCGTGCATAATCCCGCCTGGACAATCCGCACCAGGGCTGCAAATCCTTTGGAAAGACTTTTGGAAAACACCTCCCAGGCTGCACAACCCCTCCGGGTGCCTCCCCTCGATGCCAAGGGCGCTGAATTGCTGCTCCCCTCGCGTTCAGCACGCGAGTGCAGCAACAGAAAAGGGTTTTTCCACCCTGCCCGAGGCTGAGCTATCCCCCAAAATCCCTCCTTGCCTGCTGGGGACGGCGAGAGAAGCATTCTCAGTGTGGGTGGGCATTTCACAGCACCCCTGCATGCGCCTTCTGGCAGCAAGAAACAATTCCATTCGGGTCCTAAATGTTCGTGCTCTGCAACGATTAATGGAGCAGCTTCCTATGGGGTCACCCCAGGAGTAGCCTCAGGGCAGGCAGGAGGTGCTGAGCTTTCCCGAGATGCTCCAAAGAGGCCAAACAAGCCCCTGTTTAAGCCAGAAATTCTTCTGTTCCAACCTAGATATGGCTTTGTAGGCCACAAAAAGCAAACTCGTCTCTTTGCGTTCAGATAACGATGTTTTGTCTCCTTTTCTCCCGCCCCCAAAATCTGGTTTTATGTCCAGAAATGTTTGAATCAAAGCCCTTTAAGCTCAGCGTTCCGGCTGGGATCGTTCGCAAGAGGCCTAAATAAAAATGCAGGGGAGATGCTCGAGCCTGTCCCTGGTGATGGGCAGGAATTCCAGGCTTGCTCATGGAAAAATCTGGGCGCAAGGCACCCGCTTTGGAGCGGGCTTGCTGCCTCCCTCACCCCGCAGCACCCACCCGCTGGGGGCAGGGATGAGATCAGGGGGGTTAAAAATAGCCAAAAGGCAAGGAAAAACAACCAAACGAGCGAACGCTCCCTGGGTGCTCGGCAAAATTCAAAACGGAAGAGGAAAAATCAGCAAATTGGCCACTTTTAAAATATATTTTTGGAGATGTCGCTCCCCGCTGTGAGTTCCGAGGGGGGGAAATCAGCCCCTGGTTGAAAAGAGGGGTTCTGGCAAAGCCCCGCAATGGTTTTATTGAAGAAATCTCAGGGTTTGAGGCTGATTCAGAAATCTTGGAGCATTGCAGCGCCTGGCAGCGCTGCCCTGCTCCTCTTAATTGCCTTTAGAGCCGAGCTCTGATGAGCAGCGCGCAGCCTCGTTTGCGCCGCGCTAATTAGCGAGCGCGGAGCTTCGCCCCAAATAAGTGAATTGGCTGGCACAAACCCCGGAAGGGGTCAGGAGCCGCTTCCTCAAGCCCTGTGCTCGGAAATGACATTTCTGGCGTGACCGTGGTATCGATATTAAATTATAGATCGAGAGGCTTCCCAGGCGTTTTTTGGTTTGTTTTTTTCTCCCGACGCTTTCTAACCTTCCTCCCCCATATCCGCCCTCCTGGCGGATGCTGGAAATGAGAAATTAATTCAGGTGGTTTGTGCCGGCGGGATTTATATCCGCGCTGGAGAGCTGGAGGAACTCCGAGCTCCCTCAGTGGAAAATGGAGGCTGCGAGGAGCGATCGCAAGCAGCAATTACGTGCTCGGGGCTGGCAAGGAGGAGGTTTTGGTTTGGAGGGGAAAAACCAACAGCCGGGTGCCAAAACATCCGTGGAAATCGCCTCGGGGACGGGGGAGAAGAAGCGAAGGGAGGTGGGGAAGGCGGAGGTGGGAAGATGCTCGGCGATGCTGGGAATGTCCTGGCTCCTGGGTGAAAACTGCGGGCTGGGGCTCTGGGAATTTGCGATGAAATCGGGATTTCCCCGAAAATGTCACCTCTGGGTTTAGAAATCTCCCCCTCAACCCCTTTCTCTTTTAACCCCCCAAACCATGAGGGAGCAGCTGGCAGCCGAGGGAAAAGGCAAAACCCTCGGAGGAGAAATTCCCCACCAGCGCCAGCGCTGAATAAACGCTGAGTAAACAATCGCCGGGCAGGAGCAGAGCTCTGGCTTTTAAGGAGACGCTGGAAATGTCTATTTTTAGGCGGCGATGGCAGCGAAAAGAGGCAGCCCCCCGCCCCCGCGATGCCGCTCGGCGCTGAAACCCCCCTCGCCTCTGGGTTTATCCCTCCCGAAGCCCCCGCGCCCCGCTTTCCCCGGCACTCACCGGCTGGGAGCTCGCTGCACCGCTCGCTCCGAGGCGGTTCAGCCACGGAGCTCCGCGGGCGAATAAATAGCGAGAGGGAGGAGCCGCCTCCTGCGCAGCCCAGCCCCGCAGAGCCCGGCCAGCTCCAGCCCCTTCCCCAGGGAATACCGCGGCCAGCTCCCCGCAAAGCCCGGCTTCACCCCAAATCATCCCCCCCCGGCACGGGAAGCCACGCTGGCAGCCAAAGGAGCGCCTGGAAAATCGCGGCATTCCCATGGTTTTGTTGAAGAATTACCAGGGTTCGAGGCTGATTGAAAAATCTTGGAGTGCTGCAGCGGTTGGATTTTAAACGGAGGAAATCTCAGGGTGTGGGGCCTGCTGGGGAATTGCAGCGCTTGGATGGTGGTTTGAAGAAATGTTGGTGGGATCACCAGGATTTGGGGCTGGTTTGGGGATCTCGGAGAAGCGCAGTGCTTTGGTGGTTTGTTGAAGAAATACCGGTGGAATCGGCGGGATGTGGGGCTGGTTTGGACGTCTTGGGATATCGCAGCATTTGGATTTTACACAGAAGAAATACCAGGGCTTGGGGCTGATTTCAAAATCCTGGGAAGTTGCAGCTCTTGGATGGGTTTATTGAATAAATATCAGGGTTTGAGGCTGATCTGAAAACCTTGGAATTTTGCAGCATTTGGATTTTATACTGAAGAAATGCCAAGGCTTGGGGCTGGGTTGGGAAACCTTGGAAAACCGCAGTATCCCGATGGTTTACTGAAGAAACACTGGACAGAACGATGAGGTTTGAGGCTGTTCTGGGAACCTTGGAAAATCGCAGTGCTCGGATTTTTCTTTTTAATTGAAGAAATATCAGGGTTTGGGGCTGATTTGGAAACCTTGGGAAATTGCAGCACTTGGATACTGGAGGATATCAATGGGGTTGGGAATCTCATGGTCGAGACTCTGGGAGAGGGCAGGATGCTTTTAGCAGCTGCTGACTGCAGCTCCAAACCCATTACCCATTATCCAGTATCCATTATCCATTATCCATTACCCATTATCCATTATCCATCATCCATTACCCCGTGGAACAGAGCTGCTCCGAGGGTTGATGGAGAGGAAACCAGCCCGGCTCAGGCCTGTGGGAGAAAGGATGAATTTGTCTTTCAAACCTGTCTCCCTCCAGAGGAGTAGAACTCGCTCCCACAGTCTCACTTCATGTCGAGGAATCCCGGTGTTTAATGGGAGGAAATGCCTCAGAAGAAAATTAACAATTACGGGATGCTCATGGCAAGATGGGGCTTTTTCAAAGGGTGAAAATACGTGGCTGGAATAAACAGAGAGCTGAAGACCAGAATGGGGGGTGGTTCCCAACTTTTGGGGTTACAATGGGCCAGTTTGAATCCAGGAAGGTTTCTGTGGCAGTTGGGAGGGGGCTGGAATGGGTTTTCCAGAGCAGCTGTGGCTGCCCCTGGATCCCTGGCAGTGCCCAAGGCCAGGCTGGATGAGCTTGGAGCAGCCTGGGACAGTGGGAGGTGTCCCTGCCCACGGCACTGGGTGAGCTTTAAGGTCCCTTCCAACCCAAACCACTCCAGGATTTTATGATTTTAACACCAAAACTCTCCCGAGGTTTTGCTGCCCAAATCAGCTGGACCAGGAACGGCCATCCTGGACCACAGAGCACACCTGGATGTAAAAATGGATTTTGCCCTGATGCTCCACGGCCTTGGGATCCATCTGGCTGGATCATGTTAAAATAAATGAAAGCCATTTCTGCCTGGCAGGGAAATGGGCTGTGCTGGCAAAACACAGATATTAACCTGGGCAGGAGAAGATGAAATAGGCAGGATTAAGGTCTGTGGGCCTGGGGAAGCTCTGTCCTGCAGGGCAGATTTGTTCTGTGTGCAGATGGCTCCTGATTGCCTGCTTTGGGTTGAAACACTCACCCATGGGCAATCCAAACCCCGTGCCAGCAAAAGAATAAAAGTAAACCAGGAATGGGCTGGTTGGGATGAATTAATCCTACATGAATCTAAAAATCAGAGGTTTACTGTCATAATTTACTCCAGAAGAACAACAACAATGGCAAATTATTTATCCAAAAAGAGTATTTACTGAAAACTGTGGCTTGGCCAACAGTGAAAACAAAACCTTTTTTTTCCTCTGGAAACAGCATTTCTGTTTGCAGAAACAGAGGCATTTTTCATCAGACCCCGGCCACAAAACAAGCAGGAGCAGCCTATGGATTATGAATGAATATTTAATTTATTGTGGGAGTTCTGTGCCCCGCCCAGTGCATCCACAGCAGCTCTTTAATGGTTTCTCTGCATCCCAGGGTAAAATTTCTCTCAGCCTCAAGGCAGGAGCTGCATCAATCTCCTCTGGAGGCTTGGCCCTTCCTCATTCACACCGGAAATAGCGCAACAGGCCCTGTGCCAGCTTAGAAATCATTAATGGGATGAGTTTTTCTCGTAACAGCCGGAAAAAGCTGACTTTGGTTTAATGCTGGGCTGGGGAGGGAGGAAAGTTCATCTCCTTCATTGATTTTGTGTCATTTTTTATTGCTTTAATTCATGCAAAACGCTTTTATTCACGCAGCTCCGGGTCTGCCTGCAGAACGAGTCGCAGCAAAGGCGGGGAAGGCATCCAGCTGGTTTTGGGGTAATCTGGTGGGGTTTTTCTCCTTCCAGAGGAAAAAAAATGTCATTTTTAGCCCATTTTTATTGGCAGAAAGGCTTTTCCTTGCACTGTGTGGGAAGCTTGACCTGCATCATCATTCTGTGTTCAACTGCCGACGGTTTTGGGGTGATCTGGTGGGGTTTGAGGAAGGGGTGAAGTCCCAGGGGCTGTTTCCATCCCGCCCTCACTCCCTGGAGACGGCAAAAAGTCCAGACTCGAGCTCAAATTCCACTTCCAGTTCACGCAGAAACCTCTTCAAACCCTCCAAGGGGAAAAATAATCGGCAGCAAGCGTGTCCAGAGGGCTGATGAGGTGTGTTCTGCAGAGCCTGGATTATTCTCTGATGGAATACTCACCCTGGAATGATCCCTCCGAAGCAGAACTCCTCGGAATTCTCTTGGGAAGGTGATGTTTGGCTCCTGCCTGGATGAGAGCAGAGAAAATCCAGTCTGGGGACAGAGAGGGCCAGTGGCAAAAGCCCTGGCGGCCCTTCCTTCCCAGCTGGGAGGAGCGATGCTGTTGTTTTCCCATCTCAGTGTGTAATTAAAAATTTGAGGTTTTATGAGGATATTTTGCATTTTTTTTTGTGGTGAGACCTTCGTTGCTCACTTGGGCTGGGCTCCCTGCAGAGAGCTCTCCTTCCAGAGGAAAAAAGGTCATTTTTAGCCCATTTTTAGTGGCAGAAACATCATTTTTTAGCCTGGTTTTGGTGGCAGAAATGTCATTTTTACCCCTTTTTTAGTGGCAGAAATATCATTTTTAGCCCATTTTTAGTGGCAGAAATGTCATTTTTTAGCCCATTTTTAGTGACAGAAATGTCATTTTTTAGCCCGTTTTTAGTGGCAGAAATGTCATTTTTAGCCCTTTTTTAGTGGCAGAAGGGCTTTTCCCTGGGAAATCTCGACCTGCATCACCACTCCATGTTCAACCTCACGGACAGAATTTCTCCTTTGCTCCTGACACCCTGAAGTTTTCCTGTACGAAGGGAAGAACAAGATAAAAGGGCTCAAACACGGACAAAAGGTGTTTGGGGCCAGTGGGAGCCATCCCTGACCTCGGGTGAGATTTAAGGTCCTCCCAACCCAAACCATCCCCAATTTTGAGGAGAGTTTCGATTGCAGCCTCTTCTGCACAGGGAAGCTGGCCAGGAGGGAAGGGTGGCACGAGCAGGACGTTGACTCCGTGCCCTTCCAGGGAGTCACCACTTACGTAACCCACGGTGGGGAGGAGGAGGAGGAGGAGAAGTCCCAGCATGTCCCTAATCCCAGGGACACGTGCCAGGAGAGGAAAATCATGGAGGGGAAAAACCACCCGGCCAAACTTTCCATCCAGCACCCCCCGCTGCTTCCAGAGGGGTTTTCTCCTTGGCCAGGGGCGGCTTTGTAGAGAAGCCAAGGAGCTCATGGAAAAAATAAAGTAGTTTATGGCTCGTGGTGCTGGGGAGGAGTTTGTGCTGTCCATGTGGATCTGCTTCCCTCGGTGATGTCATTTGGGAACGGGATCCACTGGCAGATGTGACTCACGGGCCCCGGGATCCTGCTGGAATCTTCCCTCTGTGGGAGGCTCCCCGGAGGGACCAGGGAAGGTGGGTTTGGGGCAGGAAACAGCAAATCGGGCAGAGCTTTTCCTCGCTGTGCTCCCGAGACAAATCCGGATCCTCGAGGAAGCAAATCGGCCAAATTAATTTATTTTCATTTCTGTTCCGCGGGAGCGGCCGCTGGAATAGGAAATATTGGGGGCTGAACTCATCCTGCTGAGCTTCACTCTTAGACAAGGCCTAAAAAAGGCTCTAAATGTTCATCTGTGGGGTTAAAATATTCATCTATTGGGGTAAAAAATGTTTCTCCACGGGGTCAGAAGTGTTTATCCATAGGGTCATAGATGTTCATCCATTCAGGTTAAAATGTTCACCCATGGGGTTAGAAATGTTCACCTATAGGGTTAGAAATCTTTATCCATTGGGGTAAAAGATGTTCATTTATGGGGTTAAAAATGTTTATCCATGGGGATTCTAAATATTTATCCATTGGGGTTATAAATGTTTATCCATTGGGGTTAGAAATGTTTATCCACAGGGCTATAAATATTCATCCATTGGGGTTAAAAATGTTTATCCCCGGGGTCATAGATGTTCATCCATTGGGGTTATAAATGTTCATCCCTGGGGTTAGAAATGTTCATCCCTGGGGTTAGAAACGTCTGCCCAGCTGCTCCAATCTGATTAGGGCTGTGATAACCCCGCTCCTGGGCTCCCTGCTATTCCAGGCAGGGGCACTCGTAAGCTCCTTAGGGGTGGGAAGGACCCTCCCTTCCCTGATGCCTTCCCAGTGAGGCATCGAGGCCTTGGCAGATCACCTGGATGGGTCACAGCTCCCAAAAATGTGCTTTTGACCTCTCCCAGGCATCACCTGGGTGCTAGGAGGGAAAATAACAGCTTTTATTAAAAGAAAAAGCATTAAAAAGCTCATTGGGAAATTTTTCCTTTTTTTAGAATAAAAACTGATAATAGAAGTGCTTTGAAGTGAGGGAAAAAAATATCGAGTTTGTGTATTTGAGCCTCTATCTGGATTAACCGATGGGAGAAGTCGGTCCTCGTTCCAAAATGATGTTTGCTGTCTGCTCTGGTTTCAGCCCGGTGTTGGATTTAAAAATAACCTCTCACAGTGCCTTGGGAGCAGCTGCTGCAGGACACCAACAATTCCCTGCTGTCTCTGGGAAAAGCCTTCCCAGAAAGGGCTCCTTGTGTCCTTCGAGTGAATAAATCTGTTCTCTGCTCCGGCAGGGACCCAGCGTTCGAGCCCTTTTAAAGCGCCGTGTTCCTCCCTAAAGCTTCAGGAACGAACTCTCTCCCAGAAATCCTAGAATTCCCATAAACTTCCCCGAAATTCCATTACCCACAGCTGGCTCCCTGGCAGGAAAAGCTGAATATCCCTATTTATTTTCCCTGCCGGCAGGGTTCGGCACACATGACTCACCGGGAGGTTTTCCTTTCTTTTCCTTTCCTTCTCTCCCGTTTATTTTTAACTCGCGATCCCCTGGAAGGGCTTTCCGAGCTCGGAGCCGCGGTGGGGGCACGCTGGATGACATCAGGCGGCAGCGCTGAGGTCACCTCCTCAAAAATAACCCGGGCTGGGCTCAGACGCTCCCGTCCCCATTGTTTTGGCATCAATCATCCAGGATCCTGCTCGGGGGAATCGCTCCGAGCCCGGAATGCGTCGCGGTGAGCTCAGAGCTTGTAGGGACGTGTCGAAATTCGGGCTGGTGCATTTAAATTTTGGAGGTGTGACGGACACAGGGCTCTTCTTGGTGCTTCTCGTGAGTTCCTGGCTGGGCTGAGTTGGGAAAGGGGCAGGAAAAAAATCAGTTTTCCCACTGGGAAAAGGGGCTGTGGGTGAAAGTTGAACGCCAGGAAATGCAGGTAATGACTTGATTTTTATTTCAAAAAAACCAAGTCGAGACAGACTGAAACAGGAGCCAGGTTGAAGATGGAGAAATAACTTCTAAAATTTATTTAAAAATTAAGCTTATAGTATTTTTAAAGTCACATTTTTTCTTTGATACACCTCCTTTTGATCCGGGTCTTTGCCTTGTTTATTCACCTGAGAACACAACAAGCTTTTCCCTGCCCTGACCTGGTTTCCACCTCCCAAGCTCAGTGAGGATGAGATGATTAAACCCAACGTGTAAATCCTCTTAGCCGATCTGGTGAATAAATTTCCACCCGGATTTCCCCCTTTCCCTCCATGGGAAGAGTTCCAGGGGCCGGGACTTTATGGGGTTCCACCCTCTTTTGCTCTGAGTGTAAATGAGAATCAACAGAGAAACCAGGATTGGGAAATGCGGGTCGGGGGGGAAATCGGGCCAGGATTTCATCCATTAGGATTTTTAACCCCTTGGAACAGTTTCCCACGGGATGGGCACCCTCCCATCCATTTTGGAGCATCTTCCAGCCGGGATGTTGACCCCAGACCACACACGGCTCGGTCCAAAGCTTTTCCGTCCCCTAAGGCAGCACTTGAAAGGCTCTTTACGAAGTTTGTCTTTCTTAAGACACCAGGGAAGTTTCAGACACCAAATACCCCGGCACTAAATGTCACATCTGCCCTTTTACCCCGGCAGGGGAGCTGCCCGTGAGGAAAAGCTTTGCCATCACCCTCCCGGGAGCAGGAACGAGCCAACAGCCGCAGCCTGGCACGAGGAAAAGCCCAGGCGGAGGCTGGAGCTGCTCTGAGGATGCTCAAGAGGCTCCCGCGGGGTTGCCATGGGCACGGCGCTCCCCCGTGGCCGTTTCCATGGCTACAGAGGGATGCGAGGGATGCAGGAGCGGCGCTGGCAGCTGAAGCTGGTGCAAAGAAGCCGCGCTCGGAAGCAGCCGGGAGGTCCCCCCGCGGCAGCTCGAAGGCAGCCGGGATTCCGAAGGGTTTTATGTGCGGAAAGCTGCGATTTGCAGCCTCTCCCCGGAGGCGTTTCCAAGGCGGCTTCCCTGCGGTCCGAGGTTTCACTCGCCTTGCGCCAACACCACTGGAAATTCCCGACAATATTCCTGCCTCTGAGCCGGGGCTATGAGGTGGGAATGGCTGCCCCGCGAACGGATGAGGAAGCTGAGCTTTGACAGGGGTGAGGAGAAGGATGAAATGAGGGGGGGTTTTTCCCCCAGCTGGAAATATTTCAGATAAAAACAAAGAATAAAAGTAAAAATAAAAATCAATAAAAACTATTTAATAGCGAGCACAGCGTGGTGCTGGGATGTGCCAGTTTTAGGGGCTGAGTGGAGGCGGCAGCGCTGACAATTCTCCCCCAGGATTTCTCCTTGATTTTATCTCCTCAACTTTTCCAAAGCAACTCCCAGCTCGTGGCCTGCGTGGAGAGCTCCGGGGCAATTAGAGTCACGTTAAATCTGTGCAGAGAGCTGGAATTACAAGGGAAGGAGCCCGCAGGCTCCTCAGGGCTGGGGGTTGCCGTCAGCCACCAGGAGGAAAAATCCAGAGGCATCAAGCACAAGCTGCAAAGCGTTTTTATGCTGTGGTGCTTCCAGAGCATGGAGGAGAACGGCTTGCAAACGATGAAAATAAACCTGGCTGGGAGTCCACAGCAGCAGAGGGCAAACCCCAGCTCGGGAAGGGCTGTTCTGCCCCAGAGATGGGCAAGGAGAACTTTTCCTCTCCCTGCAGTTGTCCCTAAAGCTGATTCTCACTGACACACACGACTGGAACGTGCCCTTTTCCCAGCAGCTCCGGCGACCTTGGCCCCTGGCTTGGCTTCCAGCACCTTTCCCAGCAAGCCCAGAGGGACTCTGGGGACAGAACAATGGTCAAAGTACAGAAAATGAAGGAAATTGGCTTTGCATTCACAGCGGCGGGTCAGGGCTGGGAGCACGGGGTCACCCTGGAGGCAAAGCCCCATCCACAGCCATTAAATAGCAAATAATAATCAGCATTAATCAGAATTAATCGGATTAATAAAGCCCAGTTTGTTTCTCCCAGGGTGTTTTCTTGGCTGCGTTCAGGCCTGGAACTTCCGTGCCTCCAAAATATTTTTGTGGCATCAATAATCCAGGGAGTTTCCATGTTAAAAAACAATGGAAAATGGGAGCGAAAGCTCTGGGAGTTGGTTTGTCACAAAGCCGAGCTCGTTTGGGAGCCTGGGTTAAGGAGTCAGTAGGGAATCAATCCACGCCTCAAAAAAAATGGGAAGTTTGGTACAATTCCACCAAGTCCTCAGCCGAGGTTAAACAGAATCGAGCTGGGAATTGGGATCTCCTCCCTCCCTCACTCGTTGCTGGAGCTCTGCTGCACAAACAGCTCTAAAAAGAACATTTTGGGGATGGGGATGACATTTCGAGCAACTCTCCATGGCAGCTGTTTTGTGGCTGAGCTCCCTGAGCTGTATTTAGGGGGTGATGAGAAAAACAGATGGGAGAGGTCACGGATCCTTTTTGTGGAGAAGAAAAGGAGGTTGGTGTTCAGTGAGAAATGGGGAGAAAAATAGAGGGAAGTGGAATAAGAATGGTGAAACTGAATGCCATTATAATCCCAGGAATAAGCTGATTCCTGCAAAACTGGCCGGACTTTTCCTGCATTTCTCCTTAGTTCCGGGAATAGAGAAGAACCATTTGTGTCCTGAAACAGGAGTCGGCGGTGGGCAGCACCTGGGCTGAGCAGAGCTCCCAGCCCAGCAGGGAGAGCTGCCAGAGCGGCAGCCCTGTGAATTATTGATTACCTATTAATTACAGACCCTTCCCGGGGTCAGCAGGGACAGCACGAGGGAGCTGAGGTGTCCCAAGGGCTGAATTCCAAGGGGAGGTTTGAGAAGGGAAGTGGTTTAATCAACACCAGTTCAGTCCTTAGAAGGCAAAGAACACAGATCCACACAAACCGAGATAGAAAAAAACCCCTCAAAAACACAGATCCAGACAACCTGAGATAGGAAAAAAAAACCCTGACAGAGGAGACACCAAATCATAAAAAAAATACATTTAGGAGCTGGAAATGACCTACTTTCAGTGTTTAATCTATCAATTTATCAGTATTTATTAATTTATTTATCAATATCAAAAAGTCATGAGGAAGAGACAAGGTGCCTTTGTGAGAGACGGGATGTTAATCATAAATCCTGACTTGCTCTAGGTGAGGAATCATTACCCAGCTTGTCCTCACTTTTTTATTGCTTTTCCCTGTAAATAAAGCACCCTCCGGTTGGTTTAGGACAATTTTCTGGATAATTCGTGGGTGATTTACCACGAACTCAAAGATCCTCACATTTTTAATCCATCCACATTCCAGGCAAGGGACAGGGATATTCCGTGGTGATCTATAACACACGTTTATTTCGGGGTGAATTCCTCTGCTATTTGTTGTCTATCTGTCATTTATTGTGACGCAGCCGCAAGGAATAACTTCAGGAAGATCCAGCTGAATCCAGCTCGTTTGTTCACAAATCCACTGGATCTGATGACCTCAGAAGCCTTTTCCAACCTAAACGACTCCGAGTTTGTTTTTGTGATTGCTTTAATCAGTGGATGAAGCCGGTAAATATTATTGCTTTTAGGTTACTTAACGTTTAAAGTGGATAATCCCTTTGCTCTCCTGCACCACCGAGTGGGTTTTACAGCATTTAAAATGCGGGGCTGCCGCAGAGAGGGGTTTGTAAAAATAAGGCAAACCTCTCCTTTTTAATTATGTCAGAATTTTGTAACTTCAGGCCTTCAGATCCAGCTGGGAGCATCTCATTTCCCGACTGAATCCCAGGTAGGAGCATCACTTTTCCACACACCACAACGCCCTCTGACCACAAAATATTCCATTTTAACGCTGATTTTTGATGCCATCCGATGGGTTCCAGGTGGGCTGAGGACACCCCTGGGGATGGGGGGGTTCCTGAAGAAATCCCTCGGGATTTCAGCTCCCTAAATCCCTTTGGAAAAAACCTTTCCAATGCTGACCTCTGCAGGCTGAGGAACCGCTTAAAACCAGCTGGCTGCGGGCAGCAATTACCTCAATAATGCATAAACCAGGTGTTTTCACAGCTGCTGGCTGCGGGCAGGAAAAGCCTTTCAATAATGCATCCAAACGGGGCATTTCTCTCTCCTGGCTGGCAAAGAGAGAGCATTTCAGGGAGGGAAATCCTCATTTGGTGGATCTGCAGGCTCCCGTACGGATTTTGGGAATAATTTGCTGGTTGGGCAAAGCCCTGTGAAATCAGGGGATGAAGGATCTGAATGGAAAGCAGGAATTTCACACTAAATCAAAAACTGGGAGGCAAAGCCCTGCCTGGGCTTCCTTGGGATGGGGGGAAGAGCCCCCTCCCCACACCAGGGGACGGAACGAGATGACCTTTTAATGTCCCTTCCAACCCCAACCATTCCACCATTCCATGGCTGCACCCACAGCCAAGCCCCCCTTGACCCACAGTTTCTGCCCCAAGCCCCCAGCTCTAATTAAGCTCTAATTAGGTTCTAATTAACTGCACCCCGAGGCTAGGAGGGCCCCCAGCCCTGCAATGGAAGGGGGTTTGTGCCCTGGTTCTTCGGGGGGTGGGGATGGGGGTCCCATGGGGCACTGCCAGGGGCTTGGTCCATCCACGTCCTCAGCTCCAGAGCCCCCTCAGCCCCAGAGCCCCCATGGCCGTGTCACCCTTCAGCCCCAGAGCCCCCTCAGTCCTGGAGCCACCTCAGACCCAACCCTGGAGCCCCCATGGCCGTGTCACCCCTCAGCCCCAGAGCCCACTCAGCCCTGGAGCCCCCATGGCCGTGTCACCCCCTCAGCCCCAGAGCCCCCTCGGCCCCGGAGCCCCCATGGCCGTGTCAGCCCCAGAGCCCCCTCAGCCCCAGAGCCACCTCAGACCCAACCCTGGAGCCCCCATGGCCGTGTCACCCCTCAGCCCCAGAGCCCCCTCAGCCCCGTAGCCCCATCAGCCACAATCCCAGCCCCAAAGCCCCCCTCAGCCACAGCAACCCCTCAGTTCTGGAGCCCCCTCAGCCCCTGAACCCCCCTGGAGCACTCTGGAGCCTCCTCAGCCTCGGAGCCCCCTCAGCCACAATCCCAGCCCTGAGGCCCCCCCTTGGCTGTGGCAACCCTTCAACCTCAGGGCCCACTCGGCCCTGGAGCCCCCTCAGCCCCAGAACCCCCTTGGCCGCAACCCCAGCCCCAGAGTCCCCCTCAGCCATGGACCCCCCTCAGTCCTGGAGCCCCCTCAGCCATAACCTCAACCTTAAAGCCCCCCTTGGCTGTGGCAACTCCTCAGCCCTGAAGCCTCTCTGCACCAGAGCCCCTCTCGGCCATGAGCCCCTCTAAGCCCTGGAGTCCCCGTGAGTCCCTTCAGACCCCAAGCCAGGGGGTCCCCTCAGCCCCAGAGTCCCTTCAGACCCCAAGCCAGGGGGTCCCCTCAGCCCCAGAGTCCCTTCAGACCCCAAGCCCCCTCGGCCCCACAGCGCCAGCCCTAAAGCCCCTCTCCGCCCGAGTTCCGCCCTCGGCCCCCTTGGCCCCAAAGCCCCCGGCCCTGAAATGCCCTTGGCTGTGGCAACCCCTGAGCCTTGGAGCCCCTGACCCCCTCATCCCCAGAGCCCCCCCGAGCCGCGGGCTCCCCTCATCCCCGGAGCCCCCTCAGAACGGTGCCCTGCGGATAACGGGAAGACGGAGGGCACCAACAAAGGAGCCGGCGGCAGCTTTAGCAGGGGAGGGCTTTAATGCGCCCCACAGCGCCCGGAGCTCCCGGGAGTGGGGAATTGCGGTGGGGCAGCGGCGGGAGCCCTTCCCTGTGGGGTGTGAGGGGTGCGCCGGTGGTGGGGGAGAGCCGGGAGAGCCTCCCCTGCCAGCCGGGATCAGCCGGGCTCCGGGAGCCCCCCGAGGAAGAGATGTCAGAGGGATCCCGATCTCCGGGCGCCCCGCACTCGGGAAAGACGCCAGACCCCAAAGGACACCGAGGAAGAGACGCCAGAGGGATCCAAAGCCCTGAGAGGCGACAGAGGGATCCGGAGCCCTGCAGTGCTTGGGCACCGGTTTGTGGGAGCTCCTGGGGCACCGCACCCGGCAGAGCCCCGTCCTAGAGCTTGAGCGCCGTGACACGGGGGATGTGGAAGGGACAGGTCTCCTCTGAGCCCGTAGAGCTGCAAAGGAGAAGAAGAAAGCCCGGGGGGCTGGTCAGGGAGGAGCCCACATCCCCCGACCCCGTGTGCCCCCGTCCCCGCCCGCCTCTCACATGAGCCGGTTGCGGATGGGGCGGAAGTGTTTGGTGAGTCTGACGGCGAAGATGATGTTGGGGATGAGGAAGAAGGTGCAGCACCCCAGGCTGAACCAGAAGGCGTTCTGCAAGGAGACGCCGCGGGGCTGAGCCGTGCGGAGAGGGCACGGGCAGCCCCCGGGCTCTGGAGGGTTTTGGGAAGCCTTGGTGCTCCCGTGGGTCCTCGCTGGACCCCCATGGAGGGCCGGGATCCCTACCCAGGGGTCAGCGATGCGGTCGCACAGGATGACCCGCCCGTTGTCCAGGGCCGTGGCGAGCGGCTGGCACGAAGCCACGTCCTCCCTCAGCTGGAACAAGGAGCAGGGACAAGGCATCAGCCCACCCCTGGCTCCTGGGATGCATTCTGCCGCCTCGGCTCGGGGATCCATGAGGGATCCGTGGGGGCTCCTGTGCCCCAGGAATCCCCGCGGGGTGAAGGGGAGCGCTCACCGTCTGCCCGACCCAGTTGAGGTACTGGGTGAAGTAGCGCAGCTCCTTCCTGGTGAAGCAGCCGAGTTCCTGGGAAGAAGGAAGGCAGCATGGAGGGAGAGCCCCCTCTTCCCAGCCCGGCTCCATCCCCGCTCCAGCCACCTCCGGGCTAATGTCAGGCTGGGAAATGAGGACTGAAGGCTCCCGGTGCCCTCCTGCAGCGCCCTGTTCTCACTCTTTCCGTCCAGCTGTGGGAATTCTGCACCCCCCGATGGCTGATCCAGCCCCACCTCACCTGCCGGAGGATCTGCTGGGCTTGCACGGGCAGCCGGGCTTCCACCGAAGCTGTGGTGGCCAGTGTCCTCTTCACCCGCTCCTGGGGAAGCACGGGGAGGACAGGGCATCTTTAGGGCCCAGAGCAGCGGGAGGGGTGCCCGGGAAGTGCAGGAAGCACTGCCGAGCTTCAGATTGGGTCTGGTTTCTTTCAAATTGGGTCTGGTTGCTGGAGGGCAGGGAAAGAGGGCTGTGCCCCGTGCAGGAAAACGCCTTCGCAGGGCGATTTCTGATTTGCAGCAGCAAATCCAATCACTAAAGGAGACCGATTCTCCTGGCTGGCATTTTTCCGGGCTATCCCATCACCCTGCAACTGGGTTTTTTGGCAGATGAGACCCCCGGGGCACCTCATGATTTTTGGGGCTGGAAGAGACTCACGAGTACCTTGAGGTGCGGTGCCAAGCGGGAGAGGAACTGGACGCTTTCCCCCAGCTTTGCCTGTGTGACAGAGAAGTGAGAAAGGTTCAAAAGCCCCATTGTCCCCTTCAAGCGGACACCGCCGGGCAGTGCCAGCGGCACCGCTGCCACCAGCCCGGCACGGACTCACCACCAAAGCCTCCTGCGACTGCACCGTGGAGTTCTGCATCTGCCACAGCGCCCGCGCCTCCGCCGCGAGCCGCCCGGCCACCGTGCCGTTCCTCTGTGGGAGGACAGCGGGGTGAGGGTGTCCCCCTGGGCACCGAGAGATCCCCACCGCCCACCCTGCCGCTCACCTGCATCTTCTGCAGCCCCTCGAGGTTCCTCGCCAAGCCGGGCAGGCTGGTCTGCACCACGGGGTTTTTCATCTGCAGGAAAACCGAGCTGGGGACTGCCCAAAATCCAACCCTGGCAGGCGGCCTCAGTGTGGGACACATCCTGCAGTGGGGCCCAGCTCGCTGTGAGCACCCCTCACCTCCTCCTGGAAGCGCCCATAGTCCACCTCGTCCACTCCGCTGCGGGCGAAGGTCTCCAGGTCCTGCCTGCCCTCGCTGCGGAGGAGCCGGACATCCCCCAGGTTCGCCGTGAAGTCGCCCAGGCGTTTTTGGAAATCAGCCGTGTACTGTGAGGATCAGACCAGGGAATCTGCAGCGTTCCCAGTAACCCCAGTAAAGCTCCTGCGTCCCCCTGCCGCTACCAGGGGCCCTGGCTGGAGCCAGCCCTCACCTTGGGGGTTTTTAGGTGCTCATCCAGGTCGTAGGACCTGTCGAGCTGCAGCACCTCCCAGAGCCCCGCGCCGCTCTTGCACTCCCTGAAAGGCAGAGGGACGTCGGCAGAGCGATCCCAAATTCACCCCCGCTGCACGGGGGGGGGGCTCCTGCGACCCTCACCGGTACGTGGAGCTGAGGTTGGAGTCCCTCCTGAGGTTGAGCTGGCGGGTGAGGTTCATGGACGGAGGGAGATTCCCAGGGGTGTCGATGAACTGGGACAAACAGGAGGAGAAACAGGGTCAGGGTAAGGCCCAGGTGTTCCCAGCAGTGATTTTGGGGGTGCTCTGCCCTTGCAGGTGCATCCTGGGGTGGCTCATCCCAGCCTGAGCTAATTCTGCTTTTATTTGTCCGTTCCCCACTGAGGAGCCTTGCTGGGTGTGTTTGGAGGGACAGCCCCGTGCTGGGACCCGCCTGTGTGTGGCACTGCCTTGGGAAGAGTCCTGATCCCATTCCCGTTCCCCCAATCCCTCTCTCAGCCCCATCACACCACGCTGCCAGCCCCAAGCACCGGGGATCCCCAAGGACCGGGGAGCAGCAATCCCGCAGGAAGCGAATTAACAGCACAAGGGCAATTCCCAGCTGATGATGCAAATCCAAGGAGCTAATCCTAAACTTAGTCTTCTGGTCTAGGATGGGGCTTTTCTAGTCGGGTTTAGGGGGAGGACACGGAGCCTTTGGAGATATTTTGATGCACCCAAGCAGAGATTTACGGGGCGATGGGTGGATGTGTGGCCACCCACCTTATAAATCTCCTGGTTGACCCAATTCCTGCAAACCAGCGTATGGATGTTGCCCCCAACCAGGAAGGTGGCGAAAACCAGGAGGATGAGGAGCCAGGAGAACAGGAAAGCCAAGCCCACGCCGCTGTAAGAGGGAGAGGAGGCGCCGGCGGCGGCTTTGCAGAGCCGAGCGGGCAGGAAGGGACCTGCCCGTCCAGCTGCAGCCCCGCGGCTCCTTCCCGAGCCCGGGCACGCCAGGCTGGGCAGGGCCCTGGGAGCGGGGTGTGCCGGGCAGCGGGGCCGGGGCGCAGGAGCTGCCAGCTCCCAGGGAGGAGCAGCTTCTCCCAAACCTGCCGGCGCAGGCGGTGGCTTCAAAAGCTTTTCCGCTGGGACAGCTCCCAGTCCTTCCCTTGGCTTTCCCCTTCTGGTTTGTTTTTTGGGGGGGTGTGAGATGGAATGGCCCCCCAGCACCCAGAGAGACGCTTACACCAAGAGAAACTTGGCACCAGCTTCTCCTCGGCACTCGTAGTCGCTGGGGTCCTCCCGCTTGGAAAGCCCGTACGCCCCCAGGGCCATCCCCGTCACGTTGCAGGCGAGGATGAGGAGGATGATGGAGCACAACACTGTGCCCGCAATCCACCTGGAGGGAAGAGCAGCAGGGCACAGCCTCGAGATGCGGGGCTGAGGCACCCGGGGCTCGGCGAGGGCTCAGGGCCCTTCTCCGCTGCACCCCCTGCAGCCCGTCCTGCTCCCAGGGTCACCTGTACCGCTCGAAGCGCCCCGCCTCCCGCAGGTACGGCTGGCTCCGGTCCTCGGCCTTCAGCAGGGCCTCGCTCACGGGCCGGGTGTAGTCGGGGAAGGGGAAGCTGTCGGCGATGGACTGCACCTTCTCCGCTGTGCGGGCCAAATCGTCCCGCAGATCTGCGGGGCCAAGGCTGTGCTGGAGGGGTGGATGGTCCCTGCATCCCACCCTATGTCCCCAAATTGGGATTCGCCCCGTGGAGGATGTCCCCACTCGCTGTGGCAGCTCCACTCACCCTGGATGACCTGCGCCATCCTCTCCACGGCCAGCTCCGGGATGGAGTTGAAGGTGCCATTGCCCTGCGAGGAAAGAGGGGGTGCTGAGCAGCTCAGCCGGAGCTGCCTGCGGGTGCTGGACCCTCCCCGCTTCACCCCGACCCCCCAACCTGGCGAATCATCTCCGCAAAGTCACTTCGGGGCAGGCCGGCCAGTGCCTTCAACACCTTCTCCACCGACGGCACCTGGGAGTGGAAGAAGGAGCCCGTGAGCCCCGGGGTAGCCGGATGGGGAGGTGACGGTGGGCGACCAGGGCCCTGACCCCACCTTGCCGTAGTCGGCTCCCAGCTCCAGGCTCTGTGCCCTGCCCAGGACGCTGGCGCAGGAGGTGCAGCGCGGGTCGTCCAGGAGCGCGACCACGCGGCGCCTTCGTTCCCGCAGCGCCGGCTCCAGCTCGGCCCGCGCCGCCGCCAGCGCCCGCGCCGTCCTGTCGAGAATCTGTAAATGGTGCAGCGAG
The DNA here is from genome assembly GCF_965178545.1 of Coloeus monedula. Taxonomy (NCBI): domain Eukaryota; kingdom Metazoa; phylum Chordata; class Aves; order Passeriformes; family Corvidae; genus Coloeus; species Coloeus monedula. The sequence goes on along the minus strand of NC_138808.1, from coordinate 4,163,874 downwards.
GTCTGTAGGTCTTAAAGAGAAAGCCCAGGGCTAGGTCACGCTGCTCCGCTCGGCTGCCCCGGCGAGGCTTCGGCCCCGGCCCCGGTCCCGGTCCCGTCCCCGGTCCCGGGGGCGGCCGCGCTCCGGCCGTACCTCCGGCCCTGTCCTGCAGGTCCGCCAGCGCCGCGTAGGTCATGGCCTTGAGCTGCGCGTGGATGGAGAGCCCCACGCTCCGGCTGAGCCCTGCAAGGCACCGGCGCCCCGTCAGCACCTCATTCATCCCCGGGGGAAGCTCGGGGTGCTGCCCGGCGCGGCGCTTACCACCCAGGTCGGAGATTATCTGCTTTCGGGGCACCTCGAACTTGTCCACCACCATCTGCACCCCCTGCCAGGAAAGAGGAGCCGGTCAGCCGGGGGTAGCAGACGCCGGGAGGGGAGGGAGCCCCACGCTGCCATTCAAAATCCGTTTTTAATGCAGCCACGTCACCTCCTCTTGCCTGCCAAACTATCCCCTGGGGGAAACGCGGCCATCCCTGGGCAGCGCCCCATGCCGGGGGCGAGGCCGCTCGGGGACCCACCTGGGGGACATTGGCAAGGTGCTGTCGCAGCGTGCGCAGGGTGGAGGGCACGGCCCCCAGCCCCGGCTCCATCTGCCCCTTCACCCGCTGGCTGGTGACGAAGGCGCAGGTGACGCTGATCCTGCCGGGAATAAGCAGGCGGTGATGGGGCTGTCAGGCAGAGCCTCCCCGTCCCATAGGACACGGTTCCCCCCACCCAGTGCGAGTTTTGGGGGTGATTTGGGGGACTCACAGGATGATGAGGGAGGTGAAGGACAGGCAGGCCAGCAGGCAGCGGCGGCGGCAGCCCAGCGAGCGCCGGTGGGCGCGGAGGCGGCCCCCGCACCGCCGCCGGCTCCGGCAGTAGCAGAAACACATCCCGGCCACCGGCACGGCCACGGTGAAGAGCAGAGCCACCGCGGCACAGACGACATAGCCCAGCTCGTACTGCACCACCTGCACCACGGGAGAGCCTCGTCGGCACTTCTGCACCGAGCTCGGGGTGCTCCGTGTGCCCAGGTGCCCCGTGCCAGGTGAAAAACGTCCCCACGGCATCCCCCGCCCCATGTCCCGGCTCACCTGCGACGTCCGCACCGAGCCGGGGTCATTCAGGGCTGTCCTGAGCAGCTCTGCAAAAAATAATCATGGCACTGGTCCCAGCCGACGCACCCTCAACCTTCCCGGGGCAGCAGCCCCGGGACAGAGGCAGAATCCTCTTCCTGAACCCCTCGGGATCCCTGGAGCACTCCTGGCGCGGGGATTGCAGCCAGCAAACCCCCCCTGAGGTCCCGGCCCCCGCCGCAGCGGGGTCGCGGCTCCCCGGCTCGGGGCTCACCTGTGGGCAGCGGGTTTTGCTGGATGAGGTCCAGGCAGCGCCGGACGAGGCCGTAGAGGGGATCGAGCGAGCTGGGCACGCGGTGCAGCGCGGGCACCCGGATCTCGGCGTGCCTGTCGGTGAAGCGGAGCACGCCGCCGGGGCTGGCGGGGTGGCACGGCTGGGTGGCAGCGGGGTGCAGCAGCGCCCAAGCCAGCAGCAGCCCGGCCGCCCGCATGGCTCCGGCGGTGGCGAGGAGAGAGCCGGGGGCTCCTTCAGCCTGAGAGCGGGCGGAGGGGCATTCCCGGCGCTGGACGGCTCGCTCCGGCTGGGCTCCTGCTCCGGGAAACCTGCCTGACGGGTCAGCCGCCGCGCAAAGCCAGACGCTGCCGTGGCTTGTTCCCCCCACGGGCTCCCCGGGGCGGCTGGGCTTGGCGGGGCTGCGCGGAGGCGTCTCCCAAACCATCCCAGGCCTGTTTCGCAACCCCCGGCATCCCTGAGTCACCGCCGCGGGGTCCCCGCTGTCAAGGCTTTTCCCAAAACCCATGGCAAAGCCTCCCCGGGGTTTTGGGGAGGGGGACGGGGGGTGGTGGACCCCCTTGCCTTGGGCTGGAGGGTGCTCGTCCCCACCACAGCCAGCGTGGAAGGAAGGATCTGGGATTTGGGGTATCTCTTGGGGGAACAGCCCTTGTGGGGAGATCCTCATGTGCGGATGGGGCACGTGGGGGCAGAATCACCCTGTGGAAAAGCATCCCGGGATCCGGGATAACAACAAGAAGGGAAAATAAGGGGGAACACACGGAGGGGGGCAGTGAGGCCCAGCTGGCGATGCCCACTCGCCGGCCGGGTGTGAGATGAGTTTTCCAGGCTCAGCCAGTGCCTGTCTCACACCCCGAGGCGGCCGCGGCTCCTTCCCAGGGCCGGATCCTAGTCCCCGGCATGGGTCGAGCGCTAATTACAGGCTCGGCTGGAAGCGCAGGAGGTTCAACCTGATCTCTTGGTGCGGGGGGAGCAGCCCCGCTGTGCCCAGACGGCCGCGGGGCATCCCGAGAGCCGCGACCCTGCTCGGCCGGGCGGGTCCGACCGGCCCTTCCCCACCGCCGGCTGCCCACGCCCCCGTCTCCGCGGCGTTGATGCTAATCCCTGTGGTTCCCCTCCCTCTGGAAAAGGGGCTTTCCGCCCAGCTGGAGATGCCGGCAGCTTTTTTCCAGGCTGGTCCCCACCACCCGCTTGGGAACGGGATGTTGAGGACAGGAAAATCCTGCCCTGGCTTGGCTTGTCCCATCCTGGGACAAAATTGCCAGGGCCAGGAAAGGCTGAGAGTTTTAGCACAGCTCGTTTAGATGTGGATGTGTCTGTGCACGGCAAAGGGGCCCCGGCTGCCCACGCCGGGTCTGGGGCAGTGACGGGGATGCCAGCAATGATTTCCCACCGCTATTCCCCATTCTCAAGATGATTTCTCAACCCCAGCTTTGATTTCCCATTCTCACGATGATTTCCCAACCCCAACCTCGATTTCCCATTCACACGGGGATTTCCCATCCCCACCATGATTTCCCATTCCCATGACAATTTCCCATCCCACCACGACTTCCATGTCCACGATGGTTTCCCATCCCCCCACAGCTTTCCCATTCCCATGGCGATTTCCCATACCCGTGATGTTTTGCAGGGCCAACAATCTTCCACCCCACCAATGACATTTTTGGGGGTGGAGGTGATTTTCATGTCCAAGGGGAAGGCACCAGCCACCCTGCCGCATGTGTGTGCTACCCCGCCCTGCCCCCGTGGTGGGAGGGGATGATTTTGGGATACTTTCGGGTTGGTTTTGTCCTCTCTCCTCCTGCCCCTGGGGATGCTGATACTGGGGCAGTAATGCTGGTCCTGGCACTGGAGTGGTGATACTGGTACCGGGGCAGCGATGCTGGCATGCTGATGCTGGTTTGGTACTGCGGCAGTGATGCTGGTGCTGGTACTGGTGCAGTGATGCTGGTTTTGGTCCTGGTGTGGTGACGCTGGTACTGGAGCGGTGACGCTGGTACTGGAGCGGTGACACTGGTTTGGTCCCAGGGCAGTGATGCTGGTTCGGTACTGGTGCGGTGACGCTGTTTCTGGAGAGGTGATGCCAGTTCGGTGCCGGTGCGGTGACGCCAGTATGGTAGCGGTGCCGCCGGTTCGGTGCCGGTGCGGTGACGCTGGTACCGGAGCGGTGCCGCCGGTTCGGTGCCGGTGCGGTGACGCTGGTACCGGAGCGGTGCCGCCGGTTCGGTGCCGGTGCGGTGACGCCGGTATGGTAGCGTTGCTGCTGTTTCGGTGCTGGTGCGGTGACGCCGGTATGGTAGCGGTGCTGCCGGTTCGGTGCCGGTGCGGTGACGCTGGTACTGGAGCAGTGCCGCCGGTTCGGTGCCGGTGCGGTGACGCCGATACCGGAGCGGTGCCGCCGGTTCGGTGCCGGTGCGGTGACGCTGATACCGGAGCGGTGCTGCCGGTTCGGTGCCGGTGCGGTGACGCCGGTATGGTAGCGTTGCTGCTGGTTCGGTGCCGGTGCGGTGACGCTGGTACCGGAGCGGTGCCGCCGGTTCGGTGCCGGTGAGGTGACGCTGGTACCGGAGCGGTGCCGCCGGTTCGGTGCCGGTATGGTAGCGGTGCCGCCGGTTCGGTGCCGGTGCGCTGGCTCGGTCCGGGCCGGTGCCGCGGGTTCGGCGCCGCTCCGGGGCTGCTGTACCGCCCGTTACCGCTACGCGGCGCCATCGCCCCACAGCGCCGCTGGGGGCGTGGCCTCGGTGGGGGCGTGGCTTTTCCCGGGGCGTGGCCTCGCGCGGTCCGCGGCCCTGACGGAGGGGACGGAAGTGACGTCACGCGCGGGCGCCATAGCCGTCATGGCGGGCAGAGGAGCCTCGCGGGTCCCGGAGCGGTGAGTGCGGCCCCGAGCGCGGCCCCGAGCGCGGCCCCGCCGCCCCTCCCGCGCCTCCTCCCGCCCGGGGGCTCCCGGACGCTGCTCCGGGCTCCGCGCCGGCGGGAGGGACCCCGAACGCGGCCGGGTCCTGGCAGCGGCGACGCCGCCGCGTGGCAGCGTCACATGGGGGTCGTGGGGTGGGGGACGAGGGTCTGTGGGGCTGGAGGGTCTGCAGGGTTTGTCTGGCCGGGGTGGGTGTTGAGGGTCCCTGAGCCGGGGGGGGTTTGGGAAGCCTGGGCCCGGTGGGGGTGTGAGGGTCCCCAGGGCAGGGCCGTGGTTCCCAAGCCAGGGTAGGTGTGAGGGGCCTGGGCTGGGGGGAATTGGAGCGTCCCTGGGCCGGAGAGAGTTTGAGGGGTCCCCAGGGCAGGGGGTTTGAGGGACCCTGGGTCGGGGTGGTTGGACGGGCCCTGGACATGGGGGACTGCGGGGGTCTCTTGCCAGAGGGGGCTGAGGGTCCTCGGGCCTGGGGGGGATTTGTGCTTCCCGGTTCTGGGGGTGTTCGGGGGTCCGGGCCGGGGGTCTCTGCCCCTGTTTGACACCTCCATGGGTTCAGGTGGACCGACTACATCCCGCTGGGCCGGAGGATGCCGGGCACGCGCTTCATCGCCTTCAAGGTGCCCCTGGAGAAGGTGGGTGAGCACCGGGGTCCTGGGCCAGTTTGGTCTGGATCAACTGTGGGAAAGCATCTCTTTGTGGGGATTCCTTGAGTGAATTGCTGAGGAGCTCGGTGTCAGAGCCGGATTTTGGGAGTGGGGGCTGTGGGAGGTCGGGCTCTGCTGCCAGGAACAGGGACAGGAGGAGAGGGAACGGCCTCAGGCTGGGCCAGGGGAGGCTCGCGTTGGACACCAGCAGGAATTTCCTCATGGAATGGGCACTCAGGCCTAGGAACTGCCCAGGGAGGTTTGGAGTGCCCATCCCTGGAGGTGTCCAAGGCCTGGAGGTGGCACTCAGGGCTCTGGGCTGGGGACAAGGCGGGCATCAGGCACAGCTTGGACTCGGTGGTGTTGGAAGGGCTTTTCCAGCCTCGGTGGTTCCGTGTGTTTGAGCTGCAGCTCTGCTTTACAGCTCCCACCTGCAAACCTGCAGTGCCTGGCTCTGTGTGTCACTGGGGGCTTTTGCCACAGTTAAAGTTGTCACTCAGCCCTGGGAACCCTCAGCTGAGCAGCCCCAAAGCTCTGAGGGCCTGAGCACGTCCCTGCCCGTGGAGCTGGATGAGCTTTAAGGCCCCTTCCAGCCCAAAGCAGCCTGCAGTTCAGTGAGCAGCCTCCCGTGTTGCTCTGCTTCAGCCTTTGCTCCTTGCCTGAGTCCTCCTCCCCCATCTCCGGGACATTCTGGAGCCTCTTCCCACCCATCCCACCCGAATTCTGACAGCTGCTCTAAACCACCGCTTCCTGCAGAGCTTTGATCGGAACCTTCTGCCAGAAGAGAGATTTTCCCCTCACGACCTCATCAGGAAAGTCAAGGAGCGGAAGGAGGAGCTGGGGCTGATCATCGACCTGACGTACACCAAGCGCTACTACGGGCCTGAGGTCAGTGCTGAGGGAGCGCCAAAAGAGCAGCTCAGGGCAGTGTGAGGGCCTGGAAGCCTCTGGCAGGGGATGAGGTGAAGCCTCGTGGGCCAGCAGGGCCTTTCTGATCAAGTCTCCAAGCCCCAGATCCTCTTTGTGCCAGCCCAAGTTTGGGGGTGCTGTTAAACCGGGGTTTGTGGGCTCTTCTGGGTGAAGAGCTGATTGCAGATGCCTTTGGCTGGGTGGGTAATCGTGGAAAAGGTGTTTCAGGCTCTGGTGTGTGCTTCCTCCTCCCCAGGCAGGAGAAATAATCTGGAATATTGGTGCTCTGCCAAGGGAGCGAAGCAGTTTTGTTACCTAAAACTGTGTAGCTGTTCTCTTAGGCTTGGGGAAAAAACTCATCCTCTCCTGGTTTGTTGCCTGGGATTCCTTAATTAGTGAGAATCCCTGTGCCTTTTCTGGGAATGACTGAGCTCCTTCCCCGTAGGAGCTGCCCCCCACGCTGCGCTACTCGAAGATCCTGACCATGGGCCACAAGATCCCCAACAGAAGGACCATCCTGCGCTTCAAGTACCTCGTCAAGAGGTTCCTGACAGACAACAAAGACAACGGTGAGCGTGGCTTTCCCTGGCTCTGCTGTCACTGGGATGGGCCAGCAGGAATTTCTGCTCCTTCTCTTGGCACGGGAATGTCAGGGCAGCAAGTTGGGTTTTGCTGGTGGAGGAATTCACGTTGGCTCTGGTAATCCAGGCCAGGCTGGACACTGGGGCTTGGGGCACCCTGGGATGGTGGGAGGTATCCTTGCCCATGGCACTGTCTTTAAGGTCCCTTCCCACCCAGAGCATTCCAGGATTTTGTGATGATTCGAGCCTTAATTGAGTTGGAGATGTGGGATTGTGCAGATGAGCTGAGCCAGGGGTGCTAATTAGACATAAACACGGTGACGTGTGTGGTGATTTCTGTTCATTGTGTTGGTGTCCCTGCTGAGGGGTTGATGCAGATGGGGAGATTTGGGAGGGAAAGCTCCCAAAATGTCACCTGAATGTCACCTGTGTGCCTTACAGATAAACTCATCGGGGTGCACTGCACACATGGCCTGAACAGAACTGGCTACTTGGTTTGCAGGTGAGTTGCCCTTGGTCAGTTGGGGTTAAGTGGTGGCAGTGGTTTCCAGGAGGAAGCAAGACTCAGGTGATCTGTGTGACCCCAGACTTGCAGGGCTTTCCAGCTTTTGTTGGGGGGCATTTTCCATCCCCGAGCTCAGCAGCCTGAGCGCTGATGCTCCATTCTGGTGTGTCAATAAAAGCTTTGAAACTCCCCAGTTCTTTTTCTCTGTTTAAATCATCACCACCTCGTCAACATTTTCATGATTAATTGTGTAATCAGAGCTTTCTTGCTGCTCTGTGCAGGTACCTGATTGATGTTGAGGGCATGGAGCCAAATGCTGCCATAGAGTGTGCGTATCCTGCTCGGCTGGGGAGGTTCGGTGGGGTTTTAGATGGTCAGGAGGTTTGGGGGAGCTCCAGGGAGGGAACTGTGTCTGGGTGAAGGGGTTAAAACCCTTCTGAAGGGTTTTAGTTGCTCAGCAGCCCCGAGGGTGACTTGTGTTGCTGTAACTCGGAGCTGCCTCTCCCCAGTGTTCAACAAGTCTCGGGGACATGCCATAGAGAGAACCAACTACATCCAGGATCTTCAGAAGAGAGCCCTGAGAAGGTGAGGCCGGGTGTTCCAGGAGTGAGAGGTGTGGGAGCTGGGAGAACAGCCAGGGCAGGGGGAAATGCCTTAAAACTCCCAGAGGGCAGGGTTCTGTGGGGTACTGGGAAGGAATTCCTCCCTGAGGAATGGTGAATTCCTGAGGAATTCCACCCTGAGGGTGGTGAGGGGCTGGATGGAATTCCCAGAAAATCTGTGGCTGCTCAGTCCCTGGCAGTGTCCACAGCCAGGTTGGAGCAGCCTGGGATAGTGGAAGGTGTCCCTGCCCATGGCAAGGAGGGGACTGGGTGGGATTTAAGCTCCCTTCCAACCCAAACCATTCTGGGATTGTAACTGGATAAAGACCCCCAGGCCTGTGGCCCTTTCTGGGTGGGCAGGGATTGAGTGTGGAAGAGCTGATGCGATCCCTCAATGAGCGAGTGAAAAACTCACTTCTTCCAGTGAAAACACCTGGAGTTCTCTTTTAAATTCTCTTCCAAAGCAGCTGTGAACTGAAGAATTTGGGCTCGGATCTCTTCAGGAAAAAAGGCAGCGCCGCAGCAAAGCCCCAGAAGCAGCTGCTCAAACCCCCCCAGCACCGCTCGGGCCAGCCCCCCCCAGCAGTGCCCAGGTGGGTGTTTGCCCCTTCCCCTGGGTGTGCCCTGAGCTCAGCAGGCTCAGGGAGCTGCTTCCTCCCTTTGGAACCTCTGCAGCTGGGTTTTTCCGAGCTGCAGCTCACCCCGTGCTTTGCCAGCTCTGGGAGGACATAAAGAACCTCCCCGGAAGTTGTTGAGAGCCAAAATGGCAACAGTGAAGTTCCTGTGCCCACAGCAGCAAAGCTCTGCCTGGGAAGGACGTTCTTGTGCCTGTGGGTGTGGAATGACATCGCTGGCAGGGTGGGAGCTGGCTCCCAGCGGGGCTGGAATGTTCTCCAGCTGGGAATTCTCAGGGACTAACAGATCTCGGCTGCCCAAGTGAGGGAGCTCTTCCCTGAGCTGGCGACTCTGCCTCTGTTCTGGGCTTCTCTGGAACACGGGGTGCAGGCAGAGAGCTTCCCCCAGCTGGGAGATGCCCTCTGGCAGTTCCTGGCTGTGTGGGGGAGCTCCCAAACCACCTCCAGGACACGGGTGGGAGCCAGTGCCAGCTTCTGGCACAGCTGTGGCTCCTTCACCTCCTCCCTCAGGGGCACGGGAAGCACTTTCTGATGAAAACCTCCCTTGCTGTCAGCATTCAGGGGCACAGCTGCTCTCCAGGTGTTCTTCCTGCACATCCCACCCTTCAGGCTGCAGGAAAAGGCTCCAGGTGCACCCAGAGGGGCTGAGGGCATTCACAACCAGCCCTTTTTGGGTGCTGACTCCCGAATTTCCTTCCAGGAACCCCAGCAGCACCAAGAAGAAGCAGCAGCCTGGCTCCAAGGCTCAGGCACAGCCCCAGGAGCTGGGACAGCGGCACGGGGCCCTGGAGCAGAAGAAGCTGGAGAAGCTGGAGCAGAAGCAGCAGAAGAAGCTGGAGAAGCTGGAGCAGAAGCAGCAGAAGAAGCTGGAGAAGCTGGAGCAGAAGAAGCTGGAGAAGCTGGAGCAGAAGAAGCTGGAGAAGCTGGAGCAGAAGAAGCTGGAGAAGCTGGAGCAGAAGCAGCAGAAGAAGCTGGAGCAGAAGCAGCAGCAGAAGCTGGACCAAAAGCAGCAGAGGCAGCTGGAGAAGTTGGAGCAGAAGCAGCAGAAGTTGGAGCAGAAGCAGCAGAAGTTGGAGCAGAGGCAGCTGGAGCAGCAGAAGTTGGAGCAGAGGCAGCTGGAGCAGCAGAAGTTGGAGCAGAGGCAGCTGGAGCAGCAGAAGTTGGAGCAGAGGCAGCAGAAGCAGCCTGAGCAGAGGCAGCAGAAGTTGGAGCAGAAGCAGCAGAAGTTGGAGCAGAGGCAGCAGAAGTTGGAGCAGAGGCAGCTGGAGCAGCAGAAGTTGGAACAGAGGCAGCTGGAACAGCCTGAGCAGAGGCAGCAGAAGCAGCAGAAGTTGGAGCAGAAGCAGAAGTTGGAGCAGAGGCAGCTGGAGCAGCCTGAGCAGAGGCAGCAGAAGCAGCAGAAGTTGGAGCAGAAGCAGCAGAAGTTGGAGCAGCAGCAGAAGTTGGAGCAGAGGCAGCAGAAGCAGCAGAAGTTGGAGCAGAAGCAGCAGAAGTTGGAGCAGCAGCAGAAGTTGGAGCAGAGGCAGCAGAAGCAGCAGAAGTTGGAGCAGAAGCAGCAGAAGTTGGAGCAGAAGCAGCAGAAGTTGGAGCAGCAGCAGAAGTTGGAGCAGAGGCAGCTGGAGCAGCAGAAGTTGGAGCAGAGGCAGCTGGAGCAGCCTGAGCAGAGGCAGCCGCGCAGTCTGGCCCCGAGGAACTGTTGCATTTCCCCACCCCCCAAGAAGAAGCACAAGGGACTGTTCCCCCCCCCGAGCCCCCAGCCCTGCCCGCCCCAGGAGCCCACAGGCGCCAGGAAAGGCCGGCACCGGCACAGGAAACACGAACTGAGGCAGCAGGAGGTGTCCTGACAGCGCCGGGAACGCTCCAGGAAAACGCTGCGAGGAGCGGCTGTAACCCAGCCAGGAACTGCCAGCCCACGCAAGGGGCACCTTAACTGGGCTGGTTTTTAATCTCCTGTTTTTCCTTGCTCCCCCCCACCCCGTGCTTTTACAAGGAGTTTTTTAATCCAACGCTGTGCGGAGTCTGATCCACGAGGGATGCAGAGAATTAAAATAAACACAGACTCGACCAGAGCTGCAATAATCCTAAGGAAACGTCCTCGAGCATCCCTGTAACATTCAACAAAACGGGCTTTTGTTGATTTCTTCAACACATAATGAGAAATAGGATTCGGCCTGAAAAGATGAGATTTTTTTTTTTCTCCTTTTTACCCACTTTTTGCTAAAGTAAATTTCCACGGTGTGCAAATTTGAGCCTGGGTGTGGAGCAGTCATTTCCTCCCGGACGGGCCTGAGGGGCCCGGCAGGGTGCGCGCTGCGGCTCTGAGCTGGGCGCGGGGGTCTCGGGCGGGGGGCCTCGCTCCGTTTTGGGGTGAGAACAGCCGGGTTCGGATTCGGGCGCTGCCCCTTTAAGGCGTGACGTCACGACGCACGACGTTCCGCTAAGGGAAAGGAAGCTGCTGCGCGGCCGGGCGGAAGTGGGCAGTGGGTGTTACATACCCGGATGTTAAGGCGGCTTCTCATTGGCTGCTGGCAGCGGGGCGGGGCGGTGCCCCGGCGGTTGGGGAAGAACCCGGAAGTGCTGAGGAGAAACGGCGGCCGCCCGCGCCAGGTCAGGGATGGGCCGGGGTTCGGGAGCTCCCTCCCGGACAGGGGGTCCCGGCCTCGGCCGGGGGGGTCCCTCTGATCATGGGGGACGGCTTGAGGCGCCGGAGCCGCGGTGCTGGGGCGTCCCGACCTCTCCCGAGAGACTGCGGCGGGAGGGCTCCGGTGGGGGGGGGCCGGAGGGTCTCGCATGGAGGTCCGGTCTGGAGGGGTCTGGAATCTTCCCTTTAAGAAGGGGGACTCTCTCAGGAGTGTTGCGGCTGGAAGGAGAATCCCATCGCGGGGGTGGCTGTGGGACCCTGCGCCTCAGCGGTGCGGAGCGGCTGTTTGGGGGTGACGCTCCTGGGGGAGCCTTCCCTGCTCCCCCCTGCAGGACAGGGGCTGGGGGGCTTGTGGAGCGCTCTGATGTTGGGGAGGGGTCCCTCTCTCTCTCCCGGTGAGCTGGGGAGGGTCTGGAGTTTGGGGGCTGCGGCTTGGGGGGGGGGGGTGGTCTGGGCAGTTCGTTTGGAGAGGCTCTGTGGGAATTAGAGGGGGGCTCGGGGGAGTTGCGGGGGGGGGGCGGTGTCTGTTGTGCCTGGGGAAAAGGACTGCGAGACTTGGCAGGGGTTATTCTGAGGCAGGGATGCAGAGCTGTGCCTTGGGGAGCGGCTGAAGCCGAAGCACCAGCAGGGCTGGGGGGAAGCTGAAGCCCCCCCTGAGCTGTGGCTTCGGCCTGGGAGCCTCTGGCGGCGCTGAATCCCACGGGACAAGAGGCTCCTGCAGGGCGTGGGCTGGGAAACGCGGATCTGCCTGCCCTCAAAAAGGGGCTCCCGCTGCGGGGTGACCCCCAGAGGGGCTCCCCTCCTCTCCCAGGGCCCGCTGGGGACCTTTCCCTCCCTCAGGAAGGTGCATGTGGCAGTCCCTGCAATGTCACAGGGAGTTTAACCCTTACCTTGGTCCAGGGTGGCTTTTCCGAGGAAAAACTGCTTTTGCTGGAGGAGGAGGAGTGTTGTGGAGGATTTCTGGGCTCGCTGCCCCTCAATCCTGGTGCTTCCTGCACTTGGCCTCCACCAGCTCCTGCTGTGGGGCTGTGGAGTTTTCCCACACGGATCAGGTCGTGGCGCATTCCTGGGGTGACGGGAGTGCCGCCCACAGCACAGGCAGAGAGGGATGGCAGCCTGTTGGGTGTTTGGGATGGAGCCTGTTGGGTGAGGATGGGTCTGGGAGGATCCTGGTGCCGTCAGGAAAACGCTGCAGGGCTGAAACCCTGTGTGGAGCTGCTCTGCTCCAGAGAGGAACTCCCTCAGAACCAGTGGCACCCCAGGCTGGTGAGCAGCACTGGGGAGCAGCGGCGGGGAAGGAAGAGCTGCTTTGGCTGGGATTTGGAGGGGTGAGAGCTTGGAATCCAAGTGCAGGGGCTGACCTTGAACGCCTGTCTGCTTTTCAGGTTGAACAGGTGAATATCCGAGTGCTGTGCCCAAAAAGAGCTGGGCTTCTCCCAGGTCCCTCCCTCGGGACATAGCTTGGCCCATGGATTAAATGCTTTTCTGCTGGCAGGGGGGTGATTTCCATCAAGGAAAAAGAACCCTGAGGAAACTGGATGGGGATTGTCCCGTGCCAGTTCCTGTGCTCCGGAGCTGCACAGACTCCCCAGGGTTTGGGCACAGGCCCTGCCAGAGCTCCAGGAGCACTGGGACAGCGCTCTAAGGGACAGACTGGGATTGCTGGGCTGCCTGTGCAGAACCAGGGCCTGGACCTGCCCACCCTGTGGCTCCTCCACCTCGAGCTATCCTCTCTCACCCCGGTTCTGACATCCCTGCCTCCCTCCCGCCGCAGAGCCCGAGCACGGCCCATGTGTGTCACCATGCCCGGGCAGGGCAGCGCCAGCCTCCCGCCGGAGGAGCGCGTGCGGCGGCTGATCCGGGCGGGCAGCAGCGTGGAGGTGAGCGAGGACATCCCCCCGCGGCGCTACTTCCGCTCGGGCGTGGAGATGCTGCGCATGGCCACGGTGTACAGCGAGGAGGGCAACATCGAGCACGCCTTCATCCTCTACAACAAGTACATCACGTAAGAGCCGCGGGCTGCGGGGGGTTCCTGGGCTTGGGGAGGGGTGTTCGGAGCCTCTCCCGGCTGCTGCAAGGTTTTGGTGAGCTGGGAGAGCTCCAGAACTCGGGGTTCTGGCCAGAGCTCTGCTGCTGAGGGGTGCCACAGCTGGTGGGACTGACCAGGGGATGTGGTAGAGGTGTGAGGCACAAACCCACAGGTGCAGCTCGCAGAATCCATAATCCCAGAGTGGTTTGGCTTGGAGAGCATCCAGTCCAACCCCCTGCCAGACAGGGGCACCTGGAGCAGGTGACACAGGGACACATCCAGGTGGGTTTGGAATGTCTCCAGACAGGGAGACTCCTCCCTGGGCAGCTGTTCCAGGGCTCTGCCACCCTCCGTGGAAAGAAGTTCTTCCTCCTGTTGAGGTGGAGCTTCTCGTGGTTTATCTTACGGCCATCACTCCCTGTCCTGTCACTGGGCACCGATGGAAGGAGTCTGGCACCATCCTCTGACACCCCTTTGAGACACTGGTGTGTATGGGAATGAGATTCCCTTGGGAACCAGGCTGATCTTGGATTGCTCTGGCCCTCTGGAGACTCCTGTCAGCAGCAGAGATTTTATCCACCTGTAAGTCAAAGTTTGCAGGTGTTTCTGCACCTAAATTGGCCTCAGTTTTTCTCTGGGTTGGCCGTGACATCCTAGGGCTGGGCAGGGATCCATGGTCAGGGAGTTTTGTATCCCATATCTACTGGAAGGGTTGAGGCTGGGTTGTGGTTTCTCTAATAAAGGAGAGCCTGTTTTACTCTGAGGTTACTACAGCCTTCCACAGCAGGGAGCGAGTTCCTCCTCCAGGAGCAGGGACCACTCGGGGATTTATTTGCACAATCCAGCCCCCCCCAACACAGCTGTGTGCCTGTTGGTGTTGAAAGGGATGGAAGCTGTGATCCCAGCAGCACAGAGCCCTGTTCCTGTAGGCTTTTCCCCCTAAATCCGTCCCTCCTGCTTCCGCCCGGTGCCACTGCTGTGCTCTGTGCTCTCTCCCCGCTCACCCAAGCTGTGCCTGGTATCTCCGTGGGCATTTTCCCTCCCTGCCCTATGTGCAGGGTTCCTGCCCCTTAAACCCAACACATTTTTCTCTGATTAGCTTTCCTCCCCGCCTCACACTTCCTGAGCTTTTATGGGCATGGTGGCGAGGGCCCTGGGAAGTGTAAAACCTTTGGGAAGCTTTCCAGGCCCCTTACGCAGCCTGGGCCGAAGGAGAAACTTTTTAACTAAACAAATGAACTTGAGGCCGTTTCATTGTAGCAGCCAGAGGTGCTGGGTTGTATTTCCAGCAGCTTTCAAACGCTCCTGGCATTTCCAGCCTGGCTGCTGGGCTGCCGGGAGGGTGGAAAACCTCCCCTTGGTGGGATTTCTCCAGGGCTGACGAATGTGAGCTCCTACCCTGGATTGTCCAAAGATAGGAACTTAATGCCACCGTCATTTCTTCCAGTGGAGATGAGAAGCTGGAGCTCAAGCCATAGGTTTGATGTTTTGTAGGTGTCCTGATCCAGAGAGCAAGAGGAGGCACTGGGAGTTTACTGAATTTGCTCTGCTCTCCCTTTCCTAGGAATGGGGCCAGGCTGGGGGAGCTGGGGGTGTTCAGCCTGGAGAAGGAAAGGCTCTGGGGAGGCCTTAGAGCCCCATCCACTCCCTAAAGAGGGGTTATAAAAAAGAGAGAAAAGGACATTTTATACAGGCAGAGAGGGTCAGGCCAAGGCGGGATGGTTTTAAACTGCCAGAGGACAGGGGTGGATGGGAGATTGGGCAGGAATTGTTCCCTGGGAGGGTGGGCAGGCCCTGGCACAGGGTGCCCAGAGCAGCTGGGGCTGCCCCTGGATCCCTGGCAGTGCCCAAGGCCAGGCTGGACATTGGGGCTTGGAGCAGCCTGGGACAGTGGGAGGTGTCCCTGCCCAGGGCAGGGGTGGCACTGGATGGGCTTTGAGGTCCCTTCCCACCCAACCCATTCCATGATTCTGTAACCATCTCCAGGACTTTTAGCACGTGTCTTGTCACCTCACAAGTCTTGCCTTGCTTTTCATCCTGAGCAGCTTCTTCTGCCTTGATCCGAGTGGGTGTTTCCCTTGGATCACCAGCAGGAACGCAGGGTTGGTTTTGGTAGGGCCAAATAAGAAGGAAAAAAGCAACAAGACACAACTTTGCTGTGGTGTTGGGGCTCCCTGGTTTGCTTGGCCCAGCTCCAGGGACTCGCAGGGGTGTCACAAGGGCCTCGAGAGCCACTGGCTTGGCCTGGGCACCGGAGCTGTGCTTAAAAACAGCCCCTGCTGGGGCTGCTCGGTGCCAAACAGCTGCTGCTGCGTTGGGCTCGGGGGCAGGCAGAGGTTTGAACCAGCAGCAAACTCCTGGCCACGGGAGCTGCAGGTTTTGGTCTTGCCAAGCCTCGGCAGGGCTGTCCATAGGAAACCTGAGCTGTTCCAGCCCTTCCTCTGCCCCATCCCAGCCTGCCACTGCTGCTCTTGTCCTGGAGTTTTCCTCTGGCTGCCTGAGCCCTCCTCTCATCCTCCTGCCCACTTTTTTCCCCCCACTTCCTGACTTGTGGAAACCCAGCTGTCTCTGCTGGTTTTTCCATCCTGCCCAGGCCAGCATCTGCTCTTAATCCTTCTTAATTAATCCCTTCCATTTTAATCTACGAGCTGTTGGCAGCGCTCGGGGCCTTGTTGTGCCTCCTCAGCACAGTGACCTACTTCACACCCCTGGCTGGGGCTTTGGGAGGGAGCCACGGCCCCTCCACGGCTCCCTCCAGGGCTGTGCCCTGGCTCTGCTGATCCTGCATCCTCGCCAGGAGCGTTCCAGGTGGCAAAAAGTCCTTCCTCGTCCCTGAGGGCTTGGAGCAGCTGGGTTTGTTTACTGCACACGCAGAGGTTTCTCAGAGTTTCTCTGCCCCCCTGAGTTTTTCCTGCTTGGCTCTGCTGGGTTGGTTTGTGCTGCTCTCTGTGGCGTGGTCTGGTCCTGTATTCCCTTGTTCCCTGTGCCTTGACAGGAGGCTGCTCTCCAAAGGAGCTGGAACATCCTCCTGTGGATGCTGAAGCAGTGCAGCCAAGAGGCAGGAGGGAGGGCAGGGATTTTGGGTTATCCCCAAAGCTTTGTGGATGGCCAGAGCCAGCAAAGCTGGGCTTGCAGGAGAGAAGGGCCTAGCTAAGCTCACCCTGAGCTCACCCTGTCACCGCTGGGGGCTTGGTCACAGATTAAATCGAGGTGTCTCAAGCCTGGGGAGCCTCAGAGAGCTGAGCCAGGGTGAGCTGCCCCTTGTTTGTGGGATTTCCTCCTTGTTTTAGTGCTTGCAGAGCTCCACAGGAGGATCTCATTGTGGCCTTGCAGTGAGGCCCTGGCACAGGGTGCCCAGAGCAGCTGGGGCTGCCCCTGGATCCCTGGCAGTGCCCAAGGCCAGGCTGGACATTGGGACTTGGAGCAGCCTGGGATAGTGGAAGGTGTCCCTGCCCATGGCAGGGGTGGCACTGGATGGGCTTTAAGGTCCCTTCTAAGCCAGTCCATCCTGGGGTTCTCTGAGGGGGAGAACAGTTCCCCCAGGTGCAGAGAAGCTGGGCATTAACCCATTCATACCCACCCTGATTTCCCTCCCCAAAGCCAGCACGGAATTCTCCCTCCTGCCTGGAGTCCCTGGGGTGCTCAGGCTGCAGAGCCCAAAGGCTCCCCCTGCAGCAGCTGGGGCTGTTGGGAACTTGCTTTTAACTCACCTGCAGGTTTTCCCTGTCCAAGGTCTGAGGTAATTTCCCCTCGTGCACAAACTCCTTGTCCCTCGGTGCATGAGGATGGTGAGCTCTGAGTCAGCAGAGTCCTTGAGCTGGAGTGGAATCCCGGGATGCTCCCAGGTGCCGGCAGGTGCCCGAGCACCTTCCTCAATCACCTCTGTGTCCTTGGTGGTTTGGACCAGCTTATTAATGGTTCTCTTCAAAACAAATGTGTTTATCCCTGAGGATCATCTCTGGAGGCCAGGTGGAAGGGAAACCTGTGTGGGGCACTCCCTTGGGATCAGGCAAGATCCTCCTGAGTGCTGTGCAGAGCTCCAGGGGCCGCTATGGGATGGAGGGTTTCCTGCAGAAAGACAGACTGCCCTGATGGGGAGCACAGGGATCCCCCAAAACGCTGCTGAGTGTCCCGTGCTCCTCCCTTCCTGCCCTGGCTCAGACCTGCGGCTTCTCTCTCGTTCTTCCAGGCTCTTCATCGAGAAGCTGCCGCAGCACCGCGATTACAAAAGCGCCGTCATTCCCGAGAAGAGGGAGACGGTCAAAGTAAGTGGGGACAGCGCCGGGTCTGGAACAGGAACGTGGTCGGTGTCATCGACCTTGGGCTTCCGTGGCTCTGGGATGAGTGGTCCCTACAAATGCTGAGAAACCTTGTCCTGGCCAGGCAGTCCTGACCCCTTGGGATTCAGGTCTGGGCCCCTCACTCCAGGAAATCCATTGTGGGGCTGGAGCCCCAGGAGAGGCTGAGGGAGCTGGGAAAGGGGCTCAGGCTGGAGCAAAGGAGGCTCAGGGGGGACCTTGTGGCTCTGCACAAGTCCCTGACAGGAGGGGGCAGCCGGGGGGGTCGGGCTCTGCTCGCAGGGAACAGGGACAGGAGGAGAGAGAACGGCCTCAGGCTGGGCCAGGGGAGGCTCAGGGTGGATACTGGGGAAATTCCTTCCCCAAAAGCATTGTCCGGTCCTGGCACGGGCCTCCACCATCCCTGGAAGTGTTTCAAAACACCTAGGGATGTGGTTTAGGGGTGGACACGGCAGCGCTGGGGGAATGGTGGAACTTGATGATCCCGGAGGTATTTTCCAACCTAAACAATCCCACGATTCTCTGAGTTATGGTTTGGGGGGTCCTTACCCTGTTGCACTTGCACTGGACTGGTGTCCAGTTTACTTCCTTTTGAGCCCTGGGGTGTCCTTTCTTCCCTGTTCCAAGTCCCTGCTTTTTAAAGACCACGTGGCTTTCCCATGTGTGGATGTTCAAAGTGGTGATTTTCCAGGGAATCCTTAGAGATTCCTCAGCCACAAGAAGCTACAATTCCCAAGAGGAAAGCGCAGCCCTGCCCGAGCTCTTGCTCGGTGATTTTGGTGGTGGGATTTTGGACTCTTCAGCTGCTCAGGTTTTGTTTTTCTTGCCTTGGGGCTGCCCCGCTCTGACCCTGTGTTTCCTCCTCCAGAAACTGAAGGAAGTAGCCTTTCCCCGAGCTGAAGAGCTCAAGGAGGAGCTGTTAAAGAGGTACGCCAAGGACTATGCTAAGTACAAGGAGCAGGAGGTGAGTGACAGGAGACTGGAGGCCTCTGCTCCTCAGGAGCCCCTCAGCCTCACAGGGTTTGCAAGGGGGCAGCTCTCCAGGGCTCCCTGGGTGCTCGGGAATGTCCCCAACTTCCAGGCTCCAGGCTCGTCCCCTGCTGTCACCGTGGGTGGCTCTGTCAGAGGTGTCCCTGGCTCTGGGGTTCTGTGGGCAAAGCAGACGCTCAGGGCAAGTGGGACTTTAGGGACAGGATGGAGGGAAATCAACCTGGGACTGTAATTCCATGGAAGAGGGAGGGGAAGGCCGTGGTTTTCTGCCCTCAGTGCAGCTGGCTCTGGATCTGTGCTCTGCAAGCTGAAGTTTCCTTGCAGAAAACGCTGTTTGCTGGTGACCTTTTGCAGAGCCTTTAGAAATAACCTGGGGATGGCTGGGGGTCTGCCCCGGGCTCCTCTCTGCTCCTGTCCCTGGGTATGTTTCTCCTCGCAGCAGGACGCAGAAGGGTAATTTGCACACCCTTTGGCTTTGCAGCAGCAGCTGGAGGAGGAGAAGACTCGGGTAGCCCTGATGAAGCAGCAGCAGGCAGAGCAGGAGCAGTTCCACGCCTTCGAGGAGATGATCCGGCGGCAGGAGCTGGAGAAGGAGCGCCTGAGGATAGTGCAGGAGTTTGGAAAGCCAGAGCCGAGTCCCCAGTGTGTGGATGGACCCCTCATCCCTGGCGTGGAAAAGCCCCCAACAGATTTAACCCCAAAGGTTCCAGCCTCTCCAGTTCATCCAGCGAGTCCATCAGCAGGGACTGTCCCATCCAAACCTCCTGTTGTGGACAGATCTTTGAAGCCCAGTGCTTTGGGGAGCACAGAGAGCAGTTAGTACCTCTTGGAGCATCCCTTCTCCCTGCTGGGGCTGAGCCAAACACGGCCAATTTCTCTGGGAGGCTCTTGGAATGATCTGATGGTGGCTCCGTCCCTCGTAGAGGTTTCCTCTCCCAAGATGTTGTCGGGTGAACGCTCACAGGGCTGGGGAGAACTGTCTCCTCTTGGGAATGTGCCCTCCCTGCTTTTCCAGCCCAGTCTCTCTGCTGTTCCAGGGTCTGCAGCCTGTTTGCCTTTTCCTTGATCCAAATACTTGTTGGAGATTGAGGTTTAGTTCCTGGCTGGGCTGATTGAATCCTTCTCCTGACCAAATTCAACTAAATGTGGTTCCAAAACACTCATTCAGACGTGTCCAGTGGCTGGGTCTTACCCAGTGACACATCCCGCTTTAAATAACGTTTGCTAAGCGTGTGTGGTTTCATTTTTGCTAACCAAACACTCCTTTTGACACCCTGCTGAAGGATCCTTCCCCTGCTCTGAAAGAGCTGGTGCCTGTCCTTTATCAGTGTCACAGTGACACATTTCTCTGTGCCCGCCACTGCAAGGGGAGTTTATCTTCCCAGAAAGATTTTCTCAGTCTCATCCTCTCAGATCCTGCCCTGAGGGACCATTTCTCCAGCGTTCCTCACTCTTTGCTCCCTGTGCTCCCCTTCTCCCCGCAGATGCAGGTGTGGATGTCCTTCGCCAGGTCATTGTCCCCAGGGAGCTGTGCCAGAAATTCCTGCAGCTGGCTGATGCCAACACCGTGCGGGGTGTGGAGACCTGCGGGATCCTCTGCGGGAAGCTGGTAAGGGGACAGCCCCAATGGAGACCCCAAAAGGGGCATGGGGACTGTTTATCACAGTGTCATGCCTTTGGGAATAGCTCAAGGACCCTGATTTTTGTCCTGGAATTCTTCAGTGTGGTTTCAGGCTTCCATGGGAGTGCTAGGGATGATGTGCCTCTCCCTTTCCTCGTTTCCAGGTTGGGATTTCCCCACCCTGAGTGAGGTGCCAACCTGAGTCCCCATTCAGCTTCCTCTCTCCCGTTGGTGACATTCCTGGTGGCATTCCTGGTGGCAGGCAGCTCCGGGCACTTGTCCTTTGGGTGTCCCAGCTGGTGACCCTCACGCAGACGAGGCTGACAGGACACTGCTGTCCCCCAGAGTTTGCGTGCCCAGGTTTTGTCGGCAGCTCCAGCCCATCTGCCCTGAGTCACTCACACAAGTTTGCTTTGAAATGAAGTTGTTTGATGTAGCAACTTCCTGCAGTCCAGCTGCTTCCAGACACTGGGGATGGTTTAGGGATGAGGCATCATCCCCTTTTGAGTGGTGAGCTTGGTTTGGGGGGGTGTCCAGGACTTCTCTGAGCTCCTGTGGGGGCTCTGCACAGCAGGGAGAGTGAAACAGGGAGAAAATCCTGCGACTCCTTTGTCGGTAACTTGGAGCTGCACCTGCAAACAGGTGTTGGGTGCATCCCTGGGCTTGTTCCCAAGGCTTGGGAAATTCCCTCATGTCTGGGGAATAACAGCCTCCTGTGCTGCCACTGCCTTGCAGATGAGGAACGAGTTCACCATCACCCACGTCATCGTCCCCAAGCAGCTGGGAGGCCCCGATTCCTGCACCACGGAGAACGAGGAGGAGCTCTTCATCATCCAGGACCAGCACGGCCTCGTCACTCTGGGCTGGATCCATGTGAGTCTCCTTCCCCTGGCACTTCCCTGGCCTCCAGCACGAAGGGGAAGGGGCTGGTGGAGCAGGGCTGAACTTACTGGAGGAGATGGCAGGGAATGGGCAGCAGCCTCTGGTTGCCTTTCTTCCTCTGGTCCAGTCTCGTTCACTACTCTGATGGAGAAACCCAGGCCTGGTTTATGTTTGGGTCCCTTCCTAAAGCATCAAGCCCTTTGAAAGGGAGAGAGGAAAGGTTTAGACGAGAGATTGGGAGGAAACTCTTCCCTGTGAGGGTGGGGAGAAGCTGTGACTGTCCCTGGATCCCTGGGAGTGCCCAAGGCTGGGTTGGACGGGGCTTGGAGCAGCCTGGAGCAGTGGAAGATGTCCCCTGCCATGGTGGGGATGTCACTGGATGGGCTTTGAGGTCCCTTCCAGCCCAAACCCTCCTGGGATTCTATGGAAGTGGGATCTTGGACATGAAACTCACATTTCCTCCAGCTAAAAGCCAGCTCCAGCAGCGCCGTGGGGGCATCCCAAGCTCCCCTGCCAGAGGGACACCTCTCCCCTGCTGGGTCCCTGTGCAGTCCTGCCTTGCAGGCAGCCCTGCATGCCCTGCTGTGAGCTGTGCCAGTCACAGGCTCCTCCCTGGCTGCCCTGCTGTCCCCACGGAGCCTTTGGCAGTCAGAGCCGTGCCAAGCAAAGCGTTCAGAGCTGCTGAGTAATCTCTCGAAAGCAGCAGCTGCCCCGAGGGCTTGGACAAGGAAATGCTGCTGCTCCAAGTGGCTGCTCCAGGGCCACCTCTGCAGTGACAGCCCTGCCACGCTCTGGGACCCTCTGGAATTCCTTTGGCCCTCCTGGTGGTCTTGGCAAAAAAAAAAAACCAAAACAAACCCAAGCAGCAAAAGGAGCAAGAACTTCCATCAGGAGTTAAGGTGTGAAATGTGGCTGTCAGCAGGAGCTGGGTGAGGTGGTGTTGGTCAGGGGTTGTGCAGCCCTCCATGGAATGTGATATCCTCCATGGAATGTGATATCCTGCAGTGCTGTGGCACCCCGATGGGCTGAGCCCCTGGAGCTGCACTTGAGAAACGTGTGAAGTGCCCTGCAAGGACCCTGGTTGTGGCTTAAAGGTGTGATTTTCCATGGAATGTGGCAGGAATGTAGAGCTCCTTTTGTAGGCAACTCCAAATGGAAAAGAGGAGCACTGCCGGTTTAGGATAATCCAAAAAAAGGGGCTCCGAAAGAGCTGGAAGGGACTTAGGACAAGAGCAGGGAGTGTGATAGGACACAGGGAATGGCTCCCCACTGCCAGAGGCAGGGTTAGATGGGGTATGGGGAAGGAATTCCTGGCTGTGAGGGTGGGGAGGGGCTGGGATGGAATTCCCAGAGAAGCTGGGAAGTGTCCAAGGCCAGGTTGGACGGGGCTTGGAGCAACCTGGGATAGTGGAAGGTGCCAGGGTTGGAACTGGATGGACTTTAAGGTCCCTCCAACCCAAACCATTCCATGAATTCCGCTCCAGGTGTGCAGGTGCATCCCCTGTGCCCTGCAGGGAGCTGTGTCTCCTCTGTCCCAAGGTTCTCCTGGCACACACGATCCCTTGGGATCAGTTTTCCGAGCCTGCTGTAACTGCTGTCCCCGTGTTGCCCGTTGCAGACCCACCCCACACAGACAGCGTTCCTGTCCAGCGTGGACCTGCACACCCACTGCTCCTACCAGATGATGCTGCCAGAGTCCATCGCCATCGTGTGCTCTCCCAAATACCAGGAGTGAGTAGGGATGCCAGCAGTGAGTCTGGGTGTGGGCTGGGAAGGCTTTTCCCTCTTCCCCTCTCAGATTCCTGGCGAGGGGATGAAGTGTCAGCTCACAGCTCACACCTGACAGCTCCTGGGAGCTGTTTTCAGGGGCTGTGTCTGGCTGCCCACCCCTGACACGAGGTTCAGGGCTGGGGAGAGGAGTTTCCCAGGAACTGAGGTGCCCCTCAGCCTCAGTGTCTGCTCCTGCTCGAGATGAGCCGCCCCAAAGGTGCTCCTGGGGGCCCAGGGGATGTGGCTGTCCCTGCAGAGGCTCGAGCTACAGCGCTGCTGTTCCTCTGCTCCAGGACAGGGTTCTTCAAGCTGACGGAGCATGGCCTGGAGGAGATCTCGTCCTGCCGGCAGAAGGGATTCCACCCACACCCCAAAGACCCCCCTCTCTTCACAGTGAGTGTCCCCCGGGGCCGTGGGGGCTGTGGGGTGGGGAGTTGGATGCTGTGTTTGAATTAAAGCCACGCTGAGGTGTGGGGCTGTGACCAGGAGGCTCAGCCTGGCTGGGGCTGGTCTCCAATTCCCAGAGTGGAGGTGCAGGAGCTTCCCAAGGTTTTCCAGCTGCTGGAAGTGTGGTGCAGAGCTCCTGGCTGCAGGAACAGGGTGAGGCAGCAGCCAAGGGCTGTTGGAGGGGGGGATTTGTGTTTGGGGCCTGCCGTGGTTGCCGTGTGGCACCGGGCAGGGCCAGAGGATGGGGTGATCCGAGGAACTGGATCCGAGGGCTGTTCTGGGAAAGCACCGGCTGCAGGTTGTGTCAGGAGGTAGAGGAGACTCACCTGAGCTGTGGGAATATCTGAATAACTCCCTGTCCCCTCTTCTCCTCTCTTCCAGACCTGCAACCACGTGTCAATAGTGGAGAGAGACGTGGTGCTGATGGATCTCCGATAAGCCTCTTGCCTTACCCCTTCCCGGGAACCACCCACCGTCCTTTAGGCCTAGGGAATCGATTTCTCCCTCCTGTAGCAGATGATTTCTGCCGTGTAGTGATCCCTCCCTTCCCTCCCCCACGCTGGAACTGGATCCCTGCCCTCTGCAGAAGTCCCTGGAACCTCCGTGCCCAGCGTGGGGCTGGCGGATGGGGCCGGGGCTCCAGGTGTGGGGAAAAGCCAGCTGGGAGCTCAGAGACAGAAGCCAACACTACTGCAGTCATTCAACTCCAATCCACGGCTCGAGCGGCCTCCTGGGGAGGTTCCCCGTGCCTTGCTGCAACCCTGAGGTGTGAAAACCTCTTCAAGTGCTTTTGGGACTTGCCCAATTTAACCCATGCCCTGTTTCGTCCCTGTTTCCCAGCTGCTTGGTCTCAGCACAGCTTCCAGGAGCAGATAAATCTTTCCTGCAGTTTAAAGTCCAACCTTGCTGACCCCTCTGAGCCCCACACGAGCTCAGTGCTGCTTCCTGGTGCTCGTGTGTCTGTCTGGGGAGGGAAGAGGGCCCGACCTCCTTTGGGATCCCTCTTGCAGCGTTTCAGGGCTGAAGATCCCTTGATGTGGCGCTGCTTTGCACCATCCCAGCAGCGTTTAGGGGTGTCTGGGCACTTCATCCCTTCTCCTGGTTGGGGGATGCCCTGGTGTTACCAGGAGGAGCTCGGTCTCCTGGCCGCCATCGCCGCTCCAGGATGGGATTCCAACAGCTTTGACCACTTCCATCCTCACGGATCCCTGTGCCTGATTGCCTCTGCACATCCCAAAGCAGCAGGAAGCCTGTCCTTGCCAAACCCGAGTGCTCCGTGACGTCGCTGTTGTGTGGGACCCTCCTCTGAGGTGCTTTAGTCGGGTGCCAAGCCGAGATTTTCCCCCCCTGTGCTCCGTGCCGAGCCCCCGCCCTCGGGGGGGGGGAGGGAAGCAGCAGCATTCCAAGGTGGGAAGCAGCTGTGCCGAGGGCTGGGCGTGATCCACGTCCCGCAGCGGGCTGGGCTGGGCTGGGCTGGGTGGCACATGGCCGAGCGGGGAGGGGAGCGGGCTGGAGCTGCCTTCCCACCTGGCGAGCAAACATCGCCGTCCTTCTGTCGTGTGCTTGCACACCCAGCCCCCCGTGGTGTTCCTTGGGCACACATGGATGGGATTATCCGGGCCAGGCCTCCTGTGCCACTGGTTTTCTTTGAGCTCTGTCTGTGGGTTGGGGTCTGGCTCGGAGGGAATCCATCCCTGCGTGACAAGTGCTGCTCCCAGCTTTTCCCAAGTCGCTTTTGGGAACAGGCTGGCCCCGGGGGTGGGAGGGGAGCGAGGGGCCTTTGGGACATCTCTGGGAACTCATTTCAGACCTAATTAATTTAAACCATGCTCGGAAGGGGGGTGCAGTTTCCGTGTAGGATTGTTCATCCCGCAGCTCTCCACAGCTCAGAGCAGCTCCTCACCCCGAGGGCTCCCCCGGAGCAGCGTGGGGACACAAAGTGCAAAACTACATCTTGCAAAGCAGCAGTTCCTTCAAATCTGTTGGGAATATCCCAAGGGATTTATCCCAGCTCCACATCCCTGCAGGTCTCAGGTCTGAGCTGGCTCCAGGAGAGGAGCTGGTGGCACATCACCACTTTTGTGTTGTCCCAGGGACTGACAAACCTTCCCAGGGGATTTTCCTTGTTCCTTGGAGCAGGGTGTTCCTCAGGTCAGGGCCCAGCTGCTCCGAGTGCTCCCAGCTTTTTCATTCCTTTTTTTTCACCCCGAGTCCCTGAGTCCTCCCTTTGTGTGTCAGTGTCCTGGCACTGCAGCCCGTGTCCCACGAGCCCACCCTGGCTCTCCAGCTGTGCCAGATGCAGCTGTCACACCTTCACATCGCCCAAAATGAGGTTGGATTTGGGAGGAGCTGAAAGGGAACATGAGCTACGCGTGGCAGGAATGATTTACTGGGGCAGGAATGATTTACTGGCTGTAACAACGCGGGTCGTGTGTCCTGGGGGGTTCCTGCAGGCAGGGAGTGATGCTTATCTCCACCTCAGGAAAGGGAACGGATCCAAATCCCTCTCACCATCCCTCTTATCGTGGTTTGCCCATCCTCAGCAGCATCCCGAGAGGCTCCAAGCACGAACATTCCCCCCGAGGGAGGTGCCGAGGGCTGGGCCGGCGCCGGGAGTTTTGAAACGCAGCGGCCGAGCAGGGGTTGCCCCCTCCTCGTCCCACGCTGCTCCCGGCCTCGCCTGTGCCGTGGGATGCCTGGCGTTCCTGCGAGCATCCCGGGGCCGCCGGCCGCTGGATTGGCTGCGGGGGCCAAACCTTGCCTTTTTAGGCTGCGCGTGGGCTCCCGCTCGGGGCTGCGCTGCCGCCGGCCCCGCTCCGGTCCCGCCGTGGGCCGGGGTGGTCGGGATCCCACAGGGATGGGGGAGCCTGGAGCTGACCCGTCCCCAGCAGGAGCGACGAGTCCCGGAGCTGCCGAGGGGTGTCCGGGGTCGGTGCTCCCCAGTTTGCACCAGCTCAGGGGTCAGGGGATGTCCCCCTGCCTCGGGTCGGGATGGGATCCTGCCGGGATTTGGGGATGTCCCCCTGCCTCGGGTCGGGATGGGATCCTGCCGGGATTTGGGGATGTCCCCCTGCCTCGGGTCGGGATGGGATCCTGCCGGGATTTGGGAATGTCCCCCTGCCTCGGGTCGGGATGGGATCCTGCCACCCACTCCGTGCGACTCCTGACACAGCCGTGCTCCTCCACAGGGGACTCTGGCGCTGTTGCTTCCATCACCCCCCTTCTCCCACCCCCGCTCTGTTTGGTTTGGGGATCATTTATTTTAAAGGGGTTTTTTTTCCAACATGTCATATATGGCAGCCTTTCCCCCTCGGTGACCTCATGTTTGGCGGGGACCCAGCCAGGCTGGGATGTGAGGTGGCAGCGGGACCCCGGGGCTGGGGGCGTGGGGGGGTCACCAAGTGCCCGGCCAGGGGACAAATCCAGCCCCTGTGAGCTGCGTCACAGGGAAAGGGAACAGCCTGGCAGAGCCATCGCTGGGGGATATTGGAGCTGTGAACGGACTGGCAGTGCTGGGGGACCCCGTGTCCCTGTCCTGCTCCGGGGGTGACAGCCCAGGTGGGACAGAGCCATCCCTGGGGGACATTGGAGCTGTGAACGGACTGGCAGCGCTGGGGACGCCCCGTGTCCCTGTCCCTGTCCCTGTCCCTGTCCTGCCCCGTGGAGTGGCAGCCCAGAGCCCGCTCCCTCCCTCTGGCACCATGGGGCCCACCAGGACCTTCCCTTGGTCCCTTGGCTGCGGTGGGACGCTGCAGCTCCTTGTCACTGCTCCAGTGCCAGGGTGTCCCTGCCCCGGGCACAACTCGGGATCAGCCTGGGCCACCCCGTGCCTCAGTTTCCCTCGAGCCCCGCGAGCTCTGGGGGGTGACTCCGGGGCATCTCTCCTGCCTCCCCTGGGTGCTCCGGGAGACTCCCTGGTGAGGGCCCGTTGTCCTTAAAAAGGCAGCCGGGAGCTCGGGAGCTGCTGGTTGGCCTCTGCCAGGGCCAGGGGCCTCTGCGGCTCTGCTCCCACTGCCAGGGCTCGGCCGCAGGGCTGGGGGTGGCCCCGGCGCCCCCGGGCTGTGTCCGGGCAGAGGGGCTCGGGGACAGCACCCACCCGACCCCTGGAGGGGTCTGAGCTCATCCCGCCCCCAAAATCCCCCGGCAGGGATCAGCACTGGGTGCAGCCGCAGCGCGGGGTCGGGATTCGGATCCACAACTCCCGGCCACAACTCCTGGCTCAGGCCGAGGATTTGGGGCACGAGGGGCTTTGGGACACCAAAAGCCCAAAAACGGGGGCGGGGGCAGAAAACCACAGGGAGAGGCAGCTCAGAAGCGCTGGATGCCAGGGCTGCGGGGGGAACCGAGGCCGGGAGGAGGCGAGGCACCAACCCCGCGCGTTTCCAGCATCTCAGCGATGCCAAATTCCCATCCCGGCTCCGGGGTGTCCCCGCGGCGGAGCCCCAACACCCACCTCCACCCGGGTGGGGTTTCTCCACGTGCTCCCCAGGAACTGGGGTCACTCGCACCTCCTTTTTCCGAGCCCGTCGCTTATAAGGACTTGTGTCTCGCTTGTTTATCGGAGCGGAGCATAAAAGGAACGTCCTCACAACGGGGCCGCTGCCTCCCAAGCATCCCCACATCCATTTTCCTACAATAATTAACCGTGCTGGGTCCTACCACCAGCCCAAGGTCAATTTAATGAAATAAAACACCTTATATGGCCATATGGCCAACACACCATCACTGAGCCTATTTAGGGTCTTTGTTTAGAGAGGATCCGCCTCTGAGGTTCCACGGGCTCGCTGGTATTTATACCCACGGCACATCGGGGCTCGGTCCCAGAGGAAAGGAGCTCTCGCCTCTGTGGTGAGTACTGCCCTGCCCAGCCCTGCTTCCCTTTTTCCTTGGAGGAGAGCCGGCAGGAAGAACACCCGGGGTGGTTTCGGGGTGCCTCAGCATTTATGGGGTGGCCCCAGCTCAGTTTGCGTGGCACAGAGGGGGTGCCGACCTCGGCACGACCCCACAGCTGGGGGCCTCCCAGGAGGTGACGAGAGCTGGGCTGTGGCCAAAGCAGGTTGTGCTCTTGTAGAAATCCCCGTGATTTGGGGTTTTTTGGTTTTTTGGGCTCCTGCAAGGTTTTGCCTGTTTCCCTCTGGATCTGGGAGCCCATCCTCTGGTGCAGGGTGCACCCCTGGGAAGGGCCTTCTCTTTTTCTCCCCGTTTTTGGGAGTGGATGCGAGGTCAGAGCAGCAAAAGGCTGCTGAGACAGAAGTGGCTGAGAGGGCATCACCTGACAAGCCCTGCCCGCTTTTGGGGGGCACCAGCCGGACATGGCAGCACCGGAGCTCCCCGGGGAGCACGGGCAGGAGGCTTTGGCACCGACTTTGGGCACCGGCTGGAGAAGGATGGAGAAGCAGCATCAGCGTGGAGCAGCACCCACGGGGAACCAGCATCACCCCTCCCAGCATCGCTGCGCCAGGGTCAGAGCATCCCTGGAGGATTTTGTGGGGCCGCCCATCCCCAAGGACTCCAACGCTTCCAACCACAGCGCCGGACGCGGTGCCGCGGGACAAACCTCGTCCCCCAGCCGCTCTCTAACGCCGCTTTCCCCCCTCGCCACAGCTTTTCCCCCAGGTCCCCCTGAGCACCAAGCGCTGCCGGCCCCACCATGTGCGAGGAGGAAACCACTGCCCTGGTCTGCGACAACGGCTCCGGCCTCTGCAAGGCCGGGTTCGCCGGCGACGATGCCCCTCGTGCCGTCTTCCCCTCCATCGTGGGGCGGCCCCGGCACCAGGTGGGTACCCGGGGGGGGCCGGGGGCTGCCCCTGCCCTGCTCTAATCACCGCAGCGTGGCTAACGAGGCCTCTCTCGCTGGCGTTAGGGTGTCATGGTGGGCATGGGGCAGAAGGACAGCTACGTGGGCGACGAGGCGCAGAGCAAGAGGGGGATCCTCACGCTCAAGTACCCCATCGAGCACGGCATCATCACCAACTGGGACGACATGGAGAAGGTGAGACCCTCCCGGGATGGGGAGCGGGCGTAAGCCCCGCCTTCGGTTTGGGGTAAGACCCCAACTCTTTGCCCGGCCTTAGATCTGGCACCACTCCTTCTACAACGAGCTGCGTGTGGCCCCCGAGGAGCACCCGACCCTGCTCACCGAGGCACCCCTCAACCCCAAGGCCAACCGCGAGAAGATGACCCAGGTACGGCACTGCAGCACCCTGGG
The DNA here is from genome assembly GCF_965178545.1 of Coloeus monedula. Lineage (NCBI taxonomy): Eukaryota > Metazoa > Chordata > Aves > Passeriformes > Corvidae > Coloeus > Coloeus monedula. Next base: position 4,134,809 of record NC_138808.1, on the reverse strand, counting down.
GATGGGGCTGGACCCTCCAAAACCACAGGAAGGGCTGGGGGATTTGGGGGTTTTGTGGGGAGCAGTTTGGTGCTTGGATAAGGGCAGAGATCCCCGTGGGAAGTTTGCGTGTGCCTGGTGGCCCCGGGGGTCTCTCGGCAGCACATGCGGGATTTGCCCCGCGAGGCACGGCCCCTCCACGGGTTCCCCATGGCCCCACGTGGCTCTGGCAATGCCTCACGGTGCCGTGCCGCCCCTTACCCACGTGCTCCCACACCACGCTCCGTGTTCCACAGCACGGCTCGGTGATCCCTGTCCCCTCTGCGCCCTGCACTGACCCCCGTGGCCGTGCAACGCCACCATCCACCCACTGTTCCCTGCACTGCAGCGATCCCTGTGCTTTCCCTGCAGTGCCCTGACCCCAGGAAGGCGCAGCCCCCACGGGTTGGGGTGGGGTGGGGTGGGGTGTGCCGGTGACCCCCGTGCCCGCCTCTACCCCACTGCCCCTCTCCCTTTCCCTGCCAGATCATGTTTGAAACCTTTAACGTCCCCGCCATGTACGTGGCCATCCAAGCCGTGCTCTCCCTCTACGCCTCCGGCCGCACCACCGGTGAGTAGGGGACCATCGGTGATGGGGACTGAGCCAGCTCGGAGTGTCCCCCCTCACCTTCCCCCTCGTCCCAGGCATCGTCCTGGACTCCGGGGACGGCGTCACCCACAACGTGCCCATCTACGAGGGCTACGCCCTGCCCCACGCCATCATGCGTCTCGACCTGGCCGGCCGCGACCTCACCGACTACCTCATGAAGATCCTCACCGAGAGGGGCTACTCCTTCGTCACCACCGGTACGGGGCCGGGCAGGCGGGCTGGGTCACGGGGACCCCGCGGTGCCGCCGGGTTGAGCCTCTCCCGCCGTCGTGTCCCGCAGCCGAGAGGGAAATCGTGCGCGACATCAAGGAGAAGCTCTGCTACGTGGCCCTGGACTTCGAGAACGAGATGGCCACGGCCGCCTCCTCCTCCTCGCTGGAGAAGAGCTACGAGCTCCCCGACGGGCAGGTCATCACCATCGGCAACGAGCGCTTCCGCTGCCCCGAGACCCTCTTCCAGCCCTCCTTCATCGGTGAGCCCACCCCAATGCCCCCGGGAGTGGTTGCCCCATCCCCACCAGCAGGCAAACAGCTCCCGTGGGTGCCCTTTGCACCCCAAATGGTGGGGCAGACCCATGGGTGCCCCTGTGGCTCTTTCGGGGAGCCCTGAGGAGGGACGGGCGGGAGACAGGGAGCTGACAGCCCCCTCCCACCCCAGGCATGGAGTCTGCCGGGATCCACGAGACGACCTACAACTCCATCATGAAGTGCGACATCGACATCCGCAAGGACCTCTACGCCAACAACGTCCTGTCCGGCGGCACCACCATGTACCCCGGCATCGCCGACCGCATGCAGAAGGAGATCACGGCGCTGGCTCCCAGCACCATGAAGATCAAAGTAGGTGTTGGGTGACCAAACTGTGGCCACCAGCACCCCAGATCCTCTCCCGGTGTGGGTTTGGGGGGGATCAGGGGTGCACCCTAAGGGCTCTGTCTGCGCAGATCATCGCCCCGCCGGAGCGGAAGTACTCGGTGTGGATCGGCGGCTCCATCCTGGCGTCCCTCTCCACCTTCCAGCAGATGTGGATCAGCAAACCCGAGTACGACGAGGCCGGACCCTCCATCGTCCACCGAAAATGCTTCTAAGCCCCCTCCCTGCCCCGCGGGGGCCCCCCGTGCCCAGGCTGGGGTGTCCCGCTCCTCCTCGGACCCCGCTGCTCCTCCCCACCGCCCACCGCACATTAAAAAGCCTTTTCTCCAGGCTCTGCGCCTTTCCTGGGAGATCCGGGGCTGGGAGGGGCTGGGGGGGGACTGAGGGTGACGGGAGGAAGAGTGGGGCAGCCCTGACCTCGCGATGGTGCCCACGTCCTGCTGCTGATGGCCTTGACTCTGCCTTGCTGCCCCCAACCCCACGGCAATGCCCTCAACCCCACGTGGGTGACCCCAACCCTGCCCTGATGCCCTTGACCACACACTGGTGTCCCCAGTGTCGTGTCGGTGCCCCTGACCCTTTGCTGCTGCCCCCAGCATTGATACCCTCAGCCCCACAGTGGTGCCATCTTCAGGGGATGCCCCCAGCCCCACATTAATGCCCCCAACCCTGAGCTGGTGACCCCCACCCCACACTGGGGACCTCAACCACGTGTCCACACCCTTGACCCTGTGTTGGTGACCCCCGTCCCGTGGTGGAGACCCCAATGTTGTTCTGGTGACCCCAACCCCGTGTAGGTGACCCCAATGTTGTTCTGGTGACCCCAACCCCACTTTGACGCCCCTGACCCCGTGTTGGTGCCCCCCACCCCTCCTTTTGTGCCCCGCCCCCCGCATTGCTTGGACGTGCTGTGGGCAGCGTCTCATTTGCATTAATTACCATACTGCCCTCGGACCCCCCCTGTTCCGCCCCCCCCCGCCGCTGTTTCCGGCCCCCCGCCTTCTCCCCCGCCCACTTCCCGCGCGTTGACGTCACGGGGCGGTGGCGCGCGCTGCTGATTACCATGTCATTAGCATATGACGCGGGAAGGCGGAAGCGGTGGCGGGATGGGGCGGTGCGGGGCCGCGCTACGCCTGGCCCTGGAGGGGAACATCGGTACCGGGGGCGACGCGGGGACAAAGGGAGCGGCGGGGGAGCGGGGGGATTTGGGGTGCGAGGGAGGGAGCGGGGGCGGCGCGGGCTGGAGCATCCCGGGCTGCGAGTCAATGTCCGTGGTTGGTTCTCAGTGCTGCGGGGGCACCCCAAAACCTCGCGCTCCTGGGAGGGGGGACACAAAGGCTCCCCCCGGGTTCCCGGGATTTGGGGTGAGGGACACCCAGGCTCACCCCGTGTTCCCAGGGGCCAGAACAGGGGGACACCCAGGCTCACCCCACATTCCTGGAAGCAGAGATGGAGGGACACCCAGGCTCACCCCAGGATCCCGGGATTTGGAGCAGGGGGGCACCAAGGCTCACCTCGTGTTTCTGGGATTTGAGGGGGGGACACCCCACATCCTCAGGGTCCAGAGTTGGGGGGACACCCAGGCTCACCCCAAATCCCCAGGGTCCAGAGCTGGGGGGGACACCCAGGCTCACCCCAAATCCCCAGGAACGGGGCTGGGGGGAACACCCAGGCTCACCCCACATCCCCAGGAGCGGGGCTGGGGGGGACACCCAGGCTCACCCCAAATCCCCAGGAACCGGGCTGGGGGGAACACCCAGGCTCACCCCACATCCTCAGGGTCCAGAGCTGGGGGGACACCCAGGCTCACCCCACATCCTCAGGGTCCAGAGCTGGAGGGACACCCAGGCTCACCCCGCTCTTCCTCCGTTCCCGCAGCCGTGGGGAAATCGACCTTCCTGAAGCTGCTGGGTGCCACCTTCCCGCAGTGGCACCTGGTGACAGAGCCCGTGGCACAGTGGCGCAAGGTGCCGGCCGGCGGCGCTGCCCAGGTAACGGCGATTCCGGCCGCGCCCGGGCCCCGCCGGCCCCACACCGGGCCCCTCATCCCCCACCCTCCCTCCGCAGGCGTCCGTGGGCTCGGCCAACCTGCTGCAGATGATGTACCAGGAGCCAGCCCGCTGGTCCTACACCTTCCAGACCTTCTCCTGCATCAGCCGGCTGAAGGCGATGCTGGAGCCGCCGGACGAGGGGCCCCCCGGGACCCTCCACCCCGTGAGGGTCTTTGAGCGCTCTGTGTTCAGTGACAGGTACCCGGCACCCCAAAAACAGCAGGGAAAGAGGGATGAAGGGATGGGATGGGACAGGGAGCATCCACAGCAGCCGGGTTGTGATGTTGGGTCCCCAGGGTAGCAGAGCCACCGTCCCCAGTGGCTCCCAGAGCAATGCTTAATTTCAGGAATGGGATTTTGGGGTAATCTGGGGGGTCTTTAATGATTTCAGGGGCTGCCCTATCCTCACTTATGCCCGGTGGCAGCGTGAAGCCCTTTGGGTGATGTCGGGCTCAGTGGGGCTGAGCTGTGCTGGGCACTGCACGTGCCCCAAATCAGGGATTTTCACCTCGATTTAACCACCTGCAGCTCCTCATCGGTGCAAAAAAAGCCAAACAAACAAATGGCTGCGAAACCTCCTGGGCGTGGGGGGTGACGGAGCTGCCCGGTGCCCTCTCTCCATCCCTTCCCAGGTACGTCTTTGCCAAGAACCTCTTCGAGGCCGGGCACCTGCAGCCCCTGGAATGGGCCATTTACCAGGACTGGCACGATTTCCTGCTGCGGCACCTGGGGGCCCACGCCGCCCTCCACGGCTTCCTCTACCTGCAGGCCAGGCCCCAGGTGGGTGCCGGCTGCAGGAGGCGACCAGGCCCACTTAGATCCCGGCAGAATTGCCGAAATGTTGGGGTTTAACCAAAAGTCACCGCCCTGGAGGAGCAGGGCCTGCTTCTCTTCCCATGGGAATGCTGGTGGGAGTTTTGCCGTGGATTCTGGAGTGGGTTTTGGGGAGAGGGGGCTGCAGCATCCCCCACGGTGCTGCTTCACTTGATGCCCACGTCGCTTCTCTCTCCCACTGACCTCCCATGTCCCTGCATCCCGTTATCCTCCCGTTTCTCCACCTCATCCATCGTTATCCACCCAGACGTGCCTGGAGCGGCTGCGGCGGCGGGCGAGGAGCGAGGAGGGCGGGATCCAGCTGGGATACCTGCAGCAGCTCCACGCCCAGCACCAGCACTGGCTGGTGGACAGGACCACGGAGTGAGTCCCAATCCATGGCTGGCACCCTGGGCTGGGGCTTTGGGGTGACCCCCAGTTTGGGGGGTGGTTTTTGGGGGGTTTTAATCCCTCCCTCCCTCCTGCAGGATCCACTTTGCGGACGCGCAGCGCGCGCCCGTCCTGGTGCTGGACGTGGACAAGGACTTCGAGCACGACGTGGCCCTGCAGGGCGTCCTCATGGCACAGGTGGGGTGGCACAGCCTGGTGGCTTCCCGGTGCCATCAGAGCCACGCTGGCTCTGAGCCCCTGCTTCAGTTTTCCTTGGAAAAAATAACTTTGGCATTGTGGGTCCGAGTTGGTTTAAACCTCAGGTGTCCCGGCGCCATCCCGGTGCCACCCCAGTGCATTCCTACACCATCACTGTGCCAGGGCCATGCCAGTTCCAACCCCACACCATCCCAGTGCCATCCCGGTGCCACCCCAGTGCCACACCCTCAGTCACGTTCTCCTTGCAGGTGGAGGCCTTCGTGGCATCCCTGAGCGCCGGCACTTCGCCGTCACCTCCCGACCCTCTCGGAGCCGGGGAAGGGGCATCATCCACCTGAAGACCCCGATCCCAAGGACAAGGGACACGTCCTGGTCCCCAGCCGCGCCCTCAGCCCGTTTGTCCTGGGCGAGGGGTGGATTTGAGGCGGATCCTCAGAGGCGCAGCCGTGTGAGGAGTTTTGGGGGCAGGGGGGGCTCCCCGTGCTCGGGGGACCAGGTCCTTGCTGTGACCCCCTCCCCACCTTTAGGGATCCCCAGCTGGGGGTGCTCCCTGAGGTTGGTTTCGTGCACTGGTTGAATTCAGACGGAAAATCCCCGCGTTGAAGTTACACCCGACCCCCCGTACTTTGTTATTTTGTTATTTTGTATCTAATTTTTTCTCCTTAAATTAAGATCAAATTCCTGCGGAGCTGCTCCGTGTCTGCGACCGGGGGGAGTGCAGGGTCAGGGCGGCTCTAGGGGGACACGGGGGGACATTATTCCCTCAGTTTTGGGGTGTTGTGATGGGGGGGAGCAGTGCCCTGGGGCTCTCTCAGGTGTGGGTCAGGCTGGGCTGGATTTGGGGCAAAACGAACGGGATTTGGGACCTGCTGGGGGGGGGTTTGCTGGTGGGGGAGGGCATTGGGTCTTTAGGGGGGACACCTAGAAGAGGGGGGGGGGATGGTGCTCGGCCTTTAGTGGGGTTGTGAGACCCTACATAAACACGGGAGGGGCGGGGACTGGGAAGGGGGGGCGGGGTTGGCGTGGTGAGGGGGATTTGGGAGGCGGAGGGGTAGGATATAGGGCCGGGAGGGGGGGGGAACCTGGGGTGGGATAACTTGGGGGGCTGTGGAGCAGGGTATGGGCGGCACAGGAGCCAGGCTGCCATCCCCTGGGATTTTCCCCGGAGACCCTACAATAACACAGAGCCAGACCCGCACAGACCCCACTGGCGACCCTACAAAAACAACAACAGAGCACCCACAGCTGACGGCCCTACAAAACCAACGCGGTGCCGCAACCCCCCCCCCCCCCACGACAATCCTATAAAAACAACCCGGCGCACCCCGACATCCAGCGACCCTACAACAACAACCCCAAAACAACAACGGCCCGGCGCACCCCCACACCCAACAACCCCACCACAAACACCCCCACACAACTCGCAGCCCCCTTCTCCCCCGCTCCCCCGGGCCAGCACCGGGGCCCCCTCCCCGTTCCCCCCCCCCCCCCCGAGGCTCCGGGTGCCCCCCGGGTGCGGAGGGGGCCGGGGGGCGGCTGCGGGCGCTGCCCCGGAGCCCCCCGGCCGCCCGGCGGGTCCCCCCGAGCGGGCGCTGCAGAACAAAGGAAGCAGCAGAGCAGCAGCAGCAGCAACGTGCGGCAGCTCCGCCGCGGGTCCCCTCGGGGTGCCGGCGACATCCAGAGCCGCCCCCAGCCCCTCTGCGCCGTGCCCGCCGCCCCCCGCCGCCGGGCGAGCGCTCAGCTCCGGGGCGAGCCCCCGTTCTCAACGGGGGGGGCCGGACCCCTTTTTTTTTTTCCGGTAAACTCTCTTTATATCTAAATTTGGGGAGCTGGGGAGGGGGGGGGAGAGGTGGAAAGTTGCCGGTGCGCGGCTGAAGTTGTGAAGTTTGTGCGGAGCCGCGCGGTTTGGAGGGGGGGGAAAAAAAGCGAAAAGGAAAATGGGGTTGGAAGAAAGAAGGGGTGGGATTAAAAGCGGGGAGGCAGCACCCCGGTTTGGGGGGAGCTCGGGGGCAGGAGGGGTGGGGAGCCCAGCGGGGCCGCCCCCCGGGGTGGAATCAGCTTGGAGGTTAAAAGTCGGGGTGACTTCGCGGCTTCCCTCGGCTCTGTCCCCGCAGGACTCGGCGGTGTCCCCAGGGCGGGGGACGCGGTGACGGCGGGATGTCCCTGTCGCCGGACACCCGGCTCCGCCAGCCCGGGCCAGCCGCCGCTGCCCCCCCGGCCGGGGGGAGCCCCGAAATCTAAGGCTGCCCCCGGGATGGAGATGGAGACGCACGAGGGGCTTCGCCGGGAGGTGAGTGATCCCCGGCTCCCCCAAACCCACCCGTCCCTCCCCACACCTCCGCAGTTTCGGGGTGATTTGCGGCCCCTTTGTAACGTCACCGTGACTTGGAGGGGGCTCGTCGGGGTGGGCAGGGAAAGCCCCTTCTCGGTTGGTGGAGGGGTTTGGTTTTTTTTAAGGGTATTTCCGTGGGAAATGGGACTTTCTGCTGCCTAAAAGGCCACTTTGATGCCTTAAACCCCCCCCCGCCCCCCCCAGAATTTCAGCTCCTCCCTGGGGCATCCCCGAAACAGCGCCGCGGGATGGGTGGCAGCAGGACAAAACCCACATTTCAACTGAATTCCTTGGAATTTCTTGGCATGGAAGAGGAAAACGCTGCACGAAACCCACCCGGGCGGGGGGGGGGGGGGGGGGGGGGTGTCCCCAGAAAGAAAGGGGTGGCGAGGAAAGGGAAGGCAGAGCCGTGCCCGGGGGGAGCATCTCGGAGCTAACAAGTCGCGGCGTTTTCTTCACCAAAAATTCCAACGCCTTCCTTCGGCGCTTCTGGTTTTACCGGCCGGGGTGGTTGTAACCGGGATCTCTCATTTTGTGCCCGTCGTGCCCACGCAGGAGACAGGGAAAAGGGGGGGCTGCTCCAGCTGGGGGGTCTCCAGCGTGGGAGTGAGGGAGAAATAGAGAAACATCTGCTCGGGGTTGGTTGTTTTGGTGCTTCCCCCCGCCTCCCACCCCCCCCCCAAAAAAAGAAAATTGCCGCTGCTTTGCTCTTTTGTGGTATTGGGGGTGCGCGGCTGCCCTGCGCCTCTGGGTCGTATCCAGCGGGTTTTTCCCTTGGAATGGCTGGTGGGAGGCTGGGATGGGGCGGTGGGGACGTTGGCACAGGTGGCTCGGCCGGCGCTTGGCACACGGCGAGGCGGGGGAAGGACTTTGCCCTTGGCGAAACGCGGCTGAAAGCCGATGGCGAAGGTTTGTCCCCGGCGCTTTTCCAGCGAGGATCTGGGGGGAAAAAAAAGATGATTTATGAGGATGCTGCTGGAGCCAGGGCCGGCAGCGGCGGGATCGCCCAGGAGCCGGGGATGGTGCCGGTGGCCGAGCCAGGGGTGTGCCACAATTCCCACGTCCCGGCGTCTCTCCCGGGGTGGTTTGGCAGACGGAGCCAGCCGGGCAGCCAGCCCCTTCCCAGCACCAGTTCCACCAGTTCCTCCGGCTCGGCCAGGCCCGGGAAAGCCGGCTCTGCCCCCGCAGCTCCGTGCTCCTGCTGTCCCCCTTGGGGGCTGATCTCCTGGTCCCCATCCATGAGGATTTGGGAGAGGAGGACGAGGGAAGATACCAGAGGTCAAGGTTTATCTCCGCTCCCCATGGCGCGGCTCTGTCAGACCCTCTCCTGCCTTCCCAGGCGGCTCTGGGTGTCTTCCTCATTTGCATAACTAATCAACGTCTCGGGAAGCCGCTCATTACGGCGGAACAGCCCCGCTCCGCACCGGGAGCCGCCGGTGTCCCCCCAAACCGAGGGAAGGATGCTCCCAGCTGCCTCCCTCAGCTCCGGGCAACAAACCCGAAATAAACCCCACAGAAAACCCCGTTCCCAGCAGGAACGGTCACGCCAGGCCCCCAAAACCGCTTTGTGGGGTGGCGGCGATGGGACGTGGCGCAGCTCAAGGTGTCCCTGGCGCGTCCCTGGGGCATTCCCGGCGCTCGGAAATGAAAGCCCCTAACTGAATTTGGCAGGCAGGCTCGGGGCCGAGCGCTGGAGATTAGGGATAATCTCATTTAAAGCATTACTAATAAAAGTTACTAAATTTGTCCATCTCCGAGGCTTTCCCTGGAGGGTTGAGGTGGGATTTTTTTTTTTTTTCCCCGCCAGTGTGAAATCGCCCCAAAACGTGTCTGGCATCTCCAAAGAAAAAGCATCAGGGGGATGGATGGGATGAAGGACAGGCTCGGGTTCGGCTCATTTTCATTCGGCACATCCCGGTGTCACCTGCAGGATGTCACCCGCCTGCCGGGGGCTGTCCCCGGGTAATCCGGGGGGATTCTCACCATCTCCGTGCCTGGAAAATGGAAATATTCCCAGTCCTGGCTGTGATGTGAGCAGCTAAAAGGACTCGGGAGCAAGTCCGATGGATGCCGGCGCGTGCTGGAGCGGAGGAGGAGGACGGGAGGGAAGAGGCGCCTGTCAGGATGAAATCCCCGCCGCGCTCTCTGCACGGAGCTGTTGCCCGGCAGAGCCGAGCTGGGCCGGGCACAGGGGGTTGGCAAGCCCGGGCGCTGCCGTGCGAGGCTGGAAATTTGGGGGAAAACCAGCTGCCAGCACCGGTTTATCCCAGCTATTCCCGTGGGAGTCGCGTCGCTCAGAGCAGAGGTCGGATCCCGGCGCGCTCTTGGCTCACGCGTGGCCTTTTCGGGAAGAGAGGAGCTCCAGGGAACGTGGCAGGGATGGGGATGTCAGGTCTGTGCTTGCGCTTCCACCTGGACTCGGGATCTGGTTCATCCAACCCACTGGGCATTTCACGGGACCCTCAGATCCCTTTGGAAAAGAGTTTTCCTGGGAAACCTTCGGAAATTTTGAGTTTGTAGCCATTTTGCTGGTGATTTAGCTGAGAACGGGCTTGGAAAACTCCAAGCGTTGCAGGAGCATCACCTCCAAGCCTGGATGGAGGAGTTTTGGGGGGAATTCGCCTTCCTTGCTCCCTTTTTTCCTTCTCCCTCCCCGCCGCCTCCCCCAAAATACTTCTGTGCATCACAGGGAGACCCGCCAGCTCCAACATGGGTTGGAAAAGCTGGAGCTGAATTCCACCAGGACTTTTTCAAGGATCCAGCCCCACCTTAACCCTTTCGCCGGCCAATTCCCACTGCTTTCCCCACGGGAAAACGCCCGCATTCCCCCCTTTCTTCAGCGGGGGCCTGGATTTTGGGGAAGAAGGGGCAATCAGACGACGTGCATGTTGTTGGAGGAGGATTTAAATGTTTCGAAGGTCTGATGTCCCCAAATTAATTAGGGGCCAAAATTAGTGATGACCCCAAATTAATGATATCCCCAAGTTGATGAGGGCCCCAAATGATCAATGTTCCCAAATTAACCCAACCAAATTAATGCACAAAACCTAACGAGGTTGCCAGGGGTTTAAATGGCGGTAAAATACAGCAGGGAGGGAGTGCAAAGAGCGTTTTTGGGGCTCCCCCCGGCTGCTCTCGGGGGGCCTGTGGCTGCTCCCACCCCCCTGCGTGGGCTGATGCCTCAGTTTCCCGAGGGACAACCCCACTCTGACCAGGGTTTGGGGGTCCCGTTACCCCATTTTGGGAGTACGGGGTCGCGCATTTGTGTCCGTGTCCACGTCCCCCTTGTGTGTCCTCTGTACCCCACCTGCACCCCCTCGTGTCCCACTCACGTCCCCCTTGTGTCCCCCCCTGTGTCCCCGCTGCGTCCCCCCCCTTTCCTCCCCCAGTGTCCTCCCGTGCCCTCTCCCGTTTCCCCCGTGCTCCTCCCCGTTTCCCCCCAGTGTCCCCCTGTGTCCCCTCCCGTGTCCCCTCTGCGTCCCCCCACGCCCCCCACCCCATGTCCCCGGGGGTTTTGTGCCTGCTCCCGCCCCCCGCGTGGGCTGATGCCTCAGTTTCCCGGGGGTCCAATCTCACAATGACCGGGTTTTGGGGGTCCCGTTACCCCGGTTTTTTTGCGGGTGCGGGGTCGCGTGTCCGTGCCCGCGTCCCCCGCGCCGTGTCCGCGTCCCCCCCCCCGTGTCCCCCTCATGTCCCCGCTCCTGCGCAGCGCAGGGAGCGGGCGGGCGGTGCCACTGCGTGGGGAAGGGGGGGGGCTGCGCGTGGGGGGGGAAAGGAGGAGGAGGAGGAGGAGGAAGAAGAAGGAGGAGGAGGAGGAAGGAGGAGGAAGGAGGGAAGAAGAGGAGGAGGAGGAGGAGGAGGAGGAGAGGGGGGGAGCAGGGATGCGGCGCTCATTCCCCCCCCCGGCTGCAGCGGGGCGGCGGTGAGGGAGCGTGGAGGAGAGGGAGACAAGATGGCTTCCTCCTGAGGGCCGGCGCCGTGCGGGGCCGGCGGGGGCTGCGGGGGCAGCGCGGGGGCAGCGGCGAGGTAAGCGCACCCCTTCCCCCCCAAAACACCCCCTCTGCACCCCCTCAGCCCCCTCCCCCTCCAAAATAATCCCCCGCCGGGCTTGCGGGGCGGTGCGGGGGAGGTTAAAGACCCCCCCCCCCGCGGTGTTGGCGGCCCCGCGGGGCCGCGAGGACAAAGCGGCGGGGCCTGGGGAGGGACACACGCCCCGCGCCCCCGCCCCCGTTTTGTGGCTGTTTTCCTTCTTTTATCCCTTTTCCTTTCCCTCTAGCATCGCTTCGGGGGGGGGGGGTTAGGGTGGGGGTGGGGGGAGAACGGATAGGGGTGGGAGCCAGATAAGCCTTAAGGTGCACCGTGCCCCCCCCCCCCCATCGTTATTCCCCCGTGTGCTTTTCGCCTTTATTAATGATCGTTTGTATTAATTGATGCCGGCCGTCCCCGAAATGTGCTGAGCTCAGAGGTGCGGCGGGGTGATGCGAACAAGGGCGATGAGGCTCCCCGCCGTGACGTCACGGTGACGTCACCCGCCGGTGGCAGCTGTCAATCCCTCGCCGTGACGAGGACCCGGGTCCGGCGCGGGCACCCCCCGCTCTCCGTCACGCCGCCAACGACGGGGGCACGATGGAGGTGGGCAGAAAAAGCAGCTTGTCCTCCTCAGCGGGGTCTCACTTGCCCGCCCAGGCGGCGATTTGGGTTGTCCCAGTGCCAAGAGCGGCGTGCTTCGGTGGCGGGCAGCGCTGCGGATGCTGGCGGCTCCAAGGGACGTCGCCGAGGTCAGGGCAGAGCGTTGCCAAAACGCGCGGCCGCCCCGAAGTTTGGAGTCGGCGGTGAGCGGCTTTTGGCACCACGTGTTTTCGCAGGGATGGGGATGCTTCAGATCTCGCACCCGGGGATGCGCCGGGCGCGTGCGCCCGCCAACGCCGGAGCTGCCTCCGGAGCGGCGGATGCTGTGCGAAAAAAAAAAAAAAAAAAAGAATCCAGAGCTCGATTTCCACCGGTGGCAGGTGCCGGGGCGGTGGGTTCGGGTGCCGGGATGCGCTGAGCGGCGGCGCGGCCCCGAGGTTGCATCATGCTGGGAAGGGCTGGGCAGCGCCGGAGCAGAGTCCTCGCAGGTTGTTACGGTGGCCCCATAAACGAGCCCCACTCTTGGCCTTTGGCACCTCATTAGCTGTGGCGAGGTTTGTTTTTCGGATTGCCCGACATGGACTCTTTGTCGCAGGTAATTAGGGGGGGAAGGTGGCTCCGAAGAGGAGACGGTGGGATCTGGGGAAGGCAAAGTGTGTGTGTCCCCAACATTTTGGCTTTTCCTTGGGGGCCTTTGCTGGCCCCACTGGGAGCAAGGATGGCATGATGGCTCTGGGACACATGGTTGTGCTTTGGGTCTGTGTCCCAAAAAGCCCTTCTTGAGCTGTCCCTGGCGCTGGCACACTGGCAGTGAGCTGTCCCCACGGCACAAGGGTCCCCAGTCCCCTTCCTGCATGTGCTGAAGTCCCCATTCCCTGTCCCCATGGCAGCAGGGTCTTTGGTCCCGGTTCTGCATGTGCTGCAGTCCCCAATTCTTGTCTCCATGGCATCGGGGTCCCTGGTCCCCTGTCTGCATGTGCTGGGGTGCCTGGTCCCCGTCTCTGTGCCGTTGGGATTTTGACTCCTTCCTGCATGCACCAGCGTTCCCAGTCTCCATTCCCACATTATCGGGGTCCGTGGTCCTTTGCCTGTGTGTGCTGGGATCCCTGGTCCCCATCCGTGTGACATCGGCATCCTCAGTCCGTGTGTGCCAGGCTCCCCTGTCCCTGTGGCTGTGTGTGTCCCTGTCCCCGTAGCAGTGGGGTTCCTGACCCCCTGCCTGCTCCCTGTGGGAGTTTCCTGGTCCCCATCCCCACTGCATCAGGATCCTTGGTCCCCCGCTTGTGTGTGCTGGTGTCCCCATCCCCACGGCAGCCGTGTCCCTTGTCCCCCACCTGTGCACGATTGGGTCCCTGCTCCCTGTTTCTGCAGCATTGGCATTCCTGATCCCTCCCCTGCATGTGCAGGGTCCCTTGTCCCCATTCCCATGCCACTGGGATCCCCAGTCCCTTCCCTGCGTGGACAGGGCTCCCTTGTCCCCGTTCCCATTCCACTGGGGTCCCAGTGCTCTTCCTGCCTGTGCTGGGCTCCCTTGTTCCTGTGATGTCGGGGGGTCCTCGGTCCCCTGCCTGCATGTGCCAGCTTTCCCTGTCCCTGTTCCTGTGGCACTGGGGTCCCCATTCCCTGCCCCCACCGTGTCCCTCGCTCCACGTGCGTGCCAGGAATCTTCTCAAGGGGATGTCATGAAGGGGCCAGCGCCAAACCCACCGTCCCTGTCCCCTCGCTGTCCCCACTGCGGATCGGGATGCAGGCTGGGATGAGGGAGATGCCCCCAAATCCCTCTCGGGGACACCCCCCTGCTCCCTCCTCTGCCAGCGCTTTAATCTCGGTGCTTTGAGCTCTGTGTAAAAGGGTGCCAGACCATTTTTGAGGATGAAAGAGCTTTTTTCATTTATCCCCTCTGCTTCCCGGGCCGGCATCCAAGGGAAGATGAAATGAAACGGGAAGAGGCTGGAGGTGAAACAGCTGTGATCAGCTCTGTCCCCGCTCCACATCTGCCCGCCACACCACTGCCAGCCCCGCAAAACCAGCTCGGCCCCAATTTTCTCCTCTATCCCGGGGCCAAAATCCCCTTTCCCCGGGAGCAGGGGTGCTGGGCGGCGGCAGGGCAGCCTGGGATTTGCAGGCAGGGCTGTCGGAGGGAGCCGTGTCGCGGGGACAATGCAGTGTGTTTGTTTGCTACAGCTAAAATGGCAGTTCTTAAGGGGAAAAAAAAGAGAGCGAGAGCGAAGTGCTTCTGCACATCCAGTCGCCGCATCTTTTGATTAAATGAGATTTTGCTGTCGAAGGGGGGAGCTGGGGACCACGAGCTCCTGAGCCTGCAGTTCCCATCGCAGCCAAATGAGGGGAAAAAAAAAAATTCCGAACCACCCCGAGCTCTGAAAATGCTGTGAAAAAAAAAAAAAAACAACCGGATTGGAGCAAGTTGTAATTGCTGCAGTTGTCAGCGTGGAGGCCGGGGATGCTGTGGGGTGACCGGAGGGTTTGTCACCGCGGGGCTGGTGGCACAGCCCCGCTCACCGCAGCTCCACTTCCCAGCCTGGCTGGAAAGGATGGAGAAACATCCCAGGAGCTGCAGCTGGGATGTGGCAGGGAATGGGGAGCAGGATGAGGAACAACAGAGCGAGGGGCTCTGAAGACCCTGAGCCTCGGAGGAACCCGGTGGTGTGGCAATTAAAGCCTCTGCACTTAAGGCCGTTGCGTTGAAGCCGCTGCAGTTAAAGCTGTGGCGCCTAAATCCTCGCCAATTAATGCTGTTGCAATTAAAGCCCTGGCACTTAATTAACGCCATCCCTGCACCAGCCCTCGTGGCGGTGCCGGCTTCTCCCAGCCGTGCCAGGTGTCTCCATGAGCCTTCCTGGTTGGAATAGCTGGTGCAGGAGCACACTGGGAGCACACTGCTGGCCTACTGGGAACACCCTGTCTGCCAGCTGGAGCACACTGGGAGCATACTGGGAGCATCCTGCCTGTCCTCCAGAGCACACTGGAAGCTCACTGGGAGTGCACTGGGAGCACAGTCCCTGCTGGCTGGACCACACTGCCTGTCCTTTGGAGCACACTGGGAGCGTCCTGCCTGCCCTGTGGATCACACTGGGAGCAAACTGGGAGTATGCCGCCTGCCCTCTGGATCATACTGGGAGCAAACTGGGAGCAAACTGGGAGCACGCCGCCTGCCCTCTGGATCACACTGGGATCACACTGGGAGCGCGGCCTGCCCTCTGGATCACACTGGGATCACACTGGGATCACACTGGGAGCGCGGCCTGCCCTCTGGATCACACTGGGATCACACTGGGATCACACTGGGAGCGCCGCCTGCCCTCTGGATCACGCTGCCTCCCCTCTGGATCACGCTGCCGGCCGGAGCACGCTGCCTGCCCGCACATGGCTTTTTTTAGGTTTACAAACATGACGGGCCCGTGCACGCGCCGCTTCCCCCCCTCCTTCCCCGTGAGTCATCAACCCCGTCACCGGGGCCGGGGAAGCCGGAGGCGGCGTCGGCGCTTTCCCCGTGGTGCTGCTGACCCCAGCCAGGGGCGGGGGGGGGGGGGGGGGGAAAAAAACAAAAGGCAAAACCAGACTTTGGTTTTCCGTTCTTTTAACCATTCCCCGTTTCCACTTTTGGCGAGCGAGATGGGGAGGATGCGGATGGCGAGCGTGGCTGCCATCCCGGCTCGTGGGTGGTCTGTGGCGAGGTGTTTTTGGAGAGGACCACGGCACCGGCTGGAGGGTGGGAAGAGTTGAAACGTCACTGGCTTCCCCGGCTTCCTCACCCTTTGTTGGTTGTTTCCCCAGCCTTGGATTTAAGGCGATGCTGATCGGTGTGGTTTTGGGGATGGGTGAGAAAAAGCTGGTGAGGATCCCAAAATGTTGGCAGAGGTGCTGGCAAAAGCCTCCTGGGGGCCCGGCAGTGCCGGCAAGCGTGGAGATGCCGAAGCCCCCGCGCTGAGCTCATCGGCTGAGGTGGCTCTGGTGACTCAGCAGTGCCGGTGCTGACTCAGCGGCCCCGGCCCCCGGGGAGGCAGTGGGATAGCGGGAGAGCTTGAAATTTTTGGGTAGAAAAAGGGACTCCTTTGTACGGCGTGCTGCAGTTTGCTGATGCCGAGCCAGTATCCGTGCTGCCAACGCATTTTCCACCCCGTGCACCTTCCTCCGGCTTTGGAAAAGGGATTTCATCCAAAGGGGTCCCGTCTCCCACCTGCCATGAGATGCTTTCCCCCACGGGAAATGGGTCGTGGCAGCGAAACCAGCTCCAGGTTTGGCAGGGGCGGCGTTTTTCCTGCTCCCAGATGGGGTAGGGCCCGGCTCCCACTCATCTCCCGGCTCCTGCCCGCCGGCCGTCGCGCCGCCAACTTGCCCGTGCTTGCCGGGTGGGAGGGCGGCGGCACACACGGTTCTTCTCCTCCTCCTCCTCCTCCTCCTCCTCCTCCTCTGCTGAAGGTCGGGCTGTGCAGCGGCGTGAGGAGCCCCACGTCCCGGGGAGGGGGGCACGGCAGCATCCCCCAGGTATGACGGGATGGGGGTGACCTGGAGGGGAGCCAAGCACCTGTGGGTGCTGGCTGGCACATCCCTGACTTTTACCTGGGGACTGGGAGGGCGCAGGGACTCCTCCTCTGTTCAAACCGGGGGCAGAGGCTGGAAAACTGGGGTGCACTTGGGTTAGTGCTTTCCTCCTCGCTCCTCCGAATGTGGCTTTTCCCCCTGGCTTGCGGTGCAAAGCGATCGGCAGGGTGGAAGTGCCCCCACAGGGGGTTGTGGGGGCTGGAGTGGCTGGGAGGGGACGGAGCCGGGTGCTGTGGGGAGTGCTGGCAGCAGGGCTCTGAAATCGGGCCCGGTGCCACGGGGGCGGCCGGAGGGGGATGGGAAATGCAGCTGGGCCGGGTGGGAGGTGAGGAGAGGCCCCAGGCCTTCCCCGTATGGACCATGCGCTTCCACTTCCTTCCCATATGGGTCCTCTTCCTTCCCTGCCCCTGTCCCTTTCCTCCCTGCCCCCTTCCCATTCTTCCTCGTTTCCCTTCCTCCTCATCACCATCTTCCTTTTCTTTCCCCTCTTCCCCTCCTTGCCCATCCCCTTTCTCCCCTTCCTTCTCCTTTCTTCTCTTCTTTGCTTTTCTCCCCATTTCTCTTCATTCCCTTCGTCTCTTTCCCCATCCCTTTTCCCCCATCCCCTTCTTCCCCTTCTCCTTCACCTTGCCTTTCTCCTTTTCCTTTCCCTCCATCTCATTCTCCTCATCTCCTTCCTCTTTCCCTTCTTCCCCTTCTTCCTCTTCCCTTTCTTCCCTCTCCCCTTCCTCTTCCCCTTCCTCTCCATCCCTCCTTTCCCTTCCCCAGGGACGGAGCAGGCACGGTGATTCAGCCTTGCCAAGCCAGCCCCGGTGCCAATCTGGGAGCCGGCACGAGAGGAGCCAGCTGTGTTTAAGGAAAAAACCGCTTCAAGAAACAAAAATAGTCCCGTGGGGTTGGTTTTTTTTCCCCTCCTTCTTTTCCCTTTCAAGAGCTCGGCTCCCTCCCTGTCCACCCGGAGCCGGCAGCCTGACGCGGCTCCGTGCCGTGCCAAGCCTTTCCCCCTGCCCGCGCCAACTGGCGGCTCCCGGCTCGGCTCCGCGCCGGGAAGACGCAGCGTGGTGGGAACACACGCCGTGGCTTGGCTGCGGCATCCTGCTTCCCAAAAACTGCTCCAGTGGGAGCATCCGCTGGGAGCATCTGCTGAGGCATCGCTCGCCTGTCCGCAGCGCTGAGCATCCCTGCTCCGAGTGTCCCTGCTCCGAGTGTCCCTGCTCCCAGTGTCCCTGCTCCCAATGTCCCTGCTCCCAGTGTCCCTGCTCCAAGTGTCCCTGCTCCGTGTCCCTGCTCCCAATGTCCCTGCTCCGAGCGTCCCTGCTCCCAGTGTCCCTGCTCCGAGTGTCCCTGCTCCGAAGTGTCCCTGCTCCAAGTGTCCCTGCTCCCAATGTCCCTGCTCCCAGTGTCCCTGCTCCCAGTGTCCCTGCTCCCAATGTCCCTGCTCCGAGCGTCCCTGCTCCCAGTGTCCCTGCTCCAAGTGTCCCTGCTCCCAGTGTCCCTGCTCCGAGTGTCCCTGCTCCAAATGTCCTGACCGCAAGCATCTTCACCCAAACATTCCCACTCTGAGCATCCCCCGTCCAAACATTCCAGCCCCAGCCTTCACCGAGCATTCCTGCTTCCGACATCCCTCTGCTGAGCGTTCCTGATCCCAAGCATACTCGCTCCGAACACCCCAACCCCAAGCATCGCCACTCTTGATCGTCCATTCCCCAAGCATCCTGACCCCAAACATCCCCACCCCAAGCATCCCTTCCAAAAGGGAAAACACTTTTCCTGCAGGAAACGAGGCAGTTGGAGGTGGGAACAAATTCTTTTCCACCTTGGGAAAAAATCCTCCATCTCCCTCGTCAGCCCCCGGCACTGGCGGGATGCCAGTGCAGGAGCTGGGAGCGGGACCATGTTGCATTCAACTGGCTCATCACACCCCAGTGAGGAGGAAAAGGGGGTGGAGTAGTTGCTCCAGCACCGTCCGGAGAGGGGTCATGGCCGTGGGGGTCCCTGAAAGCGCTCCTGGGACTGGAGCAAAGCAGAGCCGGGCTTCCCGCAGCGTAAATCAGCTCAGCTCCCTCGGCATCGCCGTTATTCCGGCTTTTCTCCGGGCTAAATGAGGACAGGAGTGAGCAGCTCAGCCCCAGCGCTGGGGTCAGCCGGGGCCATGGAAACAGCTTGGAAAACAAGGCGGGAGAGGCGGCCGTGGCCGCCCGCGGCGGCGGGAGGCAGCGGGACCACGAGCCGGCGCGGTGGGTACCCCGGCCGGGGGGAGCCGGGGGGGCACTGGGGGCTCTCACCAGTCTCACTCGGCGCTTGGGCTTCCCAGATTTCCTTGAATTTCCCTTTTCAGGGGCGTCGAGTTGGATTTAGGTCATTTGCTCCTCTCTGGCCTGCCTCCCGCTGGCATCGGGGCACTGCGGCGGTGCATTGGGACCGGGAGGGGGTTTCCCATCTCTTGGGCTGTGGCGACGCAGATCGGTGCTCCCCAGGAACATCAGTGTGATTCCGGCAGCATTCCTGGCCCTGGCACAGCCCTTCGGTGGCACCAGCTGAGCGGTTTCTTGTTGTAGGGTCTCCAGTGCTCAGGGATGCTCAGGGCTTCCCCCAGCAGCGCCCCTAACCCACCATCCCAACAGAGGATCCCCGGGGTTGTTGCCAGAGGAGGAAAACCACAATCCGAGTGCCGGGGCTGGCCGGGCTCCACCGGAGCGGGGCCGGCAGCCAAGCTCCCTCTTGGCTGGCCCGTGCCACCGGCTGGCAGCAGCTCCCGCTGACCTCCGCAGCTCCCGGCCGTGCCCTCGCCGCAGCCCTGGCACACGGTGCCCCCCCCAGCCACCCCGATGCCACTGGGAAGGGCTCAGCATTCCCACCGAGCTTCCTCCGCGCTCCTCTGACTCCCAAATTCCACGCTTTTATTCAAATCATGTGGTTTTTGCAGTGGGGTGGCACCGAGCGTCCCAGCTGCTGTGTGTGTGCCGGGTTGCTCCGTTCTCTGCAGCTCCTGACCCGTTCGGCTCCTGCCGAGGGGTTTAACAAACTCCCAAAATATTTATTTTGGGGAATCTTTGGGGCCCTGGTGTGGGGAGCAGGTGTTTTGGGAGGACGAGGGATTTAAAATCCATTTCCCTGCTGGCTTTGGGTGGGTTTAGTTTGTTCATCGTACAGCCCAGCAAGGAGGTGAAAAGAGTTAATTTGAAAACGTGAAAAAGGGGAAAAATAAAGGGGGAAAAGTGGGATTGGAACAGCTCAGGCTGTAAGGAGGATGGATGGATGGATGGATGGATGGATGGATGGATGGATGGATGGATGGACGGACATGTGTCCCTGTGGGGACCCAGATCATCCCCTGTTTTTTGGGTCAGTTTGAGGCTGCTTTGGGATTTGGGTGTATAGGACTGTGAGATACCCAGGTTCCTGGCCATGTAGGGGTGTTGGATGTATAGGTCACTGGATATATAGGGTTGCTGGGCATATAGGACTCAGGAATTTAGGGTTGCTGGATATATGGGATCGTGGAATATCTGTGTTGCTGGATAGAATGAATTGCTGGATCTATCAGGTTCCTGGGTTGCTGGATGGATGAGATTGCTGATTTTATAGGGCTGATGGACACATAGGGATGCTGGATAGATAAGGTTGCTGGATGTGTGGAGTTGCTGGATATATGGACTGCTGGCCATATGGGATTGTTGGATGTGTAGGTCCCACGATTGGGTATACAGGACTTGGATGTTTAGGATTGCTGAGTGTTTAGGGTTTGTTTGGTGTGTAGGATTGTGGAACATTTAAGGTGCTGAATATATAAGCTGCTGGATATGCAGGCTGGTGGAGGTGTCAGAGATTGCTGATTATATAGGGCCCTGGATGTATAAGTTTGCTGGATATACAGGTCCATGGTTGTATGGGTTATATAGGGTGGATGGATATATGGGATTGCTGGATATACGGGTCACTGGATCTATAGGGAAGCAGGATCTGTGGGGCAATAGGATCTGTAGGGGAGCGGGATCTATAGGACAGCAGGATCTGTAGGGCAGTGGGATCTTTAGGGCAGCTGGATCCATAGGGTACTGGAATCTGTAGGGCACTGGGATCCATAGGGCAGTGGAATCTGTAGGGCAGTGGGATCCATAGGGCAGTGGGATCTGTAGGGCAGTGGATCCATAGGGCAGTGGGATCTGTAGGGCACTGGGATCCATAGGGCAGTGGGATCTGTAGGGCAGTGGATCCATAGGGCACTGGGATCCATAGGGCACTGGGATCTCCAGGGCAGTGGATCCATAGGGCACTGGGATCCATAGGGCACTGGGATCTGTAGGGCAGTGGATCCATAGGGCACTGGGATCTCTAGGGCAGTGGATCCATAGGGCACTGGGATCCATAGGGCAGTGGGATCTCCAGGGCAGTGGATCCATAGGGCACTGGGATCCATAGGGCACTGGGATCTGTAGGGCAGTGGATCCATAGGGCACTGGGATCTCTAGGGCAGTGGATCCATAGGGCACTGGGGTCTGTAGGGCACTGGGGTCTGTAGGGCACTGGGATCCATAGGGCAGTGGGATCTCCAGGGCAGTGGATCCATAGGGCACTGGGATCTCTAGGGCAGTGGATCCATAGGGCACTGGGATCCATAGGGCACTGGGGTCTGTAGGGCACTGGGGTCTGTAGGGCACTGGGATCTCCATGGCAGTGGATCCATGGGGCACCGACATCTCCAGGGCCGCTGTTGCTGCCGCAGCAGCCGGAGCTGTGCCCGTCCCTCCCCGCCGGGTCCCCCCGCACGGGGCGTGGGGGTCGAGGCGGCTCTCGGGGCCCGGCCAAGGCGGGCGGGCAGGCGGCAGGGCGGGCGTGGGGGCTCTGCTGTCCATGCGTCCGTCCATCCATCCCCGCTCCGTCCGTCTGTCCGTCCCCGCTCCGTCCGTCCCCGCTCCGGCCGCAGCCGGCCCGTCCGTACGTGCGCGCGGCGCCGGCACCAATGGCTCCTCCAGCTGGTTTGGCAGGGGGCGGGGAGGGCCGGGGCTCCCGGGGCTCCCGCAGCCCCGCTCGGTCTTTCCTCCCCGGACGGGCCCGCCGTCGCCTGCGGCTTCGCCTCCCGCCCCGCACACGTAAGTGCCGCCCGGCCAGAGCCAGAGCCGTGCCCGAACCCGGCCCCGTGCCCCCGCCGCGCTCCCCGGCGCTCTCGCTGCGTTATAAACGGCTCCGGACGATTCCCAGGGAGCGCAGCCCAGGCTGGAAACGCTCCAAGCCGGGCTCAGCCCGTGTGGTTGGTTGGTTGGTTTGGTTTTTTTTTTTTTTCCCTTCCTTCTGTTTAAGGCATTTAAACTGGGGGGGGGGGGGGGGGGGGGGAGGAATTAAAAAGAGGAAAAACGGATTTAAAAAAAAAAATGTTTTTGTCCTCACGGGGATTTTCCCCCCTTTTGTAGCGCCCAGAGGATGCAGAAGGGGCTGTGCAGGAGCAGCTGAGTTAACCTGAACCATATCGCTTGGTTCTCTATTTTCATTTATTTCCTCCCCTCCGTCCCTGCCTCCCCTCCCCAGATTTTATCCTTTCCCGGGGTGAATGGAAGGAGGTTTGGGCAGGCAACACTTTTTCCGAGGGAAATATCCTGAGGGCGGAGGAACTGGTGCCCACGGCAGGGAGGGGGGGATTGCTGCGGATGCAGCCAGAGAGCGTCGGGATGGGGGGGGGGGGATCGATTTTTGGGGAGAAGCTGCAAGGTCCTCCCATCTCCCAGCCAACAGGGCCAAGAACAAAAGGAGCTGGATGGGAGAGCCAGGGGAAAAAAAAGTTTTATATATATATATATATGTGAAGTTTTTTTCCTCCACTGATTTGGGGAAGGTTGTGGCTTTTGGGTTAACCCTTTAGGAGCAGCGGGGGATCCTTTGCTCCTTCCTTTAGTTCACAGGATGGACTGTTTTCCTACATTCCCAGCCCGGTTCCATAACCCAGTTTATGGGATGGAGCAGCCCAGGACGCCTCCCTGGCCCTGTGGCTGATTTTTGGGGCTTCCCCTGCCCTTTCCCAGCAGGTTCCTCCCTGGGGAGACCCTTGGGGCCGCTCCCCACCCGGAGCAAAACAGGTTTGCCATCATTTCCCTGGGCTGGCGTCACCACCGCGACGCTTCGGGCCACCAGCGTGTCCCCCCGAGCCCTTGGGTGGGGGGGCTCAGGGCTTTTATCTCCCTGGCACTTGGGAAAATCCCCTTTGGCTGGGCAGGAGGAGCAGGAGGAGGAGGAGGAAAATGACGGCGTAGGAAGGACGGGCGAGGCCGTTTCTCGCTCGCTTTGCAAAGGAGAGCGGAGGCGTGCTGTCCCCACCCTGCCCGGGCTGCGGGAGAAACACTTTCTCCTCAGACCTGACCGACCGGTCCCGTCGCTCGCGGCTCCGGCGGCGGCTCCGCGGCTGCCGCGAAGGCACCGGAGCCCCTCTAAAATCCACGGCGGCATCGGGGTGATGCCGGAGCGGAGCCGCAGTGATCTGCACCGGCGCTGCGCTCCCCTGGGGAGAAGGGGTTTTTCGGGAAAGAATCGTGCTGGGAGTGGTTCTTCCAAGGTTTCGCCGGAGTCAGCAGCGTTCTTATCTCTCCAGCGTCGCGTTCTTATCTCTCCAGCGTGGCTCTGCTCACGCTCTCACCGCGAAGGGTGGAGGGCTCTGTGCCGAAGCCGTGGTGCCTGCAGGGTTAAGTCCGTGTGCGTGTGAAGCCGCACACGGACGCAGAGCAGCGGCTTAACTCGGAGCCGTGACTTTGTAACTCGGGGCTCCCGCCGGATCCGAGCTGCGGATCCTTCCCACGAGCCGGTGCCGGCACCGTCCAGAGGCAGGAAACTCTGCCCACAGCCTGTGCTTGCTTTGGCACGGTTTTTCCAGTGAACTTTGCTGTATTTTTAGCTTGCCGGAAGCTCCCCCTGGTTTTTGGCAAGCGGCTCAATGCGCTGCCAAGCGCCCGGCACTGAAATCCCCGCTGCTGAGGTGGGACAGCACACAGAGAACAAAAAGACACCCCCCCCCCCCCCCCCCATCCCTGGCAAAACCCCTTGGAGGGCGTTAATCGGGGTGTCCAGCCCCGACGCTGGGGTGTTGGGCTCCCTGGGTGCCACCACCTTGCCTTGGCGTGGACGGGTGGGTTTGCTCTGTCCCTGGCACGCCGCCGGTGCTGCCAGCGCTGCCGCTCGGCGCGGCCGGGGGCCCTGGCCAGCCGTGTTGATACAGACGCCGGGTTATTTGAGGTGAAAGCAGCCCCTGGCACCGGCGTAGCCAACTCGGCGGCTTCCTGCCGTGCCGCGGCCCCCGGCGAAGGACGGCTGCTCCCGGCCAGGATGTTTGCTCCTGGCGCGGCTCCAGAAACCCCCGCTCTTCTCCTCGTGCTGTTTCCTTCACTGGGGCAAACTGTGTCACCGGAGCCAGGGACGCCCTCCGTGTCCCACCCCGCGCGCGTCGCCCTCGGCGGGTGATGGAAATCCCGAACCGTCCCGTGAGCAATTTCGAAAGCGGGCGGCGGGGTGGGGACGTGGGTGGCACGGGGCCGGCGCGGTGGAAAGCGGGTTCCTTCCGAGTCGAGCTGCTCCTTACTCAGCCGGGCAGAACCCGCGTGGCTTTGCCCACGGCGATCAGTTTCTCGCGTGGCTCGTCTGTGTCTTCATCTTCATCCCCCCCCCCCCCCGGTCAGAAAAAGAGATGAGGAAAGGAGGACTAAAGGAAACAGAGGGGAAAAGTAAGGTTGGGAGCGCTGGCAGGTGGGTCGTGGAGGGGGATGCTCACATCTCTTCTCTCTCCATGTTCACAGACAGGTTCGGCGGGCGACGCGGTTGATGGACCCAGCAGAAGCCAAATGGAAGAAGGGCCAATTAATTATGTGGAAGAAAGGCGGCTGAACGAGGGCAGCGGGCTCAGCCTGGTGAATGGGGGCCGGCCGGAGGCGGGGGGGACCGCGCTGATGGAGCCGAGCGGGTGGTCGCCGGGCCAGCCGCCTGCCACTGGCAAAGCCCACTTGGAAGATGTCAGGAACCTGGTGGCCTTTTCAGCAGTGGCCGAAGCCGTTTCCTCCTACCGGCTCCCGCCGCCGGGGTCGCCGTCGCTGCTGTACGAGAAGTTCGACTCGGAGATGAGCCGGGGCGGGCTGGGCACGGCAGACGGGGTGCCACGGGGAGAGGACCTGCACGCCCTCAAGGCTGCCCTGGCTTTGGCCAAGCACGGTGTGAAGCCCCCCAACTGCAACTGCGACGGCCCCGAGTGCCCCGACTACCTGGAATGGCTGGAGCAGAAGATCAAGACGGCTCTCGGAGAAGAGCTGGCATCGCCGCGGCCCCGCGCCACCGCCATCCCCCCGCCTCCTCCCCCAGAAGGTGCTATCGACCCCCAGCCGGTGCCTGAGGCTGCCGAGCCGTGCCCGCCCGACGGCCTCCCCTTTTCCCAAAGCGCGTTGACCATCGCCAAGGAGAAGAACATCAGCCTGCAGACCGCCATAGCCATCGAAGCCCTCACGCAGCTCTCGGCCGCTCTGCCCCAGCCCGTGGGCGATGGGCAGCCCCCGCCGCCGCCGCCGCCGCCTCCACCTCCCGCTGTCCCCTTCGGCCCCGGCCCCCTCGGCCCGCCGGGGGCCGCGTGGCAGCGAGGGGATGAGCCCCGTTACCCGCCGGAGCCGGGAGCAGCACCTGAGCCATTTTTCGGCGCGGCACCTCCGCGGGGGAACTTCGCAGCCACTTGGGGGCTGGAGGCCGAGGGGGCAGCGGGGGCTGGAGACCCCATGGCAGAGCTGGAGCAGCTGCTGGGGAATGCTGACGACTACATCAAGGCGGCTTTCAAGAGACCCGAAGCGACGGCCGGCAAAGTGACAGCCCCCAAAACAGAACCCCCCGAGCGAGCACCCAGCAAGGAAGCACCGGGCAGCCCCCGCTTGCCACCGGCACCGCCGGAGCCCGACCTGCACAAGAAGACGCAGCTGGTCCTGCAGCAGCATCTCCACCACAAGCGCAGCCTCTTCCTCGAGCAAAGCCTGGCGGCGGCGGCGGCAGCACCCCCGGACCAGCCGAGTGGCTGGTGGGCTCCCAGCGCCCCGGCCGTGCCCCCCAAGCCCTTCGAAAAGCAGCCCAAAGAGAAGAAGAAGAAAACGCCGCCCGAAAAGCCCCCGCCGGCCAAACCTCTCCGCAAGCAAGTGCAGATCAAGAAGGCGAAGCAGAAGGACTCGCAGCCGCTCTTCCCACCCCTCTGGCAGATCAGCCTGGAGGGGTTTCGGGCGCCCGCCGAAACCCCCGCCGAACCCCCCGCCGAAGAGATGCAAACGGAACCGCCGCCACCGCCGGCCTTCCCGCACCAGCCTCTTGCACTACCCCTGCCCGCCGCATGCCCCCCGCCACCAAACCCCCTCGACGGCGTCCCCCCGGCTCCCGACTCTCAGGAAAGGGGTGCCCCCGGGGGGGGCCCCCAAATTCACTTGGCGCCGGCGGGCTTGACTGGCTCGGAAGAAGCACCGGCTGCCCCCCAGCCGGCCACCTCAGCTCCCGTCATGGTGGATGACAAGTTGGAAGAGCTCATCCGACAATTTGAAGCCGAATTTGGGGAGAATTTCAACCTGCCGCCCCCTGAGACGCCCGCCCCGCTCGCCCCTGGGGCTGCTGAGCTGCCGGGGGTTCCAGCACCAGCCCCGCAAGGGTCCCCCACCACCACCACCGCTGCCCCGGCTCCGAGCAGCGCTCCCCAAGCCGGACCCAAAAGCGTCTCTCCAGGGAAGGGGCCGCTGTCAGAGCCACCCTTCACTGCCCGGTCCCCCAAACAGATCAAAATCGAGTCTTCTGGTGCTATCACCGTGGTGTCTACCACGTGTTTTTACTCTGAAGAAAGCCAAAACCCAGACGTGGACAACGTCGACAGAACACCCACCAAGGACGAGGTGCCGCTGACGCCCACCCTGAGCGGCTTTTTGGAGTCTCCGCTCAAATACCTGGACACGCCAACCAAAAGCCTCCTGGACACCCCGGCCAAGAGGGCACAAGCGGAATTCCCCACCTGTGACTGTGTTGGTGAGCGAGCAGCCATGCTGGGACGTGCTGGGGGGTGGTGAGGAGGGTGGCAGGGTGAGGAGGTGGCTTTGCAGGGTGGGGTTGACCTGGGTAGATAATGGACTGAGGCCGTGGCGCCAGCAAAGCCCCGATTTCTGGGGAGGTGAGGCACTCACGTGGTGAAACCCCAGTGCTGTGGAGCTCCCTTTTGCTTTCTCTCCTCCTCTCTTATTTTTACAGTTGGATGGAAATCCCAAGCGCCTGCTGCGTCACCGCGGGGGTGGCACCTGGCTGTGCCGGGGGGGAATTGCATGAGCAGCAAAACCAAAAAGGGCTGTAGGGTTTTCCTTCTATTTAACCTCAGCCGGCTGAATCCCAGGAATCCATGGTGGTCCCACCTAAAGGCCCTCTCACCTGGTGTATTTTCAGCCAAATTAGCTGGTTCAGGTTACTTTGAGTAACCCAAACTTTGGCTTGATGCTTGTGCTTATCACTGAAAAAATACTTGCCATTGGGATGCTGCCTTGTTCGCTGGCCAATCCCACCAGGCTGCGTTAAAAAATCACCAAACTCTTGGATTTGCGTTTTTTTGGTGGGTTTTTTTGGGTGTGTATCAGCATTTGTTAGACTTTGCAGCAACTGCTAGAGTCCTTTCAGTCCACCTCCCTCCGAGCTGGATGGGGGAGCTGGATATTCCCTCCCCAGTATTTAGACTGGACCTGTGCGCTCCCCTGGGAGCAGAGGGGTGAGGATTTGGGGCATCCCTCTGGAAAAACGACCCCTCCACTGCTGAGAGAGCCCTGGGCTAAGCACGAGCTGCACTTTATTAGCAAGGCTCACGATTATTTATTTACTTGGCTTGTAAATGGCAGCAGGAATTAGCCCAACCTCCACAGAGAGAAGGGAAAGCTTTTCTGAAGCCGCTCAAACCCATCTCGGAGGTCGCCAGGAGAAGATTGGAATTGCTTTTTCTTTTCCAGCGTCGTTCAGGGGCTGGGGGAGAGGGGATTCCCCCCCCCGCCACTTCTCTGTTTTCTCAAGGAAAAGCTGTGGGAGAAGGAAATGCAGCAGGAGCCGGGCTTGGTGCTTTATTGGGTGCCGGTGCTGTTGGAGGCTGTAATAAAATGAGCCTTTGCTGCACGTCCTGTATTGATCCCTGTCTGGACAGCTGCAGCCCAGCTGAGCCCGGCTTTCTCCTCGGCCTGGCTCCCAGCCAGCTGGACATGATGGGAATGAAAATCAGGGCGGTGAGAGCAGAGGGATGCAAAGACAGATCAGCCCCGGCTGTGGTGCCGGATGCATCCTGCCCGGCAGCACTGGAGCAGGATCCACCCTGCACCCAGATCCACCCCGCACCCGGGGCTGGGGCTGCTTGGAGCATCCATCGCTTCCCACACCGGCACCTTTGTGCCCTGAAAGCCGCCAGGGGTTTGTTGCTGCAAGGGGGGTGTTGGTTGCAGGGTTGTAGCTCCAGCATCCTCCTGCAGCAGCCCCAGGATCCTCCTGCAGCAGCCCCAGGATCCTCCTCCAGCCCCAGGATCCTCCTCCAGCCCCAGGATCCTCCTGCAGCCCCAGCATCCTCCTCCTGCAGCCCCAGCATCCTCCTCCAGCCCCAGGATCCTCCTGCAGCCCCAGCATCCTCCTCCAGCCCCAGGATCCTCCTGCAGCCCCAGCATCCTCCTCCTGCAGCCCCAGGATCCTCCTGCAGCCCCAGGATCCTCCTGCAGCCCCAGCATCCTCCTGCAGCCCCAGGATCCTCCTGCAGCCCCAGGATCCTTCTCCTGTATTTTGAACATTCTTTTCCCATAGCTCCACCATCCTCCTGCAGCCCCAGGATCTCCTGTAGCCCTGGTGTCCTTCTCCTGCAGCCCTAGCATCCTCCTCCTGTATTTTGATTATTCTTTTCCCATAGTGCCACCATCCTCAGGATCTTCCCACAGCCCCAGTGTCCTCCAGCAGCTCCAGCATCCATCTGCCATAAGCCCCACTGTCCTTCTCCTTCCCTTGATTTTTGGTGCACACGTGCTCGGTTTGAGGGAATTTGGGTGAATGGAATCCTTCAAGGCAGCTGGCAAAGGTGCAGACCCCAAAATCTCTGTCCCCCGCTCCTGTCTCTGCAGAGCAAATCGTGGAGAAGGATGAGGGGCCGTATTACACCCACCTGGGCTCGGGGCCCACCGTGGCCTCCATCCGGGAGCTCATGGAGGAGCGGTAAGAGCCCCTCACCACGGGGCCCAGCACGGGGGCTGGAGTGCAGGAGGGGCTGGGGTCCTGTCAGGGGAGTGGGGACTTGAGAGAGTGAGTGGGGTCCTGTCAGGGTGAGCGGGGTCCTGTGGAGAGAGGGGGGCTTGAGGGAGTGAGTGGGATCCTGTCAAGGGAATGGGGGCTTGTGAGAGTTGAGTGGGGGCTTGAGAGAGTGAGTGGTGTCCTGTGAGGGTGAGTGGGGTCCTGTCAGGGATGTGAGGGTTTGTGAGAGTGAGTGGTGTCCTGTGAGGGTGAGTGGGGTCCTGTCAGGGATGTGAGGGTTTGTGAGAGTGAATGGTGTCCTGTGAGGGTGATGGAGGCTCCTGAGCTTGAGTGGGGTCCGTCCTGTGAGTGGGGGCTCCTGAGGGGCCTGTGAAGGCGAGCAGGGCTCTCAGGCACGTGGGGGCTGTGGAGCTGACCGCTGTCCCCCGGCAGGTACGGCGAGAAGGGCAAGGCCATCCGCATCGAGAAGGTCATCTATACAGGCAAGGAAGGGAAGAGCTCCCGGGGCTGCCCCATCGCCAAGTGGGTGAGTGCCTCTCAACCCCGTTGGAGCCTCCTGAGCTTGGGGCCAGGAATTCCCCAGCTGGTGTGGCCACAGTGGGCAGGGGCAGGATGCTCAGTTCGTGGCTGGCAAGGAGGAAGTGGGAGCTGTGTCCACCCCCAGGGAAACTCCTTGGGGCTTCCCACCCTTGGCACCTGGGGAATGGCATGTCCAGTGCCAGCAGCTCAGCCCAGCCTCCCAAAGCCCGTGGGGTGAATGCAGCCACGGGAACACCCCCGGCTCTGTTCCCCCACACCCCACAGGGCACTGGGGAAGGCATCCAGGACCCGCTCTGGGATCCTCCCCATGCCGGGAGGTGTTCATTGGAGTGCTCTGACTTGGCCCCTCTGTTTCCCAGGTGATCCGCAGACACAACCAAGAGGAGAAGCTGCTGTGCCTGGTGCGGCACCGGGCCGGCCACCACTGCCAGAACGCCGTCATCATCATCCTCATCCTGGCCTGGGAGGGCATCCCCCGCACGCTGGGCGACACGCTGTACCAGGAACTCACCGACACCCTCACCAAGTACGGCAACCCCACCAGCCGTCGCTGCGGCCTCAACGATGAGTAAGTCCCACCACCACCACAGCCCGGGCTGGGAACGGGATGCAGGAGCGGGAGGTGGGAATGGGATGTGGGAGGGGGATGCAGGAATGGGATGTGGGAGGGGGATGCAGGAGCAGGATGTGGGAGCAGGATGCAGGAATGGGATGCGGGAGCAGGATGTGGGAATGGCATGTGGGAACGGGATGCGGAAGCGGGATGTGGGAGCGGGATGCAGGAATGGGACGTGGGAGTGGGACGTGGGAGTGGGACGTGGGAGTGGGACGTGGGAGTGGGATGTAGGAGTGGGATGCGGGAATGGGATGTGGGAGCAGGATGCAAGAATGGGATGCGGGAACAGAAGGCGGGAACGGGAGGCGGGAGCGGGATGCGGGAATGGGAATGGGATGCAGGAGCGGGATGCGGGAGTGGGATGCGGGAATGGGATGCGGGAATGGGATGCAGGAATGGGATGCGGGAGTGGGATATGGGATGCGGGAGTGGGATGCGGGAGCGGGATGTGAGAGCGGGATGTGAGAGCGGGATGCAAGAGCGGGATGCGGGAATGGGATGCGGGAATGGGATATGGGATGCGGGAGTGGGATGCGGGAGTGGGATGTGAGAGCGGGATGCAAGAGCGGGATGCGGGAATGGGATGTGGGAATGGGATGCGGGAGTGGGATATGGGATGCGGGAGTGGGATGCGGGAGCGGGATGTGAGAGCGGGATGCAAGAGCGGGATGCAGGAATGGGATGTGGGAATGGGATGCGGGAGCGGGATGCGGGAGTGGGATGCAGGAGTGGGATGCGGGAATGGGATATGGGATGCGGGATGCGGGAGTGGGATTCGGGAATGGGATGCGGGAATGGGATATGGGATGCGGGATGCGGGAATGGGATGTGGGATGCGGGGCTCCCTCCCGTTCCCAGAGCTGCCGTCACCGCGCGGCGCCGGCGGCTGACGCTGCTCCGCCGTGTCCCCCCCGCAGCCGGACCTGCGCGTGCCAAGGCAAGGACCCCAACACCTGCGGCGCCTCCTTCTCGTTCGGCTGCTCCTGGAGCATGTACTTCAATGGCTGCAAATACGCTCGCAGCAAAACTCCCCGCAAGTTCAGGCTGGTGGGAGACAATCCCAAAGAGGTGGGTGATGCGGGTGGAGCGGGGCAGCGCCGGGGCGGTGCTGGTTTGGAGCTCCTTTCCTTTCAGTGAAGGCTTTGCAGGCTGAAAATAGGATTCCTTGTGGGCTTTTTTATGGACTAAAGAGATGAGGAAAAGAAGGGTGGCACGAATGGGGCCTCTGTAGAAATCCCAGGGAAGAGCCAGAGGGCTCTTTGGTCGGGTGAGTGAAAGCACAACACTGAGGCTGGAGATTGAAAGGCCGAATCCTCAGGAGGAATTGAAGCCACTGTGTGAATTGAAGTCCTCTGTGCCATGGTGGATATTGTGGGAAGGGTTGGGTGCCGTGTGGTGTCCGTGGGCTCTGTCCCCAGTTCCATCCCTGCTGCCAAAACCCCTGGGTAATCTCCTCCTCTTTTCTCTGCTGCAGGAAGAGCTGCTCCGGAGAAGCTTTCAGGACTTGGCCACCGAGGTTGCTCCGCTTTACAAGAGGCTGGCGCCGCAAGCCTACCAAAACCAGGTGCTGGTCACCCCATCCCTTGGCCACAGCGGCCAGGCAGCTGGAATGGGTGAGGGGTGGTGGTTTTTGGGAGATTTTGGGTAACCAGGGCTCTCTCCTCTTTCCTTCCACAGGTCACCAACGAGGACGTAGCGATCGACTGCCGGCTGGGCTTGAAGGAGGGGAGGCCGTTCTCGGGAGTGACGGCGTGCATGGACTTCTGCGCTCATGCTCACAAGGACCAGCATAACCTCTACAACGGCTGCACCGTGGTAAGCAAGCGCCTGGCAGGGCTTTTCGGGGTGCTCCCCCCTGATTTGGGGTGCTCCTTTTGGAGGGCCTCCATCCCCAGTAGTCCCACCCTCGTGACTCCAGGTCCTTGGCATGGGCACACCTCACACGAGCTGCTCAGAGCCCCCCGCCCCAGCCAGACTTGAGCATGGTGCTAACAGGGACCAGCATCTGCTTTTGTCCAACCCAAACCCCATGGGAAGTTTCCAAATACCAGCCGGGGACCAGAGCAGGCTGGGGGGATGCCAGGCTGGCGCGGCTTCACGTCGGTGTGGGGAAGAAGTGGGAGGTTTGGCTCGTCCAGCACCGGCCACATCCATCAGCATCCCACTGACAGCACCTGCTCTGGCCAGGTCTGCACGCTGACGAAGGAAGACAATCGTGTGGTGGGGAAAATTCCCGAAGATGAGCAGCTGCACGTCCTCCCCCTCTACAAGATGTCCAGCACGGATGAGTTCGGCAGTGAGGAGAACCAAAACGCCAAGGTGGGCAGCGGGGCCATCCAGGTGCTCACGTCCTTCCCCCGCGAGGTCCGCAAGCTGCCCGAGCCCGCCAAGTCCTGCCGGCAGCGGCAGCTGGAAGCCAGGAGAGCTGCTGCGGAGAAGAAGAAGCTGCAGAAAGAGAAGCTGATGACGCCAGAGAAGATCAAGCAGGAAGCGCTCGAGCTCCCCACACTCCAGCCAAATCCAGGTAACGGGGGCAGAGGTGAGGTCCTGCTGCCCCAAGCCGCCCGTAAAGCTCGTGAGGGGATGAGGATGTGGCTGGGGGCTTTCTTGGGCTGGTGTGTTGTGGTGCTGGATGGCACCTGGGTTCTCACGAAGGTGTGAATCGATGCCAGTGCCCCAGGTGATGGCAAGGGATGCCAACCTCTGCAGTTGGCTGGCAAACCCATCACCGTGGGATTTCTGAGTCTGGCCGAGTGTTTTGGGGTCCTGGCTCCCCTCCGGTGGCTTCCTCGGCCAGCAGGTCACGGGGGCTGTGTGTGCTGTCCCACAGGTATGGCGTTGAAAGGCGGGATACCCCCGCAGCCGCTGAAACCTTCCATCAAGGTGGAACCCCAGAGCCATTACAACGCCTTCAAGTACAACGGCAACGCGGTGGTGGAGAGCTACTCGGTGCTGGGCAGCTGCCGGCCCTCCGACCCGTACAGCATGAACAGTGTTTACTCTTACCATTCCTACTATGCACAGCCCAATCTGCCTTCCGTGAACGGGTTTCACTCCAAGTTCGCGCTTCCCTCCTTCGGGTATTACGGCTTTTCCAGCAACCACATGTTCCCCTCGCAGTTTCTCAATTACGGGGCGCCCGAGAGGAGTGGGAGCAGCTGGGTGAGCAATGGCTACGAGAAGAAGCCTGACGTCTCGGCACTGCAGGAGAATCTCAACCACACCTATGGGAACACCAATTTCCCCGAGCCCGTCCCGCACAGCGTGCGGAGCAAAAACCATCACCAGCGCACCTACGAGCGAGCCAACCGCTACGCCAGCCAGCAGAAAGCAGCGGCGGCGGCGGCCGGGGCGCACAGGACTAGCTCGGGCTCGGAGGAGGCACCGTCGTTTGCACAGAACTGTTTCGGCAGCCGGCCCATCAAGCAGGAGCCTCCGGACCCCCCGCCCGCCATCGAGCCCCTTCCCAGCGCAGCGGCCATGCCCGGCACCGGCTTAGCGCTGCCGGCCGTCCCCGCGCACGGCACGGCACCAGAGCAGCGGTGGAGCCCCTTCAAAGCGCCCCGGGGCACGGCTTCCCCCGAGAGGACTAGCACGGCCGAGGGCTCGTGGAGCGCGCTGGCGCCGGGCTCGGGCGGGCGGGAGAAGCTGAGTGCCTTCGACGCTGCCGTGCGCTTGCCACCGCCGGAGAAGCAGTGGTCCAACGTCCTGGCGGGGGAGCCGGCGGCAGTGGCGGCGCACGGCTCGGGCTTGCTGCCAAAACCGTGGAGCCCCTGCAAGCTGGGGGAGACGGCGCTGGCTGGCGTGGGCACCCCGAGCCTGCTGGGGTCACTGGGGTTCAGCTCGGCTCTGCCAGGGCTGCCCAGCTTCCCCAACGAGCCATGGGGGTCTGTGAAGGTGGAGGAGCAGAGGACACCGGCACCCAGCCCGGGGCTGCCGGAGAAGCCGTGGGAGGCAGCGGTGGGGGAGAAGGGGGCGGCAGGGCCCCGCCAGGAGAAGCCGTGGGACCCCTTTGGCCTGGAGGAGGATCTGCCAGAGAAGGCGGTGAAGGAGGAAGAGGACGAGGAGGAGGAAGAGGAGGAGGAAGAGGAAGAGGAGTGGTCGGACAGCGAGCACAACTTCCTGGATGAGAACATCGGCGGCGTGGCCGTGGCGCCCGCCCATGGCTCCATCCTCATCGAGTGCGCCCGCCGCGAGCTCCACGCCACCACCCCGCTGAAGAAACCCAACCGCTGCCACCCCACCCGCATCTCCCTCGTCTTCTACCAACACAAGAACTTGAACCAGCCCAACCACGGCCTGGCGCTGTGGGAGGCCAAGATGAAGCAGCTGGCGGAGCGGGCTCGGGCCCGGCAGGAGGAGGCGGCGCGTCTGGGGCTGCCGCCGGACGCCAAAGCCTTTGCCAAGAAGCGCAAGTGGGGCGGCGCGTTGGCGACCGAGGCGCCCAGCAAGGAGAGGAGGGACTCAGTCCCCACCCGGCAGGCGGTGGCCATCCCCACCAACTCCGCCATCACTGTGTCCTCCTACGCCTACACCAAGGTGACGGGCCCCTACAGCCGCTGGATCTGAGACGCAGGCAACTGCCGTGGCCCCATCTTACCTCAACCCTCGGCAACGCCGGAGCCCGGCGTTGCTTCGTGGTGCTTTCTCCTCGGGCGTGGGGGAGAAGAAAACAAAAGTAAATAGACAAAACCGAAGCGAAACACAACAACCACAAAAACAAAAATCCAACCCATAGGAAAAGAACCAACGCGCGCGCTCGGGAGCAGCGGAGCCGGCGCGGGCTCACGCCGTCGGAGAGCTGCGCCCAGCGAGGAGTTGGCAAACCAAGCAAATCTTGGTTGAAGAACCCAAGAGGAACGATGCTGTTTGATGATTTTAGGTAATCTCATATTTATATCTCCATGTTTTTTAATCTAGCCTTGGATGAATTTCCTAGCGTCCTTTCACAAGGAGAGGTTTTTAATTCCACTTAAAATGGCCTATCTGTTGGATTTGATTTTATTTTATTTTTTACTCCGATGACAACGACGAAGCCGATCTTCAAAAGAGAAGCCAACATTGAAAAACCACCCTAATCATGAATCCAAACCAACCTGAACACCAAACCAGCTTAAAGGCAAGAGGTGACTCCCTCCAGCTCCGACGCGTGGGGGCTGGTGGGACCGTGTGCTTTACTGTCAGCCAGACATGCTGAACATCCAATTATTTTTATTCCAAGGACCTAAAAATACCAATTTTGCAGCTCGAGGAGTCCTTTCTTACAGCAATGGGAGCCCGGGAGCAAGCGGGCTGTCCCGGGACGGCGCGTCTTCGCTCGGCTCCTCGCCTCCGGCGGGATCGGTTCTGCCGCGACGGAGCAAGCTGGCGTCTTTCCTGGCGCCGGAGACCTCAGGACACGTCCGGGCTGGGGAATGCCGCTGCCGGGGGGCCACACTCGGGCTCGGACTTGGGGCTCCTTTGCCCACGGCCCCAGGGTGAGCGGCAGCGGCGGCATCTCCATAGGAGCCGACGGGACAAAAACAGAAAAACAAAAAATACAAAAAACAGGAAAAAAAACCACAAACCAACCCCAAACTGTGAATAGCGAGTGTTGCTCTCTGTACATCACTGTTGCTAAAGTCTGGTGCTTTCCGTCTCCGGGGGACTTTTCTCCGTGCAATCGGCTCTGGGAAGAGCGAATCCCAAGACTTGGCTGGCCAAAACCCCGCCGGTCCGCCTTCCCTGCCGGTGCCGGCGAGCCGCGGCCAGCGCCGCCGGGGCTCGGTGCTCTTTCTCTCCCCGGGTGCCATCCCTCCTTCCTACGGATCACCGTTCTTCCCGCAAAAAAACCCCCAACAAAACGAAACAAAAACCCAACCTAACCAATAAACCCAGCGACGACGACGACAACCGCGTGGTGCTTTTCGAACACTCTCAGTCGAGACTTCCCGCCTGACGCCGGAGCGGCGCCGGGACGGCCGGCGGGCGGCCGAGCTGCCCCCGCGGCTCGCTGGGAGCGCGGCGTGGCCGGAGCCGGGGGTCGGCGTCCCCGGGGGTCGTTGCTTTTGCACTTTGAGGTGCCTTTTGGAGAGCCAGCGAGGCAGCGCCGACGCCGTCACCGTGCAGGATCACCTTGTGTTTACTGTCACCCTCCTTCCTCGCGCACGGGCACGGATCAGCAGGATCTCGGTAAAACAGCCTGAACATTTACGTGGTCTGATTTTAAACCTGTAAATAGGGAAAGAATTTTTTTAAAAGCACTTTCACCTAGATTTAAAAAATGAAAGCGAAACTTAAAAAGCAAACAACTCCCCTCTTTCCTCTCCCCCCCCAGCCCCCAACTTGAAGCAGTATGTTTTAAACAAGATTTTCGTGGGAGAACTGTAAATACTGGCAGAATATTTAACATGCTTTGTCCGTCCTTCATCATTAATGAATTTTTTTTTTTTTTGGTTCGTTTTTTAACCGTAATCTGTAAAGTCGCGTATATTTGACAAGGAAACTCAACGAGCTATTCCCGCTTTTCTTATAAATACCCAATAGCATATCAGGATTGTAAGAGTCGACGGCAAGTCAGATTTTAGGGATGCCGGCGGGCGATGCCGGGGACCCGCCGTGTCGATGTGGTTCGGAACGCGGAGAGGGGACCCGGCTGATCCGGGGCCGGATTCGGGTGCCGGCCCCGTTGGCATCGCCCGGGGGTCTCTGGCTGGCGTGACGGGGGTGCCTTGGAGCTTCGCCCAGCGGGGTGAGCGTCGGGAGGAGAAGGAGCGTTCGGAGAAGGCGATGGTCCGTGTAACCTGTCTAAGTCCTGCTTCCTCAGAGGTTTTTCGGTGCAGGGAGGGGTCAGTCCGGCGCGGCGTTGGCTCCGGCGGGTTCATCCCGGGAGAGCGGGGAGCTGCCGGCGCCGCGGGTCGGGGGAGCGAGAACTGCTGCAGTCTCATGTTTTTACACTACATAACGTCTAACCTACCTCAACTCTCAGTCATTACAAATTCGCACGCTTCAGACTTCTACACAAACTCGAAATCTATGCACAGCTCTTTACCCCTTGCTGCTGAGAGGCTGTTTCCAAGCAAAATCTTTTCCTTTACCCGTCCTGGCGGCCGCGCTCGTCCCGCCCGTGCCGAAGCCACGGGGGTCACGGAGCTCGGGGGGAGGGATGTTTTTAATCGCTTTGGAGTGGGATGTGGGGACCTGATTTTGCAGCAGGTCGTGGCCACAATGGTGCTAGAACAACACCCACGGTAGAAACCCCAGGGAGGGCTCGGCGCGGGGAGCCCCGACCGGCTCCGTCATCCTGCTTCGGTTTTTCTGGCCGCGATGCTTCGCCTCGGGCAGGAAACGGGGGATGCAACTTGGGTCCCCCCATTTCGATGCTTTCGGGATGAGGCATGGGAAGGAGAAGGAAACCAGAATCCCTGAGGTGCCTCAATTGCTGATTTTTCCTTTTAATACTGGAGTACGCTTTGTGGGCTCTATAAGGCATATTTTTATTAAATGAAATCTTGTAATACAAACGGTGCTATGGTGTTTTAACAAACTGTATCACGCTTCTGCCTGATTCCATCTCGCTGAGGTGCTACTAATGTATATAATGAAATTAAGGAACCAAGATTAAAAAAAAAAAAAAAAAAAAAAAAAATTAAGAAGCAATGTCGTTGAGAAGGAAGTTTACTTTTCCGGAGCGACAGCTCGAGGCGTGCCGGGAGCCGGTTGGGTTTATGCAAACTGAAAGAGGTGCCGCGTCCGAGGCGTGCCGCCGGCCGGGGTCGTGGCAGAGCCGTTCCCTGTGTGGTGTGGTCCTGGGATGAGGTGCTCAGAGGTGGCATCCGGGCGCGGGGCTTGGCCCGGTGTGTGGTCTCGGTGCTTGGCCGCAGTGTTCGGCCGGAGTGCTCGGACATGGTGCTCAGACATGGTGCTCGGTCACACATCGTGGGTGTGGTGCTTGGTTGTGGTGCTCGGCCACAGGTCATGGACGTAGCGCTTGGATGTGGTGCTCAGGAACGGTGCTCGGTCACACCTTGTGGGTGTGGTGCTCAGACATGGTGCTCAGGCACGGTGCTCGGCCGCACGTTGTGGACGCGGTGCTCGGACGTGGCGCTCGGCAGTGCGTTCAGAGCCGGTGCGTGGACATGGTGCTCGGTCCCAGTGTTTGGCCACACATGATGGACGTGGTGCTCGGACGTGGTGCGTGGACACGGTGCTCGGACACGGTGCTCGGACATGGTGCTTGACTGCGGTGCTCGGACATGGTGCTCGGACATAGTGCTCAGACATGGTGCTTGGACATGGTGTGTGGACGTGGTGCTCGATGTGGTGCTTGGACGTGGTGCTCGGACACGCATCATGGACATGGTGCTCGGGCACGGTGCTCGGACATGGTGCGTGGCCATGGTGCTGTGTTTGGTGCTTGGACTTGGTGCATGGACATGATGCTTGGGCATGGTGCTCTGCTGTGGTGCTTGGACATGGTGTGTGGACATGGTGCTTGACCACAGTGCTTGGACATGGTGTGTGGACATGGTGCATGGACATGGTGCTCGGGCATGGTGCTCAGCCATGCATCATGGACATGGTGCTCAGCCGTGGTGCGTGAACATGATGTGCGGACGCAGTGCTTGGCCAGGGTGTGTGGACAGTGCTTGACCGCAGTTCTCGGACATGGTGCATGGACATGGTGCTCGGGCACGGTGCTCAGCCATGCCACCGTGGACATGGTGCTTGGACGTGGTGCTCAGACATGATGTGTGGACACGGTGCTCAGCCAGGGTGTGTGGACATGGTGCATGGACGTGGTGTTCGGGCACGGTGCTCAGCCACGCACTGTGGATGTGGTGCTTGGACGTGGGTGCTCTGCTTGGTGCTTGGACTCGGTGCTTGGCCACGTGTCCTGGACGTGCTGCTCGGGCACGGTGCTCTGCTGTGGTGCTCGGACACAGTCCGTGGACGTGGTGCTCGGCCACGATGTGACTGACCATGTGTTGTGGACGTGGTGCTTGAGCACGGTGCTCGATGGTGGTGCTCAGGCATGGTGCGCGGACACGGCGCTTGGCCCCCCACCATGGATGGGTGCAGGGACACGGTGCTCGGGCATGGTGTGGGAACACGGTGCTTGGCCGTGGTGCTCGGCCACGGCGTGTGGACGTGGTGCTGAGCTGGGGTGTGTGGTCACGGTGCTCAGCCGCGGTGCTCGGCCACGGCGTGTGGACACGGTGCTCGGGCACGGAGCATGGACATGGTGCTCGGGCACGGAGCATGGACACAGTGGTTGCCCACCCTGCACGGGCACTGAGCACCCCCATGGCACCCCGATGGGCACGGTGCTGACCGGCAGTGCCGGAGCGTGGCGCCGGTGCGCAGCACTGACCCCCAGCACCACCCGGCCAGGCCCGGTCCTGGCACTGCTCCCCCGCAGCACCAACCCCGCGCTGCCGGTGCTCAGCACTGCACCAGCCCCGTGTCCAGCCCCGTGTCCAGCACCGTGTCCATCCCATGGTCCAGCACCACATCCATCCCTGCATCCATCCCCGTGTCCATCCCTGCGTCCATCCCTGCGTCCATCCCGCGTCCATCCCCCTGTCCATCCCCGTGTCCATCCCCGTGTCCATCCCCATGTCCATCCCTATGTCCATCCCATGTCCATCCCGCGTCCATCCCCGTGTCCATCCCTGCGTCCATCCCTGCGTCCATCCCGCGTCCATCCCCCTGTCCATCCCGTGTCCATCCCGTGTCCATCCCGTGTCCATCCCCATGTCCATCCCTCTGTCCATCCCCGTGTCCATCCCCGTGTCCATCCCTGCGTCCATCCCGTGTCCATCCCCATGTCCATCCCCGTGTCCATCCCGCGTCCATTCCCCTGTCCATCCCGTGTCCATCCCCCTGTCCATCCCCCTGTCCATCCCCCTGTCCATCCCGTGTCCATCCCCATGTCCATCCCTCTGTCCATCCCCGCGTCCATCCCCGTGTCCATCCCCATGTCCATCCCGTGTCCATCCCGTGTCCATCCCCGCGTCCATCCCGCGTCCATTCCCCTGTCCATCCCGTGTCCATCCCCCTGTCCATCCCGTGTCCATCCCGTGTCCATCCCCGTGTCCATCCCGTGTCCATCCCGTGTCCATCCCGTGTCCATCCCCGTGTCCATCCCCTGTCCATCCCGTGTCCATCCCGTGTCCATCCCCGCACCGTCCTCTCTCAGCCCCTCGCTCCCGCAGCTCCTCGCGCTCGTCCCCTCCGCGCCTCGCCGCTCTCTCCCCGCCCATCCCGCTTCTGCCCGGCTCTTTCTTTTTCCCCTTTTCCCGAAACCTTTCTGTTTTTCCATTTTTTGGGGTTTATTGGTGCTACTTCCTCCCCCGTGGGCAGCAGCCCCCCCGCGCCCCCCAGGCAAATACCTCAGCCCCCCCCAGCCCCCGCGAGCGAGTCCGGGGTGAAGCTTTTCCGAAATCAGGGATCCTTTCGCAGCGGTGTTTCCTCCTTCATTTTTCCCCTCTTCGTTTTCGCCCTCCTCTCTTTCCCTTTCCGCCCGGGTTTTTCCTCATTTCTCCGCATCCTTCAGGGATTAAAAACCGCCGGAATTTCAGCCTCATTTGGATTCCGGGAGCGAGGAGTTGGTTGTTTTTTTTTTTTTTTTTTGGCCGGTGGGGTTTTTTTATTACTTTATTATTTTGGTTTTTATTTTTGCACCGCGGCGCGAAGGAAAAAGAGGTGGTAAATCCAAATTTAAAAACCAAGCGCCGTTTCTTCTCGGATTCGGGAATTCGGTCGGAGGCAGGGCGGGTGTTTTGGCGTTTTCGTTGGGCTTTTTTTGGGATAATCGAGGTGGGGAGGTGGGACGGCGGCAGGTGGAGGGGGGAGACACCGCAGGGGTGTCCCGGCGGCTCCGAAAAATTCACACTTGAAGATTTCTTGGTCGGCTCGGGACTGTGGTTACTTGAAATGAAGTTTTTTTCCGGGGCGGATTGAGGACCGGTAGATTTTTTTCCCATGTCTCAAGGCAATAGGATTAATGTGTATTAAACTGTAGATACTTCTAGGACCGTAAATTTATGCTGATAATTTTATTTTGTATAATTTTCCCTTTTTCTTTTCCCCTTCTTTGTGTTGTTTTTCCCCCCTTAACCTTCTTTTCTTTTCCCCTTTTCCCCAGTGTTTCAGTAAATTTATTTTTTAGGATGCCTAAAAATTGCAAGTTTGGATCCTCCCCCTCCCCCCTGGTTTTGGTTTTGTTGTTTTTTTTTTTTTTTTTTTTTGTTCTGTTGTTGTTTTGGTTTTTTTTTAATTTGTATTTTATTCTGAGTTG
Organism: Coloeus monedula; assembly: GCF_965178545.1. Lineage (NCBI taxonomy): Eukaryota > Metazoa > Chordata > Aves > Passeriformes > Corvidae > Coloeus > Coloeus monedula. The sequence goes on along the minus strand of NC_138808.1, from coordinate 4,093,641 downwards.
GCGCGGCCGCGGGGCCGTGGGCTGTATTATTCCTGATATCTTTAAAATATTGTGGGTGTTTTAATAAATTTTATATTTATTTTTTGCACTCAACACGAGGCTTCCGTGGCTTTTCTGCTGGAATTCCTCCTGGAATGGGGCTGGAACTGGGGGGGAGAGGGGTGGGGTGGGGCTCTGGGTGTGGGAATGGGGGGCAGGATGGGGGTCTTTGGGATTGGGGGGAGCTGGATGGGGCCCTGGGTATGGGCAAGGCGGGGGGAGAGCAGCATGGGGTCCTTTTGGCGGGGGGGATCAGGACGGGGCTCCATCTGTGGGATGGGGGGGTCGGATGGGATCCTTTTGGGGGGTGGGCTGCAGGATGGGATCCTGGATTTGGGAATGGAGGGGAGGGGCAGGATGGGACCTTCTTTATGGGCACGGGGGGGTCAGGAGGGGACCCTGTGGGGAGGTCCGGAGGGGGCCCTTTGAGGGGGCAGGATGAGGCTCTTTGGGGGGGTCAAGAGGGGACCCAGCGGGGTCAGGAGGGGGCTCTTTTGGGGTCAGGAGGGGGCTCTTTTGGGGTCAGGAGGGGGCTCTTTTGGGGGGGTCAGGAGGGGACCCCATGAGAGGGGCGTCGGGTCCCCGCCAGGGTCCTCCGAGCCGCCAGGGGGCGGTCGGGCGGCGCAGAGCTGGCCCCGCCCCCGCTGCGCCCGCCGCGCGCTGATTGGCTGAGCCGAGGGTGACCCCGGCGCGCGCCCCGGGATGGCGGCGGCGGGGCTGGGCCGGGGTCCGGTGAGTGTCCGTCAGTCCCCGTGTCCGTGTGTCCTTGTCCCTGTGTCCCTCCCTCCCTCTGCCCGTGCCCCCCTCCCGGCCCGTCTCCCCCTTGTGTCCCCCCGGTGCTGGTCAGCGCGGCCCGCGCCCCCTCACGGTGAGAGTCCCCGGGCCCGGGGAGGGTCCCCACCGCCCCCTCACAGAAAGTGACCCCTCCCCGGGGCCCCGCTCTGGGGGAAGGTGCCCCATCGCCGCCTCACGCCCGTACCCCCCCCCTTGGTAGCCCTTGTGCTGGGGTCGAGGAAGCGCCTCCCCCTCCCCTCGCCCCGCTGCCGGGGAAAGGCCGCTCCCGTTTCCATCCCTCCTTCTCCCGGTTTCCCCACCATCTCCCGGTTTTTCCCCCTTCCTAGTACCCCTCCCCGTGCTTCCGCTCCTCACAATGTCCCCCAGGCACAGGTAGCCCCCTCCCGCCTCCTCTCGGTGCCAATGGAAGGCAGCCCCTGTTTCCCTCGCCCCATCCTCCGGTTTCTCCCCTATCCCCCGGTTTTCCCCTCCTTTCCACCGGTGCTGGTGATCAGCCTTCCCTCCCCTTCCCGCCGTTCCCCCTGCCGGTGAGTGCAGCCCCTGCGTGTATTTGGGGTCCCCCCGGGCTGTTTCTCAAGGCTGTTTTTCCCCCCAGCTCTGGCTGCGCTGCCGCTCCTGGCGCAGCTTCGCCTCTCACACGGATGGGGAGTCGCGCCTGGCCCGGGTGCTGCGGGAGAAGTTCCCCCGGGCCTCGGCCATCAAGGTTGTGGATATCTCAGGTACGGGAAAAGCTCTTTATGGTCCCAAACCAGCCCTGCGCTTCACGGGAGAGGAGCCGAGTCGGTCTCCAGCCCTCCCTTGGCTGCGGGGACCCCCAGGAGGGTCAGGAGTGTGGGGGCACGGAGGTGCCTCGCTGTGCTCAGGCCTGGGCTTGGCTTTCTCAGGCGGCTGCGGCGCCATGTACGAGATCCACATCGAGTCCGAGGAGTTCCGGGAGAAGCGGACGGTGCAGCAGCACCAGATGGTCAACCAGGTGAGAGGGCTCCGGGGGTGCCCTGGGGCACCGAGTGGGTGTGAGGGAACGGGAGCAGGGCCACGACGTCTCGGACTGCAGCACTTTCCCCTATAACGAATGTAGCCCTTTTTTGCCACCCCCATCATCAGCACAACCCTTCCCTGGTTATTGAGGAGACACCACAGCCCTTCCTGGTAACGGGGCGATGAGTGTGCAGTTAATTCTGGGTGCTGTGTGTGCACAGACACCCGCGGGTGCCCCACTGTGAGGGGCTCAGCACAGCCCACTCGTCCTGGGGATAAATAAATCAGAATCACAGCATCCGCTGAGCTGGAAGGGACCCACTGGGATCATCGATCCAACTCCCAGCCCTGCACAGACACCCCAGAACCCCGCGCTGGGAGCGGTGTCCGAACGCTCCTGGAGCAGCCTCGGGGCCGTGCCCATTCCCGGGGAGCCCGGGCAGTGCCCGGCACCCTCTGGGGGCAGAACATCGCTGGGCTGTTGTGCAGGGTCCCCAGGCCCGCAGGGCAGTTTGGATTTGGTGCAACAGCCCTGCAGGGTTTGGTTTGTGCACAGGGGTGTGGCAGCACCAGGAGTCCGTGTGACTCTCCGGTGCTCCCGAGGGTGCGGCCCCTTGCCCAGAGCTGCCCTGAGAGCTGTGCTTGCCTTGCAGGCCCTGAGTGAGGAGATCAAGCACATGCACGGCCTGCGCATCTTCACCTCGGCCCCCAAGCCCTGAGGCTGCTCGCACCACCAATAAACGCTCCGGGAGGGGCCCAGGGCTGCCTCTCCCTGGATGTGAGCTCCACCCAGTGTTGGGTTTTCACTCGGGGCCCCGTGGGAGGGGGAAAAAGAGGAGCAGCTCCTCTTCCTCTGAAAGAAGAGCAGGAAGAAACTTTATTATTATTATTATTGTTATTGCCTTTGCCACACAGGAGGGTCCCTCCCTCACCTCCCCCTCCCGTGGGACATCCCAGAGCTGCTCCTCCTACCCAGGGACAGGGACAGCCCCCCCTGGGGCCAGGCACTTCTCCTCCTCACCCCCCACTGCTGCTGCCACGGGGAGCTTAAGGCTCTGGGCCAAAGTGCACCTCTTTTATCCAAAAAAAAAGAAAAAAAAAAAAAAAAAAAGCACTTCCAAAATTAAGCTGAGCCGCTCTGGGCGTGCCCTGGTGGGGCTGTGGAGTCCAGAGGGGAGCTCTGGGAGCAGAAAGTGGCCGGGCAGCACCTGGAAGGTCACCCTGTGTGAAACAGAACCAGCTCCACCTCCGCCCAGGCCGGACTCGAGCAAGGAAAGCCCAGTGGGGGCTGCAGAGCAGCGGCGAGGCCGCTCGGTGCCGTCCGGCGCCGCTGGAGCCAAGCGCGGAGGTGGCTGAAGAAGAAGCGGAAAAGGAGCGGCCAGAAGGGTCCTCCCGGGGATGTTTTATCTGTCCTTGGAGCCCAGCTTCTCGATCAGCTCGTGCAGCGGCGCCAGCTCCCGCCGGTCGATCAGGTTGAATTCCTGGCGGGGGAAAAGGAGACACAAAACTTGAGGGAAGCTGGAGAAAGTGTCACCCTGCAGATGCTGGGCCAGCTCCTGGGACAGCCACCGCTCCTGCTTCTCGTGGAGAAATCCCAGTTCTGGGCAACGAAACCTGAGTGACGTTAGAATTGAAGGTGGGATGCGCAGCAAGTCACGGAACAGGACCGAGAGGGAAAAGAGGGGCTGCTGCTGCTCCTTCCAAGGTGATTCTGGAGCTACAGACCCCCTGAATTCTCCTCCAATTCTGGTTTTGTTGGCTGCAGGTTGATAATTAAAACCTGAGAGGGAAATCTGAGCACTTACAGCCAACTCAAGCCTCAATTCCTGAAAAAAACCCCCACAAAAGCCCAGCAGCACAAAGGGCTCAGCTGGGCTGGGAGGTGGAGCTGGGGTTATCTCCCAGGGGGAGCTTTAAACCCGAATCCTTTAAAAGCCACCAGGGCAGCTGAAACCCCTCCCGGCTCACCTGCACGAAGAAGATAAAGTGCTTGAAGGAGGTGTTGAGATGAGCCTCCTCCTGCAGCCGCATCACCGAGTCGAAGTGCTGGTGGTAGATGTGGGCGTAGACCCGGAACAGCCGCTTCAGGATGGTCTTGGCCACCGACATGAAGTTCTTGGGGAAGGGGACGCCTGGAATGCACGGACAGGCAGGGATTAGGGCGTGGCTCAGCCAGGAGGGGCCAGCCTGGGTCATAAAGCTGCACCCACCGATCTTGGAGGGGAAGAGAGTCTCGTCATCCAGCTGGTCCTGCACCCACGTCATCAGGTAATCGATGTACTTGGGCGCCGAGCACTTGATCGGCTTCTTGATGTTGGTGCCGTCCGCCCAGTGGTACTCGTACCTGTGGGGTGGGGTGGGGGTTCAGCCCTGGCTCCCGCAGGAAAAGCAGCATTTCAGGCCCTGGGACTCCCTCCTGGTGCCACAAGCAACACCTGCGTCGCTCGGGGCTGAGGAGAGCAGAGCTCGGCCCGTTTGGGTTTCCCGGCCCAAGCTGACGGTCGGTGATGACCCCTCCGGCCACCCTCAAACGCCACGGAACCATGGAATGTGCTGATCCACCAGGATCATCAATCCAGCTCCTGGCCCTGCACAGACCCCCCAAAATCCCACCCTGGGCATCCCTGGCAGCGCTGTCCAAACGCTCCTGGAGCAGCCTTGGGGCCGTGCCCAGCACCCTCTGGGGGAAGAACCTTTCCCAAAATCCACCCTAAACCCCCCTGACTCAGCTCCAGCCACTCCATCAGATCCCATCCCTGGCCCCAGAGATCAGAGGTGCCCTCGGGAGGATGTTAAAAGTGAACCTCAGCTCTGTGGCAGCCTCCTCTGACATCATCATTTCCTTCAAACGAGCCAGAAGCTGACCAGAGCAGCAGCACCAGGGCTGTCACCCACTCCCTGGATGAACTCCCCTCTGGGGCTCTCAGACACCCTCCAGGAATTCGGATCTTCTCCCAGAGGGTTGGACACGAGGCCTCGGAACACCAGCCCTGTGAGGAGCGGCTGAGGGAGCTGGGGTTGTTCAGCCTGGGGCAAAGGAGACTCAGAGGTGACCTCATCACTCTCTACAACTCCCTGAAAGGAGGCTGCAGTCAGCTGGGGGTCGGTCTCTTTTTCCAGGAAAACAACTGAGCACACAGTCTCGAGGTGCGCCGAGGGAAGTTTAGGCTGGATGTCAGGAAGAGGTTTTTTACTGAAAGAGTGATAAAGTTCTGGGATCGTCTGCCCGGGGAGGGGGTGGAGTCACGGTCCCTGGATGTGTTCAGAAGGACTGGATGTGGCACCGTGGTTTAGCTGAGGTGCTGTTAGGTTGGACTCAGTGATCTCCAAGGTCTCTTCCAACCTGGTGATTGTGTGTGCGACCTGAGCCAAAGGCTTTTGGAGCCTCTGGATCCCACGGCAGAGCCTGGAATCACCCCACACCACCACGATCCCCTTTTCTCCGAGGCCTTTTTTTCCGAGGTCCCTGAAAAGCAGGAAACCCCTCCGTGCTTGGCTGTCGCCTCCCAGCCGACCACAAGCGCAAACAAGCGGTGCCACTCGAAGAGGAAGCTGTTACAGGAAACGGCCCCAAAAATAGAGCCAGGAACTGGCAGCGCAGCTCCTGCGGGGCAGGAGAGCAGGGCAGGGTGTTCCACGGCACCCACAGGGTGCTGGGCTTACAAACCGAGAGCCTTGGCAACCTCCCGGGGAGGATTCCCAGCTGTGGCTTTGCCCTGGCAGAACACACAAGTGCAGAACCAACGCCTGGTGTCCCTGTGGGAATTCACGCCTAAAACCAACCAGGTGCCCCCAAAAAGGCCTCACTCTGTTCTTTCTACCTTCCCCGAGGCCACAGCCTTCTCCTACAGAGCAGTTCCACCACATTATTAAATTAAGTTATTAAGTTAAATTAAGAGCTGATGAAATGTGCCTCCTGAAAATCCACCACATCCCTGGAAGGGTCCCAGGCCAGGTTGGACGGGGCTGGGAGCAGCCCCCTGCCCGTGGGACTGGATGGGCTTTAAGGTCCCCTCCAAACCAAACCATTCCAGGATTCCCTCAGACTCTGGCAGCAAGACCAGTCCCTCCCAGCAAAGTCAGACCTCTCATTTCCTTTAAAATGTATAAATTTAAGAAAAGACCTTTTCCAACAACCACCTTCCAAACACAGGGCAGGACGGACGGGGCAAAGACACACCCAGATGGTGTGACCACGAATGACACCGGAGGGGCAAAACGTGGCACCTTGATTCCACCTGGACACGTCCCATCCTCTTTCCAGCTTCTTTCTCCACACACCTCCCTGTTCCCTCAGGCAGGAGCTGCGGCCACAGCCCCCAGCCCTCCTCACCTGGGCCCTGCAGACATGACAGGGCAGCTGCTCTCGGTGCAGAACTCGGTGATGGTTCCGTACAACATGTTGATCTGGTTGAAGAAGTCCACAGCTGCCAAGGGAAAACACCTCAGGGTGACAAGGTGTGAGCAGAGAGAGGCCGCAGCACCTCCCAAGGTTTCCTGTCACAGCACCAACGTCCCACAAAAGCCTTGGCAAAACCAAACCCTTCCCTACAACACCACCCGGCTTCGAGACACCTCAGCCATCCAGGAATTTGGATTGCTTCGCCCATTTTTCACCCCCTGGCTACCACCCCGTGCTCCAGTTAGCATTCCATGGGAAAAGCAGATTTAGCTTCCAGGCTCCTCAAAAGCCTGATTGATTTGGTTTGATTTGAGACCTTCCTTAGGCTGAGCCCTCCTGGCCTGAATCGCTACCTTCCTTGCTTAAAACTGCTTTTCCCCCCCCTCTAACCTCGAAAGAAGCAAAGGTCAAGGCCAGGGGGAGCAGCTGCTCAAAGCAAATTGGATTTGAAAAGAGAAACCAAAGAAGAAACTCTACAATCCTGGAGTTTGGGGGGAATAGAGCTCCGTTTTCTCCCTGGATTATTTTATTACATTATATATATATATTATAATTCCAAAAATAACCATTCACAAACCAAATCCCCTCTGTGAGCCTGAACTCGTCAAAAGCCACCCCAAAACCACACCGGTGCTGCTCCGTCTCTTCCTTCTTGCACAACACCCCCCTGACGTGGGCCCTGCTTCCGCTGCTTTTATCCCACCTCAGCCACCCCAGCAGAGCGTGCCAGGGGAATTCAGGGGTTTGTTTAAGGATAAACCCCGTGGTTTGGGGGTTTTCCCCCTCTCAGAGGACTCACTGTTCACGGCAATCCACTCGTTGAGGTCCTCGCCCTCGGGCAGCATCACGGCCTGCCGGAGGTTGCCGCTGCCCAGCGTGGCCTCGGCGTGTTTGAGGAGCTCATACTGGTGGGATCCCTCGGGAATGTTCTTCTTTGGCTTGAATGTTTTCGAAGACCGGCTCCCACTGATGAGAGAAAAAGCGTTTCCAGTTAGCCACAGAACCATGGAGTCAGTAAGGCTGGAAAAGATCCCCAAGATCATCGAGTCCAGCACCACCCCCACGGTGGCCACTAACCCCTGTCCCCGCGTGCCACATCCCCCCGTGTTTGGAGCGCTCCCAGGGATGTGGACTCCACCGCCGGCCTGGGCAGCCTTTCCAACCCTTGCAGTGAAGAATTTTCCCCTAAAATCCAATCTAAACCTCTCCTGGTGCAACTTGAGGCTCTTTCCTCTGGTCCTGTCACAGCCTTCCCACAGCTGAGGAAGCCCCTCCTTGTACATTCCCAAGGATCCTTTCCAAGGGCTCAAACCACTCTGCGATTCCTCCTAAACCTTCCCCCAAGAGCCCTCCTGAGCCTTCCTCAGCTCCTGGAGGCCTCTGACCCCCCCCCAAATCCTCCTCAAAGCCCAGGCCTCCCCTCGGGAATCCCTACAACACCCCCTCCCCACGGCACCCAGCTGCCTCCCCAAACGCTTCCCCCACAAACAACCTCGCCCAGACCAAGTCCAGGCGCTCCCCCGGCCCCTCGCTGCCCCTTCCCACGGACCCCTCGGGGCCGCCCCCAGGACCCTCCCCAGAGCCCCGACACTCACAAGAGGAAGCTCATGGCGAGACGGGCCGGGCCGGGCTGAGGGCAGCGGGAACGGGATGAGGGAGACGGGAAGGGTCTGAGGGAGCGAGAAGAGCTGAGGAGAGCGGAAATGGGCTGAGGGAGCGGGGCCGCGATGCGGGAGCAGGAAGGGCTGAGGGATCGGGCGGAAGGAAGAGAGACCGGGATGCGGGAGAGGGAAGGGCGGAGGGAGCGAGCGGAGGGAGGCGGGGCCGGGCGGAGGGAGCGGAAAGGGCTGAGGGAAGCGGGGCCGGGCGGAGGGAGCGGAGCGGAACGGGCCGGACTGCGCTGAGGGAGCGGCGGCGGCGGCTCCTGGCGGGACCGGCCCCGCCCGCGCCGCCAACTCTCGCGAGAGCTCGGGAACGGGCGGGGAATCTCACTAAGGAGGCGTGGCCCCGCCTCCCGGTCACGGCGGGCTGGGACTCGGAATGAGCCCGGGTACCCCCGGAACTGGGGCCGGGACCCCCAGAGACCCCTCCCCGTGGGCCCGGGTACCCCCGGAACTGGGGCCGGGACCCTCAGAGACCCCTCCCCGTGGGCCCGGGTACCCCCGAAACTGGGGCCGGGACCCCCAGAGACCCCTCCCCGTGGGCCCGGGTACCCCCGGAACTGGGGCCGGGACCCTCAGAGACTCCTCCCCGTGGGCCCGGGTACCCCCGGAACTGGGGCCGGGACCCTCAGAGACTCCTCCCCGTGGGCCTGGGTACCCCCGGAACTGGGGCCGGGACCCTCAGAGACCCCTCCCCGTGGGCCCGGGTACCCCCGGAACTGGGGCCGGGACCCCCACGCGTCAGCCACGCCCGTTCCCGGGCTTTGCCCCACCCTCAACCTCGAACCAACCAATCAGCGCCGCCGGGCCCAATTGGCGCGGGAAACCCCGTCCGCACCAATCAGGCCGCTTGCTTCTCCTGGCTCCGCCCCCTCAGTGTGATATCACAGAGGGCGGAGACAGATTGACTCCACCCCCAAAACGTTACAGAGCTCCCATTGGCTGACACAGAGGGGGCGGGGCTTGGCGGGACTATAAAAGGGGGTGCGGCCGGAGGTGGTGGGAGAGGAGTAGTGGAGTTGGCGGGCGGGCGGGCGGGCGGGCGGGCGGGCGGGCGGGCGGGCGGGCGGGCGGACGGACGGACGGACGGACGGACGGACGGGCGGACGGGCGGACGGGCGGACAACTCCGCCAGCAGCCAAATCGGAAGAGTTCGGACACCATCCACAGCCCACCAAAGTTAAAAACAAAGTAAAATTGGCAAAAATCACATCAAATGCCTTGACTGATCTTTGCTTTCCCAGCGAGTCGCTTGTGATCCCAACAAATCCCAAAGCCCCCGCCCTCCCCCTGGGAGAGGAGGCCGGAGCCCCCCCAGCCTCAGCCAGGGCGAGGAGCACGGATGGCCCGGGGCTGTCTCCGTCCCTCTGTTCTGGGGGGTCTTGAGGCCTCTCCTGTCCGGGAACGATCGGGGGTAGGGGGATTGGAAAGGAAGGAACAATTTGCTGCCTTTGGAAACGGCTTCTCTCAGGGGTGGGGACGAGACAATCGAAAGGAGAATTTAACGGCACGAGTCATCTCCTTCAGGGTTCTAATAATCCCTTTCCAGCAGCGAGTAATGAATGCTCAGAGATGGAAGTGAAGAAACAACAACTGTTTATTGGCAAACAGGGTGGCCGCAAAGGAGGCGGATAACAGCTGGGTATCGACCTGCCAGAGCCCAGCACCCCCCTGGAGCTGAGAGAGACCCCAAACGCCGCAGGATCCTCGTTCCCAACACGAGGCACGGGATGGCCCCGGCTCCCTCTTCTCTCCCTCCGGCTGCAGGATTCGCCCTCGGGGCAGCACGAAGATCACCACCTTTTCCAAGCCCAGCTCCAGAGGGGCTCCAGCCCTGGAGCAGCTCCGTGGCCTCCTCTGGACTCTCTCCAGCAGCTCCACGCGCTCCCGCTGGGATCCCAGGGCTGGGGGCAGCGCTGCAGGTGGGAACGGAGGGGCAGAATCCCCTCGGAGCCGCTGCCCACGCTGGGGGTCAGCCCAGGCCACCTTTGGGGTCGTGTCCAGCCTCTCGCCCACGCTCACTTGTGCCCGCTGCGGGAGGCGGCACCCACTACCCAAAACAACCAACCTGACGGTGTTTATATGATTTTTTTTTACCCCGTTTGCAGCTGCCGCGGTCGCTGCCGGGTCATAAATTCGGTTTTCAGCTCAGGAGCAGCGGCTCTGCCGCGACCCCGGAGCCGCGAAGGTGCCGGAGGTGCGAACCCGAATGAATCAATTTTGGCGCTCGACCCCATTGGCTGCCGCGAGGGAGGGGGCGGGGCTTACCAGGGGTATATAAAGGGCAGGAGCGGCGTTTCCCTCAGTGCTGCTCCTGCCGCCTCTGGTGTCCTCGCCCCGTCATGGCCGCCGCGCTCCGGCCCCTCCGCGCCCTCAGCCGCGCCGCGCTGGAGCCCCGCGACCGCCGCCTGCACCTCAGCGCCGCCCGGTACGGCCCGGGACACCGGGAGGGTGTGTTGGGGTGGTTGGGAGGGAGGTGGGAGCAGCGCCCGCCCCGCTCCGCCCGGTGCCGGCGCGCTGAGGGCTGTGGAGGGAGCGGCCCAAGCCGGTTCGGTCGCCCCCCGGGCCGGGGTCGCGGCCCGTTTTGCCCTCACGGCTCCGGGGTGAGCGGGCGGGCCCCCAGCGGCCGCGCCGAGCGCTGCAGGCTGATGAAATCCCGCGGCCGCCTTGCGTGGGAGTGCGGGGCTGCCCCGGGCACAGAGGGACCGGGGGGTGAGAGGAGCAGAGAAGGACGGAGACCACCCCCGCTTCTCGATCATCCCCTAGCATGACAGGGACAGAGAGCACCCCCAGGCGCTCCTTGGGCACGGGGGCACACGGTCAGAGACCACCCTGAGCACTCTCCAGGCAGAGACCCCCGAGCATCCCACCCTGCTCCAAACGGGGTTCTGAGCTCATTCTTTGCCCGCCTGAGAGGCTCTGGTGCTTCTCCCTCTCCCTGGGAGCAGCCCAGTCTCGGGGGAAGGTCCCGGTGAGTTTTGGAGCAGTCCTCGGGGTGGTTTTCCATCATTCCAGCTGTCCCTGGAGCTCGGGATTGTAGCTAGAGAAGGTCAGAAAAGAGCGCTGTTGGACTGAATGCAGGATCCGGGTAGGAGAAGATGCATCCAGAGGCAGCTGATGCATTTTTGAGGAGAAAGTGCAGCAATCGAGCTTGGCTGGGGTGGAGCAGGGAGGGTTGGAAACTGCGCTGTGGGTCAGCTGTCTCTGGATTCCTGGGGCAGGTGGAGTAGGTTTTGGAGTTGTGATGCAGTTTGGCTGGGAATTGCTCCAGAAATGGGCAGGTTCCAGCAATTTGGGAAGGCCCCAGGAATGCTGTGGGGAGCATCTGCCTGCTCTTGCTTGGAGGTGAGGAGAATCAGGCCAACAAGTGCTGGGCATGAGACCTTGCAGCAAGGCCAGGCTTAAATCATAGAATGTCCAGAGTGGGAAGGGACCCACTGGGGTCATTGGTCCAGCCCCTGGCCCTGCACAGACACCCCAAAACCCCACCTGTGGGATCAGCAGCTGTGGCCTCTCAGCTCACTGCAGCCTGGAATGTGACTGGATATTCCCAGTCCCTGTTTGGCCTGGAAATCAGTGCAAGGAGCTGCTTGGACAGGGCTCGAAGGGCTCAGCGTCCCCTCTCTGCTCCAGACAGACCTTGGAGTCTGTCAGGGTGGAAAACCAGTACTCCCAGTTCAACTCCAGCAGCCTGGAGAGCCAACTGTGGTGGTGATGATGCAGCAGGGGATGGGGGAGAAGGGCTGTGCTGGGTGGCCCCACGGCCTTGCTGAGGAATCTGTGGGGGATGAGGATCAGTGGGAACAGCCCTCGGAGCCTCCTGTGCTGCTCCTGCCAGGATCACTGAACAGACCTGGAGAAACTGCTCTGGAGTCGGCTGTGCCTGGTGCCAGCCCTCTGTAGGGAAGCTGCTGTGCCTTCCCAGGGCACGGCCTCCCTAAAGATTGGAACACAGAGTACCCCAGCTCGAAACGTGCCCCACACGAGTGATACCCATGGAGAAAAGAGAACAGTATTCCTTATTTTTTCTTGGGGAAAAAAGTGACCTCGTGGTCAGGGGGATTTAGGCTGGGTTTTTGGGATTTTCCTCCCCCAGAGGCTGCTGGGCACTGCCCAGGCTGCCCAGGGAATGGGCATGGCCTGGAGGCTGCCAGAGCTCCAGGAGCTCCAGGATCCTGGCACTGCCAGGGATGGCCAGGGTGGGATTTTGGGATGTAGTGCCAGGATGGATGATCCCTCTGGGTCCCTTCCAGCTCGGGATATTCTGATTTTGGCCCCAGCTTTGAAGCTGTAAACGAGCCTGAAAGGCGCTGCTTGAGGTGAAGCAGCACGGAGGTGCCAAAGGCCCCCGCAGAGCTCGAGGGAAGGAGCCTTTTCCTCCCGGTTTTCCTGCTCCATCCTGCCCTGGCTGGGAGCTGGTGGCCCTGAGGCTGTGGTGACGCTTTCCCTGGTGCAGGGGGGACGCCGTGGTGATCTCGGGGCGGAAGCTGGCCCGGCAGATCCGGCAGGAAGCGCGGCACGAGGTGCAGCAGTGGGTGGCGGCGGGGAACAGGAGGCCCCACCTGAGCGTGGTGCTGGTGGGGGAGAACCCGGCCAGCCACTCCTACGTCCTCAACAAAACCAAGGCGGCGGCTGACGTGGGTAAGTCTGGTGTTCCTGTCCCAAAAAAGTGCAGGTTGGTTGGGAATCCTCGATGCTGGAAGGTTTTTGGGATGCATCCACCCACCCTTTCGCCTTCCCCTGGAGTTTGGCTTCTCGTGGCTGCCCGGTTGGACCGGGGTGTGGTGGATAAATGTGATCCGTTGGCTTCCTTCAGGGCAACCCAAGCTCTGTGGTTGGGGTTTTTCAGCTTTCCCAGAGCTGGAGAAGGCACAGGAGGGGATTTTTGGCCTCCTTTCCTCGGCTGCCTGCGACACAGCCCCTGTTCAGCAGCCTCGCTGCCCTCTGACTCCTGCCCATCTCACAATCCAAGGTCCTGCTCGGGGTTGGGGCAATAATTGGTGTCATTTTAACTCAGGTTCTGCTGCTTTTGGAGCTGAGATTTTTAGGCAAACATCCCTTTTTTAGTGTGTCCAGGGGGCTCTCAGGCTGTGTGGTTTTGTTTTCACGGTAGGACGCTTTGCTTGGGTTTCTCCCTGCCCTGGGAAGGTCCCAAACACCCTTTCCCAGGCCACCAGCCCCATATAATTGTCCTCAACACCAAATCCCAACACCTGTGAAGGCTTCTCCAGCCTGGAAGCTGCACAAACCCTGCCATCCTCAGCGGGCACCGCCCAGCTTTGGCCAGGCACCGAGCCAGGCCAGCTTAAATCCACGAAATCCGGGGAAGTCGCCCTTTTGTGCCTCACTGACGCCGTGGCTTCGGCGATTCCAGGGATCAGCAGCGAGACCATCCTCAGGCCGGCTTCCATCACCGAGGAGGAGCTGCTGGATTTGATTGGAAAACTCAACAACGACGCAGCCGTGGACGGGCTGCTGGTGCAGCTTCCCCTGCCTGGTGAGCGGCTCAATTCCCTCCTCCTCCATTCCCACAAAGCTTCCAAGGATTGCCCTGAGTGGTGTGGGGCAGCACGGGGGGGATCCTGCCCTGATCCTGCTCCTCAGCACCAGCTGCCTGCAGCAGTTCAGTCCCTGGGGGTCAGGGAATCTATTCCTGTGCTGGGAGTATCAACTTCCCGAGCCGGGCGGTGGCCTTGGGGCTGCCTAAAAATACCCTCGGTGTGAGCAGGGCTGTGGTTGTAGAGCGCTTCCAGTGCCCCGTGCTGGGAGCTGGCAGCGTGCAACTGGGAGTGCTGGGCAGCTTCAGGCCCCCAGAGCTCTGACAGGGCTCTGGGTCAGGGCTTGGGATCAAAATTCCAGCTCAGGGTCGCAATTCCAGCCTGGGGCTCGGGGTCACAGTTCCAGCTCAAGACTTGGGGTCAAAGCTCGGGATTATAACTCTGGCTCAGGGTCACAATTCCAGCTCAGGGCTCAAGGTTGCAATTGCAGCTCAGGGCTCGGGGTCAGAGCTCCAGTTTGGGGTCCCAATTCCAGCTCAGGGCTCAGGGTCAGAGCTCCAGTTTGGGGTCCCAATTCCAGCTCAGGGCTCGGGGTCAGAGCTCCAGTTTGGGGTCACAGCTCCATCCCAGGACTTGGGGTCCCAGTTCCAGCTCAGGGTCAGAGCTCCAGTTTGGGGTCCCAATTGCAGCTCAGGACCTGGGGTCAGAGCTCCAGTTTGGGGTCACAGCTCCATCCCAGGACTTGGGGTCCCAGCTGCAGCTCAGGGCCAGAGCTGCCGAGCGTGGCTGGCAGCACAGCCCAGGCTCAGGGCTGCTCCCTGAGCGCTCGCTGCCCCCTCGCAGAGCACATCGACGAGCGCAAGGTCTGCAACGCCGTGAGCCCGGACAAGGACGTTGACGGCTTCCACGTGATCAACGTGGGCCGCATGTGCCTGGACCAGTACTCCATGCTTCCTGCCACGCCCTGGGGTGTCTGGGAGATCATCAAGAGAACAGGTGGGAGCTGCTGCTGCTGCAGCATTTGGCTGATTCCCAGCATAATTCCAGCTCGGCTTTAAGGGTTCCCAGCTGGAGAGGTTCGTTGTGTGATGGGGGAGCTCGTGGGTCAGCACAAAGGGTGTCAGGGACTGCGGTGGCACCTGCTGGGTTCTGCAGGGCTCCATGCTCGGCCCTGGGCTCCTCAGCATCCTCACCAAGGACCTGGGCTCAGGAGCGGGAGGAGCACTGGGTGTGCTGGTAACGCTGAGCTGGGAGCAGCTCTGGGCTGCCCGGAGGGCAGAGAGGCCCTCAGAGAGACCTGGGCAGGGCAGGGAGGGACAATCCCCAAACCTGTGGAGTTTAACCAGGGAAGGGCCGGATTCCGCCCCGGGGATGGGCACCCCTGGCTGGGTGGGTGGGCTCTGTGTGACAGGGACAGAGCCAGGGAACAGCCAGAGCTGGGCCAGGGAGGGTCAGGCTGGATTTTGGGAAAGGTTCTTCCCCCAGAGGGTGCTGGGTACAGCCCCGAGGCTGCTCCAGGAGTGTTTGGACAGCGCTGCCAGGGATGCCCAGGGTGGGATGATTTTGGGGTGTGAGTGCAGGGCCAGGGGTTGGGTCAGGGATCCCAGTGGGTTCTTCCCAGCTCAGGACAGGCTGTGATTCTGTGATTTGTCCCCTGCAGGAATCCCAACGCTGGGCAGGAACGTGGTGGTGGCAGGCAGGTCCAAGAACGTGGGGATGCCGATCGCGATGCTGCTCCACACCGACGGCAGCCACGAGCGGCCCGGAGGTAGGAGCGGGGTGGCCTCAGGGAGGAACCTCACAGCTCTCCTCTTTTGCCTCCTAAAGTGCTCCCAGCTGCTCCTTGGTCCACCATTTCCCTGGACAGTCTCTTCCAGTGCTTTACAACCTTTCCATGATAAATTTTTTCCCGATATCCAACCCAAACTTCCCCTGGCACAGCTCGAGGCTTTTTTATCTTGTTCTGACCCTGCCCTGGCTGCCCTCTCCTGTCATCCTGTGGAGAGCCAGGAGGTCCCCCCTGAGCACCCTTCAGCAGTTCCTTGCCCCGTTCCACCCCAAATCCCTCCCTCTCCCTCCAGGGGCCGTTCCCTGACGTTCCTGATGGACTCAGGGCTGGCCTTGAACGGGAAGATGCTGGCTGGGTTTGGGTGCTGTGTGTGAGTCCCTGGCCCTTGTCACCGCAGGTGACGCCACGGTGACGATCTCGCACCGCTACACGCCCAAGGAGCAGCTGAAGCAGCACACGATCCGTGCGGACATCGTGGTGGCAGCCGCAGGTGAGGGGGGCCCCAGCAGGGCTCAGGGTGATCCTGCTGGGAATGCTGGGCGTGGAATGTCCTCTGGCAGACCTCTGGGAGGGTCTGGGCTCTCGGGGCGGCAGGCGAGGGGCTCTTGGAGCTGGGTTCTCCTGTGGCGGAGCCGCGTTTTTGGTGTTCCCGGTTTGGGGCTCTGCCTTTGGAGTGGGAAGCAGCACCTGGCAGGGAGCAGCTGATGCCATCCTCAGCAGGAATGGAGAATCAGGGAATGGAGAATCAGGGAATGTGTTTGGGTGGGAGGGACCCACTGGGATCCCTGACCCAACCCCTGGCCCTGCACTCACACCCCAAAATCATCCCACCCTGGGCATCCCTGGCAGCGCTGTCCAAATGCTCCTGGAGCAGCCTCGGGGCTGTACCCGGCACCCTCTGGGGGAAGAACCTTTCCCAAAATCCAGCCTGACCCTCCCTGGCCCAGCTCTGGCCATTCCCTGGCTCTGTCCCTGTCACACAGAGCCCACCCACCCAGCCAGGGGTGCCCATCCCCGGGGCAGAATCCGGCCCTTCCCTGGTTAAACTCCACAGGTTTGGGGATTGTCCCTCCCTGCCCTGCCCAGGTCTCTCTGAGGGCCTCTCTGCCCTCCAGGCAGCCCAGAGCTGCTCCCAGCTCAGCGTCACCAGCACACCCAGTGCTCCTCCCGCTCCTGAGCCCAGGTCCTTGGTGAGGATGCTGAGGAGCCAAGGATGGAGCCCTGCAGAACCCAGCAGTGCCCGCCCCCAGCCTGGTGTCCCTGACACCCTTTGTGCCTGCCCTGCCACGCAGCTGGACAACAACAGCCTCTGTTGTCCATCGGGCCTGGGTTTGTGTGGGGAGGAGGGGAAATAAAAGATCCCAAAAAGTGGCTTCTGCTCCCGAGGCACCTGCAGGGCACCAGGATCCCCTCGGAGCCGGGCGCTGCTCCAGGCTCAGCCTGGCACAGCAGCTGAGCTGGTTTGGGGGCCCCTTTTGGCAGCAGAAGTTGGGGGGAGCCTGTGGGGAGGGAGGAGAGGAAAGGTTGGTTGGAAAGGAGGTGCTGGAAGGCTGAGGAGTGGTGGGGGAGGCTCGGGGTGGGAATGACGGGGGAAGCATGAGCGGAGCAGAGGGAGATAAAGGCGGGCTGGGAGGGGATCCCCCGATATCTGCCAGAAGCAGATGCTCACCCCACCCTCACAGGCTGGGTGAGCCCCAGGGAGTTGCTGCCAGCCCTCCCTGGCACAGCCAGAGCCGTGCCCGGCTGGGATGGGTTCGGGCACTGCCCCAGCTCCTCGTGCCTCGGGGCAGCTGGAAAATGGGCACCGAAGAGCCCCGGAGCTGAAATGTTGGAAGGTTTCCCCGTGGAGGGGGGTGTGGTGCTGCCTGCTTTGCCAGAGCTCCCGGGGGGAGGGTTCCTGCTCTGTGCCCTGAGGTTATCAGGGAGCAGCTCCGGCAGAAAACAGAAATCACAGAGCAGTTCAGGCTGCAAGGACCTTAAGGATCATCCTTTCCACCACATCAGGGTTTCCAAGCCTGGCCTTGGATACTTGCAGGGCTCCCGGGGCAGCCACAGCTGCTCTGCCCAGGGCCTCCCACCCTCCCAGGGAAAGATTCCTTCCAAAAATCCCACCTAAACTTCCCCTCTTGCAATTGGAAACACCTGCAGTGAACTCCAGTTGTGCCTCTGGAGGTAGGATCGCATTTCTTAGGATGGTTTAGGTTGGGGAAAAAACCCCATAAGATTCTTGAATCCCATTGTTTACGGAGGCAGGAAGGCACAGGTGGGTTGGAACATGCTGGGAACGTGGGATGAGGGGGATCAGGGCACCGCTGAGCAGGGTGGTTGTGCTTTTCCAGGCATCCCCAACCTGATCACAGCCGACATGATCAAGGAAGGAGCCGCCGTGATCGACGTGGGGATCACGAGGGTGCAGGATCCCGTCACTGCCAAGCCCAGGCTGGTTGGGGACGTGGATTTTGAAGGTAGGGGAAGGCTCTGGATCAGCTTCTGAGGGGGCTGGGGAGAGGGGCAGAGGCCTGGACGGAGGCTGAGCTCAGTTCTTCCCGTGCATCCGCGTCCTGGGGCGTATCCCGGGATAGTCCATGGGGTGCTCCAGAGGAGCCTCCACACTTGGGGCTCTGAACTCTGCTCTTGGGTTTGGCGTTTTTGTGCTGGAAATCAGCTTTTAGGCCTGGCTTGTAGTGCTTTCAAGCCTTAGTGCTTTCAGGCCCAGCTTTTTGGTGCTTTTAGGCCTTGGTGCTTTCAAGCCTTAGTGCTTCTAGGCCCGGATTTTGATGCTTCTAGGCCTGGCTTTTTGGCGCTTTTGGACCTGGCTTTCTGGTCCTTCTAGGCCTGGCTTTTGGTGCTTTTAGGCCTTGGTGCTTTCAAGCCCAGCTTTCTGGCGCTTTCAGATCTTTGTGCTTTTAGGCCTGGCTTGGTGCTGTTAGGCCCAGCTTTTTGTGGCTCCCAGGCCTGGCTTTTCGTGCTTTTAGGCCTGACTTTTTGGCACTTTTGGGCCCAGCTTTTTTGTGCTTTCAGACCTTTGTGCTTCTGGGCCCGGCATTTTGCTCTTTTGGACCCTTGTGCTTTTAGGCCTGGCTCGGTGCTTTTCCCCACCTCAGCCTTCGCAGTTAAGCCGCTTTCACACCTATGCAGGACAGACTGGGCCATGCCCCCTTAGCCAACAGGGAATAAACACCTGGACCCTGTTCCTAAAGCGTTAATCCTGCCAGGACCTGCGTGGCTTTAGGCTGGAAAGCCTTGCCTTGCCCTTAAGCTGCGTTTTTCCCCTCAGGGGTGAGGAAGAAGGCGAGTTACATCACGCCGGTGCCTGGCGGCGTGGGGCCCATGACCGTGGCCATGCTGATGAAAAACACCATCATCGCTGCCAAGAAGCTGCTGAAACCCAAAGAGCTCGAGGCTCTCCCTGCCTAACGAGGGCCCCTCAGAGCTGGGCCTAACGAGGGCCCCTCAGAGCTGGGCCTAACGAGGGCCCCTCAGAGCTGGGCCTAACGAGGGCCCCTCAGAGCTGGGCCTAACGAGGGCCCCTCAGAGCTGGGCCTAAGGAGGGCCTCTGCCTTTCAACATTCCAGACTGACTCCTGAACAGGCCGATAGAAAATGCAATATTTTTATTTATTGTCTGGCATGCGGGGCTCTTTCCCTGCCCGGAGGTCACAGGTATTTATTGGAAGCTCGTGCAGAGCTGGGAGTATCCACACTCCTTCCGAGGCAGCCCCGCTCCTGCTCGGGATGTCGGGAATCCCAGCAATCCCGTGGGATGCGCAGCGATGGCCTCGATGGTTCTGTTCTCACAATCCCAGCTCCTGGCGTTCCTGAGTTCCTCCTCCGTGCTGGATGTTTAGTTTAAGCTCTTCTGTAGAAGAATTACTTGAAGAAAAAAAACCAGTTGAAGAATTGAAGCCATATTTGTGTCCTGGGCCTGAGCAGGCCCTGGCAGGGGCAGGGCTGGTGTAACAAGTTCTAGTGTGCAGCTGGGCTGGGGTTTTTTTTGCTCTTTGCGTGGTGAATTTTTTTAAAAGCCTTTTTTTCCTAACCAAAGAACACTTGGGGGAGGGAGGGGGGCGGTTGGTGCCCGCACAGGGCCTGGGGGAGGTGTCCTGCACTGTGTTGTAAAGTGTGAGTGCTTAGTGAGTAGTGTGGGCTGGCTAAATAAAGTGTGAGAAGACAAAAGATAAATCATCTTTGTGCCCTGGAATTATTGCTGAGCAATGGTTTCAGTCCTGGAAAGGAGCAGAGGTTTTGTTTGCCCAGCCTTTGGGAGCTGCCTCTTGTCCCTTGCTGAGCAGGGCAGGGTCTGGCTCCCACCCAGAGAGACAAAACTGCTCCACCTGGGCTGGAAAGAGGACAAATCTCATCCTTTCCTGCCTGGCCAAAGCCTGTCCAGCTTCCTGAGTGATTCCAGCTAAATCTGGGTGAGGGTAAAGGAGTTTGTTTGTAAGCTTTGATTATCCTGTGAACATGAACCTCGGGAAAAACATCCCTGCAGGATTATCCGAGGGCAGTGAGGTGAATCTTGGACTCTCCCGTCCCTGGAATGACTGTTCCCACCTTTCCCAGAGCAGGAGAGCTTTGTTTTCATGCCAGACTTGATGATCTTGGAGGTTTTTTCCTCATTTTTAGGGTTCTAAAAGGGGTGGAGGTGCCGCTGGTGCTGCCACCCCTAGTGTTGACCCTCTCCTGCCAAAATCCCGTGGGGAGGGAAAGTTGGGATTCCTGGATCTGCTTCAGAAAGACACAGAGAGCTGGGAGTCATGGAAACGAGGTTTTTATTGGGTTGTATCACCGAGAAATACAAAATGGTTCAAGTGGTGCCGTGCTGGAGGCGGCCGAGCTGAGACTGCTGCGCTTTGCTTGTACAAAAAAACCCCAAACCCTCATGGGAAACCTCGCCAGAAAGGGACAAACTGAGCCCAAAAAGCAGCCTGGAGTGGCTTCAGCTCTGCCCTACAGCCCAGCTCCCAGAGCCCACCCAGCCTGGGAAGCAAGAGCTGCTGGAGACAGCGAATGAAACCTGCTCGATGCAAATGCGAAAGCCGACCTGGACCGCGCTCAGCTACCACGGGGTGGCTACAGAAAGCTACAGAAGGAGACACGGTGCCCTCGAGTTCGGGGTGCTCCTGGCAGGGTTTAACCGTGCCAGGGCAAGGCTGGGTCATCGCTCTCACCACGTGTCCCCAGGAGCTGCACCTGAACCAGAACAAAAATCTGCTCTAAATAGGAAACTGCCTCCAATGTGTGTCGGATCTGAGTATTTACAGGGAGCTGTCCGTGCCAGGGGGCGGAACGGGCACGCTGTGGGACTGGAGTCCCAGTATGTGTGGGACTGGTGTGCCAGTATGGGACTGGTGTCCCAGTATGTGACTGGTGTCCCACTGTGTGATTGATGTCCCAGTCAGTGTGGGACTGGTGTCCCAGTTGGTGTTGAACTGGTGTCCCAGTGTGTGATTGGTGTCCCAGTGTGGGACTGGTGTCCCAGTTGTGGTGTGTGACATATCGCAGTCGGTGTTTAACTGGTGTCCTAGCTGCAGTGTGTGACTGGTGTCCCAGTCGTGGGGTGTGACATGTCCCAGTTGCAGTGTTTAACTGGTGTCCCAGTGTGTGACTGGTGTCCCAGTTGCAGTGTTTACCTGGTGTCCCAGTTGGTGTTTAACTGGTGTCCCAGTGTGTGACTGGTGTCCCAGAAGAACCCCAGTGCTGCTGGTGTGAGTGTCGGGCAGGTCGGTTCTGCTCACGGGAAGAGTCTGGGGCCTCTGGGCGGTTGGGAATAGAGGGAAGAAAAAAAAAATATGAAGGATTCATCCAGGCAAAATGAGAAAAAGAGCTGGGTGTGAGGGGTGCTCGGACCAGGGTTTCTAAACCACGGCTGGGCCTGGGCCGTGGGTGGACAAAAATCCTTTAAAGCCTCGGCACTGCTGGAAAAAAAGTGGTGGGAGCCTGCCTGAGTCCCGACCTGCTCCCTTCCCTTCCTTTCCCGGTTGGGAAGAGCCCCCTGTGGACCCCAAAATGCCGCTGGACAGGGGGAGGGAGCTGCTGGACGAGCCTGGCAGCGCAGGGGGCAGGGGCTGCTCTCCCCTCCTGCTCCCACTGCTGCTGAGCCAGGTGGGAATGACCGGGAGCGAGGAGCTGGAGTGGGAGTGGAGCCCCCGGCACGGGCTGGGCAGCAGAGCGAGAGGATCCCGGGATTCCTGCTGGGAGAGGAGGGCTGGAGGGAGGGATGGGGCTGTTCCCGAGCCGGGGAGAGGGAGCGGGGAGAATGTGGGGATGGGCAACTGAACGGCTTTGCTGCAGCCACCGTTCCCATTTCCCTGCGGAATCCACCCTGGGTTCCATCAGAAACCGTTCCTGATTCCCTCAGAAACCATTCCCATCCCCTCAGGAACCATTCCTGATTCCCTCAGAAACCATTCCCATCCCCTCAGGAACCATTCCTGATTCTCTCAGAAACCATTCCCATCCCCTGCAGAAACCATTCCCAATTCCCTCAGGAACCATTCCCTGCAGGAACCATTCCCATCCCCTCAGGAACCATTCCTGATTCCCTCAGAAACCATTCCCATCCCCTCAGGAACCATTCCTATCCCCTGCAGGAACCATTCCTGATTCTCTCAGAAACCATTCCCCCATTCTCTCAGGAACCATTCCCTGCAGAAACCGTTCCTGATTCCCTCAGAAACCATTCCCATCCCCTGCAGAAACCATTCCCATTCCCTGCCCACTCTCTCTCTCCAGGGCCCGGCTGTTGTCGCCCTTTGTTGCCCTCAAGTGGCAAAACACCCTGAGCTGCTCCTCCTCCGTCCCTTCCCTCCCCGGGCACCGGCTCCTCTCCATCCTGCCGTGCTTCCTCCTCCTCCTCCTCCCCATCCAGCTGCCTTCTCCTCATCCCAGGAGCCTCCTCCTCTTCATCCCTATCCCAGGAGCCGCCTCCTCCTCTTCATCCCCATCCCAGCTGCCTTCTCCTCATCCCAGGAGCCTTCTTCTCCTTCATCCCCATCCCAGCTGCCTCCTCCTCTTCGTCCCCACCCCAGGTGCTTCCTCCTCCTCATCCCCAACCCAGATTCTTCTTCCTCCTCCCCCTCCTCCTCCTCCTCCCCATCCCAGCAGAGCCGGGTCCCACTCCTGGGATGCCCCAGCACGCTTTGGAGCAGCCGCTTTTGTCCCACACATCCTCCCCGCCGTCACCCCATTCCCTCCGCAGAGCGGGGCTCCCCAGGAGCCACGTGGTGATTCCAGGGATTTGGGAACAGGGAACAGCTCTCCCCATCCCTCTCAGCCGCGCAAACCTCCTCCTCCCACCCCAAAAGCACCCCAGGATGTTTCCATCGGCACATCCCGGCTGCTCCCGCAGCTCTGAGACAGGGCCAAAATCACCAATTCCCAGCGGGAAGGGAGGGAATTCCACAGCGCGTGACCCCAAAATCTACCGGAGCACGGGACCCCCGGGGCCTCCTGCGCCCGGCAGAGAAGAACACGCCCGATTTCCTTTATATATATATATGAATATGGCGATATCGATATATATATATATATATATATATAAAATCGAGAGAGGCGGGGGCGGGCCGGGCTATAGCGTGGTCTCACTGCCCATGTCCCGAGGAGCCTTCTCCGTGTCGGTGTCCTCGTAGTCCGACTCCATCTCGATCTTCACCTGGGGCACGGCACAGATGGGGTTTCGGGAGTAGTTAAAGGCGGGAGACGACGGGCACGAGATCTTCAGGTGAAGGGTGATACTGGGGGGCAGGAGGGGAGAGGGGGTGAGCAGCCAGGGGTGGTGCCCCCACCCCGAACCCTCCCCGGGGAGACGCTCCGGGTGATGCTGATGCCCGAAGATTTGGAGCTTTTTTGTATATTTTTTTTTTTCATGTATTCTTCCTATATTTTCCATCGATTTTTTAATATATCTTTTTCATCTATTTTTGTATCTTTTTTTTCCCCATATATTTTCCCTATATTATTTTCCCTATATTTTCCCTATTATTTCCCCAATGTTTTCCCTATAGTTTCCCTATATTTTTCATATCTTTTAATATATTTTCCCTATATTTTCCCTGTATTTCCCCTTTATTATCTTCCCTATATTTTCCCTATTATTTCCCCTATATTTTCCCTATATTTTAATGTATTTTCCCTACACTTTCCCTATATTTTTAATATATTTTCCCAATATTTCCCCTGTATTATCTTCCCTATATTTTTCCTATATTTTAATATATTTTCCCTATATTTTCACAATATTATTTTCCCTATATTTTCCCAATATTTTTCATATATTTTATTTTCCCTATATTTCCCATATTTTTCATATATTTTAATATATTTTCCCGATATTATTTTCCCTATATTTTCCCTATATTGTAAATATATTTTTCATATATTTTAATATATTTCCCTATATTTTCCCAATGTTATTTTCCCTTTTTCCTATATTTTCCCTATATTTTTCATATGTTTTCCCTATATTTTCCCAATATTATTTTCCCTATATTGTCCTCTATTTTCCCTCTATTTTCCCCCAATTTATATATTATTCATGTATATTTTTCATATATTCATGTTCTTTTCTAGACTCTTAATCCATGGGTATATTTTTGGTATTTTTCCCCACCCTTTCTCTCCGATTTTGGGATAATAAGTTAACCCTTCTAATGCTGATTAGAATTCCCTTTATTCTTAAGAAGCCTGATGAGGATATTTTGTCCTCCACCAGAACTCAGAAGGCAAAGAAGCCCTATTGGAACAACTCCAGTGGGGCAGAACTCGGAGGAAATTCCCCACCCAGCCGCTGCTCCCCTAATTGGACAATATTTGTTAGAGATACTCGTTAATTACTCATAAACACTGTGGAAATCCTGCCTCGCGTGTGCACATCCCCACGCTGGGCCCCTGGAAGCTTTCCTTTAAAGGCTTCCTCTTTAGATCGTCCTTTCAACGCCCTTTGGAAAAGTTTTGGGGTTTATTCCGGGCTACCTCCGAGAAATGAACGAAAATCCGGTGTTTTGCCGTCAACCCGCAGAATTTGCGGAGGATAATCCCAAAATTTCAGGATTTGGAGGCGTCCCACTCTAAAAAATCCCTGTGGCTGCCCCTCAACAGTTTCATAGCCCCAAACCCTCTGGTGCAGCTCCCAACAACCCCACGGTGGGGACCCCAAAACCACCCCAAATCCAGAGCGATGCTGCCACAATCTGCTTGGATAGGTGGGAATCGCTCAGGGGCGGAGCTCAGCCGGGAGGATCAGCCGGGGATCCCAAAATTCTCCCCCAGGGATGGGGACAGGGAGGGGGAGCCTGCTGGGGGCCCGTTACCTGCGATCCATGTCCGAACCGTTCGGGGAG
Source organism: Coloeus monedula (assembly GCF_965178545.1). Lineage (NCBI taxonomy): Eukaryota > Metazoa > Chordata > Aves > Passeriformes > Corvidae > Coloeus > Coloeus monedula. The sequence goes on along the minus strand of NC_138808.1, from coordinate 4,069,139 downwards.
GAGTCAGAACGCAAAGCTCCAGGTGGAGGCCCTCTTTCCTGGGGGGACACAGAGGTGAAACACTCCCCAGGTGACCCCAAAAAAGCCCCCTGGTCCCCCACTCCCAGCTGCCAGCGGGTCCCGCGGGCGGCGGAGGAGGAGGAAATCTGGGAATCGCTGGTTTTGGGGGTGATTTGAGAGGAATGGCCCTGCCAGCAGCGGTGTGAGCGCAGAGCGGAGGAGTTAAACCGAGCTCGTGATGCAGCCTGGAACAAACTGCCCCCAAATTTATCCCGCAGAGTTTTGGTGGAGGTGGAGCCAAATCTGCTCTTTCCCAGGCGGGTAACTCCGACACAAGTGGCTTTTTGGGGCTCCAAACCATCCCAAACGCAGATACTTTTCACAAAGCCCCATCAGCACCAGCTCGGAGGTGACAAAACCCAGGAGATTCCTGGATTTTTTCTTTTGAGATTTAAGGAAATCTTGGCGATCCCCAGGCTTTGGGATGAGAGGTGCTCTGGCAGCTCCCACTCTTGCGCCTCTCCCCGCCTGGGTTTTTCCCTGATCCCGGTGAGGCAGGAGGGATCCGGGCTGCGTGTCCCAGCGGGGTTAGTGCCGAGCGGAGCCCACGGGAGGGATTAGGAAGCGGCAGGGGACGTGGGAGAGGCTCCTGGGCTCGTTACTTACGGCTCAGGCAATGGGGGCCCCCGTTTTGGGGCTGCGCTGGCAGGGGCTCCATGGGGATCTTAATGACTGAGGGAGGTGGGAACTGGGGAAGAAACGGGGAAATTCCTGGTGAAAGCAGCGCCTGGGGGGCTCTGAGAGCACCTGGAGCACCCAAAGGGACCCGAAACCTCCAGAGGAGGAGGTGGAGGAGGAGCCTTTGCCTTCCTCTTCCCAAATCCTGGGGCAGGGGTTTGGGTAACGAGGCTTTGAGCGATGGATGCCGTGCCCTAAACCGGGGCGTTTGGCCTCTTCTCCCTGAGGATTTCTCTTTTTTTTGCCGTGATTTTCCAGCTTTCGGGACATTCCTCGGAGCCTCCTGCCAGCCCCCTGAGCCCCTCGCTCAGCCGGTTCTGTCCGTGCAGAGGAACAGCTCCAGGGATCAAAGGCTTTCATCCCAAACCCACAGGTTGCAGTGGGAATTTTCCCTCCCCAGCTCTGGGATGTCCCCGCTGTCCTCAGGACCCCCCGGTGACCCCGCGCCCACCTCCTCGTCGCTGCTGCTGTCGCCTTTGTTGCCTTTTTTCTTCTTCTTTTTGTTGTCCTCCTTCTTCTTCTCCTTCTCGGGGATGATGTTGTCGATCCAGGCCAGGTCGTGTTGGGAGAAGACGAAATCCAGGAGCCTCCTCACCAGGATCAGGGCCAAGATCTGACAGGGGAGAGGTCCGAGAGCGTCGCTCAACCCAAGACCTGGTGACCACCAAGCCAAAAACCCCTTAAAGCCCAAAAAAACCCCTTCCCAGCAAGGATGGAATTTCCATGATGGGGAAGATGATGGCGGCCACAGTAGGACCATGCCAAAAATTCCATTAAATCCCAAAAAAACCCTTTGGAGCGCGGACGGGATTACCTTGATGGGGAAGATGATGGTGGCCACGGTGGGACCATGCCAAAGATCCCTTAAACCCCCAAAAAACCCTTTGGAATGAGGATGGGATTATCTTGACGGGGAAGATGATGGCAGCCACGGTGAGACCACACCAAATCATCCTCAAATCCCAAAAAAACCCTTCCCAACGAGGATGGAATTTGCATGATGGGAAAGATGATGGTGGCTACGGTGGGACCACGCCAAAAATTCCATCAAATCCCAAAAAAAACCCTGTGGAATGAGGATGGGATCACCATGATGGCGGCCACGGTGGGACCACGCCAAAAATTCCATCAAACCCCAAAAAAACCCCTTCCCAACGAGGATGGGATTACCATGATGGCGGCCACGGTGGGACCACGCCAAAAATTCCATCAAACCCCAAAAAAACCCTTTGGAGCAAGGATGGGATTATCTTGACGGGGAAGATGATGGCAGCCATGGTGAGACCACACCAAATCATCCTCAAATCCCAAAAAAACCCTTCCCAACGAGGATGGAATTTCCATGATGGGAAAGATGATGGTGGCTACGGTGGGACCACGCCAAAAATTCCATCAAACCCCAAAAAAACCCCTTCCCAACGAGGATGGGATTACCATGATGGCGGCCACGGTGGGACCACGCCAAAAATTCCATCAAATCCCAAAAAAACCCTTTGGAGCGAGGATGGGATTACCATGACGGGGAAGATGATGGCGGCCACAGTGGATTTGAGGATCCAGAGCACGGCCAGGCAGACGATCTGCACCAGGGTGAAGAGGTGGATGCGGCGCAGCGGGACGTGCCGCAGGAACACGTAGTCGGGCTGGTGCTTGGCCGGCATCAGGAAGAGCTTGCAGCGATCCCAAAACTGCCAGGGGGGGAAGGTCCGAGTTAATCCTCAGATCCACCCCACAGAAAAACCCGCTTTTAGTCCCAAAATGGAGGAAGAGCTTGGAGCGATCCCAAAATTGCTGAGGGAGGAAGGCCCGGGATTGATCCTCAACCCAATCCCACAGGCTGCCCTGGAAAAGCCTCTTTTGGTCCCCAAAACTGGGGGAATTTGGGGCTTTTTGGTGTTTCTCAGAGGGTTTGGGGTATCTGCCATCCCACGTGCGGAGATTTTGGAGTACAAATCCTCCTTTTTGAGCCAGTGTGGGCCAGTCCCTGGCCAGTGAGGAGGAGGAGGAGGAGGAAGGGCACTCACCTGGATGCCGTTCAGCGACGCCACGCCCATGTAGAGGAAGACCCCGTAGAGCACCGGCATGGGAATGTACTGGGAACAGGGAGAAACCACGGCCCTGACCTCAGGGAAGGCAGCAGCTCCTTCCCAGGGACAGGGACCAGCGCTGGAGGTCATGAGGATGGGGCAGGATCTGGCTTTTTTACTGCCGTGTCCCCGGATCTCAGCGGGGAAGGGGGGAATGGGAATGTTTTACCTTCAGGATGGGAGCCAGGAAAACCGAAATCCCCGTCAGCACGAAGACGATGATGCCGGTCACCCTCTGCTCCCTGGAACGGGGATGGAAGCAGGATCAGCCACCCCGAGGAACCACGGAATCACGAGTGGGAAGGGGATTGATCCACTGGGATCATTGATCCAGCCCCTCTCCCTGCACAGACACCCCAAAATCCAAACGCTCCTGGAGCAGCCTCGGGGCCGTGCCCATTCCCTGGGCAGCCTGGGCAGTGCCCGGCACCCTCTGGAGGAAGAACCTTTCCCAAAATCCAGCCTGACCCTCCCTGGCCCAGCTCCAGCCGCTCCCTGGCTCTGTCCCTGTCCCACGGAGCAGGGATCGGAGCTGCCCCTCAGGAGGAAGCTGCAGAGCTCAATGGGTGTCCCTCAGTTTCCGCAGCTGAACGTTCCAAGCGCCCTCAGCCACTCCTCGAGCGACCCTTCCCCATCCCCAGGTCCCTCCTTCAGACCCTCTCCAGCAATTCCGTGTCCTGCTCACACCGTGTCACCCCAAATTCCGTGTCCTGCTCACACCGTGTCACCCCAAAACCGCTCACGATGTTTGAGGTGAGGCCGCCCCGGCCCAGAGCAGAGCGGGACCATCCCCTCCCTCGTCCAGCCGTGCTGTCCCTCATCCCCCCAGGACGGGGATGTCCCTCCGGCTCCGGGACACTGCTCAGACCCAGCTTAGCCCCTCCTGACCTGACCCCCAGGAACTGGGGCTGCTCCCCCGGGGCGCTGGTCTCGGTCTCCATCTTGAGGCTGTCGATGTGGGCGATGGAGATGACGGTGGCGGCCACGTACCAGGGCAGCCCCATGAAGGAGCACACGGCCATCAGGATGCCCACCCAGAAGAGGTCCAGGTGGTACCCGGCTGCCTTCTGCAACACAGCACGGGGGGTCAGGGGGGGCTCTGCCCGCGGCCACCCCCAGCCCAGAACCCACGGGGTCCCCTCTGGCAAGGCCTTGATGTCCCCCGAACGGCATTGGGGCACCCAGTGCCACCCTGTGTCACCCCACATGGATGTGGGGCACCCTGTATCACCCCAGTGCACCCCATATCACCCTAATTCACCCCACACGGACGTGGGGCACCCCGCATCACCCCCCTGCACCCCGTTACCCACAGAACTTCACCCCCCAGGTGCTCCAGCACCCCAAACCCGCAGCTTGCCCAGGGGGAGCCCCTGCCAGAGCCAGGGCAAGCCCCCAAGCCCACCCCACAGCTGGGTGCTGTGGGGGATCCCGGGGTGCCCTGGGTGCTGTGGGGGATTCTGGGGTGCCCTGGGTGCTGTGGGGGATGCCCTGGGTGCTGTGGGGGATTCTGGGGTGCCCTGGGTGCTGTGGGGGATCTCGGGGTGCCCTGGGTGCTGTGGGGGATTCTGGGGTGCCCTGGGTGCTGTGGGGGATTTTGGGGTGCCCTGGGTGCTGTGGGGGATCCCGGGGTGCCCTGGGTGCTGTGGGGGATGCCCTGGGTGCTGTGGGGGATCCCGGGGGGGGGCTCACCCGCAGCTTGTGCTCCTTCCTGTTGACGATGACGGCCGTGATCTGCTGGTCCATGAAGATGAGGATGGTGACGAGCAGGGCGGGCAGGGCGCTGGCCAGGTACACCCACCACGGGTTCTTCCCGAACGGGAACACGAACCAGCCCCGGTCCACGCGGGTGGGCTGCGGGAGACAGCGGGGTCGGAACCTCGGGAACGGGGCAGGGATTGGGAAAACCCCATCGCCCTGTCCCTGATCCGTCCCTAAATCCGGCACCCGAACCACCCCCCTCACTGGGATCCCCACATCAGCCCTGAAGGGGGGAGGAGAAATCCTTCCGGAATGGGGTTTGATGGAATATTTTGGTTTTACCTTGAAGTCGGTAGGCACTTGGAGCTTTGGGGTGTTGAGTCCGAAAAGCACATCCAGCCCCACAAACATTAGTATGGACATAAAGATAGAGAAATCGCTAATGAGCTTACGGAGCTGCCAGGAGAGAGGGGAGAGAGAGGGAGAAAAGGGAGAGGAAACGGCAAAAAAGGGAGAGAAAACAACAAAAAAGGGGGAAACAACAAAAAAGGGGGGGAAACAAAAAAAAGGGGGGGAAACAACAAAAAAGGGGGGAAAACAAAAAAAAGGGGAGGAAACAACAAAAAAGGGGGGAAAACAAAAAAGGGGGGAACAACAAAAAAGGGGGAAACAACAAAAAAGGGGGGAAAACAAAAAAGGGGGAAACAACAAAAGGGGGGGAAACAACAAAAAAGGGGGAAACAAAAAAGGGGGGAACAACAAAAAAGGGGGAAACAACAAAAAAGGGGGAAAACAAAAAAAGGGGGGAAAACAAAAAAGGGGGGAACAACAAAAAAGGGGGAAACAACAAAAAAGGGGGGAAAACAAAAAAAGGGGGGAAAACAAAAAAGGGGGGAAAACAAAAAAAGGGAGGGAAAACAAAAAAAAAGAGAGGGGAAAGAATAAAAAAGGGAAGAAAAACAGCAAAAAAGGAGGGGGGGAAAGGAGGAACAGCAATTTTTAAAGGAGGAAAAACAATAAAAAAGGGAGGGAAAACAAAATAAAAAGTGAGGAAAATGGCAGAAAAGGGAGGGGAAATGACAAAATAGTGAGAGAAAACAGAAAAAGGAGAAAAATAAAAAAAAAGGAGGAAAACCAACCAAAAAAAGGAAGAAAACCAGTAAAAAGGAGAGAGAAAACAATAAAAATGGGAGGGAAAACAATAAAAAAGGGAGGAAGAAAAAGGAGGAAAAACAACAAAAAGAGAGAGGAGAGAAAGTCACAGAATTAGAGCATTGTTAGAAAAGACAAAGTAGCTTTTAAGAAACTGCCTGGAGCTGCAATATTCCCAAAAAATCCTGGCGAGGAGCTGGAAAAGGAGTGTGGGAGAGGGGAGGCCGAACCTTGATGATACTGGGGATGTGGAGTTTGGGGGTGTCCAGTCCGAAACAGGCATCGACTCCACAGAAGAGCAGGATGGAGAAGACATTGGAAAAATCAGCAATAAAAGCCCTGACCTGGAGGCAAGACAGGGAAATGGGTGGCAAGGGGAATTAACGGGGTGGGAAGGGGCATTAACGGGGTGGGAAGGGGAATTAACGGGGTGGGAAGGGGAATTGGGGTGGAGAGGTTTGCTCCTGCTTTGGCATCCTCCCCTGGGGCTTTCCAGCTCCACACAGCCGCGGATAACCCGGGAATAACCCCCCAAAATCCCCATTTTCTCGCCTTCCTCTCTTCCACGAGGGGATGGGGTGTTGGCATTGTGAGAGCCGAGGGAGAGAATCCTGGAATCCTGGAATGGTTTGGGTTGGGAATGGACCTTAAATCCCATCCCATTCCAGCCCTGCCATGGGCAGGGACCCTCCCACCATCCCAGGTGGCTCCAAGCCGGCCTTGGGCACTTCCAGGGATCCAGGGGCAGCCACAGCTGCTCTGGGAATTCCAGCCCAGCCCCTCCCCACCCTCATTCCTTCCCAAGATCCCATTTCAATCTCCCCTTTCCCACTGGAAGCCATTCCCTGTGTCCTGTCCCTCCATGCCTTGTCCCCAGTCCCTCTCCAGCTCTCCTGGAACCCCTTCAGGCCCTGGAAAGGGTTTTAAGCTCTCCCTGGATCCTTCCCTTCTCCAGGGGAACATTCCCAGCTCTCCCAGCCCGGCTCCAGAGGGGATCCAGCCCTGGAGCAGCTCCGTGGCCTCCTCTGGACTCTCTCCAGCAGCTCCACGCGCTCCCGCTGGGATCCCAGGGCTCGGGGCAGCGCTGCAGGTGGGGACTGAGGGGCAGAATCCCCCCGGAGCCGCTGCCCACGCTGGGGGTCAGCCCAGGCCACCTTTGGGGTCATGTCCAGCCTCTCGCCCATCCCAAAATCCCTCTCCCAGCGCTCCTCTCCATCCCTTCATCCCCACCTCGGATCCATCCCCGGGATTGCCCCATCCCAGGGGCACCTCCAGCACCTGGGCTGGACAAACCCCGTGAGATTCCCTGGAGCTTGTCCGGGTCCCTCGGGATGGCCCCATCCCTCTGGATTGTCCCTTGGTGTCACCTGCAAACCTCCTGAGGGTGCCTTCAGTCCCTTCATTTGCATAATTAACAAACACATTAATTAACTCTGGCCCTGACAGGGACCCTGGCCACCACTGGTCACTGATGTCCATCGGACTCTGAGCCGTTGACCACTTCCCTGTGGCTGGGATCATCCCACCCGTTCCTTATCCATTAATTGTCCACCCATTAACCCAACTCCACTCTAGAGAGGTGGATTCCATCAAAAGCCTCACGGAATTCCAAAAAACCAGGGCCCAAAACCTTGAGGAGGATCCCAATTGTGGCCAAAACCTCCTAAAACCAGAGATTTCTTTTCCTGGCGTTCTTCGCCTCCAGCAAAAATTCCCAACATCTCCCATTTTCCCTCATCTTTGGGAAAGGCAGAACCCGGCTCCTTCCTTACCTTGGTGGGGAAATAGCGGCTGAACTTGAATTTTTTCAGGGTCAGGGTCATGGAGTAGGTGCCGAAGAAGAGGATGAAGGACATGAGCGCCAGGTCGGGCACGAATTTGCAGGATTTTCCCACTAAGCTGCCGCCGTATTTGAGACATTCCTTCTTACTCAGCTGCGTCCAGTCCAGAGCTGTGAGGTTGATAGCATTGGACTGCAAGAGACCCCAAAAAAAGCAAAATTAGCAAAATCTGAAATCGTTGCAGTGGGCAGGGAAAGGGGGAATTCCCGGGCAAACAGAAAAAATCGGCGTTTTTAAGTTGCAGCATGGAAGGAAAGGGAAATTTCCTGCCCAGACCCCCAAAATTTGTACTTTAAGGGTTGAATTGTGTAAGAAAAGGGGAAATTCACAACCAAATTGAGTAAAATCAGCATTTTTAGCAACTGCAACTTGCAATAAAAGGAAAATTTCCTGGTCAAACCCCCAAAAAGAGCCCTTTAAGCCATCTCAGCACACAAGGAAAGGGGAATTTCCAGGGCTGCTGCCACTGGGATACCCAAAACTGCGGGAAAACCGCAGAGCTGCTATAAATCTGGGGGGAAAAGCGTGGATTTGGTGCTGCTGAGCCCCGCTGGGAACCCAAACCAGCACAAACTTGACTCTGAGCTGGCCCATCCCACTCCCTGGGTGCTGAAATCCCCGAGATCCACCCTCCCTGGCCCCAGATTTCCCGCTGGGATGAGCAGCCCCCACTCACCAGAGAAACGTTAGTGGTGTTCGGTGCCACTGGAGCTGAAGCATCGAACAAGGTCGCGTTGGCTGCGGGAAAGGAGTTGGTTATTGAGGTTTTGGGGCTAAAACCAAGCTTTTGGGCATTCAAACCGGCTGGGCTGCACCTGCCGAGCCAGGCAGGGATCAGCATCCACAGATTTTGGGGGGAAACCCCTCCTTCTTTAACCCCGCAGCGACTTCTCCCCGATTAAACCCACGCGCTGGGGAGGACGTGGCGGCTCCTGCAGCAGCTTCTCCCTCTGGGGCTGGCGAGGGGGGAATTTTTAGGAGCTCCCCAGTTCCTAAAATTTCGAGGAGCTTCCCAGGGAAGCCACCGGGAGTGGGGTGGACTTAAAACCACGGGGGTGGAAAGCTGGGAAAGCAGCCTGGGGTTTTTTTGTTTTGGGGAAGCGGCACCCAAATCACACCCAATTTGCCTTTTTTTTTAAAATTATTATTCATTTTTTAAAAAATCTTTTGGGGGTGTTTTGGTGTCATCGGTGCAAAATTCCATCTTTTCGAGCCCCCGGCACCTTCTCCTCCAGGCGCAAAAGGCAGCTCCGCTCGGCTCTTCGGGCGACGCAGCTCTGCAGCTCCAGGAGCACCCCCGGATTCTCTCGGGGTGCCCCTAAAAGAGGGAATTCGGGAATTCCGGGATGGCTTTGCCCCCCCTCTTCCATCCTCTTCACCAAGCGGGAATTTCGGCCGCCGCCTCCACCCCCGGCGCCGGGGATTAATGAAGGAGGAGTTGGGTTAAGCCAGAGACCCCGGGGCTGCCGGGACCGAGCTCTGGGGAACAAACCCAGCCCTAAAAACATCAGCATCGTTCTTATTTTTTCCTCCACAACCTTTTCTTTTTGCACAAACCCCATTTTGGGATTTCTATGCCCTAAAGGGTGGCACAGCACCGGTGGGATTAAGGAGAGGAGCCCTAAGGGCCCTACACAAACCCTTTCAGAGAGAGAGAAAAGTCAAATACATGGGGAAAAAAAATAACAACGGAACCCCCCCGTGGGGGGAGAGTATCAATATTAAAATAGTTTTAATATTTAGAAGGCGATACTCACTTGAGATTGAAATCAGCCCCAATTGATGTGTGCAGCAGAGACAAATATGGGACAAATCAGTTATAATAATCAAAAATCAGCACGGATGGAAAAAAAAGGGATTAAAAAAAAAAGTAAGGATGGAGGGGGGAATAAAGAGAATTTCTAGAGGAATGTTAAATCCAACACCGCTGCCTTGGGCAGCCAGGGCGAGGAATGGGAACGGGAATTGGGGTGCGGATGCCTCTAGGCTGCTCGGGGTTTGCTCGGGATGGGGGCTTGGAAAAGGGTGGGACCTCCCTGGAGGCTGAAGGCTCCTCCTGCGTTAAAGCCCCGGCGCAGGAGCTGCCGGGCACATCCCGGTGGGTGCTGACGGTTCCTTTCAGGAATTCCAGCTCTGGTGGTTCTGTCTTCGCTCTCCCGCAGGTCGGGTTTGGGGGGGCTTGGTTTGGGAAGAATTGGGTTGGCTCTGGGTGCTGCTCTGGGCTCTCAGATCCCGGAGGGATCATGGCGCTCACGGAGGGGTGGATGAGCAGGAATTGAGGAAGAATGTGAAAATAAACCCAATCGCTGCGATTCACATCGGGTGGGAGCTCTCCTTGGAATGGCAGATGTGTTGGGAATGCGTTGGGTGGAGGGTCTCGGATGCTTTTCTTGAAGGAAGAAGACAGGGAGAACTTCACCATGACCTTCATCCACCATCATCTTCATCCACCGTCACCTTCATCCACCATCTTCATCTACCTTCACCTTCATCCACCGTCATCTTCATCTACCGTCACCTTCATCCACCATCATCTTTATCCACTGTCACCTTCATCCAGCGTCACCTTCATCCAGCGTCACCTTCATCCACCACCACCTTCATCCACCATCACCTTCATCCCAAGACATTCAGCCTCCTCTGACTGCAGCTGACGCTTCCCAAAATTTAGATTTTTGACATCAATTCAGCTCCTGGGAGCACAGGCGGTCGCTGCCGTGAGCCCAAAGCCATCTCTGGTCCCTTCCAGGAGCGTCCGAGCTCCACAAGTCAGATCTGGGATCATCCAGGACGTCTATCCAAGAGCAAAACCAGGCAGCCATGGAAGGACCATCTGCTCAGAGCCCGATGGCCTCTCCTTTTGGAAAAGGAGTGGAAAAAGAGGAGGAAAAACAGTCCTTGGAGGTTTCCACGCTCAGCTGGGACATCCCAGGGTGTCCGAGGCACTGGAGAGCATAGAACAATTCCAGGCATGTTCTGGAGATTCAGTTTCCATCGGCAGCAGGCTGGAATGATCTGAAATGTCCTTTGTTCCCATATTTCCTTCTTATCCATCCAGGTCTGGCTGCTCCAGGCTGAGATCCCAACTCTCCATCTGCTGTGTCCCAGGAAGCACCGAGTCGTTCATCCAAGCGGGACGAGGCTCTTCCTCCATCTTCAAAACCCCCTCAGAGGAGGAGGACGAGGTCTCTCCATCCCAGGCAGCTGTCTCATCCTCATCCCTCATCCTCGGCCAGCAATCCCGTGGGATTCATCCACACCAGGACCCTCCCACCCCCTGGCTCCTGCCCGGGCGGCCCCGGGATGAACTCACCTGGGTCGGGGGCGACGCACTCGCACTTGTACATGGTCACGTAGTCGGGCTTGAAGTCGGAGTTGATGGGGTAGTACTTGAAGGCCCCGATCATCTTCTTGATGGCATCATAGATGAAGATGAAGCTGATGAGGGTGGAGAAGCCCTCCTCGGTGAAGCGCGTGATGTACTTTATAATGAAGCTGGCATCGGTGGCCACCAGGATAAGGCACTGCAGGGCCGAGTGCAGCCCGATCCACAGGCGGAATTCCATGTAGTCGATCCCGTTGCCTCTGGAAGAGGGGACAAGCGGCCCTGTGAGAGCAGCCGGGGGCTGGGGGACACGTCCCACCCCCGCACGGCCGGGCCCTGCTGTCCCCCGGGATGGCCCAGCACGTACTTGCTGAAGTCGAAGAGCAGCTTCTCGAAGATGAGGATGGGGCCGGTGCTGCTGAGGATGATGAGGGGCTGCCCGGCGAAGAGGCAGAACATGGAGCCGGCCATGGCCGTGCCCAGGAAGCTCTCCATGACCCCCTGGGGACGGAGCAAAGGCAGCGTTACGGGGGTGCTGTGCCACCCACGTCCCCACGGATCCCCCGGATGGAGATGGGGCTGAGGAACCTCAGCTTGGACCCAGACGGGATGGTTGGGACCATGTCCCATTGCTCCTGGCACTGCCGCTGAGGGGGCTGTCCCATCCTGCAGGGATTCCAGGGCTGCCAGTCCCACCTGGCAGCGAATTTCCATCCCCAGAAACTTGGCATGGCACAAGTAGGGTAAAAACCATCCCATCCCATCCCACCCCACCCCATCCCACCCCTGCTGTCCCCACGCCGGTGACACCCTGGGCTGGACCTGGTAGTTGTCGGTGGCGTCCCCCAGCAGCCCCCCGAAGGTGATGGCGTTGGTGATGCAGCCCAGGTAGATGAAGAGGATGGCAGAGATGGACTGGATATGGAAACCTTCATAGAAGTCACTTGGGAACCAGGGCAGCTTCCTTTTGATATCCAGGTAGAGGCCACCACAAAACCTGCGGAGACACCGACGAGGACCTGGTGACTTCCACCAAAACAGAATTGTGGAGGCCTGGAGTGGTTTGGGTTGGGAAGGGACCTTAAATCCCATCCCATTCCAGCCCTGCCATGGGCAGGGACACCTCCCCTATCCCAGGGTGCTCCAACCTGGCCTTGGGCACTTCCAGGGATCCAGGAACAGCCACAGCTGCTCTGGGAATTCCAGCCCAGCCCCTCCCCACCCTCATTCCTTCCCAAGATCCCATTTCAATCTCCCCTTTCCCACTGGAAGCCGTTCCCTGTGTCCTGTCCCTCCAGGCCTTGTCCCCAGTCCCTCTCCAGCTCTCCCAGAGCCCCTTTAGGGCCTGGAATGTTCTGGAAGCTCTCCCTGGATCCTTCCCTTCTCCAGGGGAACATTCCCATGTCTCCCCACCTGGTGCCGGAGGGGCTCCAGAACCCTGGAATGGTTTGGGGTGGGAGGAGCCCTAAAGACCCCTCAGTCCCACCCAGAGACCCCTTCCACTGTCCCGGGCTGCTCCAAGCCCCAACCTGGCCTTGGACACTTCCAGGGATCCAGGGGCAGCCGCAGCTTCCCTGGCCAGTTGGGATATACATAAATACAGATACAGAAATGTAATTATTTTATGTATATATGCAGAAATCGATCTGGTGCTGCACAAAAACCCCAGGATGAGCCCGCAGGAGATGCTGATGGGTCCCGGCACCCTCCAGAGGTTTTTGGTGGTGGGTCCTTGCTCACCTGCCGGTCCAGGCCAGCTCTTCCCCGATCTCGTGGACTTCGGGCATCTCCCCATCCTCGCTGCCGCCGCCGCCACCCCCGGCGCCCGCCCCGCCGGCCGCGCCATTCATCTGCCCCACCTCGTTCAGCGAGAACACCGACTTCCTGCGGGATGGGGACATCGGCCTTGGATCGGCACCGGCGCCCCCGGATCAGCACCACCGAGCCCTGGTGTGAGGACCTCGGCCAAGGCCATGGGGCAGCTCTGTGCCTGCACTGATTGTGAGTTTTGGGGTGAATTTGGACAGACCCAGAGCTCAGTTTGGGGAGCTCAGTCCCTGGAGTCATGGGATGGCTTGGGTTGGGTTGGGTTGGGAGGGACCTTAAGGATCATCCAGTTCAACTCCTGCCCTGGGCAAGGACACCTCCCATTAGAGGCTGCTCCAGGAGGGTGGGAATGGCTCTGAGCCGATCTGGGAACAAAACCTGCTGAAAACCCCGCCTTTCCTCAACATTTCCAGGGGTTATTTCCAGGGGTGAAGCCAAGCAAGGCTCTCGTCCCCGAAAACCGGACATGTGGGAGTGGCCACAGGGCCCCACGGCCCCCACCCACCTCTTCTCAGCTGAGGGCACTTTTTTGGGAGGCTCAATCCGAATGTTGGGGTCCCACTCTCCGGGCGGGAGGACGATGACCTCGTCCAGGAACTCATCGATGCCGGCGATCAGGTCCTCCCTGTCCCGGGCTTTGTAGGCAACATCGCTGAAGAGCTGGGGGTGGATGCAGGACAGGGGTCAGCCTGGACGTGGCCTCCAGTCCCATGTCCTTCTGGGGGTTCAAAGCTCAGGTTTTGGGGAGATAAGGTGAAAATTGCTTTTTTTCCTTGGTTCTGAGCCAGGGGGTTCCGAACGAGGGCCGGGAGTGGCCTCCACTCACATCGTCCACCATGAGGGTTGCGATGGCCCTGCCAATCTCATTGTAGGACTTGGCTTTCCCTGCCGGACCGAGGAGAATGAAGAGGAATCTGGGGAGGGAGAGGCGCTGTGTTGGTCACCTCAGGCCACCTCAGGTGTCCTGAGACCGCTCGATCCCGAGGGGACGGCGCTCACCTGGTGGGGACGGGCACCTCTGTCACCCCCCCCAGCATCGTGGCCTGGAGCAGCCTCACAAAGGCCACGAAGGGCTTCTCCAGGAACTCCACCTCCCCCACCAGCACGTTGGAGGCCTCGGCATCCTTGGGGATCTTCTTGATGAACTTGTTCTTCAGCTGTCAGGAAGGATGAGAGTGGGGAAGGGAGCGGTTGCCAAAATTTGGCTTTTCCCCCATTTTTTTCCTGCAAAAGTTGAAGCCTCAGGCTCCGAGATTTCACCTCTGGTTGTCCCAGGACTCCCAGAGGTGGGAATTGAGGAGCCGCATCCAGGAATAAGCCAGGAAAAATCCACAGAGCCAAATTTCTTCAGTAAACGCGGCTAAAACCAAGACCGGCTCTAAACCGCCCACCCAGGGCTCTGCCACCCAACCAGCAGCGTTTGGTTTTGCTCTCCTGGGTTCTCCGCAAGGAAATCTCCCTGAAATCCCCCCTGTGGAAAATCCGAGCCGAACCCCAGCAATGCCAGGAACATTTTTGGAGTTCATTCGCAGCCCCAGGCTCCCCCAAACCCCTGCCTGGCACAGAACCCCCTCAGCGCCCAGCGTGGGGGAGGTTTCTGAGCCTCCTTCCTCCCCAGCCCCATCCCAGGAGTGGGAATGAATAACGGGAGTAGGAAAACCTCATCCATGGATTTATTGCCCCGGGTCTCTTCTCCCCTGCAGCTCTTTCATTACGAGCCTAAAAGGGTTCAATACCAAGCCGGGCAGGGAGTTATGATAATCTATATGGCAGCATGAGGGGAGGCATGTGAGCCGGGCAGCCGCCTCTCCCCGTCCTAATCTTTTAAACCCAAATGGAAAAAAAAAAAAAATAAAATAAATCATAATAATAAAGCAACTCCTCCGGCGCGGCTCGGAATCAGAGCAGGAGTTACCAGCGACCACTAAGCTTCCTGAAACACCTAAAAAGTCCCTTTGTAGTGTGCCTAATAGGGCGATTAAACCTAAATGCTTTGCATATTTTGGGATTAACCCTCTGAACCCCATTGCTGGAGGGGACATTTGGGGTTCCTGAGTGGGCACCGGCATGGAGTGGTTTCTGGAAAGCTTTGCGGTGTCCCTGTCCTGTGGCTCCCAGCAATACATGGATTTCCATCGGTGAAATCCAGGGAAACAAAGCGTTATTTGTGGTGTTTGGACTTGCCCTAAAGTGCATCACCCCAGGTAAGCCCAGCAAGGACATCCCAGGGGAAAAGCAGGTTCTTATCCCATCCCATTCCCTAAAAACCTGCGGGGTCGGTGATTCTCCCTTCAGTTTATGGTGAAATCACAAACGGAAACAGAGCAAAGCTCATGTAACAAATCAGCCGTTCCCAGAAAAAAGAGTCTGGGATGGGAATGGGACAAAACCCCGTGATCCATCCCATCCCCAAGCAGGGCACCTGCCCAAGCTGCTTCCCAGCTGCTTCCCAGAAGCAATCCCAGAAGGAAAAGCCCCCCATGGCCTCTCAGCTGAGCTTTGCATTGAAAAAAACCCAGGCAAAACAGATCCCACCCCAAATTCCAGCCCCTCACCTCCAGAGCTGGATCCCTGTGTGCAAACCCAAGAGCTTGGATGGGATTTACCGCCCTCTCCCAGCCAATCCTTTAGGATTCCTACACCTCCAAGCCCCTTTCCTGTCCTCCCTGAAGATCCAAAGGGATTTTTTTTCCCCACCCCAAGGGATTTGACCCGGCCCAGCCTCCTGGCTCATCCCTAATTCCATGCTGGAAGCGCGGGTGTCACTTCTGGGACAGCTTCCCCGTGGATCCAAGGGGATCAATACCAGCATTAACTCCCCTAATTAGGAATTTGTGTGGGTATCGACCCAGCGGAGGCTCACATGGACCCGAACAACCCCAGAGCCCAGCGGGATCATGTCGGGATGCTCCTCCCAGTGGGATTTTGGGATGGGTACCTGGTCGGTGCTCGGCGTGTCTGAGATGTCGTTCATGCTCCGGCTCTGGGCGTGACCTGGGTGGAGGGAAAGGAGGGAATGTGAGGAAAAGCCACCCCTGGTGCTGGGAGAAAACCCAGTGGGGAGACCTCGTGCAAAGAAATAAGGTATTCCTTATGGGATGTGCCGCCAAACCCTGGGAATTCGGGAAAATTCCTTCTCTGGAAGGGTGGAAAGGCTGGCGCAGGGCAGGGGTGGAGTCCCCATCCCCCCAAAATCCGTCTGGATGTGGCACTTGGGGACGTTGTGGCCGTGCTGGTGGTCCATGACCTTAGAGGGCTTTTCCAGCCCTGATGATCCCAAATCTCCGTGAACAGGAGCATTTCCTGTCTCAGCTACACAAACCAAGCTCCCAAGTTCAGGCGGGATTTCCCACCCGCCCTCTCCCAGCCAAGCAATCTTTTAGGATTCCCACCCTCTTCCAAGCACCTTTCCTTCCCTCCCCAAAGATTTGACGGAATTTTTTCCTCCACCCTGCGGATTTTGAGCCACACCAGCACCCTCGCTCATCCCGGATTCCGTGCTGCGCTTCCGGGACAGCGGCCATGGTGGGACCTCGTCCCAACCTCCCGCTCTGCGACTGGGAATTTGGGACATTCCAGGGATATTTGGGGGCGGTTGGTGTCCCCCCACTCACGCAGGCGGCCGTAGCTGGCGCTCTGCCGCATCCGGAGGTCCTCGGTGGAGCGGTGGAAGGCGGCGCCGGCAGCCGGGCCCCGCACGGGGCTGCGGGCTGGGGGAGAGGAGAGAGGGGCTGTGAGAGGAGGAGCGGGATCCCATTGGGAATGTCGGGGCGGGATCCTGTGGGGAACATCGGGGGCAGGGTCCCATTGGGAATGTCAGGAGCAGGATCCTGTGGGAATGTCAGGAGCAGGATCCCATTGGGAATGTCGGGGCGGGTTACTGTGGGGAACATCAGGGGCAGGGTCCCATTGGGAATGTCAGGAGCAGGATCCCATAGGGAATGTTGGGAGCAGGATCCTGTGGGAATGTCGGGAGCAGGATCCCATAGGGAATGTCGGGGCAGGATCCTGTGGGGAAACATCGGGGGCAGGATCCCATTGGGAATGTCAGGAGCAGGATCCTGTGGGAAACACTGGGGGCAGGAACCCATAGGGAACATTGGGTGCAGGATCCCATAGGAAATGTCAGGAGCAGGATCCCATTGGGAACATCGGGGGCAGGGTCCCATTGGGAATGTCGGGAGCAGGATCCCATTGGGAATGTCGGGGCAGGATCCTGTGGGGAACATCAGGAGCAGGATCCTGTGGAGAACATCAGGAGCAGGATCCTGTGGGAATGTCAGGAGCAGGATCCCATAGGGAATGTCGGGGCAGGATCCTGTGGGGAACATCAGGAGCAGGATCCCGTTGGGAACGTCAGGGGATGGATCCCATAGGGAATATCCCATGAGGAACACCAGGAGCAGGATCCTGTGGGGAATGTTGGGGGCAGGCAAGAACGATCACCTGCCCAGCACAGGAGACACCAGGAATGTGCTTTTCCTTCCCGTGCCCTTATCCCACCCATCGGAATATTCCCGGCGGCAGTGAGGGGATATCGATGAAAATCTCCCACCCCAAATCTCCCTGCCCCACACGAGGAGCCAGCACCACCCCAGCCCAGCCCAGCGCTGCCTCTGGGGCCGTCAGTGCCTCCAGAAGGGACATTTCTGTTCCTTGGGAAGACCCCACATCTGATTTGGGTTCTTAATCCCGTCATTCTCCCAAGAAACCCGCACTCGGGATCTGCCAGGATCTCCTCACTCCAAAATATTCCCACTGGCTTCCATCGGGCTCCACGATTCTCCTCCCTAAACGGGCAGCGAATCCCATTTTTCATCCCAGATATTGAAGCCAAATCACTTCACCGCAAACATTTCCTTTTTCCCCCTGGATTTTCTGTCTTGAGCCCAACGTTTTCCCAGGAAACCTCCTAAATTCCCAAAATTCCTTTTGGAGAATCCCCTGGAGCGTTTTTGCTGCTCCGCATCTCCCCAAGGCCCCAGCTGCCACCAAGGCATCTCTCCCCGTTTCTTTTATCGTTAAACCCAACCAAACCACCTGTGAAATTCCCGCTGGATTCCTGTGCCAGCGGGATTTATCCCGATATCCGCCACGGAGCTGCCGTGGGCACAATGAATGGGAGGGACCCTCCCTTTCTCCACCATTTCCTCCTCGGAATGTCCCTCCTTGGGAACTCAGAGCAATTCCATCCCCTCAGCAAGGCGCTAAACCCAACATTCCCCAGCCGTGCTCAGTTTTGGTGGATTCTGGGCAAGTCCTGGCTCGCATATCCGGCCCCGGGACACAGGAATGCCCCCGGACTGGGAATGTTGCTCGTTGATGGCCTCTCCCGGGAGCTGCTGTCCCCGGGAGCAGCCGGAGCCCGGCAAATCCGGGGCTCCACCGAGTGACCTCCCGCTAAACCCGACCAAATCCCCTTTTGTAAGGGCTGGGCAAAGGCGGGATCAGCCGGGAGCAGACCGGATTTGTCTGCGCCCGCCGCGCCAGGAAACCCCGGCGCCAAGCCATGGCACCCACACTGCACCATTGTCCTCGCGATGACGTCATCGCACGGCGCCATTGTCCTCACGGTGATGTCATCGCACAGTGACGTTATCATCACATGGCGCCACTGTCCTCGCGGTGACGTCATTGCACGGCGCCATTGTCCTTGCAGTGACATCATCGCACGGCGCCATTGTCCTCGCGGTGACGTCATCGCACAGTGACATTGTCCTCACGTGATGTCATTGCACAGTGACGTTATCATCACATGGTGCCGTTGTCCTCGCAGTGACGTCATCGCACAGTGATGTTATCATCACACAGCGCCACTGTCCTCGCAGTAACGTCATTGCATGGCGCCATTGTCCACGCGGTGACGTCATCGTACAGTGGCATTGTCCTCATGTGGTACCATTGTCCCCACAGTGACATCATCACACATCACCAGTGCCACCACACAGTGCCATTGTCCCCGTGGTGATGTCATCACACAGTGATGTCATCACACATTGACACTGTCCTCACACAGCGACACTGTTCCTATGGTGATGTCATCACACAGCGCCATTGTCCTCACACGGTGATGTCATCACCCCATGATGTCACCACCCAGTGACGCTGTCCCTGCCGTAACCACGCCCCCTCCCACAGCACCGTCCATGTCCCAAACGCGCCCTCGGCTTCCGGCTCCCTCACCCACCAGGGGCAGAATTTTGGGGTCTTTCCCAGGGCAACAAACACCTGGGTGTCCCAACCCCTTGGGTTCCTCCTTCCCTTCTCCCGAGATGTTCCTCCCCGATGCCCGAGGGTGCCACCAGGCGCCGGCTGGACCCCGAGGACTCACCGGTGTTGGAGGACACGGATTTGCCGATGTCGGCCAGGGAGCGGTGGATCGGCTTCTTGGTCTGGTGGCGGTGCTTGCGCAGGAGGACGTAGCTGAGCTTCTCCCGCAGCTCCGGCTTCAGCAGCCCATCCTCGATCTGCTTCTCGATGACATCCTCTGCAACGCCCGCCGTGGTGACCCCCAGAAAACCCCCAAAACCCCCCAAAATCTGCTCCTCTAGCAGCCCGTCCTTGATCTGCTTCTCGATGACATCTTCTGCAACACCCGCCGTGGTGACCCCCGGAAAACCCCCAAAACCCCCCAAAATCTGCTCCTTTAGCAGCCTGTCCTCGATCTGCTTCTCGATGACATTCTCTGCAACGCCCGCCTTGGTGACCCCCAGAAAACACCCAAACCCCCCCAAAATCTGCTCCTTTAGCAGCCCGTCCTCAATCTGCTTCTCGATGACATCCTCTGCAACGCCCGCCCGTGGTGACCCTCAGAAAAGCCACAAAATCTCCCCAAAACCTCCCATCCTTGATCTGCTTCTCGATGGCATCATCCCCAACATCCACCCATGGTGACACAGGAGTGACCCCCAAAATCTTCCCAAAATCTCCCATCCTCGATCTGCTTTTTGATGGTATCCTCTGCAACATCCAGCAAAGGTGACCCAGGAGTGACCCTCAGACCACCCCAAAATCTGCTGCTTCAGCAGTGACCACCAGAACCCTCCAAAATCTCCCATCCTCGATCTGCTTCTTGATGATATCATCCCCCACACCCACCCAGGAGTGACCCCTAGACCCCCCAAAACCTCAACACAACAATTTCTGGGAGCAGCTGAGGGGTCCCAGCTCCTTCCTTTGCTCGTTCCCAGACACGTTCGGTTTATGGAGCAAACAAATGAATTTAAATCCATTCCCAGAGTTTGAGGACACGGGGGAAAAGCCTCCAGGGGCTCCTACCTATGATTTGGGGCAAGGAGTATCCATCCAGGTCCAGGAGCACCGTTCCCGTCTGGAGACACGTCCGCAGCTCAAAGAGGCTGTGCAGGGACAACGTGGACACGTGGGGTTTGCTCCACCTCTCGCCGCCTTCCTCCACCTTCTCCTCGAACTTGATCCACCTGGAACGAGAGCGGGACGGGCCCGGGACAGAGCGGGTGTGAGGATTAGGGAATGGTTTTTCCTGGGGAGTTTCCCCTCCATGGAAAGCCGGGATTAATTCATCTCGCAAAGTTTTCGCTCATTATCCGGGGTGGGAAGGGAGAACCTGGTGGTGCCGTTCCCCAGAGAGCTGCTTCCAGGATTGTGGAGGGGAGGCAAAACTCCCAATCCCACCAGGAAACCCAATCCTGTGGATTTCCACGTCCTCAAATTGCTCCTGAGAGGTTTGGGAATTGTGGAATGGAGGAAAAACTCCCAATTCCTTGGTTTTCCACCAGGAGACCCAATCCTGTGGATTTCCATGTCCCCAAATTGCTCCTGCAAGGTTTGGGAGTCGTGGAGCAGAGGGAAAACTCCCTATCCCACCAGGAAACCCAACCCTATGGATTTCCATGTCCCCAAACTGCTCCTGTGAGCTCTGGGAGCTTTTCCCATGGAGGTGACGTGGCCTGAGCCTGGATCTGCTGCTGCTTGGAGCAGCCCGCGGGAGAGCAGATCCCAGAGCATTCCCAACGTCCCAACAATTCCTCAGGAATGCTCAGACCCCACCCTGGGCACTCCATCCCCACGGTGGGAGATGGGAGGATGGGCAAACCCTCGGGATTCAGCCCTTCCCTTCCTTGATTTTATACTGAAGATTCCAGAGAAACTTCAGGAATGAGGTGGATGATTCCTCCCGGCTCCCTGGGAACAGGGCTCGGAATGCTGGAAGGGCAGATCCTGGTTTCGGGGGGAAAAGCTGCTTTCCCTCAACGGGCTCCATGGATTTTCCTACCCAGAGATGAACGGGCACCGCTGGGATTTGGGCTCCTGCTGCCCCACATGGGAAGGACAGAGGAGGAGAAGGGATTTTGGGAAGAGCTGGTGGCTCTGGAATGCTGCAGGGGAAGGCCGGGGAAAGGCCGGGATGGGATCAGCTGCTGCAAAGAGAAAATCTCAGGTGTCCCTACTGAAAAACTACCAGAATATTACCTGGGAACAGCAGGAATGCTCCAACAGAACCCCAACACCCCCAAAATCCAATGTTTGGCCCTGGTGCCCATCCCACAGCTCCCCTTCCCGGATTTCTTTGGAGAATCCCTTTCTCCAGCCCTCCAGCTTTCCCCAGCAGGGAATTCAAGCTTCCCGCGGCGGCTCCCGCCAAGCGCCAGCGCCGCTCTCCCAAAGCCGATTAGGCCGCTTTTCCTTTCCTTCTGCCCCGTTTTCCTGAGGAAATTGGGTTATTAGGGAGCGGCCGGGGCCAGTGTGGGATTCGGGGCACGTTTCCAGCAGCGCCTTTGCCCCGGGATCGGCATCCCAGGATTCTTTCTCCAAGGCTACTGTGAATTCCCACCTCCCTGCTGCTCCCAGCATCCCGATTCCCATTTTTTCCCCATTTATTGTGGATATTGTGGAGCAGGTGGAGCGGATCCCACCTTCTGCTCCCACCCCCGAGGATAAAGAGGCTCAACCTGGCTGGAGAGTGGGAATCGGGACTTGGGAAACCTCCATGGTCCCAGGAAAAGCTTGGAAATCTCCACCTCCCGGCCTCCCTGATGAAAACCCCAACGCAAACATGGATTTTTCCAAGCTTTTCAGGGAGTGCAGAAGTAAACATGGATTTATGGAAGATTAAGGTTAATTAAGGTTAAAAAAAGAATTAAGGTTAAAATTAAGGAGTCGGTGCAGGGATTGGAGCCAGGGGGATGCTGAGGAGCTTCCCAAATTTTGGCTGATGCAAAGAAAACCAGCCCAAAAGAGAGGATGGGCATCCACAGGGCCCGATCCCGATCTATCCCAATCCCTGGCATCAAAATTCCGCACCCAAACTGGGAAATCCCACAGGAAAGGGCTCGAGATACCACCTGGACCCCCTTCCCAAAGCTCCCCCCCAAAAAATCCCAACCCTTGCAGAGCTGAGGTCAGGAAGGGAAAATCCCGCTTGGATTTGGGATCTTCCCCTGGGTAAGATCCCAGTCCAACAAAGCAAATTCCACCTGCAGCTCCTTTAATGATTTATTTTAAGGATGGAGCAGGTGGGGTTTCATTTTTTATGGATCAGGGGCGGAAAAAGTTTCACTCCTGGCCTGGCCAGAAAAAGTGTGGAGGGAAAAAAATCCTGGGAAAATGTTCTTTGTGCCCCCTACTCCCATTTCCCAGCTGGAATTCTCCCAGCTGGAATTTCCTAGCATGTTATCCCGTTTTTTACCCTTCCTGCAGGGCTCTGGTGGCTGGGAGGGGGAAAAACTCCAGCTCTGGGATTGATCCAGCCTGAGAAAATTCGGGATAAGATGGGAAATCTTCCTCCTCCTCCTCAGGATGCAGCTGAGGTGCACGTCACCCTAAAATCCCATTTTTCCCGCATTTCCCTGACTCGGGAATGTCCTTTTTTTAACACCACTGAAACCGACGCTCGTTCCCTGATTCCGTTTATCCACGGGGATATTTTGGGAGGGGATTTTTTCCCCGGCACATTCCCAAATCCCCCCTGACCTGGCCGACTCCTTCCACTCCATCTCGTCCCCGTCGTGCTGCAGGGTGTCCATCTCCGTGAAAAGGGTGGGATTGGGGAGCTCATCGTCCTCCCCCAGGATGTAGCGGAGCCGTTCGGCGGCCGGGGACACTGCCAGGGAAAGCAGAGCTTTAATTCCATGGGAAACGGGATGATCCCGCTCCGTTCCCACAGGGAAAGGCCCTGAAGGGGGGAAAGAAGGAGCTGTAGGGTGGTTTGGGATCATAAAAAAGGGAGGGAAATGGAAGAAATGTGGAGGAAAATATTAAAGGAGAGGAATGGGGGAACTCCAAGTGATGCCGTCCCGAATTCCCTGTGGAAAGAGATGCGGGATGCTGGGGAAAGGAGGAGTGGGATAAAGGTCCAGGAACACAAAACCATCCAGTTCCCCTTTCCAGGAGATGCGTGTGCCCCGTTTCCATGGGGTATCCCACGGTTTTCCCTTCCACGGATCCCATTTTTGCCAGGCTCCATCACAACCAAGCCCTTCCAGCACGGCACGCTGGGATTTCCCGGTTTTCCCGCCGCATTCCCGAGGGGAAGCGGGATCATTCAAGGGCAATCACACAAATCCATCATTCCTGCAGGAAAAAATTCCATCTTTTTCCAGCCAACAACACTCCAGCCTGGGAAGGGGCGTTTATGGCTTCTGGCTCCGTGCGGAGTGATCTGGGAATGGGATCGGGGACACGTCACCTGCCAACCTCCTGCCTGCTGGGAAAAGGCTTTTCCATCTCCGGCACATTCCCAGCGCCCACGGGAGGGTGACGAACCTCCCGGAAAGAAAAAAAGTCTGGATTTGCTTTTAACCCTCTCCCTCCTCTGGGGCTTTTCCGGCAAATCTTCCCAATTTTGGTGGATTTGGGGACAAATCCGAGCCCTGGTTGCAGCAGGGATGGGGGTGAACCCCAAAGAAGAGATGAAAATCCACCTGAAATCCATGGAAATGGTGTGTTTGGAATACAATCCTGCATCTCCTAATGGAGCAGGAATGATCCAGGCTTGGAAAATGTGATTTTTTGGGGGGCAGAATCCTCCTTTTCTCCAAGCTGGGAATAACAAGGTTGGGAAATTCATCACTTAGAAAATCAGGGAATTAAACTGCTGTGGATAAATGGAGGGAAAAACGGGAATATGGCCCCTTTTCCTGCACAAAGGAGATGACGCCCAGGTCCCCAAAGAAGAGGATGTCCCTTTAGGCTGAACCTGCTTAGACCTCTTAAGCTCCTCTAAGCCGAGCCTAAAGCCCTGTGGCCCGGTCCTGCTGCCATTCCTATAAAGCTCCATTATTATGATTATCAATATTCCCGGTCGTTTTGGGGCTGGGCTCTGTGCCTGGAGGGTTTCAGGCTCCCTAAGCCTGGCGGTTGTTCTCGGAAAAGGGATGAAATGGGGGCAATTCTGGGCAACCCTCCCAGCCAAACCCGAAATTCCCTAAAAAAAACCTCAAACTGGCCACGGATACCATGAGCCGAACAGCAAAACACTGGGATTTTGCTGGAAATCCCTGTGCTGGGTGGGGTCACTGGTGGGAAAAGGGGGATTTGGAATTCCGCACGCCCTCGATTTGGGGGTTGCTGCTCCAGACTCTGCCCAAATTCCCTCTTTGGGGTTTTAAAAACAGATCCCTCCTTCCTCAGCCTCCCCAGGGCCTCATTTTGGGGTCTCGGGGCTGAAACCCCAAAAACCGATGGGAATCTTGTCCAGAAAGAGCTTTTTTTTTTAGCTTCTTTTCCTTATCCTGCCAGATTTTAAGGAATAAATTCAACTTCCAGCACCCAACTTGTGCTTCCCTCCCTCCCCGAGGTGTTCGACCAACCCCGCCAGGACTCGGCCAGGCAGCCAAAATTCCTGGGATTTGTTCACCTGGAGAACCCTTTCACAGCCGGGAAAACACCCAGCTCTCCCTGCTTTGGGGTTTTTTCATTCCTGGGAATTCGATCCAGCACTGAAAATCCCGGGAAGCGGCAGGTGTTTGTTGGAGAGGGTGAAAGCAACGGGGACAGAGGCCAGACCCCACAAAACACCCCCAAATCAGCCCCTGTTCCTTGAGGATACCACTCGGGGGGGGGGCCCAGAGCCGATCCAGATCTCCCTGAACCAGATTCTGGGATGGGAAAACACCCCCAGCTCTGGGATTTCGGGCGCTGGGAATTCCCACGGAACCCTGGGAATACTCAGGCTCATTCCACGCAAGCGGACCCCACATTTCCATGGGAAACGGGACAGGAATGACCTAAACCTCCTCCCTGTGAGGTGCAGCCACCCCGACCCCGATCCAGCAGCAAAACCTCGCCTGGGGATCCTTCTCCAAAGCGAAATTCCTGCTCTGGCTTCAGGTAGAGTGAAAAAAACTGGGATAAAATTGGGGCCGAGGGAATGAGGCGCTGCCGGGGCTCTGCAATCCCGAGTTAAGGTCCAGCGTTAGCCGGGGGCTGCCGCGGATTCTCCACAACCTTTCCCTGGATTTTCCGGCCTCAGACGAGTCCCCACCTCCCCAGAGAACCGGAATACTGGGATGCACATCCCATGGGAGTCACCGCTCCTTCCCTGCTCAAAAAAACCCCAAGGTTGGGATATTTTTGACCCTTTCAAATACCAACTTCTCCAGCGGAAGCCGGGAGTTCCCCAATTTATTTTTGGGATGAGCTCTGGAGCTGCGCGCCTGGAGTTCACCTGCCATCCCCCAGGCTGCTTTTCCAGGGGGAAAAGCTGCTTTTCCGAGGGAAAAACGAATTTTAACCCGCCCCCCCGGAGCTTTCTCCCCCCCTCCCTTTCCCCCCACCGTGGAGCGATGGGAAAAAAAATCCCAACCAAGCCCTACCTGGAGTTGTTTCCTTTTTTTCCCCCATTTCTTCCCGGCTTAAACCAAACCTTCGCTGCGTGGTCCCAAAAAACTCCAAAGCCCCGGAGTTCCTTTTTCCTTTATCCTTTATCCACTGCGGCTCGCTAAACTCCCGGGGCTTAGGGAGCAGATTACCGGGAATAAAAAGCACTTTCCTCTCTCTTTGGCTCCCATGACGGGAAGTTACCAAATCAGCCGGGATGCGAGAGGGAGAGGTGAGCGCTTGGAAAAGCAGCGGGATCCAGGGGAAAAGGGGAGGGAAGAGCAGAAATCAAAGATTTGGCCGTCACTCCCTGCAGGATTTTCCTCTCCCACCCAGAGCGCGGTGGGAAAAGCCCCTTCAAGCTCTGGGGTTTGTTTTTCAGGGAAAAAGGCACCAAAATCAGGGAGATTTCCTGGGATTCTGCGGAGCTGAGGGGTTTTGGGGTGGGTTTTTCCTCCATAAAATGAGTTTTTATGTCCAGTCCCTCAAAGCAGCCCGGAGTTGTCTCCGAGTGGCATTTGCTGCCTGTGGAAAGGAGGGGAAAGGAGGGGAAAGGAGGGAAAAAGAGGGATAAGGAGGGGAATAGAGGGGAAAAGAGGGGGGAAAATGGAAGAGAAGGGAAAAAGAGGAAAAAGGAGGGGACGTGGTCCTGCTCCCGCCTCCCTCGAGGGCACGGAGGAGCCGCCAGAGAATAAAAAACCACTCCCCATGAAAAAAAAACCCAGGAAATCTTCACCTCCCGAAGGGAAAAGCGGAGCCGAGCCTCTGCCCGCCCCACTGGAGCTGAACCCAGATGCAAATTTCCAAAGGGGGGGCTGGAAAAATCCCACCCCAGGGCCCGGCAGCCGCTTTGCCCTGCGAAATGTTAATCTTCCCTAAGGAGATTTCCCGGGAGTGGGCAAAGCCCTGGCAAAACCCGTCGGGAACGAGGTGTGATTCCCAAAGATTGTCTGCACCCCCAATTCCAGCCGGGAAAACCCCTCCAGATCCATCCCAATCCCATTCCAATGGGAAAAACCCGTCAGGAACGAGGTGTGATTCCCAAAGATTGTCTGCACCCCCAATTCCAGCTGGGAAAACCCCTCCAGATCCATCCCAATGCCATTTCAAATGGAAAAACCCATCAGGAACAAGGTGTGATTCCCAAAGATTGTCTGCACCCCCAATTCCAGCTGGGAAAAACCCTCCAGATCCATCCCAATCCCATTCCAATGGGAAAAACCCATCAGGAACGAGGTGTGATTCCCAAAGATTGTCTGCACTCCCAATTCCAGCCGGGAAAAGCCCTCCAGACCCACCCCAATCCCATTCCAATGGGAAAAACCCATCAGGAACGAGGTGTGATTCCCAAAGATTGTCTGCACCCCCAATTCCAGCTGGGAAAAACCCTCCAGATCCATCCCAATCCCATTCCAATGGGAAAAACCCGTCAGGAACCAGGTGTGATTCCCAAAGATTGTCTGCACCCCCAATTCCAGCCGGGAAAACCCCTCCAGATCCATCCCAATCCCATTCCAATGGGAAAAACCCGTCAGGAACGAGGTGTGATTCCCAAAGATTGTCTGCACCCCCAATTCCAGCCGGGAAAACCCCTCCAGACCCACCCCAATCCCATTCCAATGGGAAAAACCCATCAGGAACGAGGTGTGATTCCCAAAGATTGTCTGCACCCCCAATTCCAGCTGGGAAAACCCCTCCAGATCCATCCCAATGCCATTTCAAATGGAAAAACCTGTCAGGAACAAGGTGTAATTCCCAAAGATTGTCTGCACCCCCAATTCCAGCCGGGAAAAACCCTCCAGACCCACCCCAATCCCATTCCAAAGGGATAAAAATAAACCCCGGGAACCGCCAGCAGAGGCAGCGCCAAATCGCGCATCCGAGGCGATTCAACCGCGCATCCAAGGATGCTCCAAAGGCCCTCCCGGATTTCTGGGAAGCCCGCGGGCACTCACTGGTCCTGCTGGCGTTGTCGTTGCCGCTCTCGGCCCAGCCCTGGCCGCCGTCGTCGGTGTCCGAGTGCTCCGGGCGCCCGAAGTGCCGCTCGCTCTCGCTCGTGCGGTCCCGGCTGGAGCCCGGCGACCTCCGGCGGCGCCGCTTTCGGCGGTACCCGCGGGGCACCGGCACCCCGATGTAGATGGAGTGGTAGTCTGGGCGTGGGGAGAGGGTTTTTAACTGGCTTCCAGTTAAAAAAAAAACCTTCAGTTTTCAGGGAGAAAATTTCCCGGTAGAAGTGATGTGGGTGCGGCGGTAACTGGAGTTAAAAACTTGATTTCCAGGGAGAAAAATTCCTGGCGGAAAAGATGTGGAAGGGGTGGCAATCCAGAGGGAAGGGGAGGGATTTAGGGGGCAGAGCCAGGATTTCTCACTCCCATTTAAAAAAATCATCACTTTCCAGGGAGAAAACTTCCAGGTAGAAATGACATGGCCGGAGCAGTAATTGGAATAAAAAATTCGATTTCTGGGTAAAAAACTCCCAGTTTTGAACACCAGGGAGGAGCTTTCCCTCTTCCCACCAGGCTTAACGCTCTCCCAGGAGCCTTTTCCATGCCGGGCCTGGGATGTGCCGGGAGCTCGGATGGATCCGCGGGCAGGGAGAGCGGGATGTCCGCGGCATTCCCGGGATTTCACTCACTCACCTTCCTCATCCTCGAATCTCCTCCTGGAGCCGCCGAGGCCGTGCTCGCTCATCCCATCCTCGTCCTCCAGCATGGTCCCGCTGCTCAGGGGGAGCTGGGCTGGGCAAGGAACGGGGGTTTAGCAGGATTTGGGATTTTAATGGGATTTTAGTGGGATTTGGGATTTTAATGGGATTTTAGTGGGATTTTAGTGGGATTTGGGAGGGGGAAACCTCTCTGCACACCTGAGTGGGGCTATGGGAATCCTTCACCCGGTGAAATCCCAGTGGGATTCCCAGCGGGAGAGCCGGGAGCTTCCCTGGGGATCAGCGGGACCCTCTGGCACCGCCGGGTTCAGCCCTGCCTTGTCCTGGGCCATCCCTGCTCTCCTCTCCCCATATTCCCAAAATCCCAGCTGGATTTCCCCCGGATCCCATCCCCGGCCTCCAATTCCAGCTGCTCAGAGGACGAGCAAGGCTGGGAGAACATTCCAGAGATTTTCCTTCACAAATCCCGACAAAACCTCAATTCCCAGGAATTCCAGAGCCCCCCGTTACTCCGGGGTGACCCCGCACTGCTCCAAGGGGATTTTCCCAGCGCAGATTTCCCTTTCCCCAGCTCCGATCCCGCATTTCCAGCTCTTGCCCTGCTTGATCCCGGTGGGATTTCTCTGGCGCTCGGCCAGGGCCGTCAATGAATTAATTCATTAATGAGCCCTAACGAGCTGCCCCCGCTGATTGCCTTTCACACTCGGCTGGGGGGCAGAGCCGTGGCTATTCCTGGCCGCCCGCTCGATGCTCCCAAGGGCACTCGGAGGGCGAGCAGGAGCGGCCGCTCCGCGTTCCCGCGCTATTCCCGCGCCATTCCCGTCTATTCCGGGAGAGAAATCCCAGCTCCAGCCGAAGAGCTCGGAAAAATGGGAACACCCGGAGCTGCTGGGCCTGGCCTGGCTGGGTGGGCTCTGCTGGGTCTGAATTCCCAACACTTTTTCCCTCAGGAAAATCCATTTATCCCAGTCCAGCCCAAGTCCAGTTTATCCCAGTTCAGCCCAAATCCAGTTTATCCCAGTCCAACTCAAGTCCAGTTTATCCCATTCCAGCTCAAATCCAGTTTATCCCAGTCCAGCTCCAGCCTGATCCCAGTTGAGGTTTAAAGTCGATTTCTGGGATTTGGGATTTTTCCCGTCAATCCCACACTTTGGCAGGGATTGATGTCATTTAGGGGCCAACGGCTCCGGAGGGAAAACCCAAACTGGGGAGTTTTATGGGATAACATCATCTGTGAGCCTCAGCTTCCCAAAACCAACATTCCCGGGTGAATTCCAAGGATTTTAGCAAGCAGGAAAAGCAGGAAAACGTCCCCCAGCCTCAGGCAGGAATATTTTTGCTCCTTCTAAAAGCTGAAGGACCGAAACTCCCAGGAAATTCCTGCAGCTTGGGATTCCCAGGTGACGGATTGGGATACACAACCCTCCAGCCGGGATAATATTGGGAAGAAAAGGGATTTTTTGGGAAATCCGGTTGAGTTGGGCAGCACAAAGAACTCCCGGGATAAAGCCAGGCTTTGTTAGACCTGGATAAATGAAAGCTCTCGATCGATTCCGGGGTCAGAGAATCCAGGATTTTTCCCTCTATTTCCCACACGAAGTTTTTACCCCCCTAAATTCCTGAAGCACTGGAAAACCCAGCTCTAATTCCATGGAAATCAGGAGAGGGAAGCCAAGCGCTGCCACTTTTCCCAATTAAACCCCAAACGCCCCCCCAAAAAATGAATTTTCCCCTAAAAACTCACCTTGAGCTCCCCAAAAAATTATTCGGGAATGGGCTGGGGCTGCGGAGCGGGTTCAGGGAAAGCCGAGATTGCCTGGAGTCAGAGCTGCTCTTCCCAACATCCCATCGACCCCAGTGCCCGGCAGCTCCCGCAGCCCGATGGATTTGGGGCAGCGCCGATTGATTTTGGGAGCGCGGAGGATCACGGGGAGCTCTGGGGAGGGAGGGCCGGCGGGGCTGGCAGAATCCGGCCCTGGAAAAGGCTCCATTTTCCACCAGGGTGTGGAAAATTCCCGTTGTTCCTCCCCGGCCTGCAGGATTTGGGTTTTCTGGGATTGTGGGGCTTTTTTTCCACGAATTTTGTCTCTTTTTGAGGGATTCTGATGCCCATGCTTGGTGTCCTGATTTTAGGGAATGGGAGGAATTTCCTCAGGGAAGTGAGGGGTGTCAGCAGGAGTGTGATGATCCCAAATCCCCCTCAGTGGGATGATCCCAAATCTCCCTCAGTCCGATGATCCCAAATCCCTCTCGGTGGGATGATCCCAAATCCCTCTCGGTGGGATGATCCCAAATCTCCCTCAGTGGGATGATCCCAAATCCCCCTCAGTGGGATGATCCCAAATCCCTCTCAGTGCGATGATCCCAAATCCCCCTCAGTGGGATGATCCCAAATCCCTCTCAGTGGGATGATCCCGAATCCCCCACAGTGCGATGGTCCCAAATCCCTCTCAGTGCGATGATCCCAAATCCCCCACAGTGCGATGGTCCCAAATCCCCCTCAGTCCGATGGTCCCGAATCCCTCTCAGTGCAATGATCCCAAATCCCCATCCATGGGATGCTCCTACACCCCCTGGAGAGCGGGATCAGCCCCTGGACAATCCCACCCAGCCTGGGGAGGGGTTGGGGTCAGGGTCGCCCATGGAATTATTCCCAGTTCCTCGTTTCGCTTCCCACATCCATGAATAAATTCCGGAATCTCGGCCTCGACTCCGCTCCCGTTTCACGCCCGGATTCCTCCTCTCCCTCCAGTTTTTTATCGGGAATATCAATAAATCCCCATCGAACAGCGCCTGGCCCTTCATCCCAGCAAAAAGCCGGGACTGGGAGATGGGATTTGGAGCTTTGAACCCACCCCACATCGGGGCTTTTCCGGGAGATGCTCCCATGGCACAACCCGGGTGGAATCTGATGCTTTATCCCCGCTCCCGTTTTCCTCCCAGCTCCCGTTGGATGGGATTTTCCCTTCCCTCTGGGGAAAGCTCCACTTAGGGGCAATTTGGGAATGTCTGTGGCATTCCCGTTGATGTCGGTGTTTTGGGAAAAGCTTTTGGGATTCCGTGCTCCTGCTTCAATCCACTTTTCCCGTTTTCCAGGCATTTCATTCTCCGCAGGAATCGCTGGGCTGGGTGTCCAAGCTGAAGGAAAATCCTTTTTTCCCACTAACCCCGGGATGAATCCTGAGATGAGAACCCGCTCCCATCCCAGCCAGGACATTGGAATCCAGGTTTTGTCCTGGGAATCAAGAGAAAAAGAATGGGATTTCGCTTTTTCCCTCCGAATCCATGGAGATTTAAATTCCCCGGAGAGGGGGGGAAGAAGGAAGCAAAGCCAAGCCCCTGGAGCCCACAAGGAAATTATTCCCTAAACATCCAAATTCATCCCAATTCCTGAGGCTGCTCCCTGGTTTTACTTTTTCCACCTCCAAAAACTTCCCAGATTTTGGCCAAAACACTCTCAAATATTCCAAAGGCGCCACAATGGGAAAACTCCACTTCCAATGGGAAAAACCGGATCCAGAGGGGTTTTCCAGGCCTGGGCCAGGAATTGGTTCTGGTTTGGCTGAAGGGAAAGCTGGGAATGGTCGGGAGAGGGAGACAGAGCCCGGGAATCGCATCCGGAGCTTCGGCATCCCTGGGATCCAGGCCGAGCTCCCGCTTCCCAAATATCCCAATTCATGAGAAGTGCCAGGAATAAACCGGGATTTCCTCCGCTCCTGGGAAAAACAGACTCTTGTTCCTTTCCCTTTTCCCCTTTTCTTTCCCTTTTTCCCCTTTTCCTTTCACTTTTTCCATTTGATTTCATATTTTTCCTTTTCCTTACATTTTTTCCTTTTCCTTTCACTTCCCCCCCCCCCCTTTTCCTTTCACTTCTTTCCTCATTCCTTTCAGTTTTCCCTTTTCCTTTCATTTTTTTTTTTGCCCTTTTCCTTTCCTTTTTTGTCCCCATTCCCAGAATTTGATTTCTGCCTCCCGGGAGAGCTTTGCCACCCACAGGTCATGGATGAGGCCCTGGGGCCTCAGCACAGGGATCCACTGGGGTTTTTTGGGATAAAACCCCACATTACTGGGATAAACCCCATGATTTTGGGATAAAATCACACATTTTTGGGAAAACTCCATTTTTTGGCATAAAACCCCACAGTTTTGGGACAAAAGCCCCACATTTTTGAGATAAAACCCCACATTGTTTGGGATGAAACCACACATTTTTTGGGATAAACCCCCTCATTTTTGGTATAAAACCCCACAGATTTGGGATAAAACCCCAATTTTTGGGATAAAACCCTGCAGTTTTGGGACAAAAGCCCCCAGTTTTTTGAAAAACCCCCATATTTTTGAGATAAAACCCCACACTTTTTGGGATGAAACCACACACTTTTTTGGAACAAACCCCCTCGTTTTTGGGATAAAACCCCACGGGTTTGGGATGAATTTCCTATTTTTGCAATTCCTCTGCTCCAGGGTTGCAGCAACACCCCCTCCGTTTTTAATTCCCAGATCCCAAGAGATCCAGGAGGGAATTCCCACCCGGACCCAGGAGCTGTGCTGAGACAGAAACATCGGAAAAGGCAATTCCTTCCCTGCTCCCAGGTCGGTCTCCAGCAGAGGGAATTTCCTCCATCCCAGGAATGTCCCAAATAAACCCATCCTCGTTTTAAAAATTGCTGGGATCTCCTTCTCCTCACCCAGGAATGAAAACCAGAGCGGGGAAAAGCCGGGAACCTCCAGGAATGGGATTTTTTTCCCCTTTGCCCCAGCAGGATCCAGGGGATGGAAGCTGTGCTTCCGTTTTTCCTGGAAAATCCCACTGGGAATGCTCTGCAGGGAGAGCTGCTCCGCTTTTCCCTTTGGTTTCACCTTCCTGGAGCCTGGTTTCCATCAGAATCCATCGGAAAGCCGCAATTTCCCAGGAAATCAGCGGGAATACAACAGCCAAAGCCCGAGAGGGTGGGAGCAACCTTGGAAAACACAACAGAAATTCCGTTTATTGGGAAAAAAAACCCAAATCCCACCAAAACCCTTCCAAAGGCCCAGGGGAGCCCTGGGGAGCTCTGCCTTCACAGTCCAGGGAGGGGTTTAGGAATTCCCAATGGTATTTTCCAGTTTTCCCGAAGAAATTTCAGGAGCTGAGAATAATCCCATTTTTTTACAGTTTTCCCAAAGAAACTTCAGGAGCTGAGGAGAAAATTCCAACTTTTTTACAGTTTTCCCAAAGAAACTTCAGGAGCCGAGGAGGAAATTCCCATTTTTACCATATTCCCAGCTGCCAGCGCTCCTCCTGCTCCTCACACTTTGCTGTGGCCGGCGGCGCCTTCCTCCTCCTCCTCCTCCTCCTCCTCCTCCTCCTCCTCCTCCTCATTCCCGGGATTTACCGGGATGTATCCGCCTTCCCGGGGCAGGCACCAGCACCAGCCGGCTCCACTGAGATCCAGCGAGGCGAAGCTCAGATCCTGCGTCTCCAGGAGCCGGAAATCCACGGAATCCAGGCGGGAATGGATCTCGTTGAGCTGCTGCCAGTAGAGCCAGGCCATGGCCAGCCCCAGCACCTGCGGGACAGGGGACAAAGCCACCGCGGGCTCAGGGACACCTCCCCTGTCCCAGGGTGCTCCAGCCTGGCCCGGGACACTTCCAGGGATCCGGGGGCATCCCATATTTCTTCCCGATATCCCATCTAAACCAGGGTGTGGGATCATGGATTGGTTTGGGTTGGAAGGGACCTTAAATCCCATCCAGAGCCACCATGGGCAGGGACATCTCCCACTGTCCCAGGGGGCTCCAAGCCGGCCTTGGGCACTTCCAGGGATCCAGGGGCAGCCACAGCTGCTCTGGGAATTCCAGCCCAGCCCCTCCCCACCCTCATTCCTTCCCAAGATCCCATTTCAATCTCCCCTTTCCCACTGGGAAGCCGTTCCCTGTGTCCTGTCCCTCCAGGCCTTGTCCCCAGTCCCTCTCCAGCTCTCCTGGAGCCTCTTCAGGCCCTGGAATGTTCTGGAAGCTCTCCCTGGATCCTTCCCTTCTCCAGGGGAACATTCCCAGCACTCCCAGCCCGGCTCCAGAGCAGAGGGAATCCAGAATCCTGGCTCAGTGTCAATCTTCCTTTCCCAAATCCACCTGGACATGGATCCCAAGGGAATCCCCTGGATCAGCAGCTTCCCCAAGCCAGAAGCAGCGGAAAATCCCATCCCTGGGGGTGCTCTCCCAGCACTGGGAGCAGCCGGGCCTTGCACAGAATCCACCCCAAAATGGCTCCACACGGATTTTCCCTTCCCAAATCCACCTGGAGGTGGATCCCAAAGGGATTTCTATGGATCAACAGCTTCTCCAAGCCAGAAGAAGAGGAAAATCCCATCCCTGGAGATGCTCTCCCAACACTGAGCCCATCCTGGCGCCCTCCGTTGGATCCTGCCCCATTCCCACTTTCCCAGTCATTCCCACAGACCCTTCCCGGTTGTTTGACATCCCACCCAATCCCTGGGAAGGGGGTCAATCCCGGGAAACGCAGCGCAGCTGTGGGAGGCCGGGGCGTGGTTCCAGAAAGCTCCGGGAATTCGGGATTGCTGCTGCTGGGGTTGCTTTGCTGAGGAAAAACCACTGCAGGTGCTGACGGGAAAGGTCTGGAAATCTCTGGGAATCTCCCGTTATCCGAACGGCCTGGAATGAGGCTGTCCCACAGCTTCTGTGTGGGATGTCTGGGGACGGCTCCGTCTCTCCAGGAACTCCAGGGAGAGCCCGGAGACACCGCTCCGGATAAGGGGATTGCGCCGATCCCCATCCGACAGCAAATCCTCCAGGATTTAAGGAGTTTTCAAATCCCATTTCCACGGATGTCGAGCCTCAGCCGCATCTCCCGTTATTAAACTGTCATCGCTCCTGATTAAAATCCCACTCCTGATCCCACGGAGCGGGAAAAGCCTTTGGAATGAGGGATTTTAGGGGAAATCTGTCATTTTTCTGTCCTCGAAGCCACAAATGCCAGAAGGATTTGTGTTGGCAACGCATTTCATGGGAATGACGCCAGGTCTGGGGCCGTGATCCCTCCTGCTGCTCCCGCCGAGGTCTCCCGCTGAAAATGGGGAATTCTGGAAGGGAATGAAATGATCCAAAGGCTTCCATCAGCATCCCGAATCCCAGAGCCATCGCTCTCCACTGAGTTATGATCCCTTTCCCGTCCCAGCCCGGCTCTAAATTCCCTCTCCCACTTAATGAGAGCGGTGAAAGCTGTCAGGAATTATGGATGCATCCAATATCCCCGGCTCCGAGGGCACCGCACTTTCCCGGATCCGAACGCGGGCGTGGATTTTATGGCACCGCAGAGCTTGGGAAGGAGCTGCTGCGGGGGAAAACGGGAACAAAACGGAGCAAAGCTGAGGCTGGAAAAATGAAAAATCAGATTTTTTTTCTGGGATGGGAATCCGGGAGAACTGCTCGGGAATTGTTGCCGTTGGAAGTTAGGGAAGCGCCTTTTCTTCCTGGCTGGAATTCCACCTGGAGGGCTGGGCTCTCTCCCTTTCCAGGTTTTTTGCTGTGGGATTTGAGCGTCCACAGGGTGCAAATCCATGGAAAAGCTGCTCCTCCAGGGGGCAAAGAAATCCCAGGAGCTCCACACAACCAGGGAATTCATAAAGCATCCATTGGGAATCAGGAGGTGTCCCTGCCCATGGAATGAGACGGTCCCGAAGGTCCCTTCCAACCCAGAGCATTCCTTGATTCCTCTAAACCCAAGCCAGATATTCCCGTATGAAATTCCAAGGCTCAGCTCCATCCCCAAGCCCAGCTTTGCTTGCGGTGTCTCCATTGGTTCCTTTGGATCAGTTTTCCGGTGGGAATTGTCCCAACGGGGCTGGAATCACCCCAAATCTTCCTCCCTGGAATGCTGGAAGCGCCTCTCCTCCTCCTCTGGCAAAAGGGTTCTGGAAGTTTGGGAAGAAGCGAAAGAAAAAGCTCCAACTTCCATCTTCCCCTCATTTTCCAGTGGAAAAGGGGCCTGGAAATCCACGGATGTTTTCCCTTAGGGATGGGCTGTGCCCGTGGGCACCAGGAAAGGAAAACTCCCTGCAAGAAACCCCTTTTCCATGGAAATACGGGAACATTCCCTTCTTCTGGAGCTCCTTCCCTATTTAAAGAGCCGGATCCTCTGGAATGCTGAATCATTCCAGGCTTTCCCAGAGTTAACAAAGTCTAAAGCGTTTTCCTTTCTGTCCTTTGTTGACTTTTCCATCCCTAAATTGGGATTTATGGAGAGGTCATGGCCTGCAGATGGAAAAATCCCGTTTATTCCCTTTTCCCTCTCCATGGACCCCCCGGAGCCGTGGGGAAGATGGGAGAGCAAACAAATCCCAAATTAATCTTCCCAGGCGTCATTCCCTTCGCACAGGGAACGTTCTCCATCCCTGTCACCGGCAGATGAAGATGCCAGCCTGGAAAACGGCCGGTACCAGGATAATTCCGTGTTTTCCACGGAATGGAGCCATCCATCTCCGGGATCGATGCTCTGGGGAGGGAACGGCCGCCCCCGCGCCGAGGATCCGCGACGCTCCCAGTGCGGGGTTCGGAGATGGATGAGACAGAGGGAAAATAATTCACCGGGATGGATGGGAGCCCTCGGCAGGGCCCTTCCAGGGATTTCTCTCCTTTCGTTGGGATGCGTGTCACCTTCTGCTTCTTCGGGATGGAAAAATCCCCTTTTTGAAGGGAAAACAAAGGACTGCAGAGGTTTTCCTGCTCCTGGTTCTGCTTTCCTGCAGTGCCCGGCTGGGAGGGGCAGGGAATGATCCTGGGAATGGAGCCCCTCTCTGGAGCCAGGCTGGGAGAGCTGGGAATGTTCCCCTGGATAAAGGAAGGATCCAGGGAGAGCTTCCAGAACATTCCAGGGCCTGAAGGGGCTCCAGGAGAGCTGGAGAGGGACTGGGGACAAGGCCTGGAGGGACAGGACACAGGGAACGGCTTCCAGTGGGAAAGGGGAGATTGAAATGGGATCTTGGGAAGGAATGAGGGTGGGGAGGGGCTGGGCTGGAATTCCCAGAGCAGCTGTGGCTGCCCCTGGATCCCTGGCAGTGCCCAAGGCCAGGCTTGGAGCCCCCTGGGACAGTGGGAGGGTCCCTGCCCATGGCAGGGCTGGGATGGGATCTTGAAGGTTCTTCAAACCCAAACAGTTCCAAGATTTGCTGGAACAGCACCAGGAAACAATCCCTGGAAAGGCCCAGCTGGAGACACATCCCCTAAAAGCTGCTGGAAGATTTTGTGCCTCATTTCCACCCCAAACACGTTCCCTGTGCGCCGCCAGCTCCGTGGAGAATCCTGCTGGAGGCAGGGAAGGACACGGAGGCGGCGGCAGGAAAAGGATGGATGAGCTCGGCCGATCCTGCTGGAAAATCCGGGGCTGCTCCACGATTAAAGGCACAGCGCGGGTTTGGGGCGGGATGAGAAGGTCCTTTGGAGTGAGAGGGAATGTGCGGGATGAAGGGCACAGAGGCGGGGGTGGAACGCAAGAGTTTGGGCTGCTGAGGAACGGGAACAAAGAGAATTCTGGGAGCGCTGCAGAGACGGGGATGGCTCGGGTTGGAGTTTGTGCCTCGCTCCGAACGGACGGGAAAAATGAACTCAGACCCTCCAATGGGATTGGGGTTTTCCCTCTAAAAAAGGCAGGGGTGCTCCTGGATTTGGGGGGATCAGGGATTCACCAACTCCCTCTGCCTCAGGAATCGCTCCCCTCGCTGCTGGATCCCAGCGGGATTTGTCCCTGTCCCAACTCTCCCACCACAGCGAATCCCACCCGGATCCAGCAGCTTTCCCTGAGCCCGATTCCAGAGGAAGCAAAGCCTGGCAGCCTCTCCTACGCCTCAGGCTCCCACCTGGAGTTGGGAAAAGTGGAAAAACCCTCCAAATTCCGGCCCTTCCTGCAGGATGGGAAGGTGGGGCAGGATCGCTCCCCAGCCCTGAGCCAGGTGGGAACGCAGCACAATAATTCCCAACTCTCCAGAGGGGCTCCAAGTCAGCCAGAACTTCCCTTGGATCATTTTTTCAGGATCCAAGAGCCGGTGTTTCCCCACAGATCCAAGGACAAGTCTGGGATCCTGGGATAAGAGACCAGAACCGAGATCAGCCCCTCGACCTCTGAGCGCTGGAGCTCAGCCAAGGCCCAAGTTTGACCTTAAGGAAGTGAAACCACGAGGAAAAGTGGGAAAAATCCCCAAACTGGGCTCGGGACATGGATCAGAATCCCAACCTTCCCTGCAGCATCCGGGAATTTCCCCACCGAGGAGGTTTGCATCCCTACGGAGAGACGTTTTCCATGTGGACAAAGGGCAGGGGTGGCACAGCTCAATCCCGTCCCTCTTCCTGAAACTCCCGGCTCTGGCACCTCCTCGCATCAACCCGGATCAGCAATTCCAGGCCGATCCAACCCTCTCCCTCCAGATTTCCGGGAATGGAGCTGTCCGAGGGCTGGCAGCTCCCGGCAGCACCAACGCCCGTTTTCCGCTGAATTCCCTCCAAATCCTGGCAGGATCCAAAGCCGATCCATCTCCCAGCTCAGGAGCAGATGGGGAGGACGAGCTGCTCCGTGGGAAGAGCCTTTGACAACCACGGCTCCTGCCAAGATCCATCAGCATTCCCGCGGATTCGTCCCCAGCATTCCCAATTAACGGCACCACTCCACATCCATCAGCGCTCGGCATTCCCGTGGATTCGTCCCCAGCATTCCCAATTAATGGCACCACTCCACATCCATCAGTGCTCAGCATTCCCGCGGATTCGTCCTCGGCATTCCCAATTAACGGCACCACTCCAGATCCATCAGTGCTCAGCATTCCCGTGGATTTGTCCCCAGCATTCCCAATTAGCAGCCGGCTGTTAATGGATGAGGCCGCGGGAGGCGGCGCCGATGGGTCGGGATAGGTTGGGATAGGTCGGGATGGGTCGTCCCCGCCCCATTCCAGCACTTTTTTCCCCCATTCCAGCACTTTTTCCTCCCATTCCTGCCTTTCCCGCAGATTCCTGATGCTCATTTGGAAGGAAACGCTCCCAAAAAAAGTCGGGAATGGCAGCCAGGACTGGGCAGGAACGGCTCCCCTGCCTCAGGATCGCACCTGAACCATCTGCGAGCCCAAACTCCAGCTCTGACAAATGATCCCAAATTTCCCCCACAGCTGCTGCTTTATCCAAGCCCTTCCCGCCTTTTGGTGAGAGCAGAAAACCGGGAATGATTTCAAAAATCAAACCTGGGAAACCGGGAATCACAAGCCCACCCCTGCGAAGCATCACCCCCAGCAACCCCAGCGCCGCCATAAAAAGAGAGTTTTTTGCTCGTGGGCCTCAAAATAAATCCCAAAAAGGGTCAAATCCACAGCAAATCCTCACAGTTTGGCCAGGAATAATTCCCGAAAGATCCAAGGGAGAAATTCCAGGTGTGGCAAAGGAAGAGCCTCCCCTGCAGCCCCGAAGATCCTTCCGTGTCCATCAGGAAAAGCTCCATTCCTTGTGCTGGGGAGGTCTGGGATCCCCGGGCGCCACCAGTGGGAATTGGGATTGGGGCAGCCGGGCACACCCAGCAGAATTTGGGATTGGGGCAGCCGGGCACACCCAGCAGAATTTGGGATTGGGGCAGCCGGGCACATCCAGCAGAATTTGGGATTGGGGCAGCCGGGCACACCCAGCAGAATTTGGGATTGGGGCAGCCGGGCACATCCAGCGGAATTTGGGATTGGGGCGGCCGGGAACACCCAGCAGAATTTGGGATTGGGGCGGCCGGGCACACCCAGCGGAATTTGGGATTGGGGCGGCCGGGCACATCCAGCGGAATTTGGGATTGGGGCAGCCGGGAACACCCAGCAGAATTTGGGATTGGGGCAGCCGGGAACACCCAGCAGAATTTGGGATTGGGATTTATCCGGGATCCCGTTCCCGCTGCGTTTGCAGGAATTCTGTGGGAACAAATGGGATGGGATTTGCTTCCAGGGGCTTTAATTTGATCCCAAATTGGACTTCGGGACGGACCCGAGCCTGTTCTGCCAGGGATGACTTTTCCTGCCCCAGCCACAAATCCCAGATGGAACTGGGGTGGAAAACCAGCTCCAAACAATTTGTTTTCCACCCTCCAGCACCGGGAAAGGAGCTGAGACCTGAGATCGGCTCCGCTGGTAACCCCAAACCTGGGGGTTCATCCCTGACCCTTGTGGGCCTTTCCAACTCGGAATTGCGGGAATCCAGGAGCGGATTCCTGTGGGATCCCCCCCGTACCTGTGGCAGCAGCAGGGAGCAGACGATGGCCAAGGTGGCCTCGAAGTTGTCCTTGAGCCAGAGCCCCACGGCGTGGATGCAGCCCCGGACGTGGATGGTGCCGAGCAGCTCCAGGCGCTGGGGAAGAGCGGAGAGAGGATCCGGAATTCCCGGTGTGCTCCCGGGAACGGGGCTGTCCGAGGGGTTTTGTCAGGGGCAGCCTCAGATTGGGGTTTCCTGGCCCAAAAAAATCTCAGGGGGGAGGAGATTTCTGTTCTCGCACTCCCAAAGGAAGTTCCGGAGCCGAGGTCCAGGTGTTGTTGGGGTTAAATCCCAACTTTTGGGGCCCTGAGACCCTGGACCATCAAATTCCCTCTGCTGGGGCCTCCCCGAGCTGGGAATTCCCACATTTCTGCTGGGAATTCCCACATTTCTGCACTTGGGGGATCCCTGGACAGATCCTGGGTTGATCCCGCCACTCCCCGAGCTCCGTTCTCCAGCCGCTGGGAAGATCCAAAGTCATCCCAAGCGGGAATCCCTCTGGATTCCCGGGAATCTCCTGCAGGAACCTTGCCCAGACTCTCTGTCCGTGAGTGTGTGAGGGTGAATATTCCATAGGAAACATCCTGGGAATGCTGCCCTGGACTCAAGGGGGCTGGGAGGGATTCAGGCCCGTGGGCAGCTGCTGGGCTGGGGGAATCCTGCGTGAACCAGCTCTGTTCGACTTCTTAAACCTAGAATTAACTTCAGTGTTTAAGGCACTGCTGAGTTTAAGTCCTGTTGGGTTTAACTGCTGTTAATTTAAAGTTCTGTGAAGTTTAACTTCTGCTTGGTTTAAGTTAAGTCCTGTTGAATTTAAGTGCTGTTAAACTTAAGTCCTGTTAGGTTTAAACTCTGTTAGGTTTAAACTCTGTTAGGTTTAAACTCTGTTAGGTTTCAGTTCTGCCAAGTTTAAATTCTGTGAAGGTCTGTTGAGTTTAAGCTCTGTCAAATTTCAGCTCTGTTGAGTTTAAGCTCTGTCGAGAGCTGTTCCTGTGCTAAATTTAATGTCAGTCCTAAGTTAAGTTCAGTTTAAAGTTGCCTTTAAGTTTAAACTCTGCTGAGTTTGGGGCTGGTTCAGTGACCCCAAACTCCACAGACCCCGCTGCTCGCAAACCCCAAATCCCAAACCCCAGCCCCCAAATCCCAACTCCAAATCCCAAATCCCAACCCCCAAAACCCAAACCCCCAAATCCCAAACCCCACCCAGCAATTCCCAGGCCTGATCCCAAAAGGGCGCACAGGGATGGCGTGGGTTGGGAATGGGATAAAGGAGGAGCCAAAAATGCCCCAAAATCCCAGGGAAAAGCACCAAAACCGCGTTTGGAGCAGCTGCATCCCAGCCTTGCTTGGGAACGGGAATTCCTGCGGCAAGCGTTTGGTTTTTGGGATTTGGGGAAGAAGGAGCAGCGGATTCCCAAAAAACCCAACGTCACCTCCTTATCCAGGGTCCGGTACCCGCACAGGGTGTTCACCACTCCCCCGGGCACCTGGGAACGAGAATGGAAACGGATTCATCCCGAGAAAGGCTACGGGAAAACACCAGAAATCCAAAGGAAAATCAGGAATTCCGGAGGTGCCCAACACGGGACAATCGGGGTCCTCCTGGCCACCGCCACTGCCTCGGACTCTGGGATGGCCCTGGCTGGGGCTGAGGGGTCCTTAGGGCACATCCCAACCCAGAGCATTCCAGGATTCCGGGATTCTCCGGGCTGGGAGAGCTGGGAATGTTCCCCTGGAGAAGGGAAGGATCCAGGGAGAGCTTCCAGAACATTCCAGGGCCTGAAGGGGCTCCAGGAGAGCTGGAGAGGGACTGGGGACAGGGGCTGGAGGGACAGGGACACCTCCCACTGTCCCAGGCTGCTCCAACCTGGTCTCGATCATTCCCCAAAAGTTTCCCGAATCCGCCCCCTCTGGATTAACGGGAATTTTCCCTCCCCCTGCCGAGGTTTTTCTTTGCCAAATCGTCCCAAAAAAACCCCCACGGGAATGTAAGAACTCGGCGAAAAGCCCTCGGCTCCCTGCAGCCCATCCTCGCCGCAGGAATTCCTAATTCCATCTCCAGGAGCCTCAGGGTTCGTTAATCAAGGCCCTGATTAGAGAGGATCTCTAATCTGCATCTCATTTGCATATCAGGCCCGCGCTGATCATTAAACCCCTTCGCATTTCCTTCTTTTGCCATTAAAAAAAAGCCCCAAACAATGGAGGATTGATGAGGAATGAGGAAAATTCCATCATCGCATCCTCGAGCACGGCCAAGGCTCGGATCCGGCGCTGACATTCCCGGAGATCCGAAGCTCCGGGGGGTTTTGCTGCCGGGAGGAGCTCGGATGAGCCTTTTTCGGGAGCTTTCCAGCACAATCGGGATATTTGGAGGTTTTTTCCGGGATCTTGAGGTTTTATCCTCGGAAGGATTCCGTGCAGGAGCGGGGTTGGATCGAACAATCCGGGTTCGGAGCGCTTGGCCAAAAATCCCTGCTGGGTGTGGGGGGTTTGGATGTGGGAATTCCATCCAGGAGAAGCTC
Source organism: Coloeus monedula (assembly GCF_965178545.1). NCBI lineage: Eukaryota > Metazoa > Chordata > Aves > Passeriformes > Corvidae > Coloeus > Coloeus monedula. The sequence continues at coordinate 4,026,222 of NC_138808.1, read as the reverse complement.
CTGGCTCTGGAACTCTGCTCCCCTCCGGAGCCCGGCTCCGTCCGGGGCTTGGAATTGAGGCTTTTCCCCACCCCAGCCCTGAGGGATCCTTGGGCAAAGCCCTCCCAGCCCTGCCGGCAGCAAATTCCTCAAAAATCCCCTCATTCCCCAAAAATCCCTCGTTGGGAGCCGGGAACAGGATCCCAAAAACTTCTAAACCCTGCAGTGTCCAGATGGGAAAGGAACTGGGGGAGGATCCACACTGGGATGGAGCCCAGCCAGATCCCAAAATCCTGGGATGGACCTTAAATCCCACCCAGGGCCACCCTCGGGGACACCTCCCCTATCCCAGGGGGCTCCAAGCCGGCCTTGGGCACTTCCAGGGATCCAGGGGCAGCCACAGCTGCTCTGGGAATTCCAGCCCAGCCCCTCCCCACCCTCATTCCTTCCCAAGATCCCATTTCAATCTCCCTTTTCCCACTGGAAGCCATTCCCTGTGTCCTGTCCCTCCAGGCCTTGTCCCCAGTCCCTCTCCAGCTCTCCTGGAGCCCCTTTAGGGCCTGGAATGTTCTGGAAGCTCTCCCTGGATCCTTCCCTTCTCCAGGGGAACATTCCTGAGTCCTCCCAAGCTGCTGCCATTTTTTCCTCCTGATCCCTTCCCCAACCCTTTTACCTCCCACAGCTGCAAACCTCGGCCTTTCCGACAACCCCTCGCCGTGGCACAACCACCGTTATCCCGGGATTCCGCCTCCGCGATCCCAGCAAAATCCCAGAGCAACCCATAAATGAACATTCCCATTCCAGCTCCTTCGTCCTCTCACGCCGAGATTCCCTCAAACCATTTTCCAAGTGGGAACGTCGTGAAGTGGAAACCCCTTGACGCGGGAAAAACCGGCTGGAAGGGGAGGTTTTCCCTGGAATTAGGGGATTTTCCACCCCCTGGGACCTCACCCTGCGGATGCAGCAGGAATGGGGCACCCCGCAGGCCAGGGCCCCGCTGCCGTTGCAGGAGTGGTACTGGTTCACTTCCCAATCCCGGAATTCGTCCCCTCCGCAGCAGGAAAACTGCAGGGAAAAAAGAGGGAGAGGGGGAGATGTGGAGCTGGACAATCCTGGAACGCCGGGGTGAAGGGGGAGGGATTCCCACGCCAAGGGATTTGGGGTTGGATTGGGATTCTGGGGAGAAATCCCTGGCTGGGAGGGTGGGGAGGGGCAGGGTTGGAATTCCCAGGGAAGCTGTGGCACCTGGAAACTCCCGAAAAATCCCGTTCTGCCTGGAAAAGGGCTTTGGAATCAGCCTGGAAAAGGGCTTTGGAATCAGCCCCATTCCCCTGGGACAGCAGGGAATGGATTCCCAGGACACAGGGATAATGGGAGATCATTAATTGGGATAATGGGAGGGAATTCCTGCCTGTGAGGGTGGGGAGGGGCTGGGACGGAATTCCCAGAGGAGCTGGATCCCTTGGAAGTTCCCAAGGCCAGGTGGGAGCAGCCTGGGATAGGGGAAGGGGTCCCTGCTGCAGTGGGATGGGATTTAAGATCCCATCCAACCCAAACCATTCCATGATCCAATCCAATTCCCTGCATCTCCAGCACCAGCATTCCCAAGTTTTCCCTGCTCCCAGGGCAGTTGAAGGCACCAGGTAAAAACAAAAAAAGTGGGATTTTTGCCCATTTATCCCCATTTTAGCGGGATTTGGGCGTGGCTTTCCCGAGCTGTGAGCAGGGCCTTGGATCCATCCCGGCTTTCAGCGGGATCATCCACACTCCTGGGATTTAATTCCAGGTGACAAATCCAAGCTTTTCCCGAGGCAGGGATGGCTCTGGCAGCACCCTCAGGGATGGATTTCACGGCGGCTCAGCCGTGCCGCAAATCCCGATCGGCCTCGCAAGGATTTCTCTTCCCGTCAGGATAAATTGGGATCAAATCCTGCAGCTCCGAAGGGAAAAAAGGAAAAAAAATAAAAATCTCCTTTTTTCCCCTTTTTTTTTTTCCTTCTCTTCCCACAGTGAAGATAAAACAAAATTCCATCCAAGTCCCTCCGTGTCCTCCACAGAATAAAAATGAGCCTGATCCCAACGTTCTTGTGGAAAACAATTGGAATCGGAGGTTTTCCCCCCGGAAAGGAGTGGCCGGGATAGGTTGGAGTGCTTGGAAAAGCAGGAAAAAAAAGGATTTTCCCCCTTTTTTAAGCACTGAACTCATCCAGGAGCAGAATTCGGGAGGGGTTCATCCCTGGGAGCCGCTGCTCCCTTTTTTTTTTTCCGAGGGAAAGCAGGAAAACATCTTGGGATCCTCTGCTCTGCTTCATCCCAGGAACAGCCGAGATGCAGATTTACAATTCCTGGATTCCCACCTGGAATTCCTGGATTGACCCATCCCGGGGAGGGTGACCGACTCCCAGAAACTGCACGGAAAAAGGGGAGGAAAATCCTGGAGGGAAGCTGCAGATGGGAAAAGTGCTGGGGAAATACCATGGAATGGTGGGGAAATGCCATGGAATGGTGGGAAAATGCCATGGAATGGCCTGGAAAGAGCCTGATCTGGGATAGTTCGGAGATGCAGGAATTCCCAGAAATAAATCCCATTAATTCCTTGGAGATTCCCGGATTGGTCTCCATGCCCAGGCTCTGGGAATGGCCCCAGGCGGGAATTCCCGGCTGCTCCCGGCAGCTCCATCTCTCCTCCACTTGGAATTCCAGCCTCGTCCCGGGGCGGTTGGAGCAGAACTCGGGAAAGGTTCCGATCTTTCCCCACATCAGGCAGGTCCTGAGGCCTCCAGAGGGATCCCGGCCTGGCTGTTGAGCTCGGCTCAGCAAGGCCGGGCCTAAAGTCAAGCGCAGCTCCCAAAGCCCAGGCGGGAGCCCTGGAGTTTCATTTTTTAATTCCAAGAGGAAGGAACTTCCCAGGCTCCTCTGCCCCAAATCCAGAGGGAAAATCTGGGATGCTCCAAGAGAAAATGAGGGAATTTGGGCCGAGGTGGGAACATCCCAAATTCTCTGGGAGCAGCTTTGCCTCCAAGCCGGGCCCTGCTCCCCCAGTCCCGGCTGGGACATTCCCAGAGCTCCCTCCTCAACTTCGGGGCTTTTCCATGGGTTTTTTTTCCCATCTAGGAATGCTCAGAGAAATTCCCGCCAGAAATATCCACGTGGAAAACAGGAGCGTCCCACGTCCCGGAATTCCCAGCCCTTGGGGAATGGTTGGGTTTGACCTTGGAGGGCTTTTCCAACATCAGCGATTCCGTGGAAAGGTTGGAGCTCTCCTCTCCTCCCAAGCCCCACGGATCCGGAATTTTCCCCCGGGAATCTGGGCCTGTCCTGCTGCTGGTGATTCCAGGGAGAAGGGATTGATCCAAGAGCTCGATCCAAGGGGTTTTGTATCCCTGGAAAAGCTTTGGCGTTCATTCCTTTCTTTCTTTATTTCCCTCCCTCCCTGGCAAAGTTGGGAAGAGATAAAAATAATTCCAGGCAGCGATTTCCCACCAAAACCTGGGAATGGAAATATCCCGGCACAGTCTGAGGGCGGGAGCGGCCGCTGCTCCTTGCGGGGAACACAAATTCTGGGAGAATTCCCAAAAAATCCCCGTGGGCTGAGGCAAAACCCGGCCACGAATCCCGATGGAAACCCAAGCGGGTGAAGATACCCAAGGAAAACGCACCAGGGATGGGAATAAACCCCGGAAAGGAGGGAAAACAAGGCATGGGATCAACCATTCCTTGGAAAACCTCCTCCTTTTCCCAACCAAACCTTTTCCTGCACGAAATCCAGGATGTTCTTGAAGTCCAGGTCATCGTAGTAGTGCCGGATTCCCGCCTGGATGGTGGAGTGGAAAACCTCGTTCATCTGGGGATGGCGAAACCCAAAACCGCGGCTCAGACGTGGAAAAACAGAGGGAAAACAGCCCAAAAATCCAAGTTTTTCACGGCTGGCCCTGGAAGAGGAATTTTACCCGGTCCCAAGCCCATTTCCTGGGGTAAAATCCATCGTTTTGGAGCATTCTGGATCCATTCCCGGCCCAGGCATCTTTATCCACCGGATTTTTCCGGTTCCGTTTCATTTAATGCCAAAGCTCCTCCAGACTCCTCAATCCCACGGGAAATCGGGATTTGAACCCCTGGCCGAGGGTCCTGCTGCCTCGGGAGGGGGAAATGGGCTCCGAGAGGGGATTTATCCATGGAAAAATATTCCACAAGTGGGAGCAGAGCGCTCACAGAGCCCCAGATCCTTCCCGATCCCGAGAAATCCCTCGGGAATTCTGGCAGGGAATGGTGTGGATGGGCTGGGGCTGTCCCTGCTGCTCCTCCTGGGGACGCTTCAGGCAATTCCTGAAGCACTGATTGGATGGCAAAGGAATTTTAGGGATGCCTGGGAATGTTCTCAGGGAGGCTTCGGGCAGATCCGGAGCGGATTCCCCGCTCAATTCCCGAAAATCCGCCAGGCGGGAACGTTAATGATGGGAAAAAGGAAATTTTCCCTGGGTTAGAAGCGGGTGGGAGAGGGGAGAGGAGAACGTCGCTTTTCCCAATTCCCCGTGACGGGAAAATGAACGGCTGGGAAGAGCGGGAAGGGGGAGGAGAACCCCAGGAATGAGGAAAAGGGGCGAGGGATGATTCCTGGGAATCTCAAATGGCTCCAGGAACGGCTTCAGGAATATTTTCATTCCCGGTTTGCTCCTCACTAAACCAACACGATCCCGGCTTTCACTGGTTCCTGCTGGTTTTTCCCCAAAAAGCCTCACCCGGGGATCGTTCTGGAATTAAATCCCGATTCCCAGGTGGGAGTCGAACATCCCGGGGTTCTGCTCCCTCTCTACCCCCTCCCTCCCCAGCATCCCAATCCCATTAATCCCCCCGGCCTCATTTGCATATCAACGAGGCTGATTTGAATATTGAGCAGCTCCGAGGCCGCGGAATTAATTCCCTGATTTCATCTGAAATCCAATTAATTCCGGTTTTCAGGAATTTAATAAACAGCCGCTGTTCCAGAGGCGGATTTGCGCCTCCCGACAATTCCAGGTGGGATTTGCCCCTCCCCCCCTCATTGTCTGGGGTTTAATTAAGTTTTGACGTCGCCCCACTCAATTGAAATTCATTTGAAACACATTTCAATTGAAAGCTCCGCCTCCATCCCGGAGCTCCATCTCCAGAGGATTCCATCCCGAATTTCTCCGGAGCATCCCTGCGCTGCGGGATGGGGCTGGAGCATCCGCGGGGCTCAAAAAAAATCAAAAGGGTTTGATGCTGAGTTTTCCCAAAAAAGCCCAGCCTGGAAGGGGCAGCACGGAGGGATTTTGTGGGAAGGACTCCCAACAATCCGGTTTTCCTTGGAGAAGGAAGTGCAGTGCATTTTCCAGGGATCGGAGGGGTCTGGGAAGCTGCTGGAAAAGGCAAAGTCCTCCCGCAGCGTCCCCCAGGCTGGGGCTGAGGGGTCCTTAGGGCACATCCCAACCCAGAGCATTCCAGGATTCCGGGATTCTCTGGGCTGGGAGTGCTGGGAATGTCCCCCTGGAGAAGGGAAGGATCCAGGGAGAGCTTCCAGAACATTCCAGGGCCTGAAGGGGCTCCAGGAGAGCTGGAGAGGGACTGGGGACAAGGGCTGGAGGGACAGGACACAGGGAACGGCTTCCCAGTGGGAAAGGGGAGATTGAAATGGGATCTTGGGAAGGAATGAGGGTGGGGAGGGGCTGGGCTGGAATTCCCAGAGCAGCTGTGGCTGCCCCTGGATCCCTGGAAGTGCCCAAGGCCGGCTTGGAGCCCCCTGGGACAGTGGGAGGTGTCCCCGAGGGTGGCCCTGGGTGGGATTTAAGGTCCCTTCCCAACCCAACCCATTCGGGGATTCCAGGATGGGTGGGAAGCCATTCCATTTTGGGGAACGAAAAAATTCCGTTTTCGGGAATGAAAAAATTCCATTTTCAGGAATTCTGGACCCCGGAGGGGACCCCAAGGCCACTCCCACCTTGTTCTCGAAGATGATCTCGATGAAGATGAGCAGCAGCTCCGTCAGGAAGATCAGCAGGAGCACCCAGAAGAACTGGAATGAGGAAAGGAGGGATTATCCCAGCTCCAGGTCCTTGCCCGGCTCCAACGGGGACACCCGGACACCGGGATTTGCTTTGGAACGCTCGGAAATCCCAAAATTCCACTTCCTGCTCCCCGGGGAGACGCGAATCCTTTCCAAAGGTCTCGTCCTGGCAGGGAAAGGAGTTTGGGAAGTGGGGAAGGAGGGATGGGAGGAACCAGGAGGGGAAATTCCGCGTGGAAAAGAGGAAAAGTGGGAAAAGTGGGAGCAAATATCAGCCCTGTGGTTTTCCAGGCTGGATATCCAACGGAGATCACCCAGCCCATGGAATCCAGGCAAGGAGCCGGGCCCTGCTCCCCCAGTCCCGGCTGGGACATTCCCAGAGCTCCCTCCTCAACTTCGGGGCTTTTCCATGGGTTTTTTCCCATCTAGGAATGCTCAGAGAAATTCCCGCCAGAAATATCCACGTGGAAAACAGGAGCGTCCCACGTCCCGGAATTCCCAGCCCTTGGGGAATGGTTTGGTTTGACCTTGGAGGGCTTTTCCAACCTCAGCGATTCCGTGGAAAGGTTGGAGCTCTCCTCTCCTCCCAAGCCCCACGGATCCGGAATTTTCCCCCGGGAATCGGGGCCTGTCCTGCTGCTGGTGACTCCAGGGAGAAGGGATTGATCCAAGGGCTCGATCCAAGGGGTTTTGTATCCCTGGAAAAGCTTTGGCGTTCATTCCTTTCTTTCTTTCTTTCTTCCCCTCCTCCCTCCCTCCCTCCCTGGGAAAGCTGGGAATTCCAGATCCCGCTGGAGCGAAGGACTCGGACCAGGAGGTTTGGTGTCCTTGCAGCCCATTCCCATCGGGAATTCCCACCTTTTCCAAAGGTGAAGATCCCAGCTCAGCTCATCTCCCGCTTTTCTCCTCCCTCTGAATTTTTGGAGGCTCCCCCCTCCCAGGAAGGAGGGCGGTTCCCATGGCAACCACCTGAAATTCCGAAAAACCCTTTAAAAAAAGCGGGATTGGGGATTGAGGGCGTTTATTCCCGGGATATTCGCTCTGACCCCGGTTTTGCTCCAGTTCCCAAAGTCCTGCGCATCCCAGAATTCCTCCTGGAGCTCAGGGGTTGGTAATTAACTCCCACTAACGAGCTCCGCCCTCCCCAGAGCAGCAGCACCGCCCACAGCAGCTCATTAGGGCCAGGGGTTATTAGGGAAGGAAGCCCTTAATTAGGGAGGTGACAGGAGCCCGTCCCCATCTCCAAATCCATGGAAATTCCAAAGAAACGGGGTGGATTTGGGCTCGCGGCTCCGGATCCCACAGCAAGGGGAGAAATTCCATCCCGGGAACGTTTCTGTTCTTCAACTTCGGCCAAAACCCAGCGGGAAAAGGGAAACCTGAGGGCTTTGGGCTCTTCTTAGCCGGGAAAAAATTCCAGCGGGAATTTTGGAATCGGAGCAAAGACCAAGGATTGGGGTTCAAACCCGAGTGGGAAGCACTGGTCAGAGCCCAGAAGTGCCTGAAATCCCATGGGATGAGTTTTTCCCTCCACAAAGCCACGGGAGGCTCCTCTGGAATCCCCAATCCCAGAAAACCGGGATTTTATCCCTTTGTGGCCGGGCGGGTTTTCTCCCTTTGGCCATTCCCACCACTCCCGGATTTCCTCTCCGTTCCCTCCTTTCGGGCTCCGTTTGGGCCGGGTGAAGCCCTAAAGGATGAGATTGGAAAAGTCCCCATTTCCAAGGGAGAGATCCCAAAAAAGAGCTCAGCTCATGGTCCTGAAAAAAACCAGGGAAAAGCCAGGAAAAACCTGGGGAGAAAACCGGCAGATTCGGACTGGAATTCCCAAGAAAAGGGGACCCACAGGGAATGCTCAGCCACCGCCGCGGACACCCAGAATTCGTAAACTCAGAATTCGAAATTCCACAATTCCTTCAGAATTCCAAGCGGATTTCCAAAGGAAGCACCCACAAATCCAGGTCTCCAGCACAGGCTGGAAAATTGGGAAGCCGGAGTGAAATCCAGCTTTTCTTCACCCAAAAAAATGCCCCAGTGGAGCATCCGAACCCATGGATAGGGTGGGAAGTGGAATTTTTTGGCATTCCCAAGGATTGCAGCAGCCATGGGCACGTTTGGGGATGGAACCCCCAGCAAAATCCCAGCTCTTCCCTTTCCACGGGGCTCTGCCGGATCCCACAAATCAGCAATTGGCCCCTGAGGAAAATTCCAGCAGCAAAGAAAAAAGAGGAAAAATCCACCCAAACCAGGATCCAATCCTGGAGCTGCCCCCGAGCTCAAAACCACGAGGGAAGGGAGGAATTAACCACGGGAATTCTGGTTTTTCCCAGAATTTTGGCCAGAATTGGCATGGCCGTGTCCCCACGTGTCAGCTCCCACCCCGGAGAGGGCATCGGGAAGGGATCGGGAATCGGGAAGGGATCGGGAAGGAGCCCGAGGGTCTCTCCTGGCACAAAGCTCCAAGCAAAGCCCGGATTTCATGGAGAAACTTCCCAAGGAAATCTTTCTCCGGATGCTGAGTCAGCGAAGAGCCGCTCGATCCCGATTCAATTAACGCCGCTCCCGTTAACGAGCTCATCCGTCCCGGCTCCCAATAAACGACACTAATTCCCACGGAAACCTCAGGAACTGATAAATCCCCCCTGGGCCGGGAGCGGCGGCGCTCGGAGCTGCTCCTTCCCTCCCTTAAGGATCTCCAAGGTTTTGTTCCATGTTCGTTATTCCCGAATTCCAGCTGGGAAAAGCCCCGCGGGCCCGGCTCCACCTCAGGCTCCGAGGCAGGGAAAGAATCGTGGCTCAGGTTTAAAGGAGAGGATGCTGCAATTCCCAAATTGTTGGGATTCTCCAGGAATCTCCGACCCCAAACCCCACGGAACAGCCGCATTCCATGTCCAGGCACAAAACCTTCCCAATGTTCCCTTTTTATCCCTTTTCTGGGCCACTTTTCCAGGCAGGAGGAAAAGACAGAGTAGGGGCAGGAAAAGGTTGGGAATGTGGCTGGAAAAGGTTGGGAATGGGGCTGGAAAAGGGGTTGGGAATGGGGCTGGAAAAGGGTCATCCAGGGTGGAAAATCTGGATATTCCAAGCCCAGGACCCCAAGGACTTTGAGCATTTTAATTCCTTTCCCTGCGGAGCACGAATCTCGCGGGGTCGGAGTCTCTGGGACATCGATCCCAGGATTTTTGGGCCGTCAGGAACTGCCTGTTCCCTGTGGATCAATGGGAAGGAGCCGCGGCTGCGGGGGCGGTGATGGATGGAGCTTTCAGCGGCCCTGAGCGGGCACAAATCATCCTGGCAAGGAGAATTCCAGGGGGAATCCGCGGCTCCAGGGAGAAACCGGCCCGGATCCTTCAAACGGGAACCCCGGATCCTTCAAACGGGAACCCCGGATCCTTCAAACACGATTCCCGATCCTTTAATCCACGATCCCAGATCCTTTTAGACACAAATCCCAGATCCTCTGAAGTGTGAGGCTGGATCCCGTTAAACACAAATCCTGGATCCTTCTAAAAACCGATCCCAGACCTTTTTGGACACAAATCCACATCCTTTAAAACACAGTTCCAGATCCTTTTAAAGACAATCCCAAATCCTCTTAAACATGATCCCAAATCCTTTAAATAGGAATCTGGATCCTTCTAAACACAGTCCTGGATCCTTTTAGACACAAATCCCAATCCTTTAAACCACGATCCCAAATCCTTTAAACCACGATCCCAAATCCTTTTAGACACAAATTGGGATCCTTTTAAATGCAGATCCAGGTCCTTTAAAACACAATTCCAGATCCTTCCAAAAACAATCCTGGATCCTTTCGAGCACATTCCGGATCCTTTAAAACACAAATCCAGGTTTAAGCACAACCCTGGAGCTTTTCAGACACAGATTTGGATCCTTTTAAATGTGATCCCAAATCCTTTTAAACGTGATCCCAAATCCTTTTAAATGTGATCCCAAATCCTTTCAAACGTGATCCCAAATCCTTTCAAACGTGATCCCAAATCCTTCCAAACACAGTCCCGGCTCCTTTGAAATGAGATTCCAGATCCTTTAAAACACAATCCCGAATCCTTTTAGGCACAAATCCCATAAAATCGGGATGAAGCCGCAGCTGCCGGCCCAGCTCAGCTCCAAGAGCTCCTCCAGCGCCTCTTTCCCTGATTGCTTTTGTTCCCGAGCCTCCTCCAGGGGGATTCATCCTCCAGGAAAAGGACAATTCCCGATCCGCACAAGAGCCCTGATTGCCACCGTTCCCTCCTCAGCAATTCCCGGTTTTCACCTCCCGGTTCCCCCACAGCGGGGGCTGGGCAGGGAGCGGGAGGCGCTTTTCCTTGGGAATTCGCATCCCGGGATGGACCTCGGGAGGGAAAACACGGTGGAGACTTGGAATTCATGGAATTCCCTCTTTGGGATCCCCCAGACATGGGGGTGACTCCAAATTCGAGGAATTTCCTCCTTGAGACCCCCCAGGCGTCGTTTTGCCTCTGGATTTATGGAATTTCTTCCTGAAGATCCCCAAACAATGGTGGAGACTCCGGATCCATGGAATTCCTCCCCTGGGATCCCCCAGATGTGGTTTTGACTCTGGATTCATGGAATTCCCTCCCTGGGATCCCCAAACAATGGTGGAGACTCCGGATTTGTGGAATTCCCTCCCTGGGATCCCCCAGATGTGGTTTTGACTCTGAATCCATGGAATTCCCTCCTGGCATTCCCAAACCATGGAGGCGACTCTGAATCCATGGAATTCCCTCCCTGGCATTCCCAAACCATGGAGGCAACTCTGAATCCATGGAATTCCCTCCCTGGCATTCCCAAACCATGGAGGTGACTCTGAATCCATGGAATTCCCTCCCTGGCATTCCCAAACCATGGAGACGACTCTGAATCCATGGAATTCCCTCCCTGGCATTCCCAATCCATGGAGGCAACTCTGAATCCATGGAATTCCCTCCCTGGCATTCCCAAACCATGGAGGTGACTCCGCATCCATGGAATTCCCTCCCTGGCATTCCCAATCCATGGAGGTGACTCTGCATCCATGGAATTCCCTCCCTGGCATTCCCAATCCATGGAGGTGACTCTGCATCCATGGAATTCCCTCCCTGGCATTCCCAAACCATGGAGGTGACTCCTCATCCACGGAATTGCCCCCAGCCCATCCCAATCCTTACCACCTTCAGCAGCGTCCGGTTGTCCCGGAGGCTCCCGACCATTCCCACGAAGGACACGAGGAACACGGTGACTCCCAGCAGGAGCAGCAGCACGGCCGGAGCCAGGAAAATCCCTTCCAAGGTTTTGTGCCGCTGCCGCTCCACCTCGGCGTAGATCCCGACGCTCAGGATCAGCAGCCCCAGGATCTGCAGCGGGATTTGCAGGATTCAGGTGGAAAAAGAGGCTCCGAGGGAGAGGGGGAGATATCCAAGGAAAACGGCTCCGGGATGTGCCACAGCCCATCCCAAACCTCTCTCCAGGATATTCCCCATCCGATAGGGAAAGAGCCGGTGAGGAGCTGGGAAGGAGAAAGGAGAAAGGTGGAAATCCCTGTCCTGGAGCCACTTGGAATTGGGATGGGAGGCAATTAAGGAACAGGGAATAATTAACACGCGGCTCTGGGGGGGGTTGAGCTCCCGGCTAATCCCGAGGTGAGGTGGGAATTGGGAAAAGTTCTCCCGGAGCCGTGAGCTCCTCCAGAGGGAAGGGCGGGAATGATCTCTTTTTCCAGAGGGAATCTCGGGAATGGCCACTTTTTTTCCCCAGAGGGAATGTCGGGAATGGCCACTTTTTCCAGAGGGAATGTAAAAATCCCAATTTTCAGCAGGATCGGTTGAAACACCCACTTGCAGTTTTTTGGGAATCTTCCGTATTTCTTATATGTTTGGATTTTCCAAGGAAAGGGAAGAAGAGGGGTTTTGGGATTTTTTTTGGGAAAGGAAATCCCAAATCTTTGCTCCGCCGGATTAAAACCAACCCACGATTCCCTGGTTTAGAGCCCCTCTCCGGCTCATCCCAGGCTCCTTCCCGGATTTTTCCAGCTGTAATGAAATCCCTGGAAAGGATCCACCAGCTCCAAATCCCGTTTTCCACAGGCTGGAACCCCCAAAACTCCTCGACCCTCGATGGCGACCAACCCAACCCTCATCCCACGGGATTTTTATCCCACGGAGTCAAATTCCCAAAGCGAATTCCTACAAAATCCTGGTTTTATCAGGAAAAACATCCCGGGAACAGCCCCGGCCCCGATCCCTTCGTTAACGAGGCTTGGAGGGTTGTCAGAATTAATTGGGCGGCGATTGTGCAAATGAGGCCGGAATTAGGTCAGGCTGAAAGGCTCCCGGGAGCCGCAGGATTCCCGTGGATTCCCTGGAGCAGAATTCCCGCCTGGGGAATGGAGGCGGGAGGGGTTGGAGCCATCCAGAGTCAGGGTTTGGGGATTTTTTTTTTTTTGGTGGTTGTTTTCCCATTTTTCGGACAAATCCGAGTCTCCCGCTGGTGGGTTCTGCCCCGAAATTCCCCCCAAAAAAGCTGGGAATTGTCCCAGGGTTAATCCACGATTCCCAGAGTGGAGATGAAGTGAGAGGAAAACAGGAAAACTCCGTGGTTCCTTCAGCACCCAGAGCTCCTCAAAAACCTCTGGAAAACCTCAAACCGAGCGGGATCGGCTCCTTGGAGAACCCAAACCCTCGGGATTTCCCAGGAATTCATCCGGAAAGCGGAAAAAATCCACAATTCCCACCCCAGACCTCCAACCTGAGCAAGGAACGTGGGAGAAACGTGGATTTTTTGGGGAATTTCGGGAATCTCATGAAGGTCTGGCCCCTCAGAGCTTTCCCACGCAGCAGAGCACTGGGAAATGCGGGAGATATTCCCAAAAAAAACCATTTTGGCGGGATTTGGGGGGGATTTTTGGGGTCCCAGGCACGAGGGCAGGGCCTGCCCTGCCATGAGCTCACCCATGGAAGGAAAAGAAACCAAAAGTGGAATTCAAATCATTTCCAAGCACCTGCACAGGAATTTCTGCGCTCACACCTGGGCTCTCCGCCCCTCCCCGCGGCGATTCAACCCCGGGGAGGAAATGTTTGTAAATAAACTCAGGGTTATGCAAGAAAAAAACCCCAAAAACTTCCTTAAAAGGGCCTTAGAATTCCCGGGTTTTCCCTCTGCTGCTCCCGCACGTGTTTGCACCTCCCAGGTGCGGGGAAATCCCGCCCCGAGCGGAGTTCAGGGATTCAAAAACCGCCAACAACTCGCTTTGTTTTTCATTTTCCCAAGAAAAACCGTGGCTCAAATCCCCCCTCGGTGTCTGGGGAGGGTGAAAATTCTGAATTTCCCGATTTTTTTGGGCTCCGAACGGGACTCGCTGCCACAAAGGATCCGCGGGGGGAGGATGCGCTCGAAAACCCCCCCAAAACCCGCGGGTTCGCCCCAATTTTGCCCAGTTTGGACCCCAAAACTGCCCAGTTTGGACCCCAAAACTGCCCAGTTTGGTGCGAACCACCCCAAAAATTCCCGGTTTGGAGCCGGCCCCGGGGGCTTGGGGGCAGCGCGGGTTTTCCTCAAGGATTTGAGGCTTTGGGAAGGGGAAATTGGGACTTCGGGAAGCGAAATCTCTGGAAAAGCCAAATCCACCCTGCGGGGGTGGGGAAACACCGGGAAAACGCGGGAGAAAATGGGAAAAAGAGGGGGGAAAATGGGAAAACGCGGGGGGAAAGGGGGGAAACGGGGGGAAAAAAGGGAAAACAACGCACCGAGAAGAGCGTGGCGTAGGCGGAGAGCGCGAATTTGATGCCGTAGTAATAAAAGTGGGAATCGCGGCAGGTCCCGGCCATCCCGGCGGCTCCTTCCCGGCTCCCGGCTGGAATTCATGCGGGAGAAGCGCGGCTTGAACTTGGACGATTTCCGCCCGGCAGGGCCCGAGCGCGGCTCCTTAACCCTTTCGGGGTCGGCGGCTGGGAGTTGCCGCACGGCGGTCTCCGAGTCGTGCTTTAAAAGGGGATTTTTCCCACCGGGATTATCCCGGAATTGCACGGGATGGCGGCGAGGATGGCACCGTTCCCGTGGATATTTCTGTTTTCGGGAAGAATTGAGGAAGCACCTGCGCTCCTGAGCCCTCCTCCGACCCACGCAGCGCTCCGGGACTGCCTCTGATCCCCTCGGATTTTGATTTTTTGGATCCCCGCTGGGATTTTGGGGTGTTTTTTTGGGATCCTCTCGGATTTTGATCATTTTCAGCCCTCCGGGTTTGGAGCTTTTGGATCCCCCCCGGATTTCTTTCGTTTTTCTGTCGCGGCCACTTGGAACAGCCCAGAGCAAACTTCACCCCCTGAAGGAAGGAAATTCTTTCCCGAGATGCTGAACTTGCCCGAAGTGCGGAGTTTTCCCCTCCCTGGCCAAGGGGAGACCCCAATTAAGGGGAGGTCCCAATTAAGGGGAGAGCCCAGTTAAAGGGAGATTTCAATTAAAGGGAAGACCCCAATTAAGGGGAGAGCCCAATTAAAGGGAGATCCCAATTAAGGGGAGCCCCCAAACAAGGGAAGATCCCAGTTAAAGGGAGAGCTCAATTAAGGGAAGACCCTAATTAAGGGGAGAGCCCAATTAAGGGGAGACCCCAATTAAGGGGAGATCTCAATTAAGGGGAGACCCCGGCTAAAGGGGGATCCCAGTCAAGGGAAGATCCTTTTCAAGAGGAGCCTCCGGTCAAGAGGGGACCCCAACAAAGGGGAGACCCCAACCATGGAGAGCCCCTGGTGAAGGGGAGACCCCAAACAAGGGGAGCCCCCAGCCCAGGGGAGCCCCCAAACAAGGGGAGCCCCAGCCCAGGGGGGCCCCATTCCTTTGCAGCCCGGCTGTTGCTAAAGGGGCCTCGTCTGGGATGTGATTCCCGACCCAGGAATCCCAGGTTTTGCCAGGGATTTCGGGCTCTCTCCTCTCCTTCCCTGACCCCCCGCAAATCCCAAACCTCCGTCGGGATAACTCCGAACACCCTGAGCTCATCCCGGGCTCCTCCCGGTGCTGAGCACCCCAGATCCCACACGTGGGTCACTGTGCCGTGCACGGCGTTCCCAAAAAATCCCGGCTTTGGGGCTGCGGGGGTGGGAACAGCAACAAAACCCTTTGATCAATGAACCCCCGAAAGGAGAAATTTGCTCCCCACGGGGCTGAATTCCGCTGCCCCTCAGCCCTGGAGCCGGGAGAATTCCCACGTGGAATTCAGGAACGATGATTTAATTCCCCTTCCAAACCCCGCAGCTGGAATTCTCCTCGAGAACTCCCCCTCAGGGACGATGTTCAATCCCCCTCCCAGCCCGGTGGGAAAATTCCCTTCACCGGGAGCCGAGAGCTCTTTAAACTCCCCCCCCCGCCTTTTTTTTTTTTTTTTTTTTTTGGGTTCTTTTTTCCCTTTTCCCCCCAAGGAAATCAGCTTGAATTCCCTGCGCTTTCCCTCCTGGAAAAGGAGACGCCGCCGTTCCGGCAGCACCGACGCTCGCGGAAGCTTCTCCCCTTCCACGCTGAGGGATGAATAAGCAGAAAGCGACCTCGGGTGATCCGCTTGTTTTATTGAACGGGCAGGGCCCTGCTGGACAGGCTTGGGAAAGGCTCGCAATCGACCCCAAAATCCCAATTTTAACCGGATTTGGAGCTTTAACGTCGCCGCCCTCGGGGGACGGGAGGTGGGAGCAGCGTGGGGTTTATTCGGGAATGTTTTTTCCCGGCTGGAAGTGCTGCTGGAGCTGCAGGCGTGGACAAGCTGGAGGAGCCCTGATTTACGGGATTTAATCATTGACGGGGCATCGATCCCGGGAATTAATCATTGACCGCGGGCGGGGCTGCCTCGGCTCCTCGGGATCACCCCGAACCTCGGGATGGGAACAAAGACTCCAACCCGGGCCCAAAACCGGGGCTCTCGCTGCTGCCGGGGGGATTTTCCAGCAGTGGAGGCCGGGATTCCCTTCCCATCCCACAGATTTCCCCCCCCCCCCGGATCCATTTTCCATGGATAATTCCGTAGAACAAGAAACTCGGGGTGAAGGAGAACACCCCAAATCCAGGCAGGGCCCAGGCTGAGCTCTCCGAGGCTCCCGGCCCGGCTCCGGCTGGGAATTTGCTGTTCCCTGGAATTTTAATGGCTCGGGAATGCCGGGAACCCGCCCTGAGCCGAACCCGCCGGATTGGACCTTCCCAGGTGGAATTTGCCCCCCCGGAGGCGCGGAGAGGAGCCCGGGCAGGGTCTGGGGTGCGGGGGAGGCCCCGGACAGGCAGAGGGGGAATGGGGGATTTAGGGGAGGTTTTGGGGTAAAAAATCCCTGAATTTGGGGTCTGGGAGATCCACGGAGGGATTTTGTGGAGCTGCTGGATGAGAGCAGCTGCTGCAGCACTGCCTGGTCCTCATCCCGATCTGGATCCTGATCCTGATCCCAGTCCCGATCCTAATCCTGATTCTGGTCCTGATCCCGATTCTGATCCTGATCCCAATCCCAATCCAAATCCTGATTCTGATCCCAGTTCTGATCCTGATCCTGATTCTGATCCTCATCCCAATCCCAATCCCGATCCCGATCCCGATCCCGATCCTGATCCAGCCCCTGGCCTGGGACCGGCTCAGCCAGACCCTCCTTCACAGCCCCAAAACGGATTTAAATCCTGGAATTCTTTGGGTGGGAAGGGACCTTAAATCCCACCCAGGGCCACCCTCGGGGACACCTCCCCTATCCCAGGTGGCTCCAAGCCGGCCTTGGGCACTTCCAGGGATCCAGGGGCAGCCACAGCTGCTCTGGGAATTCCAGCCCAGCCCCTCCCCACCCTCATTCCTTCCCAAGATCCCATTTCAATCTCCCCTTTCCCACTGGGAAGCCGTTCCCTGTGTCCTGTCCCTCCAGGCCTTGTCCCCAGTCCCTCTCCAGCTCTCCTGGAGCCCCTTCAGGCCCTGGAATGTTCTGGAAGCTCTCCCTGGATCCTTCCCTTCTCCAGGGGAACATTCCCAGCTCTCCCAGCCTCGCTCCAGAGGGGCAGATATTTGGAATCATTAATAATTAACCATTAATCATGGATCAATCATTGATCATTAATATCCCACTCCCGAGGCTCAGTCCCACTCCCGGATCCCCATCCCTCTGCAGAGCCTCGCCCCAGACAGCCCCGATCCCACAAATCCCCGTTCCCATCCCTCGGGAAGCCGCTGACGCTCCCAAGCTCCGCGCTCCCATTTCCCCGGAATCCGATTAGGGAACGTGGGAATTCCCGAGGCTCGGATGTGCCCCGAGCTTCCCCTTCCTGGCAGCTCCCAAAGGCCTCATTCCCGGTGGACGTTTCCCGTTTTTTTCCCCGTTTTCCCTCAATTTTTGGCTGTGGGATGGGGACACGGAGAGCTCGGGTGGGGTAAAAACCCCACGGGGACACCTGGGAGACCCCGAGTGGAGCAAAATATCCCAGGAATTCCGGCTGGGACTGGCCAAGATGGACACAGGTCCAGGGAATTGGGATTTGTCAGAGGAGAAAAAGGGGGGAAAAGGAGAAAAAAGGGGGGGAAAAAAGGGGGGAAAAAGGGAAAAAGGGGGGAAAAGGGAAAGGAAAAGGCTCAGCCTTGGCAGCTTTGCCTTTCCCTGTTTTTTTTCCATGATTTAACAGTTCCCAAGCCCGGGGAAACGGGGATTTGCTGCCGTTTTCCGGGTGAATTTGTTCCTTGGGTAAAACCAACATTCCCAAAGAATTCCCAGATCGCTGAGTCAGCGCAGCTGCCGCCATTTCAAACCCTCGCTAATGAACCCCCGGCCAATTAATTCATTAACGAGGCTGCCGGGGGCTCGGAATAACCGAAAACCATTAAAAAGAATGAAAACTTAATAAAAATGAGTAACACTTAATGAAAAGGGAAAGTCTCCGCTCGGCCCCGCGCTCCGTGCGGGATTCCCCGGGAAGCGGGGCTGGATCTGCCGCAGCTTCCCCGTTATTCCCAATTCCCACCCCGGGGTTGAATTTGGCCTCTTCCAGGGGTGTTTAATCCATGAGATTCCTGGAAAAACGCACGGAATGGACCCGTGGGAATGCGGGAATTCTCCGGCAGCTGGAGGGAGAAACGACCTCCCCCAGCGGGGTTTTGTTATCCCACCAATTATCCCATCAATTATCCCACCAATTATCCCACAAATTCTTTTCCTTGTTTGTTTTTCCCCTTGGACTGCCCAAATTTTCTCCTTTAAAGCCAAGAACTTCTTGGAATTCCCAGAGATTTTCGGGATTCGCCCGGATTGGGAGCCACGGCAACGAACCGGCTGCGATTTCATCCCCGAAAATGCTCCTGGTGGGATTGGCCAGTCCAACCCTGCTCCCCCAAATCCCAACCCTGCATTCCCAAATCCCGGCCTTGCATTCCCAAATCCCAACCCTGCTCCCCCAAATCCCAGCCCTGCATTCCCAAATCCTAACCCCACACACCCAAATTCCAGCCCCGCATTCCCAAATCCCAACTCTGCTCCCCCAAAATCCCAACCCTGCATTCTCAAATCCCAGCCCTGCATTCCCAAATCCCAACTCCACATTGCCAAATCCCAACCCTGCATTCCCAAATCCCAGCACCCCCAAATCCCAACTCCACATTCCCAAATCCCAACCCTGCACACCCCCCAAATCCCAGCACCTCCAAATCCCAACCCTGCATTCCCAAATCCCAACCCTGCATTCCCAAATCCCAGCACCCCCAAATCCCAACTCCACATTCCCAAATCCCAACCCTGCACCCCCCCCAAATCCCAGCACCTCCAAATCCCAGCCCCGCTCCCCCAAATCCCAAACCTACAGCCCCAAATCCCAACCCTGATTTCCCAAATCCCAGCCCTATGTTCCCAAATCCCAACCCCACTCCCCCCAAATCCCAGCACCCCCAAATCCCGAAAGGCTTTGGAATTTCCCCGGAATCTCCCGGAGGGCACCAAGACCGGTCCCCCTCCCCCACCCACGCAGCCAAACCCAGCTCAGGTCGGGCAGGCCCGGCCTAAAATGAGAATCTGAGCCTAAATTTGAGCTGGAGAACAAGGAGAGGAGGGAAAGGAAGGAAGGAACCGGCCACGAACCCCCCGGGGGGTTTTCAGGGAAGCGGGATCGGGAATTTCAATGGGAATTCCACTGGGAATTCTTTGTGCAGGGCCGAGGGATCCCGAGGAGAGCCAGTCTTAAAATAAACAAAATTTATTAAACCAGGCTTAAATCAGCAAATCCTTCCCTGAGCTGGGGCAGGAGGGAACCCAGAGCCAGCACCGGGATTTTGGGATGGATCCCTGCCCTAAATCCCTCCTGGAGCAGCGTTTTCCTTCCCCATCCCGGCACCGGGAATCGCTCAGCAGCAAAGGAACCGCGGATTTGGGGTTGCTGGGGGCGGTTTTGGGGTCTGGTTTGGGTAATCCCGGTAATTCCCTCCTCTCCCTGAGAAATCTGGGATTCCAGCAGCTCTAGATTTGGGGAGGGGGAGGGGGGGGGTTAATTCCAAGGCAGGGTTTAAACCCCATCCCAAAACATTTCAGGATTAAATCCTTGAAGTCCTTAAATCCCCGGGATATTTTCTTCCCTCCAGGAATGCCGGCAGGATCCCCAGGGAGATAAATCCCACCCTGGGATGCTCCAAGGAGCTTCCACCCTCTGACCGCTAAAAACCCACGAAAACCAACCCGGATTTAGGAAAAACTCCCCCAAATTTCCAGCTGCACAACCCCCGCCTGCCCAGCTTCGTGTGGGGAAGCTCCAAATCCCAAATCCAAGCGTGGGAGGCTCCAAATCCCAGAAGTGCCCCGGGAAGAGGAGGAGGAGGAGGAAAACAATGGGATTAACCACCCCAAAACCTGGAAAACCCCTCCTGGCTGCGGGTTTAAAGCCCAGCCCGAGCCGCCTGCATGGGATTTTTTCCCTGGCCAAAATTCCAGGGAAATCCCAATCCCAAGGGCTGCCGGTGGTTTGGGAGCTGTGGCTTCAATCCCGGGAGGGGGCAAAGGCTGAAGCCGCTCCCGGTGTTGCTCACTCCCGGTTTTTGGGATCCGGGGCCTCGGCCAGGCTGGGTGGAGGAGCTGGAAGCTCTGAGGATGGAGAATTCCCGTCTCTGGTGGTTCCCTGGAGGATGAGGATGGATTTTCCTCCCGGAGCAGCGGGATTTGGGGGGGTCTGGTGTCCCCCCGGCTCAGGGGGGAATCCACAGTGGGAGAGGATCCCATCCCTGTGGGAAACACGCCGGGAAAAGGCTCTGGAAGGGCTGGCGAGGCCCTCGGATCGATCGATTGATTGATTGAATGATTTCCTTTCAATTCAATCCCTTCCAAAGGAGAGAAAAGGTGGAATCCCCTCCAGATTCCCCAAATTCCCACACCAACACTCCCATGCCCCTTCCAGGGCCTGCTCCAACCGGGAAACCACCCGGAATCCCAATTCCTGGCACTGGGAAGAAGAGCAGGATCTTTCCTCCAGGAGCTTTCCCAGCGGGAAACTGAGGCAGGAGGGAGGGATGAGCTCCGGGAGCCGCCGGGGATGGAGGGAAGGGGGAGGATTTGCTGGGAATGGCTTCGCTCCGAGCATTTGGGATTCCCAATCATCCCTGGATTGGGCTTCGGCCTTTCCCAGATTTACGGCGTTGCCCCAAACTCGTGGGAAGGGGTGGAGGGATTGGGAATCCCATTCCCAGCTCCCATTCCCAGCTCCCATTCCCAACTCCCATTTCCAGCCCCCATTCCCAGCCCCCATTCCCGGCTCCCATTCCCAGCTCCCATTCCCAGCTCCCATTCCCGGCTCCCATTCCCAGCTCCCATTCCCGGCTCCCATTCCCGGCTCCCATTCCCAGCCCCCATTCCCGGCTCCCATTCCCGGCTCCCATTCCCGGCTCCCATTCCCAGCCCCCATTCCCAGCCCCCATTCCCGGCTCCCACTCCCGGCTCCCATTCCCAGCTCCCATTCCCGGCTCCCATTCCCGGCTCCCATTCCCAGCCCCCATTCCCGGCTCCCATTCCCGGCTCCCATTCCCGGCTCCCATTCCCAGCCCCCATTCCCAGCCCCCATTCCCGGCTCCCACTCCCGGCTCCCATTCCCAGCTCCCATTCCCGGCTCCCATTCCGGGCTCCCATTCCCGGCCCCCATTCCCAGCCCCCATTCCCGGCTCCCATTCCGGGCTCCCATTCCCAGCCCGCATTCCCGGCTCCCATTCCCGGCTTTCCGGGCCGCTCTCCCTCCCCTCTTCCCGCATTTTCCAGCGCTGCTGCCATCGAGGGCTCCGGGAGCTCCGGGATGAGCGCTCGGCCCGGAGCTCCCTGGATCCCCCTGGAGCGGCTGGAAACGCCGAGATCCCGGCTGGAATAAACCTCCCGCATCCATCCTCGGGATAAACGGCTCCGAATTCCAGCAGCTCCCTCCCCGCGCCCACCTTCCAGCCCCAATCCCTCCCGCATTTACCTGGGGGCGGCTCCTCTCCCGCCAGCCCGGGATTTGGGACCATTCCCGGCCAGCCGGAGGAGCGAGCGCGGCTTCCCCGGGCGATTCCCGGCGGCAGCGGCGCATCCCGAGGGAGGAGCGGCAGGGCCGGGATGGTTCTGGCAGCGGCAGCGGCGTTAAAATCCCTGGATACGAACTGCGGGAAGGGGCAAATCCCAGCAGCCGGGAGAGGAGGGCTTCTCGTGGAGCGGGATTTTCCAGCCCTTCTGGGGTTCGCGTGGTGCGGGAAGGGCCCTGCGGTGAAGTGTCCGGTCCGGAGGGGAAGGAAGCGGAGGGGGCGGAGGGGGAAGAGCTTTTCCATGGGGAATCCAAGGTTTGCTTTGTTCCCTGGGGATTCAGAGCACGCAGGGAGAGGTTGGAAAGCCTCGCGATCAATAAACATAAAAACGATCGATAAAATATCGGCGCTTCGCCTTTATCGGGATCCTAAAAATTCCTGCTGGTTTTGGAGCCGGCCCCCAAAAGCACACGGGGAGATTTGGGGGGAAAAGAGGTGGGAGAGGGGATGGGGGGTGGGGGAGGGAAAATTGGGATCGGGGGTTGCCGGGAAAGGTGGAAGAGCCGCTTCCAGCGGGAAGGGGCAGCTGGGAACGGGGAGCGGCGGCTCCGGGGCCTGCGGAGCCCCCCGGGCACGGGGGGGACACGGGGGGAGCGGGGGAGGGGACGGGGCCGAGGGACCGGGGCCGGGGGCTGTCCCCGGGCCGGCTCTGCCCACCGGGCTCCGGCACCGCCCGCGCCGCCCATAAAAACCCCGCTCGTGCCTCGCCCGCCGCAGTCGGGTCCGCGGCACCGGCTGCGCCCCGAGGCCGCTGCCGAACCGGGGGGAGCCGGCGGCGTCCCGAACCGGGGAATCCGCATCCCGAACCGGCTGAATCCCGAACCGGCTGAATCCCGAACCGGCTGCATCCCGAAGCGGAAAATCTGCATCGTGAACCGGCTGCATCAGGGACCGGGGGGAATCGGCATCCCGAACCGGGGATCCGCATCCCGAACCGAGCGAGGATCCGCACCCTGAACCGACTGAATCCCGAACCGGGGGAATCTGCATCCCAAAGCTGCTGCATCAGGTACCGAGAGGACCCGCAGCCCGAACCGGCTGCTTCCCAAACCGGCTGCTTCCCGAAGCGAGCGAGGATCCGCATCCTGAACCGACTGAATCCTGAACCGGGAGGGATCCGCACCTGCTCCGGTGCAACCGCATCCCGCTCTGGTGCCGCACCGGCAGGATCCGCAACCCGAACCGGCCGCATCTCGAACCGGGAGGAATCCGAACCCTGGGGAAGCCGCAGCCGAGCCTGGAGGGACCCGCACCCCGAACCAGCCCTGCACCCCCATCCAGCCGTGCCCGAACCGGGAAGGATCCGCACCCCGAACCAGCCGTGCCCGAACCGGGAAGGACCCGCACCCCGAACCAGCCGTGCCCGAACCGGGAAGGACCCGCACCCCGAACCAGCCGTGCCATGGCCGCGCTCCCGGCTCCAGCTGCACCCTGACCCAGACAGGTCCCGCATCCCGAACCAGGAGAGCTCTGGAGCAGCCCTGCCCCCGACCCCGCTGCCCCCGAACTGGGAGGTGCCCACACCCTGGAGCAGCCACGCACCCCAAAGCTGCTGGGCCAGGGGGGGGAGCTGAACCCCAAAGCCACTGAGGGGGGGGAGCCCTGCACCCCAAAGCGGCTGCATGCCCCGAATTTGCTGTGCCCTGATCCTCTGCACCCTAAACCAGGAGGGATCTGCCTCCCAAATTAGCTGACCCAGCAGGATCTGCACCCCAATCTTGCTGTGCCCTGATCCTGCTGCTCCCTGACCCAGGAGGGCCCCACACCCCAAATTCACTGTGTGCCCCAATCCTGCTGAGCTCTGACCTGCGAGGGTCCCGCACTCCGAATTCCCGGTGCCGTCTCTGGGGGCCATGGATGCCTCTCCGGCTCTGGAAGCGGAGCTGGAGCACCTCAACGCCTCCCTGAACGAGTCCTGGGCCAACCCGTTCGTGCAGCCGCCCTGGCAGGTGGCCCTGTGGGCCGTGGCTTACGCCCTGATCGTGGTGGTGGCCGTGGTGGGCAACGTGGTGGTCATGTGGATCATCCTGGCGCACAAGCGGATGCGCACGGTCACCAACTTCTTCCTGGTGAACCTGGCCTTCGCCGAGGCCTCCATGGCCGCGCTCAACACCGTGGTGAACTTCAGCTACGCCGTGCACAACGAGTGGTACTTCGGCCCGGCCTACTGCCGCTTCCACAACTTCTTCCCCATCGCCGCCGTCTTCGCCAGCATCTACTCCATGACGGCCATCGCGCTGGACAGGTGAGTGGCCGGAGCGGCCGGGGTCACTCCGCGGCCGGAGCCTGGGCGTGGAGCTCGGCTCTGTCTGTGCTCCCCCACAATTAAAGCAAAGCTCGTTTCGGGGTTCAAAATAACCCAGCCCTGGCTGCAGGTGGCTTTGGGAATTCTGTGGGAGCGTTGGGAGCTCGGGAACAGCTCCGTGACCCCCCCCGGTGGTCAGTGCAGGGTCCTGGGGGTTCCTTTGGAGAAGCCTCTGCCTTCCCAGCTCCTCTGCAGATCCTTCCCTTCCCTTCCCTTCCCTTCCCTTCCCTTCCCTTCCCTTCCCTTCCCTTCCCTTCCCTTCCCTTCCCTTCCCTTCCCTTCCCTTCCCTTCCCTTCCCTTCCCTTCCCTTCCCTTCCCTTCCCTTCCCTTCCCTTCCCTTCCCTTCCCTCAGATCGAACCAAACCCAAATTCAGGCACAAAATGGCATCGCCTCCCAAACCCCGCGCCTGTGCCGGACACACCATCCCAGGAGCCATTCCACGGTTCTGGGCTGTGTTGGGAATGTCTGCGGAGCGTCTGGGAGCAGCTCGGGCTGGGAAGCGCATCCCGGCTTGGGGGGGTGTCCCAAGGAAAACCCGCCGGGATTCCAGGGGCGGATCCAGCGGGAGAGGCCGGAGCCCGGGATTGCTGGTTCGGCTGCCGGGGTTGGGTTTTCCCTGCCCGGTTCCTGCAGGATTGTTGGGATCTGCTGGCACAGCCGGATCCCAACGGGGCCGTGATCCAAAGGTCAGCCGGATCCCGGATCCCACTGGAGCTGTGCCGTGATCCAAAGCTCAGCCGGATCCCGGATCCCACTGGAGCTGTGCCGTGATCCCGCGCCCAGCCGGATCCCGGATCCCACCCGGGCCGTGATCCCGAGCCCAGCCGGATCCCAGCGGGCACCGCTGTCCCTCCTTTGTCCCCGGGCTCGGGGGACACCGAACCCCCCGGAGTCCCCGGGCTGTGACCTGCCCCTGTCGCTCCCGGAGCCGGCCGGGCTCTGCGCCGCCTCTCCCGGCCCCTGCTCCCGGGGAATCAAGGGGATTTTGGCAGGGGATCCGTGGCGGGGAGGACGCTTTTCCTGCCCATATTCCCTGCGGGAAGCAGCGCCGGGGTTGGATGAGGCTCCGCGGGCGTTCAAAACAGCTCCGGGGTCGGTTTTGTCACCAAATCCTCTCCCTAAAATCCCCGGGAGCGAGCGCAGGGAATTGAGGTGATAATTAATAAAAAACGGGATATTTCCAGCTCCTCTCCCATGGCGGTGCTGGCGCTGCTCCAGGAGGATCTTTGGGATCAGATGGAAAAGCCCTTTCGGGCTGGGATTAATTCCAGGGATTATTTGGGGGGTTAATAATTGAATTTACAGCCTTTGATCCACCCCGAAATAACCAGGAAGGCAAATCCAGGGAAGCTGGAGTAAAACAGGAAAATCTGGAAGGCTGGGGCTGGATTTTTGGGGGGAGATTGGCATTCCCAAAAATTCTTCCTGCACCTGCAAACCCTGAAGAGAGGCTCGGCTTTCCCAAAAAAAATCCAGGCTCCCACCTGGAAGCTGCAGCCTCTGTGCGCTCGGAGCCAGCGGCTGCATCCCAAATTCCAGCCGGGAATCGCGAAGGTGGCAAATCCCATCCTCAGCCCCTCCAGGCACCTCCAAGCCCTGGAAAATTGCTCCTTTTCCTGTGCCTGGGACCTGACAATGGCAGCTGAAACGCAGGAAAAGCAGGAATTTGTTCCAGGAGCCTGGAAGGGAGGAATCGCTCCCGGCCGGCAGCAGGAGGATCTGTGGGAACAGGGAGAGCAGGAGCCAGGATTGGGAACAGGGAGAGCTGGGAATGGGATTGGGAACAGGGAGAGCAGAAATTGGGATTGGGAACGGGGAGAGTGGGAACTGGGATTGGGAACGGGGAGACCTGGGAATGGGGATTGGGAACAGGGAGAGATGGGAATGGGATTGGGAGCAGGGAGAGCAGAAATTTGGGATTGGGAACAGGGAGAGCAGAGAATGGGATTGGGAACAGGGAGAGATGGGAATGGGATTGGGAGCAGGGAGAGCTGGAGCCGGGTTGGGGTTTCAGCCACAGCCGGGATGGGGCTGGAATTCCCGATTTCCACCAAAACTCAGGGAAGCAGCATGGAATGAGCCTCACGTTCCCAAAGTCCGGCAGAGCGATGGGATCCGGAGCGAGGGCTGGGATGAGCAGGATTCTCCCCCAATCCTCTCCATCCCCGCTCCCCACAGGCAATTCCTGAGACATCTCTGCCAGAGGATATGGAATGGCCTTGGAAAAACTTGGAAAAGCCACCACGGAGCAAGGGGGGATTGTGGTTTGATCCATAAAATCTGGGAACCCTGGAATGGGTAGGAAGGGACCTCAAATCCCATCCAGTGCCACCTCCCACCATCCCGGGATGCTCCAAGCCCCGGCCTGGCCTGGGACACTTCCAGGGATCCAGGGGAATCCACAGCTTCTCCGGGAATTCCCCCAGTGGGGTTTTTTTTTTGCGGGATCCGTCGTGGATTTGTGCAGGATTTTCGCTGGAAGTTCCTCCATCCCCTCCTTCCCTGGAGCTGCTCCAGCCTGGGCACAAAACAAAAACAACGGGAAGTTGTTCCGAACACTCCCAACAATCGCAGGAAATTCGGGATCGGGGCTGGCACCGGAGCGGCTCAACAAAATCCCAAAGAATTCAGGGCCCAGCAGCTCCCTCGGCTCCCGAATTCCTGCCCCGTCCTTTGTTCGGGATGCGTCAGTGCCAGAGCACTTCTGATGTCCCTTCCCGGCTCCCGGCTCCTCCTGGGAATGGGTTCTCTTGGAAAACAGGCAGGAAATCCATTTTTTCCCGATTTTCCGGGAAAAGCAGCGGTGCCCACGCTGATTTCCAGCCGCACTCGGAATAAAATCCCAACTCTGGCCTTCCCTAAGTTGGGATTTCCATGGAGCATCCCAGGATAACGCTGGTGTTCCCTCCCTCGCTGGGAATCCCCAGCGTCCCGCAAACGGATGGAGGAGGAAATTCCCATGAGGATAAATACCCAGGAATGCAGCCCAGGGGGCAGAACAGGGGAAAATCTCCTCTCTGATCCCAAAACTCGGAGTGAATCCAGCCAAAATCCTTCCAAGGGAGCAAATCCGGGAGAATTTGGGATGTGGGACCGGAAAAAAAATTCCCCTTTTTTCTGCAGAGCTTCTTTTTGAAGCAGCTGGAATTTGGAGTGGGAATAAGCTCCTGCAATTCCCAGATAAAGCTGCTCGTTAAAAATTCCCTCTCCGGACTCCAGCAGGAATCCCACCGGGATCGTCGTTATTTATTATCTGTATTTTTGGTAATATCGATATTCCCTTTTTTTTATCCAATTCAGGTGCCCTGAAATCCATGAAGTTGCCAGGAACAAGCTTCATGGGGAAAATCTGGGATCTCCAAATTTCCCTCCCTCACCACAGCTCCCGAAATTCCCAGTCCTGCAGCCATCCCCACCCCCAAATCCCACGTTTTTAGCAGAAAAATCTGCTCAGGAAACTGAAATCCCAGGCTGGATATCGGGAATATTTTCCAGCTCATTCCCATTCCCTGCTTTTTCCCAGTAGGTGATTTTTGCAGGAAGAACCCTCCGGAGAGGACAAATTTTAGCAGTTAATTAATTAATTAATGATTAACACGGGGCACCAGGCTGGGCTTTTCTTTAAGCCTGGCTTAAAGGACATCTGGGCTTGGCAGGGCAGGGCTTTGATCTGCTCCTGGTGTTGTGGAATCCCAGAATTTGGAATATTCGGGAGTGTCGGGGAAGTGAAGGAAAGGCAGGGATTGGGGCCGGAGGAGCGAAGCAGCTTTGTGAACTCCCCAAAAAAATTCCAGCGTCGCGGAAACGCCACCAAAAGGCCGGGAAGCTGCTGGGAACCCAGAGGGGAACGGGATCGGAGCGTGGATTTCCCAGCTGGGCTCAGGAAGGCGGGAATGGGGATGGAGACAGGAATGGCTCAGGAAGGAGTCACTGATCCCAGGCCCTGATCCCACGGCATCAATTCCCACGGAATTAAAGCCCCCCCGGATCCCTTGGGTGTAAATCCCATCCAAATCAAATCCCCATTTCTCCCACTTTTCCTATGGAAAGAGGAGAGCGTTTGGAATTCCCTGGGTGGTAAAGGTGGAACTGGGATGGAGTAGGAGGGCTTGGGTGGCTCCCAAGGGCAGGAAACTTCGGATTTAGCCGGGTTTGGGGGGAATTGGGGGGCTCATAAACCTGGAATAGGATCCTGGAATGGGTCATTCCATTGATCCCATTCCATGGATCCCATCCCATCCCATGGATCCCATTGATCCCATCCCATTAATCCCATTCCCATCCCATGGATCCCATTGATCCCATTCCCATCCCACTAATCCCATTCCCATCCCATGGATCCCATTGATCCCATCCCATTGATCCCATTCCCATTCCATTGTATCCCATTCCATGGATCCGATCCCATCCCATCCCATCCCACTGATCCCATTCCCATCCCATGGATCCCATTCCATTGATCCCATTCCCATCCCATTCCCATCCCATTCCCATCCCATCCCATGGATCCCGTCCCATCCCATAGATCCCATTGATCCCATCAACCCCATCCCATCAATCCCATGGATCCCATCCTATCAATCCCATCCCATGGATCCCATCCTATCCCACAGATCCCATCCCATCAATCCCATCCTATCCCATGGATCCCATCCCATCCTATGGATCCCATCCCATTGATCCCATCCTATCCCATCCCATCAATCCCATCCATCCCATCCCACAGATCCCATCCCACAGATCCCATCCCATGGATCCCATCCCACAGATCCCATCCCATCGATCCCATCTTATCCCACACATCCCATCCCATTCTATGGATCCCATCCGATCCTATGGATCCCATCCTATGGATCCCATCCCATCCAGCTCCCAGAGCTGGAACACTGGCATTTCCCAGCCCTGATTCCCGCTTTTCCCGCGCCGCAGGTACGTGGCCATCATCCACCCGCTCCGGCCGCGCCTCTCGGCCACGGCCACCAAGGCGGTCATCGGCCTCATCTGGCTCCTGGCCTTCCTGCTCGCCTTTCCCCAGGGATATTTCTCCGTCACCGCCGAGCTCCCAGGACGCTTCGTGTGCCTCGTGGAGTGGCCGGAGCCCGGCAGCGCCACGTCCGGAAAAACGTGAGTGGGAATGGGCTGGGAGAGGAGAGAAATCCGGGGAAAAATGGTGGGAATGAGAGAAAAGTGGAGAGAGGGAATTGGGAAAAGGGAATTGGGGGAAGGGAAGGGAAGGGAAGGGAAGGGAAGGGAAGGGAAGGGAAGGGAAGGGAAGGGAAGGGAAGGGAAGGGAAGGGAAGGGAAGGGAAGGGAAGGGAAGGGAAGGGAAGGGAAGGGAAGGGAAGGGAAGGGAAGGGAAGGGAAGGGAAGGGAAGGGAAGGGAAGGGAAGGGAAGGGAAGGGAAGGGAAGGGAAGGGAAGGGAAGGGGAAAGGAGAAAGGAGAAAGGAAAGGAGAAAGGAGAAAGGAAAGGGGAGAGGAAAGGGGAAAGGAGAAAGGAAAGGGGAGAGGAAAGGGGAAAGGAAAAAGGAAAGAGGAAAGAGGAAAGGAAAGGTGGGAATCCCTCGGGATAGGGAATCCCTCCCTTACCCAGTGAGGGCTCAGGACAGCACCGGCTCCCCCCGGCTCTCCCCGGGGCACAGTCACTTTTCCAGGTGAATTCCATGCTCTCCATGATCCAAACATTGTCCCAGTGCTCCCTGCCCCCCCTGGATCCTCCTCCTCCCGGGAATCCCGTGTCCAACCGCGGACATTCCGTGTTTGGGCTCTGGGAATGGGATTTGCTCTGCCCCGGGGGATCACAGCCCTTTTCGTGTCCCTCGAAGCCTCCTGGGGCAGAGTTATTCCTGCGAGAGGAAAATCCGGATTTCCCGGGAATATCCTGGGTGAGGAATAATGGAAAAATCCCAGTTTGAGGATTTATCCACTCCAAATATCCCCAAATTCACCCCGAAACTTGAAGCTGGAGTGTCAAGAATGGCTGGGAGGCCTCGGCTGGAATCGAATCCCTTTCTGGAAGGAAACTCCGGGAATTTCCAAAGTGTCTGGGAATGGTTCGGTGTTGGAAATCCAAGGGGAGGAAAATGGCGGGAGTTGAGGAAAAAAGGGAGAGGGAGGGAATAAAAAAGGGAGTAACAAAGGGGATCCAAAAGGGAATAAAATAGGGAATAAATAGGGAATAAAATAGGGATTAAAGTAGGGAATAAATAGGGAATAAAAAGGGAATCAAAAGGGAATAAATAGGGAATAAAATAGGGAATAAAAAAGGGAATAAAATAGGGAATCAAAAAAGGGAATAAAAAAGGGAATAAACAAGGGAATCAAAAGGGAATAAAATAGAGAATAAAATAGGGAATAAAAAAGGGAATAAACAAGGGAATAAACAAGGGAATAAAATAGGGAATAAAAAAGGGAATAAAGTAGGAAATAAACAGGGAATCAAAAGGGAATAAGTAGGGAATAAACAAGGACTCAAAAGAGAATAAACAGGGAATAAAATAGGGAATAAAAAAGGGAATAAACAGGGAATCAAAAGGGAATAAAATAGAGAATCAAAAAATGGAATAAGAAAGGGAATAAAAAAGGGAATAAACAAGGAAATAAAAAGGGAATTAAAAAGGGAATAAAATAGGGAATCAAAAGGGAATTTGCCATCTCCAGCCCTGAGGATGGAGGAAGTGGGGCCGTGGAATTCTGCCGTGGAATTCTGCCGTGGAATTCTGCCGTGGAATCCCGCCGGAGCCAGGGCAGGCGTCCAAGGCGAGCGTGGCAGGTGCCGGTGGCTCCCTGCTGCCATCCATCACCTCATTCCCGGCCTGGCACCGCCGGAGCCGGGGCCGGAGCGCTCCGGGGGGGTTTCCCAACCTCATTCCATCCTTGGGGATCCCTTCCAGCCTGGAATATTCCGTGATTCCCAGGCACTGCCCACTTGGGGCGGATCGTTCCGGTGGCTTTTCCAAATCCAAGAGGAAAACGCCGCCGTTAAAGCCACGAGGGATTCGCATCCCGGGGCAGCCGGGAAAGCTGGGAAAGCAGATCCCCGGCAGCCTTGGGATGGCCAGATCCCAAAGAATTTGGAGACTGGGAGGAATTCACAGCTCCAAGCCTCGGGATCTCCCCGAGCGGAGCCTGGTGGAGCTCGGGATGGGATTTTCCGGCCCTAAATAACTCCAGGACAGGTGCTGGGGTCATTCCAGAGGCGCCACTCCAGCCCCTCGCGCTCCATGGGCTCGGAGCGGTTATTCCGGGAAGGCTCCGGGGGCAGCTGCTCCGTCTGCAGCGTCGGGAGGAAAAATATCCCATCCTTTTCCCAGTTCCCAGGGAAAACAGGAGAATTCCAACACCTCTGGGGGCGGGAATGCCCTTGGAAAACCTCTGGGGAGCACAGAGCTGGTTTTCCCTGGAAAACATCCCTGTTTTCCCCACTGTGCCAGCAGCCAGAGCCGGTAATTCCATGGGATTCGATCCGGCTGTCGATCCCTGCTTCCCACAGGGATTCCTGATCCATCCCAACTCCAGCGGGGTTGTTCAGGGAAGGGAGAGGCCGCCCCAGGGAGATCGGAGCCCCTGGGAATGTCCCTCCCGTGCCAGCATTCCCAGGATTTGCCGGGGAAAAGGAGGAGGCAGCTCTGTCCTCCGGCATCCCACGATTCCTCCGGGATCCTCCATCCTACACCAGATCCTAAATCCCTGAAAACCCTTCCGTTTTAAACCCCAGCTTTCCCTGAGTGCTCCGATCCTGGGAATCCTTCAGGCAGAACAACACACGAATAATTCCAGTGCTTTTCCACGCCCGGGATCCCAAAAGAATTCCTGGAGCTGTCTGGAACGGCTCTCCAGGCCCAGACACCCCTGGAAATGAGGGGTCTGTGCTGCTGACGTTATCCCGCAGCTCCTCCAGACATTCCTGCAGGGCTCCCAGGATCCTGAATTCCATGGGAACCGCAACAAAATCCTCCTCCGGAGCCGCGGAGACGCCTCTGGAAGGAGCGAAATGAAATCCGGCCCCGCAAACCCCATCCCAAATGGAATTAGGGCCGGGGAAAATGAGATTGCGGCGGGGCTGGGGCCAGCCCCATTCCCTGCGGGAGAATTCCCGGAGCCGTTCCGTACCCTCTGGAGCTGTGATTCAATCCGAGCTCCCGGGAAGATGAGTGATTCCAGAGCTGGGAGCGGCTGCAGGGCCTGGATCAGCCTCGGGAAGATTCAAAACCTTGGATCGAAGCCCAGAAATCCACGCAGGGACCCCCAAAGCCTCGGGAACAGAATTCCCGCTAAGCCGGCAGCATTTGGGAAGTTTTCCAGGCAGGCACCAGCCATGTTTGTGGGCTCCGTTTTTAGGGAAGAGAGGATTTTCCAGGATTTTCCGCATGGTCAGAGCCTCTGTCCCCTCCTGCGGGATAAACCTGGAATGACGGCAGTTCCTTTTAAACCAACTCGTTTTTGACAGAAATCCTCACGGATCCACGGCATTCCCAGAGTTCCCACAGCATTCCCAGAGTTCCACAGCATTCCCAGTGCTCTCCCTGTATTCCCAGTGCTCCCACAGCAATCCCAGCACTTCCACAGCATTCCCAGTGCTTCCATGGCATTCCCAGTGCTCCCAGTGCTCCCACAGCATTCCCAGCTCTCCCATGGCATTCCCAGTATTCCCCCTGCATTCCCAGTGCTCCCATGGCATTCCCAGTGCTCCCATGGCATTCCCAGTATACCCCCTGCATTCCCAGCGCTCCCCCTGCATTCCCAGTGTTCCCAGTGCATTGCCAGTGCTCCCATGGCATTCCCAGTGCTCCCCCTGCATTCCCAGTGTTCCCAGTGCGTTCCCAGTGCATTCCCAGTGCTCTCACGGCATTCCCAGTGCTCCCATGGCATTCCCAGTGCTCCCCCTGCATTCCCAGTGTTCCCAGTGCATTCCCAGTGCTCTCACGGCATTCCCAGTGCTCCCATGGCATTCCCAGTGCTCCCATGGCATTCCCAGTGCTCCCCCTGCATGCCCAGTACTCCCAGTGCATTCGCAGTGCTCCCGATCCCGCCGCGGCTCCCCAGCTCACGGCAGAACAGCCTCGGGCCTGCGCTGCCGCTTCCATGCGGAGCCTCCCGCTGGATTTGGGATTTGTTTATCCATGACACGAGGAGCCCCAGGATCTGGCCCTTTCCCTGAGCCCGGAGAGCGGATCCGGCTGCGGAATTCCCGGCCGGGTTTGAGTAAAGCTCCAAGGATTTGGCTCCTTTTGGGAACCGGGGTCGTGGCTGGTGCCACCTGAGCCCAGGATTTTTGGGAGCTGCATCCCATTCCCGGTGTTTGCTCCGCAGGAAAATCCTTTATTCCTTCTCAATATTCCCATCCTTTCCTAATCCAAAATCCCACGTTTCTGGCAACTAAAAGTTGGGAGCAGAGCCCGCATCCATCCCCAGGATAATGTGGGATGTGAAGAGAGGAGGAGTGAGAGGAGAAACTCAGCTCAGCTAAAAATTCCTTCCCTGAGGAAATTCCCAGGAATTTCCCTGACTACATCCCATTCCAGGAGGGTTTTTTCCACTTGTCCCCCCAAATCACCAGGAACAGGATGAGTCTCCAGAGGTTTTATCCCAAACGGGGTGGGGAGGGATCCGTAATGGGGGCAAACGGGAGAAGATCGGAGTGAAACCCGGGAATCCTCCCCAGCCCGGGAATTCCCGGTGCAGGAATTATGCGGGAATTGCGCCGAATCCTCTCTTTCCGAGCGCAGCTCTTCCCCTCCGAGCTCGGAAGAGGGGGACGGGAGATGCTCAGGGATGATCCCGTTTTTCCCAGGTACCACTTCTCCACGACCGTCCTGCTGTACCTGCTGCCGCTGCTGGTGATCGGCTGCGCCTACGCCGCCGTCGGCCGCACGCTCTGGGCCAGCGAGATCCCCGGGGACTCCTCCGACCGCTACCACGAGCAGGTGTCGGCCAAGAGGAAGGTGAGGAATTCTGGGAGTGGATGGATCCAGAATTCCCATCCGATCCTAACCACGAGCAGGTGTTGGCCAAGCGCAAGGTGAGGAATTCCGGCAGGGGCCGGATCCAGAGTTCCTGGCCAATCTCCACAAGGTGAGGAATTCCGGGCACAGATGGATCCAGAATTCCTGGCCAATCTCCACAAGGTCAGGAATTCCGGGAACAGATGGATCCAGAATTCCTGGCCAATCTCCACAAGGTGAGGAATTCCGGGAACAGATGGATCCAGAATTCCTGGCCAATCTCCACAAGGTCAGGAATTCCGGGCATGGATGGATCCAGAATTCCTGGCCAATCTCCACAAGGTCAGGAATTCCAGGAGTGGATGGATCCAGAATTCCTGGCCAATCTCCACAAGGTGAGGAATTCCGGGAACAGATGGATCCAGAATTCCTGGCCAATCTCCACAAGGTCAGGAATTCCAGGAGTGGATGGATCCAGAATTCCTGGCCAATCTCCACAAGGTGAGGAATTCCGGGAACAGATGGATCCAGAATTCCTGGCCAATCTCCACAAGGTCAGGAATTCCAGGAGTGGATGGATCCAGAATTCCTGGCCAATCTCCACAAGGTGAGGAATTCCGGGAACAGATGGATCCAGAATTCCTGGCCAATCTCCATAAGGTGAGGAATTCCAGGCACAGATGGATCCAGAATTCCTGGCCAATCCCAACCACGAGCAGGTCTCAGACAAGAGGAAGGTCAGGAATTCTGGGCGTGGCTGGATTCAGAATTCCCATCCAATCCCAACCATGAGAAGGTCATGGCCAAGCTCAAGGTAAGAAATTCTGGGAGGGGCTGGATCCAGAATTCCTGGCCGAACCCAAGCACGAGCAGGAATTGGCTACATGGAAGGTAAGGAATTCCAAGTGTGGATAGATCCATAACTCCTGTCCAATCCAGGTCTCAGAGAAGCAGAAGGTAAGGAATTCCGGGCATGGCTGGATCCACAATCCATAGCCAATCCCAGCCCCAAACCCTTCATTAGGAGTGGGAGCAGGTGAGGATTTGGTGATTGAAGATGGAGCAGAGTGGACACCTTCACAAAAGTGGTTCAACCAAGACGTTGACCACACATTCCTGGTTGGAAAGGCCATTCCAGAGGGTGGAATGACCAGTGGGTGGGTTGAAGATGGAGCAGAGTCCTGTGGATGTCTCCTCCACAAACATGGTTCAGCCAAGACGTTGACCGCACATTCCTGGTTGGAAAGACCATTCCAGAGGGTGGAATGACCAATGGGTGGGTTGAAGATGGAGCAGAGTCCTGTGGATGTCTCCTCCACAAACACGGTTCGACCAAGACGTTGACCGCACATTCCTGGTTGGAAAGACCATTCCAGAGGGTGAAATGGCTGCTGGATGGGTTTAGGACACCTCCTCCACAAAAGTAGTTCAACCAGGATTTTGGAAAGGTCTCCAAGGCCGAAGAGTGTGGAATGACCGATGGATGGGTTGAAGATGGAGGAGACATCAAATGTGGTTCAATCCAGATGCTGACCCCGCGTTCCCGGTTGGAAAGGCCGTTCCGGAGGGTGGAATGGCTGCTGCAGCGTTCTCCCCCCATTCCAGGTGGTGAAGATGATGATCATCGTGGTGTGCACCTTCGCGCTCTGCTGGCTGCCCTACCACGTGTACTTCACGCTGCAGTACCTGCGGCCCGAGTGGTACCTGCAGAGGTTCATCCAGCAGGTCTACCTGGCCGTCATGTGGCTGGCCATGAGCTCCACCATGTACAACCCCATCATCTACTGCTGCCTCAATGACAGGTGGGCAGCGGGAGGCTCCGGGAGGGCCTCGGGATGATGGGAATGTGGGGATGTGGGAGATAAGGAGAGGGCTGGATGGGGTTTTTTCGGGATGGTTCTGTCCCGCCCTCTGCCACATCCAGCAGATGAGGGATTGGCACAATCCTCACCTGAAGTCTTTCCTAATCCCTGGGGATTTGGAGGGAAAACATCAATCGAAGCAATCCCAACTCGTAATTGGGATTTCTCAGAGGGTTGTTCCTCCCTTCAGTGAAAAATCACAATTTTGTCATGTTTAGCAAAGCTCAGCTTTATCTCCCTCTTCCTTTGGTCATGTCCATCCCATTCCTTTGGCCATGTCCATCTCCATGTCTTTCCTCATTCCTCTGGCCACCTCCATCCCATTCCTTTGGCCACCTCCATCCCATTCCTTTTTCCACCTCCATCCCATTCCTTGTTCCACCTCCATCCCATTCCTTTCTCCACCTCCATCCCATTCCTTTCTCCACCTCCATCCCATTCCTTTGGCCATGTCCATCTCCATGTCTTTCCTCATTCCTTGTTCCACCTCCATCCCATTCCTTGTTCCACCTCCATCCCATTCCTTTCTCCACCTCCATCCCATTCCTTTCTCCACCTCCATCCCATTCCTTGTTCCACCTCCATCCCATTCCTTGTTCCACCTCCATCCCATTCCTTGTTCCACCTCCATCCCATTCCTTGTTCCACCTCCACGTCTCTCCCCCTCCCTGTCCCGCAGGTTCCGGCTGGGATTCAAGCACGCGTTCCGCTGGTGCCCGTGGGTCAGCGCCGGGGAGTACGAGGGGCTGGAGCTGCGCTCGGCGCGGTTCCTGCACACGCAGAGCTCGGTGTCCAAGGTCAGCAGGATGGACACCACCACCGTGGCCTCGGCGCTCGGCGCGGCCGACGACGACCCCGACGAGCCCGGCCGGGCCAAGCGGCTCTCCCTGGACATGACCTCCAACGGCTCCTCCCGCAGCGACTCCAAGACGGTCTCCGAGAGCCTCAGCTTCTACTCCAACACCCTCACCTAGGGAGGTCCTCGTCCCCTGGGTGCCATCTCAGCGTCACCACCCTGCTCGTGCCGTGCCGCTGTTTCCCGCGCTGTTTTCCTGTCCCTTTTCCTTGGGAGAGCCCGGCAGCAAAACCCTGGGATGAGTTCTGCGTGTTCCGTTGCGGGGCCGGCCACCGGGAATGTTTGGCTGGCCCCACCTCGCTGCCGGGCAGATGGAGGGGATGCAGGAACGGCACAGAGCTGGGTTTTTCTCCGGAATTCCAACACT
Organism: Coloeus monedula; assembly: GCF_965178545.1. Classification (NCBI taxonomy): domain Eukaryota; kingdom Metazoa; phylum Chordata; class Aves; order Passeriformes; family Corvidae; genus Coloeus; species Coloeus monedula. The sequence goes on along the minus strand of NC_138808.1, from coordinate 3,989,370 downwards.
GGCCGGTGCTTCCATGCTCTCTGCGAGGCAGGAGGGATCTCCCAGTGCATCCCACCCACGGGAAAACGACCCCATCCTGCACTTCCCTCCTCCCATCCTTAATTTCATTCTCCCCGTTGGATATCCAGGGGAATATTGAATCCCAAAATCCAGCAAAATGGCTCTTTCCAGCTCCATGGGGAACCATCGGCCACAGCGCAGATCCAGGACTTCCCGCACGGTCTTGGATCATCGCTGGCACCCACACCCCGCTGCTCCGAGGTCTCCTGCTCCAAACCCACAGATCGGAGCAGGGCGCTCCCAAAGGATCTACTGAAGGATCTCCTGAGGGATCTCCTGAGGGATCTCCTGAAGGATCTCCTGAAGGATCTCCCAAGGGATCTCCCGAAGGATCTTGGAGCTGAGCCGGGCTTTGGTTGCTGTTCCTCAACCACCACAAGGAATCCCTGTGATTCCCTGGAAGTCCCAAGGTGATTCCTCTTGGATGGACTCTGGAATGCCATGGAGCTCTGGAAAAGGAGAGCCCACCCTGAAGCAATTCTCACCCCCTGGAAATGGATTCCATCCCAAAAAATGAGGATTGGAGGGAGATCGGGAATTCTGCAGAGCTGGTTTCACCCCGCCGGTTGAGGTGATTCCCTTCCAGCTCCTGGATTTTGTTTTAATCAGGGAATTTTTTTTTCCTTTGCAAAAACCATGAAGTTCGTGACGTGTGCATGGATCTGTGGAATGTTTCAGTCCTGTTCCGATGGATGATTTTCCCTGGACTTGTCCAGTGGATGAACACACACCCAGAGTGAGGGAAAAAGGAAAATAAAACCCCAAGTGGATAAACTCGGCTTGTTGGGAACAAAGCCACAAATTCAGGGACAGTTTGGGGGGAATTTGCTACCGGCTGCTGCTCCGAGTTCTTGCTTGTGGTGTGGAAATCGGGCTCCTAAATGGAGTCACTGCAGGAGAAATGAGGGATGAACTCTGGAGGAATGAGGGATTAACAATGGAGAAATGAGGGATGAACTCCAGAGAAATGAGGGATGAATGATGGAGAAACGAGGGATGAACGATGGAGAAATGAGGGATGAACGATGGAGAAATGAGAGATGAACGATGGAGAAATGAGGGATGAACTCCAGAGAAACAAGGGATGAACGATGGAGAAACAAGGGATGAGCAATGGAGAAACGAGGGATGAACATGGGAGAAGCGCTCGGCAGATTTGCGCCGACCAAGGAATTGCTCATTTATTCCCAAAAGCTGAACCTCAGACCCCACTGAGCACGGAGAGCTCTGGGAATAAAGCAGGGACGACTTCCAGAGCTTCCCGACTCTCCGGGCTCCAAAGTGGCTCTGGGAAGATCCAATCATTGTGGATAAATCCCTGGATAAATCCCTGTTTATCTCGGAGATGAACCCACCCATGTTCAAGCCACAACTCCGGATGGAATTCAAGGAATGGGCAAAGAGGTGGATTCAGGAACAACTGAAAGCAGATTGACAAAAATGATCCTTTTTCCCCCAAATCCTGCCCGGTGCCATCTGTGAGGAGCAGCTTTTCCAGCCGTTCCCACCCTCCTCCCAACCCCTGCGGCCGTGCCACGTCCCAAAGCTCCACATGCTTTGGAATGGGATTTTTCCTGCTTAAATTCCCACATTTTCCTGTTCTGGTCACCTCAAGACACATTCCCTTGTCGCTGCTTCCCAAATCCTGGAGAACGGGAATGGTGTGACCCCTCCTGGGGGGTTGGTTTGGCAGAATCCCACCGGTCCCAAAGGAAGGGGTCAGAGGGAAGGTTTGGGGTGGGAAGCCTTTCCCACTGATTCCATGGGAGCTGCCACCATCCAGAGCCAAATCCTGAGTCCCTTCCAGCTGCCATTCCAAATCCACAATCCCAAAAAAAGCCCCAAATAGCTCAAAAGGGGTAAAAAGGTGAGCGGAGATTGGCTCCAAAAACCCCAAAAATGAGAGTTTGGGTCCCGTTTGAAGCCAGAATTCCAAAAAAAAAAAAAAAAAAGGAAATATAAATACATGTGTGGATAGGGATATAAATAACCACAGTGCCCTTCTGGCCTTCGTGTTTGTGCCCCGGATCGCCGGGATCAGACGCGCAGGGAACGACGAGCGTCTGCTCCAGGGAATGCTCGGCGGGAGAACCGGGATCACCCCGGGGAAGGAGCTGAGGCTCCGATCGGAGCGGACACTTCGCAGCCTGGGAATCTCCTGGGGCATCCCGAGGAAAAGGAGCTCTTGAAATAAGAGGGAACAATTCCCAGCTGTTGGAAATAGCGAGGATGATGGCCTGGGATACTCGGGATGTTGGGAATGGGCCGTGGGATCATCCAGCAGCTGGAAAAGCAAAAGCTCATCCATAAATGGGTGCCAGCCCCAAATCCAGGCTGTCCCTTTTCCCCTCCAAGTGCCGAGTTATTGCTGGAGGTGGGAGCAGGGACAAGGATTTGGGATCGAGGCTGTCCCAAAAGATGGGACGTGTGTTCCATGTCCACACACGGAATGTGGGTGGGGGGGAAGGACCTCGGATCCCATCGATCCCATCCCGCCCCTGCCATGGCCAGGGACCCTCCCACTGTCCCAGGGGGCTCCAAGCTGGCCTTGGGCACTTCCAGCGATCCAGGGGCAACCACAGCTGCTCTGGGAATTCCAGCCCAGCCCCTCCCCACCCTCATTCCTTCCCAAGATCCCATTTCAATCTCCCCTTTCCCAGTGGGAAGCCGTTCCCTGTGTCCTGTCCCTCCAGGCCTTGCCCCCAGTCCCTCTCCAGCTCTCCTGGAGCCCCTTCAGGCCCTGCAAGGGGCTCTGAGCTCTGTCTGGATCCCTCCCTTCTCCAGGGGAACATTCCCAGCTCTCCCAGCCCGGCTCCGGAGGGGATCCAGCCCTGGGAACATCCTCAGGCAGAATTGTTTTCCCAGCCCTTGGAAAAGCCACAGGAAATTCCCCTTTTGGAGACTGAAGAGCCCAAACCGAGGTGGCCCCACCTGGACTTGGGGCCGGGACCTTTGTCCTGACCGTGATCCCATTTCCATCTCCTGGGCAGCTGAATCCAGAGGCTTTTCCAGGTTTTTTTAAGCAGATCTCGGATCAGAGATTCAGTTCCAAAGCCGGGGAGTTCCTTTGCCTCTTCCCTGGCACCTGAAAGGAAAACCAGCGGAGTCTGGAGAGAATCCCCCGGAGCTCTGTTCCCATCCCTCTGCCATCTCCCCTTGGAAGCACCTGGAAAACTCCCCCATCCCAAACCCCAAATCCCAGCCTGGAGCCACCTCCTGACCCCCTAAACCTTGGATTTTAAGCTCAGCTTTGTGTCCTGAAATGCAGAAATTCCCATTCCAATTGAACAGGAGCCTGGAGCAGCAAATCCCAAATCCCTCCCCATCCACACTGGGGATCTTCTCCAAAATCTCTCCAAAATCTGCTCCAAACCCCACCCTTTTCCCCCCATTCCACGTGTGACCATCCCTCCCCCCAGCACCAACGCCTGGATTTCAGGATTTTGCTGGATTTTGGGATTCGAGCAAGCCTGAGCCTGTTTTGGTTCTGTTGGGCAGAAAAACCCCGGCGCCTTTGGAAGTTGAAGCCAAGGATCCGGCGGCGCCTTTGGAAGTTGAAGCCAAGGATCCATCCGGCAGCAATTCCCATTGTTCGGAGCATTTTTCCCGGGATTCCTGGCGGATACAAGGCCTGCCCCGCCCATCCCGTGTCCTCAGTGTTGTTTTTATTTTGCTGTCCCTCGAGAGCCCCTCACGGCCGAGCATTCCAGGATGGAAGCGCGGGATCCGCTGTTTACGGAGCGTTCCCGCAGGGATGACGGGATTTGGGTTTTTTGGGATTTCCGTGTCCTTGCCGGAGCTGTGCGAGGTCGCAGAGCCCGGCCCGGGAGCTCCTGGGGTTTATTTATAATTAAATCACCGCAATCGGAAAAAATTCCGATTTTCAGCCTCCGGGACCCAGCGTGGTCCCTTCTGGCCTTCCCCATTCCGGGATTCTGGGATTTTGGGATTTATTCATGTCCCAAACGCATCACCCTGCCCCAAAATCCCATGTCCAGCTGGATAAGGAACACAAATATTATAATGCATGGAAATCCCCCTTTTCCTTGGAATACTCACCCCAAATCCCATTCCTGCTGGAATATCCACCCCAAATCCCATTTCTCTGGAATATCCACCCCAAATCCCATCCTGAAGAATATCCACCCCAAATCCCATTCTTGCTGGAATATCCACCCCAAATCCCATTCCATCTGGAATATCCACCCCAAATCCCGTTCCTGCTGGAATATCCACCCTAAATCCCATTCCTATGGAACACCCACCCCAAATCCCATTCCTATGGAATACCCACCCCAAATCCCATTCCTGCTGGATGTTAAATCCCACTCCTCAGTGAAAGTCCCGGAGAGGGACAGCGAGACCCAGGAGCAGCTGAGGGTCTCCTTAAAATCCCCATCCCGGACCAAAGGGCTCCCAATCCCAGGGGATCCCTTGGGAATTTGGGATTTGGGGTGGCAGCAGCCGGAAGGAGCTTTCTGGGAAGTTCTTCCCATGGGAGCATCCCAAGAGAGAGAGAGGGAACCCAACCGTCCTTCCCAAAGCGTCTGCGTGTGACCGTCGGGATCGTCCCTCCGTGGATTTCATGGATAAATGTTCCTTTGGTGTGGAGAGACTGGTTCCTTATCCCTCAATGAGGGGAGGGGGGTGGGAGTGGGAAGAGGTGGAAAAGGTGGAAAAGCTAAAATTCCATAAACAACACGGATGAAGGGTTTGGGGCATCCTCGGTGGGAAGGGTTTGCCCCAAAATGTCACCACAACAGCAGGAAAAGGGACAATTCCTGGAATTCCTCCTCAAAGCCGGGGCTGGGAGCACATCCCTGATTCCCAAATCATGGAAAAGGCTCTGATCCTTCCTGGAGCGCGGGCAGGGCTCAGGGTCATTCTCCGTGCGATTCTGGCCTCCTCTTCCCTGGCTGGGCTCCCGAATCCCGCTGCTCCGCCAGGAATGCTCAGTCCGTGGTTTTCCATGCTGACAGCGGAGCAGGTGGGAATTGCGGGAGCATCCGGCCCCCGCCATCGGTTTCGGCCGCATGGAATTCCGGATTTTAATTAAAGCGGCGTTGCCGGGCTTGGCTCCATCCAATCGCTCATGTTTGCTTTCCATGAGCGATTTTATCCTGGAAAAGGCCGGGAATGGATAAACATCGGCATGCGCCGGGCGCCGGCGGCTGCTCCCAGCTGAGCTTCCCACGAATGCGGGGCTGGATCCCCCTTCCCGGCGGGATTCACATCCCAAGGGAGCTTTTTATTGGGATCATCCCCTTGCCCATCCCAGCAGGATTCCGATCCCAACGGAGCCATTTCCTCCATTGGGATCATCCCATCCCAATCCCAACTGAGACATTTCCTCCATCGGGATCATCCCATCCCAATCCCCACGGAGCCGTTTCCTCCATCGGGATCACCCCATCCCAGCGGGATTCCAATCCCAACTGAGACATTTCCTCCATCGGGATCACCCCATCCCAATCCCCATGGAGCCATTTCCTCCATCGGGATCACCCCATCCCAATCCCCACGGAGCCATTTCCTCCATCGGGATCACCCCATCCCAATCCCCACGGAGCCATTTCCTCCATCGGGATCACCCCATCCCAATCCCCACGGAGCCGTTCCCTCCACCGGGATCATCCCATCCCCTTTCCCAGGGCTGTCCCTAAGCGGGAATTTCACCCTCACCCCACAAAATGAGGCCGAGCCCTCACTGGGTACAAAAATCCCCCTCAGCCACACAAGGAAAGGGAATTCCAAATTCCCCGGGCTTTGGGTTATCCCTCCATCTCCAATTCCATGGGAAACCCCCAAGAACCAGGAGCTGCCTGCTGGGAGACCCCAAAAAAGCCAAACTTGGTAGTTTTTGGTGCTTTTCGAGCAGGATCTGTAGGTTTAACCGAGCCCACCCCGCTGATTTCCCGCTCCAGTGAATCCACGGGCTCAGCCTCATTTCCATGGATGGATTCCAGCGTTTTGCATAAATTTGCTTCATGCCGAGTCCAAAATATCCCAGAAAATGGGAATTAACGGTGGCTCATCGCTGCCAGGGCACAACCCGCGGTTTCCATGGCACCCAGGGGGCTCTGGGATGCTTCCCAAAAAATCTGAGCTCGGAGAGGAACGGTTTGGGTTCCAAACATCGGGATGAGAATGGGTTTGTGTCCTTTGGGAGTCCCCGCCTCCATTTCGGGGCAGATTCCAGCAGATTTGGGGTTCCTGGATGGTGGAGAATTCTGGCTTGTTCACAGCAGTAATTAGAGTTAATTACCCCAGTAATTACTGAGCTAAATGAGCGGAGCAGGAGCTGCTGGGAGATTTCAGGATTGGGAATTTGGGGGCGGGAAATGAGGAATTAAAGCGGGTTTGGGGTTTCCAGGGCAAGGAACCGCTCCAAAGGGTCCTCCCTGGGCCTCGGGAATTCCAGAGGGAAGGAAGGGGAAAGGGGAGAGAGGAAATTGCTTCCATGGGATGCTCCGATTAATTTTTAATTAGAAATTAATTATTCATGGCAGCAATCGGATGGGCAGGGAGGGGTTGCAGAAGGATCCAAGGAATCCTGGTGGGATCCACGCTCTAACCAGGATTTTTTAAGAAGAAATTCCTGCCTGAGGGGCTGGGATGGAATTCCCAGAGGAGCTGTGGCTGCTCCTGGATCCCTGGAATTGTCCAAGGCTGGGCTGGAGCCACCAGGATTTATGGAAGGTGTCCTTGTCCATGGACAAGGTTTTAAGGTTCCTTCCAACCCAACCCATTCCAGGATTTATCCCAGAAAATATCCCAGGATAAGATTCCCACAGACCCCAAGGAGCACTCCTGATCCTGCTTTCCCTTCCCTTTTCCTACAAGGATTGGGGCCATTCCCAGGAGCAGGAGAAGGGATTGGGGCCATTCCCAGGGAATGAGGGGCAGGAGAAGGGATTGGGGCCATCCCGAGGTCCTTCCCACTCTGGCCTCTTCCAGAGCTTTCCCACTAAAGGGAAAAGAATCCCTCCTGGCTGGATCGGAGCGACGTGTGCGGCAGCCAGGCCGCGGGAAGGCAGCTCAGGAACAGCTCTTCCCAATAAAATCTTGGAAAGATCAAACCCACTTCCCTCTGCCGAGCTTTCCCTGTGCCTCCAGCTCCAAACACAGGGAATGAGGGCGCCAAAAATGCGGGAAATCCTGGGATTTGTGGCACAAGAATTGGGGATAAAACACAGGGAGCGAGGGCAGCAAAAATCTGGGAAATCCTGTCACCAGGGATCCCTCAATTTCCACTTCCATACGGGAATGTTCCTGCCCTCTCCGGCACCACTGATGGATGCCTGGGAAAAATCCAAGGCCGTTGCCAGGGCAGGAGAAATTTATTTGGGCATTAAAACCCTCGGAGGCTCCTTTGGGTCGGGCTCAGCTGCAGAGATTGATTTGTTTACTGCAGCCACGGAACATGCGGGGTCTGTTCCCGGGAAAACTCATCCCAAAGCACATCCCGGGATTTTCCAGCCCGTGCCGGTTATCCTGGAGCAGCTGAGGGAAGGGACTGACCCCATTGCTCAGCCCCCGAGTTATCTGGGGGACAAAAAAAAACAAACCCCGAAGTGTTTTGGTTCCTCGAGGTTTGGGAGTGTCCGGGGCTCTTCCAAGGAAATTCCAGGCTCCAAGCGTTGATTCCTTTGCCATTTTTGGGGTTGGGATGAGGCAGCGCTGAGATCCCGACTGGGAGAGCGCTCCTGGCGGGGGTGGCCGCGGGAATCGACGGACGGAGCCAAAGGAAAAGTGGGATTCGGGAGTTAACGACCACCTCTAAATGCACATATTCCTTAGGAAAAACGGGATTTTCCTTGTTGGGTCCTGGTGGATGGGTCGGTTGTGTTTGGAACGGGTTCTGGTAAAGCCGTGCTGGGGACACAGCGCGGGCTCGGGCACTCCCGGGGAGAGGCGTTTCCTTGGATCGGCCCTTCCCGGGATCCTGGAGCATCCTGGACGGGGAACCCACCATTCCCTAATCCCGGATTCTCCTCCCCGGGAGATCCCGCGGCTCCATCCCGTGCTGGAACATGGACTCGATGATCCTAATGGTGTTTTCCACGCTTAACAATTCCGCGATTCCGCGATTCCCTTGGCACGGAGGGGAAATCCTGGAGCGGGGATCAATCCACGGCTTTTCCTGCTGCTCCATCCAGCGGCTCAGCCGGGAAAAGCCGCCGGGAAAAAACACGGACACCCAACCGCAGCAAGGCCGCGGTGCCCTAAATCCATGGATTCGGCTGGGAATGCTGCCTGGGAGGGCTGGAAAAGCTCCTGCTCCGGGCGGTGGCACTGGAGAAGCAGCTGCTGTTCCCGAGCTTTGGAATGGAATTGGAATGGAATTCCCGAGCTTTTGGGGATGGATCTGGGGGCACGTCCAGGCCATCCCGACTTTTTCCTAAAGCTTCCAGAGCACAGGACATGCTCCAGAAATAAAAGTTATGGATTTATTTCCCTCTTGGTGGAGCTTTGCCTCAGGCACAGAGCTCGGGGCTCTCCCAGGAGCGTCCCCTCTGCCCGGGATGGGGGACCTGAGGTCAGGTGAGGGTCTCAGGGAATATGGGGACACACCTGGAGGGTCACAGGGAACACCAGAGGGGGCACAGGGTGGCTCAGGGTGGAGCTCTGCTGCCAGGAACAGGGACAGGAGGAGAGGGAACGGCCTCAGGCTGGGCCAGGGGAGGCTCGCGTTGGACACCAGCAGGAATTTCCTCATGGAAAGGGCGCTCAGGCCTCGGAGCTGCCCGGGGAGGTTTGGAATGCCCATCCCTGGAGGTGTCCAAGGCCTGGAGGCGACACTCAGGCTCTGGGCTGGGGACAAGGCGGGCATCATGCACAGCTTGGACTCGGTGATCGCAAAGATTCCAACCTCACTGATTCCGGGGTAAGCGGCGCTGCTCTGGCGGCTCCTCCTCCTTCTTGGGGGGTGCCGGGGGCTGCTGACACCGCTCCGATCCCATCCCAGGGCCGGCAGATGGGGGGCAATGGAAGGGTCGCCCCTTCCCGGGGGTCCCTCCCGGGGTTCCCTCAGAGCGCTGCGCCCCCCCCCTTCCCCCCTCACGACCGTTACTCGGCGCGCACGCGCGGGCCCGCCGAGCGCGCGCCGCCGTTCAAACCCGCCTCGGGGGCGGGCGCGCCGCGCGCTGATTGGCTGCCGGGCAGGCGCGCCGCGCGCTGATTGGTCGGGAGGCGCGGCGAGGGCGTGGCCGCGGCGAGGGCGGGCTCCCCCTCCGCGCGGCGCTGTCCCGCAGCCATGAGCGGTCGCACCCCCCGCGCCGCCGCCGCCGCCGCCTCGGCCGCCTCCCCGTACCCGCGGCCCCTCGGCAGCACCGGCACCCCCGGCACCCCTGGCACCCCTGTGCTCGCTGAGTGCCCCAGCAACGACGATGAGCGCGAGAGGCGCCAGCGCCGCCGCTCCAGGGCCGTGGACACGTCGCTGCAGGGCCTCGGCTCCCCCGCGCCCAGGTAGGGCCGGTGCGCGGGGCCCCGGGCTGAGGGGGGAGCGCGGTCACCGACGCCGCTGTGTCCCGCAGGCCCGAGAGCTGGCAGCCCCCGCTGCCCCAGTGGAGCAACGCGCAGATCGCGGAGCACTACAGCACCTGTATCAAGCTCTGCAGCGAGAACGTGAGTCCGGGGCGCCGCGGTTGGGCCGGGCGGGGTTTAAAAGCCTCCGGCAGCGCGGGCCGGGCGGGGTTTGAAACGCTTCGGGCCTTGGCAGCGGGGTCGTTCCGGGATGGGGCAGGTTAAGGGACCGTGAAGGGGCATCTGGTCCCAGCACCCTGCTCCAGCAGGGCCATCCCACAGCACATGGGTGGTGTGTACACGGTTCTGGAATATTTCTGGGCAATCCCAGGAAAAAGTTCTTGTGGAACTCGCCAGGCATCAGGTCCTGCCCGTTCCTCTCGTCCCATGGCTGGGCCCCCCCGGAGCAGAGCCGGCTCCATCCTCCCGCATTCCCCCTTGGATATTTAGACACAGGGATGAGGGCCCCTCTCAGCCATCTCTTCCCGAGGCTGACCAGCCCCAGCTCCCTCAGCCTTTCCTCATCGGGGGGATGCTCCAGGCCCTTCCTCATCTTTGTCACTGGAGCTCCGTGTCCCTCCTGTCCCAGTGATCCCAGAGCTGGACGCAGCACTCCAGAGGTGCTCCCAGGGCTGGGCAGAGGGGCAGGAACGCTCCCTGACCTGCTGGGAATGCTCTTCCTGGGGCATCCCCTTGGTGTCCTTGTTCCTAGGACACTCTGCTGGGCAGGGACACTTTGTTGTCCCCCAGGTCCTTCTCCACAGGGATCACCCCCAGCCTGTGCTGTGTCCAGGGCTGTCCCTCCCCAGCTGCAGGACCCTGTTGAATTTCAGACAATTCCCTGCCCACCTCTCCAACCTTTTCCTATTCCTCTTCCAAGAGGAAGCCGTGGCCACGTCCAGGCTGCTGTTGCCCTCCCCTGGGGCTCACGATCCTGGCAGGGTGGCCCTGGTCAGGGGAAGGGTCCCCAGCTGTGCTTTATTGCAGAAAATCACCACCAAAAATGCCTTTGGGCTGCACCTGATCGATTACATGACCGAGATCCTGAAGCAGAAGAACTCGGAGCTCACCAACTTCAAGGTGAGAGGAGTCCTTGCTGCTGCTGCTGCTTTGTTTCCACCAGACAATTAACCCCAGGCTTAATTAATGTGAAACCTCGAACGCTGCTCAGGGTGCTGCCGCCAAAACCCCCCTGGGAGACGCGGCACAGCCGCTTTTTGTCAGAATTGGAGGCACCGAATCCTTGTAAAGGCTGAATCCTTCTGGTTGTGGCGTCCCAAAGGGCTCTGGTGCAAAAGCAGGGCTTGGGAGGCCTCTGAGGTGAAAACCAGTGACCAAACAAAGCTGGGAAAGGAAGGAGGGTGCTGCTGGGCTGGGTTTAATCCAAGAACTTGCCAAGGAAAAGATTCCCTGGGATTGCTGGGAGGGAGGAGTGGATTCCCGGATGGATCCACAGGGCACAGCGCTTTGGGATGTGGCCTCCAGGAGCTCCTGAGCCAGCAGTGGCTCCTGAGGGAAGGATGGGAAAGGGGCACTGGGTTTCACTGGGGGGTTCTCAGCCTTCCTGGCGGGGTCTGGGGCTGGAGAAGGCGCTTGGAATTCCACGTCCTTCACCTCTTCATGACTGGGGCAGACGGGATGATCCCGAGGGGGTGGCCCTAAGGAAGGAGAGGCGGCTCCTGGCAGATCAAACCTGCGCCTTTCTGCTTCTCCCCGCTGCCAAACTCAGCAATTCCTAAAGGATTTTAGGTGTGATCCCAAAAAGCCAAAGGGAGCACCCCCCTTGGCGGTCCGTAGCTTTCACAATCACTCCTCTCCCCGTTATCCGCGATTTTCCTCGGGATGCAGAGCACTCGGGAAATCAGATCTGGGATCATCCAGGCGAGGCTTTTCCCTCTCCAGCTGCGAATTCCCTGTTCCAGGTGGCAGCGGGAACCCTGGATGCCAGTGCCAAGATCTACGCTGTGCGCGTGGATTCCGTCCACGCCGACACCTACAGGGTCCTGGGCAACCTGGGCAAGGACTCAGCCCCTGCCAAGGACCCGCAGAGCCCCGAGGAAGGTGGGAATTCCCTCTTTTTCTCTCAAAAAACCCGGGAAATTCCCTCCTTTCCCACCCAGGAGCAGGAGAAACCTCAGCGCTCTTTCCAAGTTGGGAGTTTCAAAGAGATTTGGGGTTAATTGAATTTTCCAGGGGTTGGGAGATCCTGGTTTGGTTCTCCTGGAATACTGGAGCAGGGAGGGATGGGAGGAGAAGCTGGAGCTGTTGTTCAGGGATTTCTGATTTCAGTTCGGGGCCAAACGGGGGCAGTTTGGGGCCGAATAGATCAGTTTGTGACTAAACAGGGGCAGTTTGGGGCCAAACAGGGGCAATTTGGGGCCAAATAGATCAGTTTGTGACTAAACAGGGGCAGTTTGGGGCCAAACAGGGGCAATTTGGGGCCAAATAGATCAGTTTGTGACTAAACAGGGGCAGTTTGGGGCCAAACAGGGGCAGTTTGGGGCCAAATAGATCAGTTTGTGACTAAACAGGGACAGTTTGGGGCCAAACAGGGGCAGTTTGGGGCCAAACAGAACCAATAAAAAGCAAAGCCCATCCGGCCCATGGAATGTTGCTCATTCCAACAGATCCCGACTGAGGAATTCCAATGCCGGCTGTGAGTTTGGTGCCCAGGTTCCAGGTTTTCCCTCTCCTTTAGGAGGGATTTTGGCCATTTTGAAGTGGGATTTCTGTCCTTCTCCCCTCTCCAGGCTCCAGCCCAGCCCCCGAGGCCGCCCAGAAGGCGCAGCCCAGGAAGAAACAAACCTTCCGAACCATCGAGCACAACCTGAACAACATCAACCTTCCCGAGGCCTCCCGCGGCTCTGAGGTGGCCTTGGATCTCTCCTCATCCCTGTTTTCCTGCCTCTCCACCCCCCTGGGCTCTGGCATCGCACAAACCTGGGAATTCAGGCTGGGAAAAGGATCCTGGAATGGTTTGGGGTGGAAGAGATGAAATCCCATCTGGTGCCAGCGTGGCCAGGGATGCTTCCCGCTATCCCAGCTCGCTGCAGCCTGGCCTGGGATATTCCCAGGGATGGATTTGCCCAGGAGTGGCTGCAGGAATTCCATCCCAGCCTTTTCCATGCCCTGAAGGAGGAGGAAATTCCATCCCTCTCCTCAGCTCCTGCCAGCTCCCATCAGGAGTTGATTCCTCCTGGAGTTTCCTTTCCCTGCTGCCTCCAGGTGGGACTGGGACAAATCCCACTGGTCCCACAGTGGCAGGAGAGCCCTCTGGGAATTCCTGAGCCAGGTTGGGAATTCCTGAGCCCTCTGGGAATTCCTGTTTGTCCCTGGATCCCAGAATCCCAGGCTGGGATGGAAGGGACCTCAAATCCCATCTCATCCCACCCTTTCCATAGACACCTCCCACAATCCCAGGCTGCTCCAGCCTGGCCTGGGACACTCCCAGGGATGATCCAGAGGCAGAGAGGGAGGAATTCCTTCCTGATTCCCAGTCCACACCAGCTCATGGAATCCTGGAATGCCTTGGCTTGGAAGGGACCCTACAGCTCATCCCATTCCAACCCCTCATTCCAACACCTCCCGCCATCCCAGCTGCTCCAGCCTGGCCTGGGACACTCCCGGCTGGGGTGGGAAGGCTGTGGATCATTTTCCCTTGGGATCTGTGCTCCAAAGCCTCTCTCAGAGCCCTCCCTTCCCCTCTCCATGCCCTGATTCCAGCCCCATTCCCTGATTTCCCACAGGTGGATCCCATGTTCCAGAGGGCGGCCGCCTCCTTTGACGAGTGCAGCACGGCCGGGATCTTCCTCACGGGGCTGCGCTCCCAGAGCTTCCAGAGCCGGCTCCTCTTCCACTCTGGGATCATCCCTCTGCCCTCCTCGGACACCCCGGCCCTGCCCAGCTCGGATCCCGTCCCAGTGGCTGATCTAAAAGGTGAATTCCAGCCTTTTTTTCCATGCTTTTCCTGGCCTTATCCAGCTCCTTCCCCTGTGATTTCGGTCATTGCTCTGATCCCGCTCAGGATGCTGGAAAACTGGGAATTCTGGAGGTTTGAGGTCCCTCCCTGCCCCCCCACCCTCTGGAAGCTGGGCAGGATTTGGGATCGGTGCATTCCAGGGGGAGGATTGATCTTGGATACGGCTCCAAACCCTGCTCAGCATTCCCAGGGTTATTCCCAAGAATCGAAGTCTTTTCCCTGGATAGCTGAGCCCTGCCCAGCCGGGATTGCAGAGCCATGGGATACCTGCTCGGATCCAAGGAATTCACCTCGTGTCCAACCTCTCCCCAGCCCTGCTGGCCCAGTGCCTGGAAAAACGCCGGATCTGCTCCTCCCTGGCCGGATTCCAGTTCAGCAAGTGGGATGAGGAGTCCCACAACGAGGTAGGTTGGGAACTCCTGAGGCAGGAGGGAATTCCTGAGCCAGGCTGGGAATTCCCACAGACCAGGATGCTCCCACCTGGCTCTGAACACTTCCAGGGGTGGAGCAGCCACAGCTTCTCTGGGAATTCCATCCCAGGGAGGAATTTTTTCCCATTATCCCATCTCTCCCTGCCCTCCTTCGGCTCCTCCCCCATCTCCCATCCTCACCCATCCCGGGGCTCTTCCCTGTTTTCCAGTCGGTGTCGGCGCTGCTGGAGAAGTTCCGGAAGAGCGAGCAGGTCTTTGATCCCAACGTGGAGCTGGACAGCGACGACGGGGAGGGCGCTGCCCCCCCGGAATTCCAGCTGGAATCCCCCGGGAGCACGGCCGGAGAGAGGATCGGGGAATTCCCAGAGAACCTCGGCTCCTTCGGGAGCAGGAGGTGGGCGGGGAGGGGGATCCGTGGCTGGGCTTTGGGGGCTCCGTGGGGCAATTCCAGGGAGGAATTCCCAGTTCCAGGGAGGAATTCCCAGCCCCCATGAAGAATTCCCAGCTCCTGATGAGGAATTCCCAGTCCCTCTGAGGAGCTCACCTCCTGCTCCAGGGCTGGGAGCATCCAGGAATGTTTTCCAGGGATCTCTCTGCCTTCCACGGAGAACTCAGGCAAATCCAGCCAGTTTTTCCAGCAGAACTGAGGCTCTGCCCCCTCTTCCCAGTGTCCCGGGAATAAATCCCCTCGGGAATTCCGAGGGAATGGTGTCACAGAGCAGCTCCCGGGCCTTTTCCAGGACTGACAGAGCTCCTTTGGGAGAGGGAGACATCACCACCATGAGTCTGCACCTATCCATGAATCCCGGGGAATATTCCTACTTCAGCCCTCGCACGCTCTCCATGTGGGCCGGCCCCGAGCACTGGCGCTTCCGGCCCCGCCACAGGCGTGAGTGTCCGGAGGGAGGGAGCCTCGGGATGGGCAGGGAATCCTGGGGTGGGCAGGGAATCCTGGGGTGGGCAGGGAGCCTCGGGATGGGCAGGGAGCCTCGGGATGGGCAGGGAGCCTCGGGATGGGCAGGGAATCCTGGGGTGGGCAGGGAATCCTGGGGTGGGCAGGGAATCGTGGAATTCCGGGGCTGGGAAGGACTCGGAGCCCATCCATGGGCAGGGACCCCTCCCACTGTCCCAGGGTGGAATTCCTTCCCCACATCCCACCCGATCTCCTTCAGACCATCAATCAGAGTTTC
The DNA here is from genome assembly GCF_965178545.1 of Coloeus monedula. Lineage (NCBI taxonomy): Eukaryota > Metazoa > Chordata > Aves > Passeriformes > Corvidae > Coloeus > Coloeus monedula. Next base: position 3,974,185 of record NC_138808.1, on the reverse strand, counting down.
TGCTCCCATGGATTGCTTTGCACCATGGAGCTGAGGCCAGCCCCGGCTGCTTTCCCAGGAAAAGGGGGAAAATCTCTTTGCCTGGAGCAGATGCTCCGGGTGCGAATGAGCTGCTTGTGCTTGTCCTGGCCTGAGGCAGTGACGGCTCCTTTCCTTCCTCCTTTCCTTCCTCCTTTCCTTCCTCCTTTCCTTCCTCCTTTCCTTCCTCCTTTCCTTCCTCCTTTCCTTCCTCCTTTCCTTCCTCCTTTCCTTCCTCCTTTCCTTCCTCCTTTCCTTCCTCCTTTCCTTCCTCCTTTCCTTCCTCCTTTCCTTCCTCCTTTCCTTCCTCCTTTCCTTCCTCCTTTCCTTCCTCCTTTCCTTCCTCCTTTCCTTCCTCCTTTCCTTCCTCCTTTCCTTCCTCCTTTCCTTCCTCCTTTCCTTCCTTCCTCCTTTCCTTCCTTCCTCCTTTCCTTCCTTCCTCCTTTCCTTCCTTCCTCCTTTCCTTCCTTCCTCCTTTCCTCCCTCCCATCCCGCAGCAGACACCGGCTCCGAGAGGGAATCCCACCGGAGGAATCCCAGGAAGGTTTTCGAGCTGGATTTCGAGGAGGACGTCGACTTCGAGCCCCATTTCCGTAAGACCAAGGTGCTGCAGGGCCGCTGCCCTTCCTGCTCTCCCTTTTCCCACAGCAGCCTGAAATTCCCTGGATTTTGACTGCTCCAGCTGGGTGTCCTGGCTGGACCCTGCCCCTTTCCAGACAAATTCCAAGCACTCCTTGTTTTTGCACAGAAAGCTGATGGAGCTTCCCGTTTTTCCATTCCCAGGCATCCACAACTCTGGCCAAATCCATCCTGGAGAGCCAGAACGTCCGGAGCACCACGCTCCCTGCCGACTTCCACTACGACCCCAAGAACATGGCACAGCTCTTCCTCAAACCCACGGTCAGGGTGAGAGAGCCTTCCCTAAAAGAATTCCAGGGGATCATTCCAGGGGATCATTCCAGGGGATCATTCCAGGCACAAAACCTCTCCTCACCATGCTCTGGGAGCATCCTGGGATGTTCCTGAGGGCTGGGGCCGTGCTGGTGTCACCACGGAGCATCCTGGAAAAAAGGGGGAATGAGGGAACAAGGCCCGGCCTTTTCCCAGGAATATCTTGGAATGTTTTCCCTGCCCTGTCCCACAGCTCAGCCAGAGCTCGGAGCCGGTGGGGACCTTGGATAGCGAGGCCGGGATTGGGGACTACGACTACAACAACCCCAGCGACACCTGCAACTTCTGCCCCGCGCTGCAGGTACAGCCCAGGAGGGCCTTTGTCCCTCCCATGCTCTTCCCTGTGTGTGATCCGTGCTGGGAATAACGTGGGAATTCCGAATCCGCGGCCAGGGAATTCCCGAGGAAAGGAATTGGAGCCGCAGATGCTCCCGAAGCTGCGGGGTCTGCAAACCCTGCTGGCATCTGCTCCAAACCCCATCCAGCCTGGCCTGGGGCATTCCCAGGGGTGGGTTTGGCAGGAATTCCATCCCAGCCTTTTCCATGCCCTGAAGGAGGAGGAAATTCCATCCCTCTCCTCAGCTCCTGCCAGCTCCCATCAGGAGTTGATTCCTCCTGGAGTTTCCTTTCCCTGCTGCCTCCAGGTGGGATTGGGACAAATCCTGCTGGTCCTACTGTGGCAGGAGAGCCCTCTGGGAATTCCTGAGCCAGGTTGGGAATTCCTGAGCCCTCTGGGAATTCCTGTGTGTCCCTGGATCCCAGAATCCCAGGCTGGGATGGAAGGGACCTCAAATCCCATCTCATCCCACCCTTTCCATGGACACCTCCCACAATCCCAGGCTGCTCCAGCCTGGCCTGGGACACTCCCAGGAATGGAAAAGCTTTGGGAACAGATCCCTACAGCTGTCTGGGGCCAGCGGGGAGGGGCTGGATGAGCCCCAATCCCATGGGAATAACCTCAATTCCATGGGAATAACCTCAATTCCATTGGGATAACCCCCAATCCCATGGGGATAACCTCAGTTCCATTGGGATAACCCCCAATTCCATGGGGATAACCTCAATTCCATGGGGATAATCTCCAATTCCATTGGGATAACCCCCAATTCCATTGGGATAACCCCAATCCCATGGGGATAACCCCCAATCCCATGGGGATAACCTCAGTTCCATGGGGATAACCCCCAATCCCATGGGGATAACCCCAGTTCCATGGGGATAACCTCAATTCCATGGGGATAACCTCAATTCCATTGGGATAACCCCCAATCTCATGGGGATAACCTCAGTTCCATGGGGATAACCCCCAATCCCATGGGGATAACCTCAATTCCATGGGGATAACCTCAATCCCATGGGGATAACCTCAATCCCATGGGAAGCTGGGTGGGAATTCCCACCCTCCGGAGCGGCTCCTGCTGCCTCTGGCTCCTCCAGGTGACCCCAGGTGTCCCCTCCGTGTCCCCTCCCAGGACCCCGACAGCGACGACGACCCCGATCCCATGGAATTCCAGGGCGAGGCCGGGGAGTTCAACCTCACCGCTCATCCCGAGGCTCCGGAGCGCACCGGGATCACCGGGGTCGTCACCGGGATCGTCAACGGGGCCGTCAACTGCAGGGACATCACCACCTACGGAGAGCTGACCCTCATCGCTGAGCCCCAGAAGGTCTGGGATTGGAAACTGGTCACTGGAACTGGGAATTCTTCACTGGGACTGGGAATTCCTCGCTGGAACGGGGAGCTACTCATTGGAACTGGGAGCTACTGGGCTGGGAGCTGCTCCCTGGCGCTGGGAACTGCTCCCTGGCACTGGGAACTGCTCCCTGGCACTGGGAATTCCTCCCTGGCACTGGGAGCTCTTCCCTGGGCAGGGCTGGAGCAAAAACCTCTCAGCACCTCCAGGGTTAAAAATCCCCGGAGCTCCCTCCCCACCCCCGGAGCCTCTGGATCGGCATTCCCAGAGGAACAATTCCCGGGGGGGCTGTGGCAGCACTCCTGTCACTGCCATGGAAAATCGGGAATGATCCTGATGGCAATCCCGGATTCTTCCCTCAGATCAATAGGATCGCCATCCAGTACGCCAGGACCGCCAAGAAGATGGACATGAGGAGGCTGAAGAGGAACATGTGGGAGCTGCTGACGGGAGCGGGGGAAGAGGTGAGAAATTCCTGCAGGGAATTCCGCAGCCCTTCCTTCCCTCCCGGCTGGACAGGCTGCAGGGGTTTTCCTTGGAATGCCGGGGAGCGGAGCTGGGCTCTGCAGTGCCGGGATTTTCCCAAACAGGCGGGAGGAGCCGGGGAAGAGCCGGACACGGCGGCGGTGGCCGGAGAGAAGGTCCTGAGTGACGTCACCAAGGAGCTGCTCCACAGGTTTGGGATGGGGATGGGACAGGGAAAATCCCAGGGAAGCTGTGCTCACATCCAGCTTGGCAAAGCCGAGGAGCTGAGCTTTGCTCTGGGATTCCCGGGGCTCTGATCCCGATCCCTCTTTTCCACAGGCTCCCCCCTGCCATGGCCACCAACCTCTCCGTGCCCTTGGCCTTCGTGTGCCTGCTGCATCTGGCCAACGAGAAGGTGAGAGCAGGGAGCCATTCCCGTCAGTGCCGGATATTCCATGGAATACAGCTCAGGGAACGGGAACGGCAGCACCTGGAGCATTCCCAGCTGTGCCTCCCCGTCCTCGGGGCTGTCCCAGAGCTGTGAGCATTCCAGGCTCCGGAGAAAGGAGCGGAATCCCAGAATCCCTGAGGCTGGAAAAGCTCTCCAAGGTCACAGATTCCAACCTGTGCCCAATCCCCACCTTGGCACCGAGTGCCACATCCAGGAATTCCTTGGGATTCCTTTCCAAGATTGGCAACTCCAAACCTCCCCTGGGCAGCCCCTTCCAACCTTTTCCACGGGGGTTTCTATGGAAAAATTTCCCTTTCCATGGGGAAATTCCTGCTGCTGTCCCATGTTCCTGGGAGGAGCCCCCAGCCAGTGGCAGGAGGGGCTGGGCTCCATCCGAAGCCTCATCCTGGGGGATTTATTCCTTCTGCCTCCGCCTGACTCAGCTTTTCCCTGCCATTCCCAGAATCTGAAGCTGCAGAGCACGGAGGACCTGTCGGATATCCTGGTGAAACAGGGAGACTGATCCGGCTCTGGAGCAGCCCTGGGCTGATCCCAGGCCGGAGCTCGGGCGTTCCCGCCGGGCTGGCCTCGCTCCGCACTCCTGCAGGGGCGGATGCTTCCCCTCTGCCGAGAAATCCCGAAATCCCGCTGCTCCCTGCGCCTCGGGAAGACCTGGAAGTCAGGCTGGGATGTCCTGGCTGGACAGAGGGAGCGGCTCAGCACTTCCAGCTGGGATCCAGCAGCTCTTCCCTGGGATTGGGCTGTGCCATTCCTGCGTCTCACTGTGAACCTCCTGCAGCGAGGGCTGCTCTGTGTCCCAAAGTTTCCTGTCTGTGTCCCAGACTTTTCTCTGTGTCCTAAAATTTCCTTCCTGTCCCAAACTTTCTTCTCTGTGTCCCAAAAAGCTTCTCCAGGTGTCCTTCCCTGTCTGTAATTCCCAAGTTTTGGACTGACTGTTACTCCTGGCTCCCATTCCCTGGAATTATTCCCTCTTTTTTTACTGTTTAAGGATAATAAAACAGCTGTGGACTTTGTAGGGGGGCCTTGAAGGAGTCCTCGGAATCGGGGAGAGGTCAAAGTGACCCCAGAGTGGGGTGGGGGGCAGCTCCCTAAAAAAGGGAATCCAGGGGTCAGAGCCTGGAGCAGCAGCCGGGAATGGGAATCCAGGAGCCGAATTCTGGGAGCAGGAGCAGCCGGAGATCCCGGGAACTTCAGGGGGCTGGGGCAGGATTGGATCCGGGATTTTGGGGCGGGATTGGATCCGGATCTCCAGGTCGGGATTGGGGTGGGATCGGATCTGGGAACGGGTCGGGAAAGGCTGCGCGGGCACCGAACCGGAGCCGCTCCGCGCCCGCCCCAGCCCGGGGGGATCCGGGACGGGACAAAGGGGCCGTGCCCGCCCCGAGGGGCTGAGCCCGCACCCCGCAGGGGCTGCTCGGGGCCACGGGCGCCTGTCCGGGTGCGCGTCCCCCTGAATTTGCGCATCCCTGCCCGGGATCGGCAGCGCCGGGCTCGTGGCCGGGCTCCGATGGCTCCTGTGGGTGCTGGGACGCCCCGGCTGAGCTCGTCAAGCCTCATTAGTGCCCCGCTAATGAGCTCTCCGTGGAAGGACCCTCAGGGCCGGGCTGGGGGGGGGCAGTGCCACCGCCCTGGCAGAGGCTCGAGGTGAGCGCAGCCCCCAGACCCCTCCCCGGGGGCACCCAGAGCCCCCCGCACCCCTCGATCGGGGCGGTTCTACCTCCCGGACCCCCCGTGCCCGCCGTGGCTGCCTCGGCCCCGGGGACTCTCCCCGGGCGCAGTTTCCCGGTGATTACGTGGTTAATTACGGGGTAATTAAACCCAGGGAGGTGTTTGACGGCTTCATATCCCGAGTTCCGAGCGCCGGGCTGGAGCTGCGGTTCCCCGCCCGCCCCGATGGCCTCGAGCCCCGGAGGGGGAGAGAATTCCAACCTCAGAGCCCCCCCAGACCCCCGGAGACAACGACCCCGTCCCCGCGTCCCGGGGGATGCGGGGGCTGCCAGGGCCGGTCCCGGCAGCTTCGAGCTGGTTCTCCCTCCTTCTCCTTTTCCATTTCACTTTCCTTCATCTCCTCCTCCTTTTCCATCTTTTCCCTCCGTCTCCTCCCTCTCCTTTCCCTTTGCCTCCTTCCCCTTTTTAATTTCCTTCTCCTTTTCCTTCTTTTCCTTTTCCTCCTTCTCTTTTTGTTCCTTCTTCTCTTCCATCTTCTTTTCCTTCTCCTCCCTCCCCATTCCCTTTTCTTCTTTCTCCTTTTCCATTCCCCTTCCTTCAGTTCCTTCTCTGCTTCCTCTTCTTCCCTCTCCTTTTCCTCATTATTTTCTCCCTTCTTTTCCTTTCCTTCCCGCTCCTTTTCCTTCCCCTTCTCTGCTTCCTCCCATTCCCTCTTCTCCTTTTCCTCCTCCTTTTTTCCAGCAGCAGCAGCTCTGGGCTTCCTCCCCCGACAATTTCAGTGCCCCCTCTCACCGCCCCACATCTCCCAATCCCAACAATTCCCCTTTTCCTCCAGGATTAAACCCTAAACACCCCCTGGAGGAGGAGCTTTCCCTGGAGTTCCCGTTGGAGCGGAGTCCAGCGGGGGCTTGAGTCCCACCCAGGGGTGCTCAGCTGCCCCCGGGACCCTGAAACCTGATCTATTCCTAAAATCCCATTTCTTCCTGAATTCCCGTCCATCCCAGAGCCCATGGAGCGTCCCGGAAGGCTGGACCGGCTGCAAGGGGAAACTGAGGCAGGGCCCCCGCGTCCCGCAGCCCCGGACATCCCAACCCGAACGAAAACGGGAGTCGGGAATAAAAACCCGAGCGGGGCTTTTTGCTGTTTGTTCTCCCCGTTCTCGTTAAATCCCGGTTTTATCGCCGAGAGGGCGGGAGCCTTCCTGGAAAGGGGGGGGGTTCAGTGTCACCCGCGGCTCCTTCACCCCCTTCCTACCCCGGGGTGGGGGGGGGACAGGAGCCGAATGCCCCAGACGACTTCCCCCCGCTTCTGCTTTCTCGGCTTTTTGGCCCAAAATGAGTCACCGGGGGATTTTTTTTTTTTCTCATTTTTCAGGACTCTTTCACCAGTCGGAACGGGGGGAGGGGGATTCTCGGGGGGCTGCTCTGGGGCTGAGCCCCTCCCGTCCCCAGCGTGTGAGAGGCCCCGGTGCCGTGGGACTGGGATTCCCGGTCCAGGGACAAGGGGCAGCATCCCTGGAAGCGGCCGGGGACCCCAAGAAGGGGAGCAGGACCACGACCCCAGAGCCTCCTGCGCTGTCCCCAACCTCGGAGTGGCTCCGGCCGCGCCGCCCGCCCGGGGAGGGGGGGGCTTGGGGCCTGGAAAGTCCGGCCCAGTCATTCAGGGGAGGGGGGAGAACCCCCAAAAGCGCGTCCGTTCCGGTAAGGAAAGAGTCAATGGCTCGGCAAGCCCCGCTCAGCCTCGCACACGCCACTTCCCCGAGCGGGGGTGACTCATCCCGGTCCCGCTCCCGCTCCGCGACACCCGCGCGCTGCTCCGGCCGCCCCGGAGCCCGGCCCGAGCCTCCGCCGGTGAGTACCGGGGGTCCCGCGGGGCCGGGGGGGTCCCGCCGCCCGCCCCGAGCCGCGCGTCCCCCGCGCCCGCCCCGTCCCGAGCGGGGACCGGCCGGGAAAGCGCAAATCCCGACCCCACCGAGAACCGGGGCGCGCCCCGACCCCGCGGGGGGACCCTCGGCTGCGGCCGCCCCCGCCGGCCCCCAGCCCCTTTCGAGCCCCTCGCGGTGATGTCAGGGGTGATTTTCCCTGTGCCAGCGGCGCGGGATGGGGAAGGGATGACTTCAGCCCATTACTCAGCCGCCGTCATGGCTTGGCAGCGCTCCCGCGCTATTCCGGGCCGTGACGCTCCAGCCCCGGGAATTTGGGCCTAAACGGGCGGAATTTGGCTGAGCGGGGTGATTTGGGCAGCGAGAAGGAGCCCCAAGCACGCTGCGGGGTCCGTGGGCTTGAGGAGCGGGACGGGATTTGGGACGAGTTTGAGCCCGCGCCGGGAAAGCGCCGCCGCCGAAGGGCCGGTAATTATTGTTATTGTAATTATTGTTATCATCTCATTAAACGTGTAATTAGAGCTCGGGTGCCGTCCCCAGCCCCCCGAATCCCCGGCACCGGCCGCGCTCCGGGGGGACGGGGGTTGTTACCACCGGCGGGGGTTGTTCAGCCCCAAATCGGCCGCGTTTCGCCCCAAAAGCCCCGCGCCCCCCCCTCCCCCCCCCCAACGCCGGCGGTTTCCTGCGCCCGGGCAGCGCTGCCAGAAAGGGAGGAAATCGCGTCAGCGGTGCCGGGAACCGAACCGGGGCCGGCGGAGTCACCGCGGGGGGCGGGACGCGGGGGTGACACCGGTGACCTGCACACTCAGGTGTGCGGCACCCGGAGCTGAGAAACACCTGAGCGCGGGGGGCACCTGGACCCGCACGCACAGGTGTGACCCGTCACCTGCTGCACGCACCTGTGGGGGGGGGGTGTGGGGGGGTGTGTGTGCGTGACACCTGCGCCCGCTGCACACCTGTGCGTGTCACCCGGACCTGACAAACACCTCTGCGTGTGCGTGCGTGACACCTGCGCCCGCCGCACGCCTGTGTGTGCGCGTGGCACCTGGCCCTGCGCGCGCACGCGCCCACGCGTGTGCCCCCCGCACTCGGGGACGGGCACAGGGACACACCCCCTGCGCTCACCTGTGCTCAGGTGTGCTCACCTGCAGCCGCGCGCACGCCGCGCCTTCAGGACTACAACTCCCAGCGTGCCCCGCGCGGGGGAAGAGACAGACGGCGCGGCCGTCCAATAGGTGAAGGGGGCGTGTTCGCGCCAGCCAATGGGCAGCGAGGAGGCGTGTCGGCCCCGCCCCGAGGGCGCGCCCCGCGGTCACGTGGCGCGGGCGCGGCCGGGGCGGGACCGGGGAGCACCGGAGGGGCTCGGGTGGGACCGGGGGGGGCTGGGAAGGAGCCGGGGACCCCCTCAGCCCGCGCCGAACTTTCCCCAGGTTCGCATCGCCGGTTTTCGCCGTTTTCCCGGGGTTTTTCCTCAAAAAAAGTGGGGGGGGGGGGGAAGGGGGGAGGAGATTTGAGGGACACCGAGCCCGAAATGTCGGAGGGAAGGGGGGAGGCGCGGATGGAGCAGCTTCAGGCCTTGGCCGATTTCGGTGCCTGACGGGCAGCGCCGTGGCCCGAATCATCCCGATTTACCCTTAATTTTAGGAGAGCAGCAACAATTTGGGATCTCACCCTCGCCCCTTTTTTTTTTCCCTTTCAGGACCCTTCCTAAACTCAAAGCCAGCGACTCTCCCCCCATGGAGAACAACCAAGCGCCGCAAGCAGAGCCCCAAGAACCCACCCGCACCAACAAACCCGCCGTGAGTGCACCCCGGAATTTTTTGGGGGGCGGGGGGTGCTGAACGCCCCAAAATTCGGGGGAGGGAGGAGGGTGAGCAGCGCTTCTGCCGCCGGCGAAAGGGAGGATGAGGCAGAGAAATGTGAAATTCCCAGCGTTGGGTGGGGGGTGAGGTGGGGAATGGACCCAAAATGGCATTTTGGGGGGGTCCCGTAGAAATAGAAGGGGTTTTTTATGATGAATTTTTTATGCTCGTGAGGAAACGGGGTTTGGTTTTTGTGGCGCTGGAGCTTTTCCCTCCCTCCAGCAGCTTTTTATTTCACCCAAAAGAGAAAAGAAAAGAAAGCTTTGAACTCTTTCAGCCGTTAAAATCCGGCGTCTGTCACAAGCCGCGGAATGAATAGAAAGAAGAATCACCAAAAAAAAAAAAAAAAAAAAAAAAAAGCCCGAAAGACTAAAAAAAAAAAATAAAATAAAAAATAAAAGGACGGTCTTGGGAGCCGAGCAGCTTCTTTGCCCAAAAATAGCAACAAGTTTTATAACTCCGGAAAATGTAGAACAAACAAACGAGGAACATTTTTAGCTGAGAAAGGCGGCGGCGGCGGCGCGGGGGGGCTGAATTTCTGCCCGTCTGTTTTCCTGGAAGCCGTTCCTCGTGTTCTCGCCCGGATCCAGCGCTTTGACCAACTTGGCCAGCGGCCCGGGCTGCCGGGGAACGAGCCCGGAGCGCCTCGAACGCCTCCGGGCTGCGAGGGGAGGGGGTGGAGGGGCCGCTGCTCCGCCTCGGCTTCCCCAAAAGCTCAGCCCCGTGTCCCGCAGGACGCGCCGGGGGCCGAGGATGGCGCCGAGAGGGACAAGGCGGCGGGAGAAGCTGAGGACAAGGAGGACGAGAAGGAGAAGGAGGAGGAGGAAGCTTTCCTCGTCAGCCTCTACAAGTTCATGAAGGACCGGCACACGCCCATCGAGAGGATCCCGCACCTCGGCTTCAAGCAGAGTATGTCCCCCTCCCCCCATCGCCCGGCCCCCGGCGACAAGGGCCAGCGGGTGGTGGCCGTGCAGAGGTCCCGTGTCCTCCTGACCCTCAGCGTGTCCCCTTTATTCCCAGTTAACCTCTGGAAGATCTACAAAGCCGTGGAAAAGCTGGGAGCTTACGAGCTGGTGAGTGGCGTCCGTGGGGGCCAGGGTGTTCCTTGGACATCGGGAAGTCCCCTGGCCATCATGGCTGGACATCAGGACCGAGGTGTCCCTTGGGTGCCAGGGTGTCCCTGGGATGCCAGGATTTTCCTGGGTGTCTCCCCTGGGCATCGGGAAGTCCCGTGGACGTCATGGCTGGACATTAGGACCCAGTCCCCTGGGTGCCGAGGTGTCCCTTGGGTGCCAGAGTGTCCCTGGGATGTCCCCCGGAGTTCCAGGGTGTCCCTTGGGTGCCAGGATGTTTCCTGGGTGTCCCCCCTGGGCATCGGGAAGTCCCGTGGACATCAGGGCTGGACATCAGGGTGTCCCCGGGATGTCCCCGGGGTGCCGGGGCTCACCCCTCCCTCCCTCCCGCCGCAGGTGACGGGGCGCCGGCTCTGGAAGAACGTCTACGACGAGCTCGGGGGCAGCCCCGGCAGCACCAGCGCGGCCACCTGCACCCGGCGCCACTACGAGAGGTGGGCACGGGGCCGGGGCGGGGGGGTCTGTCCCGCTGCGTGCCTCAGTTTCCCCTCGCGGTGCGGCGCTCACCGCGCTCCCCGCTCGCTCCGCAGGCTCGTCCTTCCCTACGTGCGGCACCTCAAGGGCGAGGAGGACAAGCCGCTGCCCCCCAGCAAACCCCGCAAGCAGTACAAGGTCTCCAAGGACGACCGGAGCAAGAGGGCCAGGAAGGAGAAGGGGCGCGAGCAGGTGCGCGGCCCCTCCGGAGGGGCTGGGAGCAGCCGCGGAGCCGCGTCCGGCCCTCGCTGGGAACAGCGGGGAGGGACGGAGCCGGCCGGGAACAGAGAGCCGCGGGTGTGAGGGCAGCCAGAGGTGGGCGGGGAGCCAGGAGCCCACCCCGGGATGCGGCACCCACACCCCGACCCCTCTGCTTGTAGGTGGCTCCGGACAAGGGGAAGCCGGAGGCGGCCGCCGGCGCGGAGGACGCGCGGGACGCGCCGGAGCGGGGCCGGGCCACCGACGGCTGCTCCAGCCCGGCCATCGCGGCCATCCCGGCCCCCAGCCCCTCGGGGGGCTGTCCCAGCCCCTGCCGGACGCACAGCGAAACCTACAAGCGCCTTTTCTCCAGCTTCTACTCTAAAGGGAACCATCCCATCATGTCCCCGCTGGCCAAGAAGAAGCTGCTGGCGCAGGTGAGCAAGGCCGAGTCCTTGCACTGCCACAAACGCCACTGCCCCGAGGGCCGGCGGGCACCGAGCGACACCGGCCCCGAGCCGCCCCGGCCGGTCACCGGCCCTCGTCTCGCTGAGCAGAGGAGCCCGGAGCCGGCGGGAGCTCCGGACAGAGCTCCGGACAGAGCTCCGAGCGTCGGGAGCGAGGCGGGCCCGGCCCGCAGCGCTTCCCCGGGAGGCAGAGACAGCCAGGGCTGCCCGCGGGCCGAGGACGGGGCTCCGGCGCCCGCCGTCTTCACCGGCTACTTCCACGCCTACCGCAGCGAGGGGCTGCAGCCCGGCTGCCCCCCGCTCTGGGGGTACTTCTCCAACCTGAAGGATTTTTTGGAGCCGCCTTCCGCCTTCCCGGCGCGGCCCGAGGAGCCCGAGCAGCCCCAAGAGCTGCGGAGCAAAGCGGGGCCGCCGTGGGACGGCCGGGGAGCCGCTGTCCAGGCCTGCTGGGTGCCCCCCGGGGCCGCCTTCGGCCCCGCCGCGCCCCGGGCCAGGCACGGCCGCGACGAGGAGGAGGAGGATGAGGAAGAGGAGGAGGATGAGGAGGAGGAGGAAGAGCCCTTCGGCCCCATCGCCAAGTCCCGCGCTGTGTCCCCCTTGGCCAAGGAGGGCAGGGACAGGGGGCCCCGCTCGCCGGGGGGCCACCAAGGGCTGGCCAAACCCAAGGCCGTGGTGGCCACTGCCGGCTTCGCCGCGCCGCTGCCGCCGGACGCTTTCAAGGGAGCCGCGCTGCACTTCCCGGGCAGCTTCGGGAACCCCCTGGAGCACCTCAAAACCCAGGGCGTGCCCGTGGCCCCGGCGCTCTCCGTTAACCCCTTCGTGATCCCGGCTTTCCCCAGCCCTTTGGTGGTGGCCTCCACGCAGCCCTCGGAGCTGTGCCGGCCGCTGGCCACGGGCGTCGGGCGCTTCGCGGCGTCCTACGGGAGTTCGCGGCTGTACCCGGCGGCTCCGTGGCACGGCCAGCGCTCCTACAGCTCCCCGCACGTCCCGGCCTTCCCGCACCACGCCAAGCCCTAGCGCTGCCACCCTCCGCGGGTCCCTGCGGAGGAGGGAGAGGCCGGCGGGACGCGGCTGGGAGGGGACGATCCGGACTGGGTGGTTTTTACTGCTGAGCTCAGAGCTGTTCGTACCCGGCGCTGTTGTTCCGGCGGGGGCTCCGTTGCCGGAGTTCTCGGTATTTTCTATATATCCACACACACGTCGATAAAAAAAAAAAAAAAGGGAGCAAACGCAGTGCTGGAGGTTTCTGTTCGTGCCGAGGCGCAGCTGGGGGATGGTTGTTCCCATCCCGCCGTGGCTGGGGTTCTCAGGGACTCCCTGGGCCCCCACACACACCCGAATTTGGGGGTTTTGTCACCTCCAGCCGGGGCTCCAGAGGTTTCCAGGAGCCTGGAAAGGGGAATAAACCTGCCTGGCTGGTCCCGACCTGGCAGCGTTTGGGGTGTCCTTGATTTCTGGGATCAGGGCAGGGTTTGGGGGATCCTCTCGCTAAACACGGAGCACCAGGGCTGAGAACTCGTCCCGTGGGGAAGGAGGAGCTTTTCCACGTCAGTTTTGGGGCAATCGCAGCCGTGTCCAGGTGGGAACCAGCCCAGCAACAGCTCCAGGTGCTTTTTTGCCTCCAGGTGCTTTTGATTCCAGGTGCTTTTTGCCTCCAGGAGCTCCACTTGAGCTGTTGCAGATGCTCGTAAGGCTCTGTGGGAGCTGCAGGACTCGCTTTCCTCCTCCCCATCCGCAGGGACAGCGGGAAGGGCAGTGAGACGGTGGCACATCCTTGTCCCCAGGATCGTGACGGCTTCGGGGGGAGAAGGAGCCGTGAATCAGCGTGGATCCATGGAAAGGCCAAGTCTGGGGACAGAAACTGCCGGATACGAGCCCCAGGCAGCGCTGAGCACTCCGGGATGGTGGGAGACTCAAATCCCTCCTGGATCCTCCATAGGATCGGCTGCACCGCAAGAGCTTCTCTGAGACCCCATGGAGCCCTCTGAGAGCGAGGACGAGGCCACGGGGCTCGAGTTGTCCCTGCAGGAGCTTCCACCACACCTCAGGAGCGAGGCCACCAGCGATGCCAGCCGTGCCAGCCTGCCTGCAGCAGCCAAACTCCGAGTTCAGGCCTGGAAAAAGAGAGTCGAGGTGCTCAAAAGCACAGCAGAGCCTCGCTGGGAGCAGCCACATCCCGGTGGGACATCCGTGGGATGCTGGAGCAGATCCTGAGCTCATCCCGGCTGTTTGCACCTGCAGCTCCCAGAGAAGGGTCCGTGGTCGGTGGAATCCCGCCAGGAAACCCGTGGGTTCGAGGTCAGCCCGCAGGCAGAGCCCTCCCCGCAGGGGATTGTGCTGGGCTGAGCCCCGAGCGCCGGCAAAGCGAAATCTCAGCTGTTTTTAGCACGGAACTGCCGGGAAAAGGGAAAGGCTCAGCAGGGCTGGGGGTGCTGGCGAAGCTCAGCAGCCTCAGAACTGCTCCTTGGCGTCATGGGGTGCAGACAGTCCCGGAAAGGATGAGGAACCAGCTGAGTGTTCTATCCCGAGGAGGGAATCCGCAGGGAGAAGAAACTGAGGGGGACTCACCGGGGTCTGCAGCTTCCTCCTGAGGGGCAGCTCCGATCCCTGCTCCGTGTGACAGGGACAGAGCCAGGGAACGGCCAGAGCTGGGCCAGGGAGGGTCAGGCTGGATTTTGGGAAAGGTTCTTCCCCCAGAGGGTGCCCAGGGAATGGGCACGGCCCCGAGGCTGCTCCAGGAGCGTTTGGATTTCGGACTGGATGATGCCTGTGGGTCCCTTCCCACTCAGGAGATTCCAGGATTCTCTGGTTCTTTCAGGGAGCTGCCCTGGATCCTTCCCTGGATCCTTCCCTGCTCTCTCCCTTCCATCCCTTCACAGCTCACAAAATCCACCCTCAGCAAAAGCCACCCCCGGCACTGCCTTTGGAGTGGCCACGGCCACAAACTCGGTCCAAAAGCACAACAAAATTAAAAAAAAAAAAAAAAGCAAGTTTTTATTAAACAACAACAAATCCAGAAAAACACCCCCCCCTTTCCCAGCCCCTGAGCCCACGGGGCTGCTCCTGTCCCACCCCCACAGTTCCTGGGGGCTCCTACAGCCCCCCAGGACAGCGTGGCCGCTCCTGGCCAGCCCCAGCGTGTCCCCGCAGTGTCCCAGGGCTCCGTGGGCCCTCCCCGGGGTCGGGATGAGTGTCCTGGAGGTGCCTTGCAGGGCAGGTGCCACCTTGGGGTGTGCCAGGCTGGCCCAGGGAGGGCTCCAGGGGAGAGGGGGCTGAGGGAGCCGCAGCCAGCCCGGCCTCCCACGCCACGGGCTCTCCAAGGGGCTGGTGGTGGTCACTGCGGAGAAGGGGACAGAGGGTCAGCGGCCTGGGGACGTGGTGCCCACCCTGGGCTGCAGAACTTTCACCCTGAGCACAAGGACCTGGCCTGGTTCACTGGCCAGAGCGAGACCCCGACACCAACCTGGCAGGGAAAGCGCAATGCCCAGACGGGCACCGCTCCCCTCCCCGCGCCCCCAGGGAAGCGTTTCCCTGCTCAGATCCCCCACAAGTTCCTCTCTTCCTCCAGAGTCCGAGCTTCTCCCCCCACCCCACAAGTCCCTCCGTGGCTCGTGCCCAGCCAGGCTGCCTGCCCCAGCCCTGTGGCCCCCTCAGGGCAGCTCTGGGGGCTCCCTGGCAGTGCCCAAGGCCAGGCTGGACGGGGCTTGGAGCACCCTGGGACAGGGGAAGGTGTCCCTGCCCGTGGTGGGATGGGATGGGCTTCGAGGTCCCTTCCAACCCAGCCCATTCCAGGATTGTGTGACCTTTTCCAGTAAGGACGGGCCCTGCAGAGCTCAGGAACTGCCCTAAACCAGGCTGTAACCAAAATTCCTGCCCCTGGGAGCGAGACTGCAAGAAGGGAAAGAGGTTCCTGCTCCCAAGGGCTGGACTCCGAGCTCTTCTCGTGCCACCCTCGCCCCAAACTCACGGCCAGCTCCAGGCCTGGCAGTGCGAACCTCCGCAGGGCACAGAGCTGTGAGCCAGCACCGCTCCCTGGCCGTGCCCACCCTGCAGGAGCCACCCCCACAGCGTCCAGCCCCGTCCGGAGCAGTTTCTGGAGAGGACAAAGCCAGGTTTACTCCGTGCTCTCGCTTCCCAGCCGCACCGGCTCTGGATCCGCCTCCCCCTGCTCCTCCCTCGCGTGTGCTGCCCGGGGAGGAGCGGGAGGTGCCCACCCCAAAGAGCAGCTCGGCTGCTCCGGGCACAGCCCCAGAGTTAAATCCCAGCTTCCTGAGCAGGCACGGCGGGGCTGGAATTCCGAAGGGAATTCATCTCTGGCCGCTGCTGAGCACAGCAGGGGCTGGAATTCCAACGGGAATTTGCTGCTGAGCACAGCAAGGCTGGAATTCCAATGGGAATTTGCTCCCGAGCACAGCAGGGCTGGAATTACAAAGGGAATTTCCTGCTGGGCACACCGAGGCTGGAATTCCAATGGGAATTTGCTCCTGAGCACACTGGGGCTGGAATTCCAAAGGGAATTCGTCTCTGGCCGCTGCTGAACACAGCAGGGCTGGAATTCCAACGGGAATTTGCTTCCAAGCACACCGAGGCTGGAATTCCGAAGGGAATTTGCTGCTGAGCACAGCAGGGCTGGAATTCCAAAGGGAATTTGCTCCCGAGCACACTGGGGCTGGAATTCCAAAGGGAACGTGCTGCTGAACACAGCAGGGGCTGGAATTCCAATGGGAATTTGCTGCTGAGCACAGCGAGGCTGGAATTCCAAAGGGAATTTGCTCCCGAGCACACTGGGGCTGGAATTCCAATGGGAATTTGCTGCCAAGCACAGCGAGGCTGGAATTCCGAAGGGAATTTGCTCCCGAACACAGCAGGGCTGGAATTCCGATGGGAATTTGCTGCCAAGCACAGCAGGGGCTGGAATTCCAACGGGAATTTGCTGCCAAGCACAGCAGGGCTGGAATTCCAACGGGAATTTGCTGCTGAGCACACTGGGGCTGGAATTCCAAAGGGAATTTGCTCCCAGGCACACTGAGGCTGGAATTCCAATGGGAATTTGCTGCCAAGCACAGCGAGGCTGGAATTCCAAAGGGAATTTGCTGCCAAGCACAGCAGGGGCTGGAATTCCAACGGGAATTTGCTCCCAGGCACACTGAGGCTGGAATTCCAATGGGAATTTGCTGCCAAGCACAGCGAGGCTGGAATTCCAACGGGAATTTGCTCCTGAGCACACCGGGGCTGGAATTCCAAAGGGAATTTGCTGCTGAGCACAGCAGGGCTGGAATTCCAGCGGGAATTTGCTCCCGAGCACACTGGGGCTGGAATTCCAAAGGGAATTTGCTCCCAGGCACACTGAGGCTGGAATTCCAATGGGAATTTGCTGCCAAGCACAGCAGGGTCTGGAATTCCGACGGGAATTTGCTACCGAGGCTGGAATTCCGACGGGAATTTCACCTCCGGCCGCTGCCGAGCAGAGCGGGGCCGAAGCCCCGGGGCTGTTTGGGCCGTTCCACGCTCCAGGAAGCCCGGCCGGTGCCGGTGCCGTAATCCCGCTGCTGTCAGGGCTACGAGCAGGGACAAAGCCTCGCCGCTGCCCCCGTGGTTTCCTGGGGGTGCAGCTTCCAGTTTGTGCTTCTGAAGCACAACCAAAGCCCCGCCTCGGCCACGCAAAGCTCAGCCCCGCAGGGAGAGTCGGGATCCCGCAGAAAGGAACCCGCTCCCGAACCCCTTCCGCCCCGGAGCCCGTCCGTGCCAAGCTCCCTCCCTCCTGCTGGGTGCTCCGAGGGTCTCACAGGTGCCAAGGGACAGCGAGGGAAGCACAGCAGCTCTGAGGGGTGGCTGAAGGGCACCGAAGCTGCCTCCGACACGGAATTTCAGCCCTACACAAGTGACTGGCCCCAGGTGGGACCTGAGGGGGACCAGCTCAGGGTTCCCAGCTCTGCACTGAGCTCTGAGCTCAGAGACTGGAAGGAAGTTGAGGGAAGAAGGATGTGGATGCTCCCAAATCCTGAGATTTAGCCAGGATTCTGCATCTGAGGCAGCACGGGTCACATCAAGGATTTATGGCTGCTGCTGTCAGTCCTCGCCCAACTCCCATCCAGAGGCTTCTCCAGCAGCAGGATAATGCATCCCTAAATATATTCCAGCACCTCCACAGCTCGAGCCAGCCCAGCAAAGCTACAGAGCCACCCTGCCCTCGGAATGAGACACGTCTGAGGTCTCTCCCAAGGCAAATCATTCTGGGATCCCGTGAGGATGCAAAGGGAAGATGGCTCTGCCTGTCCACCAGAGCTCACCCTGCCCAGGGCCCGCTGAGTGGGAGCAGAAGTGGGAACATCCCGTGGGAGAGGGGAAAAAGCCACAACAAAGCAACCCTGCCGAGCTGGAGTGATCCCAGCACCTCAGTGCCAGCCCTAAATCCTTGCTGGGAACTGGAACTGGTCACCAGTGGGAACTGGAGCTGATCCCCCAGTGGGAACTGGAGCTGGAGCTGATCCCAAAGGGGGAACTGAACTGGAACTAATCCCAAGGGTGAAGTGATCCCTGCTGGAAACTGGAGCTGATGCCCCAGTGGGAACTGGAGCTGATCCCAAGGGGGAACTGGAGCTGATCCCAGGGGAATGCTGAGCTGATCCCTGCTGGGAACTGGAGCTGATCCCTGCTGGGAACTGGAGCTAATCCTGCAGTAATTTTACCCCTTTTGCCCCAGGATTTGGGGATGAGAGGTCCATGCTGCAGTGCCCAAACCCACACTGTGCCCACAACAAAAATCCCCTCTCCGACCTGGCAGCCACACCAAGATTCCTGGGAGCAGGAAGGCAGCCAGGATCCTTGGGACAGCACCTGGAACGTGCTGGGAGCCCAAAGATTGAGCTTTTTCCTCCTGTCAGTGATCCACCTCCCCCAGGAATCTGTGTCCAGCAGACACAGCCCTGGAGCTGTGGTTCCACAGCACGGGGTGAGTGAGAGAGTGGGACTGGGGAGCTGCACAAGGAAACAGCGCAGGAACCGGGCAGATCTGAGGGAAAAGAGGGCAGAATTCCCAACATCCACAGGGCCTGGCCTCACAGCAGGGCATGGAGAGGCAAGAGCAGCATTTCCCAGAGGAACAGCTCCAGGCAGCATGGCCAAGCCACCCTCCTGAGGGAGCAGAGAGACTCCACAGCTTCCCTCCTCCCACCATGATCCGTTCCTGCCAGGAAAACCTGGAGCTGCAGCGACAATTCCCACGTGGATGTCAGTTCTCCAAGTCTAGCTGGAGATTCCCTCGGCGCAGCACCAGTGTGGGAAGGTTTAGATGGGATGTTGGGAAGGAATTCTTCCCTGTGAGGGTGAGGAGAGGCTGGGATGGAGTTCTCAGAGGAGCTGTGGCTGCCCCAACCCTGGAAGTGTCCAGGCTGGACATTGGGGCTTGGAGCACCCTGGGACAGTGGAAGGTGTCCCTGCCCATGGCACTGGATGGGGATTTAAGGCCCTTCCAACCCAAACCATTCCACGATATCAAGGCCACTCAAACCTAAAGTGACACAACAACAACAACAAACACCCCGGGTTTTGTCACCCCCCTTCACACCCCCGAGGTGGGACAGGGACACCTCCCCAGCACAGCCACACACCTGTGAGGGCCAGGAGCAGCCCAGGCGAGCAGCCACGGCCACATTCCCATGGCAAAGGTGTCCCCATTACCTGCGGGCCCTGTGTCTGCTCCTCCGGCTGGGGCTGCGCCGTCCCCAGCGCCGCCGGGCTCAGGGTGCCCACGCGGCCGGGCTGTCCCCGCAGCGTCACCGTGATGGTCGTCGGGGCCTTCAGGCCTGCAGAGCCCACGGAAAAATGTCCCTGAGACACAGGGGATGGTGCAGGCCACCTCCAAACCGGGCTGCAGCTTCCCCTCTGTCTTGGGGGGACTTTATGATGTGTATCCCATATCGCTGCCCTATGCCCAGAAATTAATTCTTGTGCCTTTGTGTGCCTCTAAATTGAGCCTGAGAGGGGGGAGGAAAAAAAACTGAGCAAAACTTTCTCAAAGCAGTTTGCAGCTTGTTCAGGGTCACACACAGAGAGCAATTGGTTTCCCAGCTGTGGCAGGGGAGGGAGGAAGCACCTGGCTGGCTGCACCCAGGACAGTTTTTTTCTTTGGCCAGTGGTTCAGCTGCTTTGTTCTCCAGAGAGAGACTGAGAGTTGAATTTTTCCTTCCCTGGAATTTCGGATTTTTCCCCTTTTCTACTGGACTGCTTGATTGCTGTAACATCAGAGCACATCAGGAGGACTTTCCACCAGGCACAGAGGGCCTGGCCCTGGGCCAAGCCCCAGCTCCAAGGAGAACAAAGGGAGGACTTTTAACATTTTCTCAGGTTTTTCCTCCACAGCAAAAGATTTTATTATTTAGCATTATTTTCCTTTCCCGTGTGTTTGTTAAATAAATAGCTTTATCTCCTTCACTTTCCCTCGAGGAAAATTTATTTTTTCCCCAAACCTGGTGGGGGAGGGTTGCTTGTGCCTTCTCTCAGAGGATATTATTTCTAAATTTGGCCAAACCAGAACACCCTCAGAGGGGACTGCTCGGGAACCACCAGCCCAGAGAGCAGGAGAAGCGTTGGGAACGTTGCAGGCACCGGCAGCACCTCCCTGCCCTCCTTCCCGCTCACCTGCAGCCTGGTTGGAGATCTGGGCCAGCCCCGGGAGGCTGCTGGCCAGCTTGGCCAGCCCCCCATTGGTCAGCAGCTGGTGGATGGCCGTGGGCTTGCCGCTGGCCGAGGCCCCCAGGGACAGGGAGGTGGCCACGGGGATGGTGCGGACGATGGCGCCGGTGTCCGTGGTGATGGCACCCAGGCTCTGCAGGGCCGTGGGCGCCTTCACGGCCGAGCTCTGCAAGGACAGACACAAGCCCTGAGCTCCTGGGAGGACAGGACAGGCCGGCACGGCCACTCTCCCTCTCCAGCCAGAGGCCTTCTGGAGTTCCACGCTTCTCCCTGGCCCGCACGGGCAGGGCTGAGTCCCTGAGTGGATTTGTCCCTCCCAGCCTGCACATCTCATTTGAGCCTGAAACTCTGACTGGGACAAAATGACCTCCCTGAGGTCACTAGAGGGACGGGGAGCGCTGCCTGAGAGGTGCCAGGTGGGGTTTTCCCAGGATTTCCCAGGGGATGATCGCTGATCCCTCTCATCTGTTCTCGAACTCAGCCGTTCGTGGGTGGCTGCACAGGAACAGCTTCTCCCAGAGCCCCTTCCAGGCCTCAGCTCACTTCAGAGCATGCTGAGTGCCCACCCCTCCTCTCTTCTGGTCCAGAGGGCCTATCCAGGCTCCCAAAACGTCCCCTCCCACCCAGCCAGCTCCCCTGTGGGATGTCCGAAGGCTGCTCACCTGCACAGGTGAGGCGGCAGCAGCCACGCTGGCAGGGAGGCTCGAGGACTTGGTGCCGATGTCCTGCAGGCTGAAGCTCAGCCCCTGGAGCAGGCTGCTGGCAGAGGCTGCTCCTGAAACACCCAGAGAAGAGGAAAGTCAGGCTGGGAGGATTCACCTGCACCAACCTGTGGGTCTGTGGCAGGGCTGTGAAGCTGCTCTGCAATGGCCAGCACCTTGAGGTCACTGGGGATCCTCCCACAGCACGTTTTATGGGATCATGGAATGTCCCAAGTGGGATGGGACCCACTGGGATCACTGATCCAACCCCTGGCCCTGCACAGACACCCCAAAATCCCACCCTGGGCATCCCTGGTTGTCCAAATGCTCCTGGAGCAGCCTCGAGGCCGTGCCCATTCCCTGAGCAGTGCCCAGCACCCTCTGGGGGAAGAACCTTTCCCAAAATCCACCCAAAACCCCCCTGGCATGGGGACATTTCCCTGCTGCAGCTACAGAGGGGTGACCTGTGAGACAGAGGAGGCCTCGTTACACACAAATGGCACCGTTCCCACGCCACCTGCTGCACCCCAAGCCACAAATCCCACCTCGAGAGCCTCCCCCCAACCCCGTGAGCCTGGCTGACCTTCTCCTCCCCTCCCGAGGGCAGGGCGGGTACCTGGGAGGGCAGGGGCGGGCTGGGCCTGCAGGCCGTGGGTGCTGCTGGCCACCAGCCGGCTCTGCAGAGCGTGGAAGGCGCTGGGGGCCGAGCTGCTGGGGATCCCGGCCGGAGCGGGGCTCAGCGAGGCCTCTGCTGCTGCTGAGCTCAGCCTAAGAGGGAAGGGAGAGGCCCCAGTGAGGGGTGAAACTGCCCAGGGCAGGCAGGGACAGCTTTGGCAGCCAGCTGGCACTGCCCAGACCAACCCGGGCTCGGGGAGGAGGGAGCTGAGCTACAGAACCCGAAGCAGGGGAATCACAGGAGTGGGAAGGTTGGGAAAAGCTTTAAAGATCATCAATTCCAAGAGAAGTTTCCCTGTGTGCAGGGGCAGCAGCCAAGATGAGAATTACTTCAGGGAAAAGCCATGGATTTCCAAACTGGAAGAGTTGTGTGCACCTCCTGGGGTCACCCTGCACCAGAGGCACCGAACCTGCAGGGCCACTGCGCTCCCTGTTTAACTTGCCCTGTTTAAAACCCACTTTCTACCTAAAAACAGCTCTTCATCCTCTCCTCTCCCAGATGCTGGAGTGGTTTGGGTTGGAAGGGGCCTTAAAGCCCATCCAGTGCCACCCCTGCCATGGGCAGGGCCACCTCCCACTGTCCCAAGCTGCTCCAAGCCTTGTCCAACACTTCCAGGGATCCAGGGGTAGCCACAGCTGCTCTGGGAATGGGATCAGCCAGAGCCCAGCTCCCCAAAGCCAGGTTCAAATGAGAAAATAAAAAAGGTCTCAACATGGGATTCATTCCCCAGCAGAAATCCCTGTGGGCAGCTCATGCCCTTCACAAGCTGCTTTGAGGCTTTTCCCCCCCTGTCTTTGCAATAAAAACGTTGGACTGGCAGAGGGAACGGAATGAAGGGAAGGACTGAACACGGAATTTCTGCCAAAATCCCCACAAAGATGGAGAGAAGCAAACCTGAGTTTGGGAAAGCACACTAGACATGACCCACAGCCCCAATCCTTCCACTCCTGCCACCCCCAGGCTCGATTCCCAGCTGGCACAGAGTTTCCAGGAGCCCCCGAGTCTCCCTCACACCAGAAAACTCCAGTGGGAAGCAAAACAAAGCTCCACGCGCAGGGATCTCCCCGTGGCAGCCTTTGCCTGGCAAATAACCCCCAAAAGATTCCCAAATCCCCACTCACTTGGGGGAGGAGAGCAGCCCCGAGAGCTCCTTGGCACTGGACACGGACTGGCCGATGGGCAGCGGCTTCCCGGAGACAACTGCAAAACAAGAAGGAGAATCCTCAGTTCCTGTCCCCCACAAATCCTCTGGGATTCCTCGGGGATCTCCCTCTCTCCGAGTACCCACAGGCACGGCCAGGGGCTCATCCAGCTCCCAGAGCATCTTCTCCAGGAATCCCAGCCCGAGGCACGGCGCTGGACACCGGGAGATCAAAATCCAGTTATAAAACACTCGTGGAATGAGGGAAGCCAAGAGCAAAGGCATCGCCTTCCAAAACCCTTGGGGAACGTCAGGCCCTCGCCACCAAAGGCAAACCTCTCTCCTAAAAGGTTGTCTCCAACTAATCCCCCTCCTGTTCCATGCCTGCCTCGATGGATTTCGGGGATCTGGGTGATTTTGTAAGGATTCTTTAATTCAAGACACTTTACAAAATACACAGGGATGCGACGAGTCACGGAATTTGTTTATTGCAGCATTTGGGGATACAACTGCATTCCTCTCTTGTGCATTCCTCCTGCTCACACCCGGCAAAGAGGGAATTCTTGTTTGGGTTCATGTTTACTTCTGCCATTCATTTCCTTTCTGTGAAAAGAAGTTTGGAAAAATTAAAAATAAAAAAAAAAAATCAAAAAAAAAGAAGAGATTCCGGAAACCCAGAGGTTTTCAAAGCTGCCAGAAGATCAGGTGAAACCTTCCAAAGGGATGTGGATTTGTGTCTTTCCACAGCTCAGAGCTGTTCAGCTGGCAGAGAGGTGCTTGGAAAGGAGCAGAGCTTTGAAAACCTCGGATTTCGCAGCGGAACAGAGCCGCTGACCTTTGATTCCACGACCAGGGACTGCTTTGTGGAGCTGTGGCACGAGGAAGGACTGCTCCAGACAAAGGCAACATCCCCAGGCACACGGGGCACAGCTGTGAGGGCTTCTGGCCTCTCTTGCAGAGGCTCAGGGGAAGCAGACGGAGCACATCAGCTCTTCTTGGGCACGGCGGCTTCTCCGGGATGCAGAGGCGCGATGGGAGCCGGGATTTGTTTGGATGTGCATCCGAAGTGTGCTGTGCCACACTCCAGGCCCCGGGGGAGGGGATCAGCAGAGCCGGCAGCTCCGCTGCATCGGGGGTTTTGAGCGCACAAAACTCTTCCAGAGGGAGGAACTTCGCTGCGATCCCTCAAAGCAGCAGCGGGAGGAGCGGAACACGGAGCAAGGGGTCCGGCAGGACCAGCATCCTGCTGCCAGCAGCAGCTCGGGGCCTCCAGGGAGGTGTGGGACCAGAGGGAGGTGCAGGATCCACCTCCCAGCTCCAGGCCACGGCCGAGTGTTGCGCAGGAGCGTGGAATTCCAAGCGCCGTGGAAAACAGGCTCCCGCCAAGACCCGCCCGGGCACTCACAGCCGCAGCTGCCACCTTTTCCCTGCAGCTAAATCCTCCAGAACCGAGGGAAGGGTAACCAAGAACCGAGGGAGGGGTAACCAAGAACCGCAGCAACAAAGAACCGCAGCTCCCTCCCCGCCCCACAGCAGCGCCCTCGGGGCTGGGTGACAGCAGCTGAGCAGTCCCAACTCACTTTCTGCCTGGGTGCTGAGGGCTGCTCCGGTGCCCACGGCCGCAGCATCTCCGTGGGAGACAATGGTCACCTTGATTTTGGCTCGTTTGGAAGCTTTGGCGCACTGGGTCGGGCTGGGGGTCTGGTGCCTCTTCAGCTGCACACGCACATCCTCTCTGTCAGCCCCGTCCGAGTGCTCTGAGGACACTGGAACTGGGGGACACAGAAGGAGCTTTTTGAGCACCCAGGGCGGCTCCGCGTGCCGGGAGGGGAACATGCCCATGCACACGTCCACAGCTCCCTCCATGCCAGCCTTCCCAGCTCCCATGCACTGGAACCCACGCTGCTCCTCTCCTGCACTGACCCCTGCCTGTCCTGCGCTGCCATCCCGGGAATTGGCTCGAGCTGCTCCCAGGTCACGGCAGGATGGGGTGGAAGGGCTGCCCTGCCCCTGCAGGGGCAGCGATGCCACGGCTTCATGGGGGTGTTTTCATCTCCAAATCCTGGCCTCAAGGCCCCTCCAGCAGCCCTGATCTCCAGGGGAGGGGATAAGTGTGGACTTGCAGGCACAGAAGATCAGAGCTCAGCCCAGCTGCTGCTCCAACACGGAGCCAGAGCATCCCCCAGCAGCCCTCCCGGAGCTGGGCAGGTTCTCAGAGGCACCAAGCCAAGCAGAAGAGGTGCTGCAGCAAAGCCAAGCCCCCCAAAACCCCACACTGCAAAGGACTGGGGCAGAAACACCACAAACCGAGCAATCTCCTCCACAGCAGACTTTGATCTGTCACATCCACTCCATCCTGCCTCAAGCACAAGCTCCCCAAGGCCAGGGCGATCCTCCCAAAAAGCACAGAGGAGCCACAAGTGCAGCCCAGGGACACGGCCATGAGCTGCCACATCCTGCCCATCCACACAGCCGCCACCACTGGGGTACAATGCCCAAACCCCAGCCTGAAACACTGAGAATTCCCTCTTTCCAGAGGGTCCTGGGCATCAGAGCCACGTCTTCAACAGCCCAGAAACCAAGATGCCCCTCCCTCCTTTACTGACAAACACCCGGACCCAGACACAGGGTATAAAACAATAAATGTGTGTATGCACCTATTTCCATGCCGTGTATCACCCACACACCTTGAGCCACGAGAGGGCAGGACCAGCCTGCAGCCAAATCCCCACATTTCAGGCGACCCCGAGCATTTTGGGGCTGCTCTGCTCCCCAGGGCAGTGCCAAGCTCGCTGCGCCGTCGCCTCGTGCAGCATTGCCGTGTTTGCCCCCAGCTCCCAACATGCGCCATCCAAACCATCCAGGAGAGCCCTGCTGGCCCCACAGCCCCCAGCCCAGGGCCAGCAGCCAAGCAGGAGAGCGAGTGGCACATGCACAGGCACCGGGTAAAGCAGTGACCCAGCTGGGTCCCTCTGTGTCCCCTCCTGTTCCTGCCCGGGTAAGGGCACAGGGAGCCGTGCCAGGCAGGGCTGGCTGCGTGTTCCCAAGGAATAGCCCATTCCCAAACCAGAGGCTCCACCCAGCTTCCTATCTGACACCTGAGGCAGCCAAGGCAGCGCTCTAATGAACCCAGAGCTCTTAATTAGCTCTTGCTGCTCTGAGCAGGCAGGCCAGGCTGGGGCCAGGCTCTCCACATCCAGCAGGGAAACATCCACTGGAGATTCCTCCCCCTGCCCTCGTGGCACAGGGGAAGGCTCACAGAGAGGCTCCAGGGGGCAGGGGATGCTTAAACCAAGCTCAAGAGGAAAAGAAACCTTTAAAGCACCAGCTCGGGGCAGAGCCTGGCTCAGGAGTTGGTTGTGGAGTTAAAGGCAGAACATTCAGGGTGCTCAGGGCAGCGCCCAGCCCTGGGGACACCCCGAGGGAGAAGTGAGACCACAGCTCAAGTGACAACCCTGCAGCCTCCCAAAGCCTTGGATCTCCACGTTCGTCCCTCTGCTGACCCCAGATCCACGCAGGGACTGTCGTTCATGATGGCAAAACACATCTCTGGACAGCCTGGACCTCACCCTCCATCCCCAGCCCTCGGAGCATGGCACGCTCAGTCACCTCTGGGTGCTCACACTGGCACCCCTGTTGTGTCCCCTGGTCCAGACAGCGTCCCTGTCCCTGATCCAGCAGCGCCTTCCCACCCCTCTGTCCCTGATCCATCCCACCCCTCTGTCCCTGATCCATCCCTGCCTTCCCAAACCCATCCCTGATCCATCCCTGCCTTCCCAAAGCTCTGTCCCTGATCCATCCCTGCCTTCCCAAACCCATCCCTGATCCATCCCTGCCTTCCCAAACCCATCCCTGATCCATCCCTGCCCTCTGTCCCTGATCCATCCCTGCCTTCCCAAAGCTCTGGCCCTGATCCATCCCTGCCTTCCCAAACCCATCCCTGACCCATCAGCACCTTCCCAAAGCTCTGTGCCTGATCCATCACTGCCCTCTGTCCCTGATCCATCCCTGCCTTCCCAAACCCATCCCTGATCCATCACAGCCTTCCCAACCCCATCCCTGCCTTCCCAAAGCTCTGTCCCTGATCCATCCCCGTCTTCCCAAACCCATCCCTGATCCATCCCTGCCTTCCCAAAGCTCTGTCCCTGATCCATCCCCGTCTTCCCAAACCCATCCCTGATCCATCCCTGCCTTCCCAAAGCTCTGTCCCTGCTCCATCACCATTTTCCCAAGGCCATCCCTCTGTCCCTGACCTCTCTGTTCTTCCCTAATCCCTCGGGCTGGGCAGTGCTGCTGTGTGTCCACCCCTGGCTGTCCCTCATCCCTGTCCCACGTGTCAGGGACGCTCCACCAGCACCCCAGCTCTGTCACACCCCCTGCTCACCCCCAGCACAGGAAAGGGTTAAACCCACATCCACCAAGCTTTAGTCCATCAGAGCCAACCAGACTCCAGCATTTTACCACTGGGAGCAGGGAAGAGCTCAGGAAAAGTCTGAGTGGGCCCTCGGCTTCAGCTCCAACCACAGCAAAGAGAAAGCACCGAGCAGGGGACAAGGGGACACGTCGGGCCACAGCCCCAAACCAGCGCAAGGGAAGAGGAGGATGATGGAAGAAGGCAGCAGAGACAGAGAGAAGGAAGGAGACAGGGAGAGAGACAGCGAGAAGTGAGGAGATACTCACCAAAGAGACATGAAGAGGTGCCAGGAGGAAGAGCTTTCCTCACCAGCATGTTTTGTTTCAGAAAAGCAGCGAACTGAGCTGAAATGAATCAGAGAGAATTACAGTATCACAGCCCGAATCTGCAGCGGGACAGGGGCTCTGGGGACACCGCTGGGACCCCCAGATGGACACCTGGGAGCAGGCAGAGCTCCGGACACGACTGATCCAGCCACGGGGAACAACGGAGACGCGGCAACCTCCTGTGCTCCGACACGGCAAGGGGCACATTCCCACCAAAGAGCCCTCTCCAGCCACCAGGAAAGGTGGCCCGGGGAGGAGAGCAGGGCTGAGCTGTGCCAAGAGGCTGAGAGCAGCTGGCAGACGTGAGCCAGCACCTCCCTGAGCAGCTCTGGCCAGGAATGCTGTCAACAAACCGAGGCAGCGGGACACAGCTCCACCACGGAGCCTCCTCCTGCCTCCCTCAGCTAGAGCAGCACAGGAACACAACCCTTCAGTCCATGGTGTAGGAAACGAGGCAGATCCAAGCTCCAGCTTCCCCCTGGAGTCCATCCCCGAGGCAGGATGGATGTGGAGGGTCACTGCTGCAGGTGGCAGCCAGGAGCCTGTCCAGCTCTGTCCTGAGCACGGCAAGGAGAGAAGGGAGGATGGAGAACCATCCCCTGGAGTGCTGCTGGAATTTGCCAGAAGGGATCCTCAGCCACAAAAGCATTCCCTGCACTCCCAGAGTTCACCACCAGACTGAAGGTTTCTAACCAGCCTCTGACAGGACACGAGACCCCACAGCTCGAGCTGGTTTCTTATCCACAGCAGGTTTTCCACAGGCCACTTGCTGCGAGATGGTTCTGAAATCCCCCAAATCCTGCAGTTTCCACCTCAATTCAACAGCCTCAACCATCTCCTGAGCACCTTCGGTGTCTCCCCAGGTAGCCCTGAAGGAGACATCAGAGTGAGGTCTCCCAAAAGGATCAGAGCGTGGCTACAGCAGGGTTTGGTCAGCCACAGAGAAAATCCTTCCCACTCCCAGCAGCAGCAAGGCTCCACAAGCTACAGAAACACCGTTTCCAACCTAATTCCAACCCTCCAAGGCCGTGACAGGGGGCTGAGCCGTGGAGAAAGCTGCCACGGGGAGCTCGGAATTCAACACAGGACTCGGAAGATAAAAACCTACACAGGTCCAGACAGAGAAAGAGTAAAATTCCAGCTGCTGGCAGGGTGGGAAAGCTGCAGGGAATTACCTTGTGCCTGCTTGTGGGTCAGGACCGTGTCTGGCCTCGGCACCTGCCTCTTCAGCAGCTGCGTGGGGCCCACCTGGCTGGGCTTGGGCAGGGACAGGGCGGCCACCTTGGTCTTGGGGCTGGATGTGGGGCTGCTGGACACGCTGGACAGGTCCTGCTGGGAGAGAGGGACAGCTCAGCCCCACGTGTGCCCGAGGCAGCCCTGGCCCTGAGCACCAGGCCTTTGGCTGGAGGTTCATTTCCCTCACCATGGGATTTTTAAGGCTGGAAAAGACCTTTGAGATCATCAAGTCCCATTGTCAACAGCACGGTCACCCCTGTCCCCATGGGCCACATCCACCCATGTAAAACACTCCCAGGTCGGTTACCCCACCAGCCTGCTCCAAAGCCTTACAATGAAGAAATTTCTCCTAATGTCCCATCTCAACCTCCCCTGAGGCCACATCCCCTTCGGTATCCTCTCCCCTCCCTCACCACAGCTCTCCCCACAGATTCCAGCGCCACAAAAGCCTCTCCTTCCACAAGCCCAAGCTGGAATCACCCCGGGAAGAGCTCCCACCTCGGAGCCCGAGGGCGAGGCTGGCACTTTGGCTGCAGGGGAGGCGGGTCTGCTGCTCCTCTCGGGCAGCTCAAAGGACAGATCCCTCCTGCTGGAATCTCGGGGCTTCTTCTTCTTCTCAGCGTCCAGGTCGCGGGGCTCGGAGCCCGAGTGGCTCTCGGCTCGGGTCAGCACTCCCGTCAGGAAGTCGGCGATCTCATCCTGGGAATTTTTGGGATAAAGGGTGGGACTCAGAGCTGGGCAGGTCTCTGAATGAAGGAGCCCCGCAGCCCTGCAGCCTAAAGCATTCCCAGGGGGATACAGGGATAAGGCTCTGCTGGGGTTGGATATTCCGCAGAAAATCCCTAAAGCCTCACAGACAGAGCTTGGATTTCTCAGCGAAGCTCACAAATCACTGACTTAGGACACGCAGGGGAAAAAAACCACAATGGTTTCCCCTAAAATGTGTCGGGACACTCAGGAAAGCGCTCCTTGCTTAAGGTGCACCCCCAGGAATCCCACAGCTCTGCTCCTTCCAAATCCCCCTCAGGAGAAGATTCCCTTCAATCCTGTGGGCACCGAGACATTCCAGCAGAGGTTCCTCCTCCTTTTGGAGGTGCAAAGTTCCTGTGCTCACCTGGATGCACCTGTCCACCATGCTCTGGGTCAGCCCTTCCGACTTCTTTTTGGCTTTGCTTATCCTAAGGGAAAGAAAAAAAAAACCAAACCAAGTGGAAATCACCATTTTCCACAGAAATGTTCCCGTCATTCTTCACCTATCGAGGAGAAAAGATCCTTTTTGGGACTTCCCAAAGCATTTTTCAAAGCCAATCTGGTATTTCAGAGCTCTGTCTTCACACCCAGCGTCAGAGTTTTAGATTTCTCTCTTTCCTGTCCTTTACTGATTTTCCCTACTCGAGATCCCTGACTCCTGTGATGCTCCAAAATCTCCTCTGTGCTGCTGGGTCTGGCCCTAAATCAGGCCCAGCCCTAAATCAGGCCCATTCCCATACAGGGTTTTCCTACAGTTATTGTCAACACAGCACCAA
Organism: Coloeus monedula; assembly: GCF_965178545.1. Classification (NCBI taxonomy): domain Eukaryota; kingdom Metazoa; phylum Chordata; class Aves; order Passeriformes; family Corvidae; genus Coloeus; species Coloeus monedula. Next base: position 3,944,187 of record NC_138808.1, on the reverse strand, counting down.
ATTTGGGGATTTTCGTGCAGTTCCCACCTAATCCCAGCACCAAATTTGGGGGATTTTCGTGCAGTTCCCACCTAATCCCAGCACCAAATTTGGGGGATTTTCGTGCAGCTCCCACCTAATCCCAGCACCAAATTTGGGGGATTTTCGTGCAGTTCCCACCTAATCCCAGCACCAAATTTGGGGGATTTTCGTGCAGTTCCCACCTAATCCCAGCACCAAATTTGGGGGATTTTCGTGCAGTTCCCACCTAATCCCAGCACCAAATTTGGGGATTTTCGTGCAGTTCCCACCTAATCCCAGCACCAAATTTGGGGGATTTTCGTGCAGTTCCCACCTAATCCCAGCACCGAATTTGGGGATTTTCGTGCAGTTCCCACCTAATCCCAGCACCAAATTTGGGGATTTTCGTGCAGTTCCCACCTAATCCCAGCACCAAATTTGGGGGATTTTCGTGCAGTTCCCACCTAATTCCAGCACCAAATTTGGGGATTTTCGTGCAGTTCCCACCTAATCCCAGCACCAAATTTGGGGATTTTCGTGCAGCTCCCACCTAATCCCAGCACCAAATTTGGGGGATTTTCGTGCAGTTCCCACCTAATCCCAGCACCAAATTTGGGGGATTTTCGTGCAGTTCCCACCTAATCCCAGCACCAAATTTGGGGGATTTTCGTGCAGTTCCCACCTAATCCCAGCACCAAATTTGGGGATTTTCGTGCAGTTCCCACCTAATCCCAGCACCAAATTTGGGGGATTTTCGTGCAGTTCCCACCTAATCCCAGCACCGAATTTGGGGATTTTCGTGCAGTTCCCACCTAATCCCAGCACCAAATTTGGGGGATTTTCATGCAGTTCCCACCTAATCCCAGCACCAAATTTGGGGAATTTTTGTGCAGTTCCCACCTAATCCCAGCACCAAATTTGGGGGATTTTTGTGCAGTTCCCACCTAATCCCAGCACCAAATTTGGGGATTTTCGTGCAGTTCCCACCTAATCCCAGCACCAAATTTGGGGATTTTCGTGCAGTTCCCACCTAATCCCAGCACCAAATTTGGGGATTTTCGTGCAGTTCCCACCTAATCCCAGCACCAAATTTGGGGATTTTCGTGCAGCTCCCACCTAATCCCAGCACCAAATTTGGGGGATTTTCGTGCAGTTCCCACCTAATTCCAGCACCGAATTTGGGGATTTTTGTGCAGTTCCCACCTAATCCCAGCACCAAATTTGGGGGATTTTCGTGCAGTTCCCACCTAATCCCAGCACCAAATTTGGGGGATTTTCGTGCAGTTCCCACCTAATCCCAGCACCAAATTCAGTGTTGATGTCCCCAGCACGCTCAGACGCTGCCCAGAATTCCCAGGAACAGAGCATCCACCCCACCTGAGGTTGTCATCGGCTCCTCCCACCACCACCATGCTGTTATCCGCCCGGATCTTCTCCCGGAAATCCTCCATGGCTTCAATGTTGCACTGCAGGGAGTTCTGCCCGATCACGAAGAGCACCGGGGTCTTCATCTCCAGGAGGGGGTCATCCACATCCTGTTGGGAGCAAGGGAGTGGAAGTCTGGGAGGGCTGAGCTGGGATGGCACCGGAATCCTGGGATGAGGCTGAGGAAGCAGCGACAGCGACGCTTCCAGGGGGGAGTCCCAGTGGGATGCACTGGGGGCAGAGGGAAGCTCTGCTTGAGCTGCTGCCTGCTCCAGGAAATGCCTTTCAGGGGGAATTCCCTTGGGATGAGCGGCTTCTGACAGTGACTGTGGCCATCATCATTCCCTATCCAGTCACACACGGCTCATAACGGAGCGTTCTGGGCTCCGTGGAAATGACACGGATTACAGGGAGCCAGGATATGGATAATGGAGCCAGGGTATGGATTAGGAGGGAGCCAGGCCATGGATAACAGAGCCAGGACATGGATAAGGAGGGAGCCAGGCCATGGATGATGAGGATCCAGGCTATGGATAAGGAGGGAGCCAGGCCATGGATAAGGAAGGAGCCAGGCCATGGATAAGGAGGGAGCCAGGCCATGGATAAGGAGGGAGCCAGGATGTGGATAACAGAGCTGGGCCATGGATAATGGAGCCAGGACACAGATAAGGAGGGAGCCAGGCCATGGATAACAGAGCCAGGCCATGGATAAGGAGGAGCCAGGCCATGGATAAGGAGGACCCAGGACACGGATAAGGAGGAGCCAGGACACGGATAAGGAGGAGCCAGGACACGGATAACAGAGCTGGGCCATGGATAACAGAGCCAGGACATGGATAAGGAGGAGCCAGGCCATGGATAAAGAGGAAGCCAGGCCATGGATAAGGAGGGAGCCAGGCCATGGATAAGGAGGGAGCCAGGCTATGGATAACGAGGGAGCCAGGACATGGATAACAGAGCCAGGCCATGGATAAGGAGGGAGCCAGGCCATGGATAAGGAGGGAGCCAGGACATGGATAAGGAGGGAGCCAGGCCATGGATGATGAGGATCCAGGCTACGGATAACGAGGGAGCCAGGACATGGATAACAGAACCAGGCCATGGATAACAGAGCCAGGCCATGGATAACAGAGCCAGGCCATGGATAAGGAGGGAGCCAAGACATGGATAAGGAGGGAGCCAAGACACGGATAATGAGGATCCAGGCTACGGATAACAGGGAGCCAGGACATGGATAACAGGGATTCAGGCCCCCAGGAAGGTCCTCTGACAGCAACACCTCCTCCAAACTGAAATCACACGCACATTCCCCCAAAACATCAGCCAGCTACCTCTGGACTCCCAGGAACGATCCCACAAAACAATCCAGGGAGGTTTAAAGACAAGCAGAGTTCTTTAAGCGGCTCCATCTGACCCTTACCCCTCTGGGGCCGTCCACGGTGAGCAGCGGGAAGCCGAGGCACACGACAGCAGTGACATACTCCATCACTGAAACCTGGGCAGGGAGACAGCAAGTCAGCACTCCCAGAGCCCAGCACACCCCGGGAATGAAGGCTGCTCTGCCAGGCACAGAAACACCTTAATAGCAACACCTGGGTGATTAAAAAGCATTAAATGACCCCAACTGCAAAGGGCCCACGGCCACAGAGGTCAAAGGCGGGCCTTGGAGCGAGCACAGGGACAGAAAGAGCCCCGGCAGTCACTCGAATCCAGCTCTGCTGGATAAGGAGAATCACAGAGCCCTGGAATGGTTTGGGCTGGGAAGGACCTTAAACCCCATCCCATTCCAGCCCTGCCATGGGCAGGGACACCTCCCACTGTCCCAGGCTGCTCCAAGCCACATCCAGCCTGGCCTTGGGCACTTCCAGCGATGGAGCAGCCACGGCTGCTCTGGGAATTCCATCTCAGCCCCTCTCCACCCTCACAGCCAGGAATTCCTTCCCAATATTCCACCCAAATCTCCGCTTTCCCAGCGGGAAGCCATTCTCTGGGTCCTGTCTCTGAATCCCTTGTCCCCAGTCCCTCTCCAGCTCTGCTGGAGCCTCTTCAGGCCCTGCAAGGGGCTCTGAGCTCTCCCTGGAGCCTTCCCTTCTCCAGGTGAACACCCCCAGCTCTCCCAGCCCGGCTCCAGCCCCGGGAGCATTTCTATGGCTCCCTCTGGACCTGCTCCAACAGCTCCACACCCTCCCTGTGCTCCCCTGAGGAGGCAGAGCAGTGGGGCACTCACGTGGCAGGCCACCAAGGCACCCGTGTTCCACCCGATCAGGATGATCTGCTTGTGAGAGAAGTGGTTGTGGATCTGGGGGAGACAAAACAAAGCCAGGGCTGGAGAATCGGGACACGCAATGGGACAGTGCCCTGAGGCGGCACAGCCTCTCCGGGCACTGGGCAGGGTTTGAGGGGCACAAAGGGCCCGGCTGCTGTCCCTCACCTCGGCCACCTTGCCCCTGACGGCGCCGATCATGTGCTCCAGGCACTGCAGCACGCCCACCCCACTGCCGTTGTTCAGCAGGGACGTGGCGATGGGAATGACCTGCGTGGGAAAGGGAACATTGGGAATAACCGGCACTGCTGCGGGTGTTGGGAACAGCCGGCACTGCTGGGGGCAACAAGCGGCACTGCTGAGGGCGTCGGGAACAAGCGGCACTGCTGAGGGCATGGGGAACAGCCGGCACTGCTGGGGGCATGGGGAACAGCCGGCACTGCTGGGGGCACGGGGAACAGCCGGCACTGCTGAGGGCATGGGGAACAGCCGGCACTGCTGAGGGCATGGGGAACAGCCGGCACTGCTGGGGGCATGGGGAACAGCCGGCACTGCTGAGGGCACGGGGAACAGCCGGCACTGCTGAGGGCACGGGGAACAGCCGGCACTGCTGAGGGCGTCGGGAACAAGCGGCACTGCTGGGGCATGGGGAACAACCGGCACTGCTGGGGGCATGGGGAACAACCGGCACTGCTGGGGGCATGGGGAACAACCGGCACTGCTGGGGGCATGGGGAACAACCGGCACTGCTGGGGGCATGGGGAACAGCCGGCACTGCTGGGGGCATGGGGAACAGCCGGCACTGCTGGGGGCATGGGGAACAGCCGGCACTGCTGAGGGCATGGGGAACAGCCGGCACTGCTGAGGGCATGGGGAACAAGCGGCACTGCTGGGGGCATGGGGAACAACCGGCACTGCTGGGGGCATGGGGAACAAGCGGCACTGCTGGGGGCATGGGGAACAAGCGGCACTGCTGAGGGCATGGGGAACAAGCGGCACTGCTGAGGGCATGGGGAACAACCGGCACTGCTGGGGGCATGGGAACAACCGGCACTGCTGGGGGCATGGGGAACAACCGGCACTGCTGGGGGCATGGGGAACAAGCGGCACTGCTGGGGGCATGGGGAACAAGCGGCACTGCTGGGGGCATGGGGAACAAGCGGCACTGCTGGGGGCATGGGGAACAAGCGGCACTGCTGGGGGCATGGGAACAGCCCACAGAGCCAGCCCCACACATCTTTCCCAACCTCACAGAGCCAGCCCCACACACCTTTCCCAGCCCCTCGGAGCCAGCCCCACACATCTTTCCCAGCCCCTCAGAGCCAGCCCCACACACCTTTCCCAGCCCCTCAGAGCCAGCCCCACACACCTTTCCCAGCCCCTCAGAGCCAGCCCCACACACCTTTCCCAGGCAGGAGAGCTGGGACTGCCAGAAGCGGTGCCGTCGGGACGTGGGGAACATGGAGTTGGCGGGGCCGGAGGAAGCTATGAGGATCAGGGGGGAACCAGGCAGTTTGCTCTGCAAAGTTCAACAGGAGCCGTGTCAGGAAGAGCAGTTCCCCTGGGAAAGGCCTCCGTGCCCCACAAGAAGAGGGAGGGATCTTGCCCTCGTTAATTGATTGTTTCCCCAAGCCAAAGCTCCCTCAGGATATCCAGCAGAATGTGTCCAACAGAAGGGACTCTCCCTTCTTTCCACAGGGCAGCTCCAATCCCTGCTCCCTGGGACAGGGACAGAGCCAGGGAATGGCTGGAGCTGGGCCAGGGAGGGTCAGGCTGGATTTTGGGAAAGGTTCTTCCCCCAGAGGGTGCCGGGTACAGCCCCAAGGCTGCTCCAGGAGCATTTGGACAGCACTGCCAGGGATGCCCAGGGTGGGATGATTTTGGGGTGTCAGTGCAGGGCCAGGGGTTGGGTCAGGGATCTCTGTGGGTCCCTCCCATTCACGGAGCAACTCTAAAGCAGGGGGACAAGAGGAGAGGAGAGAGGCAGAGTAGGGGAAGACCAAAGCTGACACGGGACTGTCATTCCCCACAAGCCCCCAGAGGCACTCACTGGTTTATTATGGGACAGGACACCCACTGCTGGGTCCCAGGGTCTCTTGAGCAGCAGGGACAGCGCCTCTGCCCCTGCTGCTCCCGTCTTGGCCGTGGAGGAGAGCAGCATCCTGTCGATCAGCGTGGGGATCTGCAAGCAGAAGCCAGGGGGCACTGAGAAAACGCACCCAAAACATGGGATAACAATTCCAGCCTCTTCCCTGTGCCAGCTGTGTGAAGGGAGAACGTCACCTGTGACAGCCAAGTCTGCCACTGCTTTTATCACCTTTCCTTTCAGGGTCTGCAGGGCGTCCAGGTACGCAGCCAGCACGGGCAGGCTCAGGGTCTCCACCAGCGTCGTGTGAAGCCACTGGATGAGTTTGGTGTCCCAGTTCACGCTGGCCAGAGCCTGGCGCACCCTGCGGGCACATTTATCCACCGCGATCCTCCTCAGCACGGGCTCGTTGCACGCCTGGAAACCGGGAATTTCCAAATAACAGTTCAGGGGAGGATCAAGCACGGCAGCGCAGCCCCATCCACAGGGAAGTGAGGACAAAGCCATCTGGAGTGAGGACATTTGTCTGAGACGGATGAGGCTGAAAGGAGCTCTCACAGCAATCCAAAACTTCCAAGGGGAAGTTCTGATCCCTGCTCTGTGTGAGGGACAGCACCCAGGGAAGGGCTGGAGCTGGGCCAGGGAGGCTCAGGCTGGATTCTGGGAAAGGTTCTTCCTCCAGAGGGTGCTGGGCACTGCCCAGGCTGCCCAGGGAATGGGCACAGCTCCGAGGCTGCTCCAGGAGCATTTGGACAGCACTGCCAGGGATGCCCAGGGTGGGATGATTTTGGGGTGTCTGTGCAGGGCCAGGGGCTGGATTAATGATCCTGATGGGTCCTTCCAGCTCAGGATATTCCACAAAAATCACAGCTCAGAGAAGCTCAGAGCTGTCTGTTCCTTAAGGTTACACGACCCAAGGGCCAGCGTTTCCATCCTGACCGCCCCGTGTTTCCCGGGAAGGATGGACAGCAGCCCCTCTCACCCCTTCGTTGGCCAGGCGAGCCAGCCTGTCCGACTGCAGCGCTTTGTGGATCTTGTTGAACAGCTTGTTCTGGGCCATGGTCCAGCCCGTCCTGTGGGGACAGACACAGAGGGGTCACCCACAAAACAACCAAACCATTCCTGGCTGCATCGAGGCCTGGAGCGTTCCACAGGCTGGAGTTCATGCACATCCTTGCTTCCCCTGAGCTTGGAATACAGCTGAACTGAGGATCCACATGGAACCCAGCAACTCCCCGGATCTCCCCCTGTGCTGGCCCTGCTGGGGCACCTCCCATGCTGGGGTCAGTTCTGCCCCCTCAGGACAAGAAGGACACTGAGGGGCTGGAGCGTGTCCAGGGCAGGGAATGAAGCTGGGAAGGGGCTGGAGCCCCAGGAGCGGCTGAGGGAGCTGGGAAGGGGTTCAGCCTGGGGAAGAGGGGGATCAGGGGGGACCCTGTGGCTCTGCACAAGTCCCTGACAGAAGCGGGCAGCCAGTCTGGAATTCCCAGTCTGGAATTCCCGTTCCCTGGCATTCCCATCCCACCTGTGGATGTGCTGCTCCCAGCCCAGATTCCCAGCCTGGATTCCCACTTCCTGGCATTCCCAGCCTGGATTCCCATTCCCTGGCATTCCCAGCCCACCTGCTGATGTGCTCCTCCCAGCCTGGATTCCCTTTCTCTGGCACTCCCAGTCTGGATTCCTGCTCCCTGGCGTTCCCATCCCACCTGTGGATGTGCTGCTCCCAGCCCAGATTCCCAGCCTGGATTCCCATTCCCTGGCATTCCCAGCCTGGATTCCCACTCCCTGGCATTCCCAGCCTGGATTCCCATTCCCTGGCACTCCCAGCCCATTCCCAGCCCACCTGTTGATGTGCTCCTCCCAGCCTGGATTTCCTTTCTCTGGCATTTCCAGCCCACATTCCCATTCCCTGGCATTCCCAACCTGGATTCCCTTTCTCTGGCATTCCCAGTCTGGATTCCTGCTCCCTGGCATTCCCAGCCCACCTGCTGATGTGCTCCTCCCAGCCTGGATTCCCTTTCTCTGGCATTCCCAGACCGGATTCCCATTCCCTGGTGTTCCCAGCCCACCTGTTGGCATGCTACTCCCAGCCCAGATTCCCATTCCCCAGCATTCCCAGCCCAGATTCCCGTTCCCTGGCCTTCCCATCCCACCTGTTGACATGCTCCTCCCAGCCCAGATTCCCCTTCTCTGGCACTCCCAGCCCAGATTCCCATTCCCCAGCATTCCCATCCCACCTGTTGATGTGCTCCTCCCAGCCTGGATTCACTTTCTCTGGCACTCCCAGCCCAGATTCCCCTTCTCTGGCACTCCCAGCCCAGATTCCCATTCCCCAGCATTCCCATCCCACCTGTTGATGTGCTCCTCCCAGCCTGGATTCACTTTCTCTGGCACTCCCAGCCCAGATTCCCATTCCCCAGCATTCCCAGCCCAGATTCCCATTCCCTGGCATTCCCATCCCACCTGCTGACGTGCTCCTCCCAGCCTGGATTCACTTTCTCTGGCACTCCCAGCCCAGATTCCCATTCCCCAGCATTCCCAGCCCAGATTCCCCTTCCCTGGCATTCCCATCCCACCTGTTGATGTGCTCCTCCCAGCCTGGATTCACTTTCTCTGTCACTCCCAGCCCAGATTCCCATTCCCCAGCATTCCCAGACCAGATTCCCTTTCCCTGGCATTCCCATCCCACCTGCTGACGTGCTCCTCCCAGCCTGGATTCACTTTCTCTGGCACTCCCAGCCCAGATTCCCATTCCCCAGCATTCCCAGCCCAGATTCCCCTTCCCTGGCATTCCCATCCCACTTGTTGACATGCTCCTCCCAGCCCAGATTCCCCTTCTCTGGCACTCCCAGCCCAGATTCCCATTCCCCGGCATTCCCAGCCCGGATTCCCTTTCCCTGGCATTCCCATCCCACCTGTTGACGTGCTCCTCCCAGTCGTCGGGCGGCGGGGGCGCGTCGGCGTCGGTGCGGGCGAACATCACGTGCCGCTCGCACTCGTTCATCACGCTCCGAGCCTTCTGGTTGTCGTAGAGCGGCACCGGCGTGGGCGTCACCGTCTCCACGTCGATGGGGACATCGGCCTCCCTGCCAGAGACACGGGGTGTCACAGCGAGGATGGGAGGTTTGGGGGATCCAGGGGGTTTGGTCGATCCCACCCGACTGAGCTGGGCCAGGGCAGGGTCAGGATGGATTTTGGGAAAGGTTCTTCCTCCAGAGGGTGCTGGGCACTGCCCAGGCTGCCCAGGGAATGGGCATGGCCCCGAGGCTGCTCCAGGAGCGTTTGGACAGTGCTGCCAGGGATGCACAGGGTGGTGTTGACCCAGGGACCTGGGTACTCCTGGGCCATGAAGTGGCTGCTCCTGGAGTTCCCAAACCGAGCCCCTGGACCTGTCCTGGAGCCCCAAAGTGATACCCCTGAAGCCCCAAACCAATCATCCTGGATCACGAAACCAAGACCCCTACAGCCCCAAAACGGAGACACTCAGAGCCCCAAACCAAGACTGTGACCCCTGGACACCCCAAACCAAGACCTCTGAACACCCCAAACCGAGACCCCCGGACACCCCAAACCGAGAGCCCCTGGACACCCCAAACCGAGAGCCCCCGGACACCCCAAACCGAGACCCCCTGGACACCCCAAACCGAGAGCCCCCGGACACCCCAAACCGAGAGCCCCGGACACCCCAAACCGAGACCCCCCGGACACCCCAAACCGAGACCTCTGAACACCCCAAACCGAGACCCCCTGGACACCCCAAACCGAGACCCCACGGACACCCCAAACCGAGACCCCCGGACACCCCAAACCGAGACCCCCTGGACACCCCAAACCGAGACCCCCGGACACCCCAAACCGAGACCCCCTGGACACCCCAAACCGAGACCTCTGAACACCCCAAACCGAGACCCCCTGGACACCCCAAACCGAGACCTCTGAACACCCCAAACCGAGACCCCCTGGACACTCCAAACCGAGAGCCCCGGACACCCCAAACCGAGACCCCCCGGACACCCCAAACCGAGACCCCCTGGACACCCCAAACCGAGACCCCCGGACACCCCAAACCGAGAGCCCCTGGACACCCCAAACCGAGAGCCCCTGGACACCCCAAACCGAGACCTCTGAACACCCCAAACCGAGACCTCTGAACACTCCAAACTGAGACCCCCGGACACCCCAAACCGAGACCCCCCGGACACCCCAAACCGAGACCCCCCGGACACCCCAAACCGAGACCCCCGGACACCCCAAACCGAGATCCCCTGAACACCCCAAACCGAGACCCCCGGACACCCCAAACCGAGACCTCTGAACACTCCAAACTGAGACCCCCGGACACCCCAAACCGAGACCCCCCGGACACCCCAAACCGAGACCCCCCGGACACTCCAAACCGAGAGCCCCTGGACACCCCAAACCGAGACCCCCGGACACCCCAAACTGAAACTCTTCACCGCCCCTCTCCCCCCATCAGGACCACCCCCAAGGCCCTCAGGGCCCCAAATTTCCCCCTCACAACTCCTCCACTTGCCCTTATGATCCCCCAACTCCTCCTTCACAGCCGTTCCCCGCCCCTCAGGACCCCCACAGTCCTTAAATGGCTCCCCCCAGCCCCACAGGACCCCTCCCCACAGCCCCCTCAGCCTCACAAGACCCCTTCCTTTCCTCTCCCAGGCCCCAGGATCCCCCCCAACTTCCCCCTCAGCCTCACAGGACCCCCTCCTTTCCCCTCACAGCCCCCTCAGCCTCACAGGACCCCCTCCTTTCCCCTCACAGCCCGCTCAGCCCCACAGGACCCCCCCCAATTTCTCCCTCCCCGCCCCTCCCAGCCCCTCGCCGTTCTCTCCGCCGCCCGGGCTCTCACGGGGCGCTGCCGAGGTGCCTCCGCGGGGTGAGGAAGAGGAGGCGGGCGGGCCGGGCGGCGCTGGCGTCGGGGTGAGCGCTCCAGGGCTTGGCGTAGCTGTGGTCGAGGCACACCAGGTCCAGCTCCCGCTCGTGCGCCGACAGCTGCAGCAGCAGCGACGTGCCCATCCTGCGGGCCGACCACTGCAGCTCCCGCTCCCTGTCGCGCTCCCTGTCGCGATCGCGGTCCCCGGCGCGCTGCGACATGGCGGGAGCCCCGCCCCCTTCCCCCCCCACCCCTCACCGCCTCCCCTCAGCGCGCCTGCGCCGGGCGCGCTCCCGCCTCTCCCCGCCCCTCAGCGCGCCTGCGCCGGGCGCGCTCCCGCCTCTCCCCGCCCCTCAGCGCGCCTGCGCGGGGCGCGCTCCCGCCTCTCCCCGCCCCTCAGCGCGCCTGCGCGGGGCGCGCTCCCGCCTCACCGCCTCCCCTCAGCGCGCCTGCGCGGGGCGCGCTCCCGCCTCTCCCCGCCCCTCAGCGCGCCTGCGCCGGGCGCGCTCCCGCCTCCCCCTCAGGGCGAGTGCGCCCGGCGCGCTCCCGCGGCACCGCCGAGTGTCCCCGTGGGAAGGGACCCGCGGGGATCGGGGAATGTCCCCGGGGCGAAGGGACACTCGAGGCTTATCCGGCCCCGCACAGCCCCCTGGGCGCTCCCGTAGGGTCACGGAGCGTCCCGCGGGGGGACACGGGGGACGTTACCGGGTGGCAGAGCCGCCCGCGCCGCCGGCCGCCGTTGGCACGCTGGGGCACGGGAACCCAACCGCCGTGCTGCTCGCCAGAGGGCTGATGGCACCTGGGGCTGGCGCAGTGGTGGCAGCTCCGTGGTGGGAAACCTGCGGCGGGTGACAGCACCTCGGGGGTGGCACCTTGGTGGCAGCCCCTTGGTGACAAACCTGCAGCCATCACCGGTGACAGCACCTCGGGGTGGCCCATTGGTGGCACTCCTTGGTGACAGCACCTCGGGGTTGGCACCTTGGTGGCAGCCCTCGGTGGCAGCTCTGTCCCCGGTGCCAGCGCTCCGTGGCCATGTTGCGGTGCCATGTGGTCGCCGTCCACATTCCCGGGGCCTCTGGCTTCGGTCCCGGTGTCCTGCTGTCCGTCTGCTTCCGAGGTACCGTGGGGTGCGGGGCTGGGCACACGGCGGTGGCCGTCCCCGTGGCACAGGGTGGCACCGGCCATGTGGCATTGACCATCGTGGGGTGGCCTCGCCGTGTGACGGGACGGTGCCAGCCACACCTGGGGACAGCGCTGGGTGTCCCTGTGCGTGGGGCCAGTGCCAGGCTTCCCCTGGCACCCCAATGTCCCCACCCTGAGGTGCCACCACCCCCTCCTGTCCCCACACAGGCACCTCCAGGAGAACCCAGGTGGTGCCCGAGGAGCGCAGCCTCGCCTGGAATGAGGTGAGGTGACCCTGGGCTGACCCGTGGTGGCACAGGGACACACGGGTCACCCCCTGACCCTTGTCACCTGCCCCCTCAGGAGCTGGTATGGCCGCTGGACACGTGTCCCCTGAATGCCACGGACACGCTGAGCCTGCGCCTGCGGCGCTGGGACCGCCCGGTGCCCCAGGGGTGAGTGACAGCCCTGGGTGGACACCCCGAGGTCACCCCCCTGAGCACGGCCACCCTCACCGTATCCCCCTCTCCCACAGGGACCTGGGTGCCACCACGGTGTCCCTGGACGAGTTGGTGGCCAACCCCAGCCTGCCGATGGCCCTCAGGGACATCCCACTGCTGGACCACCGGGAGCGGCGCACGGGGGTGAGCCCCCAGCCCACCCCACAGCACCCCGGGGTGTCCCCGGGCGCTGTCCCCGTGTCACTGTCCCTTTGCAGTGCACCGTCACCTTCCGCTGCTCCTACGACCCTCACGGCGCGGCCGGGGACCTCGGTGACACCGCGCAGGGACAGGTGGCACTGGAGCCACCCCGCTGCTCCGGGACGGGCCCTGCGGACAGGAAAGAGGATTTCCAGGTATGGCACCCACGGGCGCGGTGACAGCCGGGGGGGTGACGTCCCCTCCCGGCCACCACGTCACCGCCACCCCGCAGGTCCGGGTGAGGGTCATCAAGGGCCGCCAGCTGCGGGGCAAGGACATCAAACCCGTGGTGAAGGTCCTCATCGGGAAGCAGAACTTCCGCACCCGCAGCCGCAGCGGGAACAACCCCTACTTCAATGAGGTGACACCGGCGAGGGGACACGGGGACAGACAGTGTCCCTCGGGCTGCCCTCACCGACTTCGGGCTGGTTTTTAGGTGTTTTGCCAGAATTTCCACCAGACGCCCGAGCAGCTGGTGGCACAGCCCATCCGGATCCAGGTGGGAGGGGTTGGTGGCACCGGGGGGGACACAGGGACACAGGGTGACAGGGACACAGGGTGACAGGGACACAGGGACAAAGGGACAGAGGGACAAAGGGACAGAGGGTGACAGGGACACAGGGACAGAGGGACACAGGGATAGAGGGACAGAGGGTGACAGGGACAGAGGGACACAGGGACACAGGGTGACAGGGACACAGGGTGACAGGGACACAGGGACACAGAGACACAGGGACAGAGGGACACAGGGTGACAGGGACACAGGGACAGAGGGTGACAGGGACAGAGGGTGACAGGGACACAGGGACAGAGGGACAGAGGGACACGGGACACAAGGACACGGGGACATAAGGACACAGGGACATAGGGACACAGGGTGACAGGGACACGGTGACAGGGACAGAAGGACACAGGGACAGAGGGACACAGGGACACAGAGACACAGGGACAGAGGGATATAGGGACATAGGGACACAAGGACACAGGGACAGAGGGACATAGGGACACAAGGACACAGGGACAGCCGTGTCCCCTTCCCCGTCACAGGTGCTGCGTTCACCAAACATCTGCACCAAATCCGTCATCGGCGTCTTCGAGGTGAGGAGTGGAGGGTTGGGAATGGGGGATCGGGAATGGGGTGTCGGGAATGGGGGATCAGAAATGGGGGATCAGGAATGGGGTGTCAGGAATGGGGGATCGGGAACAGGGCGTTGGAATTGGGTGTTGGGAATGGGGCATCAGGAATGGGGTGTCGGGAATGGGGGATCGGGAATGAGGGATCAGGAATGGGGTGTTGGGAATGGGGGATCAGAAATGGGGCATCAGGAATGGGGTTTTGGGAATGGGGCATTGGGAATGGGGCATCAGGAACAGGGTGTTGGGAATGGAGGGTCTGGAATGGGGTGTCAGGAATGGGGGATCTGGAATGGGGGATCAGGAATGGGGTGTTGGGGATGGGGGGTCTGGAACAGGGCATCAGGAATTGGGTTTGGGGAATGGAGGGTCTGGAATGGGGTGTCAGGAATGGGGAATCTGGAATGGGGCATCAGGGACGGGGTGTCGGGAATGGAAGATTAGGAATGGGGCATCAGAAAAGGGATGTTGGGAATGGGGGATCTGGAATGGGGCATCAGGATTTGGGGATCGGGAATGGGGCATCGGGAACGGGGTGTTGGGGATGGAGGGTCTGGAATGGGGTGTCAGGAATGGGGGATCAGGAATGGGGCACCAGGAATGGGGTTTTGGGAATTGGGTGTTGGGAATGGGCTGTCAGGAATGGGATTTTGGGAATGGGGTGTCGGGAATGGGGCTGTCGGAGCGCTCTCACCCCCTTTGCCATTCCCACAGCTCGACGTCGGCACCGTCTACTCTGCCCCAGGTAACAAGAGGGTTGGGGTGACACTGGGTGATGCTGGGGTGACACTGGGGTGACACTGGGGTGATGCATTTTGGGGGATGTTTCAGGCAGGCCCTGGTTGGGGTTGAACCAGTGATTTTGGGGGGACACCGTGCGTTTTGGGGGATGTTTTAGGCAGTCCCTGTCCCGGGGTGACCCCGGGGTGACCCTGTGGGGTGTCTCTGGTGACACCGCGGGGTCCCCTCCGTACCAGGGCGCAGCCTGAGCGGGAAGTGGCTGAGCCTGCGGCACCCGCGGCACCGCGACGGCCGCTCGCAGGGCTTCCTGCAGCTCAGCCTGGCCGTGCGCCGCGCCGGCGAGCGCGCCCAGGTGAGCCCCCCGCCCTCCCCCGCGCCCCAAAAACCCTCCCGGGGGGGGTCCCCACTGTGTCACCCCCTCCCCACCAAGGAGCAGGAGATGCCGGCGGGGGACGAGGACGTGGCGGCCAACCTGCTGCGGCCCCCGGCCGGCGGCACCGCGCTGCTGCTCCGCGTGTTCCGCGCCGAGGACCTGCCGCGGGGTGGGGAGCCCGGGGTTTGGGGTGCGGCAGGATTTGGGGACCCCTTTGGTCACCACAGGGTGGGGACACCGGGGTTTGGGGTGAAGGGTGGGTTTGGGGACCCCTGTGGTCACCACAGGGTGGGGACGCTGGGATTTGGGGTAGGGGAGGATTTGGGGACCCCTGTGGTCACCACAGGGTGGGGACACCGGGATTTGGGGTGAAGGGCGGGTTTGGGGACCCCTCTGGTCACCACAGGGTGGGGACGCTGGGATTTGGGGTGGGGGTGGGTTTGGGGACCCCTCTGCTCACCACAGGGTGGGGACCCCGGGATTTGGGGTGAAGGGTGGGTTTGGGGACCCCTCTGGTCACCACAGGGTGGGGACCCCAGGATTTGGGATGAAGGGCGGGTTTGGGGACCCCTCTGGTCACCACAGGGTGGGGACACCGGGGTTTGGAGACCCCCCTGGTCACCGCAGGGTGGGGACCTCAGGATTTGGGGTGGTGGAGGATTTGAGGACCCCTCTGCTCACCACAGGGTGGGGACCCCGGGAATTTGGGATGAAGGGTGGATTTGGGGACTCTCTGCCCACCGCAGGGTGGGGATACCAGGAATTTGGGGCGGGGACCCCCTGATCGCTGCAGGGTGGGAACCAGGGGGCATTTGGGGGTGGGGATGGATTTGGGGACCCCCCCCAAAATCTCCCTGCTCCCCATCACCGCGCAGCGGAGCCACCGCGGCCGTGCCTGGGCGGCACCAAGGGCTCGCTGAAGGTGTCGGTGCGGGTCGCCTTTGGGGGCAGGACGGTGAGTGCCGGGCGGGTAACGGGGTTCTGGGGGTGCCGGGCAGGGAATTGGGGTTCTGGGGGTGCCAGGCAGGGAAATGGGGTTCTGAGGGGGTGCTGGGCTGGGAATTGGGGTTCTGAGGGGGTTCTGGGAGTGCCGGGCCGGGAATTGGGAGTTCCGAGGTGGTTCTGGGGGTGCCGGGCAGGGAATTGGGGTTGTGAGGGGGTTCTGGGGGTGCTGGGCAGGGAATTGGGGGTTCTGAGGGGGTTCTGGGGGTGCCGGGCTGGGAATTGGGGTTGTGAGGGGGTTCTGGGGGTGCTGGGCCGGGAATTGGGGTTGTGAGGGGGTTCTGGGGGTGCTGGGCAGGGAATTGGGGGTTCTGAGGGGGTTCTGGGGGTGCCGGGCAGGGAATTGGGGTTGTGAGGTGGTTCTGGGGGTGCCGGGCAGGGAATTGGGGTTTTGAAGGGGTGCTGGGGGTGCCGGGCCGGGAATTGGGGTTCTGAAGGGGTGCTGGGGGTGCCGGATCCCTTTGGGGGCTCACACCTTTCCCCACCGCAGCTCTGCACCCGCGGGGTGCCCCCCGATGCCAACCCCGAGTGGAACGAGGTTTTCTTCTTCCCCTTGCGGGTGAGGAACCCCACTCCCAGCCCAACACGCCCCCCACTCCCCGTCCCCCGAACAGGGGGACCCCAAAAAGGGGGGATGCCCCCATTTCCACACCCACACTCGGCGCTGTTGTGTCCCCGCAGCTGCCGCCCATCTGTGACGAGATCCAGCTGGAAATCCTCCGGGGGTGAGCGGGGACACGCCTGGCTTTGGGGGGGGACAGCCCCGGGTTTGGGGGCAGCCCTGCGGGTTTGGGGGCAGCTCCGGGTTCGGGGACAGCCCCGTGGGTTTGGGGGCAGCCCCGTAGGTTTGGGGACAGCCCTGTGGGTTTGGGGGCAGCTCCAGGTTTGGGGGAAAGTCCACTGGATTTGGGGGACAGCCCCGTGTTTGGGGACACTCCATTGGGTTTGGGGACACCCCCGCAGGTTTGGGGACACCCCCGCAGGTTTGGGGGACACCACACCGGTTTGGGGGACACTCCATTGGGTTTGGGGGACAGCCCCGGGTTTGGGGGACACTCCACTGGGTTTAGGGGACAGCCCTTGGGTTTAGGAGACACCTCTCAGGTTTGGGGGACACTCTGTTGGGTTTGGGGACACTCCATTGGGTTTGGGGGACACTCCATTGGATTTGGGGGACAGCCCCGGGTTTGGGGGACAGCCCTGGGTTTGGGGGACACTCCATTGGGTTTGGGGGACAATCCTGGGTTTGGGGGACAGCCCTTGGGTTTGGGGGACAATCCTGGGTTTGGGGGACACTCCATTGGGTTTGGGGGACAGCCCCAGGTTTGAGGGACACTCCACTGGGTTTGGGGGACAATCCTGGGTTTGGGGGACACTCCATTGGGTTTGGGGGACAATCCTGGGTTTGGGGGACAATCCTGGGTTTGGGGGACACTCCATTGGGTTTGGGGGACAATCCTGGGTTTGGGGGACACTCCATTGGGTTTGGGCCCCCCCTCACATTCGGGGCACCCCTCACCATGCCCCCCCGCAGGTCGTGCCGCAGCAAAGTCCTGGGCAGGGCCACCCTCAGCCTGTCCCAGCTCTACCGGGACCGTGACGAGCTCGAGGGTGAGCGGGGTCACCTTGTGGGGTCCCCGGCAGCCAGACCCCCTCCCCACCCCGAGGAGGACCCCAACCCTGAACCCCCTTTTCTCTGCCCCCAGAGGGGACCCCCAGTTTCTTCCCCTCCTTCGGACCCAGCTTCCTGCCCTTCTACGGACCCCGGCCGGACGCTCCCAGGGTACGGAGCAGGTGGTTTTTTGGGGGGGGGGGGGGGAAATGGGGGTTTTTGGGTGGGCAAATGGGGCATTTGTGGGGAAAATGAGGAGTTGTTGGGGCAAACTAAGAATTTTTGAGGGTGATGGGATGTTTGGGGTGAAAAGGGGAAGATAGAGGAGAAAATAGGATATTTAGAGGGAGAAATGGGATGCTTGGGCCTGTCACTCCGAGTTTGGGGAATGGGAAAGGGAATTTCGGATGTTTTCAAGGACAGTGGGACATTTGGGGTGAACACAGGGGGAAGGGAAAACGGGCCATTTGAAGGGGGGGGGGAAAACGGGGAACCACTGGGGCAAATGCAGGATTTTTGGGATGAAAAGGGCACAACCCCACAGAGCCCCTCGTGGTTTGCCAGGACGCCGGGCTGGTTTATCGGGGCCGGGTGCTCCTGGAGATCTGCACCCACCTGGGAAACCCTCCCGGCCGCCAGCGCGACACCGTCACCGCCCTGGAGGCGGAGCGGGCGCAGGTGGGGACACGGGGACACGGGGGCACGGTGCCACCGCCGCGCCCCAGGGCCCTGCTGAGCGTTTGTGGGGTTTGTCCTCGCAGCAGAGCCGCCTGCCCCGCTGCCAGCTGGGGCTCTGTGGGGTTTTCTACTCGGCCACCATGGTGCCAGGCGGCCCCGAGCCCCTGCGCCTCGAGCTGGGCATCGGCAGCGCCGCGGCCGCCACCGAGCCGGGGCTGCCCGCGTTCGACGGTGAGCTGGGGACACCGCAGGGGTGGCAGCGGGGGCTCGGTGCCACCGTCCCCGCCCCACCCTCGGCCCGGGCAGGGGGTGGGAATGGGGTCGGTGAAGGCGTGGGGGGAACGCTGGGGGTCGTTCGTGGCAGCGGTGGGGTGCGCTGGGAGGTGCCGCGGGTTTGGGGACGGGCGTGGGGTGGCACCTGCTGGGCGATGTCACCTTGCGGGTCACGGGATGCTTTGGGAGTCTTGGATAGCCCGGGAGGTCGCAGCTGCCGCTCGCCGGCGCGGGCGAGTCAGTGCCGACCTCCATTTCCCCCGATTTTTTTCCCCGATTTTTTTCCCGATTTTTTTCCTGATTTTTTTCCCGATTTTTTCCCGATTTTCCCCGATTTTTTTCCGATTTTCCCTGATTTTTTTCCCGATTTTTTCCCCATTTTCCCGGTTTTTTCCCGGTTTTCCCGATTTTTTTCCCGATTTCCCCGATTTTTCCCCATTTTTTATCCCCGATTTTCCCCCAATTTTTATCCCCGATTTTTTCCCCGATTTTCCCGATTTCTTTCCCGATTTTCTTTCCCGATTCTTTCGCGATTTTCTCGATTTCCCCCCCGATTTTGCCCTGATTTTTTGCCCTGATTTTCCCGATTTTCCCCCCGAGTTTCCCAATTTTTTCCCGATTTTTTCCCCGATTTTTTCCCTGAGTTTCCCAATTTTTCCCCGATTTCCCCCCCGATTTTCCCGATTTTTTCCTGATTTTTTCCCGGTTTTCCCCCGATTTTCCCAATTTTTTTCCCGATTTTCCCCCCGATTTTTTTTCCCGATTTTCCCGATTCCCCCCCCCCCCGATTTTAGGGAACCTCTACCACCACCTGCCGTGGCTCGGGGACAAACCGGTGGCCGCTGTCACCTCGCTCTGGGAGGACGCCGGGCACCGCTGGGACAGCCTGAACCTGCTGCGAGCCCTGTGCCAGCGCCTGGTGAGCCCGCGGCGGGCACGGGCGGGATGGACCCCAAATCCCCCTGGGAATGGGGTGGGAATGGGATTGACCCCAAATCGGGGTGGGATGGGCTGGGATTGACCCCAAATCCCCCTGGGAATGGGGTGGGAATGGGATGGACCCCAAATCGGGGTGGGATGGGGTGGGATTGACCCCAAATCCGGCTGGGAATGGGGTGGGAATGGGATGTGACCCCAAATCCGGCTGGGAATGGGGTGGGATTGACCCCAAATCCGGCTGGGAATGGGGTGGGAATGGGATGGACCCCAAATCGGGGTGGGATGGGCTGGGATTGACCCCAAATCCGGCTGGGAATGGGGTGGGAATGGGATGTGACCCCAAACCCGGGTGGGATGGGCTGGGATTGACCCCAAATCCGGCTGGGAATGGGGTGGGAATGGGATGTGACCCCAAACCCGGGTGGGATGGGATGGGATTGACCCCAAATCCCCTGGGAATGGGGTGGGAACGGGATGGACCCCAAATCGGGGTGGGATGAGCTGGGATTGACCCCAAATCCCCTGGGAATGGGGTGGGAATGGGATGTGACCCCAAATCGGGGTGGGATGGGCTGGGATTGACCCCAAATCCCCCTGGGAATGGGGTGGGAACGGGATGGACCCCAAATCGGGGTGGGATGGGGTGGGATTGACCCCAAATCCGGCTGGGAATGGGGTGGGAATGGGATGTGACCCCAAACCCGGGTGGGATGGGATGGGATTGACCCCAAGTCCGGGTGGGAATGGGGTGGGATGTGATCCCAAATCCAGGTGGGAATTGGGTGGGATGTGGCCCCAAATCCAGGTGGGAATGGGGTGGGAATGGGATTGACCCCAAACCCGTGTGGGAATGGGCTGGGATTGACCCCAAACCTGTGTGGGGATGGGATGGGATGGGATGGGATGGGATGGGATGGGGTGGGATGGGATGGGATGGGATGGGATGGGATGGGATGGGATGGGATGGGATGGGATGGGGTGGGATGGGGTGGGGTGGGAATGGGATGTGACCCCAAAGCCGTGTGGGAATGGGCTGGGATTGACCCCAAAGCCGTGTAGGAATGGGATGTGACCCCAAAGCTGTGTGGGAATGGAATGTGACCCCAAAGCCGTGTGGGAATGGGATGGGATGGGATGGGACCCCAAAGCCGTGTGGGAATGGGATTGACCCCAAATCCGTGCAGGAATGGGATTGACCCCAAATCTGTGCGGGAATGGGATTGACCCCAAAGCCGTGCAGGAATGGGATTGACCCCAAACCCGTGCGGGAATGGGATGTGACCCCAAACCCGTGCGGGAATGGGATTGACCCCAAACCCGTGCGGGAATGGGATGTGACCCCAAATCCATGTGGGAATGGGATTGACCCCAAACCCGTGCGGGAATGGGATGTGACCCCAAATCCATGTGGGAATGGGATTGACCCCAAACCCGTGCGGGAATGGGATTGACCCCAAACCCGTGCGGGAATGGGATTGACCCCAAACCCGTGCGGGAATGGGATGTGACCCCAAACCCGTGCGGGAATGGGATTGACCCCAAACCCGTGCGGGAATGGGATGTGACCCCAAATCCATGTGGGAATGGGATTGACCCCAAACCCGTGCGGGAATGGGATGTGACCCCAAACCCGTGCGGGAATGGGATGTGACCCCAAATCCATGTGGGAATGGGATGTGACCCCAAACCCGTGCGGGAATGGGATGTGACCCCAAACCCGTGCGGGAATGGGATGTGACCCCAAACCCGTGCGGGAATGGGATTGACCCCAAACCCGTGCGGGAATGGGATTGACCCCAAACCCGTGCGGGAATGGGATTGACCCCAAACCCGTGCGGGAATGCTGCGGGGCCGTTCCCAGGAGCGGAACCTGGCGCGGCTGCGGCGCTGCCGCGGGGACCCCGCGAGAGCCGTCGGGGCGCGGCTGCTGCGGGAGCTGGCGCGGGACTGCGCGTGAGCCCCGGGCGACCCCAAATCCCCCGAAACGGGGCCGGGGAGTCTCGGCGGGGGGAAATGGGGGCTGGCAGGCGGGGTTTGGGGAGTTTGGGACCCTTTGGGGCACGGTCTGGAGGGCGGTGGGACATTTGGGGTGGGGATGGGGGGACGGGGGGTATTTGGGGGGGAAATGGGGGTTTTTGGTGGGAGGATGGGGCGTTAGAGGGGAAAATGAGGCGTTTTGGGGGCGGATGGTGGATTTTAGGGGTGAAACTGGAGATTTTGGGGGGACCCAGTGGGGTTTTGGGGTGTCTCAGGGGGTCCCTGGGCTGGGGTGATTTTGGGGTGGCCCTGTGGGGTTTTGGGGTGTCTCAGGGGGTCCCTGGGCTGGGGTGATTTTGGGGTGGCCCTGTGGGGTTTTGGGGTGTCTCAGGGAGTCCCTGGTTTGGGATCATTTTGGGGTGACCCAGTGGGGTTTTTGGGGTGTCTCAGGGAGGCCCTGGCCTGCCTGGAGGCCCAGCCCACCCTGACAGCTCTGGACCAGCAGCTGCGCAGCTCCCGCCGGCTCCTCCTGCAGCACCTCGGGCGCGTGGCCGGCCAGGATCCCGAAAAAACGCCGGAATTCCGCTGGGACACGCTGGGAACGGCGGCCGAGGGGTGGCTGCGACGCGCGGCCGCCGTGGCCGTGGAGGTGGGGAATTGGGATCAATAAAATCCCCCAAAAGTGGGAAATTGGGATCAATAAAACCCTCGAAGTGGGAGATTGGGATCAATAAAACCCTCGAAGTGGGAGATTGGGATCAATAAAATCCCCCCCAAAGTGGGAAATTGGGATCAATAAAATCCCCCAAAGTTGGGATCAATAAAATCCCCCAAAGTGGGGAATTGGGATCAATAAAATCCCCCAAAAGTGGGAAATTGGGATCTATAAAACCCTCAAAGTGGGAAATTGGGATCAATAAAATCCCCCAAAAGTGGGAAATTGGGATCAATAAAATCCCCCAAATTGGGAGATTGGGATCAATAAAACCCTCAAAGTGGGAAATTGGGATCAATAAAATCCCCCAAATTGGGAGATTTGGATCAATAAAATCCCCCCCCCAAAGTGGGGAATTGGGATCAATAAAATCCCCCCCCCCCCAAAGTGGGGAATTGAGATCAATAAAATCCCCCAAATTGGGAAATTGGGATCAATAAAACCCCCCCAAAGTTGGGATCAATAAAATCCCCCAAAGTGGAGAATTGGGATCAATAAAATCCCCAAAGTGGGAGATTGGAGTAAATAAAATCCCCCAAAGTTGGGATCAATAAAATCCCCCGGAGTGGGAGATTGGGATCAATAAAATCCCCCAAATTGGGAGATTGGGATCAATAAAATCGCCCAAAGCTGGGATCAATAAAATCCCCCGGAGTGGGAGATTGGGATCAATAAAACCCCCCCAAAGTTGGTTTTTAGGGTGGGAAAGGGGGGAATTTGTCCCTGTGTGTGCATCACAAAATCCTGGCCTCTGCAGGCGCTGGTGCAGAATTTTTTTAACTTCTTTGTAGATTTTTTAGCGAGGGAATTCGTGTCCAAGTACGGAAATGGGATTGGGAATGTCAGAGATTGTGGGTTATAATGTACGGCAATAAATTAAATTATAATATGCTACAATTAATTATAGTAAGTGATAATTAAATATACTATACTAAAATATGATTTATGTTAAATTAGTTACGTTAATTGTAGTATATTATCATTATTATATTATATTATATTATATTATATTATATATATTAAATTATATTGTATTATTGGTTATTTATATTATACTATATTATATTATGTTATTTATATTATTTATATTTTATTCTATTTTATTCTGTTGTATTTTATTCTATTCTATTGTTACATTATTTATATTATATTATATTATATTATATTATATTATATTATATTATATATATTAAATTATATTGTGTTATTTATGTTATTTATATTATATTATTTTATATTACATTATGTTATTTATATTATTTATATTCTATTCTATTTTATTATATTTTATTATATTGAATTTTATTCTATTCTATTCTGTTACATTATTTATATTATATTATATTATATTATTATTATCTTTGTTGTATTATGTTATTTAGATTACATTAGATTCCATTATTTTATAGCGAAAATAAATATATGTATCACATATAACAGTATATATAGCATATATACTATATATACTGTTATACAGTAGTTAATAATTGCTTATAATTAATAATTAATTATAATTAATGGTATATCTAGTAATAGTGGTGTATAATAGGCTGTAGCTGATGTTACCTAATTAACTATTATATCGTGATATTATAATAGTAATGATACGGTAATTATTGTAATAGATGATAAGATGGGAAAAATAAGTATGTAGTCCTTTTAATAGTGCTGTTGTATAGTAGAGATAAAATTAATAATAATAGCAATAATTTTAAAATAAAAATAAAATTTTAAAATTAAAATAAAATAAATATTAAAAAATAAAAAATATAAATAAAATAAAAATAAAAATAAAATAAAAAATAAGAATTAAAATAAAAATGAAAATAAAAATAAATAAAATAAAAATAAAAATTTAAAAATTAAAATAAAAGAAAAATAAAATAAAAGCTAAAGATAAAATAAAAAATAAAGATAAAATAAAAATAAAAATAAATAATAAAATAAAATATAATATAATATAATTTAAAAAATATAATAATATACTGGAACGATTCGAGCAAAGGCCTCATTTCCCCGCCCATCCCCTGCTGGGGATGGTATTTTAGATGATGTAAAGTTATATAGTAGATATAAAATTAATCATAATAGCGGAAATAATAGTAACAACAACAACAATAACATAACAAAACAGCAGCAACAACGATCTTAATAATAACACTAATAATAATAACAATAACACTAATAATAATAATAATAACAATAATAACGAACCGCCCGGGCAGTTCCTGCCCCGGTTCCCGGTGCCGCTGCCATCCCGTGTCCCTGTGTCCCCTGTCCCGTATCCCGTGTCATCCCGTGTCATCCCGTATCCCGTGTCCCGTATCCCCTGTCCCGTATCCCCTGTCCCGTATCCCGTGTCATCCCGTGTCCCGTATCCCGTGTCCCCTGTCCTGTATCCCGTGTCCCGTATCCCGTGTCCCCGTGTCCGTGTCCCGTATCCCGTATCCCGTATCCCGTGTCTCGTATCCCGTATCACGTGTCATCCCGTATCCCCTGTCCCTGTGTCCCGTGTCCCCTGTCCCTGTGTCCCGTGTCATCCCGTGTCATCCCGTGTCATCCCGTGTCATCCCGTGTCATCCCGTATCCCGTATCCCGTGTCTCGTATCCCGTATCACGTGTCATCCCGTATCCCCTGTCCCTGTGTCCCGTGTCCCCTGTCCCTGTGTCCCGTGTCATCCCGTGTCATCCCGTGTCATCCCGTGTCATCCCGTGTCATCCCGTGTCCCGTATCCCGTGTCATCCCGTGTCATCCCGTGTCATCCCGTGTCATCCCGTGTCCCCGCAGCCCCAGGCCGGTGTCCCGGACGTGCAGCTGTGGCTGCTGCAGGGCCAGCGCCGGGTGGGCTCCGCGCGTGTCCCGGCCACCGATGTCCTGCACTCGCCACGCGGCCCCGGCGCCTGCGGCCGCCTCTGCGGGAGGATCCACACCCTGTTCCTGGTGGGAGCTCCCGGTGGCCCCTTGGCGTCCCCACAGCCCCCTTGTGTCCCCCAATCCCTTTGTGTCCCCCCTCAGCCCCTTTGTGTTCCCGCCAGCCCCTATTCCCACCTCATCCCCTCCATGTCCCCTCTATATTCCCTCTGCATCCCCTTCACACCCCCCCATTGTCCCCTCCATGTCCCCTCTATAGTCCCTTTGCATCCCCTTCACATCCCCTCCATGTCCCCTCCGTGTCCCCTCCATGTCCCCTCCGTGTCCCCTCCGTGTCCCTCCGTGTCCCCCTTCCTCACTGCTCCATGTCCCTCCTATATTCCCCTCCATGTCCCCTCCATGTCCCCTCTCTATTCCCACCTCCATGTCCCCTCCATGTCCCCTCGGTACCTGCTCCACGGCTCCATGTCCCCCTCATGTCCCCTCCATGCCCCTCCGTGTCCCCCTTCCTCACTGCTCCCCTCAACGTCCCCTCCCTGTCCCCTCCATGTCCCCTCTCTGTTCCCACCTCATCCCCTCCAAGTCCCCTCGGTGCCTGCTCCATGTCCCCCCGTGTCCCCTCCCTGTCCCCCCACGTCCCCCCGGTGTCCCCCCGTGTCCCCCACGCCGCAGTGACCCTTTGTGCCGCAGCGCTGCGGGGACATCCACGCGCAGGTGCGGGTCCGGCTGTGGCTGGGACGGGTGGCCGAGAGCGGGGACCTGCCCCGGCTCCTCGAGGGGACCCTGCGCTTCTACACCGAGACGGTGGGGACAGTGACACCCGCGAGGGGACAGTGACACCCGGGAGGGGACAGTGACACCTGGGAGGGGACAGTGACACCCGGGAGGGGACAGTGACACCTGGGAGGAGACAGTGACACCCGGGAAGAGACAGTGACATCCGCGAGGGGACAGTGACACCCGGAAGGGGACAACAGCCGGGAGGGGACAATGACACCTGGGAGGGGACAACAGCCGGGAGGGGACAGTGAAACCCGGGAGGAGACAGCGACACCTGGGAGGAGACAGTGACACCTGGGAGGGGACAGTGACACCCGGGAAGAGACAGTGACACCCGGGAGGGGACAGCGACACCCGGGAGGGGACAGCGACACCCGGGAAGAGACAGTGACACCCGGGAGGGGACAATGACACCCGCGAGGGGACAGTGACACCCGGGAGGGGACAACACCCCGGGAGGGGACAGTGACACCCGGGAGGGGACAGCGACACCCGGGAGGGGACAGCGACACCCGGGAAGAGACAGTGACACCCGGGAGGGGACAGTGACACCCGCGAGGGGACAGTGACACCCGGGAGGGGACAACACCCCGGGAGGGGACAGTGACACCCGGGAGGGGACAGTGACACCCGGGAGGGGACAACACCCCGGGAGGGGACACCATCCCAAAGCGTCCCCTAACTCCGCGCCCCGTGTGTCCCCCAGTACGAGAACCAGACGAGGCTGCTGGGGAAATGGGGGCCCCGGAAGCTTTTGGGGCGCCCGGCGTTCTCGGACAGCTCCGGCCGAGCGGGGCCCCCCCCGGACGAGATCCGGCCCCCCAAGGGCTGGCGCTGGGATGGTCCCTGGAGCGTGGAGCGGCCGCGGCGGTGAGCGGCACGGGCCACCCACCCACCCTGCCACCGTGGGGACCTCGGTGACGCCAGCGTTGTCCCCTGGTGTCCCCAGGGTGCTGCCGCGCAGGGACGCCGAGGTGAGCGCGGTGCTGGAGGAGCTGTACGAGAACCAGAGCCGCGATTCCAGCGGGAACTGGAGCCCCTCTGGCACGGGCAGCACGGACGCCGTGAGTGGGGACAGCGTGGGGACACCGCGGGGGTGACACGGGAGTGTCGGGGCTCAGGTGTCGCTGGTTTTGCAGAAGGGAGTGGCGGTGCCACCGAAGGAGGAGGTGGCGTGTCCCCAGGGCTGGCGCGTCACCAGCGACTGGCACGTGGACACGGCGGGGACCGTGGATGAGGACGGTGAGTGGGAGGTCCCGGTGGGCACAGCGGGCTGGGGGTGACAGGGACAGGGGGACAGGGATGGGGGTGACAGGGACGGGGGGATGGAGGTGACAGGAATAAGGGTGGCAAGGGTAGGGGTGGCAGGGATGGGAGTGACGGGATGAGAGTGTTGGGGATGGAGGTGGCAGGGATGGGGGTGGCAAGGGTAGGGGGACAGGGACAGGGGTGACAGAATGGGAATGGTGGGGATGAAGATGAGAGAGATGGGGTGACAGGGATGAGGGTGGCAGGGATGGGGTGACAGGGATGGGGTGACAGGGATGGGGTGGCAGGAATGAGGGTGACAGGGATGGGGTGGCAGGAATGAGGGTGACAGGGACAGGGGTGACAGGGAAGGAGGTGACCCGCGTGCTGCAGGTTGGGAGTACGGGGTGGCCACGGAGGACGGCAGCCCCCCGGCAGCGTGGCACGGCAGGGGACAGCCCTGCCACACCGTGCGGCGCCGGCGCTGGGTCCGGCTCCGCCACAGGGACACGGACAGCTGGACACGGGAGCAGGACACGGACACCCTCAGCCCCCTGGTGACAGACATGGGGACAGCGATGGGGCGGTGGGGATGGAGGCGGCAGGATGGGGGTGACAGGGTGGAGGTGACAGGGTGGGGGTGACAGGGTGGGGGTGACAGGGATGAGGGCGGAAGGAAGGGGATGGCAAGGTGGGGGTGACACGGACAGGACAGTGGGGATGGAGGTGACAGGGACGGAGGGGACAGAAATGGGGGTGATAGGGATGGAGACGGCAGGGTGGGGATGACAGGGGTGGGGGTGATGAGGGTGGAGGTGACAGAGATGGAGGTGACAAGGATGGGGTGGCAGGGTGGGGGTGCCGGGGATGAGGGTGGTGGATTGGGGTGATGGGGATGATGACGACAGGGAAGGGAGTGATGGGAATGAGGGTGACAGGGCCGGGGGTGACAGGGCCACTGTCCCCATGTGACGCTGTCCCCGTGCCGTGTCCCACAGCAGGACCCGGAGGAGCTGTGGGAGGACGAGGCCTGGCAGCCCGAGTGCTTTTGGGGTTGTGCCTTCCAGCCCAAGGTCCCGGCGGGTCCCCGGTGCCGCCGGCGCCGCTGGCAGCGCAGCCTGGTCCCCGCGGAGCCCACACCGGTGGCACCGCTGTTCCTGCTCCGGGGAACCCCGGTAGGAGCTGGGCTGGGGGCTCCGGGAGGGGCCTGGGGGAAGGGGAGAGGGAAGGATTGGGGCAGAGGGATGGGGGATGGAGATGTGGGGAGAGGGAGGGAGGAATGGGGGAATGGGGGGACGGATGAGGGAGGAAGAGAGGGAGGGATGGAGGGATGGGGAAGGGAGGGAGGCATGGGGGGATGGATGGATGGATGGATGGAGGGATGGATGGATGGAGGGATGGATGGATGGATGGATGGATGGATGGATGGATGGATGGATGGATGGATGGATGGAGGGATGGATGGATGGAGGGATGGATGGATGGATGGATGGATGGATGGATGGATGGAGGGATGGATGGATGGAGGGATGGATGGATGGATGGAGGGATGGAGGGATGGATGGATGGATGGATGGGTGGATGGATGGATGGATGGATGGATGGATGGAGGGATGGATGGATGGATGGATGGGTGGATGGATGGATGGATGGATGGATGGATGGATGGATGGATGGAGGGATGGATGGATGGATGGATGGATGATGGATGGGTGGATGGATGGATGGGTGGATGGATGGATGGATGGATGGATGGATGGATGGATGATGGATGGGTGGATGGATGGATGGGTGGATGGATGGATGGATGGATGGATGGATGGATGATGGATGGGTGGATGGATGGGTGGATGGATGGAGGGACGGATGGGTGGATGGGTGGATGGATGGGTGGATGGATGGACGGATGGATGGATGGACGGATGGATGGATGGATGGATGGACAGATGGGTGGATGGATGGGTGGAGCCCTGTGGAGACGGGCCATGACAGGACAGGAGGCCGCAGGGCCGGGGGACAGCAGGGTCCCCCCACGCCACCCCTGTCCTCTCACAGGACACCGAGGACCCGGCCCAGGACAATCCAGCTGTGGTCCCGCAGCTGCCGGAGGGCTCCTCCCTGACCCCCCTTCAGCAGCCCCCTCTCTTCATCCTCTGCAGCTTCCAACGTGAGCCCGGGGGGCCGGGAGGGCCCGGGAGGGCCCGGGGGTCCCAGCCCCTCTCACCCCTGCCTGTCCCCAGGGCCCGGCCGCTTCCAGCTCCGCTGTTACATCTTCCAGGCGCTGGATCTGGCGCCCGGCAGCGCCAGGACCTCCATAGGTGGGACCCCCCCAGCCCCCAGCCCCCGGCCCCCGGCCCGGTGGCGGCCCGGGGCGCTGACGGTGTCGTTGTCGCCAGATGCCACCGCCCACGTGTCGTTCGCGTCCCTGAGCCAGCGCACCAGGACGGTGCGGGGGGCCCTGGACCCGCTGTGGGAGCAGACGCTGCTGTTCCCCCGGGTGGTGCTGTTCGGGGACCCCCGCGGGGTCCGGGATGACCCCCCGGCCGTGGTGGTGGAGGTGTGTGACCAGCGGGGACAGGTACGGGACACACCGGGAGGGGGGGACCGAGGGGAAAGGGCGGGGGGGGGTGAGGGATGGGGCAGGAGGGAGGGATGGGAGCAGGGGGATGGATGAGGGATGGGACAGGGATGGAGGGATGGAAGGATGGAGATCGGGGATGGAGGGACAGAGGGGTCAGGGATGGAAAGATGGGGATCGGGGATGGAAGGATGGGGGCGTCAGGGATGGAAGGATGGGGGGATCAAGGACGGAAGGATGGGGGATCAGGGCTGGAGGGATGGGGATCAGGGATGGAAGGATGGGGGCGTCAGGGATGGAAGGACAGGGGGGTCAGGGATGGAGGGATGGGGATCAGGGATGGAAGGATGGGGGCGTCAGGGATGGAAGGACAGGGGGGTCAGGGATGGAGGGATGGGGATCCGGGATGGAGGGACGGGGAGTGTCAGGGAAGGAGGGACAGAGGGGTCAGGGATGGAAGGACGGGTGGGTCAGGGATGGAGGGATGGGGGATCAAGGACGGAAGGATGGGGGAGCAGGGATGGAAGGATGGGGCGTCAGGGATGGAGGGACAGAGGGGTCAGGGCTGGAGGGACAGAGGGGTCAGGGCTGGAGGGACAGAGGGGTCAGGGCTGGAGGGACAGGGACACCCGTGGCTGGGGGAGCCCCGCGCTCAGGCGCTGCCTTGCAGGGTGCCGGTGTTTTCCTGGGGAGGTGCGTGGCCATCCCGCAGGTGTGGCTGGATCTGGACCACCGGGAGCCCCCCCGGCTCCAGCCTCACCCCCTGCAGGGGCCGCGGGGTCCGGCCGGGGAGCTGCTGGCGGCCTTCGAGCTCCTGCACGAGGCCGAGGTGAGGGGGTGGCCCAGGGGTGGCCGGGGTGATGCCGAGGGCACCCAGGGGTCAGTCCCATGGTCACTGTGTCCCCCTCCCCGGCAGGACGGGTCCCTGGCTGCGCTCAGCCCCCCACCACTGAGGAAGGACGAGTTCAGCATCCCCCGGGAGCTGCGGCCACGCCTGCAGAGGGTGGCGCTGGAGGTGGGAGCCCGGGAGGGGACAGGGCGGGGACAAGGAGGGAGCGGGGAATGGGATGGAGACGGGGCTGGCTGGGCACAGGGATGGGCACAGGGATAAAGGTGGGATGGGCACAGGGATAAAGGTGGGATGGGCACAGGGATGGGCACAGGGATAAAGGTGGGATGGGGACAGGGATAAAGGTGGGATGGGGACAAGGAGACGGAGACTGGGAATGGGCCAGGCTATGGGCAGTGCTGAAGGTCCTGGGGACGGGCTGGGGACAGGGACAGAGGACGGAGACAGGACAGGGACAAGAACAGGAACGAAGCTGAGAACCGGCACAGAGGGGCGGAGGCAAGGGCAGCACAGGGCCAGGGATGGGCACAGGGACACGGATCAGGCCAGGCACCTTCAGCCTCCCAGCAGCGGGCACCAAACCCCCCGAGGGGCCCCGGGACAGCCGCGGGGTGACAGGAGCCGCGTGTCCCGCCAGGTGCTGGCCTGGGGGCTGCGGGGGCTGCGCGGGGCCGTGCGGGAGCCCCGGCTGGAGCTGCAGTGGGGGGAGCAGACCCTCTGGACGCCCCCGATCGAGGACATGGCCGCCAACCCCAACTTCCCCAGCAACGCCTTCGTGCTGACCCTGGTGAGCGGGGGAGGGCTGGGGGAGGGCTGGGGGAGGGACCCCAACCCGCGGGTGGCACCGCGGCTGAGCCGGGCGCGTCCGCAGGCGCTGCCCGAGGAGGAGCGGCTCCTGCCGCCCATCCGGCTGCGCCTGTGGGACAGGGCGGACACGGAGCGCCGGCTGCTGCTGGGACAGGCCGGCGTCAGGGGCCTGGGCCGGTACCGCTGCCCCCCGCCCCGCCAGGAGCAGCTGCTGGGCTCCGGCAATCCCGGGAATGGCTCTTACACCGCTGTGTCCGTGCCAGGTACTGCCCGTCCTATCCCTGCCACGTCCCGGCTACCTCCTGCCCCATCCCTCACCTATGTCCGGCGTCCTCTGGCCTGTCCCCGGTGTCCCCTGGCCTGTCCGCGGTGTCCCTACCCCGTCCCCGGTGTCCTCTCTCTCAGCCCTGCCCGTCCCTCTCTGCCGCAGACGAGCTCCTTTCCCTGCCCGTCACCTCCAGCCGCTGGAGACGTTGGTGTTTCCTTTTCCTCGCCACGGCCCCAGCCAGGATGGCTCAGGTGGGTCCCCCGGGCACCTGGCACCAGCCCTGGCACCGCTGGGCACCGGCACTCCCCGGCCCTGTGCCTCAGTTTCCCCCAAGAGCCCTTTGCTCCCTGCAGGTCCTGCTCAGCTGCCTCAGAAACAACAGGGCCACGGACCAGGTGGGAATGGGGCTACCGGGGGGCCACCGAGGCCACCAGTGACCACCTGTGCCCACCTGCTCCTGCTCCCCACCAGGACGAGGAGGAGGAGGAGGAGGAGGAGAGGGACTGGTGGAGCAAATTCTACGCGTCCGTGGAGGACAAGGACGCCCGATCTCCACGGGGAAAAAACGGGGACAGGCTGAAGGTGAGCCAGAGCCTGGGACCCGCATCGGGGTGGGGACAGGAATGGCTGGGGACGGGGATGGGGACGGGGATGGGGACGGGGATGGGGACAGGGATGGGGACAGGGATGGAGACGGGGACGGGGATGGGGATGGGATGGGGACAGGGACGGGGATGGGGACCGGGATGGGGATGGGGACGGGGACGGGAACGGGGACAGGGATGGGATGGGGATTGGGACAGGACGGGGATGGAAACGGGCTGACGGCAGGGAGGAGGGAAGGGGTGGGTGAGGACGAGGTCAGCACTGAAAACAAGACGAGGACAAGGACGGGGACGAGGAGGGAGTGGGAATGGGGATGGGAATGACAGTGGGATGGGGGCAAGAATGGGGATGAAGCTGGAATGGGAACAGGGATGAGGATGAAGCTGGAATGGGAACAGGGATGAGGAAGGGGCCGGGGCTGCGGTGAGGAGAAGCCCCACGATGGGGCTGGGGGCGGTGGCCGGACTGGGCGCGGGGATGACCCAAGGCCGGGTCCGGCCCCGCAGATCTACGGCTGCGAGCTGGAGGCGGTGCCCGAGTTCGAGGGGCTGCAGGATTTCTGCCAAACCTTCCCCCTTTACAAACCGGGCCGTCCCCCCCTGCCCGGGCAGCACCCCGAGCCCGTGGGCAGCTTCAAGGTGGGTGAGACCCCCGCCCCGTGGGACCGCGGGACTGGGACAGGACCCCCGGGGGGTGACACAGAGGGGTCTCTCAGGGGCTTTTCCGCATCTACCCCGTGCCTGAGGAGCCCGGGGTGTCCCCCCCGGCCCGCTGCTTCCAGCGGCTGCCGCCCAGCAAACCGCAGGAGTGCCTGGTGCGGGTCTACATCGTGCGGGCCTTCGACCTGTCCCCTCGCGATGTCACCGGGCTGGTAAGGACAGCACGGGACCCCCGGGGCGCCGGGCAGGGCCCCGTGCGCGGTGCCACCCCGGTGTGCCCTCCCTGCCCCAGAGCGATCCCTACGTGCGGGTGGCTCTGGGCAAGAAGACGCTGGGAGAGCGGGACCGGTACGTGCCCAACACCCTGGAGCCCGTTTTTGGCAGGTAGGGCCGGGGGGGTGGCCCGTGGCAGTGTCACCCCGGGGAGGGTGGCCCATGGCAGTGTCACCCCGGGGAGGGTGGCCCATGGCAGTGTCACCCCCAGGGTGGGTGGCCCATGGCAGTGTCACCCCGGGGAGGGTGGCCCGTGGCAGTGTCACCCCAGGGAGGGTGGCCGGTGGCAGTGTCACCCCGGGGAGGGTGGCCCATGGCAGTGTCACCCCCAGGGTGGCCGGTGGCGGTGTCACCCTCAGGGTGGGTGGCCCGTGGCAGTGTCACCCCCAGGGTGGGTGGCCCATGGCAGTGTCACCCCGGGGAGGGTGGCCCATGGCAGTGTCACCCAGGGTGGGTGGCCCATGGCAGTGTCACCCCCAGGGTGGGTGGCCCATGGCAGTGTCACCCCCAGGGTGGCGCTGGGCTGGGGGGTCCTGGCACTGAGAGGAGGGTACTGGGGGGGAGGGGGGGAGCTCATTCCCGGTGGCAGCGTGGCCCTGTGCCAGCCTGGCCCAGTGCCACCAGCTGTCCCATTTTCCCTAGAATGGTGTATCCAGGTGCCTCCAGCTGTCCCATTCCCAGTGCTGGTGTGGCACCAGACCTGTGCCACCAGCTCCCCATTCCCAGTGCCCCCAGCTGTCCCATTCCCAGTGCTGGCACCTCCCTGTGCCCCCAGGTCCCCGTCCCCGCGGGTCCCCGTCCCCACGGCAGCCCCGGGGCTGAGGACATTCCTGCCACCAGGATGTTCGAGCTGACGGCCACCATCCCGCTGGAGAAGGACCTGCGGGTGACCATCATGGACCACGACAAGGTGCCCCCGGACCAGGAGATCGGGAGCACCACCATCGACCTGGAGAACCGGCTGCTGTCGCACTTCCGCGCCCACTGCGGGCTGCCCACCCTGTACCACACGTGGGTGTCCCCAGGAGGACGGGGGGACACCGGGGTCACCGGGGGGCTTGAGGGGGGTGGGCACAGGGAGGGACACGGGGGGCAGCTGGCGAGAGGGGTGGGCACGGCGGGGTGGGGATGGGGCGGGAAGGAGGAGCGGGGCAGGGATGGGGGGCACGGGAATGGGGGGAAGGATGGGCACGGGGGGGTCAGGGTGGGGTGGGGACGGGGGGCACAAGGAGGTTGGGATGGGGTGGGCACAGAGGGATGGGGGGCACAGGAGAGTTGGGGAGGGATGGGAAGGGGGATGGGGAGTGAAGATGGGGATGGGGAGGAAGACGGGAACAGGGATAGGGGTGGGGATGAAGGAGAGGATGGGGATGGGCGCAAGGACAGGGACGAAGGCGGGGATGAGGATGAGGAGGGCGGGGTGGGCACAAGGAGGTTGGGCTGGGCACGGCGGGGTCCGTGGGGGATACACGGGGTGGGCACAGCGAGGGGCACACGAGGGTGGGGGACACACGCAGAGGAGGTGACCGCCGCCCCTCCCGCTGTCCCCAGCGCGGGCCCCGCGTGCTGGCGGGACCAGCTGTGCCCCAGCCGGACCCTGGAGCTCCTCACCGGCCTCCGGGGGCTGCCCGCGCCCCTCTTCAACCCCCAGGGCACCGTGCTGACCCTGGACGGGCAGAGCTTCGAGCTCGGACATTTCGGTGAGCGGGGGGGGGGGGGGGGTGGGGGAGGCTCGTGGGGGTTTGGGGGTTCTGGGGGGATCTGGGGAGGGTCTTGGGAGGAGCCTGAGGAGGGGATGGGGGGGAGTTTGGCGGAGATCTGGGGTTGTTTTCGGAGAGGCTGGGGGGTGGAGGGTTGGGGGGGACTGAGAGGGGCTTGGGGGGCCTGGGTGGGAGTCTGGGGGGGAGTATGGAGGGGAACTGGTGGGGGATTTTAGGGGGTCTGGATGGGGATCTAGGGGCGAGTTCTAGGGGGAGATCTGGGTGGGTCGGGGGGGGGGGGGTCTGGGGGAAATTGGGGGGATCTGGGGGGGGGTCTGTGCCGGGTGGGTGACGGGTCGGTGTGACAGAGAGTGGCCCCCCCGTGTCCCGCCACCCCGGCGAGCCCCGGGAGCGCCTGGCCCTGCACGTGCTGAACCTGTGCGAGCTCGTCCCCGAGCACCTGGAGACCCGCAGCCTCCAGAGCAGCGCCCAGCCCGGCCTCGAGCAGGTGGGGACACCGCGGGGTGACAGGGACACCGCGGGGTGACGGGGACACCGCGGGGTGATAGGGACACCGGGGCGGTGATGGGGACCCTGGGGTGACAGGGATGTGGCCAGCGAGGGACCTCAGGGTGACAGGGACCATGGGGTGTGCCAGGAGGACAATGGGGACCCTGGGCTAACAAGGACCCCGGAGATGGGTGCCAGGGACCCCAGGGGTGGCCGATGGAGCCCGGGGGTGACAAGGACAGCTGCTGGGCGGACAAAGGGACCCCGCAGCGATGAAAACCCCAAGGCAGGGAGGGCTGGTGGGTGTGGGGGGACCTGATGAGGACCCCGGGGCCGTGGGGACAGCGAGGGGACAGAGAGGGGACAGCAGGGGGACAGCGGGGGGCCCGGTGCCAGCCCGCCCGTGTGTCCCCAGGGCAAGGTGCAGATGTGGGTGGACATCTTCCCCACCAGCCTCGGCCCCCCTGGGCCCCCCGTCAACATCGATCCCCGCAAGGCCGAGGGGTGAGTGACCGGCGAGCCCCGCGGAGGGGACAGGGCCACCTCCGGCGGGGACAGGGCCAGCCCCGGGAGGGAGGTGACGCGTCTCTGTCCCCTCCCGAGGTACGAGCTGCGCTGCGTGGTGTGGAACGTGCGGGACACGGAGCTGGCGGACACCAACCTGCTGGGACAGCGCATGAGCGACATCTACGTGACCGGGTGAGCCCGGGCACCCCGGCTGTGCCCCCGGCTGCGGGGTCCCTGTCACCCCCCGGCAGCTGTCCTGGTCATCCCACAGACCCCGTCACCCATCCCCAGGTTCTCTGTCACTCCGGGGTGTCCCCCTCTGTGTGGCACAGAGTGACAGAGCAGTGTCCCTGCGGGGTGGCACAGAGTGACAGCAGTGTCCCCCCCCGCAGGTGGTTGGGGTGGCACAGAGTGACAGCGGTGTCCGTGTGGGGTGGCACAGAGTGACAGGAGTGTCCCCGCAGTTGGCACAGAGTGACAGCGGTGTCCCTGCGGGGTGGCACAGAGTGACAGGAGTGTCCCCGCAGGTGGTTGGGGTGGCACAGAGTGACAGCGGTGTCCCCGCAGGTGGCTGGACGGGCTCCCCGAGCAGCGGCAGCAGACCGACATCCACTATCGCTCCCGGGACGGGCG
The DNA here is from genome assembly GCF_965178545.1 of Coloeus monedula. Classification (NCBI taxonomy): domain Eukaryota; kingdom Metazoa; phylum Chordata; class Aves; order Passeriformes; family Corvidae; genus Coloeus; species Coloeus monedula. The sequence continues at coordinate 3,907,964 of NC_138808.1, read as the reverse complement.
CGGGGCCTTCAACTGGCGCTTCGTGTTCCCCTTCGAGTTCCTGGCGGCCGAGAAGCTCTGCGCCATCCGCCACAAGGTCAGGGGACACCCCGGGGCAGGGACGGGGCGGGGACGGGGCGGGGACAGCGCGGGGACAGCGCGGGGACAGCGCGGCCCCTCCGTCGGCCTCCCCAGGAGCACGTGTGGAGCTCGGATGAGACGCTGCTGAAGGTGCCGCCCAAGCTCATCCTCCAGGTGTGGGACAACGACAAGTTCAAGGCGGACGATCTGCTGGGTGAGACCCCTGCCCGTGTCCCCTGGCGCGGGGGGAGGCAGGGGGTGGCCACGGGGGACAGAGAGCGGCCACTGGGAACGGGGAGCGGCCACAAGTGGTGGGAAGCAGACGCTGGTGATAAGGAACGGGCACCGGTGATAAGGACAAGCCACGGTTGACTGGGAGCACCCACTGGGGACAAGGAGCACCCCAAAAGGGGTGGGAACCACCCAGGAGTGATAAGGAGTTCCCAGTGCTGATAAGGAGCACCCATGAGTGATGAGGGGCACCCACTGGGGGTGGGAAACACTGACTGGTGATAAGGAGCTCCCAGTGCTGATAAGGAGCACCCCCAAGAGATGAGGAGCAACCACCGGTAACGGGGAGCAGCCGCTGGTGATAAGGAGCTCCCACTGGTGATAAGGAGCTCCCACCGGTGATAAGGAGCTCCCACCGGTAACAGGGAGCAGCCGCTGGTGATAAGCAGCTCCCGCTGGTGACAGACCTGTCCCTTCCTGGCCGTTTCCCCGCAGGGATCCTGGAGCTGGAGCTCACCCGGCTGCCCCGGCCGGCCCCCACCGCCCGCCTGTGCCGGGCCGGGCCCCAGGACCTGCCCTGGTGCTCCTGGCCCCGGTGCCGGGCCCCGGTGCCGGCGCGCTCCCCGCTGAACCTGTTCCGCAGGAGGCGGGCGCGGGGCTGGTGGCCCTGCACGATGCACGAGGACAGCGGCCAGCGGCTCTCTGTAGGTTGGGGACATGGCGGGGACGGCTCTGGGGGGGTGGCAGGGACAGATCCCCCACCCCAACCACCCCCGCTGGGCCCCGCAGGGGAAGCTGGAGCTCACCCTGGAGCTGCTGAGGGCGCAGGAGGCCGAGGAGCGGCCGGTGGGGAAGGGTCGGGAAGAGCCAAACAAACACCCGACGCTGCCGGAGCCCAAGTGAGCCCCGGGAGGAGGCGAGGAGGGGCCGGCGGGGAGGGGACACGGGGGTGGCTGAGCTCGGTGTCCCCCGGCAGGCGCCCCAAGTCCTCGTTCCTGTGGCTGCGGTCCCCGCTGAGCCTCGTGCGCCACGGGGTGCGCTGGCGCTGGTTCCTCTGGGCCGGCCTGGGGCTGGCGGCCTTTCTGCTGCTCCTCCTGCTCCGCTCCTTCTTCCCGGTGAGCACGAGCCCAGGACGGCCCCGTTGCCGTCCGGGAACGCCCGCTGAGGTCCCCGTGTCCCCTCCTGCAGGGTTCTCTCACGGTGAAGGTGGCTGACCCGCGGCAGCTCCTGCATCCCTCCGAGCCTCTCCCGGGCGGCATGGGGACGAAACCCTGAGGAACCGCCCCCCCAGTTTCCCACTCTCCTGGCTCTGAGCCCCCTTGCCGAGCTCCTGTCCCTCTCATCAGTGGAGTCTCCAGCCAGGAAGGGGCTGTCCTGTTGCAGAGCCTGGATGCTGACGGGAATGCCGAGGGAGCTGCCCATCCTCGCTCCCTCACCAACAAAACCGTGTCCAGCCGCCACCAAGGCATCGTCGCTGTCTCTGCGGGCTGGGGAGGGGCACGGGTACGACTCATGGAGCAGATCCCCAAGGCCAATCCCAAATGCAGCCCCAACTCCAGCCTCCACCCCAGCCCCAGCTTTGGGTCCAGCTCCCGAACTCAGCCCCGATTCCTGCCCGAGCCCCAACACCGCTATCAGCCCTGACCCCAGTGCCAGCCCCAGTCCCAAAGCCAGCCCTAACGCCCACCTCACATTCAGCACTGACCCAGCGCCGGCTCGGAGCCGCCCCCAGCCCCAATCCCACCCAAATCCAGCCCAAATCCCGCTCTGACCGCGGCCCCTCCCACACCCCGCCCTCAAACCAGGCCCCAGCCCGACCCCTCCCTCATGGACCCCCGACCCCTCCCTCATGGACCCCCGACCCCTCCCTCATGGACCCGCCCGCCTCTCGACCAATCAGATCGCTCCGCTGCGTTCTGGTCCCGCCCCTCACACCTTGGTGCTCGACTCCCATTGGCTGCCGTGCAGGGAGGCGGGGCTTAGGCTGGCTATATAAGGCGGCGGCGGTGCCGGGCCCTCAGTTGAGGTCCCGGCGCGGCGGCGGCAGCGGAATGGAACGGAACCGCCAAGGCCGCAGCCCCGGGAGCGGCCCGGCCCTCAGCGCCGCGGCCCTGGAGCAGGGCTGGTGTGGGGGGTGGTCGGAAGGGAGCTGGGATGCGCCGCTTCTCGCCGCCGATGCGCCTTTTCTCGCAGCCGCCCTTCTCGGGCACCTGCGCCGGCTGCTCCAAATGGGAGTGGGAGCGCCAGCCCCCCCGGCTCGGCAAAGGTAGGGACGGGAAACCGCTGGGACAACGAGGGACAGCACCCCCGGCTCGGCAAAGGTAGGGCCCCGGCAGCACCGGGGCAACGAGGGACCAAATCGGAAGAGTTCGGACACCACCCGCAGCCCGCCAAAGGTAAAACAAAATAAAATTGGCAAAAATCACATCAAATGCCTTGACTGATCTTTGCTCTCCCAGCGCGTCGCTTTTCCCGCTGTGTCACGATGGGCGCTCGGTTCTGTGAGGTTCCCCTGGCTGACAACGCTGCCTCGGCTCCGTGAGATTCCATTGCCTGCCACTGTTTGGCCCCAGCACCGCCGGGGCACAGATAATTCCCGGCTGTGAGGGTGGGGAGCGGCTGGGATGGAATTCCCAGAGCAGCTGTGGCCTCCCCTGGATCCCTGGAAGTGCCCAAGGCCCGGCTGGAGCACCGTGGGATGGTGGGAGGTGTCCCTGCCCAGGGCAGGGGGTGGCACTGGATGGGCTTTCAGGCCCTCTTCCACCCCAGATTCTGTTTCTGGGCAGCCCCACAACACCAGGACACGGCCCCCAACTCCAGGGAATCCGTCTGGGGCGGGAATGGCCCTTCCAGAGGCCTCCCAGTGACAAGGACCACGGCAGCCACGTCACACACAGCCCTCAACGTTTATTCCAAACTCCGCTCACAGCTCCAGGGAGAGGCACACGCGAGTGGATCCTGCGGATCAGGCAAAAAAGAAGAGGCAAAACACCAGGAAAACTCTCCTTGGGTGCCACAACCCCCGCCTTGGGCACTTGGAAACAGCTCCCACCACCCCGCTGACAGCATGGAAAATCACCCCCAGTCCCCCCCTGGCCCGGGGAGCCACCGAGACCCCCATGGGGACCTGTCCTGGCTGGGAATATCCTGGAAAGCTGCAGGGCTGGGCTCAGCTCTCCCGGATCCTGGCAAGGAGGGCGCTGCCATTTCAACCCCCAAGTCCCCACTGATCCAACCTCTCCCTCTCCTGACCCCTCTGGGCACCCGGTGACCCCGCCGGGGGCGAAGGAGCGGCCGGAGCAATCCCTGTCCCAAGCAGTCCCTGAGGTAGGAATGCCCCCGTCTCCCTGGCGGGCAGCAAGAGGCTCGGGAATGGCCCTGGAGGCTCCCGGGAAGCAGCGAGCTCCGAGGGGGAAGTGCTGCCTGGAGCCAGGACACGACATGCAGGGGACAGCCACATGCTGGGCAGCGGGAAACGGGCAGTGGGAACCCCCAAAGTGAGGAGGGGGCAGCAGCCAGGCAGCTTTTCCAGCTCATCCAGCCAGGAAAACTCATCCCTCTGGGAGAACCTTCAGCATCCGGCTCCTCCCGGCCCAGAGGGGCTCGTCCGGGGAGGGTTCCGAGGGCAGCCGGACGATGGGAACGGCAGGGAGAGCTCGGGGAGTCTCTCCCAGCACTGCCAGCGAGGGGTTCCAGCAGGAATCCAGCGGGGAAGGCAGCTGCAGCCCTCGGCTGGGATGGCACGGTCCCAGTGCCAGCTCCTGCCCACGCTGGGGCTCCCTGGCACAGCCCCAGCTCCGGCCCCGTTCCCGCTCCGACCCGGATCCGGAGTCCCGCAGGGATCCCCGGCTGGGATTTTGGGGGGTGTCCCTACCACGAGGGCCAGTCCCTCACACCCTGGGATGGGTGGGAGTCGGGATGTGGCCGGCAAAGCCCCGGGCCATCCCAGGAATTCCCGAGTCAATAGAAATGTTTCCGGCTCTGCTCCTGCCACTTGTTGTAGACGATGATCCCGATGACGATGGCAAAGACGATGGCGACCAGGGAGAAGAAGACGATCAGGAAGAGGGCCAGGCCGCTCATGGGCTCCAGCGGTGCCTCCACTGCAGGGCAGAGAGAGGGAAACACCCCCTGAGCCCCCGGAGAGCCCCGGAATCCTGGAGGATTCCCTGCTCCGAGGGGGTGAACCACCCCACACCCATGGCTGGGCCCAATGCTCCAGCCCCAAGACCTCACAGTGGGATTTTGGGATGGCACATGATCCCTCTCCCTCCCACATCCCAATCCTGGACTGGCGGTGAGACCCCCATGGTGGAGATCTTTGTGTGACCCCAAAATCGGGGTTTGTTTTTTCTTCCACAGCTCTAATTCCCCTCAAATCCCTGCTGGTCCCACCTTTCCCAGCTCTAATTCCCCTCAAATCCCTGCTGGTCCCACCTTTCCCAGCTCTAATTCCCCTCAAATCCCTGCTGGTCCCACCTTTCCCAGCTCTAATTCCCCTCAAATCCCTGCTGGTCCCACCTTTCCCAGCTCTAATTCCCCTCAAATCCCTGCTGGTCCCACCTTTCCCAGCTCTAATTCCCCTCAAATCCCTGCTGGTCCCACTTTCCCCAGCTCCCACTCACTTCCTGGCAGCTTCAAGTTGTCCACGACGGGCAGGAACACTTCCCTATCCCGCTTTTCCTCCTCCGGCGTCCGCTCCACCGTCAGCTGGTACAGCTTCAGCGAGATGATGTCGTGGTTGTCTGGAAAAGGGAGCAAAAATGTGTCCTAGGGGGTTGGAATTCTGTGGGATGTCATCCTTGGAGAGGAGGTGCTGTTCCCAAGGGGGTCCGTGGCCAGCAGGAATCTTTAAAGCTGCTTAAAAACCCAAATCCAGCCCGAAAGTGGGAGATCATCCAAGTTAAAACCACTTGGAAACCCAAAGGAATGTGCTCCCACCGGCCTCACGTGGGCCTGCTTCCTCCCCAAGCACTGGGAAGGGATTTGGGGAGGGAAAAGGAGCTTTTGTCAGAACCCACAAAGGGCCTGGGATTGATTTTTTGTGTGGGGGCAGAACTGAAACGGGGCTGAAAACCTCTGGAAGTGGGATGGGAGCAGCGTCCGGCTCAGGGCACCCTGAGGAGGGACTGGTGAGGAAAACAAAGGGGTTGTGCTCTGTGAAACCATTCCCTGGAGTGGGAATGCTGCTCCCTCCCTAAAGAACAGCCAGGGGATTGCTCTGGAGCCGGGAAATCCAAAGGGGAACACTCAGGGAGCAGGTGGCTCTTGTGACATTGGTGGCAGTGCCGGCACCTCCTGCCTTTGGGGAATCCCAGCACCGGGGCTGGGACGGGTTTTATTCCACGCTCATCCCGAGGTTTTACTCCTCCCACAGCCTGGGGATCCACGGGAACTCAAGGAAAAGCAGGACAAACCCTCGGTGCCACCCAAACCAGCCTTGGGGCTCCTCAGGGAGCAGATCCCTGCGGGGTGAAGAACTTTGAGATCATCCCCAAATGCTCCTCAGGGGCTCCTCCAAGGCTCCTGCTGGCAGCTCCAGGATCCTTGAAGCAGGGAAAGCTCCTCAAACACTTCTCCAAGGCCCGAGCTGCACCCTCAGCACCCAAAATCCACTTGGGAATCAGCTGTGGAGCGCTTGGGGCCGTACCTGACAGGTCCCCGGTGACAGAAGACGTCCCAAAGTAGTACCCGCGGGGCAGGCGCACGCCGGGCACGTCGATGCAGTCCCTCCACTCGTGTTTGCCGTCGATGTCGATCAGCACCTGCCGAGGCAGCGGCTCCCTGAGCCCCGTGGGGACCCTGGGGAAGGAAGGGAACCCTCTGGAAGGAAGGTTTTCCCCACTCCCCGCTCCTGGATCCGGCAGGACTCACCGTGAGCCTCCTCTTGACGTAGCGGATGACCAGGAAGGTGTCGTGGTTGAGGTTGCGCACCATGGCCGTGCAGCCGCCCAGCTCCGTGGGCCGCCCGTCGCGGTCGTGGTCGTAGGTCAGGGAGCCGTTGTTCACCATGGCCGAGATGTAGGGGAACACGCGCTGCCGGAGGGGGAAAAGGAGGGATCCCGATCCAGCAGGAGCCTCGGGATCCCGGGGAGGCTCCGGAAGCGAGAGCTGCGGCGGCCCCAAAGTCCTTCACCCCACAGGGATCTGCTCAGTGCAACCTCGGCATGATCCCGCTCCATCCCTGATCCCAAAGTCCTTCACCCCACAGGGATCTGCTCAGTGCAACCTCGGCATGATCCCGCTCCATCCCTGATCCCAAAGTCCTTCACCCCACAGGGATCTGCTCAGTGCAACCTCGGCATGATCCTGCTCCATCCCTGATCCCAAAATCCTTCACCCCGCAGGGATCTGCTCAGTGCAACCTCGGCATGATCCCGCTCCATCCCTGATCCCAAAATCCTTCACCCCACAGGGATCCGCTCAGTGCAAGACCAGAATGATCCCAAAGTCCTTCATCCCACAGGGATCTATCTGCTCAGCGCAGCCTCAGCATGATCCTGCTCCATCCCTGATCCCAAAATCCTTCACCCCACAGGGATCTGCTCAGTGCAACCTCGGCATGATCCCGCTCCATCCCTGATCCCAAAATCCTTCATCCCACAGGGATCCGCTCAGTGCAAGACCAGAATGATCCCAAAATCCTTCACCCCACAGGGATCTGCTCAGCACAACACTGGAGTGATCCCAAAGTCCTTCACCCCAGAGGGATCCGCTCAGTGCAAGACCAGAATGATCCCAAAATCCTTCATCCCACAGGGATCTGCTCAGTGCAGCCTCGGCATGATCCTGCTCCATCCCTGATCCCAAACTCCTTCACCCCACAGGGATCTGCTCAAAATAACACTGGAGTGATCCCAAACTCCTTCACCCCACAGGGATCCGCTCAGCACAACCTTGGCTGATCCCGCTCCATCCCTGATCCCAAAGTCCTTCACCCCACAGGGATCCGCTCAGCACAACCTTGGCTGATCTCGCTCCATCCCTGATCCCAAACTTGATCACTCTCCAGGAATCGGCTCAACACAACGCTGCCATGATCCCAAACTCCTTCACCCCCAGGGATCTGCTCAGCACAACCTTGGCATGATCCCAAATTCTGTCACTCTCCAGGAATCTGCTCGACACGATCCTGCTCCGTTCCCATGGACCCCAAACTCCATCGCTCTCCAGGGATCTTGTTCCACACAACCTTGCCATGATCCAACTCCATCCTTGACCACAAATTCCATCACTCTCCGGGAATCTGCTCAACAAAATCCTGCCTCATTGCCACGGATCCCAAACTCCTTCATCCCAAATAATCTGCTCAAGATGACACCGGCACCATCCCGCTCCATCCCTGTGGATCCCAAACTCCTTCATTTCCCAAAATCTGCTCAAGATGACACTGGCACGACCCCGCTCCATCCCTGTGGATCCCAAACCCCAAAACTCTGCTCATAAAACACTGGGATGACCTCGCTCCATCCCTGTGGATCCCAAACCCCAAAACTCTGCTCATAAAACACTGGGATGACCTCGCTCCATCCCTGTGGATCCCAAACTCATTCATCCCAAACAACCACCTCAACGAGACACTGGCATGACCCCGCTCCATCCCTATGGATCCCAAACCCCAAAAATCCGCTCAAAAACCACCGGAATGATCCCAAAGTCTCTCGACCCCGCTCCATCCCTCGGGCTCAGCTCCCAGGGATCCAGAACACAACACCCTTTCCATGCAGTCTCTCCCGGTTTCCCCAGGGATTCCTGGAGCTGGGAGCAGGGAATTCCGAGGGGGAGCGGGACAGGTGGGACAGCAGGAGGCAGTACCTGGTTTCCCGGGCTGTACCTCCTCTTCTGAGCCTGCCCTCCGGAATTAGCGCAAAGCAAGAGAGAGCACAGAGCAACACGGTCACAGAGCAGAGTCCAGCAGGGCCCCACAGCCCGGAAAATCCCCCCTGGAGCGCTCCAGGAGGGATGGGAGCAGCGAGGGGAGCGAGGGGTTAGTGCCAAATCCCGGGATACGGCGCCGTTGGGAGACGCCGCTCGTCGAGCCACAGCCTCGGGAATGAAATCCTTCTTTTTTGTCCTTTTGGAGGTGGGAATGAGCAGCTGGGAACCCCCCCATTGCCACAGCAACAGCTTCTCCCAGGGTCTGACCCCCTTCCAGCTCCGGCTCCCAACATCCTGCTAATTACTTCCTCTAATTAAGAGCCGCCGGGAGTCCCTTTATTCCGGAAAAGCAGAGCTGCCACGCTGCAAATCCCGGGATCCAGCAGCTTGGAAAGGCTTTTCCCAGCACTGAGTGGGAACCAGAGGGTTTGGATGTTGGGCTAAAAAGCTGGGAGTTACTCCAGGTGTGCTCAGAGGTCATGGAATATCCATACTGGGGTGAAATATCCATACTGGGGTAAAATATCCATGGGGTTTTTTAGAGGAAATCAGAATTAGGAGGCTTTGGAGCGCTGAAGTTTCCAGCAATGGATTTCCCAGGGAAGCCGTGGCTGCTCCTGGATCCCTGGAAGTGTCCAAGGCCAGGCTGGAGCACCCTGGCATAGAGGAAGGAGTCCCTGCCCAAGCGGTGGCAGCCATCCCAAGTCTTCTCCAGCTGGATTGATCCAGCCCTGCACCTCCTTTTCCACGGGAATGACACCACCAAAGCCCCAAACACCCCAAAGAACAGGAACGTGAAGACTTTCAGACCTTTCCAAGAGGCAGAGCTGCACCTGGGAGCAGGGAGAGGCTCCTCAGGCTCTACTCCAGCTTTACTCAGACCCTACTCCTGGTGTGGAATTCCCAGGGCGGATGTGGCACCACCAGCTCGGCTCTTCCTGCCCTAAAATCCTCTCCCCACCAAAAGCACCCCCAGCTTTTCCTGCTTTCCCTGACAGAGGAATCAGCCCAACCCTGTGGAAAAGGAATGGGAAGAGGAGGAGGAGGAGAAGGAGCAAGAGGAGCAGGAGTGAGCTCCTGGCTGATCCCATCCCTGTCACCCCCGCTCACCTCCTGCTGCTTCTCCTCGTTGGGATACGTGTCCACAAACACTCCCAGCCCCAGGAAGTTATCCTTGCTCCCAAACACAGGTCCTGGAAGGGAAAAGAGAGCTTGGGATAAAGCTGGGAAGCTCAGGCAAAGGGTTTGTCCCTCGTTATCATGGAATGGGTGAGGAAAAACCTTAAGGACCACCCAATCCCATTTGCAGGGATATTTTCCAGGACTCCAGCTTGCTCCAAGGTGTCCCCCAGGCCCTTTTCTCGAGGCAGGGACGGCGTTTACCCGGCTGCATCCTGTCCTTGGTGTACCAGATGGCAAATCCGTCCCCGTTCAGGTTCTTCTTGCCTTGCCCGTGGATTTTGAAGTGCACCTGCATCTCCCAATCCCGCAGGTAACACGGCTGGGAGAGAGCAGAGAGGGTGGCAAAATTCGGGAATCGCTCCACGCCAGCCCTGCCAGGGCAGCTCCTCGTGCCCCCCCCTGCCCATTCCCTGTTCCCCTCACCCGTCGTTCCCTGTGCTCCCTGTCCTGTACCTGGGATATGAGCAGGGATAATTAATCCCAAAAGTCATCGTTAATCCCAGGGAATTGGTCGTCACCCGAGAATTAAACACCGAGGGAGTGACTCCAACAAAACCAGCTGGGGGGGCTCAGCTGAAGTGTCGCTGACACCCCCGGCCCAAAGCCCCCCATGGGCCCCCCAGCCCTTCCCAGGTCCCACTTTGGGAATCACCTTGGCCCAGACCCTCCAACATCCCCACCCCAGCCCCCCCATGTCCCCAGAAGCCCCCCAAATCACCCCCCCAGTGCTGTGTACCCCGCTCTGCTCTCCTCCGGCCTCTCCCCCTGATCCCGGTGCTCTCCCTGATCCCAATCCCTTCCTGTCCCAATCCCAACCCTCTCTTCCAACTCCACTTCTCCCCAGTTGTCTCCCCAATCCCAACCTTCTCCTGCCCCAATCCTGACCCCCCTTCTCCAGCTCCCCCACAACCCATCCTGATGCCATCCCATCCCGTGGATCCCATCCCATCCCGTGGATCCCATCCCATCCCATCCCGTGGATCCCATCCCATCCCGTGGATCCCATCCCATCCCGTGGATCCCATCCCATCCCGTGGATCCCATCCCGTGGATCCCATCCCGTGGATCCCATCCCATCCCACTCAATGAATCCCATCCCATCCCATCCCGTGGATCCCATCCCATCCCGTGGATCCCATCCCATCCCATCCCATGGATCCCATCCCATGGATCCCATCCCGGTGCACCCCCGGTCCCAGTCCCTTCCTGTCCCAATCCCAACCCTGTCCCCCCTTTCACTCCGGTGCCCCGTCCTGGTCCCCTCACCGACCCTCTTCCCCAGCCACCCCCCGTTCCTATCCCGCGTTCCCCCCGGTCCCGACCCCCTCCCCGGTGCCCCCCGCTCACCACTCGGTTCCACACGGCTCCCTGCTTGCTCTGCACGTCGGGGGTGAGGCGGATGAACTGGGTCATGACCATGGCGTTGCCCAGCAGGTCCCACAGCCCCGAGCTGGCCGAGCCCACACCTGCGGCCCACACGCACCGTCGGTACCGGACACCGTTACCGGGCACCTGGCACGGTCCGCCATCCCCGCCATCGCCCTCACGCTCGCCCCGCTTACCCTGGTACGGTTTGGACAGCGAGTGCTCGCGTTTGAGGTGCTCCTCGGTCTGCTCGGCCCGCGGCCCGCCGAGCCCCAGCGCCACGGCCAGCAGGGCCAGCCCGGCCCGCCACCGGCCCGCCGCCGCCATCTTCCGCCGCCGCGCCGCGGCTCAGCCCCGCGCACCCATTGGCTAGCCCGCCCCGCCGCGCCCGCCCACTGGTGGAGCTGCCAGTGATGATTGGTCAGGTGGGCTGTCTGTCAACTGCGGGTGCGGGAGGGATGATGGGTAGCGTAGTTCTGGCTGCCGGCGCCCCGTGATGGCAGCCGCCATTGAGCTGAGTGACCTCCTTCTCCCGGGTCCTAGGGCCACCCCAGGTCCTAGTGCCCCCCCGGGCCAAATTTTGTCCCCCCCGGGTCCTAGTACTCGCCCCCACGTCCTAATGCCTTCCCCCAGGTCCTAGTGCCCTCAAAATCCTGATGTCCCCCAGGTCCTGGTGCCATCCCAGGTCCTGGTGCCCCCCTCTCCAAAGTCCTAGTGTGCGCCCAGGTCCCATTCCCCCCGCCCAGGTCCTGATTCCCCCCGCTGTTCCCACAGATCCTCTACCCTGATCCCGCACCCCGTCACCAGGTCCCGGTGTCCCCTGTCCCCCCCAGTCCCGTTCCCCGAGGGACACCCCCACAGCCAGGCCACCATCGGCCCCTTTAAGGCGCGGGACGCGCGGGGGCGGAGCCAGGGCTGTGACGTCACAGGGGGCGGAGGGGGCGCGCTCGTGTGGGTGATGTCATCGAGGGGGCGTGGCCACGCGTGAGTTCCCACGGGGGCGTGGTTTGTGGTATGATGTCATAAAGGGGCGTGGTCACAGGGGCTCTTTCAGGGGCGTTGCAGTGTGTGACGTCACAAGGGGCGTGTCCCCGTCTCTGCACCCCACCCCCCCCCGAGGGGAGCGTGGCCGGCCGTGTGACTCCCGCCGCGTGGGCGTGGTCTGCCGGGTGACGTCACCTGGATCGCTTCTTCCTGCTGCGGGGCGGAGCGTGTGACGTCACACCAAGGGCGGGACCTGGGGGTGTGGCCAGACAAATTGTTGGGGCGTGGTCGTGTGTGACGTCACATCTACGGGCGCATCCCCGCGCGGGTCTCCCCAATGAGGCGTTGTCATGGTTACTACACCCGGGGGGCGTGTCTATAAGTGACGTAATCACTGGGGCGTGACCCAAAAATTTACACCGGAAGGGGGCGTGGCCAGAGCGTCTGTCTCGCCTGCGCGGGCGCGTTCTGTATGTGACGTCATCTCTGGGCGTGGCTCCCGTTATCCTCCGGGCGTGCCCACGTTGCCCCGCCCTCTTTGGGCGTGCCCACGCTGACGTCATCCCTTGCGGGCGTGGCCACCGCCGCCCCTCCGGGGGCGCGTCCCCCGTTGGCCGGGGGGGCGTGCCCCGCGCGTGACGTCACGGCGTGGGCGCGTCCCCGTGCGTGACGCTCCCGCCAGTGCCCAACATGGCGGCGGGCGGCGGCGGCGGGAGCCCCGGCGGCGGCTGTGGCGGGACCCCGCTGTCTCCGGCTCCCTTCCTGCCGCCGCTGCTGCTGCTGCTGGCGCTGCCCGGCGGCGCCGTGCCCGCGGCCGACACCGTGGTGCTCGGGCTGCGCTTGGAGGAGAGCACCAAACCGGCGGCAGCGGCGGGGACGGCGGCGGGGGCGGCCCGCGGGCCCATCCGGCTGACGGAGGGCAGCGAGGCCCTGCTGCGGCTCTACGGGCTGGGGCTGGGCCCGCGGGCCGCCGAGCGCGTGGCCTTCGCCGAGCTGCGGCCGGGCGGCAACGCCTCGAGCGGCAACGCCACGTGCCAGGAGCGCTCGCAGGACCTGGTGGTGCGGCCGGGCCCCGCCGAGCCCCGCGACACCTCGGCGCTGCTGCGGGTGCGGGTGCAGCCCCTGCGCAAGGACGAGCGGGCCAAGACCTACGTGCTGTGCTCGCAGCGCCGGCCCGGCCAGCCCTGGCTGCCGCATCAGGGCCCCGACGGGCACGTCGTGGTGCTGGAGGAGAAGAAGTCGCTGCTGCCGCTGTGGTTGCAGGTGATCCTGATCGCGGGGCTGCTGGTGCTGTCGGGGATGTTCAGCGGGCTCAACCTGGGGCTGATGGCGCTGGACCCCATGGAGCTGCGGATCGTGCAGAACTGCGGCACGGACAAGGAGAAGCGCTACGCCCGCAGGATTGAGCCCATCCGTAGGAAAGGGAACTACCTGCTCTGCTCGCTGCTGCTGGGCAACGTGCTGGTCAACACCACCCTCACCATCCTCCTGGATGACCTCATCGGCTCCGGCATCGGCGCCGTGGTGGCCTCCACCATCGGCATCGTCATCTTCGGCGAGATCGTGCCCCAGGCGCTCTGCTCCCGGCACGGGCTGGCCGTGGGCGCCAACACCATCGTGGTCACCAAGTTCTTCATGCTGGTGACGTTCCCGCTGTCCTACCCCATCAGCAAGCTCCTGGACTGCATCCTGGGCCAGGAGATCGGCACCGTCTACAACCGGGAGAAGCTGGTGGAGATGCTGAAGGTGACGGAGCCCTACAACGACCTGGTGAGGGAGGAGCTCAACATGATCCAGGGCGCTCTGGAGCTGCGCACCAAGACGGTGGAGGACGTGATGACCCCGCTGCAGAACTGCTTCATGATCAACAGCGACGCCATCCTGGACTTCAACACCATGTCCGAGATCATGGAGAGCGGCTACACGCGCATCCCGGTCTACGAGGACGAGCGCTCCAACATCATGGACATCCTCTACGTCAAGGACCTGGCCTTCGTGGACCCCGACGACTGCACGCCCCTCAAGACCATCACCAAGTTCTACAACCACCCCGTCCACGTCGTGTTCCACGACACCAAGCTGGATGCCATGCTGGAGGAGTTCAAAAAGGGTGAGAAAGGGGTCACGGGGTTGCTGCTTGCTTCCAGCTGGAAGCAGAATTCCCGGGAGTTTTGCCTTGCAGAGCTGGAGCTGCCCGTGCCAGGGGTCTGCCAAGGGTGGTCACGGATCCCGAGGGAATGAGTGGCGCGTGCCTGTGGTGCTGGGGACGGGCAGGGGCTCACCAAACTAATCCCGACCCAGATTTCCTGGATTTGGAGGCTTTCGCGTGTCGGGAATGTTGCCTTGCTCCTTGTTTTCAGTTTATGGGCCCCGGAGGCCTTTGGAGAAGTGCTGGGAAATCTCTGGGCTCCCCGGTTTGGGTTTGGCTCCCTCCCCCGGGCTTTTCCCTGGCGCTGGGAATGGCCAGGGGCTGCTCGGAGCCGGCTCCGTCCCTGCTCTGCTTCCCGAGAAGCGGCAGCAGGAGGAGGAGTGGGATGCGGGCTCGCTCCGGAGAGCTCCGAGGTGGGATTTGCCCTTCCCAGGCTCCTTTCCCAAGGTTTTTCCAGCCTGCGTCAGGCCGGGATGAAGGAAAGCTCCCGGCTGTGGAGCAGCTGTGCCGGCCGTGACCCCGGGCGCTCCGCGGCTCCCGTTACGCTCCCGGGAGGCTCGGACCGAGAGCCGGCAGCTTTGCAGACCATTCCAGGGGGGCTGTGCCGGCATTTGGGGATTCCTAAAGGATCCCAAGCCCGGCTCCAGCCTGGATGAAGGTTTGGGAGCTGGGAGATCCGAGGCGGGGCTGTGGATCCACCCCAGTTCCCAGAACCAGCGCGGGGAAGCAGAGTCGCTGGTGGGGCTGGAGCGATCCCCGCCGCTGGCAGCGGCTTTCCCTGCGCGGATCCCGATTAAGGGATTTGACCTCCTTCCTTCCTTCCTTCCGGGCTCAAAGCCCGTGCTGTTGTTTTTCCATCTCCGGCTCAGGAGCCGGGAATTTGCGGGGCTGCTTTCGGAGGCGAGCCCCGGCAAATTCCTTGTGGATTCGGCTCCGCGGTGAGGTTCTGCCCTCGCTGCCGCGGTCAGGAGCTGGGTCAGAGGCAGGAGACGCATCCAGAGGGAATAATTAACCGGCCGTGCTGCCGGTTGTGCTAATTGTGGGGTTTGAGCTCTCCCCGGGGCCGCAGGGGTGTCACAGGTGCTGCCCTCGGGGTGACAATTCCCACATCCGGCCTCTTCCCAGCCTTCCCCTCTCGGCTTTGAGTGGGGAACTTCCCTCTGGAGCCGCATTGGGAGAGCTGGGAATGTTCCCCTGGAGAAGGGAGGGATCCAGACAGAGCTCAGAGCCCCTTGCAGGGCCTGAAGGGGCTCCAGGAGAGCTGGAGAGGGACTGGGGACAAGGCATGGAGGGACAGGACCCAGGGAACGGCTTCCCAGTGGGAAAAGGGAGATTGAAATGGGATCTTGGGAAGGAATGAGGGTGGGGAGGGGCTGGGCTGGAATTCCCAGAGCAGCTGTGGCTGCCCCTGGATCCCTGGAAGTGCCCAAGGCCGGCTTGGAGCCCCCTGGGATAAGGAAAGGTGTCCCTGCCCATGGACTGGAGGAGCCCTGAGGTCCCTCCCAACCATTCCAGCATTCCATGGGGAGCTGTGTTGTCCCCCAGGATGGCTCTGGGGACCCCAGTGGGGTTTGGAGCCTCCGGAATCTCCCGTTCCTGGTGGCAGCTCCAGCCCAGGGATCCCTGGAAGTGCCCAAGGCCAGGCTGGAGCACCCTGGGACAGTGGGAGGTGTCCCTGCCCATGGCGTGGGTGGCACTGGACGAGCCCTGAGATCCCTCCCAACCATTCCAGCATTCCACGAACACCCCGTGGGGGACCTCCCCGTCCCTCTGGGCGTTGCTCCCCGTCCCCATTTTGGGGTCCTGGGCTCCGTGTCCCCTCGGCGATCCCGATCCGGCCTCTCCGGTGCCCTTTGCCCGGCGCTTTGGGCTCGCGGGGCTGTGTTTGCTCTGCCACGGCCGCTCCCTGTCCCGCTCATCCCGCAGGGAGCAGCTCCTGACTCACCTGGGCTGGCCCCAGCCCCATCACCTGTCCCCGCCGAGGTCCATACGGGGCCATCAAGGGGGTGAGTGACCCCAACAAGAACCCCGGGGTGGCCTTTCCACCCCTTCGGGCACCACCTTTTCCCAGGGAGGAGAGAAAGGGAGGTGCCCTTCCCGAAAAGGAGCTTTTCCCGGAGTCGCCAGGAGCCTGTGGCTGCTGGCTCTGGAATTTAGGAGTGGAGAGGGTCAGCGAGGGCAGGTTTGGGATGGAGCTGAGTTCCCTGGAAGCCTCGAGGAGGGAGAGCGGCTTGGTTTTGGGGTGAGGCCAGGGAGGTGCCTCAGTTTCCCCAGGCTCAGGGTGCCGCTCCTGTGGCTGCAGTTTTCCACGTGGCTCCTCTCCCTGGAGCAGAATTCCCCGTCCCCCGGGGAGTTTTTCCCGTGGGATTTTGGGACGAACATCAGTGGAGCAGCTGGGGTAGGCTCCAGCGGTTGGAATTCCGCTGGAATGAGCCCCGCTCCGTCCTGCCAGCTCGGCATGAGGCTGGCGAGGCGAGGGGAGCGGGGAATCCAGGGCTGGAAGGTTTTCCTGCCCGCTGGGACCCTTGGCCGCCTTCCCTGGATGTTTTGGCTCCGGGCGCGGGCGGCACCGGGTGTCCCGGAGCGTTCCCGAGGGGAGGATGGGGTCAGCCTGGCCGAGCTGCCAGGGGAGCTGGGAGAAGAGGGATGCTGGGGAATCCCCGATTCCCGGCAGCATTCCCGATTCCCGGCAGCATTCCCGATTCCCGGTGGCGTTCCCGATTCCCGGTGGCGTTCCCAATTCCCGGTGGCGTTCCCAATTCCTGGTGGTGTTCCCGGCAATGTTCCCGATTCCCGGCAATGTTCCCGATTCTTGGTGGTGGTCCTGATTCCCAATGGCATTCCCGATTCCCGGCAGCATTCCCAATTCCCGGTGGTGTTCCCCATGGTGTTCCCGATTCCCGGTGGTGTTCCCGATTCCCGGTGGTGTTCCTGATTCCCAATGGCATTCCCGATTCCCGGCAGTATTCCCAATTCCCGGTGGTGTTCCCCATGGTGTTCCCGATTCCCGGCGGTGTTCCCAATTCCTGGTGGTGTTCCCTGTAATGTTCCCGATTCCCAGTGATGTTCCCGATTCCTGGCAGCATTCCTGATTCCCGATGGCATTCCCAATTCCCGATGGCATTCCCGATTCCCAGCACTGTTCCCAATTCCCGATGGCGTTCCCGATTCCCAGCGGTGTTCCCAATTCCCAGCGGCATTCCCAATTCCCGGTGATGTTCCCAATTCCCAGTGGTGTTCCCAGTGGCATTCCTGATTCCCAGTGGCATTCTCAATTCCCAGTGTTGTTCCCAGTGGCATTCCTGATTCCCGGTGGCATTCCTGATTCCCAGTGGTGTTCCCAGTGGCATTCCCGATTCCCGGTGGCATTCCTGATTCCCAGTGGTGTTCCTAGTGACATTCCCGATTCCCAGTGACATTCCTGATTCCTGGTGACATTCCTGATTCCCAGTGTCATTCCCAATTCCCAGTGTTGTTCCCAGTGACATTCCCGGTGGCATTCCCAATTCCCGGTGGCATTCCCAATTCCCAGTGGTGTTCCCAGTGACATTCCCGATTCCCAGTGACATTCCCGATTCCCGGTGACATTCCTGATTCCCAGTGGCATTCCCAATTCCCAATGGTGTTCCCAGTGGCATTCCCGATTCCTAGTGGCATTCCCGATTCCCGGTGGCATTCCCAATTCCCAGTGGTGTTCCCAGTGGCATTCCCGATTCCCGGTGACATTCCCGATTCCCGGTGGCATTCCTGATTCCCAGTGTCATTCCCAATTCCCAGTGGTGTTCCCAGTGTCATTCCCGATTCCCGGTGACATTCCCGATTCCCGGTGACATTCCCGATTCCCGGTGGCATTCCTGATTCCCAGTGTCATTCCCAATTCCCAGTGTTGTTCCCAGTGACATTCCCGGTGGCATTCCCGATTCCCGGTGGCATTCCCGATTCCCAGTGTCATTCCCAATTCCCAGTGTTGTTCCCAGTGACATTCCCGGTGACATTCCCGATTCCCGGTGGCATTCCCAATTCCCAGTGGTGTTCCCAGTGGCATTCCTGATTCCCGGTGACATTCCTGATTCCCAGTGGCATTCCCAATTCCCAATGGTGTTCCCAGTGGCATTCCCAATTCCTAGTGGCATTCCCGATTCCCGGTGGCATTCCTGATTCCCAGTGTAATTCCCAATTCCCAGTGTTGTTCCCAGTGACATTCCCGGTGGCATTCCCGATTCCCGGTGGCATTCCCGATTCCCGGTGACGTCCTGCCAGCCCGGGGCGCTCCCGCTGACGTGGGGTCACACCCCGGGAGCTCCCAGCCCAATCCCACATCCCAGGGCAGCTCCTTCAGCCTCAGCGGCGCCTCTCGCCGAGCCTTAACGAGCTTAATTAGCGTCATTACCCTGGGAGCGAGCGCCCAGCCCAAGGGCTCGTTTGGATTTTAATGAGTTTATTGCTCCGGGCTGGGACATCCTGGGGCTGTCCTGGGACATCGTGGGGACATCGTGGGGACGTCCTGGGGACATCCTGGGGCCATCTTGGGGACATCTTGGGCCATCCAGGGGCCATTCCTGGGGCCATCCTGGGGCCATCCTGGGGCTGTCCTGGGGACGTCTTGGGGATATCTTGGGGCCATCCTGGGGCCATCCTGGGGCCATTCCTGGGGCCATCCTGGGGACATCCTGGGACCATCCTGGGACATCCTGGGACCATCCTGGGGCCATTCCTGGGGCTGTCCTGGGGACATCTTGGGGCCATCCTGGGGCCATCCTGGGGCTGTCCTGGGGCCGTCGTGGGGCCATCCTGGGGCCATCTTGGGGATATTCCTGGGGCCATCCTGGGGCCATCCTGGGGACATCCAGGGGCCACCCAGGGGACATTCCTGGGGCCATCTTGGGGCCATCCTGGGCCATCCTGGGGCCATCCTGGGGCCATCTTGGGGATATTCCTGGGGCCATCCTGGGGCCATCCTGGGGCCGTCCTGGGGCCATTCCTGGGGCCATCCTGGGGCCATCCTGGGGCCATCCTGGGGCCATCCTGGGGCCATTCCTGGGGCCATCCTGGGGACATCCTGGGGACATCCTGGGGCCATCCTGGGGCCATCCTGGGGCCATCCTGGTGCGCTGGGCAGGGGGGATGGGTCTCCCATTCCAACTCTCCTCCGTGTCCACAGGGAAATCCCACCTGGCCATCGTGCAGAAGGTGAACAACGAGGGCGAGGGCGACCCCTTCTACGAGGTGCTGGGGCTGGTGACGCTCGAGGACGTCATCGAGGAGATCATCAAGTCCGAGATCCTGGACGAGTCCGACACCTACAGTAGGTTCGGGGCTCCCCTGGTGGGTGGGGGTCCCTCCTGGTCCTCCTGGGTCTGACCCCCCCTGCTCCCCGCAGCCGACAACCGCAGCAGGAAGAGGGTGACCAACCAGAAGAACAGACGGGATTTCTCGGCCTTCAAGGACCCTGACAACGAGCTGAAGGTCAAGGTGTCCCCTCAGCTGCTGCTGGCCGCCCACCGCTTCCTGTCCACCGGTCAGTTTGGGTCCCTTTGCCTCAGGGTGCCCTCGGGGAGGAGCTGGAAGAGCTCAGAATGTCCCTGTGTCCCCTTTGGTCACTCCAAGCAACTTGTGCAGGAATTTTTGGGTCTTATCCCAACTTTTTGTTCTGTCCCCCACCCCAGAATGGGAGGGGACGAGGCTGGGCATCAGTGTCCTGGTCCCTCGGGTCTTGTTGGCTTCTTTGGGACCCCTGGGATGGACATCCTGGCCCCTCGGGTGTCCCACAGCATCCCAGGATGGACATTCCAGCCCCAAGGGTCTCCTAAACCATCCCAGGATGGACATTCCAGCCCCTTGGGTCTCATTTGCTTCTTTGGGACCCCTGGAATGGACATCCTGGCCCTTTAGAGTCCTCCAGGATGGGAATTCCAGCCCTTTGGGTGTTCCACACCATCCCAGGATGGGAATTCCAGCCCTTTGGGTGTTCCACACCATCCCAGGATGGGAATTCCAGCCCTTTGGGTGTCCCACACCATCCCAGGATGGGAATTCCAGCCCCTCGGGTCTCCCACACCATCCCAGGGTGGGAATTCCAGCCCCAAGGGTCTCCTAAACCATCCCAGGATGGGAATCCCAGCCCCTTGGGTCTCCCACACCCCACTGGGACCCCCAGGCTGGCCATCCCTGTCCCCCAGGGCTCATTTGCCACGTTGGCATCCCCCAGGATGGGAATCCCAGCTCCTCTCCTCCACCAGGCTCAGCAGGGCCCCCTCCCTCCAGGATGATCGCATTCCCAAGGCTTTGCTGGAGCTGGCACTGGATCCACCCCCCCAGGGGGGTGTGGATGAGGCCCAGCCCATTCCAGACCCCATCCCAAGGGATTCACCTTCACCTGGAGCGATGGAAACCAGCTCTGACCCCTCTCCCTTCTCCAGAGGTGACCCTCTTCACCCCCAACTACATCTCGGAGAAGATCCTGCTGCGGCTCCTCAAATATTCCGACGTCATCCAGGAGCTGAAGTTCGACGAGGAGAACAAGAAATCCCCGCGGCACTTCCTGTACTGCAAGAACAAACCGGCCGACTACTTCATCCTCATCCTGCAGGTGCTGGGAGCGGGCATTCGCCGGCATCCATCCCCCTGGCATGGCAATTCCAGCCCCAAAGGTCTCCCACACCATCCCAGGATGGACATTCTGGCCCTTTGGGTGTCCCACACCATCCCAGGATGGACATTCTGGCCCTTTGGGTGTCCCACACCATCCCAGGATGGACATTCCGGCCCTTTGGGTGTCCCACACCATCCCAGGATGGACATTCTGGCCCTTTGGGTGTCCCACACCATCCCAGGATGGACATTCCAGCCCCAAGGGTCTCCCACACCGTCCCAGGATGGACATTCCAGTCCTTTGGGTGTCCCACACCATCCCAGGATGGACATTCCGGCCCTTTGGGTGTCCCACACCATCCCAGGATGGACATTCCAGTCCTTTGGGTGTCCCACACCATCCCAGGATGGACATTCCAGCCCTTTGGAGTCCCCCAGGATGGACATTCCAGCCCCAAGGGTCTCCTAAACCATCCCAGGATGGGAATTCCAACCCTTTGGGTCTCCCACACCGTCCCAGGATGGGAATTCCAACCCTTTGGGTCTCTCACACCATCCCAGGATGGGAATTCCAACCCTTTGGGTCTCTCACACCATCCCAGGATGGGAATTCCAGCCCTTTGGGTCTCCCACACCATCCCAGGATGGACATTCCATCCCCAAGGGTCTCCTAAACCATCCCAGGATGGGAATTCCAACCCTTTGGGTCTCCCACAGCATCCCAGGATGGACATTCCAGCCCCTTGGGTCTCCTAAACCATCCCAGAACGGACATTCCAGCCCTTTGGGTGTCCCACACCATCCCAGGATGGACATTCCAGCCCCAAGGGTCTCCTACACCATCCCAGGATGGACATTCCATCCCCAAGGGTCTCCTAAACCATCCCAGGATGGACATTCCAGCCCTTTGGGTGTCCCACACCATCCCAGGATGGACATTCCAGCCCTTTGGGTGTCCCACACCATCCCAGGATGGGAATTCCAGCCCCTTGGGTCTCCCACACCATCCCAGGATGGGAATTCCAGCCCCTTGGGTCTCCCACACCATCCCAGGATGGGAATTCCACCCCTTTGGGTCTCCCACACCATCCCAGGATGGACATCCCGGCCCTTTGGAGTCCTCCAGGATGGACATCCCACCCCTTTGGGTGTCCCACGCCGCAGGGAAGGCCGTGGGACAGGGATCTCATCCCTAGGGATGTGGATTTGGATCGACGTCGTCTCTCCCCGGCAGGGCAAGGTGGAGGTGGAGGCTGGCAAGGAGTGCATGAAGTTCGAGGCGGGAGCATTTTCCTACTACGGAGTGATGGCCCTGAGCCCCGCTCCCGGATCTGGTGAGCGCCCCCAGACCCTCCCCGGGTCGGGAACGGGAGATTCCGGAGGTTCCGAACCCCCCTCAGTGTCCTGGGGGACGGCACAGCTCCCCACGGAATCCTGGAATGCTTGGGACCACCCAGTCCCACCCCTACACCTCCCACTGTCCCAGGGGATCCAAGCTGGCCTTGGGCACTTCCAGGGATCCAGGAACAGCCACAGCTGCTCTGGGAATTCCAGCCCAGCCCCTCCCCACCCTCATTCCTTCCCAAGATCCCATTTCAATCTCCCCTTTCCCACTGGAAGCCGTTCCCTGTGTCCTGTCCCTCCAGCCCTTGTCCCCAGTCCCTCTCCAGCTCTCCTGGAGCCCCTTCAGGCCCTGCAAGGGGCTCTGAGCTCTCCTCTGGGCAACCTCGCCACCCTCACAGTCAAAAATCCCACCCCAAAATCCCATCCGAAGCAGCCCACGGGATCCTGGAATGGTTTGGGGTGGAAGGGACCTTAAATCCCATCCCACCGAATCCCCTTCCATCGCCTTCCCCTGTCCCAGGGCGCTCCAGCCCGGCCTGGGGCACTCCCAGGGATCCAGGGATGGCCACAACCCCTCTGGGAATTCCCTCCCAGCCAGGAATTCCTTCCCAAAATCCCATCTAAACCAGCCCACGGAATCCTGGAATGCTTTGGGTTGGGAGGGACCTTAAATCCCACCCCGTTCCCACCCCTATCCCAGGGGGCTCCAAGCTGGCCTTGGGCACTGCCAGGGATCCAGGGGCAGCCACAGCTGCTCCTCTGGGAATTCCAGCCCAGCCAGGAATTCCTTCCCAAAATCCCACCTATCCCTGCCCTCTGGGAATCCATTCCCTCCTCCTGGCCTTGCCCTCTGCCTGTGCCCCCAGCCCCAATTCCAGCCCCAGTTCCAGGGTCCCTCTTTGCCCGGTGACGGGCGCTGGGCCATCCTCGCTGCCACCCCCAGGGTTGTGTCCCTCGTGTCCCCTCCAGGCCGTGCCAGCTCCTGGTGCCCACCCCGGTGCCTCTGGAGGATGGAAAACTGTCCCAGCATCACCCTTACCTCACAGAGATCCTAAACCTAAACCTAAAGGGATTCCAGAAACCCATTCTGCCTTTAGAACAGGGTGGGAAATGGGAATTAGGGGCAGGTTCTTAGGAGGGCTGAGCCAATGGGATCGGGAAGGTTGGGTGGATGATCCCGGTGTTTTTTACCCCGCAGAGATCTTAAACCTAAACCTAAACCTCCATGAAGGAATTCCAGAAACCCATTCTGCCTTTAGAACAGGGCAGGAAATGGGAATTAGGGCAGGCTCTTAGGAGGGCTGAGCCAACGGGATCAGGAAGGTTGGGTGGATGATCCTGGTGTTTTTTACTCCGCAGAGATCCTAAACCTAAACCTCCCCATTCTGCCTTTAGAACGGGGTGGAAAGTGGGAATTAGGGGTGGGCTCTTAGGAGGGCTGAGCCTTGGGGAGAACCAACGGGATCGGGAAGGTTGGGTGGATGATCCTGACCCTTCTTACACCGCAGAGGTCCTAAACCTAAACCTAAACCTAAACCTCCACAAGGGAGCTCCATAAACCCATTCTGCCTTTAGAACAGAGTGGAAAGTGGGAATTAGGGGCGGGCTCTTAGGAGGGCTGAGCCAACGGGATCGGGAAGGTTGGGTGGATGATCCCAGCCCCCCCTTACTCCACAGAGATCCGCTCTCCGTCCCACGTGAGCGGCCTGAACCGCTCGGCCTCGCTGAGCTACCACGAGCGCTCCGAGTCGGGCTCGTCGCCGGTCAGCGGCAGCAACAACCAGCTCAACTCGGCCGGCGGCGCCCAGTACGTGGCCGACTTCAGCGTCCGCGCCCTCACCGACCTCCAGTTCGTCAAGGTGAGCCTTCCCATCCTCGTTAACTCGATCAGAGTTGGAGAATTAACCCCGATTTCCAAACTCAGAACGGGGGTGAGGAACCCGCCAACCAACGCGTCCAGCTTGGGTGGAGCCTTTGGAGTGCCCAGGGTGATCCTTTGGAGGCTGTGCAAATAAATCCCTGCTTTTCTTCTCCTAACCTTGTCCAGGAAGCCGCTGCAAGGCACCAGAAGGGCCTTCAAGGTTCTTTTTGGGCACTCCGAGCCCCTCAGAGGCTACACCCAAATTGGACCAACTTTTATGGGTTTGGTCCATTTGCATATCGGGGGTTAATCCTCCGATTACAGCTTCAGGTAATGAGGTCATTACCCCAAATTCTTTGCCCCCTTAACCCGCTTTGTGTACGGATTTCAAAGCCTGGGACCGTGAGGTGTCCTTGAGCTTCAGGCCTAGAGAGGGTTTGTTGTATCTGAGCACAACGGGAGAACAGCAGCCACCAGTCCCTACGGACTTTTACCAAACCACCAAAGAATTACAAGATATAAAAAAAACCCCAGAAAAGCTAAAATCCTAAAGCACCACCACGAGGCCGAGGAAAACCCCTGGATCAGCCTCCCTGACCTCATCCCCGCTGTTTTCCCGGTGCAGATCACGCGGCAGGAATACCAGAACGGCCTGATGGCCTCGCGCATGGACAGTTGTCCCCAGTCCCCCGACAGCAACGCCCCCAAACCGGAGCCGGGCATCCCGGAGAAACCGGAGCCCGCGGCGCCCGCGGACGAGACCACGAGTCTGCTGAACGAGAGGAACTGCCTGAGCCGCCGGAGCAACCACAGTGCCCTGGAAAACTCCATCTGACCCCGGCCCCGCCGGCGCGCTCCGGACGGACGGCGCGTGCCCGGTGCAGGGACCCTTTATCCCGGTAGGAACGGCTCCGTGCCGGACGAGCCGGGATGAGCCAGAGGAGGCGGCGGCGTGGCGGGGAACGGAGGAGGAGCTGGGATTTGCTGCTGCTGCTGCTGCTTTCCAGACTGGCTTGTTTTGGAATTAATGGAAGCGGCGCGGGCGGCGCGATCTCCGCCGGCACCGCGCCGACGGCTCAGGGAGCTTCAGGTCTCGTTTGCCGCCTTGGGGAGCCCCCCGGGATGGACATCCCAACCCTTCCAGGAGACCCCAGGATGGACATCCCAACCCTTCCAGGAGTCCCTCTGGGATGGACATCCCAACCCTTCCAGGAACCCTCTGGGATGGACATCCCAACCCTTCCAGGAACCCTCTGGGATGGACATCCCAACCCTTCCAGGAGACCCTCTGGGATGGACATCCCAACCCTTCCAGGAATGCCCAGGGATGGACATCCCAACCCTTCCAGGAGACCCCGGGATGGACATCCCAACCCTTCCAGGAGACCCCCAGGGATGGACATCCCAACCCTTCCAGGAAACCCCCGGGATGGACATCCCAACCCTTCCAGGAACCCCCAGGGATGGACATCCCAACCCTTCCAGGAGTCCCTCTGGGATGGACATCCCAACCCTTCCAGGAGACCCTGGGATGGACATCCCAACCCTTCCAGGAGACCCCAGGATGGACATCCCAACCCTTCCAGGAGACCCAGGGATGGACATCCCAACCCTTCCAGGAACCCCCAGGGATGGACATCCCAACCCTTCCAGGAACCCCCAGGGATGGACATCCCAACCCTTCCAGGAGACCCCCAGGGATGGACATCCCAACCCTTCCAGGAGACCCCAGGGATGGACATCCCAACCCTTCCAGGAGACCCCAGGGATGGACATCCCAACCCTTCCAGGAGACCCCCAGGATGGACATCCCAACCCTTCCAGGAGACCCCAGGGATGGACATCCCAACCCTTCCAGGAGACCCCAGGGATGGACATCCCAACCCTTCCAGGAGACCCCCAGGATGGACATCCCAACCCTTCCAGGAGACCCCAGGGATGGACATCCCAACCCTTCCAGGAACCCTCTGGGATGGACATCCCAACCCTTCCAGGAGACCCTGGGATGGACATCCCAACCCTTCCAGGAACCCCCAGGGATGGACATCCCAACCCTTCCAGGAACCCCAGGGATGGGAATCGCAGCCCTTTGGGGTCTCCTGCACCATTTTGGGATGGGAATCCCGGCCCTTTGGCGTCTCCTACACCTCTCTGGGACCTCCAGGATGGGAATCCCGGCCCCTCTCCGGTGTTCCGGGGTCCCCCCGGGTCCATCCCAACCCCTTCTCCGCGCCCACCCCCCCTTTTCCCGCTGGCCCGGGGGGCTCCGGGGGACGCGGGGACGGAGAGCTGGGGACCCCCGGAGCCAGCCCGGGACCCCCGGGGGGGTCACAGCGTTCCGGGAGGGGGGGGGGGGTCCGGTGCCTTCCCCCCCTCACCCTCCCCCCCCCCCCCCACCCCGGGGGTGTCTCAGGGTCTCGGGGTCGGTCCCAGGGTGGGGTTTGGGGTCTGGATTTTGGGGTGACACAGCGCTAGCGACCAAAGTTGTACAGGCTGGAGGGGGCCGAGGGTCCCCCCAAATCCCCCGGGACCCCCCCGGTTGAGGGGCAGGGGAGAGGGGAGACTGCCCCCACCCCCCCCCCCCAAAAAAAAAATAAGCACAAGTTCCCTGGGTGAACTCCAGTAAGTTATTGGGAGAAGGTTTAATTATTTTTGTTAATCACATCTCGACGATCAGTTCCTAGGTCCTTCCGCGGGGAGATTTTAGAAGAAATAATAATAATAATTAATAATAATAATTAATAATTAATAATAACAAGAAGCCAGGACAGGGAGAGGTTAAAAAAAAAAACAAAAAAAAAAGCAAAAAAAAAAAAAAAAAATCCCCTTTTTTATTAAATCTTCCTCTATGCAAACCCCCCCCCTCACCCCCACCCCCACCTTTCCTCCTCCCCCGGGAATTCCTATTTATTGTTCAGGTTTGATTTGTATATTTGGGGAGCTCGGGCCCCCGGGGGGGATGGGGGGGGGGCCGGGCCTCCCCCTCCCGGTTGTGCCCCCTCCCCCCGCCGCCGCCCCCTCCCGGTTTTGAAACCGACCGTGGAATTTTATTTCATGGGGTTTTTTGAGGGTTTTTTTGGCCAGATGGGTTAATAAAAATCTATATCTGTACCTGGGTGTGCTCCGCGGCGGGGGGGGGGGGGGGGGCGGGGCGGGGCGGTTACCGGAGGGGCCCCGGTTACCGGGGAGGGCCCGGGGCCGCTTTAAAAGGACGCGGCGCCTTTAAATCTTCCCCGGGGCTTATTTACAGCGCCAGGCTCCGCCCCCCGGAAGGCAGAGCGGGCGGTGATTGGCTGCGCTGCCTGAGGCGCGGTGGCACGCGATTGGTTACGGTGGGCGAAGGAGCGGTACCATATGGGAGGGCGAGAGGTGATTGGCTGCGGCGCAGATGGAGGCGGGACCACGAAGGAAAAGTGAGAGGTGATTGGCCCAGAGGGAGGCAGTGGGCGGGGCGCGGCGGCGGGGTACGAAAGTAGAAGCGGCGTGAGGCGCCGGGACCGGGACAGACACACGGACCGGGACCGGAATCGGGACCGGGACCGCGACCGGGACACACACAGGGACCGCCATCGGGGCCGGGACCGGAATCGGGACCGGGACAGACACAGGGACCGGGATCGGAGCCGGGACCGGACTCGGGACCGGGACAGACATCGGGACCGGGACAGGTACAGACACAGGGGCCGGGATCGGGACCGGAATCGGTACCGAGACCAGGACAGGGACAGGTACAGACACAGGGATCGCGACCGGGAACTCACTACTCCAACAGACGCTGCTTTCCTCCATTTTAGTGCCTTCTTCAGGGAACAGAAACCCCTGGAAGGCGGCGGGGGGTCTGCACCTCCCTGCGCGGGTACCCCCGGCAGCGGGCACAGGTGGCACAGGGACAGTGCCAGCCATGTGTCTGTCCATGGGGGTGGGGGTGGCTGTCCCGTGTCCGTCCCCTCAGGTGTCCAGCAGGTCCCACACGGCCGGGTGAGCCCCGTCCCGCGGGCTCCGGCCCCGGGCATCGCGGAGGGCGGCGAGGGCCGGGCGCTGTCGGAGCAGGAGGGCGCAGAGCTCGCGGTGCCCCTGCTCGGCGGCCTTGGGGGGGACACCTCCGTCACCCCCGGGGTGACACGGACACCCCCGAGCCCCCACACGCACCCCGTGGGAGGAGAACCCCCACCCAATTTGGGCAGGGGGATCCCCCCGTACCCCCCACCCACCTTGTGGATAGGATCCCCCCGTACCCCCCCCACCTTGTCCGGGGGTCCCCACCTTGTGCAGCCCCGTTCTGCCGTCGCCGTCGGTGGCCGCGGGGTCGGCGCCGTGGGCCAGCAGCAGCTCGGTGACGGCCAGGTGGCCGCAGTAGCAGGCGCGGTGCAGCGGGGTGGCCCCGCCGGGGGTGCGGGCATCGCAGGGAGCCCCCCGCTCCAGCAGCAGCCGGCAGACCCCCAGGTGCCCGTTCCGGCTCGCGTAGTGCTGGGGGCACGGAGGGGTGGGTGAGGGGTCCGCCTGTCCACCGGGACAGGGCCGGGACCCCCGTGCCCCTGTACCAGGGCCGTGTACCCCGTGCCCCGTACCAGGGCCGTGTACCCCGTGCCCCCCGTACCAGGGCCGTGTACCCCGCCAGCCCGTGCCTCCCGTGCCCCCCGTACCAGGGCCGTGTACCCCGCCAGCCCGTGCCTCCCGTGCCCCCCGTACCAGGGCCGTGTACCCCGCCAGCCCGTGCCCCCCGTGCCCCCCGTACCAGGGCCGTGTACCCCGCCAGCCCGGGACCCCCGTGCCCCCCGTACCAGGGCCGTGTACCCCGCCAGCCCGTGCCCCCCGTGCCCCCCGTACCAGGGCCGTGTACCCCGCCAGCCCGTGCCCCCCGTACCAGGGCCGTGTACCCCGCCAGCCCGTGCCCCCCGTGCCCCCCGTACCAGGGCCGTGTACCCCGCCAGCCCGGGACCCCCGTGCCCCCCGTACCAGGGCCGTGTACCCCGCCAGGTCGGGCTCCGCGGGGTCCCCGCGCCGCTCCAGCAGCTGCAGCACCCGCGCCTCGTCCCCGTCCCGCGCCGCTGCCCAGATCCCTGCGGGCACCGGGGCTGGGTCAGGCAGGGACGGACCCCCGGGCCCACCCCGGACCCCTCCGGTACCGGTACCCCAACCCAGAGCCCCCGGAGCTCCCCCGGTACCGGTACTCGGGCCCTCCTGTACCCCCAGCCCCGGAGCCCCACGGAACCCCCCGGACCCCGCTCGAAGTCCATCTCGGACAGGCTCTGGTGCACGCTGGGCACGGCCACCCGTCCCGGGCAGCACGGACCGGGCATCGCCACCCGGCCGGGGCAGCACCGAGCGGGCGGCGAGCGGCGACCACCGGCCATGGCCCCGCCGGGAGCGGGGGGAACGGAAATGGCCGAGGGGAGACGGAAATGGCCGAGGGGAGACGGAAAGGGCCGAATAAGAACGGGAAAGGCCGAGGGAGAACGGAAAGAGACCGAGCGAGATCGGGAAGTGTCGAGGGAAGCCGACAAAGGCCGAGCGAAGGCGTGAAGAGCCGAAGAGATGCGGAAAATGCCGAAGTGGGCGGAAAGGGGGCGAGAAAGCGCCGAGTGAAGACGGAAAGAGCCGAAAGAGGATGAACGGGGCCGGAAAATGCCGAAGGAAACCGGGAAGGGCCGAAGGAAGACGGGAAGGGCCGAAAGCGGCCGAAGGGGCCCCTCTCCGGCCGTTAGGGCGCATGCGCACTCTCCAGTCCCGTCCCCCCCCCCACCGCAGAGCCCCGGTGCCGCCGCCAGGGGGCGCCAGCGGCCGCTCGAAGCCCCCTGAGGGGACCCGGGGATCCCCCCCGGTTTTGGGGTCCCCAATCCCCCCTTCCCTCAGCAATGGGGGTCCCAGGGCTCCCCTTCCCCACTATGGGGTCTCAGCGATCCCAGCCCGTCCTCCATGAGGTTCCAGGGATCATCTGCCCCCAGTTTTGGGGTCCCCAGGGATCACGCTCCCCAGCAATGGAGGTCCCAGGGCTCCCCCAGTTATGGGAGTCCAAGGCTCCCATCTCTCCCCACTATGGGGACCCAGGGCTCTCTCCCCGTTATGGGGTCCCCAAGCCTCACCCCCACCCAGAAATGGGGGTCCCAGGGCTCTCTCCTCGTTATGGGGTCCCCAGGCCTCACCCCCACCCAGAAATGGGGGTCCCAGGGCTCTCTCCTCGTTATGGGGTCCCCAAGCCTCACCCCCACCCAGAAATGGGGGTCCCAGGGCTCTCTCCTCGTTATGGGGTCCCCAAGCCTCATCCCCACCCAGAAATGGGGGTCCCAGGGCTCCCCCTCCCCGTTTATGAGGCTCTCGGGGCTCCCCTTCCCCTACTCTGGGGTGCCAGGAATCCCAGCCCCCTCCCCCCATGGGGTCCCAGGGATCACCCCCACACTTTTATGGGGTGCCAAGCCTCAGCCCCCACCCAGGAACGGGGATCCCGGGGCTCCCCTGCCCCCTGTGGGGTCCCAGCAGCAATGGGGCTCCCAGCGCTCCCCCTCCCCGTTACGGGATCCCAGCACTGCCCCGCGCCCCCAGCCCCATTTCCCACGCCCCGGCCGCCCCCTGACCCCATTCCCAGCGCTCCCCCCCCGGATCCCGGTCCCGTTTCCTGCTCCTTTCCCAGCAGAGCCTCCCCGGGGACCCCCCCGCGCTGACCCCGGGCCCGGCCCGGCCCCCCCCGCCTGGGAACGGCTCCGCTTTGCCCTTTTATAGCCCCGCTTTGCCCTTTTATAGCCCCGCCGGAGCTTTTTCCGTGAGCTCAGCACGGGAGGGGGCCCAGAGCCCCCCCCAGAACCAACCGCGGCCCCCGCGGGCGCCGCTTTCAGAGAGAAATCCGGGATTTTCGGGTTTTTCGTTTTGGTTTTTTTTTTTTTGGAACTCCTTTTATTATTAATATAAAAATACTCACGTATTTACATCAAATAAATATATTTCGGTAACAAATAAATTACACTGGGGGGAGGGGGGTTATACAAAAGGGGAGGGGGTCGTGCAGGGGAGGGGGGGGGGGACAGGTGGAGAGGGAGGGGGACAAACAGCCAGGGCAGGGTGGGGACAGAGCCCTGGGAGGGGGGACACGGGTGGGGAGGGGGGCGATAGAAAAGTTGTCAGGAAGAAAAACCCGATCGGTTCGGAAATCAGCCCAAAAAAACGGCCCGCGGCCACCGCCCGGGGGGGGGGGCACGGGGCCCGGGGGGTCCCCAAGGTCCGTCCCTCCAGGGGGACGCGGTACCGAAGGCGGAGGCGGTGACCGGGAGCAGCTCCGGGGCCCAAGACGGGCACCGGGAGCCCGGAGGTGACGCCCGGAGGTGACGCCCGGAGGTGACACGGTGGCACGGCCCCGGGGCAGGGCTGGGTGACAGCGCTGTCCCCAGGGCGGGTACCGGTGCCAGGGTGACACTCGTGTCCCCAGGGCGGGTGCCCAGGTGACAGTCCTGTGCCCAGGGTGGGAGTCCCATCCCCAAGGCAGACAGCGGTGTCAGGGTGACAATCCCGTCCCCAAGGCGGGCACCAATGCCAGGGTGACAATCCCATCCCCGGCGCAGGTACCGGTGCCGGGGGTGACGCTCCTGTCCCCAAGGTGGGCACCGCTGCCAGCGTGTCAGTCCCCAAGGTGGGCACTGCCTCTGGGGTGACCATCCTGTCCCCAGGGCAGGTACCAGCACGGCACTCCTGTCCCCAAGGTGCGTCCCAGTGCCAGCGTTGTCAGTCCCCAAGGTGGGCGCCGGCACTGGTGGGGTGACAACCCTGTCCCCAGGGCAGGCGCTGCGGTGACACCGCTGTCCCCAAGCCGGGTGCCGGGGTGCCCGCGCCGGGGTGCCCGAGCTGAGGTAGCGCTGTCACACCGACGACTCCTCGGGGTTGGAGTCGGGCAGGGGCTGGCGCTGCTGCAGCTTGCGCCGCAGCTCCTCGGCCAGGTCGGCGCAGGCCGGGCGCTCCTCGGCGCCCAGCGCCAGCCGGATGTAGCCGTTGGACGCGGAGCCGCGCAGGGGGCCCAGGTGGATGCGGGTGGGCGAATGCAGCGGCTGCCCGGGGATGGCGGCGGGCGGCGACGCGGCGCCGGGGCCGCCGTTGCGGCAGCAGGCGCTGCCGGCTGTGCTGGCGTGGCCCGGCACGATCTTGAGCGAGCCGTCCGAGTAGTAGTAGCTGGAAGGGTCCCAGAGCTTCTCGTCCGAGTCGGAGGCGGCGCTGGACACGAAGCGCGGGCTGGGCGGCTCCTTGGGCAGCTCGATGGGGTACACCAGGGTGCTCTCGATGGCCTTGGCGCCCTTGCCCAGCTCCTGGCGCAGCCGGCGCCACAGCGACAGCACGGCCAGCAGCAGCAGCAGGCACAGGGCGCCCAGGCACACGGCCAGCACCCACACCACGCCCAGGCTCTCCAGCGGCGCCCGCGTCTCCAGCGGCGCCCCCGGCCCCGCCAGCACGGCCACCCGGTACTCCTGGGCGGCCAGGCGGGCGCCCTGCTCCTCGGCCAGGCAGCGGTACGTGCCGCTGTGCTGCGCGCCCGCGCCCGGCACCACCAGCGCCCGCAGCCGCGCCTCGCCCAGCACCAGCACCTGCTCGGCCGCCAGCGCCCGGCCCTCGAAGGTCCAGAGCGCCCGCGCCAGGTTGGAGCCCAGGCGGCACGTGAGGACCAGGTCCGTGCCCGCCACCACCGTCACGTTCTTGGGCGTGAGGGGCCCTGCGGGGAGCCGGCAGTCAGTGGGGATGGGGGGTGGGCTGGGGTGGGATGGGATCCATGGGGTGGGATGGGGTGGGATGGGATGGATGGAGTGGGATGGGGTGGGGTGGGGTGGGATGGGATGGGATCAATGGGATGGGATGGGGTGGGATGGGGTGGGATGGGATGGGGTGGGATCCATGGGGTGGGATGGGATGGGATGGGATGGGATCAATGGGATGGGATGGGATGGGGTGGGATGGGGTGGGATGGGGACACCCACCCGTGTGGCACCGGGAGGGGCTCACCTTGCTTGGCCACCTGTGGCACGGAGCAGGCGCCGGTGTCGGAGCTCAGCACGTCCTGCACCAGGTGGGAGCTGCGGGAGGAGGGCACAGTGAGGGGGGGTCCTCGTGGTGTCCCCTCCCCAGGGACCTGAGCTGGGAAGAACCCACTGGGATCCCTGACCCAACCCCTGGCCCTGCACTGACACCCCAAAATCATCCCACCCTGGGCATCCCTGGCAGCGCTGTCCAAACGCTCCTGGAGCAGCCTCGGGGCTGTACCCGGCACCCTCTGGGGGAAGAACCTTTCCCAAAATCCAGCCTGACCCTCCCTGGCCCAGCTCCAGCCGTTCCTGATGTCCCCGATGTCCCTGGTGTGCCCGGTGCCCCGGTGCCCCGTACCCGTTGTGGCCGTCGGTGCGGACGCAGGCGCTGCGGTTGCGGCTCCAGGCGCAGTAGGGGTCCCGTGCCAGGACGCAGTCGGTGCAGGACTGGTAGCGCCCGCAGTCGGCCAGGGGCAGCTGTGCCACCTGCAAGCGGGACCCGGCGAACAGCAGCTTCTGCCGGGGGCAGGAGGGGTGGGACGGCGGTGAGGTGACGCCGCCGGGTGACACCGCGGTGGCACCGCCAGCCCCGCCCCGCTCACCTTGGTGCCCGCCAGCGCCAGGCTCTCCACGGGCTGCGCCGGCTCGAAGACCTGCAGCTCCTCCACCAGGTGGATGTGGGTGCCCAGATCCAGCGCCTTGTGCACCCAGCCGTCACCTGCGGCGGGCACGGCGGGCACTCAGGCACGGGGCCGCCCCTCTGTGCCCCGTCCCCCCTGTGCCCCGTGCCCGGCGTTACCTGTGCCGATGAACAGCACCTCGTAGGTGGCCCCGTCCAGCCCTGCCACGCGGTCCACCACGAGCTGGGTGAAGTTGGCGTCCTTCTTGAGCAGCAGCGGGCGCCCGCGCTGCGGCGGCACCGGCTCGTCCATCAGCGGGTGCTTCTTGGCGAAGTTGAGCGTGTTGTCCGGCAGCTCCAGAGAGCTGGCAAAGCCGTTCTGACGGTGCCAGTCCGTGATGCACTGCACGGGGAGAGGGCACCGGGCACGCTCAGGGGCTGGGGTGGGGGTCCCACGTCCCCTCAGCAGGGCACAGACGGCGCATGGGATCATAAACCCTCTTAGGAGGGCATAAAAGGCATGTGGATGGATCCCAAATCCTCTCAGGAGGGCACGAAGGACACGTGGATGGATCCCAGTCCCTTGCAGGGCACCCCCAGCCCCATGGATGGATCCCAGTCCCATGGATGGATCCCAGTCCCACGGATGGATCCCAGCCCCATGGATGGATCCCAGCCCCATGGATGGGTCCCAGTCCCTCTGAGGGCACCCCCAGCCCCATGGATGGGTCCCAGTCCCTTGCAGGGCACCCCCAGCCCCATGGATGGATCCCAGCCCCACGGATGGATCCCAGCCCCACGGATGGATCCCAGTCCCTCAGGGGGCACCCCCAGCCCCATGGATGGATCCCAGCTCCATGGATGGATCCCAGTCCCTCAGGGGGCACCCCCAGCCCCATGGATGGGTCCCAGTCCCTTGCAGGGCACCCCCAGTCCCACGGATGGATCCCAGTCCCTCTGAGGGCACCCCCAGCCCCATGGATGGATCCCAGTCCCACGGATGGATCCCAGCCCCATGGATGGATCCCAGTCCCATGGATGGATCCCAGTCCCTCTGAGGGCACCCCCAGCCCCATGGATGGATCCCAGCCCCATGGATGGATCCCAGTCCCATGGATGGATCCCAGTCCCTCAGGGGGCACCCCCAGCCCCATGGATGGATCCCAGCCCCACGGATGGGTCCCAGTCCCTCAGGGGGCACCCCCAGCCCCACATCCGGAGCCCACCCACCCCGCAGCCCGCTGCCGGTGCCCGCACTCACCGCGCCGGGCCGGGGGCTGGGCACCTCGCCCGAGTAGCGTCCCCACTTCTGCGCCTGCTCGCGGTACTCCTTGTAGGGCCCCTCGAAGGCCTTCTTCACCTCCAGGATGTGGTAGCGGCAGATGGCCGACACGTCCACGTCCCCCCTGCGGGCACACCGGCGGTTGGCAGCCAACAGATCCTGGGACACGGCCACCATGGGCACCAGGGCACCAGGACAAGGCCACCATGGGCACCAGGGCACGGCCACCATGGGCACCAGGACACAGCCACCATGGTGACCATGGGCACCAGGACACGGCCACCATGGGCACCGGGACAAGGCCACCATGGGCACCAGGACACAGCCACCATGGTGACCATGGGCACCAGGACAAGGCCACCATGGGCACCGGGACACAGGCACCATGGTGACCATGGGCACCAAGGCACGTGGGCAAGGCCACCATGGGCACCAGGACAAGGCCACCATGGGCACTACGGGCACCAGAGCAAGGCCACCATGGGCACCAGGACACAGCCACCATGGTGACCATGGGCACCAGGGCACCTGATCAAGGCCACCATGGGCACCAGGGCAAGGCCACCATGGGCACAGGGACACAGCCACCATGGGCACCATGGGCACCAGGGCACCAGGACAAGGCCACTGCAGCCACCGGGACACAGCCACCATGGGCACAGGGACACAGCCACCATGGGCACCAGGACAAGTCCACCACAGGCACGGGCACACAGCCACCATGGGCACCAGGACAAGGCCACCACAGGCATGGGCACACAGCTACCATGGGCACCAGGACAAGGCCACCACAGGCACAGGCACACAGCTACCATGGGCACCAGGACAAGGCCACCACAGGCACAGGCACACAGCCACCATGGGAACCAGGACAAGGCCACCATGGGCACCAGGACAAGGCCACCACAGGCACAGGCACACAGCCACCATGGGCACCAGGACAAGGCCACCATGGGCACCAGGACAAGGCCACCACAGGCACAGGCACACAGCCACCATGGGCACCAGGACAAGGCCACCATGGGCACCAGGACAAGGCCACCACAGGCACAGGCACACAGCCACCATGGGCACCAGGACAAGGCCACCATGGGCACCAGGACAAGGCCACCACAGGCACAGGCACACAGCCACCATGGGCACCAGGACAAGGCCACCGCGGCCACCGGGACACGGCCAGCAGCGTGGGTGCCGTTGCCCCGCGGCGCCGTCCCCGCGGGCACTCACCAGCGGGCGCGGAAGACGCCGAAGAAGGCGGTGTCCTGCCAGCGGGCGCCGGGCAGCGTGAACACGGCCTGCAGGCGGTTGAAGTGCAGCTGCTGCTCCGGCGCCGAGCACAGCAGGCGCGCCTTGAGGAACGACGTCCACTTCTTCTGCAGCGTCCGCGCGCCGCCCACGTCCCCCTGCGCGGGCACACGGGCACCGCCGTGACCACGGGCACCGGGACAAGGCTGCCGGGGTGACCAGGGGCACCGGGACAAGGCCACCATGGTGACCACGGGCACCAGGACAAGGCCACCAAGGGTGACCACGGGCACCAGGACAAGGCCACCATGCTGACCGTGGGCACTGGGACAAGGCCACCATGGTGACCACGGGCACCAGGACAAGGCCACCAAGGGTGACCACAGGCATCAGGACAAGGCCACCGTGCTGAGCATGGGCACCGGGACAAGGCCACCAAGGGTGACCAGGGGCACCAGGACAAGGCCGCCATGGTCATCACGGGCACCGGGACAAGGCTACCAAGGGTGACCATGGGCACTGTGACAAGGCCGCCATGGGCACCGGGACAAGGCCACTATGGGCATTGGGACATGGCCACAATGGTGACCATGGGCACCAGGACAAGGCCACCAGGGTGACCATGGGCACCAGGACAAGGCCATCATGGTGACCAGGGTCACCGGGACAAGGCCACCATGGGCATCAGGACAAGGCCACCATGCTGACCACGGGCACCAGGACAAGGCGATCATGGGCATCAGGACAAGGCCACCAGGGTGACCATGGGCACCAGGACAAGGCCATCATGGGCATCCGGACAAGGCCACCATGCTGACCATGGGCACCGGGACAAGGCCACCATAGACACTGGGACAAGGCCACCAGGGTGACCACGGGCACCAGGACAAGGCCACCAGAGTGACCATGAGCACTGGGACAAGGCCACCATGGTGACCATGAGCACTGGGACAAGGCCACCATGGGCATCAGGACAAGGCCACCAGGGTGACCATGGGCACCGTGACAAGGCCACCACGGGCACACCCTAATGTTTGATGATATGATTAAAATAACAGTAAATATAATAATGGAATTATTAATAAAAGTTTCACGGTGGTCATCATCATTATCATGTATTATACATGAAAAAATTAATGATAATAATGAATATAATAATAAATATAAAAATGGAATTATTAATAAAGATGCATTGGTTTCATGGTGGTCATCATCATTATCATATACATGAAAAAATTAATGATAAAAATGAGTAATAAATATAATAATAGAATTATTAATAAAGATGCATTAGTTTCATGATGGTCATCATCATTTTACATGAAAAAAAATTAATGATAATAAATATAATAATAGGTGTAATGATAAATATAAAAATGGAATTATTAATAAAGATGCATTGGTTTCATGGTGGTCATCATCATTATCATACATTATCCATGAAAAAATTAATGCTAATGATGAATATACTAATGGGGTGATTAATAGGAATGCATCAATTTCCTGATGATGGCAGCAATAATAACAACAACGTAAACATCAATAAAAGTGCATTAATTTCATCATCATTATGATGAGAGTGTAAATATTCATAGAAATGCATTCATTTCGATAATAATAATAATGATAT
Organism: Coloeus monedula; assembly: GCF_965178545.1. Classification (NCBI taxonomy): domain Eukaryota; kingdom Metazoa; phylum Chordata; class Aves; order Passeriformes; family Corvidae; genus Coloeus; species Coloeus monedula. Next base: position 3,870,550 of record NC_138808.1, on the reverse strand, counting down.
TAATAGAATGCATTCATTTTGTGATGATAATGGCGATAATAACGGAAGTATTAATTAAAATGCATTAATTCCATTATAATTATTATTACTAATAATAATAATAATAATGGGAAAAGTAAAAAAAATGCGTTAATTCCATTGTAATTAAGAATTAAGAATAATAAAAACAATGGGAAAAGTAATAAAAATACATTAATTCTATTATAATTAATAATAATAATAATAATAATAATAATGGGAAAAGTAATAAAAATACATTAACTCCATGATTAATGTTGGTAATAATAATGATGATGACGACAGAAACATCAATAAAAATGCATTAATTTCATTGTTAATATTGATGATAATAATAATGACGATGATGACAGAAATATTAATAAAAATGCATTCACTCCATGATGATTAATATTAATAACAATGGTGATGATGACAATAGAAATGTTAATAAAAATGCATTCATTCCATGGTTAATATTAATAATAATTATCATGACAATAGAAATATTAATAAAAACGCATTCATTCCTTGATTGTTAATATTAATAATGATGATGACGACGATAGAAACGTTAATAAAAATGCATTCATTCCATGACGATTAATATTAATATTAATAGTAGTAATAACAATGATAACGAGAAAAACATTAATAAAAATGCATTCATTCCACGACAATTAATATTAATAATAATAATAATAACGATGATAACGATAGAAACACTAATAAAAATGCATTCATTCCACGATTATTAATATTAATAATATTAATAATAACGATGATAACGATAGAAACCTGGATGAAAACGCATCCATCCCATGCCCATGCCCTGCTGGGCTTGGCACTGGGGGTGCATTGGGGTGGACAAACCCCCCAGCGCTGGCACTGCCCAGAGCCACAACAACTCTGCACCCTGACCAGCGGCTCAGGGAGTGCCCCCAGTGCCCCCAGTGCCCCCAGTGCCCCCAGTGTCCCCAGTGTCGCCAGTACCCCCAGCGTCCCCAGTACCCCCAGTGTCCCCAGTACCCCCAGTGTCGCCAGTACCCCCAGTGTCCCCAGTGCCCCCAGTACCCCCAGTGTCCCCAGTGTCCCCAGTACCCCCAGTGTCCCCAGTGCCCCCAGCACCCCCAGTGTCCCCAGCACCCCCAGTGCCCCCAGTGCCCCCAGCACCCCCAGTGTCCCCAGCACCCCCAGTGCCCCCAGTGCCCCCAGTACCCCCAGTGTCCCCAGTACCCCCAGTGTCCCCAGTGCCCCCAGTGTCGCCAGTACCCCCAGCGTCCCCAGTGTCCCCAGTACCCCCAGTGTCCCCAGTGCCCCCAGCACCCCCAGTGTCCCCAGCACCCCCAGTGCCCCCAGTGCCCCCAGCACCCCCAGCACCCCCAGTGTCCCCAGCGTCCCCAGCACCCCCAGTCCCCCCAGTACCCCCAGTGCCCCAGCACCCCCAGTGTTCCCAGCGCCCCCAGTACCCCCAGCACCCCCAGTGCCCCCAGCACCCCCAGTGTCCCCAGTACCCCCAGTGTCCCCAGCGTCCCCAGTGTCGCCAGTACCCCCAGCGTCCCCAGTACCCCCAGCACCCCCAGCACCCCCAGTGTCCCCAGTACCCCCAGTGCTCCCAGTACCCCCAGCACCCCCAGCACCCTCAGTGTCCCCAGCACCCCCAGCACCCCCAGCGTCCCCAGTGCCCTCAGTGTCCCCAGCACCCCCAGTGCCCCCAGTGCCCTCAGTGTCCCCAGTACCCCCAGTACCCCCAGTACCCCCAGTGTCCCAGCGTCCCCAGCACCCTCAGTGTCCCCAGTACCCCCAGCGTCCCCAGTACCCCCAGCACCCCCAGCACCCCCAGCACCCCCAGTGCCCCCAGCGTCCCCAGTACCCGCAGTGCCCCGTACCTTGCAGACCCGTGCCACGCGTGCCACCACCTGCTCGGCGTAGCAGTCGTACTCGACGGCGCGCTCGCTGAAGAAGAAGTACACCTTGTCGTCGTCGCCGCTGCCCGCGCTCTCCGGCACGAACGCCGACGCCACGAAGTGGGGCTCTGCAAAGCCGCAGCGTCAGGCCCGTGCCCTGCCCCGTGCCCTCCCCGTGGCCCCCGTGCCCTCCCCGTGGCCCCCGTGCCCACCGTTGAGCCACGAGGTGAGGTACTCGGTCTTCATGGAGTAGTGTGGGCCCAGGTTGCGCAGGATGACGGGCTCCGTGCCCAGGAAGTTGTTGAAGGTGGCGGAGTAGAGCTCCCCGTCTGTGAGGGAGGGATTTAGGGGCGTGGCGGGCGCGGGGGGCACCCCCCTGGGGACGCCAGCGGGGTCACCTACCCACGATGAGGCCGGTGTGGCCCTTGGTGGGGTCGTAGGGACACTTCCCTTTGCCGTCCTCAAATGCCACCTGGTCCAAGGTGAAGCCGGACAGCTCCTGGGGGGCACAGGGGTGGGTGGGGGTCCCTAATTCATGTGCCCCCCACCCAGACAGGCCCCAGACACTTGGACACCCTCCCAGGTGACCCTTCTGGGACAGGGACAGTGCTGGATGAGGGACAGGGACACCCCCCAGACGATCCTTCTGGGACAGGGACAGTCATGAACAACCCATCAAGGGGACAGGGATACCCTTAAATGATGGTCCTGGGGACAAGGACAGCCCTGGGTGATCCTTCTGGGAGCAGGGACACCCTTGGGTGAGCTGCCAAGGGGACAGGGACACCACTAAATTATGCTCCTGGGGACAAGGATATCCCTGAACCACCTTCCTGAGGACAGGGACACCCCTGCATGATGCTCCCTTGTAGATAACCCGTTATGGGGACAAGGACACCCGTCCATGATCCTGCTGGACACAGGGACACCGCTGGGTGACCCATTACGGGGACAGGGACACCCCTGGAGCACCCTCCTGGGAACAAACACCCCTGGATGATTGATTATGGGGACAAGGATGTTCCTGGATGATGCTCCTGGGGGCACAAACACCCCTGGACCACCCTGGGGACAGAGACCCCTCTCAGATGACCCCTCTGGACACAGGGACACCCCTGAATGTCCCTCCTGTGGACAGGGACACCCCAACAACACCCCACGGGCACAGGAGACACCCCCAACCCTCTCTCAGGGACACAAAACCACCCCAAATGCCACCCCTGGGGACAGGGACGCCCCACAGGCCTCATCCCCGGGGGGCAGGGGGGAGAATTCGGGATGGCCCAGGTTTTGGGGCCCCCCACTCACGATGTAGGTGCACTTGGGCTGGAAGGCGTAGGTGCCGCAGGCGTAGAGGTGGGAGCTGTTGTAGCTCTGCAGGAAGCGCACGTAGTTGAAGCAGTCGGTCTGGGAGGGGACAGAGGGGACATCAGGGGGGTGACAACACGGCGGGGTCCTGGGCACGGGGACAAGGGACACAGCACGGGGACGGTGGCACAGCAAAGGGGTGGGGGTCCCAGATATAGGGACAGTGGCACAGTGAAGGGGTGGGGGTCCAGATATGGGGACGGTGGCACAGCAAAGGGGTGGGGGTCCCAGATATAGGGACAGTGGCACAGCAAAGGGGTGGGGGTCCCAGATATGGGGACGGTGGCACAGCAAAGGGGTGGGGGTCCCAGATATGGGGACGGTGGCACAGCAAAGGGGTGGGGGGTCCTGAGTGTGGGGACAAGGGACATGGGGACAGTGACACGGCTGAGGGGCGGGGACAAGGGACACAGGCACAGGAGCTGTGGCACGGCTGAGGGTGGGCATCCCAAATGTGGGGACAAGGGACAGGGATGACGGTCCCAGGCATGGGGACAGGGGACAGTGGCACGGTGAAAGGAGCAAAGTGTCAGGCACGGGACAGTGGCACAGCAGAGGGGTGGGGTCTGGCATGGGGACAGGGGACACGGCACGGGGACAGGGCAATGGGGCACGGCACAGGGACACAGGGCATGGCAGATGGGGACACAGGGTGCCAGCACAGGGGGACACACCCAGGGTGCCCCGATCCCCCCCCAGCACCCCTGTGCCGACCTGGTTGTTCTTGCCCTTCTGCACGCACTCCGCTTTCTTCTCCACAGGCGCCTCCCAGGAGATCTGGAGGTGGGAGAGGGGTCAGGGGCTGGAACGTCACCCCCCGCCCCAAATCCCCCCCTCGGTTTTGGGGTGCCCCGGGGCCTCACCGCCGCCTTGAGCTCCACGGTGCCGGTGGCCAGGGCGAACACGGCCTCGCGGGCGCCCACGTAGAGCAGCCCCTCGGCCTCGTCCAGCGTCAGCGTCAGGTAGTGCGAGACCCCGCCCTGAGAGAAGCGCTTGGCTGCGTCCTGCAGCTCTGCGGGGACACGGGGACACCGGGCTGGGACCCCACAGCACCCCAACCCTGCCAGACCCCATCCCACAGATCTGCAGGGACACAGGGACACCAGGCTGGGATCCCACAGCACCCCAACCCTGCCAGACCCCATCCCACAGCTCTGTGGGGACACCAAGCTGGGACCCCACAGCACCCCAGCCCTGCCAGACCCCATCCCACAGATCTGCAGGGACACCAAGCTGGGACCCCACAGCACCCTAACCCTGCCAGACCCCATCCCACAGATCTGTGGGGACACCAGGCTGGGACCCCACAGCACCCCAGCCCTGCCAGACCCCATCCCACAGATCTGCAGGGACACCAAGCTGGGACCCCACAGCACCCCAACCCTGCCAGACCCCATCCCACAGATCTGTGGGGACACCAAGCTGGGACCCCACAGCACCCCAGCCCTGCCAGACCCCATCCCACAGATCTGTGGGGACACCAAGCTGGGACCCCACAGCACCCCCCGCCCCCGGCCACCCCCCGGTGCCCCCAGGCCCCGTGTCACACAAAGGGCCCTTTGTCACTGGCGGTGCCGGGCGAACACAGTGGCCTTTGCAGGGACCCTGCGGCCCCCCCGCGCCCCCCGGCCACCCCCGGGCCCCGCAGAAAGGAACCATTGACGGGACAGCGCCGAGGCCCCCGGGCAGGGACAGGGATGTGGGGCTGGCACGGCACGGGGGCGGCACGGGGACGGCACGGGGACAGTGGCACGGCTGAGGGTGGGGTTCCTGGGCGTGGGGACAAGGGACACTGCACAGGAACGGTGGCACGGCTGAGGGTGGGCATCCCAAATGTGGGGACAAGGGACAGGGATGACGGTCCCAGGCATGAGGACAGGGGACAGTGGCACGGTGAAAGGAGCAAAGTGTCAGGCACGGGACAGTGGCACAGCAGAGGGGTGGGGTCTGGCATGGGGACAGGGGACACGGCATGGGGACAGGGTAATGGGGCACGGCACGGGGACACAGGGCACGGCACGGGGACAGGGATGCTGGAGCTGGCACAGCACAGGGACACAGGGCACGGCACAGGGACACAGGGCACGGCACGGGGACAGGGACGCTGGAGCTGGCACAGCACAGGGACAGGGCAATGGGGCACGGCACGGGGACACAGGGCACGGCACGGGGACAGGGATGCTGGAGCTGGCACGGCACGGGGACACAGGGCATGCCAGAGGGACAGGGACGCTGGAGCTGGCACGGCACAGGGACACAGGGCACAGCAGATGGGGACACAGGGTGATGGCAGAGGGCAGGGGACAGAGGCTGCTGGCTTGGGACAAGGGTGGAACCTCGGGGTGCTGGCAGAGCAGGGGGACGTGGCACAGGGATGGGGACAGGGGACACAGCAAAGGGATGGGGACAAGGGACGTGGCAGGATGGGACAGGATGGTGGCAGGGCGTGGGGACAGGAAACGGCAGAGGAACGGGACAAGGGACATGGCAGACGGATGGGATGGGGTGGCGGCAGGGCGTGGGCACAGGGGACATGGCACAGGGATGGGACAAGGGGCACGGCACAGGGATGGGCACAGGGGACATGGCACAGGGATGGGACAAGGGGCACGGCACAGGGATGGGACAAAGAACATGGCACAGGGATGGGGACAGGGGCATGGCACAGGGATGGGACAAGGGGCATGGCACAGGGATGGGCACAGGGGACATGGCACAGGGATGGGCACAGGGGACACAGCACAGGGATGGGCACAGGGGCATGGCACAGGGATGGGGACAGGGGACACAGCACAGGGATGGGCACAGGGGCATGGCACAGGGATGGGACAAAGAACATGGCACAGGGATGGGCACAGGGGACACGGCACAGGGATGTGACACGGCACAGGGCTGAGGCTGCCGGGCACTGGCACAGGACTGGGGACACAGGGTGGAGTCCCTGCATGTCCCCCTCTGCCCCCAGACCCCAGTTTGGGTTCACCCACCCGCCCCACAGCGCTGACAAGCTCTGGGGGGACAAAAGCCACCCGAAGCAGCGACGGCAGCCAGCACCGCACACAAGGGACACAACCGAGGCGCCCACCAGCCGTGCCTCAGTTTCCCCCCGCCCCGCGCCCCCCTGGCACTCACCCGCGTAGGGGACAGTCCTCCTGGGCACGGCGCTCCACGAGGTCCCCGCGTCGGTGGCAGCGGCGGCGCTGGCAGCGGCGGCGGCGAGGGCCAGCAGCGAGGCGAGGGCCAGCGGCCGGCCGGGGGCCATGGTGGCGCCGGGGCGGGGGGGACAGCGCGGGGTCCCTGGGGGGGGACACGGCCACGCCGGGGCCCGGTCAGCGCCGCGGGGCAGCGGCGTCACGCGGGCGGCGCGGGGACAAGGCGGCATTGAGGGAGCGCCTCGTCACGAGGCCGGGGGCACCCCACGCCCCGGGGGTGGGGGGGGGTCCCCGCTTCCCGACCCTGCCCCCCCCCCCGGCCCCTCCTCCGGCCTGGCCCCGGGAGGACCCCACGGAGCAGGAAACGGAGCCCGGGCGCTTCCCACCCGCTCACGTCCTGCCCGGGAACCCCCGGTGCCCCCGCCGTGCCCCCCCCCCCCCCCACCCCGCCCCGGCCGGGCAGGATGCGGCCGGGAATTGTTCTGCCCTGCCCGGCGGGAAGCAGGAAGTTGGGGGGGTCCGGGGGGGGGCCCCCAGCGCCGGCTCGGGAAGGATTTCCGGGAGGGTGGGGGGCCGGGAACGGGCGTGGGAATGGGGGACACCCCGGCGGGGCTTCCTGGGGCGGGGGATGAGGGTGGCACGGGCACAGCTGGGGTGGCACGGGCACAACTGGGGTGACACCAGCACATCTGGGGTGCCATCGGTACAGCTGGGGTGTCATGGGCACAGCTGGGGTGTCACGGGCACATCTGGGGTGCCATCGGTACAGCTGGGGTGCCACAGGCACAGCTGGGGTATCACGGGCACAGCTGGGGAGTCACGGGCACAGCTGGGGTGCCATCAGCACAGCTGGGGTGCCACCGGCACATCTGGGGTGTCACGGGCACAGCTGGGGTGACACCACCACATCTGGGGTGTCACGGGCACAGCTGGGGTGCCACCGGCATATCTGGGGTGTCACGGGCACAGCTGGGGTGACACCACCACATCTGGGGTGTCACGGGCACAGCTGGGGTGACACCACCACATCTGGGGTATCACGGGCACAGCTGGGGTGTCACGGGCACAGCTGGGGTGCCACCGGCATATCTGGGGTGTCACGGGCACAGCTGGGGTGCCACCGGCACATCTGGGGTGTCACGGGCACAGCTGGGGGTGTCACTGGCACAGCTGGGGTGCCATCAGCACAGCTGGGGTGCCACCGGCACATCTGGGGTGTCACGGGCACAGCTGGGGTGTCACGGGCACAGCTGGGGTGCCATCAGCACAGCTGGGGTGCCACCGGCACATCTGGGGTGTCACTGGCACATCTGGGGTGTCACGGGCACAGCTGGGGTGTCACGGGCACAGCTGGGGTGCCATCAGCACAGCTGGGGTGCCACCGGCACATCTGGGGTGTCACTGGCACAGCTGGGGTGTCATGGGGAAAACTGGGGTGCCCTAGGCATGGCTGGGGTGCCACAACACAGCTGGGGTGCCACAGGGAGAGCCAGGCTCCCACAGGCAAAGATGGGGTGTCACGGGCATGGCCAGGGTGCCACGGGCAAAATCGGGGTGCCACGGGCACAGTCACAGCGCAACAGACAAATGTGGGGTGCCACAGGCCGATCTGGGGTGCCCTGGGCACGGCTGGGGTGCCACAGGAGCGGCCAAGCCGCCGTGGGCACGGCTGGGGTTCAACAGGCACAGCTGGGGCGCAACAGGCACAAGGACGGGGACAAAAGCACAGCACGGGTGCCACAGGCCACGGCCGTGGCCGGCGTGTGCTGGGCACGACCAGGGTGCCACGGGCAAAGCTGGGCTGCCACGGGCACACTTGGGGTGCCCTGGGCATGGCCGGGGCCGAGGTGCCCTCAGGGTACAACAGGCACGACAGAGTTTGCTGCTGGACACCCGGGGGTGCCCTGAGGGGCCTGGGCTGCCGCGGCCCCGGGCGGGTCCCGTCTCGGGCGGGGGGTCCCCACGGGGATGCCAACCTGGGGGTCCCCATGGGGGTGCCAACCTGGGGGTCCCCACAGCGCTGCCCTCCCACCCCGGGGTCCCCACAGCGCTGCCCCCCCATCCCGGGCTCCCCCCGGCCGCGCACCCCCGCGGGTGGGGGCTCCCCGCGCTCCCCCCGTTCCCCTGTTGCCCGTACTGGGGCGGGGGGGGGGGGGTCCCAGTGCACCGACGGATCCGAGCGGAGGGGGGGGGGGTGGTGAGGGGGTGTCCCCGTTACGGGCGGGGGGATTCCGGCCCCCCCATCAACGGCGTGGTGGGGGTGGGGGGGGGAGCCGGTGCCGATCCCCGGTACCGGGAGGAACAAAGCGCCTCCCCCTCCTCCTCCCGCCCCCGCGGCTCCGCCACAACAATACCGGGGCGGGGCGGGGGGGCCGGACCGGCGCGGGGAGGGGGGGGGCCCGCACTCACCTCGGGGCGCGGCGGCGGCGGCGGCGGCGGTGGCGGAGGGGCGGGAGGCGGTCGTGAGGGGCTGGGGGGTCCGGGGGGGGACGCGGCCGGGGCGGCCGGCGGCGGGAGGCGGCGGCGCGGGGCGGGGGGCCCGGCGGGGCCGGGGCGGGGCGGCGGCGGGAGGCGGCGAGGCGGGGCGGGGGCCCGGGGGGCGCGGGGGGGCCCGGCCGGGGCGCGGGAGGCGGGAGCGGCCGTGAGGGGCGGCGGCGGGAGCGCGCCGCGCGGCTCCGCGCGGCCCCGCCCCCGCCCGTGACGTCACGGGCCCCCGAGGGGAGGGGGCGCGGGTCGGGTCGGGTCAGCTCGGAACCGCTCGGGTCGGCTCCAGTTGGATCGGAAGCGTTCGGAACCGCTCGGGTGGGGTGCGATCGGATCGGAACCGCTCGGGTTCAGTCGGAACCGGGTCCGCTCGGAAGTGCTCGGCTCAGATCGGCTCAGAACCAGTCGGGTCCTACTGGTACCAGTTGGCTCGAGCCAGCTCAGCGCAGCCCAGCTCGGCTCGGTTCGGGCCGGATCCAGAACCAGGCAGCCCAGCTCAGCTCAGCTGGGCTCAGCTCAGATCGGTTTGCATCGGGTTGGATTGGATCAGAACCAGTTGGCTCAGTTCAGATTGGCTCAGATTGCGTTGGAACCAATTGGGTCCAGTTGGAACCACTCAGCTCAGCTCAGTTTGGGCCGGAACCAGCAGGCTTAACTTAGCTCGGCTCATCTTGGCTTGGCTTAACCCTGCACCACTTGGCCTGGGCCTGGCTCAGCCCAGTTCAGCCCCACTGGCCTGGCTTGGCTCAACCAGGCTCAGCTCAGTCTGGCTCAGCCCAGTTCTTGGCTCAGCCCGGTTCGGGGTGTCCTGGTTAGGCTTAGCCCAGTTCAGGCCACCTTAACCAGTCTCAGCTCAACCCGGTTTGGCTCAGCCCAGCTTGGTTTAACCCACGTCAGCCCAGCCTGGCTCCACTGGCCTGGCTCGGCTCAACCAGGCTCAGCTCAGCCTGGTTTCACTCACTCCAGTTTGGCTCAGTTCAGCCCAGTTTAACCAGGCTTGGCTCAACTCATCCCAGTTCAGCCCTACTTGACCAGTCCCACTTCAGTTCTTTTCACCCCAGTGCAGCTCAGCTCATCCAGTTCAGCCCAGTTTGCCCAGTCCCAGTTCACTTCTTTTCATCCCAGTTCAGCCCTACTTGACCAGTCCCAGTTCAGTTCTTTTCCTCCCAGTTCAGCTCAGCTCAATTCAGCCCAGTCTGCCCAGTCCCACTTCAGCCCAGTTCAGCCCAGCTTGCCCAGTCCCAGTTCAGTTCTTTTCACCCCAGTTCATCTCAGCTCATCCCGGTTCAGCCCAGTTTGCCCAGTCCCAGTTCAGTTCTTTTCACCCCAGTTCATCTCAGCTCATCCCAGTTCAGCCCAGTTTGCCCAGTCCAGCCCAGCCCAGCTCAGTTTTGGGGTCCCCATGGCCCCGCTGCCCCCAGGACCCCCGGGATGGGGTGGAGGGACAGGGCCCCCCTTCCTGCCCCATGCGGGGCCGAGCAGCGCCCTGGCACCTCTGGCACAGGGGGTGGCAGGGACACGGCGAGTCCCCTGGGCCACCCCCGGTGTCATCCCTGTGCCCATCCCGGTGCCATCCCTGTGCCATCCCTGGTACCATTCCCAGTGCCATCCCGGTGCCATCCCTGTGCCATTCCCGGTGCCACCCCTGTGCCATCCCCGGTGCCACCCCTGTGCCCATCCCGGTGCCATCCCTGTGCCATCCCCGGTGCCACCCCTGTGCCCATCCCCGTGCCATCCCTGTGCCATCCCCGGTGCCACCCCTGTGCCACCCCTGTGCCCATCCCGGTGCCATCCCTGTGCCATCCCTGGTACCATTCCCAGTGCCATCCCCGGTGCCATCCCTGTGCCATCCCTGCTGCCATTCCCAGTGCCATCCCCGGTGCCATCCCTGTGCCCACCCCCGGTGTCACCCCTAGTGCCACCACCGGTGTCATCGCCAGTGCCATCCCCGCTGCCCCCCCCAGTGCCATCCCCGGTGCCACCCCGGTGCCATTTCCTGTGCTCATCCCCGGTTCCATCCCCCGGTGCCATTCCCGTGCTGCCACCGGTGCCATCCCAGTGCCCATCCCCGCTGCCATCCCCCTACCACCCCCGGTGCCATCCCCGTGCCACCACCGGTATCATCCCCAGTGCCATCCCCTGTGCCCATCCCCGGTGCCCATCCCCGGTGCCCATCCCGGTGTCCATCCCGATGCCGTTCCCTCTTTGTCCCGGTGCACCCGGCCGGAATAAAGGAATTAGAGCGGCCCCATCCCGGCGCTGGCGCGGGGCCGCGGGGCTGTGCCAGCTCCTGTCACCCGCCCGCCCGTGGCACCGGGCACCCGCGGCACGGCGGGCACGGCGCTGCGGGCACGGAGGGGCTGGCACCTGCCCGGGATACCTGCCCGGGATACCTGCCCGGGGACCATTCCCGGGATACGTGCCCAGGGTCCATTCCCTGGAATCCTGTCCAGGGTTCATTCCCGGGATACCTGCCCGGGGTTCATTCCCGGGATACCTGCCCGGGGTTCATTCCCGGGATACTTTCCAACCGGGAATCGCACCCGGCGTCCCTGCCCAGGGTCCATTCCCGAGATACCTGCCCGGGAATCCTCCCCGGAGTCCTGCCTGGGATTCCAGCCCGGGATACCTGCCCGGGACAGGGTCCATTCCCGGGACACCTGCCCGGGGTCCATTCCTGGGATACCTGCCCGGGAATCCTGTCCGGGGTCTCAGCTCGGGATACTTGAGCAGGAATCCTATCCCGGGATACCTGCCTGAGGTCCCTGCAGGGTCCCAGCCCGGGATACCTGCCCAGGGTCCATTCCCGAGGTACCTGCTCGGGAATCCTATCCCGGGTCCCTTCCCGAGGTACCTGCTCAGGAATCCTATCCCGGGTCCCTTCCCGAGGTACCTGCCCGGGAATCCTATCCCGGGTCCATTCCCGAGGTACCTGCTCAGGAATCCTATCCCGGGTCCCTTCCCGAGGTACCTGCCCGGGAATCCTGCCCGGAATCCCTTCCAAGGGTCCCTGTCCCGGCGAGGGTGAGGAAGGAGAGGAGGAGGACGAGCCCCAGGTGGGCACCGCCGGTGTGGCGGCACAGCCGGGTGACCTCCAGGGACAGGACAAGGTGTGCTGTCCCCGAGGAGCCCCGAGGCCTCGTGGTGACCTCCCCCGCTGGGGCACGGCCGGGCTGGCACCTCTCCGGGCACCGCTGGCACCGCGCTCCGCTAATTAACGGGGCCGAGATAACGAGGGCACGCGCAGCCGGGCGGATGGCACCGAGCCGCGTCCCCAAGGGCACCGGGGCGACGCAGCTCTGCCCGCGTCCCCTGCCACCCCTGCCACCCTGAGATGACCAGGGCATGCCCCACAGCACGGGGTGGGCACTCAGGGGACATCCCAGTGCCCAGGGGACATCCCAGTGCCCAGGGATACCCCGATGCCCGATTCCAAGTGACCTCTCAATGCCCAGGGACCCCTCAATGCCCAGGGATACCCCGATCCCCGATTCCAAGGGACCCCTCAATGCCCAGGGACCCCTCAATGCCCGGGGACCCCCGAGTGCCCAGGGGGCATCCCGGTGGGATTGTCCTTGGGGACAATTTGGGGGTGACCAGAGCCCCCCGTGGGGCACGGGGAGGTCCTTGGGGACAATTTGGGGGTGACCAGAGCCCCCCGTGGGGCACGGGGAGGTCCTTGGGGACAATTTGGGGGTGACCAGAGCCCCCCGTGGGGCACGGGGAGGTCCTTGGGGACAATTTGGGGGTGACCAGAGCCCCCCGTGGGGCACGGGGAGGTCCTTGGGGACAATTTGGAGGTGACCAGAGCCCCCCGTGGGGCACGGGGAGGTCCTTGGGGACAATTTGGGGGTGACCAGAGCCCCCCGTGGGGCACGGGGAGGTCCTTGGGGACAATTTGGGGGTGACCAGAGCCCCCCGTGGGGCACGGGGAGGTCCTTGGGGACAATTTGGGGGTGACCAGAGCCCCCCGTGGGGCACGGGGAGGTCCTTGGGGACAATTTGGGGGTGACCAGAGCCCCCCGTGGGGCACGGGGAGGTCCTTGGGGACAATTTGGGGGTGACCAGAGCCCCCCGTGGGGCACGGGGAGGTCCTTGGGGACAATTTGGGGGTGACCAGAGCCCCCCGTGGGGCACGGGGAGGTCTTTGGGGACAATTTGGGGGTGACCAGAGCCCCCCGTGGGGCACGGGGAGGTCTTTGGGGACAATTTGGGGGTGACCAGAGCCCCCCGTGGGGCACGGGGAGGTCCTTGGGGACAATTTGGGGGTGACCAGAGCCCCCCGTGGGGCACGAGGAGGTCCTTGGGGACAATTTGGGGGTGACCAGAGCCCCCCGTGGGGCACGGGGAGGTCTTTGGGGACAATTTGGGGGTGACCAGAGCCCCCCGTGGGGCACGGGGAGGTCCTTGGGGACAATTTGGGGGTGACCAGAGCCCCCCGTGGGGCACGGGGAGGTCTTTGGGGACAATTTGGGGGTGACCAGAGCCCCCCGTGGGGCACGGGGAGGTCCTTGGGGACAATTTGGGGGTGTCGCGGACCCCCTTTGGGCCACCACGGGTCGCATCACCGGGAAGGGGCGTGGCTTGCAGGAGGGGGCGTGGCCTACGTCATCATCAGCCAATAAGAAGCGGCACTCGGTGCTCTGACCCCGCCCCCCGCCGCCTTCAAACCCTCGGGCGCTCCAACGTCAATCAAACCGTGGCGGGCGGGCTGCCTAGCCAATCACAGCCAGCTTTCAGAGCGGGGGGCGGGATTTAACGGACACCAACCAATCAGAACGGGCGGTGGGCGGGGTCTCGAGCTCCGCGGGCTCAGGGTCGTTTCCGGCTGACCCGGAAGTTCCGCTGTGGGCGCTCCCGGTGCGGCGGCGGCGGCGCGGCCTGGTCAGGCCCCGCTCCCGTTCCCGGCCCCGCTCCCGTTCCCGGTCCCGTTTCCGGCTCAGCCATGGCGGACGTGACCGCCCGTAGCCTGCAGTACGAGTACAAGGCGGTGAGTGCGGGCCCTGCGCCCCGAACCCTGCTCCCGTTACCGGGTGTTCTCAGGCCCCGCCCCCCATGCTCTTCACCAGCCTCCCCCACCCTCCCTCAGCCCCAGTTTGGGACCCCCCCTGACCCCTCTCAGCCCCATTTTGGGACCTCCAGACCCCCCTCAGGGCGCTCTAGGCCCCGTTTTAGGACCCCCGGGCCTCCCTCGGCCCCGTTTTGGGTCCCCTGAGTCCTCCCCAGACGCCCCCAGCCCCAATTCGGGACCCCCCCGGACCCCCCTCAATTCCGTTTCGGGACCCCCAGACCCTCCTCAGCGCCATTTGGAGACCCCCAGCCCCATTTTGGGACCCCCAAACTCCTCTCAGCCCCATTTTGGGACCCTTTTTCCCCGTTTATCCCCCCGTTTCCCCCCCGTATCCCCCCGTTTATCCCCCCGTTTATTCCCCCGTTTATTCCCCCGTTTATTCCCCCGTTTATTCCCCCGTTTATTCCCCCGTTTATCCCCCGTTTATTCCCCCGTTTATTCCCCCGTTTATTCCCCCATTTATTCCCCGTTTATTCCCCCGTTTATTCCCCCGTTTATTCCCCCATTTATTCCCCCATTTATTCCCCGTTTCCCCCCCGTTTATTCCCCCGTTTCTCCCCCATTCCCCCCCATTTATTCCCCCATTTATTCCCCCATTTATTCCCCCATTTATCCCCCCGTTTCCCCCCCGTTTCCCCCCCGTTTTTCCCCCCAGAACTCCAACCTCGTGCTCCAAGCCGACCGCTCTCTGATCGACCGGACGCGCCGCGATGAGCCCACGGGGGAGGTGCTGTCCCTGGTGGGGAAGCTCGAGGGGACCCGCATGGGCGACAAGGCTCAGAGGACCAAGCCCCAGATGCAGGAGGAGAGAAGGGCCAAGTGAGCGGGAAAAGCGGGGAAAAGCGGGAATTCCCGGAGCTCGGGATGGGATGGGGTTGTGGGAGAGGTGGGAGGGCTCGGGGGGGGGCGGGGGGTTCTGCGTGATGGGTTCTGGGATGGAGTTGGATGCTGGATGCTGGGAAAGCTGCTTTTCCTGGTGCCTGGTTTTCCAAAAAAAATGGGCTTTTCCTGGTGCCTGATTTCCCAGGAAAGCTGCTTTTCCCGGTCCCAAATTTCCCAGGAAAGCTGCTTTTCCTGGTGCCCAAATTTCCCCAAAAAAGCTGCTTTTCCTGGTCCCAAATTTCCCAGGAAAGCTGCTTTCCCTGATCCCCAAATTTCCCCAAAAAAGCTGCTTTTCCTGGTTCCTCACTTTCCCAGGAAAGCTGCTTTCCTTGGTCCCCAAATTTCCCAGGAAAGCTGCTTTTCCTGATATCCAATATCCCAGGAAAGCTGCTTTTCCTGGTGCCCAGTATCCCAAAAAAAGCTGCTTTTCCTGATACCCAATATCCCAGGAAAGCTGCTTTTCCTCATATCCAATTTCCCAGGAAAGCTGCTTTTCCTCATATCCAATTTCCCAAAAAAAGCTGATTTTCCTCATATCCAATTTCCCAGGAAAGCTGCTTTTCCTGGTGCCCAGTTCAGGGAATGATTTGGGCTGGAAGGGATTTTAAAGCCCTTGAAACCCATCGAGCTCCCGCTGTCCTGGATCCAAGCCGGCCTTGGGCACTTCCAGGGATCCAGGGGCAGCCACAGCTGCTCTGGGAATTCCAGCCCAGCCCCTCCCCACCCTCATTCCTTCCCAAGATCCCATTTCAATCTCCCTTTTCCCACTGGAAGCCGTTCCCTGTGTCCTGTCCCTCCCTCCCTTGTCCCCAGTCCCTCTCCAGCTCTCCTGGAGCCCCTTCAGGCCCTGTGAGGGCCTCTGAGCTCTGTCTGGGACTTTCCCTTCTCCACTTGAAGATTTTGGGAATATTTGGAGGTGGGAAACCCGGAGCCTCTGGACACAGAGACACTTGGAAAAAGAAAAGAAAAGGGTTTTTCTGCTTTAGTTTGGGAAGAAAGGGCCTGGAGAAGAGCGGGGTCAGGGCTGTGAGTGCCTCAGGCTCCCGTTTTCCCCTTTTCCCAGGAGGAGGAAGCGGGATGAGGACAGGCACGACATCAATAAGATGAAGGGGTACACGCTGCTCTCCGAGGGCATCGACGAGATGGTCGGGATCATCTACAAACCCAAGACCAAGGAGACCCGGGAGACCTACGAGGTCCTGCTCAGCTTCATCCAGGCCGCCCTGGGGGATCAGGTGAGCCTGGGATGATCGCTGGGAAATGGGAATGCAGCCCTTGGATGGGGGAATGCAGCCCTGTTATCCCAGCCGGGGTGGGGTTGGGAATTTAAAGAGCAGCCGGTTCCACCTCAGCTTTCTGCTGGATCTGAGGTCCAAACCCTGTCCAGCCTGGCCTTGGACACTTCCAGGGATTCCAGGGAGCATCCAGGGTTTGTTGCCAGTATCCCATTTAAAGCAGGATGTGGAATCATGGATGGGTTTGGGTTGGAAGGGACCTAAAAGTTCATCAATTCCCACCATGGCCAGGGACCATCCCAAGGTGCTCCAAGCCCCGTCCAGCCTGGCCTTGGGCACTTCCAGGGATCCAGGGGCAGCCACAGCTGCTCTGGGAATTCCAGCCCAGCCAGGAATTCCTTCCCATTATCCCATCCAAACCAGGATATAGAATCCTGGAATGGCTGGGGTTGGAAGGGAGGCCAAAACCCATCAAGTCCCACCATGGGCAGGGACACCTCTCACTGTCCCAGGGTGCTCCAGGCTGGCCTTGGGCACTGCCAGGGATCCAGGGGCATCCAATATTTCTTCCCAATATCCCATCTAAACCAGGGCATGGAATTGCAGAACGGTTTGGGTTGGAAAGGACCTTAAAGATCCTCTAAATCCAACCTCTGCCACGGGCAGGGACATTTTCCATAGACCAGGATGCTCCAATCCTCATCCAGCCTGACCTTGGGCACTTCCAGGGATTCAGGGGCATCCAATATTTCTTCCCAAAATCCCATCTAAACCAGGACACGGAATCCCAAACCGGTTTAGGTTGGAGGGGAACCTTTCAATCCCATCAAGCCCCACCACAGGCAGGGACAGCTCATCCCAGATTGCCCCAAACCCCATCCAGCCTGGCCAGGAACCCTTCCAGCGATCCGGGAAGCTCCCGTTTCCCTCATGGCCACCACGAGGAGTTGTCCTTCGCTTTCTCCTCCCCGTCGGCGCCGTTTCGGCGCCGTTCCCGCGTGGAGCCGCCTTTGGGTGCTCGGCAAGCCCCGTGGAGGTTCCGGTTTGGGATTCCTGGGGTGCTGTCCCGTTGGCAGCCGCGGGATATCCTGTGTGGGGCCGCCGACGAGGTGCTGGCCGTGCTGAAGAACGAGAAGCTGCGGGACAAGGAGCGGCGCAAGGAGGTGGAGCTGCTGCTGGGCCAGACGGACGACACGCGCTACCACGTGCTGGTCAACCTGGGCAAGAAGATCACCGACTACGGCGGGGACAAGGACATCCAGAACATGGGTATGGAGTGCCACGGGGGCTGGGGGGTTTGGGGGGTTTTTGGGGATTTTTTGGGATTTTTTGAGGATTTTTTGGGGATTTTTTGGGGGATTTTTTGGGATTTTTTTTGGATTTTTTGAGGATTTTTTGGGATTTTTTGGGATTTTTGGAGGATTTTTTTGGGGATTTTTGGGGGATTTTTGGGGGATTTTGAGGATTTTTTGAGGATTTTTGGGGGATTTTTGGAGGATATTTTGGGATTTTTTGGGGATTTTTTGGGGATTTTTTTTGGGATTTTTTGGGGATTTTTTGGGGATTTTTTGAGGATTTTGGGGGATTTTTTGGGGATTTTTTGAGGATTTTTGGGGATTTTTTGGGGATTTTGGGGGATTTTTTGGGGATTTTTTTGAGGATTTTTGGGGGATTTTTTGAGGATTTTTGGAGGATATTTTGGGATTTTTTGGGGATTTTTTTTGGGATTTTTTTGGGTATTTTTTGAGGATTTTTTGGGGATTTTTTGAGGATTTTGGGGGATTTTTTGAGGATTTTTTGGGGATTTTTTGAGGATTTTTTTGGGATTTTTTGGGGTTTTTTTTGGGATTTTTTTGATGATTTTTTGGGGATTTTTTGGGGATTTTTTGAAGATCTTGGGGGAATTTTTGGGGATTTTTTGGGGATTTTTGGGGATTTTTTGAGGATTTTTTGGGGATTTTTTGAGGATTTTGGGGATTTTTTGGGGATTTTTTGAGGATTTTTTGGGGATTTTTTGAGGATTTTTTGGGGGATTTTTTCGGGATTTTTTGGGATTTTTTGAGGATTTTTTGGGGTTTTTTTGGGATTTTTTTGAGGATTTTTTGGGGATTTTTTTTATTTTTTGGGGGGATTTTGGGCATTTTTTTGAGGATTTTTTGAGGAGTTTTTGGGGATTTTTTGAGGATTTTTTTTGATTTTTAAAGGTTTATTTTTAATTTTTTTGGGGGGTTGTGAGGATTTTTTGGGGATTTTTTGAGGATTTTTTGGGGATTTTTTGAGGATTTTTTGGGGGATTTCTCGAGGGATTTTTTTGGGACTTTTTCGGGGGGGATTTTTTTCAGGATTTTTTTGGGATTCACAAAGTCCCAGGGCTTTTCCTGAGACTTCCCAGCAGAAATCCAGGACATTTTCCTTATGGGATGACTTCCATCCCCTTTTCCCCCATCCCATTTCCCTCCTGCAACCCCATTCATCCCAACCCGGCACCTTCCAGAGCCCCTTTTTCGGGATGAGCCCTTGCCCCATGCATGGGGGTGCTTTTCCAGCCCCACAAAGGATTTGGGTTTGTCTTTCTGAGGTGTGGCTGTAGGAATTCCGGGGCTGTGGCCCCCCAATTCCCAGGAATTCCCCGTAATTCCGGGCCCTGTTCCCTGCAGATGACAACATCGACGAGACCTACGGGGTCAACGTGCAGTTCGAGTCCGACGAGGAGGTGGGAGCTGCGTCCGCCCCCATTTCCCCCTGGGATCCCCTTTATCCCCATTTCCCCCTGGGATCCCCTTTATCCCCATTTCCCTCCTGGGATCCCCTTTATCCCCATTTCCCTCTGGGATCCCCTTTATCCCCATTTCCCCCTGGGATCCCCTTTATCCCCATTTCCCTCTGGGATCCCCTTTATCCCCATTTCCCCCTGGGATCCCCTTTATCCCCATTTCCCTCTGGGATCCCCTTTATCCCCATTTCCCCCCTGGGATCCCCTTTATCCCCATTTCCCCCTGGGATCCCCTTTATCCCCATTTCCCTCTGGGTTCCCCTTTATCCCCATTTCCCTCTGGGATCCCCTTTATCCCCATTTCCCTCATGGAACCAGGGTGATCCCATTTTTCTTTATCCCATTTCCCTCCTGGGATCATTTTGATCCCATTCCCCTCCATCCCATTTTACATGTGGGATCCCCTTTATCCCCATTTCCCTCTGGGATCCCCTTTATCCCCATTTCCCTCCTGGAACCAGGTTGATCCCATTTTTCTCTCCCCCATTTTCCTTGTGGGACCATTTTTTATCCCAATTTCCTCCATCCCATTTCCCTCCTGGCGCCCCGTTTATCCCGTTTCCCTCATGGAACCAGGTTTATCCCATTTTTCTCTCTCCCATTTCCCTCCTGTGACCATTTTTATCCCATTTTCCTCATGGAACCAGATTGATCCCAATTTCCTCCATCCCATTTCCCTCCTGGGATCCCCTTTATCCCCATTTCCCTCTGGGATCCCCTTTATCCCCATTTCCCCCTGGGATCCCCTTTATCCCCATTTCCCCCTGGGATCCCCTTTATCCCCATTTCCCTCCTGGAACCAGGTTTATCCCATTTTTCTCTCTCCCATTTCTCTCCTGTGACCATTTTTATCCCATTTTCCTTCATCCCATTTTCCTCATGGAACCAGATTGATCCCAATTTCCTCCATCCCATTTCCCTCCTGGGATCATTTTTATCCCATTCCCCTCCATCCCATTTTCCCCTATCCCATTTTCCTCCTGGGACCCCATTTATCCCGTTTTCCTTTATCCCATTTTCCTTCATCCCATTTCCCTCCTGGGACCATTTTTATCCCGTTTTCTTCCATCCCATTTCCCTCCTGGGACCATGTTTATCCCATTTTCCTCATGGAACCAGGTTTATCCCATTTTTCTCTCTCCCATTTTCCTCCTGGGACCATTCTTATCCCATTTTTCTTTGTCCCATTTTCCCCTCTCCCATTTCCCTCCTCAGACCCTGTTTATCCCATTCCCCTCCATCCCATTTCCCTCCTGGGATCCCCTTTATCCCCGTTTCCCTCATGGGACCACTTTTATCCCATTTTTCTCTCTCCCATTTCCCTCCTGGGACCATTTTTATCCCATTTTCCCCTCTCCCATTTCCCTTCTGGCACCCCGTTTATCCCATTTTCCTCATGCAACCAGGTTGATCCCATTTTTCTTTATCCCATTTCCCTCCTGGGACCATTTTTATCCCATTTTCCTCCATCCCATTTTCTGTCACCCCATTTCTCTCCTCAGACCCCATTTTATCCCGTTTTCCTCCATCCCATTTTCCTCCTGGAACCAGGTTTATCCCGATTTCCTCCGTCTCATTTCCCTTCTGGGACCATTTTTATCCCATTCCTCTCCATCCCATTTTCCCCTATCCCATTCTCCTCTTGGGACCCCATTTATCCTCTTTTCCTCTATCCCATTTTTCTCATGGAATCTCCTCCATCCCTTTTTCCTCCATCCCTTTTTCCATGTGGGACCCCATTTATTCCCATTTTCCTTCGTCCCATTTTCCTTCATCCCATTTTCCTTCATCCCATTTCCCTCCTGGAACCAGGTTTATCCCATTTTTCTCTCCCCCATTTTCCTCCTGGGACCATTTTTATCCCATTTCCCTTTGTCCCCTTTTCCCCTCTCCCCTTTTCCTTGTGGTACCCCATTTATCCCATCTTCCTTTATCCCATTCTCCTCCTGGGACCCCATTTATCCCCTTCTCCTCTATCCCATTTTTCTCATGGAATCTCCTCCATCCCTTTTTCCTCCATCCCTTTTTCCTCCATTCCATTTTCCATGTGGGACCCCATTTATCCCATTTTCCTCCATCCCATTTCCCTCCTGGGATCCCCTTTATCCCCATTTCCCTCCTGGAACCAGGTTGATCCCATTTTCCTCATGGGACCATTTTTATCCCATTTTTCTCTCTCCCATTTCCCTCCTGGGACCATTTTTATCCCGTTTTCCTCCATCCCATTTTCCTTCATCCCATTTTCCTCCTGGAACCAGGTTGATCCTGTTTTTCTCTCTCCCACTTTCCTCCTGGGACCATTTTTATCCCATTTTCCTCCATCCCTTTTTCCTCCGTCCTATTTTCCATGTGGGACTCCATTTATTCCCATTTTTCTTTATCCCATTTCCCTCCTGGGGCCATTTTTATCCCATTTTCCCCTCTCCCATTTCCCTCCTGGCACCCCGTTTATCCCATTTTCCTCCTGGAACCAGGTTGATCCCATTTTTCTTTATCCCATTTCCCTCCTGGGACCATTTTCATCCCATTTTCCCCTATTCCCATTCCCTCCTGGCTCCCTGTTTATCCCATTTTCCTCCATCCCATTTTCCATGTGGGACCCCATTTATCCTGATTTTCCTCATTGGGAGGAAAGGGATCAAAAGAGGATTTTTGGAGGGAAATCCAGGAATATCCATTGGAAAATTGACAGATGGGGAGGAAAAGCAGGATTGGGATCCTGGGATCAGGACTGGGGGGGAAAAAAGGGAGGGAAAAGGGGATTTTTGGAGGGAAAAGAGGGACAAAAATGGGATTTTTGGAGGGATAAAAAGGGGATTTTTGGAGGGAAAAGAGAGATAAAAATGGGATTTTTGGAGGGATAAAAATGGGATTTTTGGAGGGAAAAGAGGGATAAAGATGGGATTTTTGGCGGGATAAAAATGGGATTTTTGGCGGGATAAAAAGGGGATTTTTGGCGGGATAAAAATGGGATAATAATGGGATTTTTGGCGGGATAAAAAGGGGATTTTTGGCGGGATAAAAAGGGGATTTTTGGCGGGATAAAAAGGGGATTTTTGGCGGGATAAAAAGGGGATTTTTGGCGGGATAAAAAGAGGATTTTTGGCGGGATAAAAATGGGAATTCTGGAGGGAAAAGAGGGGTAAAAATGGGATTTCTGGAGGGGTAAAAATGGGATTTCTGGAGGGGTAAAAATGGGATTTTTGGCGGGATAAAAATGGGATTTTTAGAGGGAAAAAGAGATAAAAATGGGATTTCTGGAGGGAAAAGAGGGATAAAAATGGGATTTTTGGGGGGTAAAAAGGGGATTTTTGGAAGGAAAAGAGGGGTAAAAATGGGATTTTTGGCGGGATAAAAAGGGGATTTTTGGCAGGATAAAGATGGGATTTTGGAGGGATGAAGATGGGATTTTGGGCGGGATAAAGATGGGATTTTGGCAGGATAAAGATGGGATTTTGGGGGGATAAAAATGGGATTTTGGGCGGGATAAAGATGGGATTTTTGGAGGGATAAAAATGGGATTTTTGGAGGGAAAAGAGCTAAAAAGGGGATTTTGGGCGGGATAAAGATGGGATTTTTGGAGGGGTAAAAAGGGGATTTTGGGCGGGATGAAGATGGGATTTTGGGCGGGATAAAAAGGGGATTTTTGGCAGGATAAAGATGGGATTTTTGGCGGGATAAAGATGGGATTTTTGGCGGGATGAAGATGGGATTTTGGGCGGGATGAAGATGGGATTTTTGGCGGGATAAAGATGGGATTTTTGGCAGGATAAAGATGGGATTTCTGGAGGGGTAAAAAGGGGATTTTGGCAGGATAAAGATGGGATTTTTGGGGGGCCATCCCGCGTTATTCCCGCAGGAAGGGGACGAGGACATTTACGGCGAGGTTCGGGACGAGGCCTCGGACGATGACATGGAAGGGGACGAGGCCGTCGTGCGCTGCACCCTCTCGGCCAACGTGAGTTCGGGATTTTGGGGAATTTTGGGGATTTTTGTGGGATTTTGTGTCCCTAAACATTCCCGTTCCACCCTAAACCCAGGGGAATTTTGGGGATTTTTATGGGAATTTTTTGGGATTTTTGTGGGATTTTGTGCCCTTAAACATTCCCGTTCCACCCCAAACCTAGGGAATTGTTGGGATTTTTATGGGAATTCTGGGGATTTTTGTGGGATTTTGTGTCCTTAAACATTCCTGATCCACCCCAAACCCAGGGGAATTGTTGGGAATTTTGGGGATTTTCCCTAAACCTTCTGGTTCCACCCTAAACACAGGGGAATTGTTGGGATTTTTATGGGAATTTTGGGGATTTTTGTGGGATTTTGTGCCCTTAAACATTCCCGTTCCACCCCAAACCCAGGGGAATTTTGGGGTTTTTTATGGGAATTCTGGGGATTTTTATGGGATTTCCCAAACCTTGTGTCCCTAAACATTCCCGTTCCACCCCGACCCCACGGGAATACCGGGAATTTGGGGATTTTCCCAGCTGGTGGCCTCGGGGGAGCTGATGAACTCCAAGAAGAAGGATCTGCACCCGCGGGACATCGACGCCTTCTGGCTGCAGCGGCAGCTCAGCCGCTTCTACGACGACGCCATCGTCTCCCAGAAAAAGGCAGACGAGGTCCTGGAGATCCTCAAGGTCTGTGCCTGACACATCCTCGGGATCTGAGGGATTTTTCCATCAAAAAAGTGGGAATTTACCTCAAAACCCCGTTCCTGGTGTTTGGTGCCGTTAAATGAAATTGTGGCCTGACCGGAGCGGTTCCAACCTTGGAATTCCCAGGGATCTCCTGAGGGGAATGTGGTGCTGTTTCCTGGGAAATCGTCATCCATGGGGTCTGTTTCCATCCTTTTTGCCATGTTTTGGGAAAAAAATGGGAATTGGGGTTGTTTTTGAGGCTCCGGGATTGGTTTTGAGGCTCCAGGATTGGTTTTCCCTCTATCCCTGGGCTCTGTTTCACGCCTGTTTTCCATTCTGCTGTGGAAAACTGGGAACTGGGGAGATGCTCAAGGTCTGTGCCTGACACATCCTCGGGATCTGAGGGATTTTTCCATCAAAAAAGTGGGAATTTACCTCAAAACCCCGTTCCTGGTGTTTGGTGCCGTTAAATGAAATTGTGGCCCGACCGGAGCGGTTCCAACTTTGGTCCCTGAATTCTCAGGGATCTCCTGAGGGGAATGTGGTGCTGTTTCCTGGGAAATCATCATCCATGGGGTCTGGTTCCATTCTTTTTGCCGTGTTTTGGGAAAAAAATGGGAATTGGGGTTGTTTTTGAGGCTCCGGGATTGGTTTTGAGGCTCCAGGATTGGTTTTGCCTCTATCCCTGGGCTCTGTTTCCCGCCTGTTTTCCATTCTGCTGTGGAAAACTGGGAACTGGGGAGATGCTCAAGGTCTGTGGCCGCTGGATCCTTGGGATCTGAGGGATTTTTCCATCAAAAAAGTGGGAATTTACCTCAAAACCCTGTTCCTGGTGTTTGGTGCCGTTAAATGAAATTGTGGCCTGACCGGAGCGGTTCCAACTTTGGTCCCTGAATTCTCAGGGATCTCCTGAGGGGAATGTGGTGCTGTTTCCTGGGAAATCATCATCCATGGGGTCTGGTTCCATTCTTTTTGCCGTGTTTTGGGAAAAAAATGGGAATTGGGGTTGTTTTTGAGGCTCCGGGATTGGTTTTGAGGCTCCAGGATTGGTTTTGAGGCTCCCGCATCATTTTTCCAGTCTCCAGGAGCACTTTTCCTGGCTCCAGCATTGTTTTTCCCTCCTTTCCTGCCGTTCCTGACCTCCCCTCGCCTTCATCCCTTGGAAAACAGGGATTCTGGCTCTGTGGGGGCCGGAGGGGAGTGAAAATTCCATGTTTTTCTTCCCAGACCGCCAGCGACGACCGGGAATGTGAGAACCAGCTGGTGCTGCTGCTGGGCTTCAACACCTTCGACTTCATCAAGGTCCTGAGGCAGCACCGGATGATGAGTGAGTTCCTTTCCCTTTTCCCGTGCAGGGAAAGTGCAGGAAAAGATCTGGGATTAATCCATGAATTCCCTCATTTTAAAGGAGAATTCCCAATGAATCGGGGCTGGAAAAGAGGGAAACCTGAGGGAAAAGATCTGGGATTGACCCAGGTGTGGATAAACACAGGAATTCCCTCATCTTAAAGGAGAATTCCCAATGAATCAGGGCTGGAGAAGAGGGAAAAGTCATTTTTTGTCCTCTGAGATTCCATGGAAAACAAGGAATGAACCTGCTCCTGGTGGGCAGGGCAGGAAAAGATCTGGGATTAATCGAGGTGGAATTAACCCAGGAATTCCCTCATCCTAAAGGAGAATTCCCAATGAATCAGGGCTGCAGAAGAGGGAAAAGTGCAGGAAAAGATCTGGGATTAACCCAGGAATTCCCTCATCCTAAAGGGAGAATTCCCAATGAATCGGGGCTGGAGAAGAGGGAAACCTGAGGGAAAAGATCTGGGATAAATCCAGGAATTCCCTCATCCTAAAGGAGAATTCCCAATGAATCAGGGCTGGAGAAGAGGGAAACCTGAGGGAAAAGATCTGGGATTAATCCAGGAATTCCCTCATCCTAAAGGAGAATTCCCAATGAATCAGGGCTGGAGAAGAGGGAAAAGTGCAGGAAAAGATCTGGGATTAACCCAGGAATTCCCTCATCCTAAAGGAGAATTCCCAATGAATCAGGGCTGAAAAAGAGGGAAACCTGAGGGAAAAGATCTGGGATTAACCCAGGAATTCCGGGATTCCAGCTGGTTTTGATCCGTTTTTCCCTGGTTTTCCCCCCGTTTTCTCCCAGTCCTGTACTGCACTTTGCTGGCCAGCGCCCAGAGCGAGGCGGAGAAGGAGCGGATCATGGGGAAGATGGAAGCCGATCCCGAGCTCTCCAAATTCCTCTACCAGCTGCACGAGACGGAAAAAGAGGATCTGATCCGGGTCAGGAAGCTGTGGGATCTGTGGGATTTGTGGGATCCTGCTTTGGGTGGGAAACAGGAGCTGCCGGAATCCCCCAAATCCGTGGGAAGCGCCGCTCCCGTCACCGCTTCCCCTTTCCCAGGAAAAAAGGGTCAGATCAGCAACTTTCCCAGTTTGAAACTGGTTTGAACTGGTTTCAGACCCCGCTGGGTGTGTTGGTTATCCCGGTCTGTGGGATTGAGGAGCTCCTGGATGTGTTTTCCCTTTTTCCCTCCGGCGGTTTTCCCAGTTTGGGGTCTGTGGGATTGAGGAGCCTCCTGGATGTGTTTTCTCTCCTTCCCCTCAGCGATTTTCCCAGTTTTGAACTGGTTTTAACTGGTTTCGGTGCCACCCTGGGTGTCACCTCTGCTTCTCTCAGGATTTGCACTTCCATAGCTGATTTTGGGGTTGTTTTTTAGGGATTAACACCCCATTCCTGCTGGAAAACCCTACTGGCTGTGTTGGTTATCCCAGTTTTTGGGGGCTGTGGGATTGAGGAGCTCCTGGCTGTGTTTTCCCTCCTTCCCTTCCCCTGGATGCCACATCTTGTGTGGGGAAATTCGGTTTTCCCGCCAAAAAGGGTTATTCCTGGTTTATAAAAATGGTTCTTCCTGGTTTCTGGATGCCCATTCCCGAAGGAATTGAGGGAACTGGAGCACCTTAGATGAGGTTGAGCCTCTTCCCTGGGTCTGATTCCCAGTATTTCCCCACAGGAGGAACGCTCCCAGCGGGAGCCACATTTGTGCGGAGAAATTCGGTTTTCCCACCAAAAATAGTTATTCCTGGTTTATAAAAATGGTTATTCCTGGTTTATAAAAATGGTTATTCCTGGTTTCTGGATGCCTTTTCCTGAGGGAATTGGGGGAACAGAAGCACCTGGCAGCCCTTGGAGGAGGCTGAGCTCTTTCCCTGGAGCTGAATCCCAATGTTTCCCCACAGGAGGAACGCTCCTGATGGGAGCCATGTTTATATGGGGAAATTCAGTTTTCCCACCAAAAATTGTTCTTCCTGGTTTCTGGATGCCCATTCCCGAAGGAATTGAGGGAACTGGAGCACCTTAGATGAGGCTGAGCCCCTTCCTTGGGCCTGATTCCCGATTTTTCCCTACAGGAGGAATGCTCCTGACGGGAGCCACGTTTATGTGGGGAAACTTGGTTTTCCCGCCAAAAGTGGTTGTTCCTGGTTTATAAAAATGGTTATTCCTGGTTCCTGGATGCTTTTTCCTGAGGGAATTGGGGGAACAGGAGCACCTGGCAGCCCTTGGAGGAGGCTGACCCCCTTCCCTAGGCCTGAATCCCGATTTTTCCCCACAGGAGGAACGCTCTCGGCGGGAGCGCGTGCGGCAGTCCCGCATGGACACAGACCTGGAATCCATGGATCTGGACCAGGGAGGAGAGGTAAAATCCTTGGATCTGCTCCCAGAACACCCCCAGCCAGGCCAAAAAGGGTTTTTGAAGTGACATCCCACAGATGTGCTCAGGAAAAGTGGATTCCCACCTGGATGCAGCAGCTTTCCCTTTGATCCTCTCCCTGCGTTTGCACCCCAGGATGATTCCCAAACTCTTTTCCCGTGGTTTCCAGGCGCTGGCTCCCAGGCAGGTGCTGGATTTGGAGGATCTGGTGTTCGCCCAGGGCAGTCACTTCATGGCCAACAAGCGGTGCCAGCTCCCGGACGGATCCTTCCGGAGGCAGCGCAAGGGATACGAGGAGGTTCACGTGCCCGCCCTCAAACCCAAACCCTTCGGGGCTGACGAGGTTGGTGCCCGGTTTGTTCCCAAAAAATCACATCTCTGAGCCCTTTTCCAGAGCCTAAAGGGGCTCCAGGAGAGCTTGGAGAGGGACTGGGACAAGGGATGGAGGGACAGGACGCAGGGAATGCGGTCAGAGTGGCAGAGAGGAGGATTTGATGGGATTTTGGGAAGGAATGAGGGTGGGGAGGGGGTGGGATGGAATTCCCAGAGGAGCTGTGGCTGCCCCTGGATCCCTGGAAGTGCCCAAGGCCAGCTTGGATCCAGGACAGTGGGAGCTTGATGGGTTTCAAAGGCTTTAAAATCCCTTCCAGCCCAAATCATTCCCTGAACTGGGCACCAGGAAAAGCAGCTTTCCTGGGAAATTGGACATGAGGAAAAGCAGCTTTCCTGGGAAATTGGGCACCAGGAAAAGCAGCTTTCCTGGGAAATTGGGCACCAGGAAAAGCAGCTTTCCTGGGGAAATTTGGGCACTGGGAAAAGCAGCTTTCTGGGAAATTGGACATGAGGAAAAGCAGCTTTCCTGGGAAATTGGATATCAGGAAAAGCAGCTTTTTTTGGGATATTGGGGACCTGGAAAAGCAGCTTTCCTGGGAAATTTAGGCACTGGGAAAAGCAGCTTTCCCGGGAAATTGGGCACCAGGAAAAGCAGCTTTTTTTGGGATATTTGCAGCCTCTGGGTTTTGCTGAGCTGCTCTAGAAGGGGATGGTGAGCAGAGGGAATTAGCCCTCAGGAAAAGCAGCTTTCCTGGAAAACTGGGAAATTGGAGCCGCTTGGGATGGGGGAAGGAGTCCCTGGGGGTGCAGTGGGGGCGGGATTTAAGGTCCCTTCCCACCCAAACCGTGCTGGGATTCCGGGATATCGTGCCAGACCCTTCCTGGGGCTTCCCTGCAGAGCCCCAGCTTTAATCCCACAACTTCCCCCCGTCCGCAGCCACTTCCCAATTCCCCTTTTCCCACTGCTCGTCCCGTGCTGAGCTTCCCCTCCTGGGGTTTTGCTGAGCCCTCCCTCTGGTTTGGCTCCTTCCTCTGCGCCTGGGTCAGAGCTGGGAATGATTCCTGGGGATAAATCCCAGCTTTTGATGCCGATCTGCCCCTCCAACAGGACTTTTCCTGAGTGTGAGCCCATCCATTCATCCCAGATCTGTTCCCACCCTGAGCACCGGGAGCAGGTTGGGTTTGGAGGGTTTGGGGTTTCCATGGAAGCGGAGAGGGTAAAAAATGAGAGTTTTCCCTCTTTTCCAGCTCTGATTAATTGGGAATTGTCCTTCTGGGAGGAGGGAATGCATCCATTAATCCCAGATCTCTTCCCATCCTGAACTCTGGGTTGGGTTGGGAGGGTTTGGGGTTTCCATGGAATCTGAGAGGACAAAAAACGAGTTTTCCCTCTTCTCCAGCTCTGATTAAGTAGGAATTGTCCTTTTAGGATGAGGCAATTCATGGATTAAACCCGCCTGGATTAATTCCACGTCTCTTCCCACCCCGAGCACCGGGATCAGTTTGGGTTGGGTTGTGTGGGTTTGGGTTGTCCATGGAAGGAGAACGAGTTTTCCCTCTTTTCCAGCCCCGATTAACGAGGAATTGTCCTTCTGGGATGAGGGAATTTGTGTGTGCATCCACTTCTCCTGATCACTTGGATCTTTCCCCAACCCGCTCCTCAATCCCGGGGCTTTTCCCACCTCCTTCCCAGTCTCTGATTCCCCACATTTGGAAACAAAGCCTAAATTCCTTCTTAAATCTGTTCTTTTCTCCCTTCTTTTCCTCCCTTCTTTTCCCCCCTTCTTTTCCCCCTTCTTTTCCCCCCTTCTTTTCCCCCTTCTTCTTTTCCCCCTTCTTCTTTTCCCCCTTCTTCTTTTCCCCCTTCTTCTTTTCCCCCTTCTTCTTTTCCCCCTTCTTCTTTTCCCCCTTCTTCTTTTCCCCCTTCTTCTTTTCCCCCTTCTTCTTTTCCCCCTTCTTCTTTTCCCCCTTCTTCTTTTCCCCCCTTCTTTCCCAGCAATTGGTTTCGGTGCAAAAGCTGCTCAAACACACCCCGGTCAGGTTTGAGAGGTTCAAAATCCTCAGCAGGATCCCGATCTCCACAATTGCTCCACCATCCCCGGCCTTTTCCCATCTGCATCCTGATACCCCACATTTGGAAACAAAGCCTGAATTCCTGCTTTTCCCTTCTTTCCCCTTCATTTTTCTCCTTCCCAGCAATTGGTTTCGGTGGAAAAGCTGCCCAAATACGCCCAGGCCGGGTTTGAGGGGTTCAAAACCCTCAACAGAATCCAGAGCAAGCTGTTCCGGGCGGCGCTGGAGTCGGATGAGAACCTGCTGCTGTGTGCTCCCACGGTGAGATTCCCGGGATTTCGGGGCGCCTTTGGGCTTTGGCGCTGGCCGGGCACCCGCAGAAGTGGCTGGCTCGCCCTCCCCTGGCACAGCTGGGCAGAGGAGAGAGGAAAAACCATTAACAAAGGGTCTGGGAGGTGAGATAAGGACGGGCAGGAAACGCTCCTGGGGCAGGACGGGCTCGGCTCGGAGGAGCACGAAGAGAAGTGAAAGAAGCCCTTAAAAGCACCTTTTTCACCCCAATTCCTGCCTCCTGCCCGCTGAGAGCACGGGGGAAAGGCAGGGGGGCTTTGGTCAGATCCATCCCTGTGGATCTCCATGGCTGGGGTGGATCTCTGCATCCCCCGTGGATCCCCAGGGCTGCGGGTGGATCTCTGCATCCCCCGTGGATCCCCAGGGCTGCGGGTGGATCTCTGCATCCCCTGTGGATCCCCAGGGCTGCGGGTGGATCTCTGCATCCCCTGTGGATCTCCGTGGGCTGCGGGTGGATCTCTGCATCCCCCGGGGATCCCCACGGGCTGCGGGTGGATCTCTGCATCCCCCGGGGATCCCCAGGGGCTGCGGGTGGATCTCTGTGTCCCCCGTGGATCCCCAGGGCTGCAGAGGGGACCCCATGGCCCCCAGGCCGTGCAAAGCCGAGCTGGGGTGCCCAGTGCGATGGGGTGCCTGGTTTTGGGGTACCTGGTGCACTGGGGTGCCCTCTCCATTGTGGTGCCCAGTTTTGGGGTGCGGCTGTGGGGTGCCCTCCATTGCGGTGCCCGGTTTTGGGGTACCTGGTGCACTGGGGTGCCCTCTCCATTGCAGTGCCCGGTTTTGGGGTACCTGGTGCACTGGGGTGCCCTCTCCATTGCGGTGCCTGGTTATGGGGTGCGGCTGTGCGGTGCCCGCTCCTTTGCGGTGCCCGGTTTTGGGGTGCAGCTGTGGGGTGCCCTCTCCATTGCGGTGCCCGGTTTTGGGGAGCGGCTGTGGGGTGCCCAGTTTTGGGGTGGTGCTGTGCGGTGCCCTCTCCATTGCAGTGCCCGGTTTTGGGGTGCTGCTGTGTGGTGCCCTCTCCATTGCAGTGCCCGGTTTTGGGGTACCTGGTGCCCTGTGGTGCCCTCTCCATTGCGGTGCCCGGTTTTGGGGTACCTGGTGCACTGGGGTGCCCTCTCCATTGCGGTGCCCGGTTTTGGGGTGCAGCTGTGCGGTGCCCTCTCCATTGCGGTGCCCGGTTTTGGGGTGCGGCTGTGGGGTGCCCTCTCCATTGCGGTGCCCGGTTTTGGGGTGCAGCTGTGCGGTGCCCTCTCCATTGCGGTGCCCGGTTTTGGGGTGCGGCTGTGGGGTGCCCTCTCCTTTGCGGTGCCCGGTTTTGGGGTGCAGCTGTGTGGTGCCCTCTCCATTGCAGTGCCCGGTTTTGGGGTGCGGCTGTGGGGTGCCCTCTCCATTGCAGTGCCCGGTTTTGGGGTACCTGGTGCACTGCGGTGCCCTCTCCATTGCGGTGCCCAGTTTTGGGGTGCGGCTGTGTGGTGCCCTCTCCATTGCAGTGCCCGGTTTTGGGGTGCGGCTGTGGGGTGCCCTCTCCATTGCGGTGCCCGGTTTTGGGGTACCTGGTGCACTGGAGTGCCCTCTCCTTTGCAGTGCCCGGTTTTGGGGTGCGGCTGTGGGGTGCCCGCTCCATTGCGGTGCCCGGTTTTGGGGTGCGGCTGTGGGGTGCCCGGTTTTGGGGTGCTGCTGTGTGGTGCCCTCTCCATTGCAGTGCCCGGTTTTGGGGTGCTGCTGTGCGGTGCCCTCTCCATTGCGGTGCCCGGTTTTGGGGTGCGGCTGTGGGGTGCCCTCTCCATTGCGGTGCCCGGTTTTGGGGTGCGGCTGTGGGGTGCCCTCTCCATTGCGGTGCCCAGTTTTGGGGTACCTGGTGCATTGGGGTGCCCTCTCCATTGCGGTGCCTGGTTTTGGGGTACCTGGTGCACTGCGGTGCCCTCTCCATTGCAGTGCCCGGTTTTGGGGTGCGGCTGTGGGGTGCCCGGTTTTGGGGTGGTGCTGTGCGGTGCCCTCTCCATTGCGGTGCCCGGTTTTGGGGTGCGGCTGTGGGGTGCCCGGTTTTGGGGTGCTGCCGTGCGGTGCCCTCTCCCCGGGGCAGGCCGGGCGCCGTGGTGAGCGGCGCGGGCGTTGCTTGCAGGGCGCGGGGAAGACGAACGTGGCGCTGATGTGCATGCTGCGCGAGATCGGCAAGCACATCAACATGGACGGCACCATCAACGTGGACGACTTCAAGATCATCTACATCGCCCCCATGAGGTCCCTGGTGCAGGAGATGGTTGGGAGCTTCGGGAAGGTGAGACGGGCTGGGTTCGGATCCCAGAGGAGGTTTGGGGTCGGATCCCAGGGAGGTTTGGGGTCGGATCCCAGGGAGGTTTGGGGTCGGATCCTAGGGAAGGTTTGGGATCGGATCCCAGGGGAGGTTTGGGATTGGATCCCAGGGAGGTTTGGGGTCGGATCCCAGGGGAGGTTTGGGGTCGGATCCCAGGGGAGGTTTGGGGTCGGATCCTAGGGGAGGTTTGGGATCAGATCCCAGGGGAGGTTTGGGATTGGATCCCAGGGAGGTTTGGGGTCGGATCCCAGGGGAGGTTTGGGGTCGGATCCCAGGGGAGGTTTGGGGTCGGATCCCAGGGGAGGTTTGGGATCAGATCCCAGGGGAGGTTTGGGATTGGATCCCAGGGAGGTTTGGGGTCGGATCCCAGAGGAAGTTTGGGGTTGGATCCTAGGGGAGGTTTGGGGTTGGATCCCAGGGGAGGTTTGGGATCAGATCCCAGGGGAGGTTTGGGATCGGATCCCAGGGGAGGTTTGGGATCGGATCCCAGGGGAGGTTTGGGATCAGATCCCAGGGAGGTTTGGGATGAGTGGGATTGGATCCCAGGGGAGGTTTGGCATGAGTGGGATCAAATCCTAGCGAGGTTTGGAACTGGATCCCAGGGAGGTTTGGGATCGGATCCCAGGGGGGTTTGGGATCGGATCCCAGGGAGGTTTGGGATGAGTGGAATTGGATCCCAGGGGAGGTTTGGGATTGGATCCCAGGGGAGGTTTGGGGATGAGTGGGATCAGATCCCAGGGAGGTTTGGGCTCATGGAGGGGTTGGGGTTGGGAATGGAGGTGGGGAAGGGGTTGGAGAACAAGGAGAAGAGTCTGGAGATCTCCTGAAGGGCTCAGCCTGGAGAAAAGGGGGATCAGGGGTGGGTTCTGGGAATGGAGAGTGTCCAGGGATGGGTTATGGGGTTGGAGAGTGTCCAGGGATGGGTTATGGGGTTGGAGATCATCCAGGGATGGGTTATGGGGTTGGAGATCATCCAGGGGTGGGTTATGGGGTTGGAGATTGTCCAGGGATGGGTTATGGGGTTGGAGATCATCCAGGGATGGGTTATGGGGTTGGAGATCATCCAAGGGTGGGTTATGGGGTTGGAGAGCGTCCAGGGGTTGGAGAACTCCTGAGGGAGCTGGGAAAGGGGCACAGCCTGGAGCAAAGGAGGCTCAGGGGGGCCCTTGTGGCTCTGCACAAGTCCCTGACAGGAGGGGGCAGCCGGGGGTGGGAGGGGATTTGGGATCTTCGCCCAGGGAACAAACACCAGGACGAGAGGGCACGGCCTCGAGGCGCACGCGGGGAGGTTTGAGCGGGATTTTGGGACTCCCTGTGCTCATCCCGCCCGTTCTCCCCAGCGTTTGGCCACCTACGGGATCACGGTGGCCGAGCTGACCGGGGACCACCAGCTGTGCAAGGAGGAGATCAGCGCCACGCAGATCATCGTGTGCACGCCCGAGAAGTGGGACATCATCACCCGCAAGGGCGGCGAGCGCACCTACACCCAGCTGGTGCGACTGGTCATACTGGTGAGCACCCGGGGCTCTTCTCCAGGTGGAGCTGGGGTTTGGGCTGCAGAAATTCGGGTTTGGAGAGGTTTTCGTTGAGAAATCAACCCAAAAATGGGGTTTGATGGGATTTTGGGAAGGAATGAGGGTGGGGAGGGGGTGGGATGGAATTCCCAGAGGAGCTGTGGCTGCTCCTGGATCCCTGGAAGTGCCCAGGACAGGGCTTGGAGCCACCTGGGACAGTGGGAGATACCCCTGAGGGTGGCTCTGGAGGGGATTTAAGGTCCCTTCCCAAGCTAAACCAGTCCAGGGTTCCATGTTTAGATGGGATTTGGGGAAGAAATTCCTCCCTGTGAGGCTGGGGAGGGATTGGGATAAGGGCTGGAGGGACAGGACCCAGGGAACGGCTTCCCAGTGGGAAAGGGGAGATTGAAATGGGATCTTGGGAAGGAATGAGGGTGGGGAGGGGCTGGGCTGGAATTCCCAGAGCAGCTGTGGCTGCCCCTGGATCCCTGGAAGTGCCCAAGGCCAGGTTGGAGCCCCCTGGGATAGGGGAGGTGTAGGGGGTGGGAATGGGATGGGATTTAAGGTCTCTCCCAACCCAAAGCATTCCAGGACTCCATGTTTCGATGGGATTTTGGGAAGGAATCCTGACTTTTGAGGGCGGGGAGGGGCTGGGCTGGAATTCCCAGAGGAGCAGCTGTGGCTGCCCCTGGATCCCTGGCAGTGCCCAAGGCTGGGTTGGAGCCCCCTGGGACAGTGGGAAGTGTGGGACCCATGGTGGGACCAGATGAGCTTTGAGGTCCCTCCCAACCCAAACCATTCCAGGATTCCGTGTTTAGATGGGATTTTGGGGAAGGAATCCTGACTTTTGAGGGCAGGGAGAGGCTGGGCTGGAATTGCCAGAGGAGCAGCTGGCATCGCTGGACGTGCCCAAGGCCAGGCTGGACGTGCCCGGGCGTGGTTCCCGTGGTGGGGCCGGATGAACGTTGAGGTCCCAGCGGCTCCACGATCCCGCGGATCGGCCTCAGGGATCGCTCCGTGTCCGTTCCCTTTTCCCAGGACGAGATCCACCTCCTCCACGACGACCGCGGGCCCGTGCTGGAGTCGCTGGTGGCCAGGGCCATCCGCAACATCGAGATGACGCAGGAGGACGTGCGGCTGGTGGGGCTCAGCGCCACGCTGCCCAACTACGAGGACGTGGCCACGTTCCTCAGGGTGGACCCGGCCAAGGGCTTGTTCTACTTCGACAACAGGTACTAGGAAAAACGGGAGAAGCTTTTCCAGCTGGATTTCCATCCATCCTTCCGTCCATCCAGCCATCCCTGGATCCATCCAGTCCTCTCTGGATCCATCCAGCCCTCTCTGGATCCATCCAGCCACCCCTGGATCCATCCATCCCTCCCTAGATCCATCCAGCCACCCCTGGATCCATCCAGCCACCCCTGGATCCATCCATCCCTCTCTTGGATCCATCCATCCCTCCCTGGATCCATCCATCCCTCCCTGGATCCATCCAGCCACCCCTGGATCCATCCAGCCATCCCTGGATCCATACATCCATGGATCCATCCATCCATCCCTGGATCCATACATCCATGGATCCATCCATCCACCCCTGGATCCATCCACCCCTGGATCCAGCCCTCCCTGGATCCATCCATCCATCCATCCATCCCATCCCTGTGTCCATCCCATCCCTCCGTCCCTCCATCCCCCTGTCCATCCCCCTGTCCATCCCCCTGTCCATCCCCCTGTCCATCCCCCTGTCCATCCCCCTGTCCATCCCCCTGTCCATCCCCCTGTCCATCCTGTGTCCTTTATTGATCTTTGGGGTCGGGTTTTGAGCGTTTGGGTTTTCCATGGAATCCCAGGGGACGGAACGTGCGGCTTTTCCCTCTTTTCCAGCCCTGGGTGGTTGGGAATTGTCCTTTTGGGATCAGGGAATTTCTGGGTCCGCACCTGGAGAAATCCCGGATCCTTTCCCGTCCTCAGCACCGCGTTGGCCTTTGGGGGTTTGGGTTTTTCTTGGAATTGGCGACCACAACACAAAAAGAATTTTCCCTCTTTTCCAGCCCTGATTAACGAATTATTTTGGGATCTCAGATTCCCAAAAAACAAAAAAAAACAAACAAAAAAAAAACCTTGGACAAGCCAGGGAAACCCTGCTGGAAAAAAGCCCCAAACCAGGCTGCTGCTCCTTCCCAAAATTCCCTTTTTCCTCCCTGAATACCCCCGGAAATTCCACAAATCCCAGCAAAGCCCGGAACCACCAGAACTCCCGGAAAACCGCAGAGGAATTCCAACTGCTCCCAAAAAAAAAAAAACCCCCAGGATGTGACTTTCCAGCTTGCTTTTGTGGTTTTTTTTTTTTTCCTGGAGATTTCTCCGCTCTTTCCTCATTCCATTTTTTTTCCCGGATCTTTTGCCCTCTCCCAGTTTCCGGCCCGTGCCCCTGGAGCAGACCTACGTGGGAATCACGGAGAAAAAAGCCATCAAGCGCTTCCAGATCATGAATGAGATCGTCTACGAGAAAATCATGGAGCACGCCGGCAAGAACCAGGTGGGAGGCGGCATTCCCGACCTTCCTTTTCCCTTAATCCTGGAAAAAATCTGGGATTTTCCCTCTTTTTTCAACCCCCCATTTTGAGCACCGGATGCTCCAGAGAAATTCTCGGCAGGGTTTGGGTTGTTCGTGGATGGAAAATGAGTTTTCCCTTTTTTTTTCCCCCTGTTTTTTTTTTTTTCCTGATGAATTGGGAATTCTCCTTTTGGGATGAGGGGATTTTTGTGTCTGCGCTGGGATTAATCCCAGATCTTTTCCCTCAGTTTTCCCTCTTTTCCAGCCCCGATTCATTGGGAATTCTCCTTTAGGATGAGGGAATTCCTGGGTTAATCCCAGATCTTTTCCCTCAGGTTTCCCTCTTTTCCAGCCCCGATTCATTGGGAATTCTCCCTTTAGGATGAGGGAATTCCTGGGTTAATTCCACCTGGATTAATCCCAGATCTTTTCCCACCCTGCCCACCAGGAGCAGGTTCATTCCTTGTTTTCCATGGAATCTCAGAGGACGAAAAATTACTTTTCCCTCTTTTCCAGCCCCGATTCATTGGGAATTCTCCTTTAGGATGAGGGAATTCCCAGATTAATTCCACCTGGATTAATCCCAGATCTTTTCCCTCAGGTTTCCCTCTTTTCCAGCTCTGATTCATTGGGAATTCTCCTTTAGGATGAGGGATTTCCTGGGTCAATCCCAGATCTTTTCTCTCAGGTTTTCCTCTTTTCCAGCCCTGATTCATTGGGAATTCTCCTTTAGGATGAGGGAATTCCTGGGTTAATTCCACCTGGATTAATCCCAGATCTTTTCCCACCCTGCCCACCAGGAGCAGGTTCATTCCTTGTTTTCCATGGAATCTCAGAGGACGAAAAATTACTTTTCCCTCTTTTCCAGCCCTGATTCATTGGGAATTCTCCTTTAAGATGAGGCAATTCCTGGATTAATCCCAGATCTTTTCCAACACTTTTCCCTCTTCTCCATCCCCGATTCATTGGGAATTCTCCTTTAGGATGACGGAACTCCCATGTTTATCCACACCTGCCTATCCCCCGGGCCCAGCCGACCTCGGCATTCCCCCAGAGCCGCAATTCCGGGCTCATCCCGGTTTTCCCCGCTCCCATCCCGCAGGTGCTGGTGTTCGTGCACTCCCGGAAGGAGACCGGGAAGACGGCGCGGGCTATCCGGGACATGTGCCTGGAGAAGGACACGCTGGGGCTCTTCCTGCGCGAGGGCTCGGCCTCCACCGAGGTGCTGCGGACCGAGGCCGAGCAGTGCAAGGTGAGGGGAAACGGGGAGATCCTGCGGGGATCCGTCTGCAGCCCTGGGTCTGGGGAAGGTGGAGTTATGTGGGGAAAAACAGGGAAAATTGGGAAAATCCTGCGGGGATCTGTGTGCAGGCCTGGGTCTGGGCAAGGTGGAGTTATGTGGGGAAATTGGGGAAAATCCTGTGGGGGTTTGTGCAGGCCTGGGTCCAGGAAAAGTGGAGTTATGTGGGGAAATTGGGAAAATCCTGTGGGGATTTGTGCAGGCCTGGGTCTGGGGAATGTGGAGTTATGTGGGGAAAAACAGGGAAAATCCTGTGGGGATTTGTGCAGGCCTGGGTCTGGGGAAGGTGGAGTTATGTGGGGAAATTGGGAAAATCCTGTGGGGATTTGTGCAGGCCTGGGTCCAGGAAAAGTGGAGTTATGTGGGGAAATTGGGGAAAAATTGGGGAAATTCCTGTGGGGATTTGTGCAGGCCTGGGTCCGGGGAACGTGGAGTTATGTGGGGAAATGGGGGAAAATTGGGAAAATCCTGCGGGGGTCTGTGTGCAGGCCTGGGTCTGGGGAACGTGGAGTTATGTGGGGAAAAACAGGGAAAATCCTGTGGGGATTTGTGCAGCCCTGGGTCTGGGAAAGGTGGAGTTATGTGGGGAAATTGGGAAAATCCTGTGGGGATTTGTGCAGGCCTGGGTCCAGGAAAAGTGGAGTTATGTGGGGAAATTGGGGAAAAATTGGGGAAATTCCTGTGGGGATTTGTGCAGGCCTGGGTCTGGGGAAGGTGGAGTTATGTGGGGAAAAACAGGGAAATTCCTTCAGGGAATTTGTGTGCAGCCCTTGGTTCAGGGAAAAGGTGGAGTTATGTGAGGGAATTTGGGGAAAATTGGGAAAATTCCTGTGGGGATTCATGTGCAGGCCTTGGTCTGGGAAAGGTGGAGTTATGTGGGGAAATTCGGGGAAATTTGGGTAAAATTGGGGAAAAATTGGGAAAATTCCTTCAGGGAATTTGTGTGCAGGCCTTGGTCCGGGAAAAGTGGAGTTATGTGGGGAAAAATTGGGGAAAATTGGGGGAAATTTGGGGAAAATTGGGGAAAAATTGGGGAATAACAGGGAAAATTCCTCCAGGGAATTTGTGTGCAGCCCTTGGTTCAGGGAAAAGGTGGAGTTATGTGGGGGAATTTGGGGAAATTGGGGAAAATCCTGCGGGGATTCGTGTGCAGGCCTGGGTCTGGGAAAGGTGGAGTTATGTGGGGAAAATTGGGGAAAAATTGGGAAAAATTTGGGAAAAATTGGCAAAATTTGGGTAAAATTTGGGAAAAATTTGGAAAAAAAATTGCGAAAAATTGGGAAAAATTTGGGAAAAAATCGGGAAAAAATTGGGAAAAATTGGAAAAAAAATTGGGAAAAAATGGAAAAAATTGGGGAAAATTTGGGAAGAAATTGGGAAAAAAAAGGGAAAATTTTGGAAAAAATTGAAAAAATTGGGAAAAATTTAAGAAACATTGGCAAAAATTGGGAAAAAATTGGGAAGAATTTGGGAAAAAATTGGGAAAAAATTGGGAAAAAATTGGGAAAAATTTAAGAAAAATTGGCAAAGTTTGGGTAAAATTTGGGAAAAATTTGGAAAAAAATTGCGAAGAATCGGGAAAAATTTGGGAAAAAATCGGGAAAAAATTGGGAAAAATTGGAAAAAAATTGGGGAAAAAATGGAAAAAATTGGGGAAAATTTGGGAAGAAATTGGGGAAAAAAATGGGAACATTTTGGAAAAAATTGAAAAAATTGGGAAAAATTGGGAAAAATTTAAGAAACATTGGCAAAAATTGGGGAAAAAATTGGGGAAAAAATTGGAAAAAAATTGGGAAAAATTTAAGAAAAATTGGCAAAATTTGGGAAAAATTTGGGAAAAATTTGGGAAAAATTGGGAAAAAATTGGGAAAAAATTGGGAAAAAATCGGGAAAAAAATGGAAAAAAAATTGGGGAAAAATTGGGGACTAACTGGGGACTAATTGGGGACTAATTGGGGACTAATTGGGGACTAATTGGCTTTTCCCCCGGGCTCTGCCGCTTCCCCCCTCCCCGCGTGCCCCGCAGAACCTGGAGCTGAAGGACCTGCTGCCCTACGGCTTCGCCATCCACCACGCCGGCATGACGCGCGTCGACCGCACGCTGGTGGAGGATCTCTTCGCCGACAAGCACATCCAGGTGCGAGCGAATTCCAGAGGGAATTCCCGCCTTTGGATCCTCCCAGAATCCCAGAATCCCAGCCCTGCTTCTCCGGGTAGAACCCGCCCCGGGCTCATCCCGCTCTGCCGCGGAGGCGGCGGGGATTTTCCCGCAGGGTGGGGAGAAAATGGGAGCTGCAAGCGGATTTTCTGGGAATGTCGGAGGGCTGGGAGTGGCTGGGAAAGGGAAGGGGGGAAAGGGAGGTGGGCACCGGGAAAAGCGGCTTTTTTGGGATCTTTGGGATGAGGGAAAGCGGCTTTTTTGGGATCTTTGGGATGAGGAAAAGCGGCTTTTTTTGGGATATTGGATATCAGGAAAAGTGGCTTTTTTTGGGATACTGGATATCAGGAAAAGTGGCTTTTTTTAGGAATTGGATATCAGGAAAAGTGGCTTTTTTTAGGAATGGGATATCAGGAAAAGCGGCTTTTTTTGGGATCTTTGGGATGAGGAAAAACAGCTTTCCTTGGAAATTTGGAACCAGGGAAAACGGCTTTTTTTGGGAATTTGGCACCAGGAAAAGCAGCTTTTTTGGGATACCAGATATCAGGAAAAGTGGCTTTTTTTGGGAATTGGATATCAGGAAAAGTGGCTTTTTTTTGGGAAATTTGGAACCAGGAAAAGCGGCTTTTTTTGGGATATTTGGGATGAGGAAAAACAGCTTTCCTTGGAAATTTGGAACCAGGGAAAACGGCTTTTTTTGGGAATTTGGCACCAGGAAAAGCAGCTTTTTTGGGATACCAGATATCAGGAAAAGTGGCTTTTTTTGGGAATTGGGAACCAGAAAAAACAGCTTTTTTTGGGATACTGGAGATCAAGAAAAGCAACTTTTTTTGGGATCTTTGGGATGAGGAAAAGTGGCTTTTTTTGGGAAATTTGAAACCAGGAAAAGCGGCTTTTCTGGGAAATTTGGGATAAGGAAAAGTAGCTTTTTTTGGGATATTTGCAACCTGAGAGTTTCCTGAGCTTGTCTGGAAATGGGAGCTGGAAAAGGGGAATTGGGCACCAGGAAAAGCAGCTTTTTTTGGGATATTTGGAATGAGGAAAAGCAGCTTTTTTTGGGAATTGGGCACCAGGAAAAGCAGCTTTTTTTGGGAAATTTCCCAATAAACAGAAGGCAAAGGATTTTCCCAGGAAATTCCAGCCTGGATCCCGCTGTTCTCCGGCCCTTCCCGTGCCCAGCCATGGGGACGTTCCCACTCCTCGCCCTTCGTCCCTTCTCCAAAGCATTTCCAGCCATTTCCTTCCTTGGGAAGAGCTTTTTGGGTGGATTTGAGGGATTCGGGATGGATTTGGGGGTTCCTGGATGGATTTTGGAGGATCCTGGCTGGATTTTGGGGGTTCCTGGCTGGATTTTGGAGGTTCCTGGTTGGATTTTGGAGGTTCCTGGATGGATGTTGGGGGTTCCTGGCTGGATTTGGGAGGTTCCTGGCTGGATTTTGGAGGATCCTGGATGGATTTTGGAGGTTCCTGGGTGGATTTGGGGGATCCTGGATGGATTTTGGGGGTTCCTGGCTGGATTTCGGGGTTCCTGGTTGGATTTTGGGGTTCCTGGTTGGATTTTGGAGGTTTTTGGCTGGATTTTGGAGGATCCTGGATGGATTTTGGAGGTTCTTGGATGGATTTTGGAGCTTCCTGGCTGGGATTTGGAGCTTCCTGGCTGGGATTTGGAGCTTCCTGGCTGGGATTTGGAGCTTCCTGGCTGGGATTTGGAGCTTCCTGGCTGGATTTTGGAGCTTCCTGGCTGGATTTTGGAGGTTCCTGGCTGGATTTTGGAGTTCCTGGGTGGGATTTAGAGACTCCTGGTTGGATTTTGGAGGTTCCTGGCTGCGATTTGGAGCTTCCTGGCTGGATTTGGAGCTTCCTGGCTGGATTTGGAGCTTCCTGGCTGGATCTGATCCCTGTTTTCCTGCAGGTCCTGGTGTCCACGGCCACGCTGGCCTGGGGTGTGAACCTGCCGGCCCACACGGTCATCATCAAGGGCACTCAGGTGTACAGCCCGGAGAAGGGGCGCTGGACGGAGCTGGGAGCGCTGGACATCCTCCAGGTGGGCGCTGGCACGCGCTGGCAGCCGGGGCACGATTTGCCCGTCCTCAAATCCCACCTAAAATCCCATTTTTGGGCTTCCTTCGTGCTCATGGCTCTTCCCGGTGCTGTGGGATTGGAGGGAAGCGGGGAAAATTCCTCTGGAATTCCATGCCCAGACCCATCCCAGATAATTCCTCCAGAATTCCATGCCCAGACTCTTCTGGGATAATCCCTCAAGGTTTCTATGCCCAGACCCGTCCCAGATAATTCCTCCAGAATTCCATGCTCAGACCCGTCCCAGATAATCCTTCAGGAATTCCATGCCCAGACCCATCCCAGATAATTCCTCAGGAATTCCATGCCCAGACCCATCCCAGATAATTCCTCAAGAATTCCATGCCCAGACCCATCCCAGATAATTCCTCCAGAATTCCATGCTCAGAACCATCCCAGATAATCCCTCCGGAATTCCATGCCCAGACCCGTCCCAGATAATTCCTCCAGAATTCCATGCCCAGACTCTTCTGGGATAATCCCTCAAGGTTTCTATGCCCAGACCCGTCCCAGATAATCCTTCAGGAATTCCATGCCCAGACCCATCCCAGATAATCCCTCAGGAATTCCATGCCCAGACCCATCCCAGATAATCCTTCAGGAATTCCATGCCCAGACCCATCCCAGATAATTCCTCAAGAATTCCATGCCCAGACTCTTCTGGGATAATCCCTCAAGATTTCCATTCTCAGACCCATCCCAGATAATTCCTCCAGAATTCCTTACCCAAACTCTCTTGAGATAATTCCTTAAGAATCCTCTTGAGATAATCCTTCAAGAATTCCATGCTCAGATTCCCTTAGGATAATTCCTCAAGAATTCCATGCCCAGACACATCCCAGATAATTCCTCTGGAATTCCATACCCACCCCATCCCAACCAATCCCTCCAGAATTCCATACCCACCCCCATCCCAGCCAATCCCTCCGGAATTCCCGGCCCTGCTGACGCTCTCCTCCGGCTGGCAGATGCTGGGCCGTGCCGGGAGGCCGCAGTACGACACGAAGGGCGAGGGAATTCTCATCACGTCCCACGGGGAGCTCCAGTACTACCTGTCCCTGCTCAACCAGCAGCTGCCCATCGAGAGCCAGATGGTGGCCAAGCTGCCGGACATGCTCAACGCCGAGGCCGTGCTGGGCAACGTCCAGAACGCCAAGGTGGCCGCGAATTCCCGCGTTCCGGAGGGATTTGTGCCCCTGGATCCATCCCTGGTGGAGTTGGGATGGGGTTTGTAGGGATTTGTGCCCCTGGATCCATCCCTGGTGGAGTTGGGATGGGATTTTAGGGATTTGTGCCCATGGATCCATCCCTGGTGGAGTTGGGATGGGATTTTAGGGATTTGTGCCCCTGGATCCATCCCTGGTGGAGTTGGGATGGGATTTTAGGGATTT
This sequence comes from Coloeus monedula, assembly GCF_965178545.1. Taxonomy (NCBI): domain Eukaryota; kingdom Metazoa; phylum Chordata; class Aves; order Passeriformes; family Corvidae; genus Coloeus; species Coloeus monedula. Next base: position 3,827,312 of record NC_138808.1, on the reverse strand, counting down.
GTGCCCCTGGATCCATCCCTGGTGGAGTTGGGATGGGATTTTAGGGATTTGTGCCCCTGGATCCATCCCTGAGGGAGTTGGGATGGGGTTTGTAGGGATTTGTGCCCATGGATCCATCCCTGAGGGAGTTGGGATGGGGTTTGTAGGGATTTGTGCCCATGGATCCATCCCTGAGGGAGCTGGGATGGGATTTTAGGGATTTGTGCCCCTGGATCCATCCCTGGTGGAGTTGGGATGGGGTTTTAGGGATTTGTGCCCCTGGATCCATCCCTGGTGGAGTTGGGATGGGATTTTAGGGATTTGTGCCCCTGGATCCATCCCTGAGGGAGTTGGGATGGGATTTTAGGGATCTGTGCCTATGGATCCATCCCTGAGGGAGTTGGGATGGGATTTTAGGGATCTGTGCCTATGGATCCATCCCTGAGGGAGTTGGGATGGGATTTTAGGGATTTGTGCCTATGGATCCATCCCTGAGGGAGTTGGGATGGGATTTTAGGGATTTGTGCCCATGGATCCATCCCTGGTGGAGTTGGGATGGGATTTTAGGGATTTGTGCCCCTGGATCCATCCCTGGTGGAGTTGGGATGGGATTTTAGGGATTTGTGCCCCTGGATCCATCCCTGGTGGAGTTGGGATGGGATTTTAGGGATTTGTGCCTATGGATCCATCCCTGGTGGAGTTGGGATGGGATTTTAGGGATTTGTGCCTATGGATCCATCCCTGAGGGAGTTGGGATGGGGTTTGTAGGGATTTGCTGGCAGGGATTGGGTGGTCGGGATGTTCTTGGAAAAGTTTTTGGTGTGGGAATAGAAATTCAGAGAATTCCAGGCAAAATCAGGGATTTCTTGGAGGGTGGGGGTGTTTGGGGGTTAATTCCAGAATGTTTTCCTGGTGTTGGAGAGGAGCTGGTGTTTGGAAAGGGGAGGTGAGGGAAGGGATGAGGGACCAGGAAAAGCAGCTTTCCTGGGAAATTTGGGGACCTGGAAAAGCAGTTTTCCTGGGAAATTTGGGGATCAGGAAAAGCCATTTTCCAGAGGAATTTGGTGCCAGGAAAAGCAGCTTTGCTGGGAATCCCAGCTGGATTTTGTTGGAATTCCACCGAGATCCAACAGGATTTAACTCCCAACTCCGCTCTGGACCTCCCCTGGTGCTTCCTGGGCTTGCCAGGACATCCCTGGGGTGAGGCAGGATTTGGGAATTCCGTAGGATGCGGTGAACTGGCTGGGATACACGTACCTGTACATCCGCATGCTCCGCTCTCCGACGCTCTACGGCATCTCCCACGACGACCTGAAGGCGGATCCGCTCCTGGAGCAGCGGCGCCTCGACCTCGTCCACACGGCGGCCCTGATGCTGGACAAGAACAACCTGGTCAAGTACGACAAGAAAACCGGGAATTTCCAGGTGGGATGGCGAGAAAAGCGGGAATTTCCAGGTGGGATGGTGAGAAAAGCGGGAATTTCCTGGTGGGATGGCGAGAAAAGCGGGAATTTCCTGGTGGGATGGTGAGAAAAGCGGGAATTTCCTGGTGGGATGGGTTATCCCAACCATTCCCGTGGTTTATCCCGGCCATTCCCGTGGGTTATCCCGGCCATTCCCGTGGGTTATCCCGGCCATTCCCATGGTTTATCCCAACCATTCCTGCTGTTGTCCCCACCATTCCCATGGTTTATCCCGGCCATTCCCATGGTTTATCCCGACCATTCCTGTGGTTTATCCCGACCATTCCCATGGTTTATCCCAGCCATTCCCATGGTTTATCCCGACCATTCCCATGGTTTATCCCAACCATTCCCGCTGTTGTCCCCACCATTCCCATGGGTTATCCCGGCCATTCCCATGGTTCCTCCTGACCATCCCATGGTTTATCCCGACCATTCCTGCTGTTGTCCCCACCATTCCCGTGGTTTATCCCAACCATTCCCAACCATTCCCAACCTGCCGGCTGTTTCGTTCTCCCGACGGTGCCGGCCGTTGTCGCGGCAGGTGACGGAGCTGGGCCGCATCGCCAGCCATTACTACATCACCAACGAGACGGTGCAGACGTACAACCAGCTGCTGAAACCCACGCTGAGCGAGATCGAGCTCTTCCGCGTCTTCTCCCTGTCCTCGGAGTTCCGCAACATCACCGTGCGCGAGGTACGGGCGCAGCCGGAACGGGCGGCCGGCGTCAAACAGCCAACAACAGCCAGCGTCAAACAGCCAACACCCAACAGCACCCAACAGCAGCCAACAGCCAACAGCACCCAACAGCACCCAACAACAGCCAACAGCAGCCAACAGCAGCCAACAGCAGCCAACAGCACCCAACAGCACCCAACAGCCAACAGCACCCAACAGCAGCCAACAGCACCCAACAGCACCCAACAGCCAACAGCACCCAACAACAGCCAACAGCACCCAACAGCACCCAACAGCCAACAGCACCCAACAGCACCCAACAGCACCCAACAGCCAACAGCACCCAACAGCACCCAACAGCACCCAACAGCCAACAGCACCCAACAACAGCCAACAGCACCCAACAGCACCCAACAGCCAACAGCACCCAACAGCCAACAGCACCCAACAGCCAACAGCAGCCAACAGCACCCAACAGCCAACTGCCAACAGCACCCAACAGCACCCAACAGCCAACTGCCAACAGCACCCAACAGCCAACAGCACCCAACAGCACCCAACAGCACCCAACAGCCAACAGCACCCAACAGCAGCCAACAGCACCCAACAGCACCCAACAGCCAACAGCACCCAACAACAGCCAACAGCACCCAACAGCCAACAGCCAACAGCACCCAACAGCCAACAGCACCCAACAGCCAACAGGAGCCAACAGCACCCAACAGCCAACTGCCAACAGCACCCAACAGCACCCAACAGCCAACTGCCAACAGCACCCAACAGCACCCAACAGCCAACTGCCAACAGCACCCAACAGCACCCAACAGCACCCAACAGCCAACTGCCAACAGCACCCAACAGCACTCAACACCCAGCAACACCCAACATCAAACACCCAACACCCAATGTCAAACACCCAACACCCAATGTCAAACACCCAACACCTGTCAAACAGCCAATGTCAAACACCCAACAACAGCCAGTGTCAAACTCCCGGACTCCTCCTGGAGAGGGGAATTTTTCCCTGGAGATCTCCCAGCTCCTTTCCCGACCTCTCCCAGCTCCGTGAGGAGCATCCGGCGTAGGCAGGGAAAGCATCCGGATGAGGTTTTGGAGAGAGGCAGGGGAAAACCAAGGAAAAGCTGGAATTCCCACCTGCTGTGGGCGCTGCAGAGCTTTTCCAGAGGGATCATCCCAGCCCTCCATCCCTGTTTTCCCTCAGGAGGAGAAGCTGGAGCTGCAGAAGCTGCTGGAGCGAGTGCCCATCCCGGTGAAGGAGAGCATCGAGGAGCCCAGTGCCAAGGTGAGCCCCGCAGGGAATTCCCGGCGGGAATTCTGCTCCCTTCCCTCGCTGGGGGGTCCTGCCTGGGGCTGGGAAGCTTGGGGAGAATCCGGGGCCTCTGTGGGCGCAATGGGAGAGGGAAATGGGGCGCCAGGAAAAGCGGCTTTTTTGGGAATGGGGCGCCAGGAAAAGCAGCTTTTTTTGGGAATGGGATGCCAGGAAAAGCGGCTTTCCCAGGAAATTTGGAATCAGGAAAAGCAGCTTTCCCAGGAAACTTGGAACCAGGAAAAGTAGTTATCCCGGGATATTGGATATCAGGAAAAGCAGCTTTTTTTGGGAATTAAGGACCAGGAAAAGCAGCTTTTCTGGGGATATTTGGAATGAGGAAAAGCAGCTTTCCCGGGGTATTGGATATCAGGAAAAGCAGCTTTTTTTGGGAATTGGAGATCAGGAAAAGCAGCTTTCCCGGGGTATTTGCAGCCGCTGGGTTTTGCTGAGTTGGTCTGGAAAGGGAAACTGGGAAAAGGGAATTGGGCATGAGGAAAAGCAGCTTTCCTTGGGAACTGAGCATCAGGAAAAGCAGCTTTCCTGGGAAATTTGGGACCAGGAAAAGCAGCTTTCTTTGGGAATTAAGCAGCGGGAAAAGCAGCATTCCCAGGATATTCCCTGAGAGCCTCTCCGTTGCCATTCCCAGATCAATGTCCTGCTCCAGGCCTTCATCTCGCAGCTGAAGCTCGAGGGCTTCGCCCTCATGGCCGACATGGTCTACGTGACCCAGGTGAGCCGGGAATTCCCTCGGAATTCCACAGGGGAGAACCTGCTTGGTCCACAAAGGGCAGATTTGGAAAGTTGGGAATCACCAGCTGCTCCACCCAGGCCACATTCCACAGCCATTCCCACCCTGGAAATGGAGGTTTTGGGCAAAATTGGAGGTTTTGGGGCAAAAATTTTCCTGGGAATCCGAGGTGGGAGCGGTGGGAAGCGCAGATTCCTGCCAGGGTTGGGAGTGGGATCCTCATCGGAGCCTCCAAGGTGAATTTGGGAAGTTGGGAATCGCCAGCTGCTCCACTTGGAGGTGTTTGGGGTGGAAAATCCTAAATTGTCCTTCCGGGCTTCGGAAAGAAAGATGGGAAAAGGTTCGGAATGGCAGGATGGGAGGGGATGGCTTCGGAGTGGGAAAGAGGGGATTGAAATGGGATCTTGGGGAGAAATTCTCCCTTTTGGGGCTGGGCTGGAATTCCCAGAGCAGCTGTGGCTGCCCCTGGATCCCTGGAAGTGCCCAAGGCCAGGTTGGAGCCCCCTGGGATAGGGGAGGTGTAGGGGGTGGGAATGGGATGGGATTTAAGGTCTCTCCCAACCCAAAGCATTCCAGGACTCCATGTTTCGATGGGATTTTGGGAAGGAATCCTGACTTTTGAGGGTGGGGAGGGGCTGGGCTGGAATTCCCAGAGGAGCAGCTGTGGCTGCCCCTGGATCCCTGGCAGTGCCCAAGGCTGGGTTGGAGCCCCCTGGGACAGTGGGAAGTGTGGGACCCATGGTGGGACCAGATGAGCTTTGAGGTCCCTCCCAACCCAAACCATTCCAGGATTCCGTGTTTAGATGGGATTTTTGGGAAGGAATCCTGACTTTTGAGGGCAGGGAGAGGCTGGGCTGGAATTGCCAGAGGAGCAGCTGTGGCTGCCCCAAGGCCGGCTTGGATGGGATCCGCTGGACGCTGTGGGGCGGAGCCGGTTGGGATTTCCGGTCATTCCCACCCCAAACCATCCCGGGATTCCACGTGGAGATTGAGATGGGATTTGGGGAAGGAATCCCTCCCTGTGAGGGGCTGGGCTGGAATTCCCAGAGAATCCAGGGCTGCCCCTGCATCCCTGGAAACGCCCAAGGCCGGGCTTGGCCGAGCTCCGCCGCTCACTGTGGGGTGGCACCACTTGGGGTGACCCCGGTTGGGATTTCCGGTCATTCCCACTCCAAACCTCTCTGGGATGGCACAGGGGGTGGGGGGAGGGGGTGGTCTGGGAATTTGGGAAGAGCCGGGAAGTGACCACGGAGCCGCTGCCTGTCCCGCAGTCGGCCGGGCGGCTCATGAGGGCCATCTTCGAGATCGTCCTGAACCGCGGCTGGGCCCAGCTCACCGACAAGACCCTCAACCTGTGCAAGATGATCGACAAACGCATGTGAGTCTGGGAAGGGCCTGATGCCCGGAATTCCCGGGATTCCTGGAATTCCCGGGTGTCCCCTGAGCCCCCGGATGGTCCCTGCAGGTGGCAGTCCATGTGTCCCCTGCGCCAGTTCAAGAAGCTGCCCGAGGAGGTGGTGAAGAAGATCGAGAAGAAGAATTTCCCCTTCGAGCGCCTCTACGACCTCAACCACAACGAGATTGGTGCTGAGACGGGGGGAAAATCCCCCAAATCCGGGCTGGGGAGGGGGTTGGGGTCATGGGAAAATCCCCCAAATCCAGGCTGGGGAGGAGGTTGGGGTCATTGGAAAATCCCCCAAATCCAGGCTGGGGAGGAGTTTGGGGTCATGGAAAAATCCCCCAAATCCGGGGTGGGGAGGGGTTTGGGATCGTGGCACAGCTTGGACAGAGGGGTTGTGGCTGCCCCTGGATCCCTGGCAGTGCCCAAGGCCGGCTTGGAGCCCCCTGGGATAGGGGTGGGAACGGGGTGGGATTTAAGGTCCCTCCCAACCCAAAGCATTCCAGGATTCCGTGAGCTGGTTTAGATGGGATTTTGGGGAGGAATTCCTGGCTGGGAGGGAATTCCCAGAGGGGTTGTGGCCATCCCTGGATCCCTGGGAGTGCCCCAGGCCGGGCTGGAGCACCCTGGGACAGGGGAAGGCGATGGAAGGGGATTCAGTGGGATGGGATTTAAGGTCCCTTCCACCCCAAACCATTCCAGGATCCCGTGGGCTGCTTCGGATGGGATTTTGGGGTGGGATTTTTGACTGTGAGGGTGGCGAGGTTGCCCAGAGGAGAGCTCAGAGCCCTTTGCAGGGCCTGAAGGGGCTCCAGGAGAGCTGGAGAGGGACTGGGGACAAGGGAGGGAGGGACAGGACCCAGGGAACGGCTTCCAGTGGGAAAGGGGAGATTGAAATGGGATCTTGGGAAGGAATGAGGGTGGGGAGGGGCTGGGCTGGAATTCCCAGAGCAGCTGTGGCTGCCCCTGGATCCCTGGAAGTGCCCAAGGCCGGCTTGGAGCCCCCTGGGATAAGGAAAGGTGTCCCTGCTGGAATGGGATGGGATTTAACCTCCTCCCACCCCAAACCATTCCATGATTTCCACGGAGAAATTGAGGAACCGCTCCAAGTCACCCCTCTGAGGGTCTGGAGAGGCCTCACCTGCCTCAGAATCCTGCTCCTGTCAGCATCGGCCCTGACCCCATCCCGGTTTATTTTTGTTCTCCCCCTCATCCCACCACCTCAGGGGAGCTGATCCGGATGCCGAAAATGGGGAAAACCATCCATAAATACGTGCACCTGTTCCCGAAGCTGGAGCTGTCCGTGCACCTGCAGCCCATCACCCGCTCCACGCTCAAGGTGGAGCTCACCATCGCCCCCGACTTCCAGTGGGACGAGAAGGTGGGGCCGGGACGTGGCGGTTTGGGGCGGAAAAGGGGCGTTTTGGGGCTGGATTGTGGGAATTTTCAGGGTGAATGTGCTGGTTTGAGGGGGGGAAATGGGATTTATGGAGCTGGGGTGTGGAAATCGTGAGGGGAAAATGGGATTTATGGAGCTGGGGTGTGGAAATCATGAGGGGAAATGGTCCTGATTTGGGGGGAAAATGGGATTTATGGAGCTGGGGTGTGGAAATCGTGAGGGGAAAATGGGATTTATGGAGCTGGGGTGTGGAAATCATGAGGGGAAAATGGGATTTATGGAGCTGGGGTGTGGAAATCGTGAGGGGAAAATGGGATTTATGGAGCTGGGGTGTGGAAATTGTGAGGGGAAAATGGGATTTATGGAGCTGGGGTGTGGAAATCATGAGGGGAAATGGTCCTGATTTGGGGGGAAAATGGGATTTATGGAGCTGGGGTGTGGAAATCGTGAGGGGAAAATGGGATTTATGGAGCTGGGGTGTGGAAATCATGAGGGGAAAATGGGATTTATGGAGCTGGGGTGTGGAAATCGTGAGGGGAAAATGAGATTTATGGAGCTGGGGTGTGGAAATCGTGAGGGGAAAATGTCCCAGTTTGGGGGGAAAATGGGATTTATGGGGCTGGGGTGTGGAAATCATGAGGGGAAGATGGGATTTATGGAGCTGGGGTGTGGAAATTGTGAGGCGAAAATGGGATTTATGGAGCTGGGGTGTGGAAATCATGAGGGGAAATGGTCCTGATTTGGGGGGAAAATGGGATTTATGGAGCTGGGGTGTGGAAATCGTGAGGGGAAAATGGGATTTATGGTGCTGGGGTGTGGAAATCATGAGGGGAAAATGGGATTTATGGAGCTGGGGTGTGGAAATCATGAGGGGAAAATGGGATTTATGGTGCTGGGGCGTGGAAATCATGAGGGGAAAATGTCCTGATTTGGGGGGAAAATGGGATTTATGGAGCTGGGGTGTGGAAATCGTGAGGGGGAAATTGTCCTGATTTGGGGGGAAAATGGGATTTATGGAGCTGGGGTGTGGAAATTGTGAGGGGAAAATGGGATTTATGGAGCTGGGGTGTGGAAATTGTGAGGGGAAAATGGGATTTATGGAGCTGGGGTGTGGAAATCGTGAGGGGAAAATGGGATTTATGGAGCTGGGGTGTGGAAATCGTGAGGGGAAAATGAGATTTATGGAGCTGGGGTGTGGAAATCATGAGGGGAAATGGTCCTGATTTGGGGGGAAAATGGGATTTATGGAGCTGGGGTGTGGAAATCGTGAGGGGAAAATGAGATTTATGGAGCTGGGGTGTGGAAATTGTGAGGGGAAAATGAGATTTATGGAGCTGGGGTGTGGAAATCGTGAGGGGAAAATGTCCCAGTTTGGGGGGAAAATGGGATTTATGGTGCTGGGGTGTGGAAATCATGAGGGGAAAATGGGATTTATGGAGCTGGGGTGTGGAAATCATGAGGGAAAGATGGGATTTATGGAGCTGGGGTGTGGAAATTGTGAGGCGAAAATGGGATTTATGGAGCTGGGGTGTGGAAATCGTGAGGGGAAAATGGGATTTATGGTGCTGGGGTGTGGAAATCGTGAGGGGAAAATGGGATTTATGGAGCTGGGGTGTGGAAATCATGAGGGGAAAATGTCCTGATTTGGGGGGAAAATGGGATTTATGGAGCTGGGGTGTGGAAATCGTGAGGGGGAAATTGTCCTGATTTGGGGGGAAAATGGGATTTATGGAGCTGGGGTGTGGAAATTGTGAGGGGAAAATGAGATTTATGGAGCTGGGGTGTGGAAATTGTGAGGGGAAAATGGGATTTATGGGGCTGGGGTGTGGAAATCGTGAGGGGAGAATGTCCTGATTTGGGGGGAAAATGGTAAATTCGGGGTCCAATGGTAAAAACCATGAGGGAAAGCACATTCCTGGGGTAAAAAGGAGGAACTGTAAAAAGGCTGAATTGTTAAAATCATGAGGGAAAATGGTGGGGAAGAAGGAGGAATTTTGGGGCTGGATTGTGAAATCTTATGGGGAAATACATTTCTGGGGCAAAAGAAGGAATTTTGGGGTCGGATTATAAAAACCATTTGGGAAGACGCAATCCTGGGGTGAAAATGAGGAATTTTGGGGCTGAATTAAAAAAACCATGAGGGTAAACGCAATCCTGGGGTGAAAATGAGGAATTTTGGGGTTGAATTGTAAAAACTGTTTGGGAAAACACAATCCTGGGGTGAAAATGAGGAATTTTGAGGTTGAATTATAAAAACCGTTTGGGAAAACACAATCCTGGGGTGAAAATGAGGAATTTTGGGGCCGGATTATAAAAACCATTTGGGAAAACACAATCCTGGGGTGAAAATGAGGAATTTTGGGGCCGGATTATAAAAACCATTTGGGAAAACGCAATCCTGGGGTGAAAATGAGGAATTTTGGGGTCCAGTTGTAAAAACCATTTGGGAAAACGCAATCCTGGGGTGAAAATGAGGAATTTTGGGGTTGAATTATAAAAACCATGAGGGTAAACACAATCCTGTGGTGAAAATGAGGAATTTTGGGGCCGGATTATTAAAACCATTTGGGAAAACGCAATCCTGGGGTGAAAATGAGGAATTTTGGGGCCGGATTATAAAAACCATTTGGGAAAACGCAATCCTGGGGTGGAAATGAGGAATTTTGGGGCCGCCTTGCTGCGCTGCAGCTCCTGAACGCCTGGGAATTTGGGGCTGGGCCGGGGAACTGAGAGCTGCCCCTTTTTGCCCAGGTTCACGGCTCCTCCGAGGCGTTCTGGATCCTGGTGGAGGACGTGGACAGCGAGGTGATCCTGCACCACGAGTACTTCCTGCTCAAGGCCAAGTACGCCCAGGACGAGCACCTGGTGACGTTCTTCGTGCCCGTCTTCGAGCCGCTGCCGCCGCAGTACTTCATCCGCGTGGTGTCGGACCGCTGGCTCTGTGAGTGCCCCTTGGCCCGGGCTTTGTTCCTGGTTTTTCCTGAGGTTTATTCCCGGTTTTCTGGCTCTGTGAGTGCCCCTTGGCCCAGAGTTTGTTCCTGGTTTTTCCCAGGGTTTATTCCTGCTTTTTCCCAGGCTTTATTCCCGGTTTTCTGGCTCTGTGAGTGTCCCTTTGCCCAGGCTTCATTCCCGGTTTTTCCTGGGCTTTATTCCCGGTTTTCTGGCTCTGTGAGTGCCCCTTTGCCCGGGCTTTGTTCCTGGTTTTTCCTGAGGTTTATTCCCGGTTTTTCCTGGGCTTTATTCCTGGTTTTTCCTGGGCTTTATTCCTGGTTTTTCCCAGAGTTTGTTCCTGGTTTTTCCTGGGCTTTATTCCCGGTTTTCTGGCTCTGTGAGTGCCCCTTTACCCAGGGTTTGTTCCTGGTTTTTCCTGGGCTTTATTCCCGGTTTTCTGGCTCTGTGAGTGCCCCTTTTCCTGGGCTTCATTCCTGGCTTTTCCTGGGCTTTATTCCCGGTTTTCTGGCTCTGTGAGTGCCCCTTTGCCTGGGCTTTATTCCTGGTTTTTCCTGAGGTTTATTCCCGGTTTTCTGGCTCTGTGAGTGCCCCTTTACCCAGGGTTTGTTCCCGGTTTTTCCTGGGCTTTATTCCCGGTTTTCTGGCTCTGTGAGTGCCCCTTTGCCCGGGCTTCGTTCCTGGTTTTTCCTGGGCTTTATTCCCGGTTTTTCCTGGGCTTTATTCCTGGTTTTTCCCAGAGTTTGTTCCTGGTTTTTTCTGGGCTTTATTCCCGGTTTTCTGGCTCTGTGAGTGCCCCTTTGCCTGGGCTTTATTCCCGGTTTTTCCTGGGCTTTATTCCCGGTTTTTCCTGGGCTTTATTCCCGGTTTTTCCTGGGGTTTATTCCCGGTTTTTCCTGGGGTTTATTCCCGGTTTTCTGGCTCTGTGAGTGCCACTTCTCCCAGAGTTTGTTCCTGGTTTTTCCCGAGGTTTATTCCCGGTTTTCTGGCTCTGTGAGTGCCCCTTTTCCTGGGCTTTATTCCTGGTTTTTCCCAGAGTTTGTTCCTGGTTTTTCCTGGGCTTTATTCCCGGTTTTCTGGCTCTGTGAGTGCCCCTTTTCCTGGGCTTCATTCCTGGCTTTTCCTGGGCTTTATTCCCGGTTTTCTGGCTCTGTGAGTGCCCCTTTGCCTGGGCTTTATTCCTGGTTTTTCCTGAGGTTTATTCCCGGTTTTCTGGCTCTGTGAGTGTCCCTTTGCCCAGGCTTCATTCCCGGTTTTTCCTGGGCTTTATTCCCGGTTTTCTGGCTCTGTGAGTGCCCCTTTGCCCGGGCTTTGTTCCTGGTTTTTCCTGAGGTTTATTCCCGGTTTTTCCTGGGCTTTATTCCTGGTTTTTCCTGGGCTTTATTCCTGGTTTTTCCCAGAGTTTGTTCCTGGTTTTTCCTGGGCTTTATTCCCGGTTTTCTGGCTCTGTGAGTGCCCCTTTGCCTGGGCTTTATTCCCGGTTTTTCCTGAGGTTTATTCCTGGTTTTCTGGCTCTGTGAGTGCCCCTTGGCCCGGGCTTTATTCCTGGTTTTTCCTGAGGTTTATTCCCGGTTTTCTGGCTCTGTGAGTGCCCCTTTGCCCAGGGTTTGTTCCCGGTTTTTCCCGAGGTTTATTCCCAGTTTTCTGGCTCTGTGAGTGCCCCTTTTCCTGGGCTTTATTCCCGGTGTTTCCAGGGTTTTTTCCTGGTTTTTCCCAGAGTTTATTCCCAGTTTTTCCCAGAGTTTGTTCCTGATTTTCTGGCTCTGTGAGTGCCCCTTTTCCCAGAGTTTGTTCCTAGTTTTTTCTGGGCTTTATTCCTGGTTTTCTGTGTCTGTGAGTGCCCCTTTTCCTTTGGGATCCATTCCCATCCCTTTGGCACCCATTCCCATCCCCATTCCCATCCCTTTGGCATCCATTCCCATCCCTTTGGCACCCATTCCCATCCCCATTCCCATCCCTTTGGCACCCATTCCCATCCTCATTCCCATCCCCATTCCCATCCCCATTCCCATCCCCATTCCCATCCCTTTGGCACCCATTCCCATCCCCATTCCCATCCCTTTGGGATCCATTCCCATCCCCATTCCCATCCCCATTCCCATCCCCATTCCCATCCCCATTCCCATCCCTTTGGGATCCATTCCCATCCCTTTGGGATCCATTCCCATCCCCATTCCCATCCCTTTGGCACCCATTCCCATCCCCATTCCCATCCCTTTGGGATCCATTCCCATTCCCATTCCCATCCCCATTCCCATCCCCATTCCCATCCCTTTGGCACCCATTCCCATCCCCATTCCCATCCCTTTGGGATCCATTCCCATTCCCATTCCCATTCCCATTCCCATCCCCATTCCCATCCCCATTCCCATCCCTTTGGCACCCATTCCCATCCCCATTCCCATCCCTTTGGCACCCATTCCCATCCTCATTCCCATCCCCATTCCCATCCCCATTCCCATCCCCATTCCCATCCCCATTCCCATCCCTTTGGCACCCATTCCCATCCTCATTCCCATCCCCATTCCCATCCCCATTCCCATCCCCATTCCCATCCCTTTGGCACCCATTCCCATTCCCATTCCCATCCCTTTGGGATCCATTCCCATTCCCATTCCCATCCCCATTCCCATCCCTTTGGCACCCATTCCCATTCCCATTCCCATCCCTTTGGGATCCATTCCCATTCCCATTCCCATCCCCATTCCCATCCCTTTGGCACCCATTCCCATCCCCATCCCCATCCCTTTGGCACCCATTCCCATTCCCATCCCTTTGGCACCCATTCCCATCCCTTTGGCACCCATTCCCATTCCCATCCCTTTGGCACCCATTCCCATCCCCATTCCCATCCCTTTGGCACCCATTCCCATTCCCATCCCTTTGGCACCCATTCCCATCCTCATTCCCATCCCTTTGGCACCCATTCCCATCCCTTTGGCACCCATTCCCATCCCCATCCCCATTCCCATCCCCATCCCTTTGGCACCCATTCCCATCCCCATTCCCATCCCTTTGGCACCCATTCCCATCCCCATTCCCATCCCTTTGGCACCCATTCCCATCCCCATTCCCATCCCCATTCCCATCCCCATTCCCATCCCCATTCCCATCCCTTTCCCAGTGCCCCCCCCCATAACCCCGACCCCATCTCCCCACGCCTCAGCCTGATCCCGCCTCTGGAATTCAGGAATTCTCTGCCCCTGCAGCCTGTGAGACGCAGCTCCCCGTGTCCTTCCGGCACCTGATCCTGCCCGAGAAGTACCCTCCTCCCACGGAGCTGCTGGACCTGCAGCCGCTGCCGGTGTCGGCGCTGCGCAACAGCGCCTTCGAGGGCCTCTACCAGGACAAGTTCCCCTTCTTCAACCCCATCCAGACGCAAGGTGCGCGTTCCCGCTCCTCATCCCAGACGGCTTTCCCGGGATTTGGTGGTTTTTGTAGGGAAATGATTCCTCATTTTCCCATTTCCGGGGTCCGCGCATTCGGAATCAGGGTCTCTGTGGGAAGGGGTTGGGAATTGGGGTCTCAGCCACGTTCAGCAGCTCCTGCAAAAGTTGGGGATGTTCCCACTCCTCATCCCACCTGGATTTCCCAGGATTTGGTGGTTTTTGTAGGAATTTTGTGGGAAGTGGTTCCTCATTTTCCCATTTCCGGCATCCGCGCGTTTTGGGCGTTTGGAATCGGGGCCTCTCTGTGGGAGGGGGTTGGGAATTGGGGTCTCAGCCACGTTCAGCAGCTCCTGGAAAAGTTGGGGATGTTCCCGCTCCTCATCCCACCTGGATTTCCCGGGATTTGGCCGTTTTTGCAGGAATTTTGTGGGAAATGGGGAACCCCAGAGCCCGAGTGCTTTGGGCATTCGGAATCGGGGTCTCTTGTGGGAGGGGGTTGGGAATTGGGGTCTCAGCCACGTTCAGCAGCTCCTGCAAAAGTTGGGGATGTTCCCGCTCCTCATCCCACCTGGATTTCCCAGGATTTGGTGGTTTTTGTAGGAATTTTGTGGGAAGTGGTTCCTCATTTTCCCATTTCCGGCATCCGCGCGTTTTGGGCGTTTGGAATCGGGGTCTCTGTGGGAGGGGGTTGGGAATTGGGGTCTCAGCCACGTTCAGCAGCTCCTGGAAAAGTTGGGGATGTTCCCGCTCCTCATCCCACCTGGATTTCCTGGGATTTGGCCGTTTTTGTAGGAATTTTGTGGGAAATGATTCCTCATTTTCCCATTTCTGGGGTCTGAGCGCTTTGGGCATTCGGAATCGGGGCCTCTCTGTGGGAGGGGGTTGGGAATTGGGGTCTCAGCCACGTTCAGCAGCTCCTGCAAAAGTTGGGGATGTTCCTGCTCCTCATCCCACCTGGATTTCCCAGGATTTGGCCATTTTTGTAGGAATTTTGTGGGAAGTGGTTCCTCATTTTCCCATTTCCGGCATCCGCGCGTTTTGGGCGTTTGGAATCGGGGGCTCTGTGGGAAGGGGTTGGGAATTGGGGTCTCAGCCACGTTCAGCAGCTCCTGGAAAAGTTGGGGATGTTCCCGCTCCTCATCCCACCTGGATTTCCCAGGATTTGGCCATTTTTGTAGGAATTTTGTGGGAAATGATTCCTCATTTTCCCATTTCTGGGGTCTGAGCGCTTTGGGCATTCGGAATCGGGGCCTCTCTGTGGGAGGGGGTTGGGAATTGGGGTCTCAGCCACGTTCAGCAGCTCCTGCAAAAGTTGGGGATGTTCCTGTTCCTCATCCCAGCCGGATTTCCCAGGATTTGGGATCCGTGGTTTATCCGCTGTTCCCAGGGGTTTGGGATTTGTGGATTTCCCCAGAGGAGAAGCCTGCAGGAATCCCAGTGGCAGCAGAGATTTGGGATCTGTGGTTTATCCTCTCTTCCCTGGGGAAAAAAACTCCTGGAATCCAAGGAAAAACCTGCAGGAATCCAGGGCAAAACTCCTGGAATCCAAGGAAAAACCTGCAGGAATCCAGGGCAAAAACTCCTGGAATCCAAGGAAAATCTCCTGGAATCCCAGTGGCAGCTGAGCTTTGGGATCTGTGCTTTATCCCCCATTCCCAGAGCTTCGGGATCCGTTTGGTTCCGTTGTTTATTCCGGAATTCCGTGGGAAATGGGGAATCCCGAGGTTGGGAATTGGGGGCTCTGCCACATTCCTGGGGTGGCCTCAGGGAGCAGCTCCTGCGAGTTGGGGCTTTTCCCAAATTTCTCCAGCCCTGCTGCTCGCAGGGAAGGAGTTGGGAGCTTCCCCCTTTGGAATTGCGCTGCCTGGAATGAGGAATTGGGAATTCCTGGGTCAGCCTGGAGTTTGTTTTCCTGAGGGGATCCCAGGCTGGAATTCCCTAAATTCCCTTTCCTGGAGCTCCTCTCTCTCACACCCGATCCAGGCCATGTTCCCCACCCCATTCCCAAATTTTTACCCTAAATCCATGGAGATTTTCCCCCTCCCCATTCCCACATTTTTGCCCTAAATCCATGGAGATTTCCCCTGAAATTGGGAATCCTGTGAGAGTTCCCTCAGTGAATCCCAGACTAAAATTCCCAAAATTCCCTTTCCTGGATCTCCTCTCTCTCACACCCGACCCAGGCCATGTTCCCCACCCCATTCCCACATTTTTTTGCCCTAAATCCATGGAGATTTTCCCTGAAATTGGGAATTTGGGAGCTCCTGTGTGAGAGTTCCCTCAGTAAATCCCAGACTAAAATTCCCAAAATTCCAAGCCATGTTCCCCACCCCATTCCCACATTTTTTTGCCCTAAATCCACGGAGATTTTCCCGAAAATCGGGAATCCCGTAACAACTTCCTCCATAAATCCCAGACTAAAATTCCCTAAATTCCCTTTCCTGATTGTCCTCTCTCTCAACCCCAATCCACGCCGTGTTCCCCACCCCCATTCCCACATTTTTGCCCTAAATCCACGGAGATTTTCCCAAAAATCAGGAATCCCGTAACAACTTCCTCCGTAAACCCCAGACTAAAATTCCCAAAATTCCAAGCCATGTTCCCCACCCCATTCCCACATTTTTTCCCCTAAATCCACGGAGATTTTCCCCCTCCCCATTCCCAGATTTTTCCCCTAAATCCACGGAGATTTTCCCGAAAATCAGGAACCCCGTAACAACTTCCTCCGTAAATCCCAGACTAAAATTCCCTAAATTCCACGCTGTGTTCCCCACCCCCTTCCCACATTTTTTCCCCTAAATCCACGGAGATTTTCCCCCTCCCCATTCCCAGATTTTTCCCCTAAATCCACGGAGATTTTCCCGAAAATCAGGAATCCCGTAACAACTTCCTCCGTAAACCCCAGACTAAAATTCCCTAAATTCCACGCCATGTTCCCCACTCCATTCCCACATTTTTTTAACCCCGAAACCCACGGGGATTTTCCCTGTCCCTCCGTGATTTGCCAGTGTTCAACACGGTGTACAACAGCGACGACAACGTGTTCGTGGGCGCGCCCACGGGCAGCGGCAAAACCATCTGCGCCGAGTTCGGCATCCTCCGCATGCTGCTGCAGAACTCCGAGGGCCGCTGCGTCTACATCACACCCATGGAGGCCCTGGCCGAGCAGGTGAATCCCAGGAATTCCCCGGAGGCCGAAATTCCCACCCTGCGTGGGATAAACGCCGCCCTCCCGCCGCTCCTGGGGAGGGAATTCTGCAGCAGTCGGCAGGGAATTGTCCCAATTTCCTGGGAGTTTTGGTGGGAATTGCCGCCATTTAAAGAGAATTTGGTGGGAATTGCCCCAATTTGGTGGGAATGTGGTGGGAATTGCCCCAGTTTAAAGGAAATTTGGTGGGAATTTGGTGGGAATTGCCCCAGTCTGAGGGGAATTTGGTGAGAATTGCCCCAATTTGATGGGAATGTGGTGGGAATTTGGTGGGACTTGCCCAATTTAAAGGGAATTTGGTGGGAATTGCCCCAGTTTGGTGGGAATGTGGTGGGAATTTGGTGGGAATTGCCCCAGTTTGAGGGGAATTTAGTGGGAATTTCCCCCAATTTGATGGGAATGTGGTGGGAATTTGGTGGGAATTGCCCCAGTTTGAGAGGAATTTGGTGGGAATTGCCCCAGTCTGAGGGGAATTTGGTGGGAATCATCTCAACTGGAGGGAAATGTGGTGGGAATTGCCCAATGTGGTGGGAATGTGGTGGGTATTTGGTGGGAATTGCCCCAGTTTAAAGGGAATTTGGTGGGAATTGCCCCAATTTGGTGGGAATGTGGTGGGAATTTGGTGGGAATTGCCCCAGTTTGAGAGGAATTTGGTGGGAATTGCCCCAGTCTGAGGGGAATTTGGTGGGAATCATCTCAACTGGAAGGAAATGTGGTGGGAATTGCCCCATGTGGTGGGAATTTGGTGGGAATTGCCCCAGTTTGAGAGGAATTTAGTGGGAACTGTCCCAGTTTGAGAGGAATTTGGTGGGAATTGCCCCAGTTTGAGAGGAATTTGGTGGGAATTGCCCCAGTCTGAGGGGAATTTGGTGGGAATCATCTCAACAGGAGGGAAATGTGGTGGGAATTGCCCCATGTGGTGGGAATTTGGTGGGAATTGCCCCAGTTTGAGGGGAATTTAGTGGGAATTGCCCCAATTTGATGGGAATGTGGTGGGAATTTGGTGGGAATTGCCCCAATTTAAAGAGAATTTGGTGGGAATTGCCCCAATTTAAAGGGAATTTGGTGGGAAATGTGGTGGGAATTGCCCCAGTTTAAAGGGAATTTGGTGGGAATTGCCCCAGTTTGGTGGGAATGTGGTGGGAATTTGGTGGGAATTGCCCCAGTTTGAGGGGAATTTAGTGGGAATTTCCCCCAATTTGATGGGAATGTGGTGGGAATTTGGTGGGAATTGCCCCAGTTTGAGAGGAATTTGGTGGGAATTGCCCCAGTCTGAGGGGAATTTGGTGGGAATCATCTCAACTGGAGGGAAATGTGGTGGGAATTGCCCCATGTGGTGGGAATTTGGTGGGAACTGTCCCAGTTTGAGAGGAATTTGGTGGGAATTGCCGCCATTTAAAGAGAATTTGGTGGGAATTGCCCCAATTTGGTGGGAATGTGGTGGGAATTTGGTGGGAATTGCCCCAGTCTGAGGGGAATTTGGTGGGAATCATCTCAACTGGAGGGAAATGTGGTGGGAATTGCCCAATGTGGTGGGAATGTGGTGGGTATTTGGTGGGACTTGCCCAATTTAAAGGGAATTTGGTGGGAATTGCCCCAATTTGGTGGGAATGTGGTGGGAATTTGGTGGGAATTGCCCCAGTTTGAGAGGAATTTGGTGGGAATTGCCCCAGTTTAAAGGGAATTTGGTGGGAATCGTCTCAATTAGAGGGGAATGTGGTGGGAATTGCCCCAGTTTAAAGGAAATTTGGTGGGAATTTGGTGGGAATTGCCCCAGTCTGAGGGGAATTTGGTGGGAATCATCTCAACTGGAGGGAAATGTGGTGGGAATTGCCCAATGTGGTGGGAATTTGGTGGGAATTTGGTGGGAATTGCCCCAATTTAAAGGGAATTTGGTGGGAATTGCCCCAATTTGAGGGGAATTTGGTGGGAATTTGTCAGGAATCACCTCAATTAGAGGGAAGTGTGGTGGGAATTGCCCCAATTTGGTGGGAATTTGGTGGGAATTTCCCCAGTCTGAGGGGAATTCAGTGGGAATTCCTCAATTTGGTGGGAATTTGGTGGGAATCGCCCCAGTTTGGTGGGAATTTGGTGGCAATCGCCCCAATTTGAGGAAAATATAAGGGGAATTAGGTGGGAATTTGATAGGAATCACCCCGATCGGAGAGAAATTTGGTCAGGAATCACCCCAATCCCACGCTACTTCCCGTTTTTCCGGCGCAGGTTTTCATGGATTGGTACGAGAAATTCCAGGAGCGCCTGAACAAGAAGGTGGTTCTGCTCACTGGGGAGACCAGCACGGACCTGAAGCTGCTGGGAAAAGGGAACATCATCATCAGCACCCCGGAGAAGTGGGACATCCTGTCCCGCCGCTGGAAGCAGCGCAAGAACGTGCAGAACGTCAACCTGTTCATCGTGGATGAAGTGCACCTGATCGGCGGCGAGAACGGGGTCAGCCTCCGGGGCTGGCCCCCAGTGGGAATTGCCCCATGGAATTGCTGTTCCGCAGGGGCTTTTCCTGCTGGGAATTCCCCCCTCCCCCCCCCCCCCCCCCCCCCGTGGCTTGGGATGGGAGGGTAGGAGGGGTTTCCGTGGGGTGTTCGGCTGGATCTCAGCCAGGAATGGTCCTGATCCCGCTCCTGATCCTGCTCCTGATCCAGTTCCCGCTTCTGATCCTGCTCCTGCTCCTGATCCTCATCCTGATCCTGCTCCTGCTCCTGCTCCTGCTCCTGATCCTGATCCTGATCCTCATCCTGATCCCGCTCCTGCTCCTGATCCTGATCCTCATCCTGATCCTGATCCCGCTCCTGATCCCGCTCCTGCTTCTGATCCAGCTCCTGCTCCTGATCCCGCTCCTGATCCTGCTCCTGCTCCTGATCCCGCTCCTGATCCAGCTCCTGCTCCTGATCCAGTTCCCGCTTCTGATCCTGCTCCTGATCCTCATCCTGATCCTGATCCCGCTCCTGATCCCGCTCCTGCTTCTGATCCAGCTCCTGCTCCTGATCCCGCTCCTGATCCTGCTCCTGCTCCTGATCCCGCTCCTGATCCAGCTCCTGCTCCTGATCCAGTTCCCGCTTCTGATCCCGCTCCTGATCCCACTCCTGCTTCTGATCCCGCTCCTGATCCTGCTCCTGCTCCTGCTCCTGCTCCAGCTCCTGCTCCTGATCCTGCTCCTGATCCAGTTCCCGCTTCTGATCCCGCTCCTGATCCTGATCCTGATCCTGCTCCCGATCCTGATCCTGCTCCTGATCCCGCTCCTGATCCCGCTCCTAATCCCGCTCCTGATCCAGCTCCTGATCCAGCTCCCGATCCAGCTCCTGATCCAGCTCCTGATCCCACTCCCGCTTCTGATCCTGCTCCTGATCCCACTCCTGATCCTGATCCCACTTCTCATCCTGCTCCTGATCCCGCTCCTGATCCAGCTCCTGCTTCTGATCCCACTTCTCATCCTGATCCTGATCCTGCTCCTGATCCTGATCCTGATCCAGCTCCCGCTTCTGATCCCGCTCCTGCTCCCGCTCCCACTCCCGATCCGGCTCCCGATCCCGCCCCCGATCCCGCTCCTGATCCTGATCCAGCTCCTGATCCAGCTCCTGATCCAGCTCCTGATCCTGCTCCTGATCCCACTCCTGCTTCTGATCCTGCTCCTGATCCCTCTCCTGATCCCGCTCTTAATCCCGCTTCTGATCCACTCCTGCTCCTGCTCCTGATCCCACTCCCAGTCCTGCTCCCTTGGGAAGCTGAGGAGGGGTTTCCCTGGGTTCTCCTCTCCAGATCTTATCCTGATCCCATTCTCGATCCCTTTGTTCCCCCCTCAGCCCGTGCTGGAGGTGATCTGCTCACAGATCCCATTCCCGATCCCATTCTCGATCCCTTTGTTTCCCCTCACAGCCCGTGCTGGAGGTGATCTGCTCCCAGATCCCATTCCTGATCCCATTTTCCCCCCTCAGCCCGTGCTGGAGGTGATCTGCTCCCAGATCCCATTCCCGATCCCTTTTTCCCCCCTCAGCCCGTGCTGGAGGTGATCTGCTCCCAGATCCCATTCCCGATCCCATTTCCCCCCTCAGCCCATGCTGGAGGTGATCTGCTCACAGATCCCATTCCTGATCCCATTTTCCCCCCTCAGCCCGTGCTGGAGCTGATCTGCTCCCAGATCTCATTCCCGATCCCATTTTCCCCCTCAGCCCATGCTGGAGGTGATCTGCTCACAGATCCCTTTCCCCCCTCAGCCCGTGCTGGAGGTGATCTGCTCCCAGATCCCATTCCTGATCCCATTTTCCCCCCTCAGCCCGTGCTGGAGGTGATCTGCTCCCAGATCCCATTCCTGATCCCATTTCCCCCCTCAGCCCGTGCTGGAGGTAATCTGCTCCCAGATCCCATTCCTGATCCCATTTTCCCCCCTCAGCCCGTGCTGGAGGTGATCTGCTCACAGATCCCATTCCTGATCCCATTTCCCCCCTCAGCCCGTGCTGGAGCTGATCTGCTCCCAGATCCCATTCCTGATCCCTTTGTTCCCCCTCTCTCAGCCCGTGCTGGAGGTGATCTGCTCCCAGATCCCATTCCTGATCCCATTTTCCCCCCTCAGCCCGTGCTGGAGGTGATCTGCTCCCAGATCCCATTCCTGATCCCGTTTTCCCCCCTCAGCCCGTGCTGGAGGTGATCTGCTCGCGCATGCGCTACATCTCGTCGCAGATCGAGCGGCCCATCCGCATCGTGGCGCTCAGCTCGTCGCTCTCCAACGCCAAGGACGTGGCGCACTGGCTGGGCTGCAGCGCCACCGCCACCTTCAACTTCCACCCCAACGTGCGCCCCGTGCCCCTGGAGCTGCACATCCAGGTGGGAACGCCCCGGCAGCATGGCTAATTGCTGCCTAATTGGGTCTGGGGTAATTAATTCTCGGCTGATTGATCCTTGGGAAAACGCCTTGGGATCGCCGCTAGCGCCGATCTCGTTGGGTGTTGGAAAAACCCCTTGGGATCGTGGGTAATTCTTGGCTGATTAATTCTTGGCTAATTGATTCTTGGCTAATTAATCCTTGGCAAAATCCCTTGGGATCGTTGGTAACTCTTGGCTAATTAATTCTTGGCTAATTAATCCTTGGCTGATTGATCCTTGGGAAAACGCCTTGGGATCGCCGCTAGTGACGCTCTCATTGGGTGTTGGAAAAATCCCTTGGGATCGTGGGTAATTCTTGGCTGATTAATTCTTGGCTAATTGATTCTTGGCTAATTAATCCTTGGCAAAATCCCTTGGGATCGTTGGTAACTCTTGGCTAATTAATTCTTGGCTAATTAATCCTTGGCTGATTGATCCTTGGGAAAACGCCTTGGGATCGCCACTAGCGATGCTCTCATTGGGTGTTGGAAAAATCCCTTGGGATCGTGGGTAATTCTTGGCTGATTAATTCTTGGCTAATTAATCCTTGGCAAAATCCCTTGGGATCGTTGGTAACTCTTGGCTAATTAATTCTTGGCTAATTAATCCTTGGCTGATTGATCCTTGGGAAAACGCCTTGGGATCGCCGCTAGCGCCGCTCTCGTTGGGTGTTGGAAAAATCCCTTGGGATCGTGGGTAATTCTTGGCTGATTAATTCTTGGCTAATTGATTCTTGGCTAATTAATCCTTGGCAAAATCCCTTGGGATCGTTGGTAACTCTTGGCTAATTAATTCTTGGCTAATTAATCCTTGGCTGATTGATCCTTGGGAAAACGCCTTGGGATCGCCGCTAGCGATGCTCTCATTGGGTGTTGGAAAAACCCCTTGGGATCGTGGGTAATGGTTGGCTAATTGATTCTTGGAAAAATCCCTTGGGATCATTGGTATTTCTTGTTTAATTAATCCTTGGAAAAATCCCTTGGGATCATTGGTAACTCTTGTTTAATTAATCCTTGGAAAAATCCTTTGGGATCGTGGGTAATTCTTGGCTAATTAATTCTTGGAAAAATCCTTTGGGATCATTGGTATCTCTTGCCTAATTAATTCTTGGCTAATTGGGTCTTGGAAGAATCCCTTGGGATTGTGGATAATTCTTGGCTAATTAATTCTTGGCTGATTGATCCTTGGAAAAATCCCTTGGGATCGCCACTAGCGCCGCTCTCGTTGGGTGTTGGAAAAACCCCTTGGGATCATCAGTAATTCTTGGCTAATTGGGTCTTGGCTAATTAATTCTTGGCTAATTCATTCTTGAAAAAAATCCCTTGGGATCACCGGTAATTCTTGGCTAATTGGGTCTTGGCAAAATCCCTTGGGATCATTGGTAATTGTTGGCTAATTAACATTAATTAATTAATCCTTGGAAAAATCCCTTGGGATCACCAGTTATTCTCGGCTAATTAATTCTGGGCTAATTGATTCTTGGAAAAATCCCTTGGGATCATGGGTAATTGTTGGCTAATTGGGTCTCGGCTGATTAATCCTTGGAAAAATCCCTTGGGATCGTCGCTATCATTGGTCTCATTGGGTCTTGGAAAAATCCCTTGGTATCATCAGTAATTCTCAGCTAATTGGGTCTTGGCTAATTGGGTCTTGGCTAATTGGGTCTTGGAAAAATCCCTTGGGATCATCAGTAATTCTCAGCTAATTGATTCTCGGCTAATTGATTCTTGGCTAATTAATTCTTGGCTAATTGGGTCTTGGAAAAATCCCTTAGGATCATTGGTATCTCTTGGCTAATTAGTTCTTGGCTAATTGATTCTTGGAAAAATCCCTTGGGATCATTGGTAATTGTTGGCTAATTGGGTCTTGGCTAATTAATCCTTGGCAAAATCCCTCGGGATCATTGGTATCTCTTGGCTAATTAATTCTTGGCCCATTGAGGTTTTGATAAAATCCCTCAGGATCATTGATAACTCCTACCTAATTAATCCTTGAAAAAATCCCTGTGGAACCACCGCTAACTCCAATCTAATCAATCCTTATCTAACTCCCTCTTACTAATTATCCCTTCGGCCCATCACCAACTCTTCACGACCATCAACTCTTCTCCCAAGCGGGAATTTTCCAGCATTTCCCACAACTTTGGCGGGGAATCCTTTGGAATTGAGTGGGATTTTTTTTGGGGGGGGGTCGTTTCCTCTCGTCGCCGTGCAGGGTTTCAACATCAGCCACACGCAGACGCGCCTGCTGTCCATGGCCAAGCCCGTCTACCACGCCGTCATGAAGCACTCGCCCAAAAAACCCGTGCTGGTCTTCGTCCCGTCCCGCAAACAGACGCGGCTCACGGCCATCAACATCCTCACCACGTGCGCCTCCGACGTGCAGCGCCACAGGTGCCACCCGCGGCCACCCAGGGCTGGGGGTGGGCTTGGAGGGGGTCTAGGGTGGGGTTATGGGCTTGGAGGGTGTTCTAGGGTGGGGTTATGGGCTTGGAGGGTGTTCTAGGGTGGGGTTATGGGCTTGGAGGGTGTTCTAGGGTGGGGTTATGGGCTTGGAGGGTGTTCTAGGGTGGGTTATGGGCTTGGAGAGTGTCCAGGGATGGGTTATGGGGTTGGAGATCATCCAGGGATGGGTTATGGGGTTGGAGATTGTCCAGGGATGGGTTATGAGGTTGGAGATCATCCAGGGGTGGGTTATGGGGTTGGAGAGTGTCCAGGGATGGGTTCTGGGGTTGGAGATTGTCCAGGGGTGGGTTATGGGGTTGAAGAGCATCCAGGGATGGGTTATGGGGTTGGAGAGTGTCCAGGGGTGGGTTATGGGGTTGAAGATCATCCAGGGGTGGGTTCTGGGGTTGGAGAGTGTCCAGGGGTGGGTTATGGGATTGGAAGTGGAGATGGGGAATTCCTGAGGGAGCTGGGAATGGGGCTCAGCCCAGAGAAAAGGGGGATCAGGGATGGGATCAGGAATGGCATTGGCATTGGCATTGGGTGGCATGGGACAGGATTGGGATGGATGGGCTGGATGATCCCAAAGACCTTTCCCAGCCCGCCCCATTCCCTGGATATCCTCGAAGGTTCCTGCACTGTGCCGAGAAGGACCTGGTGCCCTACCTGGAGAAGCTCAGCGACCCCACCCTGAAGGAGACGCTGGTGAACGGGGTTGGCTACCTGCACGAGGGGCTGACGGCCATGGAGCGGCGCGTGGTGGAGCAGCTCTTCAGCTCCGGTGAGACGGGCCCGGGACGGGCACGGGCTGGGAACAGCTCCTGGAAAAGCCTTTCCTGGAGCCCAGCACTGCTCAGAGTCCTGGGCTTGGGGTGAAAGCCGTGGCCAAGCTCTGTGTGAGCTCTGTGGGATCACCTCAGAGCCCCTCACAGGGCCTGGAGGGATGGATGGGATGGGTGATCCCAAAAGGGGATCCAGGAGAGCTGGAGAGGGACTGGGGACAAGGCATGGAGGGACAGGACACAGGGAATGGCTTCCCAGTGGGAAAGGGGAAATTGAAATGGGATCTTGGGGAGGAATTCCTGGCTGGGCTGGAATTCCCAGAGCAGCTGTGGCTGCCCCTGGATCCCTGGAAGTGCCCAAGGCCAGGTTGGAGCCCCCTGGGTCAATGGAAGCTGTCCCTGCCCATGGCAGGGCTGGCACTGGATGCTCTCCAGTGGCTCTCCCAACCCAACCCAACCCACTCCATGCTTCTCCACCTCCCACCCCAAAAACTCGGGGATCTTCCCCATGCCCCCTCTCCCAGTGCCCGTTATCCCGGGATGTCCGGCCCCACTGACCCCGGTGCCCTCCCCGCTGCCCCCAGGAGCTGTCCAGGTGATGGTGGCCTCGCGCAGCCTCTGCTGGGGCATGAACATCGCGGCGCACCTGGTGATCATCATGGACACGCAGTACTACAACGGCAAGATCCACGCGTGAGCCCGGCCCCCGTCCCCCGGGATCCCTGGGGTGGGGTGGGATCCGTGGGATTCATGGGATCGATGGGATGGGATCAGTGGGATCCGTGGGATCGATGGGATGGGATGGGATCCATGGGATTCATGGGATGGGATGGGATCCATGGGATTGCTGGGATGGGATGGGATCCATGGGATCGATGGGATGGGATGGGATTGATTGAATGGGATGGGATCAATGGGATCCAAGGGATCGATGGGATGGGATGGGATCCATGGGATTCATGGGATCCATGGGGTGGGATGTGCGGGATCCGTGGGATGGGATGAGAGCAATGGGATGGGATGTGCGGGATCCATGGGATGGGATGAGATGGGATGGGATGGGATGGGATCAATGGGATTCATGGGATCCATGGGGTGGGATGGGTTGGGATCCATGGGGTGGGATGGGGTCAATGGGATCCATGAGATCCATGGGATGGGATCCATGGGATGGGATGGGATCAATGGGATCCATGGGATCGATGGGATGGGATGGGATCGATGGGATGGGATGGGATCAATGGGATCCATGGGATGGGATGGGATCAATGGGATCCATGGGATTGATGGGATGGGATGGGATCGATGGGATGGGATGGGATCGATGGGATGGGATGGGATCAATGGGATCCATGGGATGGGATGGGATCAATGGGATCCATGGGGTGGGATGGGATCAATGGGATCCATGGGGTGGGATGGGATCAATGGGATGGGATGGATGGGATGGGATCAATGGGATCCATGAGATCGATGGGATCCCTCCCCGGCGCTGCCTGACCCCGTGCCCATGGCAGGTACGTGGATTACCCCATCTACGACGTGCTGCAGATGGTCGGCCACGCCAACCGGCCGCTGCAGGACGACGAGGGGCGCTGCGTCATCATGTGCCAGGGCTCCAAAAAGGTGGGTGACGGGTCCGGGACGTTCCCGGGACTTCAGCTGGGATTGTCCTCCTGCAGCTGGTGGAGGACCCTCATTCAGGGCTGGGATGGGGATTGGGCTGGGGTGAGATGGGGTCAATGGGATTGGATGAGATTGGGATCCATGGGATGGGATGGGATCCATGGGATGGGATGGGATCCATGGGATGGGATCCAAACCCTCACTCAAGGCTTGGATCACCATGGGGATGATCCAAACCCTCCCCGAGTTCTCAGCCTAGCCGTTCCCACAGCATTTTTGGGGTCAATTCCTTCATCCTTGCCCTTTTCCTGCCCGTCCCGCCGCAGGATTTCTTCAAGAAGTTCCTGTACGAGCCGCTGCCGGTGGAATCCCACCTGGACCACTGCATGCACGACCACTTCAACGCCGAGATCGTCACCAAGACCATCGAGAACAAGCAGGACGCCGTGGACTACCTGACCTGGACCTTCCTGTACCGCAGGATGACCCAGAACCCCAACTACTACAACCTGCAAGGTGGGAGCGGGGCCTGCTGCGGCCTGGGAGCGGCCCTTGGCC
Source organism: Coloeus monedula (assembly GCF_965178545.1). Classification (NCBI taxonomy): domain Eukaryota; kingdom Metazoa; phylum Chordata; class Aves; order Passeriformes; family Corvidae; genus Coloeus; species Coloeus monedula. The sequence continues at coordinate 3,800,484 of NC_138808.1, read as the reverse complement.
ATGTCCTGGGGGGATGATGGTGCTGGCGATCCCGCCCCGTCACATCCCGTCACATCCCGTCCCGTCACATCCCATCCCGTCACATCCCATCCCATCCATCCCATCCATCCCATGTCATGGACCCCATCCCATCCCATCCCATCCCATGTCATGGACCCCATCCCATCCCATCCCATCCCATGTCATGGACCCCATCCCATCCCATCCCATCCCATGTCATGGACCCCATCCCATCCCATCCCATCCCATGTCATGGACCCCATCCCATCCCATCCCATCCCATGTCATGGACCCCATGCCATCCCATCCCATCCCATCCCATCCCATCCCATCCCATCCCATCCCATGTCATGGACCCCATGCCATGCCATGCCATGCCATGCCATGGATCCCATTGATCCCATTTCCGTCCCATCCCTTTGATCCCATCCCATGGATCCCATCCCATCCCATGGATCCCATCCCATCCCATGGATCCCATCCCATCCCATGGATCCCATCCAATCCCATCCCATGGATCCCATCCCATTCCATCCCATCCCATGGATCCCATCCCATTCCATCCCATCCCATGGATCCCATCCAATCTCATCCCATTCCATCCCATCCCATGGATCCCATCCCATCCCATTGATCCCATCCCATCCCATCCCATCCCATGGATCCCATCCCATTCCATCCCATCCCATGGATCCCATCCCATCCCATCCCATCCCATCCCATCCCATCCCATCCCATCCCATCCCATCCCATGGATCCCATCCTGTCCCACCCCATGGATCCCATCCCATCCCATGGATCCCATCCCATCCGATCCCATCCCACCCCATGGACCCATCCCATCCCATTGATCCCATCCCGTTGATCCCATCCCATCCCATGGATCCCGTCCTGTCCCACCCCATGGATCCCATCCCATCCAATCTCATCCCATGGATCCCATCCCATCCCATCCCATGGATCCCATCCCATCCCACCCCATGGATCCCACCCCATGGATCCCATGGATCCCACCCCACGGCCCCGCAGGCGTGTCGCACCGGCACCTGTCGGATCACCTGTCGGAGCTGGTGGAGCAGACGCTCAGTGACCTGGAGCAGTCCAAGTGCATCAGCATCGAGGACGAGATGGACGTGGCGCCGCTCAACCTGGGCATGATCGCCGCCTACTACTACATCAACTACACCACCATAGGTGCCCAAAATCCCGGCATTTGGTGGCTCCCCCAAAAAATCCGGAGTTTTGTGTGGTTTTCCCCAAAAAATCCTGATTTTTGTGTGGTTTTCCCCCCAAAAAATCCTGATTTTTGTGTGGTTTTCCCTCCAAAAAATCCTGATTTTTGTGTGGTTTCCCCCCAAAAATCCAGATTTTTGTGTTTTTCCCCAAAAAATCCTGATTTTTGTGTTTTTTCCCCCCCCAAAAAAATCCTGATTTTTGTGTGGTTTTCCCCAAAAAATCCAGATTTTTGTGTGGTTTCCCACAAAAAATCCAGATTTTTGTGTGTTTCCCCCCCCCAAAAATCCTGATTTTTGTGTGGTTTTTCCCCCAAAAAATCCCTGGGTTTGTGTGTTTTTCCCTCCAAAAAATCCTGATTTTTGTGTGGTTTCCCCCAAAAATCCTGATTTTTGTGTGGTTTTCCCCAAAAATCCTGATTTTTGTGTGGTTTTCCCCAAAAAATCCAGATTTTTGTGTGTTTTTCCCTCCAAAAAATCCTGATTTTTGTGTGGTTTCCCCCCAAAAATCCTGATTTTTGTGTGGTTTTCCCCAAAAATCCTGATTTTTGTGTGGTTTTCCCCAAAAAATCCCTGGGTTTTGTGTGTTTTTCCCTCCAAAAAATCCTGATTTTTGTGTGGTTTCCCCCCAAAAATCCTGATTTTTGTGTGGTTTTCCCCAAAAATCCTGATTTTTGTGTGGTTTTCCCCAAAAAATCCAGATTTTTGTGTGTTTTCCCCCCAAAAATCCAGATTTTTGTGTGTTTTCCCCCCCCAAAAATCCTGATTTTTGTGTGGTTTTTCCCCCAAAAAATCCCTGGGTTTGTGTGTTTTTCCCCCTAAAAAATCCTGATTTTTGTGTGGTTTTCCCCCAAAAAATTCCTGCGTTTGTCTGTTTTTCCCCCCAAAAAATCCTGATTTTTGTCTGTTTTTCCCCCCAAAAAGTCCTGATTTTTGTGTGGTTTTCCCCCAAAAAATCCCTGGGTTTGTGTGTTTTCCCCCAAAAAATCCAGATTTTTGTGTTTTTCCCAAAAAATCCTGGTTTTTGTGTGGTTTCCCCCCAAAAAATCTTGATTTTTGTGTGTTTTTCCCTCCAAAAAATCCATGTTTTCCCCCCATAAAATCCCTGGTTTTGTGGGTTTTCCCCCTAAAATCCCGATTTTTGTGTGTTTTTCCCTCCAAAAAATCCTGATTTTTGTGTGTTTTCCCCCCCCAAAAAATCCTGATTTTTTGTGTGGCTTCCCCAAAAAATCCTGGGTTTTATGTGGTTTCCCCCCCAAAAAATCCTGATTTTTGTGTGGTTTTCCCCAAAAAAATCCCTGGTTTTGTGGTTTTTCCCCCTAAAATCCAAATTTTTGCGTGTTTTCCCTGCCAAAAATCCCTGCTTTGGTGTTTTCCCCAGAATTCCCATTTTTTGTCTCTTTTCCTCCCTAAAAATCCCTGGTTTTGTGGTGTTTTTCCCCCCAAATTCCCTCTTTTTGGCGTGTCTTTCCCCCCAAATTCCCGCTTTTTGTGTTTTTCCCCCCAAATTCCCGATCTCCACATGTTTTTCCCCCTAAAATCCTGCTTTTGGCGTTTTTTTTCCCCCATAAAATCCCTGGTTTTGTGGTTTTTCCCCCCAAAATTCCCAATTTTTGTTTTTCCCCCTAAATTCCCTCTTTTGGCGTGTTTTTCCGCCCAAATTCCCGCTTTTGGTGTTTTCCCCCCAAATTCCTTCTTTTTGTGTGGTTTTCCCCCTAAATTCCCTCTTTTGGTGTGTTTTTCCCCTCAAATTCCCACTTTTGGTGTGTTTTTCCCCCCAAAATCCCGCTTTTTGTGTTTTTCCCCCCAAATTCCCGATCTTTGCCTGTTTTTCCCCCCAAATTCCCTCTTTTGGTGTGTTTTTCCCCTCAAATTCCCACTTTTAGTGTGTTTTTCCCCCTAAAATCCCACTTTTGGCGTGTTTTTCCCCCCAAATTCCCGCTTTTGGTGTTTTTCCCCCCAAATTCCTGATCTTTGCCTGTTTTTCCCCCCAAATTCCTTCTTTTTGTCTGGTTTTCCCCCCAAATTCCCACTTTTGGTGTGTTTTTCCCCTCAAATTCCCACTTTTGGTGTGTTTTTCCCCCTAAAATCCCACTTTTGGTGTGTTTTCCCCCCAAAATCCCGCTTTTTGTGTTTTTCCCCCCAAATTCCCGATCTTTGCCTGTTTTTCCCCCCAAATTCCCACTTTTGGTGTGTTTTTCCCCCCAAATTCCCTCTTTTGGTGTGTTTTTCCCCCCAAATTCCCTCTTTTTGTGCGGTTTTTCCCCCCAAATTCCCTCTTTCTGTGTGTTTTCCCCCCTAAAATCCCGCTTTTGGCGTGTTTTCCCCCAGAACTGTTCAGCATGTCCCTCAACGCCAAGACCAAGGTGCGGGGGCTGCTGGAGATCATCTCCAACGCCGCCGAGTACGAGAACATCCCCATCCGGCACCACGAGGACAACCTGCTGCGGCAGGTGCGCAGCGGGATCCCCGCGATCCCCGCGATCCCCGCGATCTGTGGGGTGGGATGGGATCATATGGGATGGGATGAATGGGATGGGATCCATGGGATCCGTGGGATAGGGTGGGATCAATGGGATGGGAGTGGGATCAATGGGATGGGATGGGATCCATGGGATGGGATGGAAGTGGGGTTAATGGGATGGGATCCATGGGATCCGTGGGATGGGGTGGGATCAATGGGATGGGATCCATGGGATGGGATGGGATCCATGGGATGGGAGTGGGATCCATGGGATGGGATGGAAGTGGGGTTAATGGGATGGGATCCATGGGATGGGATGGGATGGGATCCATGGGATGGGATCATATGGGATCCATGGGATGGGATGGGATCCGTGGGGTGGGAATGGGATCCATGGGATGGGATGGGATCCATGGGATGGGAGTGGGATCAATGGGATGGAATGGAAGTGGGGTTAATGGGATGGGATCCATGGGATGGGATGGGATGGGATCCATGGGATGGGATCATATGGGATCCATGGGATGGGATGGGATCCGTGGGGTGGGAATGGGATCCATGGGATGGGATGGGATGGGATCATATGGGATGGAATGGAAGTGGGGTTAATGGGATGGGATCAGTGGGATCCCTGGGATGAGATGGGATCGATGGGATGGAAGTGGGATTAATGGGATGGGATCCATGGGATGGGATGGGATGGGATCCGTGGGATGGGATGGGATCCGTGGGGTGGGAATGGGATCGATGGGATGGGATCGATGGGATCCCTGCGATCAATGGGGTGGGATCCGTGGGATCTGTGAGATGGGATGGGATCCGTGGGATGGGAATGGGACCCATGGGATGCGATGGGATGGGATCTGTGGGATCTGTGGGATGGGATGGGATCCATGGGATGGGAATGGGATCAATGGGATGGAATGGAAGTGGGGTTAATGGGATGGGATCCATGGGATGGGATGGGATCCATGGGATCCATGGGAGGGGATGGAAATGGGATCCGTGGGATGGGATGGGATCCGTGGGATCCATGGGAGGGGATGGAAATGGGATCCGTGGGATGGGATCTGTGGGATGAGATGGGATCTGTGGGATCCATGGGAGGGGATGGAAATGGAATCAATGGGATCAAAGGAATCCATGGGATGGGATCAGATCAATGAGATCAATAGGATGGGATGGAGATGGGATCAATGAGATGGGAATGGGATCAATGGGATGGGATGAATTGGATGGGATGGGATCAATGGGATGGGATGGGATTGGGATGGGATTGGGATGGGATGGGATGGGATGGGACTGGGATTGGGATGGGATTGTACTGGGATCGGGATGGATGGGACTGGGATTGGACTGGGATTGGGATGGATGGGATGGGATTGGGATGGATGGGATGGGATTGGACTGGGATTGGGATGGATGGGATGGGATGGGATGGGATTGGACTGGGATTGGGATGGATGGGATGGGATGGGATTAATGGGATGGGACTGGGATTGGGATGGATGGGATTGATGTGATGGGACTGGGATTGGAATGGGATGGGATTGGACTGGGATTGGGATGGATGGGATTGATGTGATGGGACTGGGATTGGAATGGGATGGGATGGGATGGGATTGGGATGGATGGGTGGCACGGGCACTCAACGATCCCCACCGTGGTCATTCCACGATCCCAAAACGTTCCTCCCCGCGCCGCCCCCGGGACGAAGCTGCTCCGGGGCTCAGGCGCTGCTCGGAGCGGTCGAGCCCCAAAGGGTTTCTCCTTGACCCCACAGCTGGCCCAGAAGGTGCCCCACAAACTGACCAACCCCAAATTCAACGACCCCCACGTGAAGACCAACCTGCTGCTGCAGGCCCACCTGTCCCGGATGCAGCTGAGCGCGGAGCTGCAGTCGGACACCGAGGAGATCCTCAGCAAGGTGGGAGCCCAGCCCCGAGCACGAGGGATCCCAAATGCATCCCGGGAAAACGGCTGGGATTGGGGCTGGGATCTGGGGGCAGCGAAAGCAGGGTGGGATAACGAGGTGCTGCAGGGATGGCTCCGTCCCACAGGGTCAGGGATGGCTCCATCCCATGGGGTCAGGGATTGCTCCATCCCATGGGGTCAGGGATGGCTCCATCCCACAGGGTCCCCATTCCTCGCTGTGTCCCTTTCCCTGTCCATCCCTGTCCGTGTCCCTGAGCATCCCTTTCCATGTCCCTGACCCATCCCTGTCCCTGTCTGTGTCCCTGTCCCTGACCATCCCTTTCCATGTCCCTGACCCATCCCTATCCCTGTCCATCCCTGTCCGTGTTCCCGTGTCCCTGTCCATCCCTGTCCATCCCTGTCCACCCCTGTCTGTGTTCCCATGTCCGTGTCCGTGTTCCCATGTCCCTGTCCACCCCTGTCTGTGTTCCTGTGTCCGTGTCCGTGTTCCCATGTCCCTGTCCACCCCTGTCTGTGTTCCCATGTCCGTGTCCGTGTTCCCATGTCCCTGTCCACCCCTGTCTGTGTTCCTGTGTCCGTGTCCCTGTCCATCCCTGTCCGTGTTCTCATGTCCCTGTCCACCCCTGTCCCTGTCCGTGTTCCCATATCCCTGTCCCCGACCCCCCCTGTCCGTGTTCCCATGTCCGTGTCCCTGACCCCCCTGTCCGTGTGTCCGTGTCCCTGACCCCCCTGTCCGTGTGTCCGTGTCCCTGACCCCCCCCTGTCCGTGTGTCCGTGTCCCTGACCCCCCTGTCCGTGTGTCCAGGCGATCCGGCTCATCCAGGCCTGTGTGGACGTGCTGTCCAGCAATGGGTGGCTGAGCCCGGCGCTGGCCGCCATGGAGCTGGCCCAGATGGTCACTCAGGCCATGTGGTCCAAGGACTCGTACCTGAAGCAGCTGCCCCACTTCACCTCCGAGCACATCAAGCGCTGCACGGACAAGGTACGGCCCAGGGGACAGCCGGGGACACCCAGGGGACAGCCAGGATACCCAAAATTACTCCCCCAATTAACAAGATCCCCTTAATTATTATATCAATTAACGAGATCCCCCTGCGTCACTCCTCCAATTAACGAGCACCCGCTGAGCTCTGCCGAGGGCTTGGAACCCCCCAGGTTCTTCCACCGATGAACGAAGATCCCCCGAGTTATCCCCCCCCCCCCAATTAACGAGGCGCTAACGAGCTCCTGGGGGGGGTGGGGGTGACGCGTGCCGAACTTGCCAGGGCGTGGAGAGCGTGTTCGACATCATGGAGATGGAGGACGAGGAGCGCACGGCGCTGCTGCAGCTGCCCGAGGCGCAGATCGCCGACGTGGCGCGGTTCTGCAACCGCTACCCCAACATCGAGCTGTCCTACGAGGTGGGGGACAGGGACAGCATCCGCAGGTTTGTGTGGGATCACCGGGATCACTGGGATCATTGGGATGGGAATGGGATGGGATCAGGGTGGTTCTGCAACCGCTACCCCAACATTGAGCTGTCCTACGAGGTGGGGGACAGGGACAGCATCCGCAGGTTTGTGTGGGATCACCGGGATCACCGGGATCACTGGGATGGGATCAGGGTGGTTCTGCAACCGCTACCCCAACATCGAGCTGTCCTATGAGGTGGGGGACAGGGACAGCATCGGCAGGCGGGTCTGGATCGGGGATGGGATCAGGATGGGATTGGGGTGGGATCGGGGTGGGATCAGGGTTGTGGATGGGATCAGGATGGGATCAGGGTGGGATCGGGATGGGATCAGGGTGGGATCAGGGTTGTGGATGGGATCAGGATGGGATCAGGGTGGGATCAGGATGGGATCAGGGTTCTGGATGGGATCAGGATAGGATCAGGGTGGGATCAGGGTGGGATCAGGGTGGGATCAGGGTGGGATCAGGGTTGTGGATGGGATCAGGATGGGATCAGGGTGGAATCAGGATGGGATCAGGGTGGGATCAGGGTGGGATCGGGATAGGATCAGGGTGGGATCGGGGTGGGATCAGGATAGGATCAGGGTGGGATCGGGGTGGGATCAGGATGGGATCAGGGTGGGATCAGGGTGGGATCAGGGTTGTGGATGGGATCAGGATGGGATCAGGGTGGAATCAGGATGGGATCAGGGTAGGATCGGGGTGGGATCAGGATAGGATCAGGGTGGGATCGGGGTGGGATCAGGATGGGATCAGGATGGGATCAGGGTGGGATCAGGGTTGTGGATGGGATCAGGGTGGGATCAGGATGGGATCAGGGTGGGATCAGGGTTGTGGATGGGATCATGGTGGGATCGGGATGGGATCAGGGTGGGATCAGGGTGGGATCAGGGTTGTGGATGGGATCGGGGTGGGATCAGGATGGGATCAGGGTGGGATCAGGGTGGGATCCCGCCGTTGCTGACCCCGCGCTCCGTCCCCAGCGGTGGCCCCGTGGTGGTGCTGGTGCAGCTGGAGCGGGAGGAGGAGGTCACCGGGCCGGTCATCGCCCCCCTGTTCCCACAGGTACCGCAGGGCTGGGCTGGGATGGGATGGGATGGGATGGGACTGTCCCCAAGTCTCAGTGTCCCTGTGTCCGTGTGTCCCTGTCCCTGTGTCCCTGTCCCCGTCCCCGTGGCTAACACAGCCTGGGTGACACAGGGCGCGTGGCACTGAGGTGTCCCTGTGCCCAGCCCTGGTGTCCCCTGAGATGTCTCTTGAGATGTCCCCATGTCCCTGATGTCCCCGCAGAAGCGTGAGGAGGGTGGGTGGGTGGCACAGGGTGGGTGGCAGTGCCCCTGATGTCCCTGATGTCCCTGATGTCCCTGATGTCCCCGCAGAAGCGTGAGGAGGGCTGGTGGGTGGTGATCGGGGACTCCAAGTCCAACAGCCTCATCTCCATCAAACGCCTGACGCTGCAGCAGAAGGCCAAGGTGGGACGGGGGGGTGACACTGGGTGGGTGACACGGGATGGGTGACATGGGATGGGTGACACTGGGTGGGTGACACGGGATGGGTGACACTGGGTGGGTGACACTGGGTGGGTGACACAGCGGGTGATAATGAGGGGGTGACATGGGGGGTGTCACCAAGGTGCCACAGTGGGGTGACACTGGGTGGGTGACAAAGAGGTGACACTGGGGGTGGTAATGGAGGGGGGTGACACCGGGGGGTAACACAGGGGTGCCATGATGGGGGTGCCATGGTGGGGGTGACACTGAGGGTGACACTGAGGGTGACACAGGGGTGCCATGGCAGGGGTGACACAGGGGGTGACACAGGGGTGCCATGATGGGGGTGCCATGGTGGGGGTGACACTGAGGGTGACACAGGGGGTGACACAGGGGTGCCATGGCAGGGGTGACACAGGGGTGACACGGGGGTGCCATGATGGGGGTGCCCTGGTGGGGGTGACACTGAGGGTGACACTGAGGGTGACACGGGGGTGCCATGGCGGGGGTGACACCGAGGGTGACACGGAGAGGCTGCCCCGGGCTGGGTGCCACCGAGGTGCCACCGAGGTGCCACCACCACCCCTGCAGGTGAAGCTGGACTTCGTGGCGCCGGCAGCGGGCACCCAGCACTACACCCTGTACTTCATGAGCGACGCCTACATGGGCTGCGACCAGGAGTACAAGTTCAGCGTGGACGTCAAGGAGGCCGAGAGTGACAGCGACTCTGACTGAGCCCCAAAAAAACCCCAACGTGTTGAAAAGTGCCAGCAAAATCCCAGCAGAATCCCAGCAAATCCCACAAGAATCCAAAAAAAAAAACCCACCCCAAAATATTGAAAAAATCCCAGAAAAGTCCCAGAAAAACCCCAGAAAAATCCCATCAGAATCCCATAAAATCCCAGCAAATCCCACAAGAATTCAAAAAAAACCACCCCAAAATATTGAAAAATCCCAGAAAAATCCCAGCAGAATCCCATCAAATCCCATCAGAATCCCATCAGAATCCCATCAAATCCCAGTAAATCCCATCAAATCCCATCAAATCCCATCAGAATCCCAGCAAATCCCAGAAAAAAAAACCCCAAACCCAAAATATCGTAAAATCTCATAAAAATCCCATAAAATACTATAAAAATCCCATAAAACCCCCTGAAAATCCCATAAAATGCCCCCAGTTCCCCCTCCCGCGTTCCCGTTGGCTTTCGGGGATGTTTTGTACAGAGCTTTTTTTTAGGTTGGAATAAACTTCGGGATCCGACTCGGCCTCGGTGCTGTGGGGGGAAAGGGGCCCCGAATTCCCGGATCCCAAACTCCCAGACCCTGAACTCCTGGATCCCAAACATTTGGATCCTTCATTCCTGGATCCCAAATTCCCAGATCCCAAACTAATGGATCCCAAATACTATTGATCCCGAACTCCTGGATGCCAAATTCCTGCATCCCAAACATTTGGACCCCAAACTCCCAGATCCCAAATTCCCATATCCCAAACTCCCGGATCCCAAACTCCCGGACCCCAAACATTTGGATCCCAAATTCTTTGATCCCAAACTCTTTGATCCCAAATTCCTGCACCCCAAACTCCTTCAGGCCCCTTGGGGGTTCCAGGCTGACCCCAAACCCCTGGGGAAGGGAAGAGCCGAGGGATTTTCCCAGGAAATCGTTGGATTTATTTGGTTTGGGGCACAAAGTCCCACCTGGATCCCATTTGGGGATCCCAAACCCGCCCTGACCCTGATCCCGATGATCCCGACCCCGCAGCGTCCGAATGGGGAGGGAGGGGAGGCTGGGGGACACCTGGGGGGTCCTGGGGGACACTGGGGGGGTCCCAAAGGCCATGGGAGGGTCCTGGGAGACACGAGGAGGACACTGAGATGTCCTGGAGGTCACAAGCTGCTCCTGGAGGCCATGGGAGGGTCCTGGAGGCCACAAGAAGGGCCCTGGGTGACACTGAGATGTCCTGGGGGACACTGGGAGGGTCCCAAAGGCCACAGGGGGGTCCTGGAGGGTGTCGGGGAGGATCCTGGAGGCCACAGGAAGCTCCTGGGGGGGACCTGGGTGGGTGGGGGGTGGTCCTGGAGGACACTGGGAGGGTCCTGGGGAACACGAGGAGGTCCCGGAACACACCGGGTGGTCTTGGCAAGCATGGGAGGGGTCTTGGATGCCACCGAGAAGTCCTGGAGGCCACAGGGTCATCCTGGAGGCCACAGGGTCATCCTGGAGGCCATGAGAGGCTCCTGGAGATCACTGGATCATCCTGGAGGTCACAGGGTCATCCTGGAGGCCATGAGAGGCTCCTGGAGGCCACTGGATCATCCTGGAGGCCATGAGAGACTCCTGGAGGCCACTGGATCATCCTGGAGGCCAAGAGAGGCTCCTGGAGGCCACTGGATCATCCTGGAGGCCAAGAGAGGCTCCTGGAGGCCACTGGATCATCCTGGAGGCCACGAGAGGCTCCTGGAGGTGCCCTCAGAGCCCCTCGGGCCGCTGGTAGCGCCAGAAGGCGATGTCGCCGTCGTCCCCGCAGGACGCCAGCAGCCCCGGCTCCCGCGGGTGCCAGGCCACGCCGTTGACGTCCTGGGCGTGTGCCCGCGGCACGTGGGCGGCCAGGCTGAAGGTGACCGGGCACCCCGGGGACGCCGGGGTCACCTCCTCGAACACCCGCACGGCGTCGTCGCCGCACGCCGTGGCCACCGCGCCCGTCAGGTGGCACCTGCGGGGACAGCGAGGGCACGGGGTCAGCGGGCACTGGAGGGGTCACCGGGGTCAGCGGGCACCCAGAGGGGTCACCGGGGTCACCAGGGCGGGGAGGGGGTCCCAGTGAGGTGGCACCTGGAGGGGTCACAGGGAGGGGACGGGGCCCCGGTGAGGTGTCCCCAGATGCCCCCCAGATGCCCCCAGGTGTCCCCAGATGCCCCCACTGACCAGGCCACGTCGTAGATGGTGCGCCCGTGGTACCCCGACAGGGTGCAGACGCATTTCCAGCTGGGCTCGGAGCGGCTGCACGGCACACCTGGGACAGGGGGGGATGGGGGGGACAGGAGGGGACAGGGGGGGACACGGGGCCATGTCAGGGACATTGGAGACAGCAGGGTCCTCCCCCTCTCCCCTCCTTCCCTCTCCTTCCTCTCATTTTCCTCTTTTCCTTCGTTTTGTCCTTTCCCTCTCTCTCTTTTTCTTTCCTCTTTCTCTCCTCTCTCCTTTTTCCCTCTCCCTCCCTTTCTTTCCTCCTCTCTCTTTTTTCCTTCTCCCTCTCCATCTTTTCTCCTCCCTTTTTTTCATTCCCTCTCCCTTTCCTTTTCCCTTCCCTTCCCTTTTTCCTCTCCCTTTTGTTCCCCTCTCCCCCTCCCCGTTCCCTCTCCCCATCTCCATTCCCATCCCCTCTGTCCCCTCACCCTCCTCGTTGCCCTCCTCGAAGCGCTGCCACACGCGCAGGGTCCGGTCATCGCTGCAGGACACCAGGCGCTGGCCGGAGCGCTCCCAGGCCACTGCCCACACGGTGGACTCGTGCCCCTCCAGGGTGGCACAGCACACCCAGTCGTCCTCCTCCTCCCGGTACAGCCGCACCGTGTCGTCGTAGCTGGCACTGGCCAGGAGCTGGGCACGGGGGGGACACGGGGGGGGCTGAACTCTGCAGTGGCGGCAGCTGGGATGAGACCCCAGCAGGGTTTGGGGTCCCTGGGGGTCCTTGGGGGTCTCAGGATAGGGCTCTGGCAGGGTTTGGGGTCTCTGGGGTCTCAGAAAGGGGTCCTGGCAGGGTTTGGGGTCTCTGGGGTCTCTGGGGTTCCAGAATGGGGTCCTGGCAGGGTTTGGGGTCTCTGGGGGTCCTTGGGGGGTCTCAGGACGGGGTCCTGGCAGGGTTTGGGGGTCCCTGAGGGTCTCTGGGGGTCTCAGGATGGGGCTCTGGCAGGGTTTGGGGTCCCTGGGGGTCCTTGGGGGGTCTCAGGACGGGGTCCTGGCAGGGTTTGGGGTCTCTGAGGGTCTCTGGGGGTCTCAGGATGGAGCTCTGACAGCATTTGAAGGTCCCTGGGGGTCTCAGGATGGGGCCCTGGCAGGGTTTGGGGTCTCTGGAGGTCTCTGGGGGTCCCTGGGGTCTCAGGTTTGGGATCCCTGAGGGTCCCTGAGGGTCTCAGGATGGGGCCCTGGCAGGATTTGGGGTCCCTGGGGGTCCTGGGGGTCCCGGGGTGCCCCTCACCTCCTGGCTGGGGTGCCACACCACGTGCTTGACATCCTGCGTGTGGGCGTTGAGGACGCTGACGCACTCGTACTCCTCCTCCTCGTCCACTGCGGCGGGGCCAGGGGGTCAGCGGGGGTCAGCAGGGGTCAGTGGGGGTCAGGGGGGTCAGCAGGGGTCAGTGGGGGTCAGCAGGGGTCAGTGGGGGTCAGCGGGGTCAGGGGGGTCAGCAGGGGTCAGGGGGGTCAGCAGTGGTCAGCACTGGTCAGCACTGTCCAGCAGTGGTCAGCAGCGGTTGGGGGGGTCAGCAGTGGCCAGCAGTGGTTGGGGGGGTCAGCAGTGTGCAGCAGTGGCCAGCAGTGTGCAGCAGTGTGCAGCAGTGTGCAGCAGTGGCCAGCAGTGTGCAGCAGTGGCCAGCAGTGGTCAGCAGCGGTTGGGGGGGTCAGCAGTGGCCAGCAGTGGTTGGGGGGGTCAGCAGTGGCCAGCAGTGGCCAGCAGTGTGCAGCAGTGTGCAGCAGTGGCCAGCAGTGGCCAGCAGTGTGCAGCAGTGGCCAGCAGTGGCCAGCTGTCCGGCCGCTCACCTTCCCACACCCAGACGCTCTTGTCGCGGCTGCAGGTGGCCAGCAGTGACCCCGAGGGGGCCCAGGCCACCGACTTCACCTCGTTCTCGTGGCCCTCCAGAGTGGCCACCACCTGCGGGGGAGGGGCCGTGGGTGGGGGGGGGGACCCCGAAACCCGCCCGGGGTGGGGGGAGGGGAATTGGGGGGGGTCCAGGGGGATTTGGGGGGAATTTGGGGGCATTTGGGGGCATTTGGGGGGAATTTGGGGGCATTTGGGGGGAATTTGGGGTGGCCAAGGAGGTGGGAGGGACCCCCAAAATCTGCCTGGGTGGGGGGGAGGGGAATTGGGGGGTCCAGGGGGATTTGGGGGGGTCTGGGGGGAATTTGGGGGGGAATTTGAGGGTCTGGGGGGGGGTCGGGCAGAGTTTTGGGGGTTCTGGGGGGAATTTGGGGGTTCTGGGGGGGGTCGGGCAGAGTTTTGGGGGTTCTGGGGGGAATTTGGGGGTCGGGGGGGGTCGGGCAGAGTTTTGGGGGTTCTGGGGGGAATTTGGGGGTCTGGGGGGGGTCGGGCAGAGTTTTGGGGGTTCTGGGGGGGTCGGGCAGAGTTTTGGGGGTTCGGGGGGGAATTTGGGGGTCTGGGGGGGGTCGGGCAGAGTTTTGGGGGTTCTGGGGGGGTCGGGCAGAGTTTTGGGGGTTCTGGGGGGAATTTGGGGGTCTGGGGGGGGTCGGGCAGAGTTTTGGGGGTTCTGGGGGGGTCGGGCAGAGTTTTGGGGGCTCGGGGGGTCCCGGGCGGGCAGCGGGGGGAGGGCTCTGACCTCGAAGGCGCCGTCCTGGCGCTTCCAGACGCACGTGGTGCCATCGAAGCTGGCCGAGGCCAGGTAGTGGCCACAGGGCGACCAGGCCACCCTGCGCACGGTGCGCTGGTGCCCGTCGGCCAGCACCGCCCGGCACGCCCAGCCCGAGCCTGGGGACACCGGGGGGACACGGGACCCTCTCAGCCCCGCACGCCCCGGGCCCCGCGGACCGACCGGAGCAGCCCGGCCCCGGCCCCGTTCTCCCCCAGACCCGCCCGGTCCCGGTCCCGGTCCCCGCTCACCCTCCTGGTCCCGGTCCCGGTCGCCACTCACTCTCCCGGCCCCACACCCGCACGGTCCCGCTCCCGGTCCCGGTGCCCGCTCACCCTCCCGGTGCCCCCTCCCGGTCCCGTTTCCCGTTCCCCCTCCCGGCCCCCATCCCGCTCCCGGTCCCGTTCCCCGGTCCCGTTCCCCGTTCCCCGGTCCCGGTCCCGTTCCCCGCTCACCCTCCCGTTCCCCGTTCCCCGGTCCCGGTCCCGTTCCCCGCTCACCCTCCCGTTCCCCGTTCCCCGGTCCCCGGTCCCGGTTCCGTTCCCCGCTCACCCTCCCGTTCCCCGGTCCCGTTCCCCGTTCCCCGTTCCCGGTCCCGTTCCCCGCTCACCCTCCCGTTCCCCGGTCCCGGTCCCGTTCCCCGCTCACCCTCCCGTTCCCCGTTCCCGGTCCCGTTCCCCGCTCACCCTCGCGGCCCCACACGCGCACGGTGCGGTCTCCGCCGCAGGACGCGAGCAGGGCCCCGCCGGGGCTCCAGGCCAGGGCCCAGCAGCGCGACTCGGGGTGCGCGGGGACCCGGCCGAGCAGCGCCAGCGCCTCGGGCATGGCGGCACCGGGGCGGCAGCGGAGCCGGAACCGGAACCGCCCGCACCGGAACCGGAACCGAACCGGAACCGGAACTGCGGCGGCCGGGGCGGGGCCGCTGGGGAGGGCTCGGAGCCGCTGCCGGGCCCGGGCCGGGATCGGGGCGCCTGCGGCCGCTGCCGCTGCTGCCGGGCCGGGATCGGCTGTCCCGGGCCGCTGCCGGGCACGCGGAACCGGTACCGGTTCTCCCGGGGCCGCTGCCGGGGGGCTCGGGTCGGTGTCGGGGCGGTTCGGAGCGCCCGGGAGCGGTACCGGGGATCGGGGGCGGCTCTGGGGGCAGCGCGATCGGGGCGGGGGGACTCGGGCCGGGCTCGGGAGCGCGGCCGGGGAACCCCGGGAGGGTGTCGGGGGTCCCGGAGCCGGTCCCGGCTATCCCTGGGCGAGTGTCGGTGACGGGGCGAGTGTCCGTGACTCGGGGCGAGTGTCGGTGACTCGGGGCGAGTGTCGGTGACTCGGGGCGGTCCCGGTGACTCGGGGCGGGTGTCGGTGACCCGGGGCGGGTGTCGGTGACCCGGGGCGAGTGTCGGTGACTCGGGGCGAGTGTCGGTGACTCGGAGCCGGTCCCGGTGACTCGGGGCGGGTCCCGGTGACTCGGGGCGGTACCGGTGACCCGGGGCGAGTGTCGGTGACTCGGAGCCGGTCCCGGTGACCCGGGGCGAGTGTCGGTGACTCGGGGCGAGTGTCGGTGACTCGGAGCCGGTCCCGGTGACTCGGGGCGAGTGTCGGTGACTCGGGGCGAGTGTCGGTGACCCGGAGCGGGTGTTGGTTATCCCTGGGCCGGTCCCGGTCACCCGGAGCCGGTCCCAGTGACCGGGGCCGGGTGTCGCTGGCCCAGCGCGGGTGTCGCTGCCCCGGAGCCGGTATCGCTTATCCCGCAGCCTCTCCCGGTGCCCGTAGCCGCTCGGGCCGCTCCCGGAGCCGGTACCGGTTATCCCATAGCCGCTCCCAGTGCCCGTAACCGCTCGCGCCGCTCCCGGTGCCCGCTCCCGGTGCCCGCTCCCGGTGCTCGTAGCCTCTCCCGGTGCCCGCAGCCTCTCCCGGTGCCCGCCATGTACGCGGCGGGCCCGGTGGCGGCGGGCGGGCGGCGGCGGCGGGGCGCGGTGCCCAAGCAGCCGGAGCGCAGCCTGGCCTCGGCGCTGCCCGGCGCTCTGTCCATCACCGCGCTCTGCACCGCGCTGGCCGAGCCCGCCTGGCTGCGCATCCACGGCGGCACCTGCGCCCGCCAGGAGCTGGGGGTGCCCGACGTGCTGGGCCCCGTGCGCCCCGAGCTGCTGCGAGGTGAGCGAGCGCTGCCCGCCGGGCACTCCTGGGCCCTTCCAGATCCTTCTGTGCCCTTCCGTGCCCTCCTGTGCCCTTCCAGATCCTCCTGTGCCCTTCCGTGCCCTCCTGGGCCCTTCCAGATCCTTCTGTGCTCTTCCAGATCCTTCTGTGCCCACCGGGACCCTCCTGGGCCCTTCCAGATCCTTCTGTGCCCACCGGGACCCTCCTGGGCCCTTCCAGATCCTTCTGTGCCCACCGGGACCCTCCTGTGCCCTCCTGTGCCCTTCTAGATCCTTCTGTGCCCTTCCAGATCCTTCTGTGCCCACCGGGACCCTCCTGGGCCCTTCCAGATCCTTCTGTGCCCACCGGGACCCTCCTGTGCCCTCCTGGGCCCTTCCAGATCCTTCTGTGCCCACCGGGACCCTCCTGTGCCCTTCCAGATCCTTCTGTGCCCACCGGGACCCTCCTGTGCCCTCCTGTGCCCTTCTAGATCCTTCTGTGCCCTTCCAGATCCTTCTGTGCCCACCGGGACCCTCCTGTGCCCTCCTGGGCCCTTCCAGATCCTTCTGTGCCCACCGGGACCCTCCTGTGCCCTCCCGTGCCCACCAGGACCCTCCTGTGCCCTTCCAGATCCTTCTGTGCCTTTACAGATCCTTTCATGCCCTCCCGTGCCCTTCCAGGTCCTTTCGTGCCTGCTGGGACCCACCTGTGCCCTTCTGTGCCCTCCTGTGCCCTTCCAGATCCTTCTGTGCCCTCCCAGGTCCTTCCGTGCCCTCCTGTGCCCTTCCAGGTCCTTCCGTACCCGCCGGGACCCTCCCGTGCCCTTCCAGGTCTTTCCAGATCCTTCCGTGTCCTCCTGTGCCCTTCTGTGCCTTCCTGTGCCCACCTGTGCCCTTCCAGACCCTTCCAGGTCCTTCCGTGCCCTTCCAGGACCCTCCCGTGCCCTTCCAGGTCCTTCCGTGTCCTTCCCTGTCCCCCCTCACTTGGGAATTTTTTTGGGTGGAAAAGCGGAGTTTTGGGGTTTTCTTTGTGACTTTTAAGTGGAAAAGTGGAATTTGTGGGGTGGAAAAGTGGAATTTTTGGGGGTTTTTTTTTGGGTGGAAAAGGGGATTTTTTTGGGGTTTTTTTGGGTGGAAAAGGGGGTTTTTTTGGGTGGAAAAGGGGGTTTTTTGGGGGGGGGGGATTTTTTGGGTGGAAAAGGGGATTTTTCTGGGGTTTTTTTTTGGGTGGAAAAGGGGAGGTTTTGCAGGATTTTTTTGGGTAGAAAAGGGGATTTTTTTTGGGGGGGATTTTTGGGTGGAGAAGCGCATTTTTTTGCGGGATTTCACGGGCAGGAAATTGGATTTTTGGGCAGAAAAGCAGATGTTTGGGGGGGAATTCCTTCGCGTGACAAAAAGAGGAACTTCAGGACACAAAAGCGGATTTTCCTGGGTGCCAAATCCCATTTTTGGGGGGTGGAAACCTTGACGTTTTGGGGCGGAAAAGCGGCGTTTGGGGGCGTTTTTTGGAGGGGAGATCGGCTTTTGGGTTGGGAACTCGGCTTTTTTCTCCCGCTGACGCCGTTTTTTGCCCGTTTTTGCCCGTTTTGGCCCCGTTTCTGCCCAGATTTCTGCATGAACCCGCAGACGGTGCTGCTGCTCCGCGTCATCGCCGCCTTCTGCTTCCTGGGCATCCTGTGCAGCCTGGGCGCCTTCCTGCTCGACGTCTTCGGGCCCAAGCACCCGGCGCTGAAGATCACCCGGCGCTACGCCTTCGCCCACATCCTCACGGGTGGGGTGATGCCCGAAATCCGCCCAAAATCCCCCAAAAATCCCCAGAAAAACGCTCCGAAATAGCCCCAAAATCCGCCCGAAATCCCCCAAAAAATCCCCAGGAAAATGCTCCAAAATCCGCCCGAAATCCCCCAAAAAATCCCCAGGAAAATGCTCCGAAATAGCCCCGAAATCCACCCGAAATCCCCCAAAAATCCCCAGAAAAATGCTCCGAAATAGCCCCAAAATCCGCCCGAAATCCCCAAAAAAATCCCCAGAAAAACGCTCCGAAATAGCCCCAAAATCCGCCCGAAATCCCCCAAAAAATCCCCAGAAAAATGCTCCGAAATAGCCCCGAAATCCACCCGAAATCCCCCAAAAATCCCCAGAAAAATGCTCCGAAATAGCCCCAAAATCCGCCCGAAATCCCCCAAAAATCCCCAGAAAAACGCTCCGAAATAGCCCCAAAATCCGCCCGAAATCCCCCAAAAAATCCCCAGAAAAATGCTCCGAAATAGCCCCAAAATCCGCCCGAAATCCCCCAAAAATCCCCAGAAAAACGCTCCGAAATAGCCGCAAAATCCGCCCGAAATCCCCCAAAAAATCCCCAGGAAAATGCTCCGAAATAGCCCCAAAATCCACCCGAAATCCCCCAAAAAATCCCCAGAAAAATGCTCCGAAATAGCCCCAAAATCCGCCCGAAATCCCCCAAAAAATCCCCAGGAAAATGCTCCGAAATAGCCCCAAAATCCGCCCGAAATCCCCCAAAAAATCCCCCCCAAAAATCCCCCTGAAATCCCCAAAAAAATCCCCAGAAAAATGCTCCGAAATAGCCCCAAAATCCGCCCGAAATTCCCCAAAAAAATCCCCAGAAAAATGCTCCGAAAGAGCCCCAAAAAAATCCCCAAAAATCCCTCCGAAATCCCAAAAAAAATCCCCCAAAAAATCCGCCCGAAATCCCCAAAAAAATCCCCAGAAAAATGCTCCGAAATAGCCCCAAAAAATCCCCCAAAATCCCCCCGAAATCCCCAAAAAATCCCCACAAAAATGCTCTGAAATAGCCCCAAAATTCCCCCCAAAAAAATCCCCAGAAAAATGCTCCGAAATAGCCCCAAAATCCGCCCGAAATCCCAAAAAAAATCCCCACAAAAATCCCCCCAAAATTTCTCCGAAATACCCCAAAATCCCCCTGAAAAATCCCAAAAAATCCCCCTGAAATCCCAAAAAAATCCCCCCAAAATCCCCCAAAAAATCTCCACGAAAATGATCCAAAATAGCCCCAGAGTCCCCCCAAAATCCCAAAAGATCCCCCCAAAAAATCCCCCAAAATCCCAAAAAACCCCCAAAAATCCCCAAAAATCCCCCCAAAAAACCCCAAAAATTCCCCAGAAACCCCAAAAATCCCCTAAAAACCCGAAAAAACTCCCAAAACCCTCCAAAACATCCCCCAAAATTCCCCAAGAAACCCTAAAAACCCCAAAAATCCCCCAAAATCCCCCCAAAATCTCCCAAAAAACCCCAAAATCCCCCAAAAAACCCCAAAATCCCCCATTCCCGACCTTTGCTCCCACCCAGATCCAGTTTTTCCCTGACTTTTCTCTCCTTTTCCTGGTGTTTTTCCCGGTTTTTCCCCCAAATTTCCCCCATCCCAATTTTCCCTTCCCTGGCTTCATTTCCCCCCCATTTTTTCCCATTTTTCCATATTTTTCCCCCATTTTTTCATGCTTTTTTTCCCATTTTTCCATCGGTTTTTTCCCATTTCCCCCCATTTTTCCCCCATTTTTTCATGGTTTTTTTCCCATTTTTCCATGTTTTTCCCCCATTTTTCCATGGTTTTTCCCCATTTTTCCATGGGTTTTGTTGCCATTTTTCATGGGTTTTTCCCCATTTTTCCAAGGTTTTTTCCCATTTTTTCATGGCTTTTCCCCCTATTTTTTCATGCTTTTTTTCCCTTTTTTTCCTATTTTTTTCCCATTTCCCCTCATTTTTCCCATTTTCTCCCTCCCAATCAAACCCATTTTTCCATGGGTTTTTTTCCCATTTTTTCCTTTTTCTTCCCCCCCTTTTTCCCTATTTTTCCCCCATTTTCTCCCACCCAATCGAACCCATTTTTCCCCATTTCCCCTGGTTTTTTGCCATTTTCTCTCTCCCAATCAAACCCGTTTTTCCATGGTTTTTTTCTCTTTTTCCCCATTTTTTCCCCATTTTTCCCCATTTCCCCCCAGTTCTCCAATGCGCCACCGGGATCGGTTTCTGCTCCTGGGCCTTGGAGCTCCTGGAGACCCCAAACCCCCATTTTTTCCCATGTTTTTTCCATTTTTCCCAATTTCCCCCATTCTTTCTCCCAATCTAACCCATTTTTTTCCCTTTTTTCCCATTTCCCCCCATTTTCCCCATTCTTTCTCCCAGTCTAACCCATTTTTTCCCATTTTTCCCCATTCTCTCTCCCAATCTAACCTTTTTTTTTTCTCTTTTTCCTCATCTTTCCCCATTTCCCCCCATTTTTCCCCATTCTCTCTCCCAATCTAACCCATTTTTTTCTCTTTTTCCCCATTTTTCCCCATTTTCCCCCAGTTCTCCAATGCGCCACCGGGATCGGTTTCTGCTCCTGGGCCTCGGAGCTCCTGGAGACCCCAAACCCCCATTTTTTCCCATGTTTTTTCCATTTTTTCCCAATTTCCCCATTCTCTCTCCCAATCTAACCCATTTTTTTCCCTTTTTTCCCATTTCCCCCCATTTCCCCATTTTCCCCATTCTTTCTCCCAATCTAACCCATTTTTTTTCCCTTTTTTCCCATTTCCCCCCATTTCCCAATTTCCCCCATTCTCTCTCCCAATCTAACCCATTTTTTTCTCTTTTTCCTCATCTTTCCCCATTTCCCCCCATTTTTCCCCATTCTCTCTCCCAATCTAACCCTTTTTTTTTTCTCTTTCTCCCCATTTTTTCCCCATTTTCCCCCATTTCCCCCCAGTTCTCCAATGCGCCACCGTCATCGGTTTCTGCTCCTGGGCCTCGGAGCTGCTCCTGGAGACCCCAAACCTCCATTTTTTCTCATTCTCTCTCCCAAACTCCCCATTTTTTCCCAATTTCCCCCATTCTCTCTCCCAATCTAACCCATTTTTTTTCTCTTTTTCCCCATTTCCCCCAGTTCTCCAATGCGCCGCTGTAATCGGTTTCTGCTCCTGGGCCTCGGAGCTGCTCCTGGAGACCCCAAACCCCCATTTTTTCTCATTCTCTCTCCCAAACTCCCCATTTCCCCCCATTTTCCCCATTCTCTCTCCCAATCTAACCCTTTTTTTTTCTCTTTTTCCCCATTTTCCCCCATTTCCCAGTTCTCCAATGCGCCACCGGGATCGGTTTCTGCTCCTGGGCCTTGGAGCTCCTGGAGACCCCAAACCCCCATTTTTTCCCATGTTTTTTCCATTTTTCCCCATTTTCCCCATTCTTTCTCCCAATCTAACCCATTTTTTTCCCTTTTTCCCCATTTCCCCCCATTTCCCCCCAGTTCTCCAATGCGCCACCGGGATCGGTTTCTGCTCCTGGGCCTCGGAGCTGCTCCTGGAGACCCCAAACCCCCATTTTTTCCCATTCTCTCTCCCAAACTCACCATTTCCCCCCAATTTTCCCCATTCTCTCTCCCAATCTAACCCATTTTTTTTTCTCTTTTTCCCCATTTCCCCCCATTTCCCCCCATTTCCCCCCAGTTCTCCAATGCGCCACCGTCATCGGTTTCTGCTACTGGGCCTCGGAGCTGCTCCTGGCGCAGCAGCAGCAGCACAAGAAGTACCACGGCTCGCAGGTGTTCGTCACCTTTGCCGTCAGCTTCTACCTGGTGGCCGGCGCCGGCGGCGCCTCCATCCTGGCCACGGCGGCCAATCTGCTCCGCCATTATCCCAGCGAGGAGGAGGAGCAGGCGCTGGAATTGCTCTCGGAGATGGAGGAGGCCGAGCCCTACGGCGCCGACTACGAGGTGGTCAATCAGTTCCAGCCGCCGCCCGCCTACACGCCCTGAGCGGGCTCGCGGAGGGATGGGGTGGGGTGAGGAGGGATCTGGAGATGCTGCGGGGGACGATTGGTTGGGGTGGATCCTGGGAGTTCTTCCAGGGATGGATTGGTCTGGATGGATCCTGGGAGTTCTTCCAGGGATGGATTGGTCTGGATGGATCCTGGGAGTTCTTCCAGGGGTGGATTTCTCCAGGTGGATCCCAGAAGCTTTTCTAGCAAAGGATTGGTCTGGGCAGATCCCAGGAGCTCCTCCAGGGATGGACTTTTCCAGGTGGATCCCAGGAGCTCCTCCAGGGATGGACTTTTCCAGGTGAATCCCAGGAGCTCCTCCAGGGAAGGACTTTTCCAGGTGGATCCTGAGAGCTCTCCCACAGATGGATCTCTCCAGGTGGATCCCAGAAGCTTTTCCAGCAAAGGATTGGTCTGGGCAGATCCCAGGAGCTCCTCCAGGGAAGGACTTTTCCAGGTGGATCCCAGGAGCTCCTCCAGGGAAGGACTTTTCCAGGTGGATCCCAGAAGCTTTTCCAGCACTGGATTGGTCTGGATGGATCCTGGGAGTTCTTCCAGGGATGGATTTCTCCAGGTGGATCCCAGAAGCTTTTCTAGCAAAGGATTGGTCTGGGCAGATCCCAGGAGCTCCTCCAGGGAAGGACTTTTCCAGGTGGATCCTGAGAGCTGTTCCAGGGAAGGACTTTTCCAGGTGGATCCCAGAAGCTTTTCCAGCAAAGGATTGGTCTGGGCAGATCCCGGGAGCTGTTCCAGGGATGGACTTTTCCAGGTGGATCCCAGAAACTCTTCCAGGGAAGGACTTTTCCAGGTGGATCCCAGAAGCTTTTCCAGCACTGGATTGCTCTGAATGGATCCCAGGAGCTCCTCCAGGGATGGATTTCTCCAGGTGGATCCCAGGAATTTTCCCAGTAAAGGATTGGTCTGGGCAGATCCCAGGAGCTCTTCCAGGGATGGATCTCTCCAGGTGGATCCCAGGAGCTCTCCCAGGGAAGGACTTTTCCAGATGGATCCCAGGGAAGGACTCATTGGGGCAGATCCCAGAAATTCCCCCTGATCCTGGCACGCCCTGATCCCAATCCCGGTGGGAATGGGGTGGGTGAGGAGGGATCCCGGAGTTCTCCCAGGGAAGGATTTCTCCCGGTGGATCCCTGGAATTCTCTCAGGGCAGGATCTCTCCCGGTGGATCCCAGAAGTTTCCCCAAGGAAGGATTTTCCTGGTGGATCCCAGGGGTTTTCCCTGGGCAGGATTCCGGGATCCTTCCCGGTGTTGCTTCCGACTGGGGGGGGGAGGGGGATGTTGGGAACCCCTGCTCTGGGTGGGGTTTTCTGGGAATGAGGGGAGCGGGATCCATGGGATCCCCATGGAATGAGGGGAGTGGGATCCATGGGATCCCCATGGAATGAGGGGAGTGGGATCCATGGGATCCCCATGGAATGAGGGGAGCGGGATCTGTGGGATCCCCATGGAATGAGGGGAGTGGGATCCATGGGATCCCCATGGAATGAGGGCTTTGGGATCCCCATGGAATGAGGGCTTTGGGATCCCCATGGAATGAGGGCTTTGGGATCCCCATGGAGGGCTTTGGGATCCCCATGGAGGGCTTTGGGATCCCCATGGAGTGAGGGCTTTGGGATCCCCATGGAATGAGGGCTTTGGGATCCCCATGGAGGGCTTTGGGATCCCCATGGAGTGAGGGCTTTGGGATCCCCGATCCCCCCGGGACGAGGGCTGGGACATCCAAAATATTCCTTGAAAAAAGATGGGAGCGGCTCCAAAATTCCCCGAGAAACGAAGGGTTTGGGATCCCCCCTTTGCCACGGATCGAGAGCTTCGGGATCCCCAATTCCACCTGGATCGAGAACTTTGGGATCCCCAATTCCCAGGAGATCGAGAGCTTTGGGATCCCCACAGAACAAGAACTTCGGGATCCCCAATTCCACCTGGATCGAGAACTTTGGGATCCCCAATTCCCAGGAGATCGAGAACTTTGGGATCCCCCTGGATCGAGAGCTTTGGGATCCCCACAGAACAAGAACTTTGGGATCCCCAATTTTCCCTGGATCGAGAACTTCGGGATCCCCAATTCCCAGGAGATTGACAACTTTGGGATCCCAAATCTTCCCTGGATCAAGAACTTTGGGATCCCCACTTCTGCCTGGATCGAGAGCTTTGGGATTCCCAGTTTTCCTTGGAATGAGAACTTTGGGATCCCCAATTCCCCTTGGATCGAGAACTTTGGGATCCCCAATTTTCCTTGGAATGAGAACTTTGGGATCCCCAATTTTCCTTGGAATGAGAACTTTGGGATCCCCAATTCCCAAGAGATCGAGAACTTTGGGATCCCCAATTTTCCTTGGAATGAGAACTTCGGGATCCCCAATCCCACCCCAGACCCCTCTCCCGGCTCGGATCCCCTTTTTCCCTCGGGAATATTTAATCCCCCCTCCCCCCCTTATTTAAAAATCCGGGAATTCCCATCCCTGCTCCCCCTTTTCCCTCCCCGTGGACGTTCTGCACTTTATTCCAAGCTCTGGGAATTCCCCCATCGCCTTCCAGGGGCTTTTTTTTTTTTTTTTTTGGGATCATCTCATCCCCCGGCAAAACTTTGGGAATTTTTTGGCTCCCGGAAAAGCTGGAAAAATCCCGGAATCTTTTATGCAAATCCCTCCACGCCCATCCCGCTTTTCCCGCTTTTCCCCCTCCCCAAATTCCCACTTTTCCCCTCCCCCCTTCCCCGCTCGGATTTTTCCAACCCCGCGGGACCAATCCCAGAAATTGTTGGGGCCAAAAAACCCCCCCAAAAAAACCCCAAAAAAAGGAAAAAACCCAAAAATCCCATAAGGATTCGAATTCCCGACAAAATTCCCGACAAATTCCCATTCCCGGAATGCTTCGGCTTGGGAAGGATTTTTTTAGGGAAGCTCCTGAATTTTTTAGGGAATTTTAAATCCGGGATGCGGCTCCTTGGAGGTCCTGGTGCTTTTATCCCAATTGTTCTGCTTTTATTCCGATTTTCCCACTTTTATCCCAATTTTCCTGCTCTTTTATCCCAATTTTCCTGCTCCTTTATCCCAATTTTCCCACTTTTATCCCGATTTTCCTGCTCTTTTATCCCAATTTTCCTGCTCTTTTATCCCGATTTTCCCACTTTTATCCCGATTTTCCTGCTCTTTTATCCCAATTTTCCCACTTTTATCCCAATTTTCCTGCTCTTTTATCCCAAATTTCCTGCTTTCATCCCGATTTTCCTGCTCTTTTATCCCAATTTTCCTGCTCTTTTATCTCAATTTTTCTGCTCTTTTATCCCAATTTTCCCACTTTTATCGCAGTTTTCCCACTCTTTCATCCCAATTTTTCTGCTTTTATCCCAATTTTCCTGCTCTTTTATCCCGATTTTTCTTTTATCCCGATTTTCCTGCTCTTTTCCCCCACTTTTCCCCACTTTTCCCCACTTTTTCTTCCCCCTGGCTATGCAAGAGCTCCCCCCGCGATGGAAATCCCGGGAAATTTCCTTTCCCCCCCTCCCAAAAAAAAATCCCGGGAGAGGCTTCGGGAGGAGCCCAATCGACACTAAAACCCCTCGGGGAGATCCCGGGATTTGGGATCGGCCGGGAAAAGCGTCGGGATTCCCTGGATCTGCAAGGAAGGGGTGAATAAATGGGTGAGAAACGGGATTTCCGGGAAAGAATTCCCAAAAAAACCCAAGCGACCCCACAAAGGGAGGGGGGAGGGCGGCGCTGGCCGGGAATGTCGGGATTTGGGATCGGGCCGGTGAAAGGGGTGCCCGGGGAGGGGAGGGGAGGGGGGTGGATCCCAAAAAATCACCCTGGATCCCAAAAAACCGGCCCTGGATCCTGAAGAACGTCCTGGATCCCCAAAACCAGTGTGGGATCCCGAAAAATCACCCTGGGTCCCAAAACAATGTCCTGGATCCCAAAACAATGTCCTGGATCCCAAAAATCAGCCCTGGATCCCAAAAAATCAGCCCTGGATCCCAAAAATCAGCCCTGGATCCCAAAAAATGTCCTGGATCCCAAAAAATCAGCCCTGGATCCCAAAAAAACTGCCCTGGATCCCGAAAAATGTCCTGGATCCCAAAAAACTGCCCTGGATCCCGAAAAAAAACCAGCTTGGGATCCCCAAAACTGCCCTGGATCCCAAAAAACTGCCCTGGAATCCCCAAAAATGCCCCGGAATCCCAAAACCAGCCCATGATCCTAAAAAATGTCCCAGATCCCAAAAAACCAGCCCTGGATCCCCAAAAATGCCCTGGAACCCAAAAAGCAGTCTGGGATCCCAAAAAAACCAGCCCTGGATCCCAAAAATGTCCGGAATCCCCCAAAAACTGCTCTGGATCCCAAAAAACCGGCCCTAGATCCCGAAAAATGTCCTGGATCCCAAAAAAAGTCCTGGATCCTAAAAAACCGGCCCTGGATCCCAAAAAACCGGCCCTGGATCCCAGAAAATGCCCTGGATCCCAAAAAATGTCCGGGAATCCCAAAACCAGCCCATGATCCAAAAAAAAAAAGTCCTGGATCCCCAAAAAAAGTCCTGGATCCCAGAAAATGCCCTTGTTCCTAAAAAATGTCCGGGAATCTCAAAAACAGCCCATGATCCCAAAAAAACCAGCCCTGGATCCTAAAAACTGCCCTGGAACCCAAAAAACAGTCTGGGATCCCAAAGAATGTCCTGGATCCCCAAAAAATGTCCTGGAATCCCAAAAAAAATGCCCTGGATCCCAAAAAACCTGCCCGGGATCCCAAACCCAGTCCTGGATCCCAAAAAAACACCCTAGATCCCAAAAAAATGCCCTGGATCCCAGAAAATGTCCGGGATCCCAAAAAAAACGGCCCTGGATCCTAAAAAATGTCCGGGATCCCAAAAAAACCGGCCCTGGATCCTAAAAAATGTCCGGGAATCCCAAAAAACCACCCAGGATCTCAGAAAATGCCCTGGATCCCAAAAAAAAACCAGCTCGGGATCCCCAAAACTGCCCTGGATCCTAAAAAATGCCCTGGAATCCCAAAAAGCAGCCCATGATCCTAAAAAATGCCCGGAATCCCAAAAAACCTGCCCGGGATGCCGAAAAACGTCCTGGATCCCAAAAATCCACCCCCGAACCCCAAATACCGCCCCAGACCCCAAATAACCCCAGAACGCCCCCCCAGACCCCAAAAATCGCCCCATAGCCCCCCCATAGCCCCATAACCGCCCCATAACCCCCATAGTGCCCCCAAAACCCCCCCAAAACCCCCAATAACCCCCCAAAACCCCACAGAGCGCCCCCATAACCGCCCCACAGCCCCCCAATAACCCCATAGCCCCCCACAGCCCCATAACCGCCCCATAACCCGCATTAAACCCCCATAGCACCCCCATAACCCCCCAAAAACCCCACAGAAAGCCCCATAACACCCCATAACCGCCCCACAGCCCCACAGAGCGCCCCAATAACCCCATAGCCCCCCATAGCCCCATAACCGCCCCATAACCCCCCAATAACCCCCCAAACCCCACAGAGCGCCCCATAACCCCATAGCCCCCCACAGCCCCATAACCCGCATTAAACCCCCCATAGCGCCCCCATAACCCCCCAAAAACCCCACAGAGCGCCCCCATAACCCTCCATAACCCCACAGAAAGCCCCATAACCGCCCCACAGCCCCCCAATAACCCCAATAACCGCCCCACAGCCCCACAGAGCGCCCCAATAACCCCATAGCCCCCCCCTAGCCCCATAACCGCCCCATAACCCGCATTAAACCCCCCATAGCGCCCCCATAACCCCCCAAAAACCCCCAATAATCCCCCAAACCCCACAGAGCGCCCCCATAACCTCCCCCCACAGACCCCCCAATAACCCCACAGAGCGCCCCATAACCGCCCCACAGAGCGCCCCATAACCCCCCAAAAACCCCAATAATCCCCCAAACCCCACAGAGCGCCCCCATAACCTCCCCCCACAGCCCCCCCAATAACCCCACAGAGCGCCCCCAAACCCCACAGAGCGCCCCATAACCGCCCCCATAGCCCCATAACCGCCCCACAGCCCCACAGAGCGCCCCAATAACCCCATAGCCCCCCATAGCCCCATAACCGCCCCATAACCCCACAGAAAGCCCCACAGCCCCCCCAAAAAACCCCAAAAAACCCCGCACAGGCCCCGCCCCTCACAGGCCACGCCCCCTCTCAAGCCACGCCCCCTCTCTGGCCCATCTCTGGCCACGCCCCTTCACAAACACCGCCCCCTCCTCTGGCCACGCCCCCTCACAGAAGCCCCGCCCCCTCTCGCCCTTGCGCGCCCCTTTCCGGCCTCACCGTCGGGCGCGTGTGGGCGTGGCTTCCGCATCCCCAACCAATCACCGCGCGGGGCGGTGCGGCTCGGACCAATGGGGGCGCGGCGCGCGCCGGTGACGTGAGCGGAGCGCGCCGGCGGGCGGCAGAGCGCGGGGTGGGGGGCGGCGGCATGTGGCGGCCTCTGGCCGCGCTCGCCGCCCGCGGGGCCACCGGAGCCTCCGCCGGGGCTTCCAGCGGGGCCGGCAACGCTCCCTCGGTACCCGAGTGGGGCCGGGAGCTGCTGCTGCTGCTGCTGGCGCCGCTCGGCCGCCGCTGGGCGCGGAGAACGCGGCGGGCCCGGCAGCGCGGCGGGCCCGGGGACGGCGGAGCGGCGGCGGCGGCGGAGAGCGGCGGGGGCTGGCGGGGGTGGGGGTGGGGCTGGGGGCGCTCCGGAGGCTCCCGAGGCCGGGCCGGGCTGGGCGGGCCCCGGTGCGCGATGGCCGCGCTCGGTACCGGAGCGTTCGTGTGGGACGGGCGGCGCATCGAGGAGGAGGAGCTGCGGCGGTGAGCGGGATAACGGCGGGGATCCCGGGAATACCGGCGGGATCGCGGGAATGGGGCACCGGGAATACCGGGGA
Organism: Coloeus monedula; assembly: GCF_965178545.1. NCBI lineage: Eukaryota > Metazoa > Chordata > Aves > Passeriformes > Corvidae > Coloeus > Coloeus monedula. The sequence continues at coordinate 3,771,525 of NC_138808.1, read as the reverse complement.
TACCGGCGGGATCGCGGGAATGGGGCACCGGGAATACCGGGAATAACGGCGGGATCACGGGAATGGGGCACCGGGAATACCGGGAATGGGGCACTGGGAATGCCGGGGTACCGGGAATACTGGGAACACTGGGCTAGCGGGAACAGCGGGAATGGGGCACCGGGAATACCGGCGGGATCGCGGGAATGGAGCACCGGGAATACCGGGAATGGGGCACCGGGAATACCGGGAATAACGGCGGGAATGGGGCACCGGGAATACCGGGAATGGGGCACCGGGAATGCCGGGGTACCGGGAATACTGGGAACACTGGGCTAGCGGGAACAGCGGGAATGGGGCACCGGGAATAGCGGATTTTCCCGCCCCAAAATCTGGGATTTTCCCACCCAAAATCTGGGAATTTCCTACTCCAAAATCCAGGATTTTCCGCCCCAAAATCCGTGAGTTTCTCACCCCCAAATCCAGGAATTTCCCACCCCAAATCCGGGATTTCCCCCCCCCAAAATCCAGGAATTTCCCCACCCAAAATCCAGGAATTTTGCCACCTGAATCCGGGATTTTCCCACCCCAAATCTGGGATTTCCTCCCCTCAAAATCCAGGTATTTCTCACCCCAAAATCCAGGATTTTCCTGCCCCAAATCCAGGATTGTCCCACCCCAAATCTGGGATTTTCTCCCCAAAATCTGGGAATTTCCTGCCCCAACATCTGGGAATTTCTCACCCCAAAACCCAGGAATTTTCCCGCTCAAAATCCGGGATTTTCCCCCCCAAAATCTGAGCTATTGCTCCCCAAAATCTGGGAATTTCTCACTCCAAGTCCAGGATTTTCCCACCTCAAAATCTGTGATTTTCCCACTTCAAAATCCAGGATTTCCCCACCCAAAATCCGGGATTTTCCCCTCAAAATCTGGGAATTTCCTACTCCAAAATCTGGGAATTTCCTATTCCAAAATCTGGGAATTTCCTACTCCAAAATCTGGGATTTTCCCACCCAAAATCTGAGCTATTCCTCCCCAAAGTCCAGGAATTTCTCACTCCAAAGTCTGGGATTTTCCCGCCCAAAATCCGGGATTTTCCCACCCAAAATCTGGGATTTTCCCCTCTCAAAATCTGGGAATTTCCTACTCCAAAATCTGGGATTTTCCCACCCCAAATCCAGGATTTTCCCACCCCAAAATCCATTAATTTTCCCCCCTAAAATCCAGGATTTTCTCCCCAAAATCTGGGAATTTCTCACCCCAAAATCCAGGAATTTTCCCGCCCAAAGTCCGGGATTTTCCCACTCCAAGATCTGGGATTTTCCCTTCTCAAAATCTGGGAATTTCCTACTCCAAAATCCAGGATTTTCTCACCCCAGAATTTGTGAATTTCCCACCCCAAATCTGGGATTTTCCACCCCAAACCTGGAATTTTCCCACCCCAAATGCAGGAATTTTCCCACCCCAAAATCCGGGATTTTCCCACCTAAAATCTGGGATTTTCCCCCCCAAAATCCGGGATTTTCCCACCTGAAATCTGGGATTTTCTCCCCAAATCCGGGATTTTCCCACCCCAAATCCAGGATTTTCCCCCCCAAATCCGGGATTTTCCCCCAAATTCCGGCATTTCCCGCAGGTCGGCGCAGGAGCTGCAGCAGTTGGAGAATCCCGAGGAATTCCGGGAGCAGGAGCGGCCCTGGGAGCTGATCATGGAGCGGGAACATTTCCGGCTCTGGCGGCGCCCGATCCCGGGATCCCACCTGTTCCAGTACCGAGGTGCTGCCCAGATCCCCGGGATCGGCCCCAAAATCCCCGGGAATGGCCCCAAAATCCCCGGGAATGGCACCAAAATCCCCGGGATCGGCACCAAAATCCCCGGGATCGGCCCCAAAATCCCCGGGATCGGCACCAAAATCCTCGGGAATGGCACCAAAATCCTCGGGAATGGCACCAAAATCCTCAGGAATGGCACCAAATCCCTCAGAATTGGCCCCAAATCCCTCAGAATTGGCCTCAAAATCCTCGGGAATGGCCCCAAAATCCCCGGGAATGGCACCAGATCCTTGGGAATGGCACCAAAATCCCCGGGATCGGCCCCAAAATCCCTGGGATCGGCCCCAAAATCCCCGGGAATGGCCCCAAAATCCTCGGGAATGGCCCCAAATCCCTGGGAATGGCACCAGATCCTTGGGAATGGCACCAAAGTCCTCAGGATCAGCCCCAAAATCCCTGGGAATGGCCCCAAAATTCTTGGGAACGGCCCCAAAATCCCCGGGAATGACACCAAATCCTTGGGAACGGCCCCAAAATCCCCGGGAATGACACCAAATCCTTGGGAATGGCACCAAAATCCCCGGGAATGGCCCCAAAATGCTCAGGAATGGCACCAAAGTCCTCGGGAATGGCCCCAAAATCCCTGGGAATGGCCCCAGAATCCCTGGAAATGGCCCCAAATCCTCGGGAATGGCCCCAAAATCCCCGGGAATGACCCCAGAATCCCTGGAAATGGCACCAAATCCTCGGGAACGGCACCAAATCCTTGGAATCGGGCCCAAATCTTCTGGAACGGCCCCAAAATCCCTGGGAATGGCCCCAAAATCCCCAGAAATGGCACCAAATCCTCAGGAATGGCCCCGAAATCCCCGGGAATGGCCTCAAATCCTTGGAATCGGCCCCAAAATCTTCGGGAATGGCCCCAAAATCCTCTGGAACAGCCCCAAATCCTTGGAATCGGCCCCAGAATCCCTTGGAATCGGCCCCGGAATCTTCGGGAACGGCCCCGAATCCCAAAAGTCCAGAAAAACCGGGAATTCCGGGCGTTTTTCGCCTTTTCTTTGGGATTCAATCCCGGCTTTTCCCGCCCTGGGAGGGGGAATTTGGGATCGGGGGATTCCCGGGTTCTGTTGAATTCCCAGCATTTGTGGATTCCTGGGAATTTTTGGGTTTGATTTTCGGGGTTTTTGGATTCCCAGGATTTTGGGATTTTCAGGATTTTTCTCTTCCCTGTTTTTTGTATTCCTAATTTTTTGCATTCCCGGGATTTTTGGCTTCTTGGGATTTTTCTGTTCCAGGGTTTTCTGCATTCCAGGGATTTCTGGATTCCCAGGGTTTTTGCATTCCCGGGATTCGCTGATTCCTGGCATTTTTGGCTTCCCAGGATTTTTTGGGTTCCCGGAATTTTTGCAGATTCCCGGGATTTTTGGATTTTCAGGATTTTTTGCATTTCTGGGATTTTTTGCATTCCTTGGATTTTTCGGCTTCTCGGGGTTTCTGAATTCCCGGGATTTGCCAATTCCCAGGATTTTTGGATTTTCAAGATTTTTGCGGATTCCCAGGATTTGCAGATTCCTGGGATTTTGGGGTTTTCAGGATTTTTGCATTCCCTTTTTTTTTGCATTCCCGACATTTTCGGCTTCCCAGGATTTGCCAGTTTCTGGATTCCCAGGATTTTTGGCTTCCCAGGACTTTTTGCATTTCTGGGATTTTTTTGCATTCCTGGGATTTGCTCATTCCCAGGATTTTTGGCTTCCCGGGATTTTTGGGTTTTCAGGATTTTTTGCACTCCCATGATTTGCCCATTCCTGGGATTTTTTGCCGATTCCCAGGATTCGCTGCTTTTTGGGATTTCCCCATTCCCAAGAATTTCTCACTCCCAGCATTCCCCATTCCCAGCATTTCCCATTTCTGGCATTCCCCATTCCCCGGAATTCCCCATTCCCGGCATTTCCCATTCCCAGCATTTCTCGCTCCCGATATTTCCCCATTCCCAGGAATTCCCCATTCCCAGCATTTCCTCATTCCCGACATTTCCTCGTTCCTGACATTCCCCATTCCCAGGAATTCCTCCTTCCCGATATTTCCCCATTCCCAGGAATTTCCCATTCCCAGCATTTCCCATTCCCAGCATTCCCCATTCCCGATATTTCCCCATTCCCAGGAATTTCCCATTCCCAGCATTTCCCATTCCCAGCATTTCCCATTCCCAGCATTTTCCCATTCCCGACATTTCCCATTCCCAGCATTTTCCCATTCCCGATATTTCCCCATTCCCGACATTTCCCCATTCCCGACATTTCCCATTCCCAGGAATTCCCCATTCCCGATATTTCCTCACTCCCGACATTCCCCATTCCCAACATTTCCCCATTCCCGACATTCCTCACTCCCGACATTCCCCATTCCCAGGAATTCCCCATTCCCGATATTTCCCCATTCCCGACATTCCCCATTCCCAACATTTCCCCATTCCCAGGAATTCCCCATTCCCGACATTCCCCATTCCCGACATTTCCCATTCCCAGGAATTCCCCATTCCCGACATTCCCCATTCCCGACATTCCCCATTCCCGATATTTCCCCATTCCCGATATTTCCCCATTCCCGATATTTCCCCATTCCCGACATTTCCCATTCCCAGCATTCCCCATTCCCGACATTCCCCATTCCCAACATTTCCCCATTCCCGACATTTCCCCATTCCCAGGAATTCCCCATTCCCGATATTTCCCCATTCCCGCCCTTTCTCTCCGCAGTTTTCGGCTCCTACACCGACGTCACTCCCCGGCAATTCTTCAACGTCCAGGTGAGTGCCGCTCCTCGGGAATTCCTCGGGAATTCTTTGGGAATTCCAGCCGGGAATCCTGGGACTCCCCCAGCCCCTGCCAGCTCCCAGAAATCCGGGAGAATTCCCATTTTCCAGCCCTTTCCAACCGGGAATCTTGGGGCTCCCCTGGCCCCATTGGGCTCCTGATGCATTCCCGACATTCCCGACACATTCCCGAAATTCCCAGAGGGGTTTTTGGGGTGAAGGGGTTGGGAGCCAAAGGGTTTTTCCGGGATTTTTCCCGGAATTCCGGCCGTTCCAGCGCTGTTCCCCCCCCAGCTGGACACGGAGCACCGCAAGCAGTGGGATCTCGTTGGGCTCCCGACACATTCCCGACATTCCCAAAATTCCCGGCACATTCCCAGAATTCCCAGAGGGGTTTTCGGGGTGAAGGGGGTGGGATCCGAAGGGTTTTTCCGGGATTTCTGCCGGAATTCCGGCCGTTTCCCCCCAGCTGGACACGGAGTACCGCAAGCAGTGGGATCCGCTGGTGCTGAGGTTGGAGGTGCTGGAGCGCGACCCCGGCTCCGGCTCCGAGCTCATCCACTGGGTCACGCGATTCCCGGTGAGCGGCACGGCCGGATCCACCGGGAGCCACCGGGATCCACCGGGAGCCAATGGGAGCCAACGGGAGCCAATGGGAGCCAAGGGGAGCCAATGGGAGCCAACGGGAGCCAAGGGGAGCCAAGGGGAGCCAATGGGAGCCAAGGGGAGCCAATGGGAGCCAATGGGAACCAAGGGGATCCAATGGGAGCCAATGGGAGCCAACGGGAGCCAAGGGGAGCCAATGGGAGCCAAGGGGAGCCAAGGGGAGCCAAGGGGAGCCAATGGGAGCCAAGGGGATCCAATGGGATCCAATGGGAGCCAAGGGGAGCCAATGGGAGCCAAGGGGAGCCAGTGGGAGCCAGTGGGAGCCAAGGGGAGCCAACGGGAGCCAACGGGAGCCAAGGGGAGCCAAGGGGAGCCAATGGGAGCCAAGGGGAGCCAATGGGAGCCAATGGGAGCTAAGGGGAGCCAATGGGAGTCAACGGGAGCCAATGGGAGCCAATGGGAGCCAAGGGGAGCCAAGGGGAGCCAATGGGAGCCAAGGGGATCCAATGGGATCCAATGGGAGCCAAGGGGAGCCAATGGGAGCCAAGGGGAGCCAAGGGGAGCCAATGGGAGCCAAGGGGAGCCAAGGGGAGCCAATGGGAGCCAATGGGAGCCAAGGGGAGCCAATGGGAGCCAATGGGAGCCAATGGGAGCCAAGGGGAGCCAGTGGGAGCCAAGGGGAGCCAATGGGAGCCAACGGGAGCCAAGGGGAGCCAAGGGGAGCCAATGGGAGCCAAGGGGAGCCAATGGGAGCCAACGGGAGCCAAGGGGAGCCAAGGGGAGCCAATGGGAGTCAACGGGAGCCAATGGGAGCCAACGGGAGCCAATGGGATCCAATGGGAGCTGGGAGTGGGATTTGGGAGCGGGGATCGGGGTTTGGGATCAGGATCTGGGATTTGGGGTTGGGATCTGGGATTTGGGGTCGGGATCTGGGATTTGGGGTCGGGATCTGGGATTTGGGGTCGGGGCTGGCTCCGTTGCCTGCGGTTGGGATCGGGATTTGGGATCTGGGATTGGGATTGGGATCAAGACTTGGGATTTGGGATCGGGATTTGGGAGTTGGGATTTGGGATTTGGGATCAGGGATTTGGGATTTGGGGTCAGGATGTGGGATTTGGGGTTGGAATCAGGGATTTGGGATCAGGATCTGGGGCTGGGATGGGGATTTGGGATTTGGGATCATGGATTTGGGATCGTGGATTTGGGATTTGGGGTCGGGATTTGGGATCGAGATCAGGATTTGGGATTTGGGATCATGGATTTGGGGTGGGGACTTGGGATTTGGGATCGAGATTTGGGATGTGGGCTCGGGCTCAGGATTTGGGGTGGGGATTTGGGGTGGGGATTTGGGATTTGGGGTGGGGATTTGGGATTCGGGGTGGGGATTTGGGATTTGGGCTCGGGCTCAGGATTTGGGGTGGGGATTTGGGATTTGGGATTTGGGATCGAGATTTGGGATTTGGGCTCGGGCTCAGGATTTGGGGTGGGGATCTGGGATTTGGGGTCGGGATCTGGGATTTGGGGTCGGGGCTGGCTCCGTTGCCTGCGGTTGGGATCGGGATTTGGGATCTGGGATTGGGATTGGGATCAAGACTTGGGATTTGGGATCGGGATTTGGGATCGGGATTTGGGAGTTGGGATTTGGGATCATGGATTTGGGGTGGGGATTTGGGATTTGGGATCGAGATTTGGGATTTGGGCTCGGGATCTGGGATTTGGGGTGGGGATTTGGGGTCGGGATTTGGGATTTGGGGTGGGGATTTGGGGTGGGGATTTGGGATTTGGGGTTTGGGATTGAGATTTCAGATTTGGGCTCGGGATCTGGGATTTGGGCTCGGGCTCAGGATTTGGGGTGGGGATTTGGGGTCGGGATTTGGGATTTGGGATTTGGGCTCAGGATTTGGGATTTGGGGTGGGGATTGGGGATTTGGGGTGGGGATTGGGGATTTGGGATTTGGGATCGAGATTTGGGATTTGGGGTGGGGATTGGGGATTTGGGATTTGGGCTTTGGGGCTCAGGATTTGGGCTTTGGGGCTCAGGATTTGGGGTGGGGATTTGGGATTTGGGGTGGGGATTTGGGATTTGGGCTCGGGATCTGGGATTTGGGCTCGGGCTCAGGATTTGGGGTGGGGATTTGGGGTCGGGATTTGGGATTTGGGATTTGGGCTCAGGATTTGGGATTTGGGGTGGGGATTGGGGATTTGGGGTGGGGATTGGGGATTTGGGATTTGGGATCGAGATTTGGGGTGGGGATTGGGGATTTGGGATTGAGATTTGGGATTTGGGGTGGGGATTGGGGATTTGGGATTTGGGCTTTGGGGCTCAGGATTTGGGCTTTGGGCTCGGGATTTGGGGTGGGGATTGGGGCTTTGGGGCTCAGGATTTGGGCTTTCGGCTCAGGATTTGGGGTGGGGATTTGGGATTTGGGATTTGGGATTTGGGGTCGGGATTTGGGATTTGGGCTCGGGATTTGGGATTTGGGGTGGGGATTGGGGATTTGGGGTGGGGATTGGGGATTTGGGATTTGGGATCGAGATTTGGGGTGGGGATTGGGGATTTGGGATTGAGATTTGGGATTTGGGGTGGGGATTGGGGATTTGGGATTTGGGCTTTGGGGCTCAGGATTTGGGCTTTGGGCTCGGGATTTGGGGTGGGGATTTGGGATTTGGGGTGGGGATTTGGGATTTGGGGTGGGGATTTGGGCTTTGGGCTCAGGATTTGGGGTGGGGATTTGGGATTTGGGGTGGGGATTGGGGATTTGGGGTGGGGATTTGGGATTTGGGGTGGGGATTTGGGGTGGGGATTTGGGATTTGGGGTGGGGATTTGGGGTCGGGATTTGGGATTTGGGGTCGGGATTTGGGATTTGGGGTGGGGATTTGGGATTTGGGCTCGGGCTCAGGATTTGGGGTGGGGATTTGGGATTTGGGCTTTGGGCTTTGGGGTGGCGCTTTGGGGCCGCGGGCGGGCTCTGAGCGGCGCCGCTGTGGCCCCGCAGTACCCGATGTTCTCCCGCGCCTACGTTTACGTGCGGCGCTACAGCGTCGACAGCGACCGGAACCTGATGGTGCTCGTGTCCCGGTGCGGCGCTCCCGGCAAGCCCAGCGTCCCAAAACCCCCGGAACTCCCCCCAAAAAAACCCTAAAAATCCACGGAATTCCCCCCAAAAAAATCCCCTTGGAATTCGCGAAAAAATCCCCTTGGAATTCCCCAAAAAATCCCCTTGGAATTCGCGAAAAACCCCCCCTGGAATTCCCAAAAAAAATCCCCTTGGAATTCGCAAAAAAATCCCCTGGAACTCCCCAAAAAATCCCCTTGGAATCCCCAAAAAATCCCCATGGAATTCCCAAAAAATCCATAGAATTCCCCAAAAACTCCCCATGGAATTCCCAAAAAATCCATAGAATTCCCCAAAAAAATCCCCTTAGAATTTGCAAAAAATCCTCCTGGAATTCCCCCCAAAAAAATCCATGGAATTCCCAAAAAAAAATTCCTCTGGAATCCCCCCCCCCCAAAAAAACCCTGGAACTCCAAAAAAATCCATGGAATTCCCCCAAAAAAATCCCCTTGGAATTCACGAAAAAATCTCCTTGGAACTCCCAAAAAAATCCATGGAATTCCCAAAAAATCCATAGAATTCCCCAAAAAAATCCCCTTAGAATTTGCAAAAAATCCTCCTGGAATTCCCCCAAAAAAATCCATGGAATTCACAAAAAATCCCCCTGGGATTCCCCAAAAAATCTATGGAATCCCAAAAAAAATCCCTCTGGAATTCCCCAAAAAAATCCCTCTGGAATCCCCAAAAAAAACCCTGGAACTCCCCAAAAAATCTATGGAATCCCTAAAAAAATCCCCTTGGAAGTCGCAAAGAAAAACCCCCTGGAATTCCCCAAAAAAATCACCTTGGAATCCACCCAAAAAAACTCTGGAACTCCCCCCAGAAAATCCATGGAATTCCCCAAAAAAATCCCCTGGAATTCCCAAAAAAAACTTCTTGAAATTCCCCCAAAAAATCCATGGAATTCCCAAAAAAATCCCCTTGGAACTCGCCCAAAAAATCCATGGAATCCCCAAAAGACCCCTGGAACTCACCCAAAAAAAAGCTGAAAGATTCCCACAAAAAATCGACGGAATCCCCCCAAAAATATCCCCCTTGGAACTCCCCCAAAAAACCCCTTGGAATTCCCAAAAAAATCCATGGAATTCCCAAAAAATCCTCCAGAACTCCCAGGAAAACCCCCTTGGAATTCCCAAAAAAACCCTGCAAAATTCCCAGGAAAAACCCATGGAATTTCCCCAAAAAAATCACTCTGGAATTCCAGAAATTCCCAAAAACCCCTTTGAAATTCCCAAAAAACCCCTCGGGAATTCCAGAAATTCCCAAAAACCCCTTGGAAATTCCCAAAAACCCCCTCGGGAATTCCAACAATCCCCAACCCCCCTTGGAAATTCCCCCCACCCCCCAAAATCCCAGCAATTCCCAATAAACCTCTGGAATTCCAGGAATTCCCCCAAAATCATTCTGAAATTCCAGGAATTCCCAAAAAAACTCCTCTGGGTTTTCAGGATATTCCCAAAAAACCCCTCTGCAATTCCCAAAAAAACTCCTCTGCAATTCCAGAAATTCCCAAAAACCCCTTTGGAATTCCATAAATTCCCAAAAACCCCTTGGAAATTCCCAAAAAACCCCTCGGGAATTCCAGAAATTCCCAAAAACCCCTTGGAAATTCCCAAAAACCCCTCGGGAATTCCAGAAATTCCCAAAAACCCCTTTGAAATTCCCAAAAAACCCCTCGGGAATTCCCAAAAAACCCCTCGGGAATTCCAGAAATTCCCAAAAACCCCTTGGAAATTCCCAAAAAACCCCTCGGGAATTCCAGAAATTCCCAAAAACCCCTTTGAAATTCCCAAAAACCCCTTTGAAATTCCCAAAACACCCCTCGGGAATTCCAGAAATTCCCAAAAACCCCTTTGAAATTCCCAAAAAACCCCTCGGGAATTCCAGAAATTCCCAAAAACCCCTTTGAAATTCCCAAAAAACCCCTCGGGAATTCCAGAAATTCCCAAAAACCCCTTTGAAATTCCCAAAAACCCCTCAGGAATTCCAGAAATTCCCAAAAACCCCTTTGAAATTCCCAAAAAAACCCCTCTGGAATTCCAGAAATTCCCAAAAACCCCTTGGAAATTCCCAAAAAACCCCTCGGGAATTCCAGAAATTCCCAAAAACCCCTTTGAAATTCCCAAAAACCCCCTCGGGAATTCCAAGAATCCCCAACCCCCCTTGGAAATTCCCCCCAACCCCCCAAAATCCCAGCAATTCCCTCCCGGTTGGTTTTTTTGGGAATCTCCTTCGTTTCCCGCAGGGCCGTGGAACATCCCGGAATTCCCGAGGATCCCGAGCACGTCCGCGTGCGCAGCTACGAATCGCGCATGGTGATCCGGCCGCACGGCGCCTTCGACGAGGTGGGAGCGGGAAAAGGGCTCGGAAAAGCGGGAATGAGGCCTGGGATGGGGGGGTGGAGGAGGGAAAAGAGGGAAAAGTGGGGGGAAATGGCCCAAAATTGGGAAAGAAACCCCAAAAAGTGGGAAAGAAACGGCCGAAAAGCGAGAAAGAAATGGCTGAAAACTGGGAAAGAAACGGCCAAAAACTGAGGGGAAAAGGGCCAAAAAGTGGGAAAATCCCAAAAATTGGGGTGGGAGAAGCCTGAAAATGGGAAAGAAACGGCCAAAAAGTGGGAAAATGCCAAAAATTGGGGAGGAAAACCCCGAAAACTGGGAAAAAACCCAGGAAGTGGGAAAGAAACGGCCGAAAACTGGGAAAATGCCAAAAATTGGGGCGGGAAAAGCCAGAAAATGGGAAAATGCCAAAAATGGGGGTGGGAAAAGCCCAAAAAAGGGAGAAAGAAATGGCCAAAAAGTGGGAAAGAAAGGGCCGAAAACTGAGGGAAAAAGGGCCAAAAAGTGGGAAAATCCCAAAAACTGGGGTGGGAAAAGCCTGAAAATGGGAAAGAAACGGCCAAAAATTGGAGCGGGAAAAGCTCAAAAAAGGGGAAAAAACGGCCCAAGAATGGGAGAAATAGCCCAAAAAGTGGGAAAGAAACCCCAAAACCCGAGAAAATCCCAAAAATTGGGGTGGGAAAAGCCTGAAAATGGGAAAGAAACGGCCAAAAAGTGGGAAAATGCCAAAAATTGGGGAGGAAAACCCCGAAAACCGGGAAAAACCCCAAAAACTGGGGTGGGAAAAGCCCGGAAATGGGAAAATCCCCAAAATTGGGAGAAATAGCCCAAAAAGTAGGAAAGAAACCCCAAAAACTGGGAAAAAACCCAGGAAGTGGGAAAGAAACGGCCGAAAAGCGGGAAAATGCCAAAAATTGGGGCGGGAAAAGCCAGAAAATGGGAAAATGCCAAAAATGGGGGTGGGAAAAGCCCGAAAATGGGAAAATCCCGGGATTTGGGGGATTTGGGCTCCTTTTCCAAAGGTGGGAGCGGGAAAAGGGCTCGGAAAAGCGGGAATGAGGCCTGGGATGGGGGGGTGGAGGAGGGAAAAGAGGGAAAAGTGGGGGGAAATGGCCAAAAGTTGGGAAAGAAACCCCAAAAAGTGGGAAAGAAACGGCCAAAAACTGAGGGAAAAAGGGCCAAAAAGTGGGAAAATCCCAAAAATTGGGGTGGGAGAAGCCTGAAAATGGGAAAGAAACGGCCAAAAATTGGGAAAATGCCAAAAATTGGGGAGGAAAACCCCGAAAACTGGGAAAAAACCCAGGAAGTGGGAAAGAAACGGCCGAAAACTGGGAAAATGCCAAAAATTGGGGCGGGAAAAGCCAGAAAATGGGAAAATGCCAAAAATGGGGGTGGGAAAAGCCCAAAAAAGGGAGAAAGAAATGGCCAAAAAGTGGGAAAGAAACGGCCAAAAACTGGGAAAGAAACGGCCAAAAACTGAGGGAAAAAGGGCCAAAAAGTGGGAAAATCCCAAAAACTGGGGTGGGAAAAGCCTGAAAATGGGAAAGAAACGGCCAAAAATTGGAGCGGGAAAAGCTCAAAAAAGGGAAAAAACGGCCCAAAAATGGGAGAAATAGCCCAAAAAGTGGGAAAGAAACCCCAAAACCCGAGAAAATCCCAAAAATTGGGGTGGGAAAAGCCTGAAAATGGGAAAGAAACGGCCAAAAAGTGGGAAAATGCCAAAGATTGGGGAGGAAAACCCCGAAAACCGGGAAAAACCCCAAAAACTGGGGTGGGAAAAGCCCGGAAATGGGAAAATCCCCAAAATTGGGAGAAATAGCCCAAAAAGTAGGAAAGAAACCCCAAAAACTGGGAAAAAACCCAGGAAGTGGGAAAGAAACGGCCGAAAAGCGGGAAAATGCCAAAAATTGGGGCGGGAAAAGCCTGAAAATGGGAAAATGCCAAAAATGGGGGTGGGAAAAGCCCAAAAGTGGGAAAGAAACGGCCAAAAATTGGAGCGGGAAAAGCTCAAAAAAGGGGAAAAAACGGCCCAAAAATGGGAGAAATAGCCCAAAAAGTGGGAAAGAAACGGCCGAAAATGGGAAAATGCCAAAAATGGGGGTGGGAAAAGCCCGAAAATGGGAAAATCCCGGGATTTGGGGGATTTGGGCTCCTTTTCCAAAGGTGGGAGCGGGAAAAGGGCTCGGAAAAGCGGGAATGAGGCCTGGGATGGGGGGGTGGAGGAGGGAAAAGAGGGAAAAGTGGGGGGAAATGGCCAAAAGTTGGGAAAGAAACCCCAAAAAGTGGGAAAGAAATGACAAAAAGCGGGAAAGAAATGGCTGAAAACTGGGAAAGAAACGGCCAAAAATGGGGGTGGGAAAAGCCCAAAAAAGGGAGAAAGAAATGGCCAAAAAGTGGGAAAGAAACGGCCGAAAAGCGAGGGAAAAAGGGCCAAAAAGTGGGAAAATCCCAAAAATTGGGGTGGGAAAAGCCTGAAAATGGGAAAGAAACGGCCAAAAAGTGGGAAAATGCCAAAAATTGGGGAGGAAAACCCCGAAAACCGGGAAAACCCCCAAAAAATGGGGTGGGAAAAGCCCGGAAATGGGAAAATCCCCAAAATTGGGAGAAATAGCCCAAAAAGTAGGAAAGAAACCCCAAAAACTGGGAAAAAAACCCAGGAAGTGGGAAAGAAACGGCCGAAAACTGGGAAAATGCCAAAAATTGGGGCGGGAAAAGCCTGAAAATGGGAAAATGCCAAAAATGGGGGTGGGAAAAGCCCAAAAAAGGGAGAAAGAAATGGCCAAAAAGTGGGAAAGAAACGGCCAAAAACTGAGGGAAAAAGGGCCAAAACCAGGGAAAATCCCAAAAACTGGGGTGGGAAAAGCCCGAAAATGGGAAAGAAACGGCCAAAAATTGGAGCGGGAAAAGCTCAAAAAAGGGGAAAAAACGGCCCAAAAATGGGAGAAATAGCCCAAAAAGTGGGAAAGAAACGGCCGAAAATGGGAAAATGCCAAAAATGGGGGTGGGAAAAGCCTGAAAATGGGAAAATCCCGGGATTTGGGGGATTTGGGCTCCTTTTCCAAAGGTGGGAGCGGGAAAAGGGCTCGGAAAAGCGGGAATGAGGCTTGGGATGGGGGGGTGGAGGAGGGAAAAGAGGGAAAAGTGGGGGGAAATGGCCCAAAATTGGGAAAGAAACCCCAAAAAGTGGGAAAGAAATGACAAAAAGCGGGAAAGAAATGGCTGAAAACTGGGAAAGAAACGGCCAAAAACTGAGGGAAAAAGGGCCAAAAAGTGGGAAAATCCCAAAAATTGGGGTGGGAAAAGCCCAAAAAAGGGAGAAAGAAATGGCCAAAAAGTGGGAAAGAAACGGCCGAAAAGCGAGGGAAAAAGGGCCAAAAAGTGGGAAAATCCTAAAAACTGGGGTGGGAAAAGCCCGAAAATGGGAAAGAAACGGCCAAAAATCGGGAAAATCCCAAAAATTGGGGGAGGAAAACCCCGAAAACCGGGAAAAACCCCAAAAAATGGGGTGGGAAAAGCCCGGAAATGGGAAAATCCCCAAAATTGGGAGAAATAGCCCAAAAAGTAGGAAAGAAACCCCAAAAACTGGGAAAAAACCCAGGAAGTGGGAAAGAAACGGCCGAAAACTGGGAAAATGCCAAAAATTGGGGCGGGAAAAGCCAGAAAATGGGAAAATGCCAAAAATGGGGGTGGGAAAAGCCTGAAAATGGGAAAATCCCGGGATTTGGGGGATTTGGGCTCCTTTTCCAAAGGTGGGAGCGGGAAAAGGGCTCGGAAAAGCGGGAATGAGGCCTGGGATGGGGGGGTGGAGGAGGGAAAAGAGGGAAAAGTGGGGGGAAATGGCCCAAAATTGGGAAAGAAACCCCAAAAAGTGGGAAAGAAATGACAAAAAGCGGGAAAGAAATGGCTGAAAACTGGGAAAGAAACGGCCAAAAATGGGGGTGGGAAAAGCCCAAAAAAGGGAGAAAGAAATGGCCAAAAAGTGGGAAAGAAAGGGCCGAAAACTGAGGGAAAAAGGGCCAAAAAGTGGGAAAATCCCAAAAACTGGGGTGGGAAAAGCCTGAAAATGGGAAAGAAACGGCCAAAAAGTGGGAAAATGCCAAAGATTGGGGAGGAAAACCCCGAAAACCGGGAAAAACCCCAAAAACTGGGGTGGGAAAAGCCCGGAAATGGGAAAATCCCCAAAATTGGGAGAAATAGCCCAAAAAGTAGGAAAGAAACCCCAAAAACTGGGAAAAAACCCAGGAAGTGGGAAAGAAACGGCCGAAAACTGGGAAAATGCCAAAAATTGGGGCGGGAAAAGCCTGAAAATGGGAAAATGCCGGGATTTGGGGGATTTGGGCTCCTTTTCCAAAGGTGGGAGCGGGAAAAGGGCTCGGAAAAGCGGGAATTGTTGGGAATTTTGGGAATTGTTGGGAATTTGGGGGAGTTTTGGGGAATTTCAGGGGAATTTCTGGGAATTTTGGGGGGGAATTTTGGGGAATTTCTGGGAATTTTTGGGGAATTTCTGGGAATCGTTGGGGGAATTTTGGGGGGGAATTTTGAGGAATTTCTGGGAATTTTGGGGGGGAATTTTGGGGAATTTCTGGGAATTTTGGGGGGGAATTTTGAGGAATTTCTGGGAATTTTTGGGGGGAATTTCTGGGAATCGTTGGGGGAATTTTGGGGGGGAATTTTGGGGAATTTCTGGGAATTTTGGGGGGGAATTTCTGGGAATTTTTGGGGGGAATTTTGGGGAATTTCTGGGAATTTTGGGGGGGAATTTTGGGGAATTTCTGGGAATTTTTGGGGGGAATTTCT
The DNA here is from genome assembly GCF_965178545.1 of Coloeus monedula. Lineage (NCBI taxonomy): Eukaryota > Metazoa > Chordata > Aves > Passeriformes > Corvidae > Coloeus > Coloeus monedula. Next base: position 3,756,099 of record NC_138808.1, on the reverse strand, counting down.
GGGAATTTTTGGGGGGAATTTCTGGGAATTTTTGGGGGGGAATTTTGGGGAATTTCTGGGAATTTTTGGGGGGAATTTCTGGGAATCGTTGGGGGGATTTTGGGGGGAATTTTGGGGAATTTCTGGGAATCGTTGGGGGAATTTGGGGGGGAATTTTGGGGAATTTCTGGGAATTTTTGGGGGGAATTTTGGGGAATTTCTGGGAATCGTTGGGGGAATTTTGGGGGGAATTTTGAGGAATTTCTGGGAATTTTTTGGGGGAATTTTGGGGAATTTCTGGGAATCGTTGGGGGGGATTTTGGGGGGGAATTTTGGGGGGAATTTCTGGGAATTTTTGGGGGGAATTTCTGGGAATCGTTGGGGGAATTTTGGGGGGGAATTTTGAGGAATTTCTGGGAATTTTTGGGGGGAATTTTGGGGGGGAATTTTGGGGAATTTCTGGGAATCGTTGGGATTTTGGGGGGAATTTCTGGGAATTTTGGGGGGGGAATTTTGGGGAATTTCTGGGAATTTTGGGGGGGAATTTCTGGGAATCGTTGGGGGACTTTTGGGGGGGAATTTTGAGGAATTTCTGGGAATCGTTGGGGGAATTTTGGGGGGGAATTTTGGGGAATTTCTGGGAATTTTGGGGGGGAATTTCTGGGAATCGTTGGGGGGAATTTTGGGGGGAATTTTGGGGAATTTCTGGGAATCGTTGGGGGAATTTTGGGGGGGAATTTTGAGGAATTTCTGGGAATTTTTGGGGGGAAATTTTGAGGAATTTCTGGGAATCGTTGGGGGAATTTTGGGGGGAATTTTGGGGAATTTCTGGGAATTTTGGGGGGGGAATTTTGGGGAATTTCTGGGAATCGTTGGGGGAATTTTGGGGGGGAATTTTGGGGAATTTCTGGGAATCGTTGGGGGAATTTTGGGGGGGAATTTTGAGGAATTTCTGCTGGGAATCGTTGGGAATCGTTGGGAATTGCGTGTGCTGCCCAGAACGGCTTCGATTACCTGCTGACCTACAGCGACAACCCGCAGACGGTGTTCCCCCGCTACTGCCTCAGCTGGATGGTGTCCAGCGGTGAGAATTCCCTAAATTCCCTAAATTCCCCCAATTCCCAACGGATTCCCGGCGGGGGAGGGCGGGGAAGGGGGAAAGGGGGGGATTTTTGGGGGGGTTTGGGGATTTTTTGGGATTTTTTTGGGATTTTTTGGGATTTTTGGGGGGATTTTTTGGGGGTTTTAGGGATTTTTTAGGGATTTTTTGGGGATTTTTTAGGGATGTTTTGGGATTTTTTTGGGATTTTTAGGGATTTTTTAGGGATTTTTTGGGGTTTTTTTAGGGATTTTTGGGGATTTTTTGGGTTTTTTTAGGGATTTTTAGGGATTTTTTGGGTTTTTTAATGGATTTTTAGGGATTTTTTTTGATTTTTGGGGGGATTTCTTGAGGTTTTTTTGGATTTTTTGAGGAGTTTTTGGGATTTTTTAGGGATTTTTTGGGATTTTTTTTAGGGATTTTTTGGGGTTTTTTAGGGATTTTTGGGGATTTTTTGGGGGATGTTTTGGGGGTTTTAGGGATTTTTTGGGGATTTTTTAGGGATGTTTTGGGATTTTTTAGAGATTTTTAGGGATTTTTTAGGGATTTTTTGGGTTTTTTATGGATTTTTTGGGATTTTTTTTGATTTTTGGGGTTTTTTTTGAGATTTTTTTGGATTTTTTGAGGAGTTTTGGGGATTTTTTAGGGATTTTTTTGGATTTTTTAGGGATTTTTTGGGATTTTTTAGGGATTTTTTTGGGATTTTTTGGGATTTTTTTTAGGGATTTTTTTGGGTTTTTTAGGGATTTTTTGGGATTTTTTAGGGATTTTTGGGGATTTTTTAGGGATTTTTGGGGATTTTTTTGAGATTTTTTTGGATTTTTTGAGGAGTTTTTAGGATTTTTTAGGATTTTTTTTGATTTTTTTAGGGATTTTTTTGGGATTTTTTAGGGATTTTTTTGGATTTTTTTAGGGATGTTTTGGGATTTTTTAGGGATTTTTAGGGATTTTTTTTAGGGATTTTTTTGGGGTTTTTTAGGGATTTTTGGGGATTTTTTGGTTTTTTTTAGGGATTTTTTAGGGATTTTTTTGGATTTTTGGGGGTTTTTTTGAGATTTTTTTGGATTTTTTGAGGAGTTTTTGGGATTTTTTAGGGATTTTTTTTGATTTTTTAGGGATTTTTTGGGATTTTTTAGGGATTTTTTAGGGATTTTTTGGGATTTTTTTTAGGGATTTTTTTTGGGTTTTTTAGGGATTTTTTGGGATTTTTTAGGGATTTTTGGGGATTTTTTAGGGATTTTTGGGGATTTTTTTGAGATTTTTTTGGATTTTTTGAAGAGTTTTTGTGATTTTTTAGGATTTTTTTGGATTTTTTTAGGGATTTTTTTGGGGTTTTTTAGGGATTTTTGGGGATTTTTTGGGTTTTTTTAGGGATTTTTAGGGATTTTTTTGGATTTTTGGGGGTTTTTTTGAGGATTTTTGGGGGGATTTTTTGAGATTTTTTTGGATTTTTTGAGGAGTTTTTGGGATTTCTTAGGGAATTTTTAGGGATTTTTTGGGATTTTTTTAGGGATTTTTTGGGGTTTTTTAGGGATTTTTGGGGATTTTTTGGGGGATGTTTTGGGGGTTTTAGGGATTTTTGGGGATTTTTTAGGGATGTTTTGGGATTTTTTAGGGATTTGGGGGTAAAAAAGGGGAAATTGGGGGAAAATTTGAGGGGAAATTGGGGAAGAATTTGGGGGGAGAAAGGGAAAAAAGGAAAAGTTGGGAAAAGGGAAATTTGGGATGAAAAGAAGGATTGGGAGAGGAAGGGGGGAATTGGGGAAAGGAGAAATTGGGGTAAAATGGGAAAATTGAGGTAAAATGGGAAAATTGAGAAAAAGGGGTGAGGGAAAATATTGGGGAAAAATTAGGAAAGAAAAGGGGGAAAAAAGGGAATGAAAAGGGAAAAAATTGGGAAGAAAATGGAAGAAAAAGGGCAAAATGGGAAAAAATGGGAACCAAAAGGGGGAAAATCGGGAAAAAAGGGAACAGAAGAGAAAAAACGAGGGAAAAAATCAGGAAAAAAAGGAACAAAAGGGAAAAAACGGGGGAAAAATTGGGAAAGAAAAGGGGAAAAATTTGGAACAAAAAGGGGGGAAAAGGGGAAGAAAGGGAATGAAAAGGGAAAAAATGAGGGAAAAGACTGGGGAAAAATTGGGAAAGAAAAGGGGGAAAAGGGAACGAAAAGGGGAAAATTGGGGAAAAAAAGGGAAAAAAGGGAACGAAAAGGGAAAAAATGAGAGGAAAAATTGGGAAAGAAATTGGAGAAAAATCGGGAAAAAATGGGGAAAAAGGGGACGAAAAGGGAAAAAACGAGGGGAAAAATTAGGAAAAAATGGGAGAAAAAGGGGACGAAAAGGGAAAAAACGAGGGAAAAATTAGGAAAATTCGGGGAAAAAAGGGAACGAAAGGGAAAAAATGAGAGGAAAAATTGGGAAAGAAAAGGGGGAAAAATGGGAAAAAAGGGAACGAAAAGGGAAAAAACGAGGGGAAAAATTAGGAAAAAATTGGGGAAAAAAGGGGACGAAAAGGGAAAAAACATAGGAAAAATTAGGAAAAAATCGGGAAAAAAAGGGGAAAAAAGGGAACGAAAGGGAAAAATGAGAGGAAAAATTGGGAAAGAAAAGGGGGGAAAAATGGGAAAAAAGGGAACGAAAAGGGAAAAAAGTGGGAAAAAATTGGAGAAAAATTGGGAAAAAAAGGGGACGAAAAGGGAAAAAATGAGGGGAAAAATTAGGAAAAAATTGGGAAAAAAAGGGAAAAAACGAGGGGAAAAATTAGGAAAAAATGGGAGAAAAAAGGGGACGAAAAGGGAAAAAACGTAGGAAAAATTAGGAAAAAATTGGGGAAAAAAGGGGACGAAAAGGGAAAAAACAGGAAAAATTAGGAAAAAATCGGGAAAAAAGGGGAAAAGAGGGAACGAAAGGGAAAAATGAGAGGAAAAATCGGGAAAGAAATTGGAGAAAAATTGGGAAAAAATTGGG